>NC_051080.1:37234958-38434958 GCF_004664715.2 Peromyscus leucopus | reverse complement strand
TGGGCTTTTGTGAAAGACTCTCCCCTTCTGATGCCAATGGGAATTGGGAGTCCAATATGGCCAGCGTTGGCAAGCATTACCATAAGCCTAGGAACTGTACCCATGCAGTTGGATTCTACAGAAGGTAATGTATGGTAACTGCTTTTTCAAGTATGTTTGAGAACATGTCACCCAGACACCTTAGAGAATAAGGATAACCCTGAAGATCACTGACCTCCATTTGTTAACAGTAGCATGCCAGCTAAGCCTTTTCATTTTCACAATCCTCTTCAAGCTGGTGTAGTACCTACTTTTCAGGAGTGGCTCTGTGCAACATTTATTGGCCTCCTGAAATTCATTTAGCCCCCTTTGAAGATACCTTAAAATTTATGAGCCTGAATGTAGCCATTATGAGACCATTAGTTCTGCTCCTGTGAGCTCCCTGTTTTTTCTTTATGGTTCTTAGTTGTTCTTTTGCAGAGCTGCCAGCTTAAGTCATGCTGGGATCAAGAAAAATGGGCCTTGGCGGTTCATGTTCCTGGAGCTGTGTCCGTGCCAGTGGATGCCCGCACGCTCCAGAAGAGAATTTGACATCGCTGCTGCTGTTGTTGCTGTTATAGCAATAGCAGCCACCGCTGCTACTGTTTCTGGGATTACCATTTCATAATTGGTTACTACAGCTAACACAGTGGAGACCCTGGCAGCAAAAGTAGCTACCACAGTTAGTTAAATTTTCGTTCTATTGGGCATGATAAATTTAATTCAATAGTTATATACAGTTTGATTGGCTTTGAAAATTATAAATTTATAAACTCAAGATCCATTTGCTTTTGGGATATCATCTTACAAGGACTCCAATTTGCAATAAGGCTTGCAATAAGGAAGGGAATGGCTCAGTTGCCTTTAACCTACTGACTATGGGTGGGTTAGGACCTCTGTTGGTCTCTTCTGTGTCGAACACACAGATTGCAAGCCCAGTGCCACTTTGAGATCTTTGGCAGCAGTTAACTCTGCAGCTCACACAGGATTGAGTCTGTATGATAATGAGTATTCAGAGACAGATAATACCTGGGGGGCGCTCACCAACCTAAGACAGAGCACCTGTGTGGCCTGAGCAGGCATCTCCATTACGGGTAAGGTGACCTGCTGATGTCCCACACAACCTAAGTCAGAAGCTCATTTTCTAGTAAAAGGGGGACCTGTAGGGCCCTGGTCCCCGTTTTGGGTAACTGTTGCCTTGCTTGCTGACCTTGACCTTGATATCCTCCCTATGCTAATTCCCTGCCGGGTTCCACCCTCCTGAATGCTTAAGGGAAGTTCCTTGTCTGTGTATCCTGCATAATGGGCATTAACAGCTTAGATGCAAGATTGTAAAATATCAGTAGCGAACTTCTGCCCTCCGGGGTTCTCCCATTTTGCTGTAAGCCTGTATTTAAGACCTCCTCCCTCCTTCAATAAACCACATTCGGCAAAATAAATAGATAGATAGATAGATAGATAGATAGATAGATAGATAGATAGATAGATAAGTAAATAAAAAATAAAAAAAGATTAAAAAAAAAGATTTTTTATTTATTATGTATATGGTTGTCTGTCTGCTCATATCCCTGCAGGCCAGAAGAGGGCACCAGATCTCATTACAGATGGTCGTGAGTCACCATGTGGTTGCTGGGAAATGAACTCAGGACCTTTTGGAAGAACAAGCAGTGCTCTTAACCTCTGAGCCATCTCTCCAGCCTGCCAATATTCTTATATATATATATATATATATATATATATATATATATATATATATATAGTGTGTGTGTGTGTGTGTGTGTGTGTGTGTATGCAGGTGGCCATAAGTTGTCAGATTCTCCTGAGGCTGAAGTTACAAGTGGTTGTGACCCCCCCTAATTTGGGTGCTGGGAACTGACGTTGAGTCTTCTGGAAAAGTAGTATATGCTCTTAACCACTGACCCATCTCTCTCATCCCATAACAAAAAATTCTTAGCTGGGTGATATAGATGTAATTCTAAACGGTCTTATTTTTAAATAAGAAACACGGAGCCAAATAACGAGTTAAAAGCCCAGAGATCAAGCAGTAGCCAAAAGCTAAGACCACCTTATTTTACCACTCCCCTGAGAAAGAGACCTTCTTCCTGTGTCCTGTCTTTTTATTGTCTTTCTGTTCTGCCTTCTCATTGGCTCTAAACCCAACCACATGACTTTCTCATCACTGCCTGTCTATACAGACCTCCAGGTCTCTATGGTTGGTACTGAGATTAAAGGCATGTGTCACTGTGCTGGCTGTGTCCTTGAACACACAGAGATTCTGCCTGCCATGTGATCGGATTAAGGGCATGTGCTACCACTACCAGACTTCTGCTTAACGGCTTGCTCTTAGCTCTGATCCCCAGGCAACTTTATTAACATACAAATAAAATCATATTTCAGCACAAATAAATATCATCATAGAGTGGTGGTGCATTCCTTTAATCCTAGCACTCAGGAGGCAGAGGCAGGTGGATCTCTGTGAGTTCAAGGTCAGCCTGGTCTACAAAGTAGGTTCCTGGTTGGCCAGAACTGTTTCGCAGAGAAACCCTCTCTCAAAAAAAAAAAAAAAAAAAAAAAAAAAAAAAAAAAAAAAAAAAAAAATCTAGAAAAATTAAGTATGAAAGCATGAGCAAAGCTAGGCACAGTGGCACATGGCCTGTGTCTATAGTCCCAGGTGCTTGAGACTGAGGCATGACCACTGTTTGAGCCCAGTAGTTTGAGGCCAATCTGGGAAATATAGTAAGACCGTCACTAAAAAGTAAAGACTTCAGAAAGATCCCCTAACTAGGGTATGAAAATTGGTGGACAAAAATTTTGAGGCAAGGGCTGGAGAGATGGCTCAGAGGTTAAGAGCACTGGCTGTTCTTCCAGAGGTCCAGTTATAGTAGCCCAAGTTTGTAATTCCAGGATTAGGCAGGAGAAAACAAGACGACATGAGTCACAGATATGTAGGGGGAGTTTTTCTGTGCCGACCACCTACTCCTAAATAACTAGCAGCTGTTCCCCAGATAACCGACTCAGAGATTTAATATAAATTATAAATGCTAGGTTGATTGCTCAGGCTTGTTACTAACTAGCTCTTACAACTTAACGATTTCTATTAATCTATGTGCTGCCAAATGGCTCATGGCATTTACCACTATCCCATTTTGGGTGTCCATTTGTTCTGTCTGGTTGGCAACTTTCTGACTCGCCCTTCCCCATCCCATTGTTCTCAGCTTGGCTCTCCTGCCTAACTTTATCCTGTTCAGCTATTGGCCAGTCAGCTTGTGTGTTTGTTTATTTATTTATGAACGCTGAAAGATCAGAGAAACAGAACCAGCCACAGCTAACCTCACTTCACCAATTCCTCAGCTGATCTGCTATCCTCATGCGAATGGATCTCAGCTGAACTGCTGCTCAAAAGCCTAAGAGCTTAACAGACTCCAGCTTGTTTATTAAAGCAATCATAGCGACATATATTCACACAATGTACATAAGGATTATTCCTCAGCACCGGTCACTGTCAGCACATAGTCAGCTGGAGGCTATGATGAACTGCATAGGAAACTGTCTTAAAAACAAAGATGCTGGGTGGTGTTGGCGCACACCTTTAATCCCAGCACTCAGGAGGCAGAGGCAGGTGGATCTCTGTGATTTTGAGGCTAGTCTGGTCTAAGTAGTGAGTTTGAGGCAAGCCAGGGCTGTGTAGTGCGATCCTGTTTCTTTTTTTCTTTTTCTTTTTTTCTTTTTTTTTTTTGGTTTTTCAAGACAGGGTTTCCTTGTGTAGCTTTGTGCCTTTCCTGGAACTCACTCTGTAGCCCAGGCTGGCCTAGAACTCACAGACATCCGCCTGCCTTCTGCCTCCCGAGTGCTGGGATTAAAGGCGTGCGCCCACCACCGCCCAGCGCGATCCTGTTTCTAACAAAACAAAATAAACAAACAAAAAAAAATCAGGACCATCTAGATGACTCAGTGGCTAAAAGCACTTGCCACCCAGCCTGACAACTGAGATTCAGTTCAGTCCCCAGATCCACATGGTAGGAGTGTGGTCTATGTGTGGGTGCACACCTGTGTTCAAGCCGAGGCCAGAGGTGGAATTTCCCCTGCTTGTGGGAGAAGGAAAGGGCTGATGTCTGATGACAGCCAGTGAAGACACTTGTCTCAGGAAAACTTTCAGGTCAGAAGGCCGCCATGACCAGGACTGCTAAATGATGCACACCCCTAAACCTCATGTTAGGACATCCGGGATGGACATGGGGGAGTCACTTTGTTCTTCTTCCCAGTGTGGCTACATTGAATACATTTTCCCTTGACTGTCTACTGGTGTCCACACACAGTAAACCCTTCATGGTTGTGTGCTGAGTTAGTCAATAGTACTGAGGGACCACGCGGTACATCTACCACATCCCATACACAAAAACATTCCAGGTCAATGTCCTGATCCAGGTAGGATTTTTTGTTTTCATCTTACAATTGAGGAACTTGAGGTTTAGACAGTTTTAGGAGGGGATCTCAGGTCAGCCTGCCTGATTTTGGTTTCCAGCAGGCTCTTTTCCTACCTTGCTTTCCGGTCTCTACAGCTCACTCACTCATTCCTAGTTCACTAAATATTTTGCAAGCCTTCCTTCCCCTCCCCCACCAGGATTCCAGGCCCTGTGCCCCTTAACTGGGGACTCATACCTTGGTTAGTAGGTGATGGACCTTACCCTGGAAGAGCTTAGGTCCTAGGGACTGAATAACAGCGTCTCTGAGGGCTGTGTAAACGCATCAAGAGGGGCTTCTCTCCAGTAGCCCTTCTGCGGGTCCCCCAGCAGCTAAGGAATGAGTAGGAGTCATGGCAGCTTCGCTAGGCTGAAAGAAGCAGGCAGGTCACACCCAGCACTGGTACCCGAGCCTGGAGAGGGAGGTGCGACCGAGACAAAGCAGAGGCTGAAGCCTGGGCCAGGGGGCGCTGCTACCTCTGCATGGAGCAATAGCCATTACCAAAAGCGGAGGACTAGGGACAGCGCGACCTCCTGGGTTACAACCCAGCATGCCTCACCCCAGCCCTACCTAGCCGGGCCGGACAGAAATGCCGCCTCCTCCTCACAGACTGCAAGTCTCCATCCTCCCTCTTTCCCTCCCTACACACCGCCCCCACCCCATCCCCGACTCCACCCCCAACCCTGTCCTTGCTCGTGGCTGCCCTGGGGCTTTCAACATAGTTCCTTCCTGCAGCTGTTTGTGGTGTGTCTTTTGCTTTTGTTTTCCTTTTCTTTATCTCTCTCTTTTTTTTCTTCCCGAGACAAGGTTACTCTGCGTAGCCCTGGCTGTTCTGGAACTCGCTCCGTAGATCAGGATCGCCTCAAACTAGTAGCGATCCCTCTGCATCTGCCTCCTGAGTGCTGGGATTAAAGGTGTGAGCCATCACCACCTGGCTAAAAGTTATTTTTTAATCAAGCCTGGGCTACACAGTCTCAAAACATCAAAAGCTGGAGCTAGAGAGATGATTCAGCTGTTAAAGAGCCCTGGCTGCTCTTCCAGAGGACATAGGCTTGGCAGCTCACAACCATTTATAACTCCGGTTCCAGGGGACTGGTCACCCTCTTCTGACCTCCTTGGGCAGTGCATAGACATTGTTGCACATACATACAAGCAGGCTATCCCTCATATATATAAAATAAAAATAAATCTTTAAAAAACTTTGTTTAGGCCGGGCGGCGGTGGCGCAAGCCTTTAATCCCAGCATTCAGCTAGGCAGATCTCTGTGAGTTCAAGGCCAGCCTGGTCTACAGAGTGAGAGCCAACACAGAGAAACCCTGTCTCACAAAACAAAATAAAAAACCAAAAAAAAACTTTGTTTAAACTGTTTTGTGTGTATCTCTGTGCACTGTGTGCCTGGTGCCTGAGTGTGGCAGAAAAGGATGTGTCGGATCCTCTGGAGGAGTGGCCAACACTCTTAACCACTCAGCATTCTCTACAGCCCCCGACAAATCAAAACAAGCCGTGCTTGGTGGTGCATGCCTTTGATCCCAACAGGAGGCTGAGGCAGGCGGGTTAGGAGCCAGCCTGGTCTACAATGTGAGTTCCAGAGGACAGCAAGAACTGTTACTCAGAGAAACCCTGTCTCTAACTCCTCTCCGCCCAAAACAACAAAACAGTCTGACATGGTGGGACACACCTTTAATCCCAGATCGTGCGGGGGACAGAAGCGGGCAGATCTCTGTGAACTCGAGGTCAGCCTGGCACAGATAGTGGATTCCAGGACAACTAGGCTGCACACTCAGAAACAAACAAATAAACAAACAAACAAATGAACAGGCAGGGGTGTGTGAGGAGGACAACTTTATGAGGAATGCAGTCCAGGCTCCGAGTCCCGGCCCTCCGGGCACTTCGCACTGCCGCTCTTCATAAATCTATCAGCTGGACTGCAGCTGGCTTTCACGGGCGGGCGCTTCGGCCTCAGGAGCAGAGGAGCGAGGACACAGAGGAAAGGGGACTTGTCCCTTGCAAGGCTACTTGAGGACAACGGGATTTCCCAAACCCCAAACCAGGATATCTGGTCTGACAAGGATGGAAGTCACTGCCGAATTCAGCCCTGCCCAGGAAAACCTGTGTCTGGGGGCGTGGGGGTGGGGGTGGTTGCTGTCATCGGAGAACCTGCACTTCCGGGTCTGGGAAGGAAAAGGCCTCCGCGGTTGTGTGTTTAACTCTTCAGGTTCCAGGGACCTCAGACCTGGGAGGGAGTTTAGTTGCTTATACACTTTGAAGTGCTGTCCTGGGACCTGGGGCCCCTTGTGCATTAGTCAAGTTCTCTTCTGCTGAGCCCCTCCCCCAGCCCTGGAGGGGACGTTTGAGACTATGAAGGTTGGGAGAAACATAAACTCGAGTAGGTGACGACTAAGGAAACTGAGAGAAGAATGCAGCCCCAAATTCAAGGTGAGCAGGTATTACATTGAAAGCCCCTGTCAAAGCCCATCAGTGGTGGTGCACGCCTTTAATCCCAGCACTGGGGAGGCAGAGGCAGGTGGATCTCTGTGAGTTCAAAGCCAGCCTGGGCTACAGAGCAAGTTCCAGGACAGCCAGGGCTACACAGAGAAAGCCTGTTTGGTTTGGAGGAGAAGGAGGAAGAGGCAGCAGCAGCAGCTGTGGCTGGAGCTCAACTGGTTAGAGTGTTTGCTCATTGAAGAAAAACCTTGGGTTCTATGCTAGGGTCCATAAAACTGCTCATGGTGGTACACTCTGCTAATCCCAGTACTGGGGAAACAGAGGCAAGAGGACCAGAAATTCAAGGTCATCCTCAGTTATGTTGTGAATTTGAGGCCATCCTGGGATACGTGAGACACTGCCTAAAATAAATAGTGAAAAAGAAGAAAGAAAACTAAAGCCTACTGATGAATGAATGAATGAAGAGTCAAGGCATGATCTTTCTTCACAACCTCACCTCTGTCTTGAGTAGACCTTTCACTAAACTAGTTAATACTTTCCTGCTTTAACTAAGTAGGGTTAACACCTGGACTACCAAGTGAGTCCCAGGAAAGGCGCAAACCTACACAGAGAAACCCTGTCTCGAAACCCCCCCCCAAAAAAAAAAAAAAACTAAGTAGGGTTAACACAAGCCAACAAGGAGCTGAGATTAGAGAGCATGAGAAAAATAACTGGGCTAGCGTGAGGGCTGAGTGGTAAAGGAGCTTGCTACCAAGCCTGATTACCGACCTCAGTATGATCTTCTATATTCACAAAATAAAACCCTGTCTGGAAAAAAACCAAAAAACAACTCCCTCCCCACCCCCCAAAGAAAACCAGAGAGAGAGAATGCAGTGGCTAGGGCCTTTTTCGCTTGGGTTTGATTTTTGAGAGGGTCTCGTGTAGCCCAGGCTGACTCCAAAACTCTATGTAACTGAGAATGACTTTGAGTTTCTGACCCCACTGGGCACATTCAAAGTGACATGGTGGTGAGGGCTTGAGTCTTTTCCCTCTCCCTTCAAGTCTCTGGTAACGTGAACCACCAGGCCGGCTGTTAGGTAGAATGGGGTTGAAGCCCTTTGCCCATGCCAGGCAAGCACTCTGTGT
Organism: Peromyscus leucopus; assembly: GCF_004664715.2. Taxonomy (NCBI): domain Eukaryota; kingdom Metazoa; phylum Chordata; class Mammalia; order Rodentia; family Cricetidae; genus Peromyscus; species Peromyscus leucopus. The sequence continues at coordinate 38,426,909 of NC_051080.1, read as the reverse complement.
TGCTAGCAACAATTTTGTGCTATTTACTTTATCTGAAACCTTAGCCTCGCCTCAAACACCAGATGCCCCTGCTTCAGCTTCAGAAGTACTAATAAAAAAAGAAAGAAAAAAAGCTGTTTTTTTGTTTTGTTTTGTTTTTCAAGACAGGGTTTCTCTGTGTAGCTTTGCACCTTTTTTCCGGATCTCACTCTGTAGCCCAGGCTGGCCTCGAATTCACAAAGATCTACCTGCCTCTGACTCCAGAGTGCTGGGATTAAAGGTGTGTACCACCACTGCCCGGTTTATTTTTGTTTGTTTTTATGAGACAAGGTCTTAATATACTGTAGCCCAGACCTCTAGTCTTAGCCCCTGAGTATATACAACATTCCTTGCAAGAATCTGGTTCTTTTACACCCCCCCCACCCTACCCCACCCCACCCCGCCAGACAGGGTTTCTCTGTGTAGTTTTGGAGCCAGTCCTGGATCTCAATCTGTAGACCAGGCTGGCCTTGAACTCACAGATATCCACCTGCCTCTGCCTTTTGAGTGCTGGGATTAAAGGTGTGCACCACCACCTCCCTGCCTGGAATGCAGTTTAAATACCCTATGGGAGTGATCTTGAGCCTCTCTGGGGGAGGAGCCCTGTTTGGCGGGGCTTTCTGGAGGCAGGGTCTGGCCAGAAAGGTGGGGCTTCCAACCAGAACAGTTGGGTAATTGAAACAGGGCTTCATAACTAGCCTAGAACTTGCTCTGGCCTTGAACTCACAGAGACCCTCCTGCCTCTGCGGTGCTAGGATCAAAGGTGTGCCCCCCCCATACCCAGCACTCTTTATGTTTTTAAATTATATTTATGTATATGTGTGAGTGTGAGGTACATGAACCTGTGTGCAGGTGTCTTATGGAGGCCTAAGGTATGTAATTCCCCTGAAGTTAGAGTTTGTGGGTGGTTGTGAGTAGCTTGATGTGGGTGCCTGGAACCAAACTCCAGGCCTCTACAAAGCAGCATGCGCTCTTAACTGCTAAGCCATCTCTCCAGCCCGCTCCCGACCTTTAAAGCCTCACCTTGAGTCAGGGATTTTGCCCAGCTGCATTCACTCACTGGCAACTGTCTTCCCAGGCCCAGTCCTCACACTCCAGCCCTGCCTGAGTTCTGGTACCCTTGGTGTCATCGGTGTCCCACGGCCTAAGTGTGTATGTCACGGGTGACATGCAACCGCCCACTTGGCCTTGGGCCCAGTCTGGCCTTGACATCCTCCTCCTGGCTCACCTCATCTCCCTCCAGCTCTCCTATGACCCAGGGCCAAACCTTGGACCTTGGCATCTCCCCTCTGATCTGGTGAATCTGGGCAGCCCTTCCTTCCTCAGTGGCCACCTTTGTCTTTCCATACACTTGTGTGTCTGTTCTCTGCCACAGTAGGATGATCTTGGAGTTCACTTCTGTGTGGCTCTGCCCTCCTGCCCATGTGGATTGCACAATGTCTCATGTGACCACCCTCTAGCCCACTTCCTGCCTCATCTCCACCCATCTGTTCACCTACCAAGGAACCCCAGTTCAGAGACGATCTGACTGTCCTTGGCTGCACATGAGTCCTAAGCTCTGACGGAGAAAGCCACATTACCATTACATTGGGGTCATCCATTCATAGATATCAACCAACCACACTTGGGCTTCTCATACCATACTAAGTTACATTGTAGTTGCTCCTTGGCTTTCGATATGATTGTTTCCTAATAAACAGTAAACTCATAGTTTTTTGATGATATTTTTTTTTGTGTCTATATGTTTGAGTGTATATCATGTGTGTACAGATGCCTGCAGAGGCCATAAGAAGACATTAGATCCCTTGGAACTAGAGTCAGAGAGGACTGTGAACTGCCCAATCTGGTTTCCATCTCTCCAGCCTATAAATACTGCTAGGGCCGGGCAGTGGTGGCGCACGCCTTTAATCCCAGCACTCAGAGGCAGAGGCAGGCGGATCTCTCAGTTCGAGGCCAGCCTGGGCTACAGAGTGAGATCCAGGACAGGCTCCAAAGCTACACAGAGAAACCCTGTCTCGAAAAAATAAAAAACAAAAACAAAAACAACAAAAATACTGCTAGGGAAAAGAGGGTGTCATGGCCTACCAAAGGAAGTCTTGGAGGTCTCAAACACTGGGACAAACTGCTAGGGTGCCTATTTAACATCTCTAAGTGGACCTGGCAGCCAGGTTCTCCCAGCATCCCTCAATCCCTATCTGTCACAGGGTATGGCTGTGTACCCTGCTCTCTACCTTGAACTCTCCAGCCCAGGGGCGAGGCTGCCTTTCCCCAGAGGTTCTTCCCTACATAATCTGTTGTTGAATATTATTTTAAGGTGCATTATTTTTGTTTATGCTGCATTTGTTTAACTCTGTGAAGCTGTGTTACTGTGCCTGTCTGGAAGAGCAGCCAGTGCTCTTAACCGCTGAGCCATGTGTCCAGCCCCTATGTGGTCCTTATCTACAATAAGCTTTCCCCTCCACCAGACCCAGGAGCAGTCATGGCCTTACTTTTGATTTCTCTTTTCCAGGAGCTGGCCCAGGTGTCCTGCAGTCAGCTCACCCCAGGGGAGGTTCTGACTCCCACTCTCCTCCTGAATCAGGGAGGCCTCACCAAACTCTGAGGCTCTTTCCTCCACATCATCAAATATTCCCCTCCTTCCCCACTTTAACTCTTTCGTAGGCGTTGCTCATAGGTGAATATCCGGTCCTTCATGTCTCAAGAGCTGTTCTTCCAGCCGGGATGCTGAAGGGACAAGCAGGCCTGGTGAGCAAGGGAGCATCCAGAATCCAGACTCTGGCTCCTGGCTTTAGCCTCCCCTGCATGGGGCTGGCAGGCAGTGCTCACACCTCGGTCCATCTGAGGCCCTTACGTTTGCTGACTGCTTCCCCGATTCAGCCACACAGGCCGCTAGGACATCTGGGAAAGAGGAGGGGAACCTATGAGACTGAGTTGCTAAGGCATTCTGAAGTCCTACTGAGGTTTCCTAGTGGTGGTGGTTTTGCGTGTGTGTGTGTGTGTGTGTGTGTGTGTGTGTGTGTGTGTGTGTGTGTCCGTGTGTGTGTCCGTGTCCGTGTGTGTGTGTGTGTGTGTGTGTGTGTGTGTGTGTGTGTGTGTCCGTGTGTCTGTCTGTCTGTCCGTCCATAACCCTTTTTCATCTTTGTGTTTTTTTCAAGACGCCCAGGCTGGCCTCAAGCTCGCAGCAAGCTTGTGGCCTCTGCCTCCCCAGGCTCCCCGGGAATGCGCCAAGGTGTCAAACTCCGACTGAGTTTTTGTAATGTAAAGTCAAGAGAGAGCAGTTCCTGGCGTGATGTGATTATCCTGTTAAAAAAGCGAGGCCAGGGGGATCCCGGAGTCTGAGGCACCTGAAACACAGGACAGATGCAGGAAAACAAAGGAGGAGGAAATTCCAGAGATTAACATATGAAAAGTGACGACGGTGGAAAGGGTGGCCGTCCTTAGTCTCCCTGGCTTCTTTCAGACCTGGGGCAAGCTCAGGCACAGGTGCTCTCTCTGCAAACCCACTGACCTGATTTCCATTCCCTGAGCTCCGTTCCCGGGAGCCACAGACCCACAGAGAAAGGAGAGAACAGACTCCTGCAAATCACCCCCTCGCTTCCACAGGTGTGCTCTCGTATGCACGCCATATACATACACTGCGCTCCGCTGTGGTGTATGTGCCCCTGAGCTCGTATGCACGCCCTATAGGTACACAGATGCAATGGTAATACATTTAAACTGTCTTTAAGGAGCACACACAAAGGAATTAATAACAGGAAGAAAGCAGAGAGAGACAGACACACAGGGAGACTTTGGAGGTCGCAGAGTATCTTGTTGAAAGGTAGTGCTGGCTGGGCATGGTGGCTATACCTTGGAAGGCCAGCACTGGGTAAGCTGAGACTGGAGGGCTGCTTATGAGCAGGAGGCCAGGCTAGGTTGCAGAGTAAGATCTTGTTCCAAAACAAACAAACAACCCACCCTGGCTGGGCTGTGGTGGCACACACCTTTAATTCCAGCACTCAGGAGCCAGAGGCAGTCGGATCTCTGAGTTTGAAGCCAACCTGGTCTACAGAGTGAGTTTCAGGACAGCCAGGGCTACACAGAGAAATCCTGTCTGGAAAAACATATATATGGAAAAGAAAATGCGACTGAACAGGGTGGAGGAACAGAGGTCCTAGGGACAGGCTGCCTTGTCCCCCTGGATGCTGGGATTATGAAGGCAGCAAAGTGCCCCTGCAGGAGGCAGGGTGGGAGTGACCCGGGAGAAAGGCAGGTGACTCCAGGGGGAATCACCACACCGAAGGTCTGTGCATTAACACACGTGGGGCTGTCAGGGTGACAAGGGCAGTGACTGGGACAATGAGAACCGTGGCACAGCAGCCTTCCAACCCCAGGCTTTGCTACCGAGCTCCCACTGAGGGAGCCGAGACAGCAGATGAGAGGTTAGGAATTCTGGATGCTTGTTGATGAAGACTTTGGGCAGCGGGAACGTGGTAGGAGAAGCATGTGGCAGACTCACACGGAGGGGTGAGAGATGAAGGGATGATCAGGGTCTGGGCAAGTAGGTGGTGCAAGCAATCTGTAAAAAGGTAGGTTTACCCGCAGTGTGGAATGAGATGAGTTCCAGTCCCTTCGGGTCCCTAGTGTCTTAGTTAGGGTTTCTATTGCTGTGAAGAGACACCAAGACCACAGCAACTCTTTTTTTTTTTTTTTTTTCCTTCAAGACAGGGTTTCTCTGTGTAGCTTTGGACTGTCCTGGAACTCCTGTGGACCAGGCTGGCCTTGAACTCACAAAGATCCGCCTGCCTCTGCCTCCCCAGTGCTGGGATTGAAGGCATGGGCCACCACCACCTGGGAACCACAGCAACTTTTATAAAAGAAAACATTTAATTGGGGCGAGAAGCATTGTGGCATGCAGGCAGACATGTTAATTCACAGGCAGAAGAAGACTGTGTCGTACACTGGGTGTAGCTTGAGCATAGGAGAACTCAAAGCCCACCCCCAGTGACATATTTCCTCCATGGGCCAAGAACTCAAAACCCATGAGTCTATGTGGGCCATTCCTATTCAAACCACCACACCCAGGACCCTTCTTCTGCATGGAAGGCCACTTCATAGGTGACCTTCCATGGTCCCATACTTAGAATACTTTCTGGCAGGAATTTTCACCTTCAGGGCCCAGGGGCCCACAGGTCTCTCTGATCATAGTGGACATCTATAGGTATGTGGTGAAATTCTCCAACCTGCTGCCCATCTCCGAATGCATAGCCCCACCATCCCCCGCTGTTGCTTAGGACAAACACCAAGAACTCACTCTAGAAACCTCTAGTTCCTTCATTATCTTGAGCCAACCTGACGCCACAGGCCAGATCTCTTGCGCAATAACTACCCAAAGTCCAACGCAGCTCACAGGTTTCGCTGGAGTCGTGGCTGTGTCTGAGTCACCTCCATGCCCAACTTGTGACGGGTTGTCGTCCCTCAAAGTTCCAATCTAATGCTGTCTTCTCCAGGAACAGGCCTGTTCTGGAGGTCCTGCCTAAACCAGCCCTGCGGCCCTCTGCCTCACTCTGCTCAGGTCCTTCACCTGTCCACTTGAGGCTGCTCTTCCCTCCCTGGAACTGGTTTCCTGGTAGATTAGGCAAAATGTCACCTTCACACAGACTGAGTCCCAGCTCTGAGGAGAGGACTTCATAAATATTCGTTGAATAAAAGAGATCTGCTTTGGGCTGGTTTTATTTACGTTTTCTTCTTATATGGGCCTCAGGAGCTCATTCTGAAAGTCAAAATCTGAATGTATGTATTCCTGCTCCAGCAATTCCAATTCTCCCTGTGGCAATTAATGGTCTATTTTAGGTGGGGAGTTGGGAGCAAGGAGGAGCTGCCAGTGAACTTGTCAAGAATTGATGCTACTTGTGGGGGCAGACAGACAGACAGACAGACAAGCAGCATGTGTTTCTCTGCACCATGCTAGGCACCTGACTTTCTTTTCTTTCTTTCTTTTTCTGTTTTTTTTTTTAGACAGGGTTTCTCTGTGTAGCTTTGCGCCTTTCCTGGGACTCACTCTGTAGACCAGGCTGGCCTCAAACTCACAGAGATCCGCCTGCCTCTGCCTCCCGAGTGCTGGGATTAAAGGCATGTGCCACCACCGCCCGGCTCTTTTTCTGTTTTTTTCAAGAGTCTATCAATTATGTAGTTTAGGATGTCCCAGAACTCATCCAGTAGGCCAGGCTGGCTTCTAATTCATAGAGATTCACCTGACTCAACCTTTGAATGCTGAAATTCAAAGCCTGGGGGGGTTACTATGCCTGGCTTAGCATGCTTTTTGTTTGTTTGTTTGTTTCTCTGTATAGCTTTGGAGTCTGTCCTGGAACTCACTCTGTAGACCAGGCTGGCCATGAACTAACAGAGATCCGCCCACCTCAGCCTCCCCAGTGCTGAGATTAAAGGTGTGTGCCACCACTGCCCAGCAGGCATGCTTTTTTTAAAGACCGGGACATGCTGGGCAGTGATGGCAAATACGCCTTTAGTCCCAGTACTCAGGAGGCAAAGGCAGGCGGATCTCTGTGAGTTCGAGGTCAGCCTGGTCTCCAAATCGAGTTCCAGGAAAAGCGCGAAGCTACAGAGAAACCCTGTCTTGAAAAACAAAAACAAACAAACAAACAAAGAACAAACAAACAAAAAGACAGGGGCATCTTTCTGCTTTCCATGGCATTAGCCACTACCACAATAAATAAACAAACAAACAAACAAACAGCCTGGGAGGGGGAGGTGTGGCCTACCGGCCTACTCGATGAGTTCTGGGACATCCTAAACTACATAATTGATAGACTCTTTCTTGAAAAAAACAGAAAAAGAGCCAGGTGGTGGTGGCACACGCCTTTAATCCCAGCACTCAGGAGGCAGAGACAGGCAGAGCTCTGAGTTCGAAGCCAGCCTGGTCCACACAGTCAGGGCTACATAGAGAAACTGTCTCAAAAAAAACCAAAACACAAAACAAAACAAAAATCCAGTAACTAGATAAAAGGTGGGGGAATGTAGCTCAGTTGGTAGACTGCTTAACTATCAGAGATGAAGCCCAGTAAGAAGGTCAGGAGTTCAAAGCCATCCTTGGCTACAAAGTAACTTTAAAGCTAGACTGAGCTACATGAGAACCTGTCTCAAACAAAACAAAACTAAACAGTCTTTCTTGCCTCTGGCAGGAAGTATGAAGTGGGGCTGGACAGCTATATCCCTTCTGAATGAAATTGAGGACATGCCCCATCCGATCCCAGATGTGGTGGAGAAGGGTTTTATTGTACACATGAGGGAAGAGTTGTACACATCTGGAAGGGTTCACACTGAACGGGGCCATATGAGAAGACATGGGGGAGTGAGAGAGGAAGAGAAGGAGGAAAGAACCAAGAGAAGAGCCTTCAACCAAGAGACCAAGAGTCAAGAGAGTGCATGGGAGCCAAGAGAGGGAGTGGCCACATGGCTGGATGATAGAGGAATCAGAAGCAGGCAGAAGGGAAGCCCAGCCTCTGGTGTTGAAAAGTTTTAGGGGAGGGGGCAGGATGAGAAGGAAGGGCTGGGAGGAGCCAGAGGTGCTAGGTGAGACTTGTCTCAGGTTTCTTTGGGATCTGACACCTTTCACTTGTGGATTTGGCAGCCAGGAGTTGGGTGCACATTACCATTTATTTGGCTGAACACTGTTGTCCCTGGGGAGAGGTGGTACTTGAGTCTGAACTGGAAGTATAAGAGGAACCAAACTGAAGTCATTTTGGATAGGACTTCTATTTTGAATAAGGGTCAAGTAAAGTCTAAGTTCCCCAGACCTCCCTGGGTAACTGACATCACTGGTATCCTGGTTGGCAAGATGAGACGTGAATGGTGGGTAAGCCACCCCACTACATTAGAGTAAACCAACCAACGAAGACACGATATCACTCTATGTAAATAAAGCTGTGGATATCACTCTATGTAAATAAAACACTGATGGCCAGTGACCAGGCAGGAAGTATAGGCGGGACAAAGAGAGAGGAGAATTGGGGAAACAGGAAGAAGGGAGAGAGAGACTGCAGCGACCGCCAGGAGAAGAGCATGTAGAGATGCCGGTAAGCCACCAGCCACGTGGCAAGCTATAGATTTATAAAAATGGGTTAATTTAAGATAAAAGAACAATTAGCAAGAAGCCTGCCACGGCCATACAGTTTATAAGTGATATAAGCGTCTGAGTGATTATTTTATAAGTGGATTGTGGGACTGCGGGGCTTGGGGAACCTGGAGAGAAGCCCTCCAGCAACAAATGGCGCCCAACGGCTCGAGTTTCCACCTTAAACCTGAGAATATTTAATAACCAATTCTAAACAGAGCCAAAACCAGGTTCCTGCTTCTTGTCTCATACGGGCAGCTAGATACGGCAAAACGCAAGTTTGGACACTGGCGGGTTCCTGGCGGGTGCGTTTGACCGGCAGTATGGCAGAAATGAGGCATCTGCCAGCGTCAAATTAAGCTGTGTGGTAGATTTAGTCTTTACTAGTATTTTTTTTTAAAAAAAAAAGAGGTTTCTGGGCTACACGCTGCTTTGATAAAAGCTTAGACCCACTATTTCTGTGACTTGATGACTCCCAGAGCTGGCGGAAAACTGCCATGTTGGGAAGCTGAAGTGGGCGGAGCCAGCAGCCACATCGCCGTTTCAGGCTTACAATGGTACAGTTTAAAGCAATAGGCTCAAGGCTCAAGGTAATATAAAACATAAGCCACATAAAGATGGCTACCACACAGAAAATCTGGATTATGTTCTCTTTGATATTCATAACTAAAGAAAAACATTTGATTACAAAACCTGTTGAGTTATGCCAAAATGTATATTTTAAAGGTACCTTGACTTCAAAATTTGGATATAAGGATATGTTACTTTGGAAAAGAGGTTCTGCTTTTGTTTCCACAGAAAACCAGAGGCTGTGGACTTGTTCCAGATTAAGATACATCAGGTTTCACCAGCCAAGACCCCCTGAAAGGACTCCGATGACACCATGGCCCAGATGATCCAACATCCAGATCGGTTTCAAGGCAACTGGTTCACACAATACAGCCTCACGGACTACCCCATATGTCTAAAATTTTCTTTGCGTCCCCATAAGATACAGCACCCCCCTCCAGCAGGAAGTAGTAAGAGATGTTACGCCCAAATTCCCAAATATACCAAGCTGGCTTTAGAGGTGGAATTGGCTCACTCCCCCTCTAAACCCAGACATATTGCTTTAAAAAAAAAAAAAATGGTTAAGTGATTCTTGTGTCCCAAATCAGAAGAGCCCTCTGGTGTGGGACAGAGAAAAACCAATATTTTTATTTAAAACAGGTTGATTATAAATGTGATCTCTTTCTAAAAAACAAAAGGGGATATGATATATAGGAGGATATGGAGATGATAAGATAAAAGGGTAGATTAATGAACCTACTTTTAAAGAACAACTTGTTTAAAATGTTTTACATTGGTATAAATTTTAGTTCATTGATACAAACTTGAAGTTAATTTTGTTATACTGTATATATATATATTTCTATTCTTGTTTGAGGTATTATGTTTATATAACTCATTTAAAATTGTAATGGATAATTAAAAAATAGGTTAATAATTAGTCATCTATGATAATCATATCTGTAGCCATGTTAGTTAAGTCTTCTAGGTATACATAGATATATTTCAGATAGATAGGTAATCTTCAAACACTTCATAGACCTAGAGAATATGGCATTTAAATAACTTAGAATTCTGTTGACATGAGACACAATTGCTCCTGGCTGCACCAATTTGATCCCGAGAGAATGTTGGACTTCTAAGACATTTCCATTTGGAAGTTTGTCTTCTTGGCACAAAATGGCCTACTGGGCAAAGAACTGCCCTTGCCTTAATGGCTGACAGTACAAATGCAATGCTGTCCTTTCTGGACAAGCGGGACCACAAGGAAAGCGACCACTGTACTCTGCCAAGACAGGGTAAGATGGTCTTTCAGAAATCCTGCTTCTGAAAATGGTCTGTCAGATACTTTAGGCCTGTAGCCAATTTGAATGCACCAACAATGCTGAGAAACATTAGGTGACTGTCCAGGCTGCCAGCTGTCTTGGTCTACTCTTGCAAGATTCCCGAAAGTTGCTTGCATCCATCTACCATTTCTCAGGTACCATTATGTTCCTTCTCAGGTCTTTGATGTGGTTGAAGACTAGATAGTCGTAATTTCCTCAGTTATGATAAAAGATAAGTTAAACTCACAAATATAAGATAGATAGGACATCTTCTTTAATATTGTAACTATAATTCTTGCTCAGTAATTGTTTTGTTATATGTAATTTTACCATGTTAAAGTTAAAACCTTCCTTTTTAAAAAAAGAAGAAAGGGGAAGTGCTGTGGATATCACTCTATGTAAATAAAACACTGATGGCCAGTGACCAGGCAGGAAGTATAGGCGGGACAAAGAGAGAGGAGAATTGGGGAAACAGGAAGAAGGGAGAGAGAGACTGCAGCGACCGCCAGGAGAAGAGCATGTAGAGATGCCGGTAAGCCACCAGCCACGTGGCAAGCTATAGATTTATAAAAATGGGTTAATTTAAGATAAAAGAACAATTAGCAAGAAGCCTGCCACGGCCATACAGTTTATAAGTGATATAAGCGTCTGAGTGATTATTTTATAAGTGGATTGTGGGACTGCGGGGCTTGGGGAACCTGGAGAGAAGCCCTCCAGCAACAGTCCCACAGAGCAGTGTTCCTAGGAAAGTCCCTTATCCCTGAATCCTGATTGGTGGAAAATGGAACTGTAACATGGCACAGATGTTTGCCATTTTCAGCCTTAAAAGCTCTGTGACATTCTGGAGCAGCTCCTGAGTCTGTCCTGTGGCCCTGACTGATCAGTGTGGCTTGATGACAATACATTTTTGTCATCTGCATTGACTTGGCGTGTTCCAGGACAGCCAAGGCTACACAGAAAAACTCTGTATGGGTGGGGGGGGGGGGCGGGCGGGCTGGGAGAAAGGAAATGCCCAGCTTTCTGAAAAGCAAAAACAAAATAAAATACAAATTCTGAAGTGAGATGGAGAGCAAGTAAAAAGGCTTTCAGGCTGGGCAGTGGTGGCACATGTCTTTAATCCCAGCACTCGGGAGGCAGAGACAGGAGGATCTCTGTGAGTTCGAGGCCAGCCTGGGCTACAGAATGAGTTCCAGGACAGGCTCCAAAGCTACAGAGAAATTTTGTCTTGAAAAAATAAAAATAAATAAATAAATAAATTTGCACTGGAGAAAAGTGAATGAAAAAAAAAAGTAGATTCTGGACCAGTGAAATAGCTCATTAGGTAAAGGTGTTTGCTGCCATAAGAAACAGCAAATATGAGTCCTTCCTATCAAATACTACAGGACTCATGTTTAGGACAAGGGATCAAAAAATGTTTTTTTGGAGGGGGGAATCAAATTATTTTTATTTTTGGGTCTTTCAAGACAGAGTTTCCTCTGTGTAACAGCTGTCTTTTGTCCTGGAACTTGCTTTGTAGACCAGGCTAGCCTTTAATTCACTGAGATGCGCCTGCCTCTGCCTCCCAAGTGCTGGGATTAAAGGCATGCACTATTGCCACCAGGTTTAATTTTTTTCTTATTTAGATTCATTTATTATTGTTATTATTATTATTATTATTATTATTATTATTATTTTGAGACAGGGTTTCTCTGTGTAGTTTTGGTGCCTGTCCTGGAGTTCACTCCGTAGACCAGGCTAGCCTCAAACTCACAGAGATCTGCCTGGCTCTGCCTCTTGAGTGATGTGATCAAAGGCGTGCACCACCACTGCCCAGCTCATTTATTTTTATTTAATGTGTAAGAGTTTTGCCTGGAGGCTGGAGAGATGGCTCAGAGGTTAAGAGCACTGACTGCTCTTCCAGAGGTCCTGAGTTCATTTCCCAGAAACTACATGGTGGCTCACAACCATCTGTAATGAGACCTGGTGCCTTCTTCTGGTCATACATGCTGTATACATAATAAATAAATAAATCTTTAAAAAAAAAAAAAAAGAAAAAGAAAAAAGAGTGTTTGCCTGGATATGTGTATGTTGTATGTGCAGTGTGTGCATACAGTGCCTGTGGAGGACCGAAGTGGGTATAAGATTCGCTGGAACTGGAGTTATAAGCAGATTAGGAGCCACTGTGTAGGTGCTGGGAATCACACCCAGGTTCTGGCATGAGCAGCCATTGCTTTTAATGGCTTAGACAGAGAGCGAGCAGTGGAGGCAGCAGCGGCAGGCAGAGCAAGCGGCAGCGGCAGTGACCACCAAGACCAAATTGGTTTTATCCCAGGGATGCAAGGATGGTTCAACATACGAAAATCAGTCAATGCAATACACCATATAAACAAACTGAAAGAAAAAAAAAACACATGATCATCTCATTAGATGCTGCAAAAGCCTTTGACAAAATCCAACACCCCTTCAATGATAAAGGTCTTAGAGAGATCAGGAATACAGGGAACATTCCTGAACATAATAGAAGGTAATTTACCGCAAACCAACAGATAAAATCAAATTAAACGGAGAGAAACTCAAAGCTATTCCACATAATAAAGGTAATTTACTGCAAACCAACAGATAAAATCAAATTAAACGGAGAGAAACTCAAAGCTATTCCACTAAAATCAGGAACAAGACAAGGCTGTCCACTCTCTCCATATTTATTCAATATAGTACTTGAAGTTCTAGATAGAGCAATAAGACAACAAAAGGAGGGGCTGGAGAGATGGCTCAGAGGTTAAGAGCACTGGCTACTCTTCCAAAGGTCCTGAGTTCAATTTCCAGCAACCACATGGTGGCTCACAACCATCTGTAATGAGATCTGGTGCCCTCTTCTGGCCTGCAGAGATACATGCCGACAGAACACACGGTATACATAATAAATAAATAAATCTTAAAAAAAAAAAAAAAAAGACAACAAAAGGAGATCAAAGGGATACAAATTGGAATGGAAGAAGTCAAACTTTCACTATTTGCAGATGATATGATAGTATACATAAGTGACCCCAAAAATTCTACCAGGGAACTCCTACAGCTGATAAACTCCTTCAGTAAAGTGGCAGGATACAAGATCAACTCAAAAAAATCAGTATCCCTCCTATACACAAATGATAAAAGGGCTGAGAAAGAAGTCAGAGAAATATCACCCTTTACAATAGCCAAAAATAATATAAAATACCTTGGGATAACACTAACTAAACAAGTGAAGGACCTTTTTGATAAGAACTTTAAATCTCTAAAGAAACAAATTGAAGCCGGGTGGTTGTGGTGCACGCCTTTAATCCCAGCACTTGGAAGGCAGAGGCAGGCAGATCTCTGTGAGTTCGAGGCCAGCCTGGGCTCCTGAGTGAGTTCCAGGAAAGACACAAAGCTACACAGAGAAACCTTGTCTCGAAAAAAAAAAAAAAAAAAAAAAAGAAAAAAAGAAAAAGAAAGAAAGAAAGAAACAAATTGAAGAAGATATCAGAAAATGGAAGGATCTCCCATGCTCATGGATAGGTAGGATTAATATAGTAAAAATGGCAATCTTACCAAAAGCAATCTACAGATTCAATGCAATCCCCATCAAAATCCCAACACAATTCTTCACAGACTTGGAAAGAAAAATACTCAACTTTATATGGAAAAACAAAAGACCCAGGATAGCTAAAAGAATCCTCTGGAGGCATCACCATCCCTGACATCAAGCTCTACTATAGAGCTATAGTAATAAAAACAACTTGGTATTGGTATAAAAACCGACATACGGACCAATAGAATTGAATTGAAGACCCTGACATTAATCCATTCATATATGAACACCTGATTTTTGACAAAGAAGCCAAAACTATACGAAGGAAAAAAGAAAGTATCTTCAACAACTGGTGCTGGCATAACTGGATGTCAACATGTAAAAGATTAGAAATAAACTGGGCGGTGGTGGTGCACGCCTTTAATCCCAGCCCTCGGGAGGCAGAGCCAGGCAGATCTCTGAGTTCGAGGCCAGCCTGGGCTACCAAGTGAGTTCCAGAAAAAGGCGCAAAGCTACACAGAGAAACCCTGTCTCGAAAATTAAAAAAAAAAAAAAAAAAAAAAGATTAGAAATAGATCCATATCTGTCACCATGCACAAAACCCAAGCCCAAGTGGATCAAAGACTTCAACATAAATCCAGTTACATTAAACTTAATAGAAGAGAAAGTGGGAAGTACTCTTGAATGCATTGGCACAGGAGACCACTTCCTAAATATAACAACAGCAGCACAGATACTGAGCACAACAATTAATAAATGGGACCTCTTGAAACTGAGAAGCTTTTGTAGGGCAAAAGACACGGTCAATAAGACAAAAAGACAGCCTACAGAATGGGAAAAGATCTTTACCAACCCCACATCTGACAGAGGACTGATCTTCAAAGTATATAAAGAACTCAAGAAACTAGACATCAAAATACTGAACAATCCAATTAAAAAATGAGCTGAAGAGCTAAACAGAGAATTCTCAAAAGAAGAATCACAAATGGCTGAAAGACATTTAAAGAAATGCTCAACATCCTTAAGCATCAGAGAAATGCAAATCAAAACGACTCTGAGATACCACCTTACACGTGTCAGAATGGCTACGATCAAAAACACTAATAACAGTCAATGTTGGAGAGGATGTGGAGCGAAGGGAACACTCCTCCACTGTTGGTGGGAATGCAAACTTGTACAACCACTGTGGAAATCAGTATGGCGGTTTCTCAGAAAACTGGGAATCAATCTACCTCAAGACCCAGTCATACCACTCTTGGGCATATACCCAAGGAATGCTCAATCATACCACAAAGATACATGCTCAGCTATGTTCATAGCAGCACTATTTGCAATAGCCAGAACCTGGAAACAACCTAGATGCCCATCAACTGAAGAATGGATTAAGTAAATGTGGTACATATACACAATGGAGTACTACTCAGCAGAGAAAAACAATGACAGCATGAAATTTGCAGGCAAATGGATGGAACTAGAAAAAATCATCCTGAGTGAGGTAACCCAAACCCAGAAGGACAAACATGATATGAACTCACTCATAAGTGTATTCTAGAGCTGGAGAGATGGCTCAGAGGTTAAGAGCACTGACTGCTCTTCCGGAGGTCCTGAGTTCAATTCCCACCAACCACATGCTGGCTCACAACCATCTGTAACGAGATCTGGTGCCCTCTTCTGGCCTGCATGCAGACAGAACACTGTATACATAATAAATAAATCTTTAAAAAAAATAAGTGGATTCTAGATATAAAGCAAAGAACAATCAGACTGCAACCCATAGAACCAGGGAGGCAAGCCGGGCGCTGGTGGCGCACGCCTTTAATCCAAATTATTTTATTTATTTATGATGCATCTTTTTTTTTTATGTCATTTTCAAGATTATATTCTGCCTTTTTTTCTTTTTTCTTTTGGTTTTTTTGAGACAAGGTTTCTCTGTGTAGCTTTGAGCCTTTTCCTGGAACTCACTTGGTAGCCCAGGCTGGCCTCACACTCACAGAGATCCACCTGGCTCTGCCTCCCGAGGGCTGGGATTAAAGGCGTGTGCCACCACCGCAGGCGAAAAATTAATAAAAAAAAGTGAAAAAAAAAAAAAAAAACCCGGCTCAGCCAACTGTCCAGTGTTTACTTTTTGGAGATGGGGTCTCCTGGAGCCCAATTTGTATCAAATTACTATGTAGCTGAGGGTGAGGGTGACCCTGAACTGCAATCCTCCTGCCTCCACCTCCCAAGTGCTGGGATTATAGGTGTGTGCCACAGGCTGCAGAATTTGAATCAGTGTCTCCTGACTGAAGCTGGCGTGCTCATGTATAGTCACACAGCTGCCACCAAGCCTGACTTTGGTGTGCTGACTCACCTCGCCTCACCCTTACACCCTGGAGTGACATCATCTCCAACCCAGAGTCGACTTTAGTTAGACTGTAGCCGACATTCCCTTTTCATCCCTAGAAGGGAGAACCTTTCCAGGGAAGGCGTGAGGAGGACGCCTGCCATGGATTTCCGTTCATTTCTCTGCTCTGTTTTTAGAACCCCGGTTCTCAATATGTGGGAGGTCAGAGTTGAGTGTCCAAGTCAACAAGAATAAGGCACTTTATTAAGCTGGGGGGTGAAGGAATGGCCAAGCTCTTGATTAATAAGGAGGCCTGGCATTTGTATAGCCTGTAACTGTTTGCATAGGGCTTTTCCTCAGCTATCCCCTGTGAGTCTCTCCAGCTCTCACAGCTGGTGAAAACGGGCACTCCTGGAAGTAGATAAACCTGGGTCTAAAGTCCAGGCCCACCATGGGAGTGTATGACCATAGGTAGGTCACTTGACTTCAGTCCCTCACTGGTAATTATTTTTCTTTTTAAAATTAAAAATTTTTTTATTACATTTTTATTGAGGCCAGCAATGTGCCCATGCCATGGCACACATATGGAGGTCAAAGGAAAACTAGCAGATCTCCAGCTCAGGTTGTCAAGCTGGGTGGTGGCAGGTGCCCTTAACCTAAGCTCAGCCATCTTGTAGGCCTGATTTTTCTTTTCTTTTTCTTCCTCTTTTTCTTTCTTTCTCTCTCTCTCTCTCTTTTCCTTTCCTTTCCTCCTTTCTTTTTTTTCCTTTAGGACAAGACTCATGCAGCATAATTTCCCTCAGATTTACTATGATGCAAATGAAATCTTCAATTCCTGGTGCTCCAGCCTCAAGCTCCAGAGTGCTGGGTATATAACCAGTTCTTTTTGGTTTTGTTCAGTGTTGAATGTTTTTTTTTTCTTTTCAATTTTATTTTGTATGTGTATTGGCTTGCAATATTTATGTGCACCACATGTGTCCCTGGAAGCCAGAAGAGGGCTCTTATCTCCTGGAATTGGAGATAGTGATGGTTGTGAGCCATCATGTGGGTGTTGGGAATCAAACCTGGGTCCTCTGGATGGATCTGTACTTTTAACTACCCAGCCATCTCTTCACGTTGTTTTTGTTCATTTTTTTTTTTTTTTTTTTTTTTTTTTTGAGACAGAGATATCAAGTAGACTAGGCTGGCCTTGACTTCAGAGATCCACCTGCCTCTGCCTCCAGAATGTTAAAACAAAAGGTTGGAGGAGCTGGGTATGATGGCATTGGATACATAATCCCAGCATTCATGGAGGTTGAAGCAAGAGGGTCCCAAGTTCAAGGCCTACCTTGGCAAGCTCAAGGGTAATCTGAGACCTGTCTCAGTAAAAAAGCGGGGGATGAGGTGAGGGTAGGATTATAAACTCAGTGGCAGAGTGCTTGTCCAGCCCATGTGTAGTTTAGGTGACCCAAAGGTCCAGGAGCCAACAGTGTTGGATTGTGCCTATAATCCCAGCATTTGAGAGGTGGAGGCAGAACTCCTGTGAGTCTGAAATCAGCCTGGACTATATGGTGAGTTCCAGGGCAGCATATGTTGCACTTACTGAGATCTGGGCAGAGGCCCATGTGATCCAGGACTCTGCTGTGACTATGGGGAAAGATGGGGTCTCCCAGGCCAAGTAAGGAAATGAACATGAATGTCTGCCCTCATGATAGAAGGCAACTGGAGGAAGAGTCTTCAGGTACCACTGTCAGGAGGCAGGGAAGGCTGGGGACCTGGAGAACAAGTCGGGACCCCGGCCTTGTGTATCTCTGCAGCATCAGTACATTCAGGTTCTCATCTATCCATCCTCTTTGCAATATCCCTACTGGACTTTAATTCAGCTCAACGTCTACCTGGTTGGCAAAATAAACAATCCTCTGAAATGGGACGGAAATGTAGATGTTTAGAAATTTAAGACAGAGCCTCTTGTAGCTCAGGCTAGCCATAACCATGTAGGCAAAAATGACCTTGAACTCATAATTCTCTTGACTCCAATCCCAAATGCTGGGCTTTTAAATTTTTTTTTTTTACTCGGGAGGCAGAGCCAGGAGGATCTCTGTGAGTTCAAGGCCAGCTGGGCTACAGAATGAGTTCCAGGAAAGGTGCAGAGCTACACACAGAGACCCTGTCTTGAAAAAACAAAAAAAAACATTTCTTTTTAATTCCATTTGTTTGGGCATCTCTCTAGCCCAGTTGTTTTTTAGACAGGAATATGCTCTAAATGTGTCACCTGGGTGAAGAGCAAACATGTTCACTCATGAAATTATTTACGCAGCTTGAACTTCTGCTGGGGAGAGGTCAAGGAGGTGAAGGGGTGAAGGTGGCGGTCCCCAAATGTAACTGCAATGATTACGGCCCCTCCATGTGAACCTGCGCTGTTCCTCACACTCAGTGGCAGTTAAGTGGAAATGGGTTTAATCTAGGTCACACTTTAAAGTTCTTTATTACTAGGGGTTTGCATAATTTCCAGTTTCTGTCATCCATTTTGTGATCCTAAAAATAAAAACAATAAAATTTAAAATATGTCTAAGTTTGAGATCTGTTTGGTCTACATTGTATGTTCCAGGCCTGAAGGGGGTACATAGTGAGCCTCTGTCTAAAAGTAACAAAGTAACAACAAATCCAACCAATCCAACAGCAAGATTCTAAAAATTGAGGACCCAAATTCTTATTTGGGTTATCTGTGTTGGGAGAATTCCTTCCTGGGGAGACAAATATCCACTCTACACTCACAGGGTCTAATGACAAATCCAAGTCCAATCCCACCCAAGTTCACTCTGGGGAGTTTACTGGGCTTACTTAGAGGATACAGAATTACTGACAGAAGTGTGGGTGACCCCAAAGCAGCCAGACTGAAGTTCTTCCCAGCAAGGACACCTGCTTCCAGCTTTAAGCATAGGGTACAGAGATCCCCAGGCCACTAGCAATTAGAGCAGTTGCATTAATGTCTGGAAGGCGTGGCTCGAATCTCATCGGCCCCTTCCCACCTGCTTCTCTGAGGAAATGTAAACAGGCCTCTTGCTAGTAGGCACTTGATGATCTGAGGGAAATGGTGGCCACTGCTCAGAGGACAGAATGCTACACTTTAAACACCATAATGGGTACCAAACTGAGAAAGCGCAGGTTGCGGAGATGGCTGTCAGTTAAGTGATTGCCTGACAAACCTGAGTTTAACCTCCAGCACCCAGGTAGTCAGGTGAGAGCTAAGTGGCAGAAGCAGGAGGATCCCAGGCAGTCTAAGCAATCGGCAAGCTCCCTGGTGAGTGGGAGACCTTGTGTGGAAACCGTGGACAATGATAGAGGACACCCCGTGGCAACCTCCACATGCACTCATGAGCATCCACACTGCCACCCATAAAAAGAAAAGTATTTTCTAAAAAGGCAGAAAAGTAAGCTGGGTGGGGTGGCAAATGACATTAATCCCAGCACTCGGGAGGCAGAGCCAGGCGGATCTCTGTGAGTTCAAGGCCAGCCTGGTCTACAGAGTGAGGTCTAGGAAAGGCGCAAAGCTACACAGAGAAACCCTGTCTCGAGAAACCAAAAGAAAAAAGAAAAAAAAGGCAGAATATAATCTTGAAAATGACATAAAAAAACAGATGCATCATATATTAACATAAATATTTTTATTGAAATTAACTTGGAAAACAAATGAGACAGCATTGTTCCACACATTTTTGCAATCTTTTTCTGACAAGAGTTGGAGTCTCAAATCTGCCTCATCTGAGCTTTGACTGAAGTAAATGAAGAATGTTTTCACCGGGAACTGCAATGTAGGAAGGAAAACTGCCCAGGATTTCACAACCCCTACAGAACAATTAGCCATACAAGAACCACAGCAACAAAACGGTTTCTCAGTAGAGACTGCAGCCATTGACTTAGCATCAGGCTGGCAACTCCTTCCATGGCCAGCATGTTTAAAGGAAACTTGAGCTCTTGTTAATTCAAGCTGAACTTTTTTTTTTTTTTAAACTTATTTAGGCCCACAATTGAACCCAGGGCTTTGGGCAAACACCCTACTATTGAACGATACCCACAGGCACACAAATTAGAACTGTAGTGTTTTAGAGCTTACAAAGCCCAAATACTCATTCTTAGGCTCCCTCGTGAGAGATGAAGGCCCAGAGCAGACCTGGCTGGTCCAAGGCTGTCACTTCCTCATTCAGCTGCCCAGTGCTATCTCAGAAGGAAGACAAGTGACCCACACTTCCAGACTTTAAACAGGCTCCTTGGGTGTGCCCCTGTGATGCCCCGGTAGGACAGCTCTGTTCTGGTGATGAACAGTGCACTCTTGGAGGTTGTTTCTGGCATTGAAGATGCCCCTTCTCAGGTCACTCTTTCCACATACAAAGACAGCAACCATTCTCCAACTTAACAACTTTATTTGACACAACATACAATATGGCTGTGGAAACAGCAAACTCCCAAGACAAAGGAAAGAAAAAAACCACGGCTCTATCTAATTTATAATTAACAGGAAGGCAAGTCACCACACGAGTAACAAACAGGTAAGCTTTAGGGAGAGTCTTTTCTAGTGCCCATACCTGAAAGACAAAACAAACAACCTCATGAGGATGATGGAGAGGAAGACCCGAAAACCATTAAACACATTTTTTTGTTTGTTTGTTTTTCCAGAAAGGGTTTCTCTGTTAGTCCTATCTGTGCTGTACACCAGGCTGGCCTTGAACTCAAATTTGAGGTCAAAGGCATTCGCTACCACACCTGGCTTAGCTTTAATAGACCAGGTTTCCATGGGCACATCTAAGATCCTGCTCTGGGGAGGCAGAGGCAGGGCTACACCAAGAGACCCCAAGCACCACCAGACCAACCCTCCACACCCACAGAAAGGCAACAGTTGGACAATGAAATTTTGCATAATGGAACTATCAGGGTTGGGTTATAGAGATTTACTAACGCATTTCAGTGGTAGCAGGGATTGAATCCAGGACCTTGCTCATGCTAGGCAAGTATTCTACCACCGAGCTTCACCACCTAGCCCTGGGAATACTTGACCATCGTTTCTGACTCCCATATTTTTCACTTTGACAGACCTAGCAGATTGAAAAAAACTCCTGTAAAATGCTGGCTAATCCCTGTTTATTTTCTCAAAGTCTGGCTTAAAAATAAGGCATGGAGCCGGGTGGTGGTGGTGGTGGTGGTGGTGGTGGTGGTGGTGGTGGTGGTGCATGCCTTTAATCCCAGCACTCGGGAGGCAGAGCCAGGTGGATCTCTGTGAGTTCGAAGCCAGCCTGGGCTACCAAGTGAGTTACAGGAAAGGCGCAAAGCTACACAGAGAAACCCTGTCTCGAAAAACCAAAAAAAATTAAAATAAAAAAAAAAAAAAGGCATGGTGGTACACCCTTTATTCCTACCACTCAGGAGACAGCAGGTGGATCTCTGAGTTTGAGGCCGGCCTGTTCTAGGACAACCAGGGCTACTTAGAAAGACCCTGTCTAAAAAACAACAAGGAAAAAGGGCACGCTCCACCACTCCAGCTGCTGTCAGCTTGAGCCCAGTAGGAGAACGACATTAACCAGAGGACCCAGACTTAGAACCCCAAACAAGGCGAAACACCTACTTTTGGAATTCCCACTCTCTGTTGTCCAACGGACACACCTGCCTCGTTTTGAGCCATCGGGAGATGCAGTGGAAATGAAAGGCATGCTGAAAGAGAAGACAAGTTGTTATGGGTCACTGTAGCCATGACCTACTGTCAACACCAATCACGGGAACAGAGCAGCCACAGACAAGGGGCAACACCCACAGACATCTTAGAACTCTTCTTTTATTTATTAAAATTTTTTCTTTTCTTTTTTTTTTGGAGACAGGGTTTCTCTGTGTAGCTTTGGAGCCTATCCTCTGTAGACCAGGCTGGCCTCGAACTCACAGAGATCCACCTGGCTCTGCTTCCTGAGTGCTGGGATTAAAGGCATGCACCACCACCACTAAGCCCCCTTCAGACTATTAACATGACTCATCATGAAAAAAACAAACAAATAAACAAACAAAAAACCTAAAAATCGAGGGAAAAAAAGCCTTTCTGCATGCTTATAATCCCAGCATTTGTAAGGTGAAGTAGGGGAACCAAGAGTTCAGGGTCACACCCAGTTCAAGACCAGCGTGAGCTGCAGGAGACCCTGTCTAAAACAAGGCAACAAAACAAAAGCCCCCTCAGAATTTCCAAGAGGCAGAACCCGAGATACTTCCTGCAACATCTAGATATTAGGGACAGTTCATCCAAAGACAGGCAAGACACCTGTTTTTAGCTGCCACCTCCCTGCCAAGTATCCTACAGAATGGGGCTTCACCCCTCAGAACAGCAAGTGCTCAGGGCCGGGTGGCTGTGAAGGAGGTTTCAATGCAAGCAGTCCTATCTTTCGACCTCTTAATTTCAAGTGCAGTAAAGGTTATATTTAGAGGACAGTAGTCTACCCAGGGCATACTGACAGCCCAGGTTGACAGAAGAAGTTGACATCTATTACCTCATTCAAGCCCCCGGCAAGCAGGCATGACAGATATTACTATCTGTACTTTACAGACAGGAAACTGAACCCCAGACAAATGACTTGTCTAATTCACAGAGCCGGTTCATACAAGACTCAGAACTAGCACCCTAGCCTAGTCTGGAGGCTTATGGCACAGCATGACCAGGCTCTCCTTTATGACAAGCTATCTGAATAAATTCATCTTTATCTAGATTTTTCATTAAAGAAATTTTTTTCCTTTGGATTTTTCAGAACAGGGTTTCTCTGTGTAGCCATGGTTATAAATAAACTTGGGCCGGGCAGTGGTGGCGCACGCCTTTAGTCCCAGCACTCGGGAGGCAGAGCCAGGCGGATCTCTGTGAGTTCGAGGCCAACCTGGGCTACCAAGTGAGTTCCAGGAAAGGCGCAAAGCTACACAGAGAAACCCTGTCTCGAAAAACCAAACCAAAAAAAAAAACTTGGGGATCCACCTGTTTCTGCCTCCTGAGGAATGGGATTAAAGGCATATACCACCATACCACCTGGCTCAAAAATTCTTAAATTTGGATAAAAGCCAGGCGTGGTGGCATATGCCTTTAATCCCAGCACAGGCAGACACAGGCAGATCTGAGTCCCAGGCCAGCTAGGGCTACACACTGAGTGTCTAAATATCAATTTAACATTACATTTGTGTTTATGTTTGTGGACACAAGTATGCACGGCACTCACATGGAGATCAGAAGATAACTTGTGGGGTAGGTGCTTCTCCCAAGGGGGTTCCAGAGACCGAACTCTGGTTGTCAGGCTCGGCACTAAGCACTTTACCCAATGACCCATCTCAGCAGGCTCAGGCTCACCCTTTCCCTTCATACTGAAGAATGGCACCTTTAGTCTGAACGTGGTGAGGGTGTGTTTCCTCCATCTCTATGGATGTTTAGCGTCCTCTTTGGCTAATGAGGTCTATGACGTGGTCAAAGGGTCTGACAGAGGGGAAGAGTGGACAGGAGTGGGTGGGAAGACAGCCTCAAGGCTACAAGCAAAGCCCTGAGCACTAGTAACGGTCACCCCCAAATCTTTATTCATTTAGTTTTCCTTTAAAGATCATTGTTTTTAATTGTGTGTACGTATACCTACTGTGGGTATATATAGGTGCCTGCAGAGGCCAGGTGTCCACGTCCCCGAGCCGGAATCACAGGTGGTCTTGAGCAGCCTTCTGTGGGTGTTGGGAACTGACTTGGGTTCTTTGGAAGAGCGGTATGTGCCCTTAACCACTGACCCCACATTTAGCTCTTTCTTTTCTTGTTTGGTTTTTCGAGACAGGGATTCTCTGTACAGCCCTGGCTGTCCTGGAACTTGCTCTGTAGACCAGGTTGTCCTTGAACTCACAGAGATCTGCTTGCCTCTGCCTCCTGAATCTAGGATTAAAGGCATGTGCCAACACCGTGTAACTTTCTTAACAAATATTTCTTCTTACTATGTCCTGGGAGCCTTCTAAGTACTTTAAAAATTTTTATTTTCGGGGGTTGAAGAGATGGCTCAAGAGATTAAGAGCATTGGCTGTTCTTCCAAAGGACCTGGGTTCAATTCCCAGCACTCACATGGCAGTTTGCAACTGTCTGTAACTCCAGTTCCAGGGGATCTGACCCCCTCAAACAGACATACATGCAGGCAAAACTCCAATGTACGTTAAATAAATAAATCTTTTAAAAAACAAACAAACAACACATTTATTTGCTTTGGGTGTGCACGTGGGTAGGTTAGGACAACTTGTGAGTCAGCTCTCTCCTTCTACCATGCGTGTCTCAGAACTCAAGCTCAGGTCACAAGCCTTGCCAGCAAGGCCCCTTATCCACTAGGCAATCTCACTGGCCTTCCAAGCACTTTTGAAAAGTTACATCATTTAATCCTGTTACACTTTCACTACTAGCCATATTTTATCCTAGGGAACCCAGGATCAGAGATGTTCAATGTTCTGACAAAGTCCCTTAGCTAGTAAGACAGAATCTGTGACTCCCTGCGTCAAAACGGAAGCTGTGCGTCCAGGGCTTGACTGGTCAGGGCAATTTTATCTCATGTAACTAAGACTATGGTTCTATAGATAAATTTTTAATGTGCCTGAAATAATAAAGTATTTGTTTCATCTCCTTCACAGCTGTCATACCCTGCAAGGCTGTACATTCAGTCCAACCCTGCAGTGCTGAGTATTTCTGGAGCAGCACAGCACGCGCGCACTCTGCATGAAATCTAACTTACACACACAGAGAACTGAGACCTTAACACTCCACCCCTTCACCAAACCTCGTCCCAGACACTTCTCTTAAGGTCTGGTGAGAAGGTGCAGATACTCTCCCAGGACTGTTCTCCACTTTGAAGAAAACCCCTGAAGGTGTCTAAATATTAAACTCTGCATAGGAAAGTAGGCCTACTTAATAATAATAAGACAAACTAGTTTAACTACTGTTTATCTGGTTAAAGGTAAATACTATAAGGATTTAAAATCTGTTTTTATCATTTCTATACCTTTTGGGAGAAAGGTGGGCTACTCATTTTTCCCCTAGTCATTTTCAAGACTGGCAAGCAGGGCAAGCAGCAATACATGCACAAGCCATGCGGATAGGTAAAGATGATTCCTTACATTACAGACGCCCCACGCAACAGTACACTCTTCGGAAGTAGCAGATGCTTGGTTGGCCTGACATTCAATGCCTGTGGGAACAAGAGCAAAAGCATCACTGGACCTGGGGGCAGCTTCCAACCTGGCCAGCCAGGTCCTGAAGTGGGTAACTGGCCATTAATCTTTTTTCCCCCCATTAATCGTTTTCAATGGATGTGAAGAAGGTGAAGAGGGCTGTGTGGTGGCTCACACCCTTTCTTTTCTTTTTAATTTAATTTTACATATCAGCCACGGATTCCCTTGTCCTCCCCCTTCCCGCCCCCCCCCCTCAAACCCTTTCTTAAAGAAACATTTTTTTTTTTTTTTTTTTTTAAACGGGGCTAGGCCTGGGGGCTCATGCCTTAAATCCAGGACTCATGAGGCAGAGGCAGAGGCAGAGGCAGTCAGATATCTGTTGAGTTCCAGGCCAGCTTGGATTCTACAGTGAGATTGTGTCTCAAGCAAAAACAAACGACACCCCCAAAAGACAGACATAGTGTGCATGCCTTTTTCCCTGAGCACTTCAGAGGCAGAAGCAGAAGGAACCACTGAGCTACCCAACAGCATGACTTCTTGTTCTTTTTTGAGAAAGGATCTCATATATATATATATATATATATATATATATATATATGACCATGGCAACTCATATATATATATATATATATATATATATATATATATATATAATCAAGCTGTCTTGAATTTGCTATGTAGTCAAGGACGACTTTGAACTCCTGATCCTCCTAGTTCTACCATTGTGGTAGTCTGAATGTAATTGGCCCCCATAATCTCATAGGGTGTGGCACTATTAGGAGGTAGCTTTGTTGGAGGGGGTATAGTCTTGTTGGAGGAAGTGTTTCATTGTGGGGGCGAGCTTTGAGATTTCCTATGCTCAGAACACTGTCCAGTGTCTTAGTCAACTTCCTGTTGTCTGCAAGGTGTAGAACTCTCAGCTACTCCAGCACCATGTTTGCCTGCATGCTGCGATGCTCCCTGTCATGAGGATGATGGACTGAACCTCCGAAACTGTAAGGGAGCCCCCTCAGTGAAATGTTTTCCCTATAAGAGTTGCTGTGGTTAGAGCTGGGTGTTGGTGGCACTAAGGAAGCAGAGGTGGATCTCTGTGAGTTCGAGGCCAGCCTGGTCCACAGAATGAACTGCAGGACAACCAGAGCTGTTATACAAAGAAACCCTGTCTCGAGGGAAAAAAGAAAGAAAGAAAAAAGAAGTTGCTGTGGTCATGGTGTCTCTTCACAGCAAGAGAAACCCTAACTAAGACAACCCACATAAGTACTGGGATTCCAAGTATATACTATTACACTCAGATTCGTCACAGGTTTTTGTTACAGAAGTTCAATATTTTATCTCATGTGATATTTTGAACACAATGAGGGAAGCAGAGGCAGGAAGATCATGAATTTGAAATCAATGTGGGCAACATACTGAGTTCTAGGTCAGCCTGGCTATTGGCCATCTCAAAAGAAAACAAAAACCCAAAACTTAAAACAAACAAACAAACAACTAAACAGGGCACTTAATCGCAGCACTGGAATGGCAGAGGCAGGAGGATATGAGTTCAAAGCCAGCCTGATCTACAGAGCAAGTTCCAGGACAGCCAGAGCTAGAGAGAAACCCTACTTCAAGAAAAAAAAACAAGAACAAGGGACTGGAGAGATGGCTCAGCGGTTAAGAGCACTGACTATTCTTCCAGAGGTCCTGAGTTCAATTCCCAGCACCCACATGGTAGCTCACAACCATCTCTATTGGGATCTGATGCTCTCTTCTGGCATAAAGGCATACATGGAGATAGAGTGCTCATACACATAAAATAAATAAATAAATCTTAAGAACAAACAAACAAGACAAAAACCGTATACACACTGTATTATGAGACAAAGCATCTAGTGGGGAAAGAACGTGCTGGGGCTCTGCTGTCCACCCAAGAAGCATGTTCTCTCCAATCTAGAGACACACACTGACTTGAAACAAGGAACATAAGAAGGATGAGAGCCCCAAGGAAGTAAGATTTTCTCTGGGTGCAACTTGTGAAAATACAAGGGACAGAGACTAGCATGCACACAACTGGAGACTCCACTCTGTAAACAGCCATGTTTCAGTGATGGCAGCTGCTGATCAGCTCTCCTGTAGCACAGGAAAGGTCAAAGTTCAAACAAACTCTGAGTCATCAACAACTATCAGCAAACAGGACATGGTGCTTTCCAACACACATCTTTGGATCCATGCTTTCCAATTTGGAGTGATCACAGACTGCTAACTCCATTTGTTTTTGTTATTCATCTAGCAAATATTCAGTGCAATTTTATTATGTAGTAGACAACATGTTAAGAGTAGTAAATAACATAGTTACAACAGAAGACCACCTAATTAAATGACAGACATAAAGAAATACTATAGTATATATCTTGGGAACATCTGAGAGACCTGCCCAATAGCCTATGTGTGCATGTGTAAATGTGGAGAATGTGTAGGGGATATACACACATATATTATACACACACAGATGCTGTTTGAACCTGCAAATATAGAACTTGAGATTATATAGGGCTGACTGTAAATTTACTTTATAATTTATTCACTTATTTATCTAATGTGTATGGGTGTTTTGCCTGCACCAGAGAATGCCTGGTGCCCTTGGAGGCCAGAAGAGGGCATTGAATCCCCTGCAACTGAAGTGATAGACCATGGTAAGCCTCCACGTGATTGCTGGGAATTAAACCTGGGTCCTCTGGAAAAGCAGCCAGTGCTCTTAACTGCTGCCATCCCTCCAGCCTGTGACTGCAATCTTGCCAAACAAAACCTAGCTCAGATAAGAGTACTGTATCTCAAACTTTAGCCCTGGCTGGTCTGTAACTCGCCACAATACTCCTGTCTGCCATTGCCTCCTCAAATGCTGGGATTACAGGCATGGACTGCCATTTCTACCTTCAAAAGTAATTTTCTTTCATTATTTTTTCCTTTGTGTCTGGATAAGATGGGAAGAAAGGGTAACTCTTCCTACAACTCATTCTCAGTGGGATCTTGTTGGCTTTACAATGAGTAATTTATTCTGAGAGCTGGGTATGCCTCCAGGACATCATTTTAAAAAACAATTTAACTTTTTATTTGAAATGGTTGATATCAACTTTGGGCAAACTAGTTTAAACTATTTAACTTGATAATAAAAATAAATGATTACTGGAGCTGGGTGGTGGTGCCTCAGGCTTTTAATCCCAGACCTCGGGAGGCAGAGGAAGATGGATCTCTGAGTTTGAGGCCAGCCTGGTCTACAGAGTGAGTTCCAGGACAGTCAGAGCTACACATAGACACTGTGTCTCAAAAAATGAATCAATCTGTTTCAAACACACCAATGGATGAGATGCAGGAGTGCTCAAGGGTTCTGACTGTGCTTTGTATCTACTTGTGAAAAAGAAAAGTCCGTCACACTGCAGGGGGGGCCACCGTTTCTGGAACCTCCTCAACTTCTTCCCATCGCCCTTGAGTTACTTACAAAGATCCATAATGTGGTTCCTGCAGATGGCACAGTTATCAACCACGATATCCCAGGCCCAGAGGGCTACTGCGTTCCACTGCCAAGAGAAAAGGGGGAAACAATGCATTTTCCTTGTAATGTCACCGACTCATCAGGAGTTCAGGTTTCAGCTTCAGCTACCACCTCCCTGGCCATAGGGACTATCAAGGAAAGAATGTTTTTGGATTATACTATTTGTACTACATCCGAGGACAACAGCAAACCACATACATGCTTCCTCATTCATCCAAAGATGGAGTTTATGAACATGGGACTCACTCTTCAATTTTCTGCCTATATTGTACAATAATTTAGGCAGCCACACCAATGTAAGCAAATTAGAAGCATCTCTTTTTGTTTGTTTTTGGAGACAGGGTTTCTTTGTGTAGTTTTGGCACCCGTCCTGGATCTTGCTCTGTAGACCAGGCTGGCCTTGAACTCACAGAGATCCATCTGGCTCTGCCTTCCCAGTGCTGTGATTAAAGGCGTGCGACACCACCGCCCAGCTTAGAAATATCTTTTAAACCCCTGTTTTAAATTTAAGTTAAGTAACACTTGAGTTCTCGGGCAGCTTTTCCTGGCAGTTGTGGAAAGACTCGAAATCTGCAGAAGTATCTGCTCTTCAAGCAGTTTTGGACACACAGCAGGGAGGTGAACAGAATGAACTAAGATGATGACTGGATCATAAAGTGGATAATCGTGGGATAAGCTGGACAGCTGGTTACCCAGTGTCAGTACACAGAACAAGGTCATCACTTAAATCTCACCAGATTAATTCATGGCAAAGCAGAATCCACTACAATTTTCTTTTCCTCTTATCAAACAAACTGATGTTCTCAACTTTTACATGTTCAAACTATTAATTCTAGTAAGTCGATCTAAAAGTAATTCAACTGGCTTCTGCAATTATACACATTGCCAGACACCCCTTTGATGTGACTTCTCAACTCTTCATCTCTTTCAGATTCAACTCACAGTTTAGTAACTCCTACACTACTTTTCATACCACAACATCAACTCCGAGGGAAAAACAATTACTTTTCATTTTTCAGTATGGCCGTTAGCTGTAACTGAGCAGCAATGGCCACACAATCAGACGCCAAAAAAGGGGGTGGGGTGGGGTGGAGTGTGCTCAGCGACACGTTCCAAAAATATTTAAGAAGAAAACATCCCCTACTTCTAGATCTTCATTTTGAACAGATTTATGCAATCTTTCTCCCAAACTGTTGGCAAAGCATGAAGGGGAATAGCGTGTCAAAAGACATTCCACATTATTGCTTTCTTGTTCCCAAGTCATTAGCAATTGGTACTCCACTTTCTTAAATGCCGCAAGTTCTGGGCCTGCTTTTAAAAGAAGGCCCACCACGCTTTTTAATGACTGATTTTTGTTAGAAGGGCATCCGGACATTAGAGAACTATGGGACTGGCAGAAGCTATGTGACAACCAGCAGACATCTCGGAAGGCCCAAGTTTTACACCCGAGACTGTGTTTTAGAGGTGAATGAAGGCCTCATACAATCGAGTACCCAAACCAGGTCTCCCAGGTCAATAGACTCAAGGATGCAGGGAGGGGCGGGGCAAGGAGAACCCCGAAAGGGCTCCCCAGAGCCTCCTCTGCGGTAAGATCCCACCTTCCCGGCTTTCCCCGCACTGCCCCATCCTCCACCCGCCGCAGTCTCTTCGAAGTCTCCATTCCGCCCACCCCACCCAGTCCTTCCCCCACCTCTCAGTCACTTCAGTGACAGCTCAAGCGCTTGGCTCCCGCAACCAAGCCGACCCCGCGTATTTCAGTAAGCGGCTCTGCGATTGGCCCCTCAGCTTCCCCAGCGAAACTAATATGGCCTCATGGAGTGGGCCACCGTCATGCCGATCAAGCCTAAGGCCCGCCCCCCAGCTTCCTTCAGTGGTACCCGGTCCCAGGAACGCCCCGAAAAGCAGCTCTTTCCCCCGCGCCACGCTCGTCCTCGGGCTTGCCAGCCATATCCACGCCTCTCTAGCTTCCCTGAGGAAGGTGCTGGCGAGACCCAACCTTTTTCACTTCAAAGCGCTTCTTGCCCGCTCCGCTGTTGGTGCCACTGGGGGTATCCACATCCATCGCTGCCGCCATTTTGGAAACACACTGCCTACCGCCGGGCCACTGCGCCTGCGCATCGGCTCCTCGTTCGCCTCCTGTTCCCCACACCAGGCGCCTCCTCCCGCACCCCTCTCCTTATTGGTGCGCGAGAAGAAGGGGCGGAGCCTGTGGTCACGCCCCTTAAAGGCGCAGGCGGAGGTTCCTCTTCGCCCTCCGCTGGGGAGTAGGCTGGAGTGATTGAGGCGGGGCCGGGCGGGGTCGGGCGGGGCCGAGCTACGTGATCGAGCCGGTGGGAATGTCCGTGAGATCTCACGCTGCTCGCCTTCGGGGAAGCCCGTTTGGCCTGGCTTCTTCTTCTGGGGCGGCGGCTGCCCCTCTTCTTTTTTGCCCGGACTTATGCCTGGTCCTTTCCCGTAGCGCTGCTCGCCCCCCGATGCTGTGCTGGAAGGGACTTGGGCGGGTCTGTGGAAACCAGAGACTCCACGCGGGCCTTCCTCTGGCCTTGGCCGGCTTTGGAGCTAAGCCGTGTGGCAGACAGTGTCCTGGAGGCCTGCGGCCAGGCTTCCCCGCGCCCGGGCACCGGCTGAGTTCCCCATCAGTTTGGGAAGTGATTTGATGGGGAGAGAAGAGGCCTGGATGTTCTGCCCCAGACCTAACAGAGCAGGCATTCTGCAGCTCTACCTTCACCTTCTCACCAGAAAGAGGAATGCTTAGGAGCCCGGGAGATGCCATATTCCCTCCCCTAACCAGCCAGTCCTAAATGGTCCTCCCTTTCCCCCCATTTCCTGTCCGAATTTTGCTACTTGCACTACTGATTTTGTTCATCTGTAGTGGCTGAACTTTGGGTGAGGCATTCTGATAGTCTTACGGGTCATTCCTGTCGAGCTAAACAAACATGTACTTTATGTCATGCTCTCATGTTTAGTCCCGGCCTCCACGGTTTTATCTCCTAAACCAGCAGAGGCATGGCTGGAGTACATCCCTTGAGTTACCTATATTTTTATTTGTCCTATAATCCTAGGACTTGGGAGGCCGGAGCAGGACTGTTGTGTTCCAGTCCCCATAGTAGGACAACAAAAGAGCTTTATCTGAAATGTCACATACCCTCTTAAAAGAGATAGTTATTGGAGGGTAACGGAGTGTGTGCTGTTGATGTCATTGCTGAGCAGGGCAGAAAGACCACCACAGCTTTAACTTGCACAAAGAAAATGTGTGTGAGTGTGTGAGTGTGTTCGCCCGAGTTCTACCGACCATGTTAAAACTGTCACTGATGTATTATGTGTTAACAGACCTTCTACGGGGATCCTAGAATCCATAATTAAGATACTGAGGACATATTTATCCATTATTCAACAGATATCTTGAGCATGTACCAGGTTTTAATTTTTGTTTTATTCTTTCTTTCTTGTATTTTTGTTTATTTGTTTGTTTTTTCTTTTCTTTTCTTTTTTTTTTTTTTTGAGACAAGGTTTCTCTGTGTAGTTTTGGTGGCTGTCCTGGATCTTGCTCTGTAGACCAGGCTGGCTTCGAACTCACAGAGATCTGCCTGGTTCTATCTCCAGAGTGCTGGGATTAAAGGCGTGTGCCGCCACCACCCAGTAACAATTTTTTTTTTTTTTTTTTTTTTGGTTTTTCGAGACAGGGTTTCTCTGTGTAGCTTTGCGTCTTTCCTAGAGCTCACTTGGTAGCCCAGGCTGGCCTCGAACTCACAGAGATCCACCTGGCTCTGCCTCCCGAGTGCTGGGATTAAAGGCGTGCGCCACCACCGCCCGGCTCAAATCTTAAAATAAATAAATAAATAAATAAATAAATAAATAAATAAATAAATAAATAAATAAATAGGAAAGGAAGGGAGGAGGAAGCCAGGCAGTGCTGGTCTACAGAGCGAGATCCAAAACAGGAAGCAAAACTACACAGAGAAACCTTGTCTTGAAAAACAATACAAAACAAAACAAAAAAATTATTTGTTTTATTATGTATACAGTGTTCTGCCTGCATGTGTCCCTGCAGGCCAAAAGAGGGCACCGGATCTCATTACAGATGGCTGTGAGCCACCATGTGGTTGGTGGGAATTGAACTCAGGACCTTCGGAAGAGCAGCCAGTGCTCTTAACCTCTGAGCCATCTCTCCAGCCCCAATTTTGGCTTATTCTTATTATTTATTCTTATTTTTGAGAAAGGGCCTCACTTTTTAGCCCAGGCTGGCCCTGAAATTGGGGCAGTTTTGTTGCTGGAGAGAGAAGGGCTAAGCCACGGTGTTCAGCTCTACCAGGTCCTATTTAAACAGGAAAGCCACAGTGACAAGGTCAACTCTTAGTAGGGAAATGAAGCTCAAATCAACAACATCAGGAGGCCTCAGGTAGCAATGCATGCTACAAAAGACAAGATGGTGAGACTGAGGGGAGGGGCAGCAATGTGTCTTGATTAATAAGCACACGTTTTTAAGAAAGGCACTGGGCCGTTTTGTTATCGCGTGAACATTAGAAATGGTAGTTACACAAACCTAGATGGGGTACCCTATTACATACTGAAGCTGTGTTGTTAGCTGAGTGCCCCCAGGCTCCAAACCTATCTGTCACTTTACTGTTTCTGTGCTGAATACCGTAAGCAAGTTTAACACAATGATATTTGTAGACCTAAACGAAGCCAATGTTCATCAGAAATACACTATCAAAGTCCTGGCTGGGCTGGAGAGATGGCTCAGTGGTAAAGAGCACTGGCTGCTCTTCCAGACAACCCGGGATCAGTTCCCAGTACCCACATGGCAGCTCACACCTGTCAGTAACTCCAGTTCCAAGATTCCTGACACCCTCACACAGACATACATGCTAGCAAAACACCAATGTACATAAAATAAAAACAAAGTCTATTAAAAGTAATTTTAAAAAGTGCTGTTTATATAGCTCAGTTGTAGGGCACACAAAGTTCTGCATTATACCCCCAGCACTGTAATAAACAAACAGGTATAAAAAATGATGGGTGGGGCCGAGTGTTGGTGGCGCACACCTTTAATCCCAGCACTAGGGAGGCAGAGGCAGGAGGATCTTTCTGAGTTCGAGGCCAGCCTGGGCTACACAGAGAAACCCTGTCTCGAAAAACCAAAAAAACAAAAACAAAAACAACAACAACAAAAACCCAAACAACAACAACAACAAAAAAAACCCTGATGTGTGGGCTGGAGAGATGGCTCAGTTGTTAAGAACACTTGCTGCTCTGCAGAAGACCCAGGTTTGGTTCCCAGTGCCCATGTGATGGCTTACAATCATCTGTAATTTCAGTTCCAGGGGATTCAGTGCCCTCTTCTGGCCTCTGTGGGTACATAGTACACACCACGTACATGAACATGGTACAGACACATACCTACAGTCATTCATACACATAAAATAAAAACAAGATCTTAGAAGAGAAAAATAAATGGGCCTGGGGAGATGGTTCAGCAGTTAAGAGCATTGGCTGCTCCTTTAGTGGACCCAGGTTCAATTCCCAGCACCCACATGGCGGCTCACAACTGCCTGTAACTCCAGTTCCAGGGGATCCATCCCACCAGGCATGCATCATGTATGTGATACACACATCTATGCAGGCAAAATATACATACACTTAAAAATAAAATAATAAATCTGAGAGGGAGAGAGAGAGAAAGAGAGAGAGAGAGAGAGAGAGAGAGAGAGAGAGAGAGAGAAAGAGAGAAAGAGAGAATGATGGAAGGAGAGCTGATTCCAGCACATTTTCCTCTGAGCTCCACATGTGTACTGAGGGATACATGTGATGTACATATGTCATTCACACACACATAAATAACATGGAGGGCTGGAGAAATGGATCAGTGGTTAAGAGTCCTTTGCTACTCTTCTGAGTGTGACTAATAGCACCCATGTTAAACAGCTTACAACCAGCGCTGAAGGATCTGACACCTTCCTCTGGCTTCCAAGGGCACCCACATATACATGGCATACACAAACACAGTGGCGCAATACATATAAATAATAAAAATAGCCAGGTGTGTGGTACACACCTTTAATCCCAGTCCTCAAGAGCCAGAGGCTGGCTGGTCTCCATGAATTTAAGGCCAGCCCCTTTTACAGAGTTCTGGGCCAGCCAGGGCTATATAGCAAGACCTTGTCTCAAAAAGAAACACAAAAATTAAAAATAGCTCTTTAGCCGGGCGGTGGTGTGTGGGAGCCCGTTCTGGGGTTCCTCGTGGCTTTACCCAGCAGGTCCGAATAGAGGATGATCAGGACCACGGGCCTGAGTGCAGGTGTCTGAGATGGCCTGCACTTGGCTGTGCTGGGGGAGGAGGTCTTTTGCCCCACCCCTTGGTGTCTCTATAAAAACCCTGGACCAGAGACAGTCCGGGCCCGTTGGAATAGGTTTCAGGCCCTCTGGAGGCTATCCTTTATTTTCTGTCTGTTTATCTCCACAAGATTCTCCACTATAAATCCTTCTATCTAATATTTCCTGCTGATCGCACTCAAGAAAACTCTGGGAAGCTGTGGGGGTGGTGGGTAAACGCCCCACAGTGGTGGCGCACGCCTTTAATCCCAGCACTCGGGAGGCAGAGCCAGGCGGATCTCTGTGAGTTCGAGGCCAGCCTGGGCTACCAAGTGAGTTCCAGGAAAGGCACAAAGGCACAAAGCTATACAGAGAAACCCTGTCTCAAAAACCAAAAAAAAAAAAAAAAAAAAAAAAAAAAAAAAAAAAAAAGAAAAAGAAAAAGCTCTTAAAATGAATTAAGAAGACACAGTACACATGTGTACAGGACATTTATCATAAAAGAAGTCTTCAAGACTGGAAGTCGGTTGAATCAATGCACTAATGAGAAGCCCCGTGAGTGTGAGTTCCTGAAAGTCTTTAGCGCGACCATAGTGTCTGACTTTTGTTAGTGTCTTTTTGAGACAGAATCTCAGGTGTCCAAGGATGGCTTGGAACTCCTTGTGGAGCTAGAATGGACCTTGAACTTCTGATCCATGTTCTTCCACAGCCCTTGCGCTAGGACTAGAAGCATGCACCACTGTGCTCAGTTACGCAGTGCTGGGGCCTGGATTCAGGCCTTGTGCATGC
Organism: Peromyscus leucopus; assembly: GCF_004664715.2. Lineage (NCBI taxonomy): Eukaryota > Metazoa > Chordata > Mammalia > Rodentia > Cricetidae > Peromyscus > Peromyscus leucopus. Next base: position 38,391,251 of record NC_051080.1, on the reverse strand, counting down.
TGAACAGCACTCTACCAGTGGTGCCACACTGCCACCCCATTTGATCTCCTCCAAAAACTTAGCCAAATCAAAGGAATCTTTAAAACTCATCCCTTTCATCCTCTCTGTCTACAGTCTGAACCAGAAAAGTCCTTGTCAGGAGTATGCCTGTTGATTATTTTTATTAGACTATATTAAGAATATTAGTATTATTCTTACTTTTAGCTCCACACCCTACACATCTTTGTCCAGATTTTTGTTCCCTACCATATATTCACTAGGCCAGAGGCATATTCACTTATGGGACCATGTTTCATACGGTCTGTTAATGACCAAGTGCCCTTGTGCTGGGATTAAAGGCTCTGCCACCATGACCATTTTGGCTGGGGATTGAATTTAGGGGTTTATGTCAGGCAAGCACTCTACCAACTGAACTACATCCCCATTCCTGTACTTCTTATTTCATTTATTTGTGTGTGTGTGTGTGTGTGTGTGTGTGTGTGTGTGTGAAAGAGAGAGTGCACGTGTGCATTTCTGTATGCACTGGGACTCAGGGAAGGGAGGTATCCACCTGGTTTTCTGAGACAGGGTCTCTCACTAGCCTTGAAGGCTGGGCTGTCTGGGCAGTGAGCTCCAGCTTCATTGCAGGTGGTTATGGGGTTTGAACTCATGTTCATGCTTATAAGACAAGCTGCCCTTTTTGATTCAAGGCCGCTCTATGTAGCTCTGGCTGTCCTGGAACTTGCTATGTAATCCAGGGTAGCCTTGAACTCACAAGAGATCGGTCTGCCTCTGTCTCTCAAGTGCTGGGATTCAAGAAGACTGGGTCTTGCTATGTAGTTTATGTTGATCTGGAATTCACCATCTTCCTGTCTCGTCCTCACAAGTAATGGGATTTCAGGAAGGCACCACCACACCCAGATTTAAGTTTCCAGTTTGTATCTTGGAAGAATGTATTATAGAGATGTAAGAAGGGAGCAGCATTAATTAACATGTCCTTTGCTTTGGTAGCATTAGAATGGGATTTGGATGATTTTTAGGGCTCAATTATTATTTTTAAGACAGGGTCTCACTATTGCTGTGGAATAATCCTCTCGTACACTGTAAAGATTTGTTTGGCCAGTAGCCAGGCAGGAAATATAGGCAGGGTGACCAACCAAGGATGATGGGAAGGAGAAGGGCAGAGTCAGTCAGACACAGAAGGAGCAGGAGATGAATGTGCTATACTAATAAAGGTACCACCACATGGCAGAGCAAAAATAAGGAATATGGGTTAACTTAAAATGGAAGAGATAGTTAGTAACAAGCTGAGTATTTACAATTAATATAAGCCTCAGAGTGGTTATTTGGGAATTGGTGGGAAGGAGAGAAAGACCCAACTACATACTATGTAGTCTGCCTGTCCTGGAACTCTGTATGTAGACCAGGCTATCCTCAAAATCATAGTGGTCCACTTGCCTCTGCGTCCCAAGTGATGGGATTAAAGGCGTCTGACACTATGCTCAGCTCTTAGGGCTCCTTTAAACTGTGGAAGTCTCACATATTTGGATGTGGTGGCACCTGCTTGTCACTCCAGTACTTGGAAGGTGGAGGCAGGAGAATTAGGAGACCAATGTCATCCCTGGCTACATACTGATTTAGAAAGGGAGAGAAGAGCCTGGCGGTGGTGGTGCACACCTTTAATCCCAGCATTCCGACAGGCAGAGCCAGGCAGATCTCTGAGTTCGAGGCCAGCCTGGTCTACAGAGTGAGTTCCTGGACAAGCTCCAAAGCTACAGAGAGAAACCCTGTCTCAAAAACAAAAAATCACCCCCCATTCCCCCCCACTCCCCCGCAAAAAAAAAGAACCAGGGTTCTAAAAACAGAGCAGAGAAATGAACGGAAAGCCATGGCAGGCGTCCTCCTCTCGCCTTCCCTGGAAAGGTTCTCCCGTCTAGGGATGGAAAGGGGATGTCGGCTACAGTCTAACTGAAGTCGACTCTGGGTTGGAGATGATGTCACTCCAGAGTGTAAGGGTGAGGCGAGGTGAGCCAGCTGTGTGACTATACACCAGCACGCCAGCTTCAGTCAGGAGACACTGATTGAAATTCTACAGCCTGTGGCATACGCCTATAATCCCAGCACTTGAGAGGTGGAGGCAGGAGGATCTGTTGGTTTGAGGCCAGCCTGGTCTACAGAGCAAGTTTCAGGACAGCAAAGGCTACACAGAGAAACCCTGTCTTGAAAAACCAAACATATCAAAACAAAAACAAAAAAACCCTCAACAAAGCCCTGGGTTCAATCTTCAGCACTACAAAAACAAAAAATATATATCTGTAGTTCCAGCACTCAGGGCATGAAAGCAGGACTATCAGAAGTTAAGGTTTTCCTCAACCTTAAACTCATAGTGAGTTGAGTTCTGTTGAGCATGGTGTGGTGGTTTGAATAAAAATGGTCCCCCTAGGACCATAGGGAGCTTTATTGGAGTAGGTGTGACATTGTTGGAGGAAGTATGTCACTGGGGGTGGGCTTTGATGTCTTAGATACAGCTGCACGTGTTGGCACATGCCTTTAATCCCAGCACTTGGGAAGCAGAGGCACGTGGATCTTTGTGAGTTCAAGATCAGCCTGGTCTACAGAGAGACGCAAAGCTACACAGAGAAATCCTGTCTCGAAAAACCAAAAAAAAAAAAAAAAAAGAACACATGATGCTCAAGCCTGACCAGTGTGGCAGTCTCTTCCAGCTGCCCGTGGATCCAGATGTAGAACTCTCAAGCTACTCACCAACACCATGTCTGCCTGCACGCTGCCCTGCTTCCCACCATGATGATAATGGACTAAACCTTTGAACTGTAAGCCAGCCCCAATGAAATGTTTTTCTTTATAAGAGCTGCTGTGGTCATGGTGTCTCTTCACAGCAATAGAAACCCAAACCAAGACACACAGGTTCATGAGACAGTTTTTTTTTCTTTTCTTTAAAAATGTGTTTCTGTTGGCTCTCGTAGCACAATGCTCAGAAGGTGCTGGGGAAGAACTGTTGTCAACAGTGTTACTCAGCTGTGGGTACTGTGTGCTGTACCATCAACCTATCGGGCAAGATATACCCATGGACGCAACAGTGGCATAACTTACAGGGGTAACCAACCTTTTTTTTTTTTAATTGGATTTGAGGCCTGTTCCACTGGAGGGAATTCATACCAGGTACTGTAAACCTGGTCAAAAGCGTGTGGCTGGCGAGGCTATTAACCCTAGTGGGGACACTACTTCTGTTTTGCCAAAATGGACATCGTGTGCCTGTCCAATTGCCCTCTAATAAGTTTTTGCTCAAAGACTAGTGCTGCTATCAGCTTTGGTCAGAGCAGCTTCTTTTTCACAGTGTGTAGTGGTTAACGTTGGGACTTATAACTGGTCAATGTGAAGAGAATACGTGCTTGTTGAATGAGCATCCCTAGGATGGGGTATCAATATCACTTCCTCCAAGGCTCAGGGAATACTGTGGTAGGAGTGGAGAGAATGTAAGGCCAGATGAAAGGGTGGAGTGTTGTGGAATGCTGTCTTCCAGGTAGGACATGGCCACTCCGCCCTCCAATGCTCAGCAGCTGTGATCACCTGCACAAGGCTTGCAGCAATTGGGTCCATCAACATTCCTTCATGGAGGCTCCCTCCAAGGATCTACAGGGAGTTAATGATAGCTGGACAAGGGAGAGACACTTCCTCTGTGATGTTGCCACTAGTAAGATGCCTGTTCTGTAATTGACCTCTTACCTATATTCCTGTAAGTAGCCCTTGAAACTCATTAAGTACACACATACACACAAACAAAAACAAAAACAAAACAAAACAAAAAAAAAGTGAGCATAGAAAGGGGATTAGCTGGGAAGAAGAAGATCCATGGGAGTAGGAAGGAAGAGAACAGAGCATAATGGATAGTGAATCAAACTACATTATTTACAGGCTGGAGAGATGGTTCAGCAGCCAATAACACTGGCTGCTCTTCCAGAATACCAGGGTTCTATTGTTATCACCCACATGGTGGCTCCTAACTGTAGGTAACTCCAGTTCTAGGGGATCTGATGCCCTCTTCTGACCTTCACAGTACTAGTACACATGTAGTGAACAGACACACATTTAGGCAAAACAGCCATATGAATAACATTTAAAAACCTATATACATGCATCAAAGTATCATAATAAAACCATATGTATAAGTATGTTCATATTATTTTAATATATAATTTATGCTAATAAAACAAAAGAAGGCTGGAGAGATGGCTCAGATACTTAAGGACACATGGTGGGTGTGGTAGGAGGCAGAGGCAGAGCCAGGTGAATTTCTCTGAGTTCAAGCTCAGCCTGGTCTGTATAGAGAGTTCCAGGATAGCCAGGGCTACAGAGACCCTGTCTCAAATCAGAAAACTTTCAAAAGATTATTAGAGAGTTATACTGGACCTGGTGGAGTATGCATGTAATTCAGCATTCAGGAGGCCAAGGCAGGAAGTTTCATGCCAGCGTGAGCTACACAGCAATACCTAGTCTCAAAATAACAATACAAGAGCAGGGGGTTGGTAAGTGGTTATGTTCATTTTCTGAGATATGGCGAACATCAACTTTACCAATTACATCATGCCATTTTAGATAGCAGAACATCTAGGCAGCGTCTTGACTAAAGATGGGAAGATTTTTTTGTTTTGTTTTTCAATATAGGGTTTCTCTGTGTAGTATTGGTTGTCCCGGAACTCACTCTGTAGACAAGTCGGGCCTTGAACTCATAGAGATCTGAGAGTGCTGGGATTAAAGGCGTGTGCCACCACCACCTAGCTTTTTTAAAAATAGTAATTTATTTTTATCTTATGTGCATTGGTGTTTTGCCTGTATGTATGTCCCCTAAAACTGGAGTTATAGTTGTGAGCCACCATGTGGATGCTAGGAATTGAACCCGGGTCCTCTGGAAGAGTTGCTCTGGAAGGGTATGTGATCTGGTTTAGCAGGTAAAGGTGTCGGATGATAAGAGTTCTATTCCCAGACCCCCGTGGTAGATGGAGAGAGCCAACTTCTACAAGTTGTCCTTTGTCTCCTCTTATCCCATGTGTACACACACACACACACACACACACACACACACAAATAAATAAATTTATTTAAAAAGGAAAATAAGCCAGGTGGTGGTGGTGGTGGTGGTGGTGGTGGTGGTGGTGGTGGTGGTGGTGGTGGTGCACACCTTTGATCCTAGCACTCAGGAAGCAGAGGCAGGATATCTGTAAATTCAAGGCCACGGAGAGAGTTCCAGGACAGCCAGGGCTACAAAGGAAAATAAAGAGCCCTAGAAGACACCAATTCTGTCCTTTGGATGGAGCTTGGCATGGCTTACCTTGGAGAACATCCTTACCTGTCACTTGTCGCCTGTTACCAGGAGCCCTAGCTTCATTGAAATATGGCCAGGAAGGTACACTGTCCTTGGGTTACCTATTTTAGCAGAGCTTTTGGGTGAACTGTTCCTCAATGAAGATAAGGATCAGTCACTGTTCTGTTGCTGTGAAGAGACACCATGACCAAGGCAACTCTTACAGAAAGGTTTTAACTGGGGGCTTGCTTACAGTTTTGGAGGGCTAGTCCATTACCATCATGGTGGGAAGCAGACAGGCTCGGTGCTGGAACAGTAGCTGAGGGTTTTAGGAACTGATGTGTAGGTAGCAGGAGGCAAGATTGGGCCTGGTATGGGCTTTTGAAATATCAAAGTCCACCCCAATGACACACCTCCTCCAACAAGGCCACACCTCCTCCAATAAGAACAGATCTCCAAATCCTTTCCAAACAGTTCCAGGAAGTGAGATGAGGCTGTAACTCTTCTTCTTCTTTTTTTTTTTTTTTTGGTTTTTCGAGACAGGGTTTCTCTGTGTAGCTTTGCACCTTTCCTGGGACTCACTTGGTAGTCCAGGCTGGCCTCGAACTCACAGAGATCCACCTGGCTCTGCCTCCCGAGTGCTGGGATTAAAGGCGTGCGCCACCAACACCCGGCATGAGGCTGTAACTCTTACAGCCTGTCGCCAGGGGCATATTTCTTCCAGCAAGGACCCACCTCATAAAAGTTCCATAAACTTCCAAACAGTGAGCGCTATTAGCTGAGACCGAGAGTTCAAATACATGATCCTATGGTGACAATTCTCATTTACACTCCCAAGAAGCTAAAATAAAATACACACACCATAAATTCTGTATTGTTTTATAGTATATTTTAAAAATGACAGTAACAATGCACTCTCTTACTAGGGAGTGTCACTGAATAGGGCCTTAAAGAGTAACAGTGTTTTGTTCAAACAGAACTTATAATTGCACAAAAGTCATACAAAGCATTAAGAAATGTTGACCAAGACTGCAGTTTCTGGATTCTGGTGGGTGTATACCCTGTGGGTCTGAAGTCCACTGGTGACCCCTGGACCCATACTTTTGACTGATAGTCAAAGCTCCTCAGTGGCCATAGGAGGAAGAAGTCCAGAACCCATGAGCCCTGTGACCACAGGATTCTGTCACAGTGCTGGGAGTTAATGATGTTCATCACCATCACCTTTTCATCACCCAGGAACATGTGAAAACTTGTCAGTTTAAAGAAGATTTACCAGGTTTAAAACTTACACAGTCTAAGGTTTGGGCCTTAGATGCCACTTCAGGAAGTTAAGAATAAAAACCACTAGTCACACCATAAAAACCTCTCTGTGCAGTGTTCTTTATGACACCAGCAGCTTGGGCACCCATTTAAATTTCTTTTCTTTTTCTTTTTTTCTTTTTCTTTTTCTTTTTTTTGAGACAGGGTCTCTCCTGGAACTTGCTATGTAGACCAGGCTATCCTCGAACTCAGAGATCCGCCTGCCTCTGTCTCCCGAGTGCTGGGATTAAAGGCGTGCACCACCACTGCCTGGCTTAATAAATGATGCTTTCATTTATTGTCTTCTAGTCAGTGGTGGTGATGGGTCCAACTCAAATCCCAACTCAGTTTAATTGGCAGGAGTTTCTGGGAACAGTGTGATAGAGGAGGCTGGGGTACCATCTGGACGGGGAGCTCACTCTGCTTTATTTATGGCCTGAGCTGGCAGGACCCGTGCTCTCTACTTACAGTCTCTGCATTACTATTACATTCATTTTTGAAACAGGGTCTCACTCTGTAGCCTAGGCTAGTCTGGAACTCACAGCAATCCCCTGCTTCAGTCCTTTAAGTGCTGTGATGATGGGGTAAACTACTATGCCTGGGTACCTTCTGTCTGTATTATGTGCACACTCAGATTGAAAAGAAGCTAACACACCAGCTCTTAGGGCTTCCCTCTATCGCATGAGCTTTTGAATAAAGCGCCTGCATTAGTCCAGCCCTCCTACTTACCATGCAGCTGTGTCGTACAACTGAACCTGACGCTATGTTTGGACTTGTAGCCATTGCCATGCCATCCCTAGCTTAGAGTAAGGAGTGGACCACATGGCGCACGCCTTTAATCTCAGCACTCCAGAGGCAGAGGCAGGCGGATCTCTGTGAGTTTGAGGCCAGCCTGGTCTATAGAGTGAGTTTCAGGACAGCCAGGGCTGTCACACAGAGAAACCCTGTCTAGAAAAACCAAAACCAAAACCAAAACCAAACCAAACCAAACCAAAACCAAACAAAAAGTAGACCATAGGGTTTTCACAACTACCATGAGTGGATTTTATTTTTATTGGCAGTAGAGGTATACAGTACTACATGAGATTGTAGCACTATTTTTGTTTTGATTTTTTTGACAGGGTCTCATCGTATTGCTATGGCTGGCTTGTAACTTGCTATATGGACCAGGCTGGTCTGGGGCATGAACTTGTGACAATCTTGCCTCTGCCTTTAGAATACTGAAACCACAGGCACTAGCCATTATGCCCAGACTGGGTCCTATCATGATGATTTTGACAATAAATACTGCAAGTAGCTATGTGGATCAGTTTAAAAGAACCTATAAAGGGCCGGGGAGGTGGTGGCTCATGTCTTTAATCCCAGCAGGGGGGCAGATCTCTCTGAGTTTGAGGCCAGCCTGGTCTACAGAGAGAGTTCCAGGACAGCCAGGGCTACACACAGAAACCCTGTCTTGAAAAACCAACCAACCAACCAACCAAACCACAAAAACCCTATAAAGGTGGAGAGGGTACAGGAAGATGGATAGTTTGAGTCCAGCCTGAGCTATATTAAGAGTCTGTCACAAAGGAAAGCAACTGATGAAGGATCTAAGGCACACAATGACATTTTGTCTAAGAAGAACCTATGAAGGACAGGAAGGTGAATGTTTGAAAAAGAATCCCCTTTAAATTGAAGAAAACAGAGCTCAAGGCCTGGATCTGTGGGGACACAGAGACTTTTCCTTCTCTTTCATCTTCTTCCTCCGAAGAACCTGGGCACTTTCTAGGTGCTAGGCAACTGAATGGCAAGAAAGATCAAGATTCTTGTTGGGTGGCTGGTGTTGCTGTCCTGTTGCTGAATGGAAAGACTGCAGGACACCCGTGTTTCCTGAGCCTGAGAGGTCCCACTTGATGTGAAAAACTTGGCTGGGGAGGCAGAGATCATGGAAGATAAGTACTGGCCACTTGGAACACTGAAAGGTAGCTTTTAGCATAGGCAGAGACTTTGGTGAAGAGTAAAAATACAGGCATCACACAAGCATCTTAGGATAGGATGTGGATCTCAGCACAAGAGCAGGAAGAGAAGAACTTGAAGAGGAGATTTTTTTGCTGAAATGTGTTAACTGGAATGCATGGGTACACACAACCAAAACCGTATTTTACATCCATATGTTAAACTTTCTGGATCATTAACTTTTCAAAATTAATGTTGCTAAAGTCCTAGTAACAGACTGTTTCAGAGTTTGCCATTTCAGATTTACATCTACTTAACATGAAAATGTCCTCATATCCAGGGACATCCATCATACAGTTGTGCACTCCCCATGGAACCTGGGTCTAATCCCCCACAGAGACACTGACTGCACACACAGGCAGGGATGCCAGTCTTGGACCTGAGATGTAACGGCTCCAGTGGTGGTCAAGAGGTCCTGCTGCAGATCTGTTCAATGTCACTCATCTCTTTGGGACAATCTGCAGAAAGGATCAGAGGTGAGTCCTGAGTCACCACGACATCATCCTCAATCCGCACTCCGAGACCTCGGAACTTCTCTGGTGCATCTCTGTCATCCTCTGGAATATAAATGCCTAAGGAAGAGAGAGAAGGGCTGTGACCAGTGACAGTAACCAGTGGATCAGAAGCAAGTTCACCTGTTACAATTCCCCCATCTGTCTCTGACAGATACTCGCTGCACTTACCTTAGAGCTGTGAGAACTAAATGAAGTACTGCACACAGCAAAGCTGTGCACATAAAGCTCAGTCAAGGTGGAATCCACTAGCTAGGATTACTACTGTTACAGCCATTTTTTTAGTAGACTACAAACTGTATTCAACTACGATGATACCATGTAATTCTGTCATGGTCTATTGGTTTAAGAAAGTCACTAATTTACAAATACGTTATATACATTAGGAACCAGCAGATTATATAAATTACAGCTTCCCTTGATAAAAATCCTCTGAAGAAAGGCTACTGGATTAAAATATAGTATGAAGTCAGCTGTGGTGGCACACACATGAACTTAGGAGGAGGCTGAGGTAGACTATCTGGGCTACATAATGAGTTAAAGGCCAGCCTACAATAAACAGTTATGTCCTGTCTCAAAGGCAACAACAACAAAACAAAACCCAAAATGAAGTAAAAAAACATAAAGTGTATTAAAACATATTTAAGCTGGGCGGTGGTGGTGCACACACTTAGGAGGCAGAGGCAGGTGGATCTCTGTGAGTTCAAGGCCAGCCTGGTCTACAGAGTGAGTTCCAGGACAGCCAGGACTGTTACATACAGAAACCCTGTCTCGAAAAGCAAAAACAACAAAACAAAACAGAAAACCCTAAAAGACAAAAACCAAACCAAACAAATAAATGATGTAAAAAGACGTTTATCAGTCCTAACACCCAATTTTCAAACGCTGGGTCCTGCTCTTACAATGCAAGCAGCATCGTTGTTTAAGCGGCCAGCTGTCCTCAGTCTCTGCGCCCACTGTGGTCCCCACCTGACTCTTCCACTGCCCACTAGGCACTCACCTGAGGCAGTAACCGTGGGGTAACGGTGGGCAGTTCACTGGAGGTGGCCGGATGTCACAACCTACCACGACTAACTGTGACTATCACAAGTCGGCCCGGCAAAGGCAGGATTAACAAAGATTTATTTCTTATATCGACTTACAGAAAGGACTTGCCATCTGTTGTTTATTGGAGAAGTGAATTAAAGCGTGTGATCTTAAACAAGGAAACTCAAGACAAACCTAAGTATTTTATAGTCTGTAAATAAAAATAAGCAATGTATACTTCAGGGTTAACCTGTCCCTCACCTGGTTCAATTGTGATCACCATACCAGGCTGCATAGGAAGTGAACGAGGCATGTCTGGAGTATCATGGACATCCATTCCAAGGTAATGGCCAACATGATGAGGGCAGTATTTCCGAGCAGCCTGGAAAAGATAATTACCACAGTATTATTAGGGCACTGAGCTGGCATGGATAAACTGAAATTGATAAATCAGTGAGATGTGGTGTTAATAACTACCAGTTTCTGCCAGTTATATTTAAACTATCCTTGGACTAATGCTTAAGAGATGTGACAAACTGCCACTTTTGGGGGGATGTAGTGTGGTGTGGTGTGTGCACTTGTGTGCAGGTACACAGCATGCCTATTGAAGCTGGAGTTGATGGTGGCTGTCTTCCTCTACAGAACTTCATCTTGTTTCTTTCTTTCCTTTCTTTTTTAAAAAAGACTTATTTATTTATTATGTACACAGTGGTCTGCCTGCATGTATGCCTCCTTGACAGAAGAGGGCATCAGATCTCATTACAGACGGTTGTGGCTCACCATGTGGGTGTTGGGAATTGAACTCAGGACCTCTGGAAGAGCATCCAGTGCTCTTAACCTCTGAGCCATCTCTCCAGCCCCAGCTTGTTTCTTGATTGACAGGTTCGTTGCTGTGCTTTTGTGAGTGTACATGCCTAATGTACGGGGAGGGAAGAGCACAGCCTGTCTCTCCTCCTAGCATGTAGGTTCTGGGAATGAACTCAGGCCAGCAGGCTTGATGGCTCGTGACTTTATACATGGAACTCTCTTGTCATTTCTGCACTTCCCCCCCATCTTTTTTCTTGATGAACTTGCAGAGGTTTCCCAGAGGTTTCTATGGTCTCCACCACCCAGTGCTGGGATTATGGGAACAGGTTGCTGTGGCTAGTCTTCTTTTTTTAAAAGAGATAGGGTTTCTCTGTGTAGTCCTGGCTGTCTTGGAAGGAAGTCACTCTGCAGACCAGGATGACCTTGAACTTAAGAGATCCACCTGCCTCTGCCTCGGAGTGATGGAATTAAAGGCATGAGCCACTATTGCCCAGTCTTTTCTCTTTTTTTGTTTTTTGAGACAGGGTTTCTCTGTATAGCTTTGTGCCTTTCTTGGAACTCGCCTTGGAGACCAGGCTGGCCTCGAACTCACAGAGATCCACCTGTCTCTGCCTCCCGAGTGCTGGGATTAAAGGCGTGCACCACCACCGCCTGGCTCAGTCTTCTTTTCTTGAAGAGTTATTTAATTTTACCAGCATTAGTGTTTGCCTGCATGCATGTATGTATACTTTGCATGCACCTAGTACCCTCAAAGGCCTGAAGAGGGTATCAGATCCCTTGGGACTGTAGTTACAGATGTCCCTGAGCCTCTATGTAACTTGGGTCCTCTGGAAGAGCAGCCAGTGCTCCCAACCTCTGGGTCGTCTCTCCAGCCTCCACACCAACTTTTTTTTTTTTTTTTTAAAGATTTATTTATTTATTATGTATATAGCATGTTTGTCTGCACATCAGAAGAGGGCACCAGATCTCATTACAGATGGTTGTGAGCCACCATGTGGTTACTGGGAATTGAACTCAGGACCTCTGGAAGAGCAGTCAGTGTTCTGATCCTCTGAGCCATCTCTCCAGCCCCCACACCAACTTTTGTAAGTGGATGCTGGGGACTGGAATTCAGGTCCTCACACTTGCACTGGAAAGCACTGTACTCACTGAGCCAAGTCCACGCCTGGCAAACTGTTACGTCCTCTATGCAACTGTGCCATTAGCACACTTACTATACTGCCTCCTATCCCTCTGCTAAGTTTACTGAACACAGGCTAAGGAACACCAGCAATAACTGACAAAAGAAAACCGTTTCTGGCACGAGGACAAAGCTCAGCAGTTTTTGCTGACCATATGCAGGTCTTCAGTTTGATCCCTAGCACAGGGGAATCTCCTTTTTTGAGAAAGGGCAGACAGCAATGTTGCTATCCTTTCAAGTCATACAAGGAAGACATGCAGGGCAGTGGTGCTGCACGCCTTTAATCCTAGCACCTGGGAGGTGGAGACGGGATCTGTGAGTTCGAGGCCAGCTTGGTCTACAGAGTGAGTTCCAGGACAGCTGGCACTGTTACATAGAAAAACCCTATCTCGAAAAACCAAACCAACCAATCAACCAACCAACCAAGCAAAGAAGGAAGATACAAACTCTGAGCACACACTTGGGTGGAGACAGGAGAATCAGGAGTTCAAGACCAGCCTAGGTTATGATGACCCCACCATCAATGACATAAAAAGTAAGATATAACTCACACATCTCTCTTGGGTAGCCTACTCTGGAAACTCTGAGTATACCACATCAAATTGTGGAATAGGCATGACTGTATATTCACTGGCCTAGATATTTCTACCAGTTAGTTAAATATTTGCTGGCTTGGCACAGGGAATTTATAATTTTTTTTTTTTTCTGCTAATAGGAGTCCTGGAAGTCTCAACTTGGAGATAGAAGATGCCTAATGCTTGTGTGACTCAGATTTTTGCAATTATAACGGATACCATACATTTAGACACTGACAAAACCCATTAAAGATGTAGCCCTTCGGCATCTTGCTAAGTCTCAGTAATGTAACTGAACCAATAAACAGCCTCTCCTCTGACCTTCAGAGTCCCCAGGAAAGGTTTAGGAGTTAACCTTCTTTCCTTGTCTGTGTTCCTTCCCTCCCTGCCTGGACAGACTTCATTTTTTGTTTTCTGAGTACTCACTTATGCTTTGGCACGCAATGACTCAGAATGTGCTGCCATCTCCTGGCAAAAATAAGGACCCGCCTCCTTTGTTTTAATCCACGGTAGAGCTAAATCCATCTTACAAAGAACTGCGAAGACAGTGTCTAAGTCTGTCTCGTGCTACTAAGGCAACGCTGGAGCAGCATGCTGGCCGTTCGCTCTCCAGGACTGGGTGGAGAGGAGGAGGTACCTTGAAGGCGCTGTCTTTGCTGCTCCTCACGATGCCCAGGTCCTTCAGCTTCTGTCCCATTAGTGTCATCATCACGCTGTAGATGTTCTCCAAGCTTGTCCCGGGAGAGCACAGTGTCAAACAGGCTCTCTGGATCTCTAGAACAGCTTCATAGAGCTCCGCCTGAGGAGCGGTGAACCTACGGACAGGAAAGCAAACGAATGCGAGTCGGGTCGACGGGCCTGGCAGCAGCGTTTCCCCAGCCCACCATCCTGCTGGCCCTTCCACAGTTGAAGGTGGAAGTTTACATCACTGATCTAAACCTTTTCCTCCTTTTTATTTCTCGTGTTACAGTTTGAACCCCAAACCTTGTGAATTCTAGGCAAGTACCTACCACTTTCTATTCCAGTTTAAACGTTTAAAGTTTATCAATTTCTAAATTGGGCATGGTGGTACAGGACTAGTAATCCCAATACTCATTAGGTTGAGGCAGGAGGATTGTAAGTTTGAGGCCAGCCTGAGCGATACAGTAAATGTGCCAATAGTCTGGGTCACTAAGTGAGATCCTGCTTCAGCTATATTCCCTAATATCTATATTCAGTGTTTTCTTTTCTCTCTCTCTCTCTCTCTTTTTGTTGTTTTTTTTGAGACAGTTCCTCTGTGTAGCCTTGGCTGTCCTGGAACTCTCTCTGTAGACCAGGCTGGTCTCATGTATCTGCTGAGCCATCTCTCCAGCCCCTGATCTTTAACTCTTTATCATTCTGCTTCGGCTCCCTGAGTCCTGGGTTTAGAAGCACAGCACCACATCGGTCTCATATTCAGTTTTCCAACTACTTGGCGATTTAAAAAGAGACCGTGTTTATTTTAAGTTATGTATGTACGTGTTCATGGTTTGTGTATGTGAATGCAGTGCCTGACAAGGCCCCTGGAGCTGGACTTACAAACAGTTGTGAGCTGCCTGACATGGGTCTTCTGGAAGAGGAGCAAGGACTCCTCATTACTGAGCCATCTTTCGACCTCTACTATTTGGAGACTCTAACATCTACCTGTCAACTGGGCATGGTGGTGCACGCCTTTAATCCCAGTACTGGAGAGGCAGAGGCAGGTGGATCTCCAAGTTAGAGGCCAGCCTGGGCTACAGAGTGAGATCTAGGACAGGCACCAAAACTACACAGAGAAAACCTGTCTCGAAAAACCAAACCAAACCAAAAGGGGAATATATATATACACACACGTATCACCATGATTTGTTTGGTCTGCAGCTAAATATCTCATGATCGCTGTGAACACTTGTCCTATTACATTAACAAGACTGAATCGCCTACTGTACGGGCCCACCCATTTCTCTGCAGTCTTTTCCGTGTTCCTTTGTGTACGCTGGCGCTGTTTCAGGAGCCTGTGCACACAACCACTGTCACTGTCATCCACGCTCTGCTTTACTCCTGACCACACTCTTGTCCTCACGTCTATTTTGTTTGTATTAATGTCACTGTTTACTCTTGGTCTCAGCCAAAAGATCAAGAAGCCATACCATTTTAGCTTCCTTAGAGTCGATGTTTTCATGGAAATGTCTTTCTCCACCTTTTTATTTTCATGAGTTTAATAGTTTTTTTTTTTTTTTGGTTTTTCGAGACAGGGTTTCTCTGTGTAGCTTTGGGCCTTTTCCTGGAACACACTTGGTAGCCCAGGCTGGCCTCGAACTCACAGAGATCCACCTGCCTCTGCCTCCCGAGTGCTGGGATTAAAGGCGTGCGCCACCACCGCCCGGCTGAGTTTAATAGTTTTTATTTAAAGTGATTTTTGTGCTGGGCAGTAGTGGTGCACAGATCTCTGTAGAGGAGGGCAAATCTCTGAGTTTGAGGCTAGTACGGTTTACAACAGAGTGAGTTCTAGAACAGGGCTATACAGAGAAACCTGCTCAAAAAAACAAAAACAAAAACAAAAAGGGGGGGTGTGCTTTTTGTCAAGAACAGTGGCACATGCCTGTACTTCCTGTAGTCAGTTTGTTTTTTTTTTTGAGACAGAGTCTTACTATGTAGCCCTGGAAGTTGCAGATAACCACCTCCTCTGCCTCCAAGGTTAACTGCAGGTGAAGTAAGGAAGATTGTGAGTTCAAGGTCAGCCTGAGATACATAGTTGAGTCTGAGGCTAGCCTGGAGTACATAGCAAGACATAGCAAGACCATCTCCAATTATTAAAAAATAAAGGTGCAGGTTGGAGAGATGGCTCAGCAGTTAAGAGCACTGGCTGTTCTTCCAGAGGTCCTGAGTTCAATTCCCAGCAACCACATGGTGGCTCACAACCATCTGTAATGAGATCTGGCGCCCTCTTCTGGCCTGCAGGCATAAATTCAGACAGAGAACTGTATACACAATAACTAAATAAATCTTTTCATTTACTTATTTATTTTTTGTTCTCTCTCTCTCTCTCTCTCTCTCTCTCTCTCTCTCTCTCTCTCTCGCTCGCTCACTTGCTCGCTCTCGCTCTCCCCCTCCCTCCCTCTCTCTCTCTTTCTTTCTATTTTTCGAGACAGGGTTTCTCTGTGTAGCTTTGCGCCTTTCCTGGATCTCACTCTGTAGATCAGGATGGCCTAGAACTCACAGAAATCTGCCTGGCTCTGCTGCCAGGCTCATAAATAAATTTTTTTTAAAAAAATGAAGGTGCTTCATTTATAAACAGTTTTGGTGTCATTAACGACAGAGCTGTATTTAGTCCTGTCATTTTTGCTATTTTCTTCTTCATCTGTGCACGTGTGTATGCGTGTCTGCTTTTGTGTTTTTTCTTCCTTTTCTACTTTTTGGCCAATAACATTTCTTTTAGAGAAAAACTTCTGTTTATTTACTCTGTGTTTGTGTATGCATGTGGATGGATTCACGCCACGGTGCACATGTGGAGGGCTGGAGGATAGAGGATGAGCTGGGAAAGTCAGTTCTCTGTGTGAGTTCCAGGATGGTTTCAATTCAGGTCACAAGGCTTGGTGGCCAGTGCCTTCACCCTTTAAAGCCATCCTGCCAGGCCCTCCATTTTTTTTTTTTTTTTTTTAAGCATTCCATTTTAACTTCTCTATTGGCCTGTTAGGTATACTTATTTGTATTATTTTTTTCTGGTTGCTTTTGGGGTTATATTCTTCTGAAGAGTGCTTTTTCTCACCTTGGCGGGATCCAAAGCACATCTGTTCTCAATGGGAAGCACTAGACTTTCTGTTTAGTTTACTCAGCTTCCAGACGGTGATGTTTTACTGAGTGCTCTAGTGCCTCTCTAGCAAAGTTTTGTGATCAGTCAATAATTCCTGAATAGTTTACATGAAGATTCAGGGGTTTACTCTCTCTAGCTCCTTCTCTTCAAGAATTTCCCCCATATTTCTGGTTTGTTTGCCAGGACCTCAATCTGTTTTCTGTTATCTTTTTTTTTGGGTGGAGGTGTGGTGAGACTATTTCTGTGTAGTCCCGGCTGTCCTAGAACTCACTTTGTAGCCCAGGCTGGCCGAGAACACAAGGGATCCACCTGCCTCTGCCTCGGACTGCTGGGATTAAAGGCGTGCACTGCTGCCCGGCTGTTCTCTGCCATCTTAAGCTGCTGAGACTGACGTTACACTGGTAACGCGCTGTGGACTAGGAAATTCGCTCAGTGGTTTAGAGACCAGCTGCTCTTCCAGAGGACCTGGGTTCAACTCTGAATGTCCAAATGATGGCCACAGCTGTTTTTTTTTTTTTAATGATTTATTTATTTTTATTTTATGTGCATTGGTGTGCCAGGATGTGTGTCTGTGTGAGGGGTCAGAACCCCTGGAACTGGAGTTACAGACAGCTGTGAGCTGCCATGTGGGTGCTGGGAATTGAACACGGGTCCTCTGGAAAGAGCAGCCAGTACTCCCAATCTCTGAGCCACCTCTCTAGCCCCAGCTTATAGCTGTTTATAACTCTAGTTTCAGAGGATCCAATATCCTCTCCTGGTTTGTGGGCATTACATACATGCAAGCAAACACACACACACACACACACACACACACACACACACACACACACGTATGTATAAAGACTTAAAGTTTGTGCCTATAGTGGATATTCTCTAGTGGCTTCAAATTGTTCTTTAGTATTTTGTTGAGATTTCATAATCATTGTCTGTGGAGTGTTAACCCAATGAAGATATTCTACTGTACCTTGAATAAGGCATTATAATTAGAAGGCAAAAAAGCAATAAAGAAAACCACAAATGCAAATACCAAAACATGTGTGATTCATGTGTTAAGTCTTTCTTTTTCTTTTTTTTTCAGAGACAGGGTTTCTCTGTGTAGCTTTGGTGCCTGTCCTGGATCTCGCTCTGTAGACCAGGCTGGCCTTGAACTCACAGAAATTCACCTGGTTCTGCCTCCCAAGTGTGTGCGCCACCACCGCCCGGCTGTGTTAAGTCTTTCTTTCTTCCTTTTTTTTTTTTTTTAAGATTATTTATTTATTATGTATACAGAAGAGGGCACCAGGTCTCATTACAGATGGTTGTGAGCCACCATGTGGGTGCTGGGAATTGAACTCAGGACCTCTG
This sequence comes from Peromyscus leucopus, assembly GCF_004664715.2. Taxonomy (NCBI): domain Eukaryota; kingdom Metazoa; phylum Chordata; class Mammalia; order Rodentia; family Cricetidae; genus Peromyscus; species Peromyscus leucopus. The sequence continues at coordinate 38,373,403 of NC_051080.1, read as the reverse complement.
GAAGAGCAGTCAGTGCTCTTAACCATTGAGCCATCTCTTCAGCCCTGTGTTGTCTTTCTATGTGCCTTACTATGCTACATAATGAACAAAACAGCCCAAAACAAAAACAGTAAAAAGCTTTATAAAGACAGCTGACGACATATAAGAGCCATTTACTCTAGATACATTCCTACACCAACCAAATCCCAAGATGCCATGGGGCATGTCACTCTGTAGAGTCCCTACCTGCCATTGACAGGCCATGTCCGGGTGATGTCACTCACATAGCAGGAAGATTCACAACCTCCATCAAGAAGCACCATCTCACCGTCCTGGAACAAAGAAAGGGGAGGAGGGAGCGATCCAACAATCTCACAATTGCAGGTTGTTTCTTCCTGTCTAAATGTCTGGGGGGGTGGAGCAGCTGGAGAGATGGCTTGGTGGTTAAGAGCACTTGTTCTTGCAGAGAAACTGAGTTTGGTTCCCCAAACTCCCATGGTGGCTCACAACTACCCATAAATCCAGTTCCAGGGGATCTGATGACCTCTTCTCATCTCCATGAGCCCATGCAGACAAAACACTCACAGACACAAATTAAGTGGAAAAGAAAAGTCTTTGGGGCCAGCAGGATGGTTCATTGAGTAAGGCTGCTTGCTATAGAAGCCTGACAATCCTAATAATAATAAACTATGTATGTTAATCTACTTCCTTACTAAAACGCAATTACTCTTAGCGTCTTCCTCTTAGGGTCTCTGTGTATAGCTCTGGCTGGTCTGGAACTTGCTATGTAGACGAGGTTGGCCTTGAACTCACAGATTCACTACTCTTAGCCTCTTAATTTTAGCATTTCTTTTCTGCTGTCAAAACACGTGGGAAAGAAGAAAACGTTGAGTGTATTTGTTCTGATTCACTCATGCCCTTAAAGATAGGGCATATCTTAGTCATATATAAATAAAAACAGATTTTGGCATAAAAATGATGGCATTTAGCCAGGTAGTGGTAGTACACACCTTTAGTCCCAACACTCAGGGTGAGGGTGAGGAGTAGAGGCAGGTAGACCTCTGAGTTTGAGGCCAGCCTGGTCTACAGAGTGAGTTCCAGAACAGCAAGGGATACACAAAGAAACTATGTCTGGGGGAGGGGAAAGAGGATGGAAGAAATGGCAACAGGATGGAATAAAAGTCCCTGCTAAAAGCCAACTTGGCCCTATATAAAACACTTTATAAAATATTCACATTATATAAAATATATTGGAAAGATTTTTTTTTTAAAATGTGCATTAGTGTTTTGCCATGGGAAATTTCAGGTCCTCTGAAACTTGAGTTATAGACAGTTGTGAGCTGCCATGTGGGTGCTGGGAATTGAACTCAGGACCTCTGGAAGAGCAGCCAGTGCTCTTAACTGCTGAGCCATTTCTCCAGCCCCCTGGAAAGACTTTTGCTTATAAAAACAACAACCCAGGGCTGGGTGTGGTGATACACACCTTCAATCTTAGCACTCAGGAGGCAGAGGCAGGGAGATCTCTGGGTTCCAGGCTAGCTGGTGCTATACAGCAACACTCTACCTCAGAAACAAAAACAAAAACTAGACCTGGCAATTGTGGGTGAAGTTAATAGCACATAGGACATGTCCCAACGATGATCGCTATATCGAACACTATCACCTAGAACACGACTGGGTCGAGGCAAGGGGAAGCATCAAACAGAGAACAGAAAGACAAGGTGCAGGACACATCTATCTGAAGACCTTGAAGAAGTAAGGAATGAATAAATAGGACACAGAAATGATGATACCTTAAGAATTGTATCTGAGATACTGACAACTGATTAAAGACATAAACCTATAGATGTGGGAAGCAGAATTAAATTAATTTACATAAAACCAAGTTGGTTTTTTGGGAAAGGGTCTCTCTATGTAGCCCTGGTGGGCCTAAAACTTACTATGAAGACCAGGCTGGTCTTAAACTCATACCAGAGATCTGCCTGTCTCTGCCTTCAGAGGGCTGGGATTAAAGGCACAGCACACAAACCCAGCTATCATGTTTACTTCTTAAAGTAACTGTCCAGTGAGATTTATTTTTGAGAAAAGACATATTAACTATGATTATCGAGCAGATTTAGACATGACCATGACTTAGGTAAAATAGACAAAGTGGTAGAAAAATGTATAAAGTTATCTTAGGAGAAGAAATTTAATTGCTATAATCACTTTAGAAATGTTTGGTATTATCCAAGATGCAAATATGTGCATCTTTCAACCCAGCAATTCTACTATTACATGTTCCTTGGATAAACTTGATATCTTAACCACTAAGCCACCTCTCCAGCCTCATACTTGACATCTTATATGCCAGGACAAAGACTATAAGCCCAAAGAACACTGTTTTTCTGTTTTTTCTGACAAAGGGTTTCTCTGTGTAGCTTTGTGCCTTTCCTGGAACAGGCACAGGCTAGCCTCGAACTCACAGGGATCCGCCTGCCCCTGCCTCCTGAGTCCTGGGATTAAAGGTGTGTGCCACCACTGCTGGGCTAAGAACACTGTTTTTAACATTGTAAATTTGGAAATAACATGTAAATGTCTATTGTCACATTAAGAAATTAAGAAAAAATTTAGAGCTGGAGAGATGGCTCAGAGGTTAAGAGCATTGGCAGCTCTTCCAAAAGTCCTGAGTTCAATTCCCAGCAACCACATAGTGGCTCACAGCTATCTATTAATGGGATCTGGTGCCCTCTTGTGGCACGTAGGTGTACATGCAGATAGAGCACCATACACATAAAATAAATCTTAAAAAAAAAATTATAGCATTAAAGTCACTTAAAAATAGCAATTGTGGGGCTGGTGAGATGGCAGAGGGGTTAAGAACATTGGCTGCTCTTCCAAAGGACCTGGGTTCAATTCCTAGCATTGGCATGGCTCACAACTGTTTGTAACTCCAGTTCCAGGGATCTAACACCCTCACATAGACATACACACAGACAAAACACCAATGCACATAAAAATTAAATCTTTAAAAAATTTGTGAAATAAATAAATTAATTACAAAAATGAATAGACAAGCAATTCTATTTGTTTTTGTTTTTATAATAAATTCTGAGAATGTGATGTCTAATTAAATCTAAATGAAATGAAAAACAAAACAAAATAAACCAATTGTGTTTGTGCTATACAGCACCCCTGGCACCCCAAGTCTGACCCCTAGCACTCCAAACAACAGTACAAAGCCCAAAAAACAGTGCATATGCCTGGTGTTCCAGCTACTCTCAGAAGGTCGACACAAGATGATGCTTAAGACTGGGTTACAGGGTTAGACTTGTCTCTTTAATTCTGCCCCCAAAACTCTATTACTTAAGTCACATTTTTATGAAACAAATGATGTTTTTAAATAAAAAGTTAAATGTTAAATGTTGTAATGTCCTAATTTCTTTTTCTTTTCTTTTTTTTTTTCCTTTTTGGTTTTTTGACACAGGGTTTCTGTGTAGCTTTGGAGTCTTTCCTGGAACTCACTCTATAGACCAGGCTGGCCTTGAACTCACAGAGCTCTGCCTTCCTCTGCCTCCCCAGTGCTGGGATTAAAGGTGCGTACCACCACCCGGCCTGTAATGTCCTAAGTTCTATGAATTTCTGTTTAGCTTTTGGGAAAGGTGGCTAGGCTTACCATGGCCTTGGAGTTCAAGCCGTTGAGCATCACATCACAAAGCCTCTAGGTTACTCCAAAGAGAGTGAGAAACATCACACCACGTCTTAGTCGCCCTATGAGAACTGACTCAACCCTTAGACCCTCCTTTGTTCTTCTACACCGGTGAAACAGACACATGGCAGCTGTGTGCCACCGGAGGGCCGTCAACCAGGTGGAGGCAAAATGGTTTCAAAGCTGGCCATGCTATGCACACTGTAATGCCAGCACGTGGGAGAGACACCAAGGCAGGAGGATCGCTGCAAGTCTGAGGCAGGCTTGGGCTACAAGAGAATTCTAAGCTAGCCTGGGCTATGGAGTAGGATTCTGCCAACACCACCACCCTGCCCCCAAACATTCTGAGGTTACATAGGTTAAAAAATAAGGGCTGGAGAGATGGCTCAGAGCTTAAGCACACTGGCTGTTCTTCCAGAGGTCCTGAGTTCAATTCCCAGCAACCACATGGTGGCTCACAACCATCTGTAATGAGATCTGGTGCCCTCTTCTGGCCTGAAGGGACACATGCAAGCAGAACACTGTATACATAATAAATAAATCTTCTTTAAAAAAAAAATAATAAACAAGATTGCTAGGTGGTGGTGGCACACGCCTTTAATCCCCTCACTTGGGAGGCAGAGGCAGGTAGATCTCTGAGTTTGAGGCCAGCCTAGTCTACAGAGTGAGATCCAGGGAAGGCGCAAAGCTACACAGAGAAACCTTGTCTCGAAAAACCAAAAAAACAAAACAAAACAAAACAAACCCAAACCAAACCAAACAAACAAGATCAAGTATGTAGATGCGCATTAGTGGTAAAGGAAAACTAACGGACTGGTGTGGACATGAGTGCGGCTCGGCAGTGCTTGCTTAGTGTGACCCAGCTTTGGTTCCATCCCCAGCACTGCACAGGACTGGGCAGGGTGGCATCTCCCTGTAAACCTACCCTAGAGGGAGAGGCACACAGGAAGGTTCAGGGTCATTCTTGGCTACTCACTGGGTTCAAGGCCAGTCTGGGCTATTTCAGACTAGGTCTCTAAAACACCACCATCACCTACACCAACCAACCAAAAAAGACAAGACAAAGATGATTACCACCACAATAAATTCACGGAAAAAAAAAAAAAAAAGACGATCCTGAACTAGTAGGTTGAGAAAGCCCACAAAGGCAATCCAGCTCAAGTAGCTCCACAGGCATGGCGACACTCTGGAGGCTACCCGCCTGGCCTCAGACCCTGCCTGTGTACTGTGGCTTGCTAAAGTTTAGATTATCCTTTTCGTCCACTAAGCAAGCATGCTAGTAATTGTTCTTACCTCACAGGGCTACTCCAAGGACTAATGAAATAACATCCATAAAACCATTTTATAGCTCATAAAGTGCTTTTTAAATGGCATTCCATTGGCGAGGGAAGGGTAGTGAGTTTTCTACTGGGGAACCCAGGCCTCTCAGGGAGCAGACTGCAGGGGCATTCTGATTACCTTGATCAGCTGATTGTTCTTCACATAGTGCAAAGTGTTCGAGCGATTACCGCCTGCAACCACGGGTGGGTAGGCTAAGATGTCTGCACCTCGGGCTCGGCATTCAAATTCAAACTGTGAAAAACAACAAAGTGTGACTCACACATTTTCTGTGGAACTGTTCCAGCTCAGGCTGTCTTCAGCCACCACAGAGGTGCTTACTCTAAGTCATTACTGGAACACTGGTCATACCTAACCAAACATTTTATGCCATCAACTCAGCACACTTCTTTGACGCTTACCTGATGGACTATATATATATTCTAGTCTATAAATGCCCTCTTACTTCAATCCTGTCATCCAGCTTCACTATACACATGTATTTGTTGAGGCAGGAGCTCATGGAGCCCAGATTGACCTCACACTTACTATATAGTTGAGGACAACCCCCGACTCCTGACCATCATGTGTCCATTTCCTAAGTGCTGCAATCTGAATGCACCAATACATCTGGCCCCAACCTTAGTTAATCTCCTGTAATTTAAGCTTCCTATGGTTTTCAAAGTAAGTCCGGAAGAAGACAGAGAAAATATGTAAGGAAGGCTGAGTCCAAAAAGACGCGCAAGGCTATTCTTATCAGCTAAACAATAACATATGGCTTAGATTTGTAACAATACCTAAACACGGCTATTTGTAGTCTTGCAAACAGTTATCAACCTGAGTGCTCGGGGTAGGAAAAGGATGCTGGGAAACTGTAAACTCTGCCACCTTCGGTACACCCTGAGGGCTGCCCCACTGGCCCCACTAAGTGCTGCCTCAGACCTTCCTTCCTTTACATGGACCAGGTGCTGGTCTCCGCTCATACTATCTAATCTTTCTTCACTGGCTCTCTCTGCACTTTTCTTCAATGTAACTCTGCATGCTTTAGATGCATAAGTTAACAACACTACGAGAAGGAGATGCTGTCACTACTCTGCCTGCCTGCAAGCCAATACCACCCACGAACCAGAGAATTCACTAGACATTTGCCCCGTCAGGACCTTTCCTGCTACCTGAGCTTACCTTCGCATAAAGAAAGGCTTCGTCTACTGGAGCTTTACTGGCAAACATGGTCTCTATGAAAGCCTGGAAAAAGAGGGGGTAGGGAAAAATACAGTCTCATTTTATCTATCACTCAAACATTCAAAATGTTGGGGTTCAAATAAACGCACCTTTCCCAGCCAGTGTGGGCTGGGGTGGGGGGCATACGCCTTTAATCCCAGCACTCAGAGGCAGATGCAGGCGGATCTCTATGTGAGGCCAGCCTGGTCGACAGAGTGAGTTCCACGACAGCCTGAGCTATAAAGAGTTTTCTCATCCAGATGCTATGACTAAGTAGTACATTTCAGGAGGGAAAAGAAATATTGCTTTCTGGAATAGTTGATAGATGACAGACTTAGGTGTTAAGGCACTCAATCTTACAACTCAGAATATACACTGTATGTTAGTTAGAGTCAGCAATCTGGAAATGTCTATGTCTTCTCCAAAACTCATGTTGAGCCAGGCATCAGTGCATGTCCTTAATACAAGCACCCAGGAGGGTCTCTGTGAGCTAATTAGAAAAACAAAAGTAACAGACACAGACACACACATACACATGTATGTATACAATAAATATATCTTTAAAACAAGACAAAAGAAACCTAATCCTCACTGGGGTGGTATCATGAAGGTCAGGGCCCTTGAAGTGATGAGTCACAAGGGCGGACCCCTCAAGGACGGGATTAGCAGTTTTGAGCGGTGTTATTCTGAGTTTCTTCAGCTGTGTGAGGACCCCTATACAGTACCACCTATGAAGATACAGGCCCTGCTGTCACTTGGTGAGGCGGTAAGGCCAAAGCACTGGGTCACGCCGTAAGCAAACAATGAGCTGTGATATGTGCAGAGAGCACTCTGGCCAGAGGAAACCTGACCCACAAGCTCCAAACCGAAAGATGATGACATGCAGCCTAGAGCCAACCAAGAAACGCCACAGCAGCTGGAAGCAAAAGCCTGCCAAAAAGCCACACATAAATACTTCAGCCCTTTGTTTAATAAACGAGATTGCCTGCAAACCTCCTAGTCTTTGTTGTTGACTCTGCGTCTACCCATCCCCTGCCCATGGGTATCAGAGACTGCGAGACCCCAGATAAAGAAGATCTTGGACTTCCTATTCTCCAGAAGTTTTAAGAAACAAACAGCCGTCACTGATGGAGCTAATTACTCTTAGGTGTTCTGAGCGGTACACAAAAGAGGATGCAGCCCATGTGTCATTATGTGCCTACAGTTCTGCTATGCGAAATTTGGACTGAATGGCCTAGTCTACAGCAGGTTTCCCAACTTCAGTACTTTCCCCCCCTTTTTAAACTAGGGCTGGAGGGATGGCTCCGTGGTTAAGGGTACTGGGTGTGATTCCCATCAACCACATGGCAGCTCATAAGCATCTGTAAATCCAGACCCAGATGATCTGATGTGTTCTTCTGGCCTCTGTGTGTACCAAGCATGCCTGTGGTACACACACACACACACACACACACACACACACACACACACACACACAGGTAAAACACTCACATAAAATAAAAGATCTAATAAAGTGACATGTATTGATCATGGGTACATGTGTGTATATGTGTGGGGGTGTGCAGGTGTTACAGCATGGATGTGGAAGTCAGGAGTCTACCATGTGGGTCCCAGGGATCAAACTCATGTTTGGCAGGAAGTGCTTTGCCTGCTGAGCCACCTCACTATTGCCTAAACTTCAGTAGCATTGACAATGGGATCTAGATAATGCTTAGTTGTGGGAAGTCGTCTAATTCAATGTAGAATGTCAATAGCATCCTGCATGTTTGAACACCAGACACTGCCTATGTCTACTACAGAAGGAACAAAAATACTCCCCCACTAAGAACTACTGGCCCAGAATATTGATTCTCTGTGACAGCCACACCTATGTGTATATCTATTTTTATAGGCATATATGTTTACAACTATCATAACTAGCTCCATATATGTATATATGTATATATATATATGGTGCATGTGACTAACCCAGGGCCCCACAAGCATCAGGACAGTACTCTACTACTGAGCTGCACTCCTAGGGCTCCAGAAAATATTTTGATTAGCTTATAAAGACATTTAAAACATTACATGATAGGCTAAATTAATATTTATTTATTTATTTATTTATTTATTTATTTATTTATTTATTTATTTATTTATTATGTATACAGTGTCCAGAAGAGGGCACCAGATCTCAGTGTAGATGGTTGTGAGCCACCATATGGGTGCTGGGAATTGAACTCAGGACCTCTGGAAGAGCAGCCAGTGCTCTTAACCTCTGAGCCATCTCTCCAGCCCCAATAGGCTAAATTTAAAAACAAGCACTGAGATGTGGAAAGGAGTTTAAAATACTCATTGTAAACCACAAAGACTGTCATGATGACTATGGCTATTTCTCTCTCTCTCTCTCTCTCTCTCTCTCTCTCTCTCTCTCTCTCTCTCTCTTTCTCTCTCTCTCTGAGGCAGAGTTTCTCTGTGTAGCTTTGGAGCCTTTCCTGGAACTCACTCTGTAGTCCAGGCTGGCCTCAAACTCACAGAGATCCACCTCCTCTACCTCTTGAGTGCTGAGATTAAAGGCATGCGCCACCACCGCCTGGTGACTGTGGTTATTTGTAAGTGGGCCATAAATTTATCTTAGTTTTCCAAGAGAGAGAGAGAGAGAGAGAGAGAGAGAGCGCAGAGACAGATAGACAAGACAGACAGGGTTTCTGTGTAGCCCTGGCTGGCCTCTGACTCAGAGATCCACTTGCCTCTGCCTCCTGAGTGCTGGGATTAAAGGTGTGTGCCACCATATGTGGATTATTTTTTAGATTTCTAATTAGAATTAAGTGTATGTTGTGTGGGTTTGTGCATGTGAGGGCAGTGCTCTATGAGGCAAGAAGAAGGTGTCAAGCTGGGCAGTGGTGGCACACACCTTTAATCCCAGCACTAGGGAGGCAGGGGGGACAGGTGGACGGATCGCTGTGAGTTGAGGCCAGCCTGGTCTACAGAATGAGTTCCAGGACAGCCAGGGCTACACAGAGAAACCATGTTTTGAAAAGCAAAAAAAAGTGTCACATCTCTTGGAGCTAGATACAGGTAGTTGTAGTGTGAGCCATCTGATGTAGGTGCTGGGAACCAAACTCTGCAAGGGCAGGATCAATAACTGCTGAGCCATCTCTCCAGTTCACAATCTTTGTAAAAAGAAAAAAAAAGTCATTTGGCCAGGCAGTCGTGGCTCACACCTTTAATCCCAGCACTAGGAAGGCAGAGGCAGGCGGATCTCTGTGAGTTCGAGGCCAGCCTGGTCTACAGAGTGAGATCCAGGACAGCCAGGGTGGTTACACAAAGAAACCCTGCCTCAAAACAAAGAAACTGACCTGTTGGGGCTGGAGAGCTGACTCAGTGCTTAAGAGTACGGGGCGCTCTTCCTGAAGATCTGTGTTTGAGTCCCAGCACCCACACATTGGCCCACAACCATCTGCAACTCCAGTTCCAAAGGATCCAATCAATTCTTCTGGTCCCTGTGGGTACTGCACTCATATAGTGTACTGACATGCATGCAGGCAACACACACACACACACACACACACACACACACACACACACACACACAAAATAAAAGCCCCAAATAAACTGACTTACAGACTGCAGAGAGACAGCTCAGGAATGAAGAGCATTTGCTGCTGCTGGTGTTGCAGAGGGCCTGAGTTTGCTTTGCAGCACCCACGGTAAACGGCTCATGACCACCTATACTCCTAGTTCCCAGAAAACCATGCTCCATGCTGTCTCCTCAGGCATGTGCATACATCTCTCTCTATGTCGTATTCTCTCACTCTTTCATTTATTAGACAGGGTCTTACTCTGCAGCTCTGCTTAGCCTGAAAGTCCCAATGTAGTGCAGGATAGCCTTCATCTGGAGATCCTCCTGCCTCTGCCTTCTGAATGCTAAGGCCTACACCACCCTGCTCAACACAGGCACATAAATTAAAATAAAATAAAGAAATGGACTTGTTTGGGCTGGAGAGATGGCTCAGAGGTTAAGAGCACTCCTTGTTCTTCCAAAGGTCCTGAGATCAATTCCCAGCAAGCCACAGATGGTAGCTCACAACCATCTACAATGAGATCTGGTGCCCTCTTCTGGCCTGCAGGGATTACACATAATAAATAAACAAATCTTTAAAAAAAAAAAAAAGAGCATTTTTTCTTGCAGGATCCAGGCTTAGTTCTTAGGAAGCACATGGTAGCTCCCAACTACCCCTAACTCCAGTTCTAAGGGCTCCAGTGCCCTTCTGACCACTGTGGGCAACAGGCATGTACATGGAGTACATGTATACACACATGTATGCAAAATACCCATAAAATAAAATAAATAAATCTTAAAAATATTGACTTGTAATTTTGAATTCTGAGGGTTTTTTATCTTAAAATTTTTTTAAAAATAAGTTTTATTTTATTTATTTATTTATTTATACAATTTATTTAGTTATTGCATATACAGTGCTCTGTCTGCATGTATGCCTGCACACCAGAAAAGGGCACCAGATCTCATTACAGATGGTTGTGAGCCACCATGTGGTTGGTGGGAATTGAACTCAAGACCTCTGGCAGAACAGCCAGTGCTCTTAACCTCTGAGCCATCTCTCCACCCCTTATCTTTAAAAATTTTATATTATGTGTATGTATGTTTTGCCAGTAGGTATGTCTGTGTATCACATGGTCAGGAGAGATCGCTGAATTCCTGGGAACTAGAGTTACAGATGGCTATGAGCCACCATGTGGTTGTTGGGAACTGAACCTGGGTCCTCTGGAAAGGCAGCCAGTGCTCTTCACTGCTGAGCTCCCTCCCATGTTCTAATTTCTGAGTTTTTTTTTTTTAAATATATTTCAGATACTAGATCTTAATCAAACAGGCGTCTGTAAACATGTTCTTCAATTATGTGGACTTGTTTTACTTTCTGAATTGTATATATAATTGTGCATAAAATTTTAAAGCTTTTTTTTTTGAGATTTATTTATATCTATAGGTGTTTTGCTTGCCTCTGTCTGTGTACCACGTGAGTGCTGTGCCAGCAGAGGCCAGAAGAGGGTCAGGTCCCCTTAGAAGTGGTATAATAAACAGTTGAGAGCTACCGTGTGAGTGCAGGGAACCAAACCTGGTCCTCTGGAAGAGCAGTTGGTCCTCCTGATCTCTGAGCAATCTTTAAATTCTGATGACGTCCAACTTTTCTCTTCTGTTGCTTGTGCTTTAGGAATAATTAACTCCACTGGGGACTTCAAGGCCATAAGGACCAACTCATGTTTTCTACTAAAAGTTTCAGCCAGGCAGTGGCGCACACCTTTGATCCTGGGGGGGCGGGGGAGGCAAAGGCACGTGGATCTCTGTGAGTTTGAGGCCAGCCTGATCTACAGAAAGTGTTCTAGGACAGTCAGGGCTACCCAAAGAAATCCTGTCTCCAAAAAAAAAAAAATTTACTAAACCAGATCTTGATTGGCTTGAAGTAGCATACACATTGAAACCAGTGGAATTTGGAAACCGTAGGGAGCTGGAAAATGGATTGGAAGGAAAATGAAAATTGGTAACAGGTCTGCTAAATATTCAGAGGGTATAGTTACCACCTTCAGCAATGGCTCAAATTAAGCTAAGGAACCCTGCAGATGAGCTTCTCTCTTTGGTCAACAGGTGGAGCTCTAAGGAAAAGAACCCGGGCTACAATACTATCTGATGAACTGTGAGATCACAACTAATATTCAAGTGGTAAAATGGCTAGGAATGATGGCAAAAAGTTAGAGCTGGGTGTGGTGGCACAAGTCTTTAATCCGAGAACTCAGGAAGCAGAGGCAGATGAATCTCAGTTAAGGGTAGTCCTGCCTGCAGGGCTAGTTCCAGGCCAGGACTACACAGAGAAACACTGTCTCAAAAAACCATAAAAAAAGTTATTTACTGTTCTGCTCCTCTCTTGTAAAAACAGTAAAATAGCTATTTGCTTTGTTATTGCAGATGAACAGACATAAGATGAACAATCATATGACTTAGCCCACTGGCAAGGAAAAGAACTAGCAGGTCTAATTCAGTAGGCTTACTTTTTCTAAAAAATTACTTATTTATTTTATGTGATTGGTGTTTTGCCTGCATGTATGTCTGTGAGAGGATTTCAGATCTTGAAGTTACAGATGGTTGTGAGCTGTCATGTGGGTACTGGGAATTGAACCCAAGTCCTCTGGAAGAACAGCCAATGCTCTTAACCACTGAGCCATCTTTCCAGCCCCACTTGTTTTTTTGAGACAGGGTCTCACCAGGTAACCCCTGGCTGGCCTGGAGCTTGCTACGCAGACCAGGCAGATTTCAAACTCACAGAGCCCTCTGAGTGTTACCTCTGCCTCTTGAAGGCGAAATTCTTCTTAGTTCAAAAGCGCACAGTGGATGGTGAGGGAGACTGTTGCAGCAGAACTGAATCGTGTCGCTGAGTGCCACTGCCACTCTGGGACCGGAGCCTGGTGGACTCAGCATGATTTTCAAATAAGAGAGCTTTAGTGGAATTAGGCGTTGTGCTGCCAGACAGATTTCTTTTTTTTCTTTCTTTCGAGACAGGGCTTCTCTGTGTAGGCCTGGCTGTCTGCCTCCGGAGGGCTGGGCCTAAAGGCGTGTGCCACCACCATGCGTCTGACCAGATAGATATCTTCTCTCTTCTCTCTGGCCTCTGTTTAACATTTCTTTATTTGAAGTTTGGAGTAAAGACTCCACAGCCAAGAGCACTGGTTGCTTTTACAGAGTACCCACTTTTGGTCCCCAGAATCCACAAGGCAACCCCAACATCTGTAGCTCCAGTCCCAGGAGATCCCCTCTTCTGGCTCCCTTGGCACACCGTGCACAGACAAAGACTCAGGCAAAACACCCAGACACTCAAAATAATAATAGTTATTTATTTGTAACTTTGTTTTTTTTTCAAGACAGGCTTCTCTGTGTTGCCTTGGCTGTCCTAGAACTCCCTTTGTAGACCAGGCTAGCCTTGAACTCACAGAGATCTGCCTGCCTCTGTCTCCTGAGTGCTGGGATTAAAGGCAGGTGGTACCACCACCACCCAATAATAAATTTTTTTTTCTTTTATAATTTAATTTTACATATCAGCCACGGATTCCCTTGTTCTCCCCCTTCCCGTGCCCCCCCCCCATTCTCATCTCCTCCAGGGCAAAGACTCCCCTGAGGATTGAGTTCAACCTAGTAGATTCAGTCCAGGCAGGTCCAGTCCCCTCCTCCCAGGCTGAGCCAAGTGTCCCTGTATAAGCCCCAGGTTTCAAACAGCCAACTCCTGCACTGAGTACAGGCCCTGGTCCCACGGCCTGGATGCCTCCCAAACAGATCAAGCTAACTTGATCAAACAGATCAACTGTCTCACTTATCTAGACGGTCTGATCCAGTTGGGGGCTCCTCAGCTATTGGTTCATAGTTCATGTGTTTCCATATTAATAAATTTATTTTTATTTTTAAATATCTGTGTTATTTGTGTTTGTACATGTGCACGTGTTTGTGCACATGCATGTGAAGTGTCTGGGCCTGTGCTATGTAGAGGTAAGAAGAAGGCACTGGACCCTCAGAACTGAAGTGACAGGTGTCTGTGGGGTTCCTGGTTTGTTCCATATATGCTGGGACTGAATTCCAGTCCTCAAGACTGCACAGCAAGCAATATGAACTCTGCATTATCTTTCCAGCCTTCTTTTCCTTCTATTTTATCTTTTTTTTTTTTTTTTTTGGTTTTTCGAGACAGGGTTTCTCTATGTAGCTTTGCGCCTTTCCTGGAAGTCACTTGGTAGCCCAGGCTGGCCTCGAACTCACAGAGATCCGCCTGCCTCTGCCTCCCAAGTGCTGGGATTAAAGGCATGCACCACTACCGCCCGGCCTCCTCCTATTTTATCTTAAGAGATAAAGTCTTGGCTGGGCAGTGGTGGCACAAACTTTTGTTCCCAGCATTCAGGAGGCAGAGGCAGGCAGATCTCTAAGTTCAAGGCCAGCCTGGTCTACAGAGTTCCAGGATGGCCAGAAATACACAGAGAGACCCTGCTTGGGAAACAAAAACAAACAAACAAAGGAAAAACCAAGTAGAACATGCACTAAGGTCATGCACTACTTACAGCAATGGGAACCAGCTTGTATGGTGACACCTGCTGCGGGTGAGTTCTTCACTCAAATGGCAATCCAACCCAAGCACACCCATCAGAACAGCCATTAGGCCAGCCAAAGCGTCTCAAGCCAGAAATGCAGTAATGGGAGATTTCCAGATTTATGCAAACATCACTGAAGTAAACAAACTGGTGGGGTGACATTTTTGCTTGTTTTGTGACAGAGTCTTTCTATGTAGCCCTGGCCAATCTGGACCTTGCTATGTAGATCAGGCTGGCCTTGAATTCACAGAGATCCACCTGCCTCTGCTTCTTGAGTGTTCAGATTATGTGTATGTGTGACGATGCCCAGCTTTTGCCAAAGTTTTTGCATGGCACTGACCTTGGTGAAGAGACAGAGCACAGGACACACTGATTTTAAAGTCACTTTATAATTCTCAAGAGGGCTAATTTCTGCCCAGAAGAGAAATAACAACTGTTCGTGAGGACATGGAACAAACTGGAATGATGGGAATAAAAACAGTCTGGTTGGAAATAGGAAACAGTAAGGTAGTTTGTTGAAAAATTAAACATGCTGGATGGTGGTGCACCCTTTTAATTCCTAGCACTCGTAAGGCAGAGGCAGGCAGATCTCTGAGTTCAAGGTCAGCCTGGTCTATAGAGTGAGTTCCAGGACAGCTATGGATACAAACACACACACACACACAAAACCGTTTTGAAAAACAAACAAAAAACAAAAGAAAAGAAACTGAACATTGAGTCTGACAGGACTTAAGACCTTATGAAAAGGCATTCCCTCATGTAAGAACACAGCAAGAAGTTGGCTGTCTGAAAGACAGAAGAGAGCTCTCATCAGAAATTGACCATTTTGGCAACCTGAATTGAGTCTGAAGGCTGGACAACTGTGGGAAATAAATTTCTGCCAGTTCCTGATCTATGAAAGACAATGACTCTCCTTAGTCCTAATGTGTGGGCTAATGAGTGTTCACCTGGCCCATCTGGATGTCCTGCCACAGGAGAGGTCTTAGGCTTCTACATACATTCATATGCATCTTCTTGTTTTTTCATACCGTGTGTAAATATCTTATTCCATGGTTTAACTTAGTTCTCAAATATCTTATGGTGTGTGATATGCCCTCAGTAGAAACCGTATTTCTAATCTCTGCATTTGGATCTTTCTAGTGAGACACAAGAGCATGGTCTTTCTCACTGTGCTGGGCAGTGGTAGTGAGCCATGGCTCTCAGGCACAAGATCTTAAAGGTAGCAACTGATATACACAGTAGGCCATGCTGCTAAATCCTCATGCTTAATAGGTTAGGCCTAAACATTCATCATCAGTGCACAGTGTTTCCAATGACAGGTATGTTGCAATGGAACCCTATCCTGGGTCCAGGAGCACTCATAATGAACTAGGTCAGTAAACACTGTCATCATCTGGCATCCTGAGCCTTCTTCAGCAACCAAAACTGTCTAAATTAGTTGTTGTTCCAAAGAGAAACAACACTAATGAATAAAAGATCAATCTTCAAAGAGGCAGATTTATTTTGCCTTGCAAGGCATTGAGCATGTCTTGAGATATTCACTAAACATACTGCATAAGTTAGATAGATTCAACTATGAGGTTACTACAGTGGGCATATGACCTTAAAAGGCACACTGAAAATGAAGAGCTCGAGTTTTGTGATCTGACAAAGAAATAATTTCAATAGCAGCCATACCTCTGATGTCAGTTTCCCAGCAATCTGCATTCTCTTAATCTCTGCAGGAGATTTAACTAGCCGGAGGCGCTGTATCAGCTGCTGGACACTCCGAACCTTGTTCTTGCTCCTGGCTTTGGCTTCAGTTAGATGCTGCATGTAGTCTGAGTGAAGCTGTGTATGAGAAGGCTTCATCCAGTCATACCAAACCATGCTCGTTTCAGCTTAAAATGGGAAGCCAAAAATAAGTTTAGAACCAACAGAGCCTGAAGGTCTATCTTAGTGGTAGAATGCATGCTTAGCACCAAGAAAGCCCTCGGGTCAGTCTCCAGCACCAAGCAGTGATATACAATAAACTAACACTGGCTTGGGTGTGATGTCGCATTGTTATAATCACACACCCAGAAGGTGGAAATCAGAGGATGAGGACTCAGCTACATAGCTAGTTCAAAGTCAACCTGGACTACTTGAGATCTGCCTCAGAAAGCTACAGGGAGAAAAAAATCCCTAACATCAGAATATAAAATAGTTCAATGGTGAAACATAAATGAAACATAAACAAACAGAAAATAATAATAAATATGTTAAGCAAGACAAAGGTATAAAATCTGTTGTGTGGAATCCTGGAAGGCTGAGTGACACTTTCTCAAGACTGAAGCATCTGATAGGTTTGACATGAATCATTGGAAAGGTCATTCTCTGAAAGCTCTGGGATATACACAGCTTTCTACCACAAAATGTCACTATTCTTATGAAAACGACAGGTGGAACTAAAGCTTTATTTAAGTTTGAATTTTGATATTTTTTACCTTTTTTTTTTTTTTTTTCCGAGACAGGGTTTCTCAGTGTAGTTTTGGTGCCTGTCCTGGATCTCACTCTGTAGACCAGGCTAGACTACACAGAGATCCGCCTGCCTCTGCCTCCTGAGTGCTGGGATCAAAGGCGTGCGCCACCACCGCCCGGCCTATTTTTTAACTTTTAAAGAACAAATGTAACAGTTGTTCTTTCCTATCACAGCTGACTCAGAGGCATTCCTGAATTATGGTGCATAAAAGTGACAGCGATCAGCTAATGACTTTCTGGTTAAAGAGTCCACCCTTGTGTAAAATGGTCTGGGGACAAGCTAGCATAAAGTAGGTCTCCCAGTTTGGAACAGTTATTCATTGTATCTATCATTTATTTTGTTGTAGGATCTAAAAAGACAGTCTTATCTGTCCCTGAGACTATGCTCTAAGGGCTCAGAATGAAAATGACATATACTGCTTAGCAGCATGTGTATAATTCATCTTTTTGCTAAAAGTAGGTCAAAAATGACATTTTTTAAAAATTTGTTTTTGGTTTCTTGAGACAGGGTTTCACTGTATATACTTGACTGCCCTGGAATTCATTGTGTACACCAGGCTAGGCTATCCTGGAATTGATTGAGATCCACCTGCCTCTGCCTCCGGAGTGCTGGGATTAAAGGTGTGCGCCACCATACCTGGCCAAGAATGACATTCTTAAC
The DNA here is from genome assembly GCF_004664715.2 of Peromyscus leucopus. Classification (NCBI taxonomy): domain Eukaryota; kingdom Metazoa; phylum Chordata; class Mammalia; order Rodentia; family Cricetidae; genus Peromyscus; species Peromyscus leucopus. The sequence continues at coordinate 38,355,917 of NC_051080.1, read as the reverse complement.
TAAATCTGTAGGACTGTATGATTAAAAAGTACATTGGGCTGGGAGGTGGTGACACATGTCTTTGATCCAAGCACTCCTGTAGGAAGAGGTAGGTGGATCTCTGTGTGTTCAAGGACAGCCTGGTCTACAGAGTGAGTTCCAGGATAGCCAGGGCTACATGGAGATGTCCTGTCTCAAAAACAAACCAAAACAAAAACCAAACAAACTAAACCAAAACAACAACAAAATCAACAAAAAGTAGACTGGGCTACAATAGGGGAAGAATTGAGGAAATTCTGACTGGGCTTGCATTATGATGTGATAGGCCAAGCATTTTTTGACCTGGTTTCTCTGTGTAGCCCTGGCTACTACTCTGTGTAGTCCTGGAACTCACTTTGTAGGACAAGCTATCCTTGAACTCACAGAGATCCCCTGCATCTGCCTCCTGAGTGCTGGGATTAAAGGCATGTGGCTCCAATGGCCTGCCATTTGAAAGATAAAAATGCCATTAAGTGTACACTGCATGGGAAGTACTAAATTACAACAGTATATGTATCAATTATTTAAAAAAATTAAACCATCCCTATTACTTATTTTCCGTGTATAAAAATCAAAGCTCAACATTTATTGGGCTGGTTTTCTATGACAGTGCTGAAGTTGGAAACTGAGGCCTGGTACATGCTGGACAAATGATATACTATCAAGACACAATTCCAATGCAGTTGTAAACTTGTAAATAAATTTATTAGATTCTGTGGTGATATTTTGTTTGTGTTTTAATAAATATTGCCTGAAGATCAGAGAAAGGAGATTGCAACTAGAGGCCAGGCAGTGGTGGCACACATCTTTAATCCTAACACTTGGGATCTCATGCCTTTAATGCCAGCACTAGGGAGGTGGAGACAAAGTGATGTGTCTGAGTGGAGAGGGAGTGTAAGTTGGGAGGAGACAGGAACTCAGTCCCTTTCAGGCTGAGGATTCGGTAGAGGTAAGAAGTCTTTCTAGTGGCTGGCTGCTCTGCTTCTCTGATCTTTCAGCTTTTACCCTGATATCTGACTCCGGGCTTTTATTATTAAGGCCAATTAGGATTTGTGCTACACCAACACTTCGGGTATCTGGTACTTTTACCCATCAAACATTAAGAATAGTGGATAAGCTGGGCACAATAGCGCATAACTTTAATGCCAGAGGCAGGCAGATCTCTGTGAGCTCCAGGACAGCTGGGGCTATATAAAACCCCGCCCCCCCCCATAATCCCTCCCCAAAAAAAGGAAGAAAGGAAGAAGAAAAAAAGCTGGGTTTGGCAATGCCTTTAATCCTAGCACATGAGAGGCAGAGAAAGGCAGATCTCTGTGAGTTCCAGGCCAGCTAGAGCAGCAATGAGACTCTGTCTCAAAACAAACAAGCCAGCAAAACCCCGAGCAAACAAAAAGAATAATGACTAGGAGCTAATGAGACAGACAGCTCAGTGGGCAGAGGTGCTTGGCTGGTAACTTCCGCCTGACCTCAGGAGCCCAATAATGGTGGGAGGAGAGAACTGACTCCACAAAGCTGCCCTCTACCTTCCACAGGTATGCTGTGGCATATCTGCCCCCTTCCCACATCACACACACAAATAATAAAAATAAACTTTAAAGAAACAGTGGATTAAAAAAAAAAAAAACAGTGATGAGAAAAAAAGAAACAGTTTCTTTCAAGAAACACATGTATTGTGAGGATTTAACTATACGTGGTTAAAACTAAAACAAAGTTTATGTGTAGGGACGTTCTGACTGGATATATGTATGAGTACCACGTTTGTGTCTGGTGCATGCAGAGGCAGGAAGGGGTGTTAGATCCCCGGAGCTGAAGTTAGGATGGTTGTGAGCCACCCCGTGGATGCTGGAAATCAAACCTGGGGCCTCTGGAAGAGGAACTGATCTTCCACGGAGCCACTTCTCCAGCCCCAGGTTAATTCCGACTGCCAAAGACGACAAAGGCAGCAACTCAGGGAGACACGAAAAGGCCGGAGAGAAAACGCCTTGTGTTCAGTGTCCATATGGTTCTCAGCTGTAGCCCAAGACAGGCCTCATCATTTAATCCAGGCTGATCTTAAAACTGGCGCAGAGTTGGGTGATAGCCGGAGTACACTCTTAATCCCAGCACTGACTGATTCAAATTCGGCCTCCTGTGGTACACACCCATAATCCCAGCATTTAGGAGGCAGAGGCAGGTGGATCTCTGTGACTGGCCTACAAAGCAAGTTCCAGGACAGCCAGGGAAACCCTGTCTCAAAAAACCAACCAATCAACAACCAACAACAACAAAAACCTTTCAGAGATCCTCATGTCTCAGTCTCCCTGAGAGTTGTGATACAACACATGCCACCACATTTAGCAATAGCTTTTTATAAAAGAAACGCTACTAGGAGAATTATTTTAGAAAATTAACAACTATAGGCCAAGGAAGGCCCGAATCCTACCTTGGCCTGCGATTTGATTTTACTAGCATTACCTTTCAGTTTGGGTACCAGGTGTTGAAATTCTTCCAGGGTGTAGGCTTCATCCACCCCAGTTAGGGCTATCGCTCCATCTGTGCCAGACCGAGGGCCATCCCACAGTTCTCGACCAGGGTCTCTCCGAGGCACAAAAAGCATGGCCTTATGGGATGGCAACTGCTTGCCAGAGAAGCTCTGAAGGACCAGAATGCTGTCAGGCTCTTGGAACCCACAGAGATAGAGGAAATTGTTGTCCTGGTGGAATGTGTAGGGGATGTCATTGCTCATGTAGTACGTCGGGTTAGAGAGGACCACCACTGTGTGGTCGGTCCCACTGTGCTCCTGTGCTTCCTTGTGGATCAGAGCCATCAGCTTGTGTCTTCGAAGTGCGTACTCCACCTGGGACAGTCCTGGTGTCACCTCCCCTAGAGACAGACAGAAAAAAGTCATGGGATGCTTTGAATGGCTAGAATGCTAGAGCACCTAAAATCGTTAACATCAGAAGGAGACATCCACAATCATTTCTTTAATTGATGATATCGCATACAAAGAATTAAGATAATCCAGGTTTTTATTTCACTGCAAATTGTAGTCAAATGTGATTAAATCTGAAAAATTATTATGACCCTGTAAGATTTTGTACAGATTTTTGGTTTCTTCTATTCCTCTAATTAAGTGTTTATCAAGCATTATTTTAAAAAATATTTATTTATTTTTATGCATATTGGTGTTTGCTTATATATATGTCTGTGTACCACGTTTGTGCTGGTCCCCTCAAGAGGCCAGAAGAAGGTGCTAGATCCCCTGGACTTGAAATTACAGATGGCTATGAGCCACCATGTGGGTGCTGGAAACAACACCTGGGTCTTCTGCAAGAGTAGCCAATGCTCTTAATGGCTGAGCTGTCTCTTCAGCCTCTTATAGAACATTATTATGTGCGAGGATACAGTCAAAGCTTCCCTGAAACTTCAATATGTTAAATATATTTTCATACATTATTTCTGTATGACTTCCCTGTAAAAAGGGTAATTTCCACAAGGACATAGATTTTTGTCTGTTCAACATACTACCAAGGTACAGAATAATTAGAATATAGTAGACTCTTGATAAGTGTTTGCTAATAGTATGTAGTTTTTTTTGTTTTTGTTTTTTTTTTTTTTAAAGATTTATTTATTTATTATGAATACAGTGTTCTGCCTATATATACACTTGCAGGTCAGAAGAGGGCACCAGATCTCATTATGGAGGGTTGTGAGCCACCATGTGGTTGCTGGGAATTGAACCCAGGTCCTCTGGAAGAGCAGCCAGTGCTCTTAACCATTGAGCCATCTCTCCAGCCCCTAGTTTTTATTATAATAGTTGATAAAAATTTTCCTCAATTTCAAGACCTTAAAAAAAAAAAAATCTTGGGGCTGAGAAGATGGCTGAGTGGTTAAGAGCATTGACTGCTCTTCCAGAGGACCTGGGTTCAATTCCCAGTACCCACATGGCAGTTCACAACTGTCTGTAACTCCAAGATCAGACACCCTCACACAACTGTCTGCATGCATGTTTGCTTGCGTGCAGGCAAAACATCAATGAACGTAAAATAAAAATAAATCATTAAAAAAAAATCTCTTTTGAATTTCTAAGGCATAATGTATCTTTTTAGTAAGACCTGTCCCTTTTATCCTGTATTTACAGTGAGCGAGGCAAATCCACTAAAAGCCAGGGTAATACTATCCACCTGTTGAGGCTGTTGTAGTTCTTTTTGTTCCCTTTACATTTGAAATTAATTCACTTACTCATTAACTTACTTGTGTGAGTGTGGGCATGCATGTGCCACAGTGTGCATGTAGAGTTCAGAGGACAATCTGCAGAAGTCAGGCTTTTCCTTCTACTATGCTGGTCCTAGAGACTGAGTTTGGGTTGTAACAAAAATCTGAAAACCTTATTCAATTAAAAATATGTATAATAAAAATCCTTTTCACTTTTATTGATGAAATTGGCAATAAATAAAAGGAAGTAATTTAGGACCTACAGGCTAGTCTCAATCAATCAAAGCAATAGTGGGCCGAGAAAGATGACGAACCAGCCTACTTCATTTTAAGATTAAAATCCATCTTGTGACAAGGTCAAAATAAGCTCATGCCTGTTTTCTGTAAAACTTGGATTTGACCAGGTCTAGGCCCATTTTCTGGAATTTGACATGTTCTACACCTTATACCCTAATCTCCACTCTAAGATGTTCTGCCAAATATTCTGAAATGCTCTGCCAAGTGCCTATGTAACCCAAACCCCTTGGAAATTCCCTAGCCTTGCAGTGTTCTGGGCTCTATGAGCCCCACTTTTTCCTGTTTAGTGCTATTTTCTCAAACCCCACCTGAGGGAGATAGCCCTGTATGAAAGAAAATAAAGCTTGTCTATTTTGACCAAAGAATTTGGGTAATGTCTTTACCCTGACTTGGTGGGATTAATAAAGAACCCACGCCCACATCTGCCTCCTTCAGAGACCAAGCCTCCTGAGTCGCCTCGAGTCTGGCAGAAATCTTAACTTTGTACCAGAGCTACTCTGATAACTAGTCATGCTAAGTCTGCCATTGCTACTCAGCATTGGAATTTCCTAGTTACTCAAGCAACAAACGTGTGTATATGTGCATGCATGTATGTGGGTGTGCATGTGTGAATGTGTGTGTCTGTGAAGGGCAAGCAAGGTTTTACTGACAGCTCCCTGAAGCAGGGAGACGTTCTGAGAATGGGCTCCTTGTAGATACGCTTCCATAAAAGCAGAGACTGATTAGAATTTGAACTTCTAATCCTCCTGCCTCCATCTCTAGAGTGCTGGCGTTATAACCATGTATCACCACACTCAGTTTTCAGGGTTCTCAGGCACGCAGGGCAAGCAGTCTACCAACTGAACTATACAGCTCCCCGCTCCCCACCCCCCCACCCCCGCCTCATTTAAAGCATTTCTTTATGAAATCTAGTTTCCTAAGAACGATTGTTTGAGAAGTCTTTACAATATTGGCTATACTTTTCCAAGTCTAGTAATTATCTACAGTTTGGAATAATCATTAGCTTCCAAAATCTCAAAGCAGTAGAGTAATAAATCACAACAGAAAGCTATGAAGGAAAGGAGCCTTCTCTTCATCTGGAGGGGAGTACAAAGCATGTAAAGGAATGACCTCTGTACTCTCTCAGTAAACTTGGCGGTTGCAATGGCCTTTGATCACAGAACCAACAGTCAATCTGGCCTGAATTTCTTGTGATAAAACTATTATGTCTGAGTAGGCATTCTGGCATTTTGTAAAACTGTAATTATTAAGGATTATAGTTAGCATTTTATCTTGTGGGATCAATTAGAGACAAAGGGGCCCTTCTACTAACTTTACTGAGCCAATCAAAAGACTAGAGGTTGCACAATCAATTCTGACTGCAGCCACGAAGGAAGTGCCTCCAAGACAGTTAGGAGTGGGTCTTTTAAGAGAGCAAGAAGAACGTTCTTCACGTTTTGTTAGCCAAGCAGAAAACCCAGAGAAAAAAAGAGCAACAAAGACCAAAAATGGATGGGAAGATGGAGATTTATGCTGTAATCTAGGTATGTAATTTAATTATTTCCCCAAACTACATTTAAGGTGGCCTATTCTGAAAATAATTGTTTAATATTAGATAGTTTTTACTGTATACAAGGTAGTTCATGAACTGATTATCAGTCAGAGAATGAGGAAAGAAAAAATTATTTTGTATTTCCTTCATAATGTGAGACACAGGCTTCTGAAAAATGAAATAATACTAAGATTTCATTAGCATATATTGAGCAAAACAAGAGACAGAAAGGGTACATATCATATAATTCACTTATAGGGCAACATAAACAGGCACTGTGATCTTGAAACCAGAGGAATGGTTTCCTATGGAAGTGGGGGTTCACTACAGCAGGGTTCAAGGGAATTGCCTGGAGCACTGAACATGAGTTATATCTTTTGTCTGTGTGTGTGTGCACTCGACAGAGCACTCACAGAGGTCAGAGGACAGCTCTGGGTTTGTCTTTACCTGTCACGTTGTTTGAGACAGGGTCTCGTTTGCTGCTGCGTGTACCAGGCTAGCTGGCTCACGAGCTGTAGCACTCCTGGGACCCAGTGCATCTGGACTTTTCATGTGTTCTAGGGAGTCAACCCCGGGCCTCCTGCTGTGCGGTAGCACTTCGCCCATTCGGCCATCTTCCCCACCCTCCTTGTGATTTTCCAGACAAGCTTTGCTAACCAGGTTGGCCTCAAACTTACTGTGAAGTGGAGGACCTTGAGTCTCCTGAGTATAAATTTTAAAAGATAATAAAATGTTCTACATATCGACCAAGTTTTTAGGTTATATTGGTGGCCATCTTTGCCAAAACTTAATTGTAGATCTGTACAACTCACTGAACCTAAATTTTATCTGATTAAAAACATACATCAGTCTCTAAACTTCCATATTAAGGGAGACTTCTTTCAGGGCTGGGGATAGAGTTCAGCACAGAATGTTTCCTTAGCATGAGCAAGGCCCAGAGTTCACTCTATGGTATACCACCCCACAAAGAGCAGTAGCACAACAACAACAACAACAACAACAACAACAACACACACACACACACACACACACACACACACACACACACACAAAATAAACCAACTTCCCCAAACTGAGTTGTACTTCTTTTTATACAGCATGTGAGACTGAAAATATTTCTTGATTAGAAATTTTAATTAGAAATATTAAAATAAATAAAATTTAATTTAAATATAACTTGATTAGATTATTTTCCACACTCTGTCTTAAGTATGGTTAAGAATATGGCATTGCCGGGCGGTGGTGGTGCACGCCTTTAATCCCAACACTTGGGAGGCAGAACCAGGCAGATCTCTGTCCAGCCTGGGTTATAGAGTGAGTTCCAGGACAGGCTCCAAAGCTACACAGAGAAACCCTGTGCTGAAACACAAAACAAAACAAACAAACAAAAGAACAAAACAAACAGAACACAGAATATGGGCTGGGGGGTAGCGGCGGTAGAGCACTCGCCTAGCATCAGTATGCCTAGTACCCGATGGCCCCGGTCAATTCCTCAGCACCACCATGAAAAAGAAAGAAAAGAGGAGGCAGCGTTTGGTGCATCGGATCCCTAGTTTAGCAAATCACTCACCTGGGAAGAGCCTCAGTTTCCTCAACTATAAAACAAGTAATAAATAGTGTGCACTTCACAAAGTTGTCAAGAGAAAAAACAAGTTACCAAAACACAACAGTAAGTACAAGCTGTTAAGTATTACCAGAATTAAGAATTGACATTTTCTAGGTGTGTGGTATAGTATACAAGTGATCCCAGCACCCAGGAGGTTGAGAAAGGAGAAAGCTATGAGGTCAACCTGGGCCACACAGTAAGATCCTGTCTAAAAAATGACAGGCATATTTGCTTCTATAATTCTAGAACCTACCTAGCAGCAGGATTTGGAGAACAAGGTTATCCTTATGCTAGCTAGCAAGTTCAAAGCCATTTTGGTCTATATAAAACCAACCCAAAACCAAACAAACACTTGGGAGGCTGTTGTCATGGTAATGCAATGACAGGCAGGACTTGGGAAGATTAAAACTGACCTGAGTAGCCACTGTTCATCTCCAAGTGATCGTGTGTACAGAAGCCTCAGGTGGTTGGTTTTCTCACCCAACAGCAATAGGTGAGAAGGGGCCATTCAGGGGTGTGCTGGCTAAGGTTTTTTTTTTTTTTTCTTGCAGTGGGGGTGGGATGGAGGAGGTGGGTCAGCTTAACAGAAGTCAGAGTCATCTGGAAAAAGGGAACTTCAATCGAGAAAATGCCTCCATAAGATGGACCCATAGGGTAGTTAAGAACATTTGTTGCTCCTTCAGAAGGTCCAGGTTTGATTACCAACATCTATATGGCAGCTTGCAACCATATGTAAGTCCAGTTTCAGGGGATTAGTTTGCCCTTTTCTGGCCCCTGCAGGCACTATATACGTGTGGTGCATAGACACACGAAGGTAAAATAATACACACTTAAGTAAGTAATAAAAAAATGAAATAGAAAATTTTTACAATTCAGCTCTGGCTGGCAGTGTACAGAATTCTAGATGCTAGTTAAAATATAAAGGCAAATTGAAACTTACAGTCAACATGAATTAGATATATAGGTGAAAACTATAGTCTATCCACCAACAAAGCTATAGACGTAAAGAACATATACAGTGTACCGTCTTTGTTTTGGATTCAGGGGGTAAATGCTGTTGTTCAGTGGAGAACACACATATAGTATTTATGAGGTCCTGGGTCTGGTTCCTAACAACAGGAAAACTAATTTCAGGGGATCTGATATCCAATGCCCTCCTCTGACCTCCACAGACACCAGGCATGCATGTGGCGCACATATATATGGAGGCCAACTACTCACACACACAACATAAAATAAATCTAACAACAACAACAAAACAGGTTGTGGTGGGTGTGGTGCTACACACCTGTAATCCTAGCACTTGTGGAGGTGAAATAGGAACATCATTCACCAGGTCCAGGCCAGAGAGGCTACAAAGAAAAGTTAAAAGCAAACACCATGACTTACTAACCCCTTCCTTTCTAACCCTTAACGATCTTGTGAGGTGCTGAAATCTGATGAAGTAGGTCTATGGGGTCCTGGCATGTATATTTTCCTTGACAAAGTTCACCCATGGTTCTGACATATTCAAAATGCTTTTGTCATTTCTTGTGCACATTTTAATATCCCCCCCCCCCGGCCCCCCCCCCCGCTTTCTTTTTGAGACAGGGTCTCACTGCATAGACCAAGATGTCCTTGAACTCACAGAGCACCACCTGTTTCTGCCTTCTGAATGTTGGGATTCATATATTTATTTTATTTTGAGACGGTCTCACTATGCACCTCTAAATGTCCTGGAAATCACTCTGCAGACCAAGGTGGCCTTGAAATCACAGAAATCCACCTGCTTCTGCCTCCTGAGTGCTGGGATTAAAGGTATGTGCTACCATGCCTGGTCTTTTCAGATTTTTAAAAAGACTTATTTACTTATATTTTATGTGTTTAAATGTTTTGCCTGTATGTATGTCTGTGTACCACATGTGTGCTTGGTGCCCCTGGAGTCCAGCAGAGGGCATCAGATATTCTGGGACTTGAGTTTCAAATGGTTGTGAGCCACCACGTGGGTGCTAAGAATCAAATGCAGGTCCTCTGGAAAACGGCCAGTCCTCTTAACTGCTGGGCCATCTCTGCAGCCCAATATTTCTGATATTAAAGTTAATTATCTTTAACAATTTATTTTAAAAATGCACTTCTTTAGGTGAGAACTTACTTAAATTACATGAAAGATGGGTTTGTAACTGACTTAGAAACTCTTAAGGGGAGACAATTTGGGAGAGTGAATCTATAACTCAACAGTATTCTTTTGAGTAGTGGAATTAAAAGCAACTAGAGTATGCTTTTCTACATTCTATATTCTTTGTCTCATGTATAGGACTCATTTAACAGGAGAGACTGACGTGTTCTGCTCAAGTTGTAAGTTGTAGGTATTATTACCATTAACTATGTCAGATGTGAGACCTTTTGGAGCAAAGTTACAGCTGACAAAAATGTACTCTTTAGGTTGGCCAGTTAGACACCAGTTTTTCAATTTTTTTTCTTTTAAAACAGGGTCTTGCCGGGCCGGTGGTGGCGCACGCCTTTAATCCCAGCACTCGGGAGGCAGAGGCAGGCGGATCTCTGTGAGTTCGAGGCCAGCCTGGACTACCAAGTGAGTCCCAGGAAAGGCGCAAAGCTACACAGAGAAACCCTGTCTCGAAAAAACAAAAAAACAAAACAAAACAAAACAAAACAAAACAAAAAAAACAAAAAAAAAACAGGGTCTTACAATGTAGCTCTGGTCATCCTGGAGCCTGTTATATAGACCAGGCTGGCCTCGAACTCACAGATATGCTCTTCCCTCTACCTCTAAAGTGCTGGGATTAAAGTTATGTGTCATTACTACAGTTTAAAACAGAGTTAAAAAAATGTGTGTATGTCTGTGTGTGGGTAAGTATACATGATTCATGCTTTAGATGCCTTTGCCCTGTAAAATCTGCATGCTTAATAGCATGGCACATGGTCCCTTTAAACTTTATGACATTCATGATCCTGTTTTATGTATGTATGCATGCATGCATGCATGCATGTGCTTGTTATGTGCCTACACTACTGATCTGTGCTCCTAACACAGTACTTTGACCAGCCACATCCTCCAACCCTAGGTGCTCTGATGACTGTGAAGAAGCAAATGCAAACTTTGTGGTTCCCACATTTAAACTGTGAACAAGAAGAGAGGAGACCAGACAGACGAAGCGTGCATCTTCACTCATGGAAAACTACTCCAAGTACTATCTCTCTCTCTCTCTCTCTCTCTCTCTCTCTCTCTCTCTCGACAGCGTTTCTCTGTGTAGCCATGGCTGTCCTGGAACTCGATCTGTAGACCAGGCTGCCCTTGAACTCAGAGATCCATCTGTCTCTGCCTCCCAAGTGCTGGGATTAAAGGCATGTGCCACCATCCCCCGCCCGGCTTCTGTTTTTTTTCTTTTTTCTTTTCTTTTCTTTTCTTTTTTTTTTTTTTTTCCCGAAACAGGGTTTCTCTGTGTAGCTTTTACGCCTTTTTCCTGGAACTCATTTGGTAGCCCAGGCTGGCCTCGAACTCACAGAGATCCGACTGCCTCTGCCTCCCGAGTGCTGGGATTAAAGGTGTGCGCCACCACGGCCCGGCTTTATTTTTTTTCTTTTTAAAGGAAATTTTCAAGTTATATGTGATGGGCACTGAGACTGAATATTGATGTTCAAGTTGTTTTTAACATTTTCTCTGAACAATATTCAGATCTGTGGCAAAGGCAAAAGTAAAAAAGTTATGTACATAATGTAGAGAGCCAAGGAATTTAGACATGAAGTAATTTATCTTCACCTGATTGTGAGACTCAAGGCCTGGGAAATGCAGCTTACCACATAAAGAATTTCACCACAAGAAATCAATCATTTCAAAGCTGGTAAAATTTAAGTATCAATTCTACCTTTTTTTTCTTTTAAACAGAAACTATAGGTAGGTCAATAGGGTGAAAAAAAACCTTTAGTATCAATTGGACTGTGCTTACCTTACAGCTTTGAAAACTCTGATTTCTTGTGTGTTGCAGTGGTGAGCTGCATTTCCTGCTGCCGGTGGACTTCCCAGCAGGAAGGAGTTCTATCTGATGGAGAAGCAGCCAAAGGAAGTCCTCACTGAGAGACACACTGGTGTCATTCACTGAGTGGAAACAGTGCAAGAGTAATGTATTTCTAAGGGGGTTCAAATTATGAACACATGCGCTTTCATAGCAACTTACAGACACACACACTTACCTTTCCATGGTGGAAGGAATCAGTCATTTCCCTCAAAAACCTGACTTTTTCTATAAAGCATTTGGTTTTACCCTACTATCCTATCTCTGGAACACTGTTCACAAATGCATCATCGCCTTCCTAAACACAGAACCAAACAGTGTCGAGTCTTAACTGAGCAATTGTGACGGCAGCTCTTCCAGCAGCGTCTCTAGAGACAAAAGCAACCTTCATCGTCTTTTGCATGACCTTTATCAACTGAGTCGGCCACTTCTCATAGCGACAGACATCTGGAAATTTTGTCCAACCTACTTTGAAGTAATTCTGTTAAACAAAATTTTTAAGTGAAAATTTAACATTTTAAATAGAAACAAAAGGTCAACAGAAAATAGTTTTAGAAACTATGACTTAGAAGTTTCGTTTAAAAATTCTTGAAATATGAAGCTAGAGATGGGTCAGTGGTTAAAAGTACTGGCTGGCTGTTCAGGGGTCCGAGTTCAGTCCCCAGCACCAACATGGCAGCTTTCAACAACCTCTAACTGCAGTTACAAAGGATACAATGCCCTCTTCTGGCCTCCAAGGGCAATAGGTATAATATGTGGTACACAGATATACATGAAAGCGGAATACTCACACCTATAAAAAGAATTCTGAAATATATACTTCTTACTGGTTATTCTGAATTATAGTTCATTGCATTTATTGTTCTAGATTGGATGTCAATATAGTACCAGTAGCTCCATAGACTCATCTAAACTTAATTAAAATAAGATTAAAACTTTAATTCCTCAGTCACATTAACAATACTATCAGTTAATAATCATGACACACTACTATTAGGAAGTTTTTTTTTTTTTGAGACAGGGTTTCTCTGTGTAGTTTTGTGCATTTCCTGGATCTTGCTCTGTAGACCAGGCTGGCCTCGAACTCACAAAGATACAAAGATCCGCCTGCCTCTGCCTCCTGAGTGCTGGGATTAAAGGTGTGTGCCACCACCGCCCGGCGGGAAAAAATTTTAATGCATAGCATTATTCTAGACAGAGCATCTAAACAGAAGTGGTTGTTACAGTCAAAAGCCTTACCTGGTCTGAGGAGGTGTGGATGTGTAACTGGGCTGGGCTGGCCTAAGTACCGGTTTGGAATCTTCTTCGGCACAGGCTGAAGGGAGTACCTTCGCTGTAAACATGACATGCATCCTGAAGAAAAAACAAAGGATACAGTGGAACATCTTCACAACATGCACACTATTCCCAGCAGCTTGGATCCTTACAAAATACACATTAGCATTTCTTTCCTCCTCCTTCAATATGTTCATGGCTCTTTCTCTATGCAGAGCTGGTACTGGACCCTAAAACACAAGTTAAGATCTTTACTCCCAGAGACTTGTCTGCTAGAGTAGAATGAACATAAACACAACACAGTATGAGTAAGGGGCTATGACGAGGAGGAAGAGGAGGATGGAGTAAAAGCAAACAGAGTCAGAAAGGAGTTGCGGGGGGGGGGGGGTTGCCCAAGGCTATACTCTAAAATTTGGAAAAACAGAATCAACATTTTAATTGAGACTATGTTAGCTATAAGAAAACAAGTACTTACTGTTTCATTTACTCTTGGAATGTTAGTCTGATAAGAATAATCTAGGAAAAAATGCTTAGTCATAGCTAACACATAATGTGAGCACAGTTAGCATTAATTTAACCATTTTATTTAGGACATCACCAGAACACATGCTAAGCAAGACATAAGAGTAAGATTGTTTGCCCTAGTAGTCAAAATGAAGCATGATGGAGATGAGGCAAGACAGAACATTACAGTGCTATATAATATAAAGAGCTAGACTCATAAACACAGCAACTGTTATATATTAAGATGGGTCCAGTCACAAGGAGAGGCACATGGAGCTGTTCATAACACATATTTGTGTGACTGCAGAAGGTGAGGATGCTCAGACAGCAATCACTCAAGTTACCTCCCCTGAAGGGGAGAAGTGAAAAGTGCTTCATGACGTCATCACAGCAGGCACCGTGTGTACAAAGGTGCTCGGATGGAGAGGAGGAGGGGAGGCAGAGAGAACCCATGACAACGAACTAGTGCTACAACAGGCTACTCCACTAGCAGACCTTTGAATGCTTTACACGGTCTATCCTGGCACTTGGCAGGCAGAGGCAGGTGGATCTCTAAGCTGGAGGTCAGTTTGGTCTAGATCGTGTGGTCTAGGCCAGCCACTGCTACATAGTGAGACTGCGTCTCAAAAAAACCCAAACAAATGAGTTGTCAGAATCAGACACAGAATAACAATTCATACAAATTCATACAGCACTGGATAAAATGAGATTCAAATTTAGGATTATTTAAATTCAAAATCTTTGGACTCAGTCTTCCATCCAGCCTCAATACAGATCTTATTTAATGCCAATGAACCAATCAGTACTGTAAACTCTTGGACATATAATCAGTTCAAAAGGGGAGTATCGTAAATCAGATTAGGAATAGACTATTGTAGAGCCTGGGAAGCATTAACAATGGCATGTATTTGAGAGTTAGGAGTCTGTGTGGTGGATATGTGAGCTGTGGGTACATGTGTGGAAGCCAGAGGTTTATGACAACTGCCCCCCCCCCCCAAACCCCAGCTGAGGACCGAACCCAGGGCCTTGTGCTTGCTAGGCAAGCGCTCTACCACTGAACTAAAAACCAACCTCGACAAATGTCTTAAGTTGCTCTTCCCTGCATTTTTAGAGACAAAGATTCACTAATCCTGGCACTCACCAATTTGGCTAGACTGGCTGGCCAGCAAGCTTCAAGGACCTCTATTCCTGGCTCCATGCTAGGGTTCAGACACACAACAACACACTGCAGATGTGAAGGCATGCTCACTCCTGATCTTCGATCCTGACCTTCAGAACTGAGAGAAAACAAACTTCTGTTGCTTTAAGCTGCCAAGTTTATAGTATTAGTTGTGGCAGCCTCATGGACTAATGCAATGACTTGCTAAACTTTCAAGGCACTGACTGAGAACTGGCTGAACTCACTACAAGTCTGTCTCTGTTCTTTTTTTTTTTTTTTATTTATTATGTATACAGCATGTATGACTGCAGGCCAGAAGAGGGCACCAGATCTCATTACAGATGGTTGTGAGCCACCATGTGGTTGCTGGGAATTGAACTCAGGACCTCTGGAAGAACAGTCAATGCTCTTAACATCTGAGCCATCTCTCCAGCCCCCTGTCTCTGTTCTTAAATCAGGTCCAGGTAGAAAAAGAGCAGGGATTGAGAAATCCTTAAAATTTTTTTTTTTTAAAAATAAACTTTATTATAAAGAATTTACAAATAAAAAAATAATATTTCAAAACGAACCAGACCTAAAGTCTATACATGTCAATGAACTTCTATACAGTTAGCCATTTGGAATTAGAAGTTGTGGAGTTTTACATTGTATTTTATATTTTTACTGCCAAATACTTTTATGCACTTACCCACCACCCCAAATGAAAAATAACCTGAGTCAGAACCAGAAAAAGAATGTTAAGCCTCTTTTGTAACCTGCAACTTTAATATTTTTAGAAATTTATCCCTACCCAGCTGGGTGATGGTGGCACACGCCTTTAGTCCCAGCACTAGGGAGGCAGAGGTGGGTAGATCTCTGTGAGTGCGAGGTCAGCTTGCTCTACAGAGCGATTTCCAGGACAGGCTCCGAAGCTACACAGAGAAACCATGTCTCAAAAAAAACCAAAAAAAAAAAAAAAAAAAAAAGAAAGAAAAAAAAATCTTTTTACCCCTATCCTAACTTTTTTTGAGACAGGGTTTCTCTGTGTAGCTCTGGTTGTCCTAGAACTTGCTTTGTAGACTAGGCTGGCTTCAAACTCACAGAAATCCACCTGCCTCTGCCTCCCGAGTGCCTTCCCTAAATACAGGTCTTAAAACCTCCAGAGAAATAACCTTCTCCAGAGCAGAGCAGTGTTTGCCTCTTATATTGTTTCTAGAAAGAGGACGCATCAGAGGATGACTGAGAGTAAGAGCATGCTAATGGGGTACAAAGGAACGGAGTGGTACAAGGAAAAGGAATAAAATCACACATCTGAGGCTGAGCTGGGTGGTGGAGGCCGTTAATCCCAGCACTCGGGAGGCAGAGGCAGGCAGATCTCTGTTCGAGGCCAGCCTGGGCTACAGAGTGAGTTCCAGGACAGCCAGGGTCACACAGAGAAACCCTGTCTTGAAAAAAACAAACAGAAACCAAGACAGACAAACAAAAGAAGTCTGAGGCTGGGCTTTAACTCAGAGGTACAGTACTTAACATTCACATGCTGGGCTCTGGGTCAATCCCCAGGACTGCCAAACAGACAAAACTCTAAGGCCATCTCCCTACAAGTTTCTAATAAACATTGTGAAATAACCCTCTGCCCTGTCCATCACATTCTTCTCATTTGTTTTTGAGAACATATCATATTTTCTCAAGCTGTTTTATGCATTTTTGTTGTTTTGAGACATGGTCTCTTTACATAGCCCTGGCTGTCTTAGGCCTCATTATGTAGACTAGACTGACCTCAAACTCACAGAGATCCTGCCTCTGCCTCCCGAGAGCTGGGATTAAAGGCGTGCACCACCGGAGCATGGCCAGTTATTTTATACATTCTGTATAATCTTTTTTATTTTTTTCTTTGAGACAGGGTTTCTCTGTGTAGCTTTGCGCCTTTCCTGGAACTTGCTTTGTAGCCCAGGCTGGCCTCGAACTCAGAGATCCGCCTGGTTCTATCTACTGAGTGCTGGGATTAAAGGTGTGTGCCACCACCACCCGGCTCTTTTTTTTTGGGGGGTGGGCATTCTGTATACTCTTGTTATTTAGTTTCCTCTGTAATTTAGGCTGGCCTGGAGCTCTCCTTAGTCGCCCTATCTCAGCTCTCAGCCCTCTACGTTGGGTACCGGCATGAACTACCTTACCCATTCTGTATCTCATTACAATTGAAAATTACTAGTTTCGTTCAATACGGCTATCAGTAGAAGCTAAAACTACCTGGTACAAAGTAGCCATTATATACTGAATACATAAATGCACAGCTTCCACAAGTTTTATTCACTTTTCTTTTTTCTTCTGGCAAACAGTCACATTACATAGCATGAGCTTTGAGATTTTTACTCGTGTTTTTATACTAAACATCAAGTAGACACAGACCCTATCATCTCAAAGACTCACTGCTGGCAGAAAGCTTCAATTGAGGGCTACTAATTCCAGCAAGTCTTTTACAAGACCATAGCCCAGGGTGCCTTTTACACAACCAGTGTATCTATTTGGTGTATCTTCCATCATAGTTTTTATAATTAAATTATATCTTCTATTGAATGCATGTCTTTAGAATAAATTTCTCAACTGCTTGAGTGCCCCCCCACAAAGTCTTCTAAGTCTTTATTTTTCTAAATCAAAACATAGAAGCTGGGTTGTGGTATCACACGCCTTTCATCCCAGCACTCGGGAGGCAGTAGCTGGTAGATCTCTAAGTTCGAGGCCAGCCTGGTCTACAGAGGAAGTGAGTTCCAGGATAGCCAAGGCTACACAAAGAAACCCTGTCTCGAAAAGAAAAAAACAAAACAAAACAACCAATCAATGAACCAGCAAAATCCGGAACTGTGCAATAATTAAGAGCCAGTCATCTGGAAGTCAGAATACACAGGAGGGATGCTGTGGCCATTAGCCCGGATCGCACTGAGGCACTGTGCACCCAAAGCTTCCAGGAAAGATATGGGAGAATCAGCAGAGGCGGCTGAGCACAGAATGACTCTGGGGAAGTTGCCTCTGGAAGAGCCAATCCCTGCTCTACCTCAGTATGACAGCACAATGCGGCTCTGACATGTGCTGCCCCCTGCTGAGCACATAATGGGATGTCAGCAGTGACCCAGAGCACTAGCACTCCCGTCAATGTAAAAATGTGCCTGTTTGCAGCCACTTCTACCACCAGCAGCGGCCGCGGAGCCTGAGCTGCAAGGAAGACAGTGCTCACTATCAAAGGTGTGTGTCTCCGATACTCTGTCCAACCATGGCGGACTACTATGACGTTCTAGGGGTGCAGAGCTACGCGTCACCAGAGGACATAAAGAGAGCTTACCGAAAAGTGGCACTTAAATGGCACCCTGATAAAAATCCAGAGAACAAAGAGGAAGCAGAGCGAAAGTTCAAAGAAGTCGCCGAGGCCTATGAAGTATTATCAAATAGTGAAAAACGGAACGTTTATGATAAATATGGCAAGGCGGGACTAAATGGCGGAGGTGGAAGTCATCTTGATGACGAATGTGAGTATGGTTTCACATTCCGTAAGGCAGACGATGTCTTTAAAGAAATGTTTGGTGAAAGGGACCCATTTTCATTTCACTTCTTTGAAGACTCACTGGAGGATCTTTTGAGCAGTTCAAGAAGCTCCAACAGAAGCAGAAGCAGAGGCACAGGATCCCTTTTCTCCCATTCCTGTGACCACCCAGTGTTTACCAGGCTTTCTCCTTATGACACAGGATATATGTCTTACGTTTCACTGGGACATGAGGGCCTTACTTCATTCTCTTCCCTGGCATTTGATGATACCGAGATGGGCAATTACATACCCATTACCCCTTCAGGCAAAACTGTTAATGGAAGAAGAATCAACTCAAAGAAAATTTTTGAGTACCCTCAAGATATAGAAGCTGAAGATGACGAGTTGAAATCCTTTCTTGTAAACAGTGTGGCAGAGGAAGAGGGCTTTGCAGAAAAATGGAACTGGAGAAGACAGTCATTCAACAATTATTCACCAAATTCCCACAGCCCCCCAAATATATCACCATGTACTCTTGTGGACAACACTGAACAAGGTACACCTTGGGTTGCCAGCAAGAAGGATCCTTCCATTTTCTCAGCAGGATTCAAAGAAGGCGGTAGGAGGAAAAAAAAGGGGCAGAAGAAGAGGTCAAATAAAAGGAATCGCTAATTCACTCTTTAGACACATGATACTCATGGAGCATCCGAACGCCACTCTGTGTGTCTTGCTTAATCAGAGCTTTCTTTTTTTTTGGTTTTTCCAGACAGGGGTTCTCTGTGTAGCTTTGCGCCTTTCCTGGAACTCACTTGGTAGCCCAGGCTGGCCTCGAACTCACAGAGATCCGCCTGCCTCTGCCTCCCGAGTGCTGGGATTAAAGGCGTGCGCCACCACCGCCCAGCCTTTATTCATTCAGAGTTTTATAGTAACATCTGTTAATACTACGTGGGTTTGTGTGTGTGTGTTGTTTTTGAGGTGGGGTCTCAACTATGTACTCTAGGCTGGCCTCAAACTCACAGAGATCTGCCTATCTGCCTCAGTTGCTGAGATTGGAGGTGTGCACTACTGTGCATGGCTTAAAATTTTTTTTTTTAAAAAACAAGATTGTGAACATTTGGTCAGTAGTTGTGTGAATAGGTTAGGTCAGAAAAAGGTGAATTTGTGTAATGGTGATTTTAAAACCATGGAAAACTGCAAAGTTTTTTTTAACGGTTTGCTTTTGAGCACTTTGAGCATAGAATTTTTTTTTTCCCAGTGGAGTTTATGACCTATTTAATTTTTTTAATTAATATCATTACAAATTTCTGGTAAATGCACATAGCATTAGGAGATAAAAATCTATTAGGAAACACAGGTTCAGACTATAACAAGTATTTGAAGGTTGAAGTAACCAGACATATCCGCACAAAGATGTTCACAGTAGTTCTAATTCACAGTATCCAAGAGGTAGAAGCAACCCAAATGTTCAAAAGCCCAAGACAAAAATTGATGAGTAGTCACACTTGTGAGCATATCGTGCGCGCGCGCGCGCGCACACACACACACACACACACACACACACACACACACGAGAAAAAAAAAGGCCTGGCATACTGCCTCCTTCTGTGGCTTAGTAGTTTGCTGAGGGCAGTTTTAACTGAAAAATCTTGTCATCTGCTACAACATAGATGAGCTAAAGAATACTAAAATCTTAAGATGCTAAGTGAAATAAGCCAGTTACTCAGACAAATACTGAGTGATTAATGTTAACACAGTATCTAAAGCAGTCTAATTGAGACAGGAAGTGGAAAAGAGGCTGTTTTGTGTGTATAGAGCTTCAGGCCTGCAAAATAAAAACATTCTGAAAAGCCACTTCTCAATAATGTGAATATACTAATACCAATGAACTGCATGTTAAAAAAATGTCTAATATGGTAAACTAAATTTAATGTGCATTATACCACAATTTTAAAAAAAAGTGAGTATTCCCCAAAATTCCTTGGAACAACCTGGCCATATCATGAGCTGCAGGCCACCAGGCACTCTCTCCAGATATGAAACTTTTTAGTTTTATCATGTCTGTATGTAGGAGCTACAAATGCATTACTGTAAAATATTTATAGCCATTTCATTTAAGGATCATGTTGGGAGAAAAAAATGGTGAGTTACAAATACATTAGAAACCAAACAAATGGTTTGAGCTAAATATTTTATTTAAATTTGCTTCTTTTAAAAATAAATCACTGTTACATCTTAGCTTTCTACAATGCTTTCCTCTTCATTACACTGCTTCTCTCATTCATTTAACATTACTATTGGGGGCCCACTACTTGCGAAGCAGTGTCAGCTATTTGAGGTACACAGTGCTAAGCAAACAAAAGGCACCGAGTCTACAAACTGGAGACAGATAATAAATCAAACAGGATCTGCTCGTTTTTTTTAGTTGCTTAACTAAAGAGATGGAGCAAAGAAACTTCGGAGTATAGGATTATAGTTTTCCCATGTGGGTATTTGGTGAGACACTTCAGACACTGGGACGAGCAAGGTGCCACATTCCTGATGCAGGCTGCACGAGAGGAGTCTGAGGAGCACTTGATCAGTGCCACAGGCTAAGGACGGCAAATGGATGAAGCCAAAACCCTGAAAGGAAGCAGACTCTTCAGGAGCTGCTTGGTCACCACATGCATGTTAACTGTTACATGGGAGAAACTAAGTCATAGGAGGTTTTGAGGAGAGGGATAACATATGCAAATTGAACTCCTCTGTTGTTGCCAAAAGACTCAAACAAGCAAAGGTAGAAAAAGAGAAGTTAAAATATTGCCACAATCCATTTAAGAGATTTTAATAGTTTGGTCCAAGGTGGTGGCAATGGGGTGTGTGTGAGTAAAAGTTTTTTTTTTTTTTTTTTGTTTTTGTTTTTCGAGACAGGGTTTCTCTGTGTAGCTTTGCGCCTTTCCTGGAGCTCACTTGGTAGCCCAGGCTGGCCTCGAACTCACAGAGATCCGCCTGGCTCTGCCTCCCGAGTGCTGGGATTAAAGGCGTGCGCCACCAACGCCCGGCATGAGTAAAAGTTTTTTTTTTTTTTCTTTTTTTTTTTTTTTTTCGGTTTTTCGAGACAGGGTTTCTCTGTGTAGCTTTGCGCCTTTCCTGGAACTCACTTGGTAGCCCAGGCTGGCCTCGAACTCACAGAGATCCACCTGGCTCTGCCTCCCGAGTGCTGGGATTAAAGGCGTGCACCACCACCGCCCGGCCATGAGTAAAAGTTTTAACATTAGGATACATTGAAAAGGTACAGCCAACAGGATATGCTCACAGCGTATGACAAAAGTTGAGACTAACAATTTTTGGAACACAGGAAACAGAAGAATGGAACTGTCTTAAGTGAGACAGGAGCCCAGAGGCTAAGTTTTGGATATGCTACATGAGAGATGATCACTTCCCCCCTCCCCAAAGACAGGGTTTCTCTGCGTAGCTTTGAGCCTTTCCTGGAACTTGCTTTGGAGACCAGGCTGGCCTTGAACTCAGAGAGATCCTCCTGCCTCTGCCTCCAGTGCTGGGTCTAAAAGTGTGCACCACCATCCCGGCTGAGATGCTCGACTTTATTAAACACTGAAAACAACTCGCTGCATGACTTTTGTTCTTACACAATCTGTCATTAAAATCTTCCTTTATAACATTTATTGGTCATATATATCCTGTTTTTCTTTTGTATTTTAGAAATGTAATTATCGTAAATTCTAGGCATTTTGAAGCTGCTAGTCCCAAATTCTTGTAAATTACTGTATTAAAGGGTACAAGGAAATCATCCAGCAACACTAAAACCTATCACCTTTTTCAAATACTAAATTGAAAGCCAGAAACAATTATAAACTACTATATGTGTATATATTATATATAACTATATATATATATATATATATATGCACACACATATAGTTTTTGTTTTTCAATACATGGGTTTCTTTGTGTAGCCTTGGCTGTCCTCAGCCTTGAACTCAAGAGATCTACCTTACTCTGCCTCCCAAGTGTGGGATCAAAGGTGTGAGCCACCGCCACCGCCACAGTTATTTTTAAATAACTACCATAGCAAATGTGAACTTTTGTATCATCTGATTCTCACAGGAAAGGTAATTTATCCTTTAGGAGAAACTAGGGACAATTAGCATCCAAAGTTCTTTTCAGAAAATAAAATCATAAAAGCTTAGGGTATTTTAAATGCTATCTACATAAAATGTGTCATTTAGTAAGATTAACCTGTCTCCATGCAGGATTAAAGTTGGAAAAAAGAAAATTCATTTTCAGAACCAAAACCAAACATCTCAGACCGTAATAATATGCCCTCCAAGTCATCTCTCCTTTTTCAGCTTGATTTCATGTAGTTTTAGGCCTTAATTGTGGTTCCTTATCGGTAAACTGAAGAGTCAATGAAACATTTAGTGGTAATTAATAAGATGCTGAACTTTTTTTTTTGCTTAAAAGCAAACTGTATTAAATTTACAAGATTTTTATGTATTTTGGTCGGTATCTAGTCCTAAAGCTGGATCAAATCAGGATTTACACAAAGCTTCAAGGAAGTTATTAAAGATCAGTAGCAAAAAGCTGGTTCTAGTCTAGTCACAGCCCTCTGTGATTATAACTGATCATACATTTATTTTCATTCATTCCCATCAAAGGCACAACAACTACTAAGCTTAAAGAACAAGCTCGGTGCAAATGGACAATTTTTTAATAGAAAGCTGATATAAAAAATTCATTTTCAGGGAACCCAAGTATCACAATTATTGCCAAGACAACTTTTGATGTCAAATACCCTATATTCTGGTTAACATTTTGCACACTCATCTAAAAATATAACCCAATTAGATACCCTTGCTAGGTGGATGACTCATTATTCAGTATAAAATTTTATGTTAATCAGATTAATTGCTCACCATACTGTACACGGAGGGTTCACGTTCTCCGCGCTATCAGCCTGACTGTTCATGTAGGACTATTAGCCACGTCTCCCTTACCTCCACTACTTTGTAAACTGAACTGCACAAGACATTTGTTCCTAAACGTGTTTCTTCTACCTTTTGAGCTAGCTATCCTAGGAAACCTTTGAGAAGCCGAAAGATTTTACGTTGCCCTAAAAGAAACAAACGCTACTAGCTTGACATGAAACACTTTAGCCCAGTATGATGATAAAAGATACAAATTCCGAGTTCGAGTATCTTTGAGGACAGTCCCTCGGGGTTCCCCTCTCCAGTCACTTCGGCTTCCCAGAATATCAGAACCTAAAGCCCACTTTCCCAGAAAGGAAAATCCGTGGGGGCCCAGGAGCCGACCGGTCCAGAACCAGAGATCATCCATTTGTAGCTCTTTGGGCTGCTTTAGGCTTTTCTCCAAGGGAAGACCTGGAGGGGACACTGGCGGGAGAGACTCTAACCTGAGAGGCCGCGGAGCCTTGCTATAACGGGAACCAGCTTGGGGGTTGAGAGCAGGGAAGGCATGGCCAGCACCCACGCGTCAAGAAGAGAAAGTACAAGTAGCTGGTAAAGAATCCGCCAGCCCCGCCGCGTCGCCAGGAAACCAGCCAAGCGCCCCGCCCCTTCCGGTACCGAGGCGCCGCTGGCGGGCTTTCTTTCCAGGGCGGCTCAGAACGGTGACGTCACCAGGCTGGGTTTTTTTTGGCGCGCCGGCCCCAGAGGCTCCCTGCCCAACCCCCCACAGGGCGTCTCGCTCGGCTTTACTTCCACCTCCACGGAGTGTCCTATTCCAAGTGCCTCCCTGTCCCCCGCTCGGAAGCGCACACGCGAGCTCCTCCGTCTGTTCCCAGGAGCGAGACCAGAGGAAAGAATACGCGTAAGGCTGTTCGGGTCTGGAAGCAGGCACCGTCACGGACAGCTACACTTCCAGAAGGTTCTAGGCGGTGCACCAGTCCGCAGGCAGCGGGAGTGGGAATGAGCGAGCGAAGGACCGGGGTCACGAGGCCGTTGGGGGGGAGGAGCCAGCGGCCGGGGAGGTTCTAGTCTGTTCTGCCTCGCGGCAGCCGCCCCCTTCTACTCGGTCACGTTGAGCCGCGCCCGGGCCTGGCCTCGGGTCTCCGCCGCCCCCCGACCATGGATCCCCGCAAAGTGAGCGAGCTTCGGGCCTTCGTGAAGATGTGTAAGCAGGATCCGAGCGTCCTGCACACCGAGGAAATGCGTTTCCTGAGGGAGTGGGTGGAGAGGTGAGCCCTGGGCCCCGCGGACCGTTGGCGACGGCAAGAGGGGGGAAGCGGGGCCCGAGCTGGCGGGGGGCCCTCGGGAGGGGAGCGGGTCTCGGCCCTCGTGGCTCGAGAAGTTACCCGCGCGGATCAGGGCCTTTGGGTAATTTTGGAGTGGAAAAGCAGAGGGTAGAGCCTGATGTCCCCCAGTGAAGCCTCCGGGGGGGTGTGTGTGTTTTGGGGGAGAAATAAATGTGGAGGATTGTGGGGATTTGAGCACTGGAAATAATGCGCGGAACAAGACAAAGCATTTATATAGAGGGGTTGTTTTTCTTTAAACTGGCCTCTTGAAGTCGCTTTGACCCATATTTCGTGTTAACTACGATCTTATAGTGGTTACTTAATAACTTGAATTATTTCTACTGTACCTTAGAGGATTTTTAATTGCATGCACTTGTGTTGGGAATCATTTATACCCACGTTAGCTGCAGCGCTGTCACTTCAGACTCGGTAGCAAAATGATTTTTCAAAGACCAGCGTGCTTGCCGGACTAACTAGAGAGTATTTCGCCTGCGTACGAGGAATTCCGTGAGTAGATAGTGTTCCAGCTGCTGGGAAAGAGTATTACTCGGGAACTTTCGATGTTTTAGGCTCGTGGATAAAAGATTTTTAGGACAGGATTGAAGGGAATTTGGGGGAAAAAAGAACAGTGCAGGCAAGCTGTAAATCTCTGTAGCCGCCAGGGAGAAGGCGGGGTGAAGATAAAGTTAAGTCTTGCCTTCTGAATTAGGGTCAGCAGTGGACGCTTACAAGCAGGAGTTGTAGAAATGGGGGAGAATCTTCAGGAAAAGGGAGAATTCAGCGTCAGGTCGAGCTTGTTAAGGACTTTAGTTAATATCCAAGGGAGAGATGGGGGAAAGGTGAAGTTGTATTTTTTAATTAGAACCCCGAAAAAAAAAAAAAACAAAACAAAAAACCAGGCTTAGCTGTGGAGGTCTGAAAGCAGCTGTGTGGAGGGAAGGAATTCTGGGCTTTACTTTGTTAATTATCTAATTGCTTTTGCATGCCTTTAGATGAATCAGCTTTTCTGAGAGGTGGTTTTCTGGCCAGGTGATTGACAAGCCCAGTTGGGTTAAATTTTTAGGAGGAGCCCCAATAAATAATATGTGATTTTTCTTTTTAAAGAATGTTTATTTTTTGAGACAAGGTCTCACCATGTAGCTCTGCATACTGAGAACTTGCTATGTAGACCAGACTGGCCTCAAATTCACAGAGATCCACCTGTTTCTGCCAAATATTGGCATTAAAGACGTTTGCTGACATACTAGCTGTTTCATTTTTTAGGCTATTTTATGTGTATTGAGTGTTGTGCGAGTGTATGCATGCCTGAGGCCCAGGGAGGGGCGAAGAGGGCATTGGATCCCTTGGAAGTAGAGTTATGGATGGTTGTACTCCACTATTATTGTGGGTGCTGGGAATGCTGCTTGGGGTCCTCTGTAAGAGCAGCAAATACTTTTTTTTTTTTTTTTTTTTCGAGACAGGGTTTCTCTGTGTAGCTTTGTGCCTTTCCTGGATCTTGCTCTGTAGACCAGACTGGCCTTAAACTCACAAAGATCTGCCTCCCGAGTGCTGGGATTCAAGGCTTGTGCCACCACTGCCCGGCATGCAGCAAATACTCTTGATCACTGAGCAATCTCTCCAGCCCCAGTGTGTGATGTTTGGGTGGTTTAGAATGTAGTGCCCTTCCAGGGACAGGAGGAACTCAAATTCTGTTCCTTTGACCAGGAGGCAGTGGCTTTACTTAGGGAGCCTCACCACATCCCTGATACTCCCACCTAGGAAAGACCCTTTATATGATTAAAAATTAATTAGAGCCGGGCGGTGGTGGCGCACGACTTTAATCCCAGCACTTGGGAGGCAGAGGCAGGCGGATCTCTGTGAGTTCGAGGCCAGCCTGGGCTACCAAGTGAGTCCCAGGAAAGGCGCAAAGCTACACAGAGAAACCCTGTCTCAAAAAACAAAAACAAACAAACAAAAAAATTAATTAGAAAGATGTACTTATGTATTTTGCTTGCACTTTAGCAAGGTCACCACATGCCTTCTAGTGAAGCCAGAGTAGGTATCCAGTCCTTTGGTACTGTTGTCACAGACAGTCGTGAACTACCATGTGGGTGCTGGGAAATAAACCCAGGTTCTCTGAAAGAACAGCAAGTGCTCTTAACTGGTGAGCTGTAATCTCTCCAACCCTCATTTTAAATCCTACCAAAGGGCAAAGCTGATGCTTCTCTTTCAAGTATTAACAAAGAAGAGTTGTGGTCCAAGGCTGATTATTCGGGAAGAGGTCCATTTTGAATGGGCTTCAGCCCTTCTAATATCCAATACCCGTATAGCGAAGTACAGGTGAGCTTGGTGGCAGTGGCGCTCGCCTTTAATCCCAGCAGGTAGAGGGGCAGGCGGATCTCTGTGAGTTCGAGGGCTCCCTGGTCTGCCAGGGCTACACAGAGAAACTCTGTCTCAAGAAACCAAAGAGAGGGTGCGGGGGGAGGAGAGGACAGATGAATTTGAGAATGACTTTCTAACAGTTTAGCAATCTACCTATTGGAGGGGAGGCTCCTCAGCTGCAAATCTTGTCCAGGAAGGGATTCTTTTAAAAATGACTTCTAGTGGGAAGCTTAGTGCAAGTTCCAGTATACCCCTTCCTGCAGGAAAACAAAACAAAACAAAAACAACCTGCTAGCAGGGAATATTAAGTGGGAACAGTGGGGCAACATGTTCCTGAGTTTCCAGTTACTTTGGAGGTTTAGGCTGCAGCAGCCTGACCAAACAGCAGGACCCTGATTAAAGATGAAACTTACTCCCACCCCTCAAAAGAATAAAACAAACACTCATGCTAAAGTTGCATTTCAAGAGGGTGAATAGGTGCTGCGTTAAGACATGAGCAGTAAACTGGAGAAGTAATTTTCTATGGGAAAAATGGGACTTTTGATTACTAAAAGAATAAGAATATTTCTTTGAACAAGCATATTCTCAGGAAGCAAGTTAAAATGTCAGTGTTTTGTGTGATGGCATTTTTGTCCTGTTAAGCCTTTTCTTTCTGTCAGTTTTATAGCTATTCTAGGATTTTTACTTGTGTTAAATAAATAGAACTGTAAAAATTATTATTGTAGTGACTTTATGAAAACAATGGAAGAGACTCCTATTTTGTAGGGCTAGTGGCGTACCTGTGGGACATGGCTTTGAACCCTGGTGTACACCCTTCAGCAATCCTGTTTTTTTGTTTTTTTTTTTTTAATCTTTGCTTTCTCAAAAACAAAAAGCCCACAGGTTGCCATTAGATAATTGTTAGGACTAAGAATTGAGGACTGGGCTAGGTGGCCATGGTGCACGCCTTTAATCCCAGCACTCAGAGCAGGGCAGATCTCTGTGAGTTCCAGGCTAGCCTGGTCTACAGAGCAAGATCCAGGACAGGCACCAAAACTGTACAAAGAAACCCTGGCTAAAAAACCAGGGGGGCGGGGAAGAATTGAGGACTGGATTTTAGTGGTTTTCCCCTGATAAACAGCTTGTTGATCCTAAAGCTTAAGATATTTCTGTTCTTTGATCCACTGTATCTTGTTAAAGAAGGGTCCCCAAATAAATTGTTACTAAAATTCTAGGTGAAACAGACATTCCAAGGGAAGAATACTGGGGTTTTTGTTTTCCCTCATTCCTCTTAGGCAAACACTTTTTTTGTTGTTTTGTTTTTGTGTTTATTTTTCAAGACAGGGTTTTTCTGTGTAGCCATGGCTGGCCCTGAACTCAGAGATCTGGCTGCCTCTGCCTCTCAAGTGCTGGGATTAAAGGTGTGTGCCGCCACTGCCCAGTAACCAATGAATTCTTAAATCAAATATAAAGTTAATCTGAACAATGGCAGCATTTACAGCAAACTGTTGGCAACATTTTATTCATTCATTCATTCATTCATTCATTCATTTATTTATTGGCTTTTCAAGGTAAGGTTTCTCTGTGTAACTTTGGTGCCTGTCCTGGCTGTTGCTCTATAGACCAGGCTGGCCTCGAACTCACAGAGATCCACCTGCCTCTTCCTCCCAAGTGCTGGGATTAAAGGCGTGCACCACCACGGCCTGGCTGCAACATTTTAAATTTGAGTGGACACTGGCTGTGTGGAAAAAGAGAACTCTGAAATGGTTTTGACTCTATGTTAATTGATAACAATGTTAATTAATAACAATAACACAATAACAGGAATGTTAATATCATGAGTATTACTGGATCTAGAAGTCTCTGTATTTAGCCCAATTTACAGTGGCTGACAAGGATGCAGAGGAGAAAGAAATAATACATACTCAATTAAAATGATCCCATATGCAAAAATGGAAGTTCCGTGCTGGGGACTGAATCCAGAGCATCCTAGGCCAAGTACTCTACCAATTGTGCCACATGCCCACCCAATAGCCTCAACTTAGATTGAATAAAGATAACAAGATGCTGGGTATGGGTGACACACTTCTTTAATCCCAGCATCTGGGAGGTAGAGGCAGGTGAATGAATCTCTTGAGTTAGAGGGTAGCACCAGGCCAGCCAAGGCTAGTGAGACCTTGTCTCGAAAGAAAAAGAAAAAAAAAATTACACAAAGAAATAGAACCAAATCTGAATTCACAGTAATAAGTGTAAATCCAGGCAAACTGTTCTTTTAAACAAACACAGTTTGCAATACTTTTGTTCTACTCTTCATTGAGAGGGTACCATTGTCTGACACCATATTCTCCAATTTAATTACTCTTTCTTTGTGTCTTATGCCTACTTTAATCATTGCACTTGGTGGTAATTAAACCCCAGGAACATGACTTTGAGTAAATATTTGAAAGTGGATAGAATGCATTTCTACCCTCAATACAGAATTTAGACTGTAACACTCCCGGTGTTTGTACATGTGCTTAAATAATAGCACAAAGATTGAAGATTTTAACTCTCAAGAGAATTACAACGAAGCTTTATGTGATAATATTTGAGGTAGGTTTCTTCCCCTTCCTGTCTGATGAGTGATTAAAAAACAGCAACAACAATAAAACCTCTGTGCTGAAAAAGTCCAGATGTTGACTTTTTACAGAAAGCTAGCTTATTTTAAGTTTTGGAACATTGAGAACATTGATCACAATAATTTACATTTAAAATTGGTTCGGACTTGGAGTAGTGAACTACAATTTGGAATGTGAAAAACATGAGGTATAGCAGAAGTTCTTCTCTTTAATTTTTTTAATTTTGGAACACTTTCTCGTTCAAAATTGATTCCTGATAGTAGGCTGCCAACATGCTCAATTTCATTGAGTGTGTGTTTCCTACTAATAATGACAGTCTGTACAATGCAGCCATCCAAGTCAGACAGCTAATAAGGGCGAGTTCGTACTATCCAACCTGCAGAATTACGAGTGCATTCTGTTACCATGTTTCCTTTTCATTCTTAGAGTTTTCATTTTACCTTGCCTTTCATGGTTTTGACAATTTGAGTATTACAAGCCAGATGTTTTAGCATTTCCTCCATTTGGATTTGTCTGAGCTTTTCTGAGAATGACATTTCTTGGCAGTGCTATTACTTCATAGAGTGAAACTGTTTGTAACTATGTTTGGATGTCACCCTACATTCCTGACATTGCAGTTTGGAATTTAGGAAAAACACAGCTTAAGAAGCCCTGTCTTCATTAAAATTTAACTTCAAAGAGCCAGTGTTTGGTTACTGTGTAACTTTCAAAAGTGTTTTTTTGCTTTGTCTTTTAATGTAGAAATGTTCGTGGTGTTATTAAATCATTTTGCTTTCCTGAATTGGAAATTAAGGCATTTTGGATCATGTTCTTTTTTTTCAAGCCAGGGTTTCTCTGTGTGGTCTTGGCTGTCCTAGAACTAATTCTGTAGAACAGGCTGGCATTGAACTCAGATCCACCTGGTTCTACTTCCTGAGTGCTGGGATTAAAGGCTTGTGTCACCCCTGCACCTCCGTGTGATCTTTTGTCATATAGGAATTGAGTATATTGAGTCATGGAAGGGGTATGTGTGTGTGTGTAATTAGATCAGAAAAACTGCGCATTTTTTCTTGTCCTTAAAAAGAAATGTCATACACATACACTAGAAGATGTAGGAAGATCAAAAGTTCAAGGTTACCTTAGGCTTTATAGTTACAACTCTGTCTTAATAAGTAAAACTAGGGGCGGGGGAGATGTGTTAGTTGTTAGGAGTTTTGGCTGCTTCCTGAGTACCCAGGTATAATTCTCAGCACAACTGTGTGTCATTCGAGTCCCAAGGGATCTGACACCCTCTTCTGGCTTCCAGGGGTACCAGTCATGCACTTGGTGCATATACATACATGCAGACAAACACTTATACACAAAATAAAAATAAATCTTTCCACTAGAGTTACAGACAGTTGTGAGCTGCCATGTCTGTGCTGAGAACTGAATTCAAGGCCCTTTCAAGAACAGTGACTGCTCTTAACTGCTGAGCCATTTCTCAAGCACCTAAACTTTTTGGAAAAACAAAAAAAATCCAAAAAAAAAAAAAAATTGATTTTTCTTTTCCATGTGCTGCTTTGCATTTGAACTTGTTTTCATGTTGAGTTTATTAAAAGACATTGTTAGTCGTGGCCACGGCTCGTGACTTTTCCGCCAGTAACCAGCGCCACCACCAGTGCCGTTCATCCTATCGAGGCATGCCACAAATGAGAGAAGGTATTTGCAACACATGAAACTGACCCAGGCTTGTGGACAGAAGATAAAAGAATGCCCATGAATAAGATAATGTAATACAAACCTGGATGAGAGTTGATTATTAAAAAATGGCTCTTCAGATGGCTAACATTATATGAAAAGGAACTTAAGGCAATGAAATGTAACTATCTGAGAAAGGCTGGAAATTTTGAGTGGTAATAGCAAACTCTAGGGTTGAATAACTACAATTTTCATGCATTACTGATAACTTGATGTAAAGCACTTGGAAACTGGTGCCCATCTAAATTCAACGTAGATACACACTTTACATCCAGATTCTACCAATGAGAAGGAATGTAAATGTGGGTAGTCCAGCTGTAGTCATAAAAGAAATGGTAGTCTGGTAAGATGACTCAGCAGGTAGGAATGCTTGCTTGCTAACTGAACCTGATGACCTGGGTTGGTTCTGAGATCCCCTTGTAGAAGAGAACTAAGTTCTTAACGTTGTCTTCTCACCTCCGTTTGTACACTTGCACTTTCACACCACACAGGACAACAGTAAAAATTTAAGAAAGAAATGACAAGGGGCTGCAGAGATGGCTCACAGATGAAGAGCATGTCCTGCTCTTCCAGAGGTCCTGAGTTCATTTTCCAGCAACCACATGGCAGCTCACAACCATCTATAATGAGATCTGGTGCCCTCTTGTTGACAGGGTTTCTCTGTAGGTTTGGAGCCTGTCCTGGAACTCACTCTGTAGACCAGCCTGGCCTTGAACTCACAGAGATCTGCCTGCCTCTGCCTCCCGAGTGCTGGGATTAAAGGCATGTGTCACCACTACTGCCCAGCTTCTGGTGCCTTCTTTTTGGTGTGCAGGTATACATAATCTTAAAAAAAAAAATGACATTTAAGGGTCTTTTGTAGTTTTACATGTTAAATCCTTAAATTGCTTTTGTTTCTGCTGGTTTGTTTTTACCCATCAGCCACTTAGGTATTCTACTGTTGACTCAAGAATCTACAACAAAGCAAGCATGTAAAGTTAATCTTTTTGTAGTCTTCTCCTCCTCTTTGAATTTTTACTATTTTTATATTGTCCTATACTATTTAGGAAACGGGGCTTTACAAAGAACCAAGTGACCCCTGCATGGTAGGCAGTCACTTCACCACTGAGCTCCTGTTTACTCTTGCCAGATGTCAACCTCAAATTCTGCCATTCAGATGTATCATACTCCTGTTTTCTGAGCTAATGCCTTAGGGAATGATTTTATCATTGTATATTTATTGACTTCTCTGCCTTTTTGTTTTTCCTTTGGGAATGAGTGCTGAGAGCTATAGTAGGAGTTTATTAGGCTCATAAGAGACAAGGGAAAGGTTTTATTAACTAGTGTGCCAAAAACAATTTGAAGTTGACAACCTTACTCATAATAAAGCATTCATATGAATTGAGAGTGTATTCTTCTAAGCTTTGAAAGGTTATCGAAACATTTAACCTTTTTTAGAATAAGTTCATTGCTTTTTAGTGAACTTATGCTCAATATTCTAAACAACTGTCTTTTCTTATTTTAAGCATGGGGGGTAAAGTACCACCTGCTACTCATAAAACTAAGTCAGAAGAAAATACCAAGGTAAGTTCAAATTTCTTTCATTTGTTTAAGGATAAGACACTAGTATTTTTTTTTAAAGCTACTGTTCACAAGTTTTATTATTTCTGATGTCCCCACTTAGAAGTATGGTCTTTTAAATTTATTGTCTTTGAAATTTTTCTCTTAAATCAAATCTGGAAGCTGATTTAAAACTGAGAATTTGGAGTTGGATGCAAGCTGTTTCAGAATAATGTTGCCTGTGTGTTTAATAGCTTGTAAATAGTGAACTCTGTACTGCTCTTCCTTGTCTCTATATAGCAGCACGGGGAAATAAATAGCTCAGAGCATTCTCATTCTCCC
This sequence comes from Peromyscus leucopus, assembly GCF_004664715.2. Lineage (NCBI taxonomy): Eukaryota > Metazoa > Chordata > Mammalia > Rodentia > Cricetidae > Peromyscus > Peromyscus leucopus. Next base: position 38,323,028 of record NC_051080.1, on the reverse strand, counting down.
TCCCTGCTACCTGAGGGGAGATTGCCAAGGATGAAGAATAGAATCATGGTTTTGTTTTAGCACACTTGGCCGAATGGCGTGCAAGATTGGGGGAGGTTGCTCAATGTTGAAGTTTGGATATGAAGGGGTAAATAACACTTAACACGTTCTTCAATAGTTTTCATTTCTCCTGTACTAAGATTCCCAACCCCCCAGTTTTCTAATTAGTTGTCTAATTGATGGGAAAAATCTGTTTTCCATGGAACCCTAAAGGCTTAATTATTTGTAAAAGAAAATAGAAGTTATAATCCAGATGTAATGATAGATGCTTGTAATCTCAGTACTTGTGAGACAGAGGCAAGTAGACCGAGAATTTAGGTCATCTTGTGTTACATAATGAGCTCCAGGCCATTCTGGATTATCTAGTGAGACCTTCCCCCCAACAAAAAAAAAAAAATGAAAGCTCACAAGATGGCTCAGTTTTTAAATACATGCTTTACTTTTTACATGAGAGCCTGAGTTTGGATTCCCAGCTCATACTTAAATAAAAAGCTGGGTGTTGCATGGTTATGGCAGTGCACACCTTTAATCTCAGTGCTGGGGAGAAAGAGACAAGTGGATCTCTGAACGTGAGGCCAGCCTGGTCTATAGAGCAAGTTCCAAGACAGTCCAGGTTACACACACAGACCCTGTCTCAAAACCCCAAGCTATAGGTGTAGTGGCTTTTTGTTGCTTTATAAACCCTATGACCAGAAACAACTTGGGGAGGAAAGGGTGTATTTCAGCTGATAGGTTTCAGTCCACCATAAAGGGAAGCCAGGATAGGAGCTTAGGGTAGGGACCTGGAGGCAGAAACTGAAGCAGAAACCGTGGAGGAATGATACTTAATAGATTGCTTAGATACAGCCCAAGCCCACCTGCCTAGAGGTGGTACCTCCCACAGTTGGCTGGACCCTCCTGTGTCAATTAGCAATTAAGAAAATGTCTTACAAGGAAGGCTGCAGGCCAGTCTGGTCTGGTCAGTTCTTCAAGTGGGCTTTCTATTCCCAGGTGACTATAGGCTTGTGTCAAATGGACAGATGAAGCTAACCATGACATTTTACCCCTTGTCAACCTTGACAAACATGATTTTTAACCATGACCTTTCCTTGTTTGTCTCTAAGGTCTTATGTTAATATAAAATGTAAAACTTTAGAAGTCCCACAGTTTTTTAGTAATTCCGATGCTTTAAAAGTTCATAGTGGTCTGCCGGGCGGTGGTGGCGCACGCCTTTAATCCCAGCACTCGGGAGGCAGAGCCAGGCGGATCTCTGTGAGTTCGAGGCCAGCCTGGGCTACCAAGTGAGCTCCAGGAAAGGCGCAAAACTACACAGAGAAACCCTGTCTCGAAAAACCAAAAAAAAAAAAAAAAAAAAAAAAAAAAAAAAAAAAAAAAAAAAAAAGTTCATAGTGGGGGCTGGAGAGATGGCTCAGAGGTTAAGAGCACTGACTATTCTTCCAGAGGTCCTGAGTTCAATTCCCAGTAACCACATGGTGGCTCACAACCATCTGTAATGAGATCTGGTGCCCTCTTCTGACCTGCAGTCATACGTGCTGTATACATAATAAATAAATAAATAAATAAATAAATAAATAAAATCTTTAAAAAAAAAGTTCATAGTGAAGCTGGGTGTGGTGGCCATATTTCTGCCCTAGTTTTCTTTCTGATGGCCAGAAGCATTTAATTGGGGGCTTGCTTATAGTTTCAGAGGATTAGTCCATTATTATCATGGCAGGAAGTGTGGCTTCAGGCAAGGCACTGAAGAAGTAGCTGAGACTTCTATCCTGATGTCAGAGAGGGAGACACTGGACTGACTGACTTGGGCCTGTGAAACCCCAAAGCCCACTCCCAGTGACACACTTCCACCATCAAGGCCACACATCCTAATCCTTTCAAATAGTGCCTCTCAGTGGTGACTCAGCATTCAAATATATGAACCTATGTGCACCATTTTTATTCAAACCACCACACTATCTCAAAAAACAAAATTTTCGGTGATAGAAGTATATGCTAACATATCAACAGTTTGTACATTTGTTACTCAACAAATATTTTAGAATTAAAATAGAGACTTAGACTTTACCTGTGAGGCAGTTTTACTGTGTATCCCTGGCAGACCTGGAATTTCTGTAGACCAGGCTGGCCTCCTGATTCAAAGAGATCTGCTGAGTGCTGGGATTAAAGGCATGTGCCACCACTCCTGGCCTGACTTTGGTTTTTTTACGATTGAAAGTGGAGGGGAACCTAAAAGTACAGTTAAATTACTACTGATTTGCTGACAGTTGGATGAGTAGATAGAGGTTGGCTGATAGTGATTTTTTTTTTTCTGTAATATACATAGCCTCATTAAAGGAGAAGGCAGTGTAAATTTATCTCCTATCCCTCCTGTATCAGAATGGATAAGAAACTGGGGGTACTGGAGGGTGGGGAGGAAATTTGCTTGCCATCATGCTCTCTTTTAAAGTTGCTATAGTTTGTGTGTTACAATTCAACAGATGCTTTCTTTGCAGTTTTCAAACCGAATAACCCTTGAAAACTGAAGTATTCAGGACACATTTGGGAGGCAGAGGCAGGCAGATCTACAGAGTGAGTTCAGGATAGCCAGGGCTGCACAGAGAAACTCTGTCCCGAAAAAGAAAAACAAGCACAATCTGAAAATGTGTTCCTTTCACATACAGTCTCATGTTACTGCCCAGACTGACCTCAAACTCCTGTCCTCAGATGACCCTACTGTCTTAGTAGTTTTCAGTCTTTTACCGTCAGCCATGAATAGTATGATTTATTTCGCATAAAATATTATTTCTTTTCATGTTGTTTTCTGAGACAGTCTCATACCAAGTAAGCTGGCCTCATAAGCTCCTAATCCTCAGACTTCTATCTGAATGCTGTGGTTATAGGCTGGAGTTTCCATGTACGGCCAAGATGTTAGATTATGGAAGTCATAGCGTACGTACAGTGCCTGTGGAAGAATGTTATGTAGCGTGTAGTATATGAATTGTATTCCCAGACATTTCAGTTCTAAAATACCTATCCTAAAGGTTTGGTTAAAGTATCAGGCCTATAGTTAATTAGAAATGAGAAGTAAAAGGATGGTTAACAACTGAAATATAGTATATTTGAATAAGATACAAATTTATATGTATGTTATATATACATACACAAACATGTTTTTAAGTTCTGATTGCACTATTCAATTTTATTCTGCTAGGAAGAAAAAAGAGACACCAAGACAGAGGAAAACATAAAGACGGATGAACTGTCAAGTGAGGAGAGTGATCTAGGTGAGCACACGGGAATATGTTTAGATAACCATGGTAACTCAGTCCTGTGGGTGGTATTTTTGTTTAGCGGTTTTTGTTGCAGCCTCTCAGTTTGTAGCCCAGGATGATCTGGAACAGTATAGCACAAGTGGCCTTGAATTTGAGGTAGTCCTCCTGCCTCAGCCTCCTGAGTGCGGGGTGGCTAGTTTTATTTACTGGTTTGGTTATAATACTGACCTACAGACTTTTTCCTCTGTTTTATAGAATTTGTGTACACCTGATTTTAAAGTTAATTGCATTAAAATTAAATAGTATTTTGTCATTAGCTACAATTACTCTATAATTTGTACTGTTCGCATTAATGTCTTTAAAAACATTGTGGTACATCTCTGAAAAAATTTCTAGAGGAGCTTATTAATTTGCTGATGGGGGAAGGTTTTGTGGAGGTCAGAGAAAACTCTTGGGAGTCAATTTTCTCCTTTACTGTGTGGAGTTCCAGAGAAGGAACTCAACTTCAGGCTTTGGAGCAAGCACTCACCCGCTGAGTCCTATCTCTGACCCCAAATTTTTCCCAAGGGAATTTTGGAGATTGACTAAACCAGTGGTGTGGTTTTATGTAATACACTGTGCACATTACCATCACTATCGCTACAATAATTATCTGATTTAGCCTGACAAATTAAGTAGTAGTCTTTTTTTAAAGTTTTTATTTGATGTGTACAGGTGTCTGCATGTATATGTATACACCATGTGCATACCTCTCAGAAGCCAGAAGAGGACATCAGATTGCCTGGAACTGGAGTTGATGGATAGTCATGAGCCATCACGTGGGTGCTAGGAATCAAATCTGTGTCCTCTGAAAGAATAGCCAGTGCTCTTAACCACAGAGCCATCTCTCCAGCCTACCCCTATGTAGTAGGCTTACCTATTAATAGTTATTAGTAGTTACTTTTAACAGGGAAGTAGTTTATAATGTATCAAAGTTCAGGTGAAACTAGTTCATAGCTATACTAGCAACTAGTTCATGGTCTTTCTGAGGTGTTACTCTAAACAATATCTGTAACCTCCAACACACTAGGCAAGTACTTTAATCCTGTGCTGCACCATCATCAGTTCATCTGATTTTAATAGTTTCAAGTAAGTAGTGGCTATTAGGCTATCCCACACTTTTTATTTAGGTTTTAACTTCATCGTTTTCAACTTTTGTAGAAATTGACTGTGAGGGTGTAATTGAGCCAGACACTGATGCCCCTCAAGAGATGGGAGATGATAATGCAGAGGTAAGTTTAATGACTTATTTTAGGAAAGTGATGTTTCCCAGGTTTGGGATTATTTTATAACATTACTCACAAGAACTACATGATAAGTAGTAATCTTTTTTAAAGTTTTTATTTGATGTGTACAGGTGTCTCTGTGTGTGTGTGTGTGTGTGTTATAGCATTTTGGCACATTTTTCAATCTTACTACCTAAAATATTTGTCAATTCCCATGGTAGTTTTAATTATAATCTCTGAAATCTTGTATTTTGTTTTACTTATTTAAAATAAGTAAATAGTTTGATTAATCTATAAAGTCATTCCCTTAAAGTATATACCTACAATTAGATTGTCTTTCTGAGATGATTTTCTTATTTGTATTAATATTTTTATTTGCAATTATATCTGTGCACCATGTGCATGCCTGATGTCCAGGGAAGCCAGAAAAGGATGTTGGTCCCCAGGAACTGGAGTTACAGACCATTGTGAGCCGCCATGTGGGTGCTGGGACTTGAACTGAGAGATGCTCTGGAAAAGCAGCCAGTGCTCTTAACTGTTGAACCCCCTAGATTTGTCTTTTTGTTTTATTTTGTTTTTGTTTTCAAGACAAAATTTCTCTGTATAACAGCCCTGGCTGTCCTGGAACCCACTTTGTATACAAGGTTGGCCTTGAACTCAAAGAGTTCTGCCTGCATCTGCCTCCCAAGTACTGGGATTAAAGGCGTGTGTCACCATCCCTGGCGTAAAATTGTCTTTTGATAGAATGTCTAGTGGCACATTATTTTTCAAATGCTTTTATCACAGGGAGTTCCTCCTCAAAGAGGTGAAAACTGGCATTTGGGAAAGAGGTGTGGAAAGCAGTTTAAATTAACCGTGATAATGGCCTTCTAAAGGGTGACAGGACATCTGCAAATGTCTCGTGGTCTCTGCTGAGGGAAGAAGTTTGTAAACAGTAGTGCAGTGCATCTTCAGCACCTGGTCGCGTCAGAGTCATCTTTGCTAGTTGCATATGAAGCTGTCTGTTCTTGAGGCTTTGTGCTTACATTGTCCTGACTTCTGAGAGGCTTGAGCACACATTCTGGTCTATTTTGGTCATTGGTGGGCATTTGTGCAATCCTGTTCAGACCTTTCCTAATTTTTCTTAAGTTGTCTTTTTCCTTTCTTAGGCTTCTCCTTTTACCTTTTTTTTGGGGACAGGGTCTCTTAGTTCAGGCTGACTTGGAAATTTTTGTTTTAGCTCCCCAAATGTTCCAAATACAGGTTTTGCCACTACGGCCGATTTTACGGGATGCTGGTGATGAAATCCAGGGCTTTGTACATGCTTGGCAAGCACTCAACCAACCTATATCTGAAGCTCCTCCTTCTGATTATCTATCTATCCATCTAGCTATCTAGCTATCTAAGCATCTCATGTAACCCAAACTGTCCTCAAACAAAGTGGTTCTATAGCTTCAATCTCCCAATTGTTAGTATTACAAGAGTATATCACCATGCCCAAAGTTTTGTATTTTGTCGTTCATTTACTCAACAGAACTTCTATTGGCGTTTGTTTTCATCAGCGATGACACACTGCTTACTGTGTGTGGCCCTCTGGGGACGCTATTGTTCTGCATGTCTAAATTCCTTTCTCTGTACTAATGCCACATTTTCTTACACAGCTGTGGACTAAAGTCTGTTATCTGGCAGGATAAGGACTCATGAAACTTGATGAATATTTTAGCTGTTCTTGGTGTTTTGTTTTTTTCAAATACATTTTAGAATTAGATTGTCTCGGTCTCCTGTTCCAGTGTAGGCCATTCTCAGTTCCCTTCTCTTTCTACACATTCTCTCTCTCCCTCCCTCCCCCCCTTCTCTTTCTCTCTCCTCTCTCTCAAGGGTGGAGGAGAAAGAGACATGGGGTAGGGAGATTTGATTAGAGTTGCAAGCATCTTTGCTTGCTGAGACATCTCACCAGCCCAGTTATGGATCTTCAGGAGTGCTTTCCCCTCTCCATCTCTACTCGACTGTCCCTTTTGGAAAAGAGGGTTAGGTTTTGCTTACCATGTGCTTGTCAGTGGAGGCATTTCCAGCTCGAGATTCATTTGAAGTCGTGGTGGTTAACCTACCCACATTGTTCTTCATCTGAATGTATAGTTTGTGTGTGGTGTTCTGCCTTGTCTTCAAAAACAAAATACCAGGGTATCAGGTTTGACATTCGCTACAAGGGTAAATGTAGATTTAATTGTCTAAAATGCTGTTTAGTTATTTGAACTGTTTCTGACTTTTTTTTAAAAAAACATGTTTTCTAATTTGTCAAAAGAATTTAATAAATAACTTAGAAGTAGATTAAAATATTTCAGTGAATACAATTACTATGATATAGATCTAAGAAATTTACTTTTGTCTTTAACACAAAACTATATTTTTCAAGCATGGTGTGATAATTTCAATACATACATACAGTGTATACTGATCAAATCGGAGTAATTGCCCTTTTTCATTTCCTCATAAAGACAGGTTGAAGTATATCATGTTCTTCAACTGTGAGTGCTCTTTCTCTACCCATTCCCTCTAGAATACAGACTTGTAGGGCAGCATGCCATAGACAGGCACACTTGGGTGTCCATGCCTATTGCGACACTGTCACAATAGTCAAGTTAGGTACAGGTGGAGTGGGTTTCCCTAGTGCTGTGAAAAGACACCTGACCAAGGCGACTCTTAGAAAGAAAGCATTGAATTGAGGGCTTTCTTAACAGTTTCAGAGAGTTGGTTCATTATCATCATGATAGAGACAGGCGGCTGGAGCAGTAGCTGAGAGCTTTATATTCTGAGCCACAGGCAGCCCTCAAAGAGAGGCACTGGACCTGGTTGTGGGGTTTTGAAACTTCAAAGCCCACCCCCAGCAACACACCTCCAACAAGGACGCATCTACTCCGACATGGCCACACCTCCTACTACTTCTCAGTTTTTTTTGTTTTTGTTTTTTTTAAAGATGTATTTATTTATTTATACAGTGTTCTGCCTACATACCTGCAGGCCAGAAGAGGGCATCAGATCTCATTACAGATGGTTGTGAGCCACCTTGTGGTTGCTGGGAGTTGAACTCAGGACCTCTGGAAGAGCAGCCAGGGCTCTTAACCTCTGAGCTCTTTCTCCAGGCCATATTTCCCAGTTTATCAACTGGCTCTAAGCGTGCAAATAAATGGTCCTGTGGTAGTCATACTCATTCAAGCCACCACATAGATAGAAGAAAATATGTGTGTATACACAGTGGATTTTTTTTTTTTTTAAGATTTTTATTATGTATACAGAAGAGGGTGCCAGATCTCATTACAGATGTTTGTGAGCCACCATGTGGGTGCTGGGAATTGAACTCAGGACCTCTGGAAGAGCAGTTGGTGCTCTTAACCTCTAAGCCATCTCTCCAGCCCCCACAGTGGATTTTTACTAAACTGTAAAGAAGAATGAAATTATATTTGTTGGAAAATAGGTCCATCTGGAAATTCTGTTAAGTGAAATATGTCAGACTCAGTGAGACATTACTACATTTTCTTTGATTTGTGTGTCCTGAGTTGCACATAGGTACATAAAGCCATTTTTATATGTGTGACATAAATTTTCTTGGAAGTCTTTTTATGTTTCTTTGATAGAATTTTACTTTTTTGTTTGTAGAAGTCTTAGAACTTGTAGTGGTCTTGGAATTGTTTTCTAGGCTTAGTTTCTGTTTTATATGTTTTGTGGTGTACAGGAACTCTGACTTTGCTTTTTGTTGTTGTTTTGCATTGTAAGAGTCTTACTCAGTAAACCATGCTGGGCTTGGGTTTTGAGCAGGCCTTTTGCCTCTCCCTTCACCTCCTGAGTGCTGGGAGGTCTTGTATAATATTAGCGGGACCAGCCTTAATAGTATACATCCCAGGGGCTCAGGAGAGAAACTACTAACGGTGAGGACTATTTTCAGGAAATAGAATCTCAGCACACCGAGCTCCATAGTCCACTTGCTTTAATTCCTCTGGCATAACATCCTTTATACACAGCTTCAGTTCTGTTCTCATGTCTAGCTCCTTTCTTGCCTGATTTCTTTCTATGTTCATCTGCTCCCTCTAAGTTCTATCTTAATTCTCTCCTCTTAATTCTGCCTCATCTAGGTCCTTTTCATCTTGTTCTTACCCAGCTAGTACTTCCCCATCTGACTCTTCCTCATCTTCCATCTCGTCCACACATACTCTCTGGTCAAAATCCTCCTTATCTCTCTCTGTTCTCCCTCTCTTAAATTCTCCACGTTTTCTCTTAAGTCTCCCCAGAGTTATAAACCAGTTATAAACCCAAGCGATAGCAAGCCCCTGGTCCAGCAAGGTCACCAGGCTTGAATTCTACAGGGTCATAAAGGCAGCTAAGAATTTTCCTCAGGCAGTGATCACCAGGCTTTCTTTTACAGTCCAAAATGGGAGTGGTAAAAGAGGAGGTCACCTGAGTGCTAATGACTGGTTAGTGTATGAGAAAAAGGGGATCTGTGTGCTCAGTCTACACTCCTAGAAGTGGTTAGGTAAGAAGTTAGGGGTCTATTAGTAAGGTTGTATAAGAAAGGAGGGTCTCACCCAGCTAATATACATATATACAAAAGCTAAAATATCACCAATACTCCTTAAGCCATGGCTTGACCTTTGGAGAAGTCCTTGACTTTTCCAAGTAGTAGCTTTTGTGATAGTAGCTGAATTCTATTATGTTTTCCTGTGGCTTGCAGCAGGGATGAAGATGTGTGCTGCCACAACTGGCTTGCTTGGTGTTTTTGTATTGTATTGTTCTTGTTTTACAGATCAAGTAACTTGTCACCTCTATTGAATTTTCTAGTTAGATGTAAAGGTAGCTACTTTCCTTTCTGTTCTTAGACAAGCAAATAATTTCCATCTCCTCTTCCTGCTGCTCTACCACCACCACCACCACCACCACCACTACCACCAAGACAGGGTCTTAACTGTGTAGCCCTAATTGTCCGGAACTGATTACGTAGACCAGGTTGGCCTTGACCTCAAAGATTCTCCTGCTTTTGCCTCCTGAGTACTGCGATTAAGGCTGAGCTTTCAGTGCTTGGCAGAGATCGTTTTCTTAGTCGGCACCTGCAGGTGTTTGCCACAGTCGAGGCGATAGGTGGATGTGGTTAAAGTTATGGCCAAGCATTCAGCTTTCGATAGGATATCGAGCATACGTCTCTGCTGTCATCAGTGTTCTTGTATTTGTCCTCGAACTAGTGTAGCTGCTTACAAGGTTTTTATGGAAATAGAGAGGTAAGACCTGTGTCTTTTCTGACAGAAGTGTGAAAGACACTAGTTCGTGTTTTATGAAGAGACTGGATTTAATTGTCATAAATTGTTCCCATGGAGTAGGAAAGATGATTGGATACATAAGTCCTTCCTAAGGCAGGTATGAAATGTTTAAAGGTAACATCACGGTTTTTCACTACTAGAGGTGAGCCCATGAGTGTGGGAGTGACTGTCGTCCTTAAGAAAGTCCACACTGCTCCTTCTCCTGCTTGCTTCTCTGCTAATGAGATGACCTTCACTTTCCTGGCAGATCACTGAGGAGATGATGGATCAAGCAAATGAAAAGAAGGGGGCTGCCATTGAGGCCCTAAACGATGGTGAGTGGTGTGTTCTTTCTCATGTAGCTCTAACAGTGGGGTAATCTTTCTTGTACTGCAGTGACTGTTCATAGTGTAAACGTGAAGGGACTGGGTTTTGTATCTTACCGTACTGAAGATGTTAGGATTCAACTGCCAGCCACTTCTTGATAGCAAAGACTCTAAAATCATTCAGCATCAGTTACATTATTACCTCAGCACAGACAGGTCTGACTTAGCCTCTTCCTGCATGTGTCATGGCCTTTCTCTGCTTAGATGAAAGGGGCCAGGTGGTGGTGGCACCCCTCTTTAATCCAAGCACTGGGAGACAGAGGCAGGCGGATCTGAGTTCAAGGCCACCCTGGTCTACAGAGCGAGTTCCAGAACAGACAGGGCTACACAGAAATCCTGTCTCAAAAAAAAAAAAAAAAAAAAAAAAAAAATTAAAAAAAAAAAAATGCCAGCCACCTTTAATCCCAGCACTCGGGAGGCAGAGGCAGGCGGATCTCTTTGAGTTCGAGGCCAGCCTGGGCTACCAAGTGAGTTCCAGGAAAGGCGCAAAGCTACGCAGAGAAACCCTGTCTCGAAAAACCAAAAAAAAAAAAAAAAAAGAAATAAAAAAAAAATGCCAAGAACCCCCTAACTTTTGACATAGGTGCTCACAATACCTCTGATAAGTGGTGTTCGTAGGCCCAACACTGTTACAATGGGAATATAGTCCCTGCATTTTAGGTCTTCAAAAAACTGCTGTTGGTGGCAGCAAGATGGCTTAGCAGTAAAGGGACTCACACCAAGCCTGGTTGACGTGAGTTTGACCCCTGTGGTGGAAGGAGAGAACCACTTCCACAGGTTGTCCCCTCCTGGCCTCCTTGTATTCCTTGGCATGCCCCTTCCCGCCCTTGCCAATTTTTTTTTTTTTTTTGGTTTTCTCTGCGTAGTTTTGCGCCTTTCCTGGAGCTCACTTGGTAGACCAGGCTGGCCTCGAACTCAGCGATCCGCCTGGCTCTGCCTCCCGAGTGCTGGGATTAAAGGCGTGCGCCACCACCGCCCGGCCCCTTGCCAAAATTTAATTAATTTTTTTTTATGTTTGAGTGTTTTTTTCTGCACACATGTGTGTGCACCATGTGTGTGCCTGGTGCCTTTAGGAGCCAGAGGAGAGGGTGTCAGATTTCCCTGGAACTGGAGATAGAGGTGATGTGAGCCATCATGTGGTACTGAGAATGAAACTTGGGTTTTACAAGAGCTCTTAACTACTGAGCTCTCTCTCAAGCCCCTAAAATTGTAGTTAAAAAAAAAAAAAAAAAAAACTATCAGAGAGGCTTGATGTTATTTATGTTCATTACAGTGAGAACAAGTGATCATAAACTTGGGACTGTTGTGGTTATTGTCAGTAACATTTCGTGCAGAGTACTTAGTGACTCGGAAGGTGTGTCACTTGTCACAGTAGGTGCTGTCACATGCCCATGTGCGTTTGCACTGGATTTAGAAGGTGACTAAAGTTTATTTTAGGATGAGTTTAGTAGTATTGCTCCGTATTGGCTGCTTGACTTTTTGGTGTTGGGGGTGGGGTGGGGGAAGTGTTAGTCTCTGTATCTAGTAGGGCTCCTTAGAAAGTCCACAGAACTTCCACCGTGTAGCCAAGGCTGGCCTTTATTCAACTTAAGATATTCTTCCTTCAGTCTGGTGAATACTGGGGGTTTCAGGCTTTGGCACCACCCCAAGCTCATTGTACCATCTTTTTGGTTTAGGTCCTTGTTGCTTGCTCGTTCTTTGTAGTCTACAGTTCCCCACCCCATTCAGAAATTTAAACAAACAAACAAACAAACAAACAAAAACAAACAAAACAACCTCCCTCATACTAGTTGAGTATATTTAGAGCCTGGGCCCAGGCAGCTGGTGAGCTGCTCAATTCCTTTGCCATGCTGTCACTTTATTGTTGCCTTACTTTGAAGTGCTGGAGGCCAGAGTGTTCAATCCACTACTGTCTAGCCTGAGCCATCTCCTTAGCCCTCCTTTATTAATTTTGTCACTCACTTTTACGTATTGTCTGTTTTTCTTACAGTCTTAGCAAGATTGAACAAAAATGATGCCATTTAATAGTAGTTTCTGTTTCCAGGCTAGCTGTATAAATTTGACCTGGTTCTGATTTTATAGTATAGATAAGTGGATCAAAGCTTAACATTCTAATTTTGAGTATTAACCCCAGCCTGGAGTTGGCAAAGTCACTTTGGCTTGGATAAGCAGGTAGTTAAAACACTTGATCACATGCCCAAGTGCGTTACTTTGGGTTTAGTTGTGGCACCTAACAATGCCAGCTTTCCACTCAATGGCAACTGGGGCTGAGTGTATTAAGTACAAAGTATAAAGTAATGGCTATTTCCAGAAAACAGTTTGCCAAACATCTGACCTAGATAAATGGAAGAAGGGTTTATTTGTTCAGGGAGATGGGGGGTGGAGAATAGATTTGGATGTGAAGTGGGAATTAACTGTTGGATTTGGTGGTAGAGCATTTGTGTGGAATTGTGCAAAGCTCTGGGTTTGAACCCTGGCACTGAGGGTAGAATTTTAGTTTAGAACATGTTATGTCTTTGTTACCAGAAAGAACTACCTGCAACACACACACACACACACACACACAGAGTAGTACTAAATAAGGCTTTTTTTTTTTTTTTTGAGTTTTTGGTTTTTTGAGACAGTCTCACTATGTAGTCCTGACTGTCCTAGAACTCATTATATAAACTAAGCTGGCCTTGAACTTTCAGAAATCACCTGCCCAAGTGCTGGGATTATTAAAGATGTGTGCCACCCCTCCTGGCACTAATAAGACTTTTTGTCTGTTTTGTTTTTGTGAAGTCTGTTGAAATCTCATATTCACAAATTGGGCAAATATTTTTCTCAACAAAATTTGACATTTATTTTAAAATTCTATAGTTACCTTGTCCCTGGGAATTAAACTGGGCCACACAAAGAACTTTTCTTTTTCTTTCTTTCAAGACAGGGTTTCTCTGTGTAGCTTAGCGCCTTTCCTGGAACTCACTCTGTAGAGCAGACTGGCCTCAAACTGACAGATCTGCCTGGCTCTACCTCCCAAGTACTGGAATTAAAGGTGTGTTCCACCACTGCCTGGCCACAAAGAACTTTTCTAATTCTGTTTTTATTTGTTGGATAGCTTCTCTCTTTTTTCTTTTTCTTTTCTTTTCTTTTTTTTTTTTTTTTTGATTTTTCGAGACAGGGTTTCTCTGTGTAGCTTTTCGCCTTTCCTGCAGCTCACTTGGTAGCCCAGGCTGGCCTCGAACTCACAGAGATCCGCCTGGCTCTGCCTCCCGAGTGCTGGGATTAAAGGCGTGCGCCACCACTGCCCGGCCCATGCTAGCCTTGAACTCTCAGAGGTCCTCCTTCCTCTGCCTCCTGGGTGCTGGGATTAATGGAGTGGGCCACTACCACCCAATAATGTTTTGGATTTTTAAAAGAGTTATTTCTTACGTGTGTGTATGTGTGTGTGTGTCTGTCTGTCTGTGTGTCTTTGCATGTATGTATGTGCACCACATGTGTGCCTGGCACCCTTGGAGTTCTGAACAGAACATTAGATTCCCTGGAACTAGAGTTAGAAATGAATTAGCCTCCTTGTAGGTGTTGGGAACCAAACTGGTTCCTTTGCAAGAGCAGTCAGTTTCCTGACCATTACTCCAGCTTCCATTTATTTATTTTTTGCTTGGGCTTGGGGTTGGGCTACACATGCACACTGCATGTGTAGAGGTCAGAGAAGAGCTTTCAGAAGTTCGTTCTCTGCTGCTACCATGTGGGTTTTTTCTTCTGAGGCAGTCTTCCTATAGTCCAGGTTTTCTAGGACTAATTGTGTAGCCTAGGCTTGCCTTCAGTTTGTAGTCCTCTGACTTCTGCTTATTGGGTGCTAGAGTTTACAAATCTGCATCATCTTGCTTTGTCTTTTTTTTTTCTTTAAAGAATTTGTTTTGTTTTGTTTTTCAAGACAGAGTTTCTTTGTGTAATAGCCTGGGCTGTCCTGGAGCTTCCCTCTGTAGACTAGGATGGCCTTCGCTTCCCAAGTGCTGGGTTAAAGGTGTATGCCACCACACCTGATTCTTATTTTAAAATTACTTTTATTTTGTGTGTATGGGTGGCCTAGTGCTCTTGGAGGCCACAAGAGGCATCAGATTTCCTGGAACTTGGGTTATAGATGGTGGGTTGTGAGTTGATAAGGGTGTTGGAAATTGGACCTGGATCTTCTGGAATAGCAGTGTTCTTAACCACTGAGACATCTTTCTGGCCCCTTATTTAAAAAAATATTACTGTACTGACTGCTCAACACAATGCTTAATGCTTGTTGGAAAGTACATATCACTGAGCTATGTCTCCCATCTCTATTAGTCTTTTTTTCTTTTTTAAAAAAAAGTAGACAGAAAAGAATATAATTCTTAATCAGGTTAAAAAGTCAAAGTATTTTATTAATATTTTTGTCCTTTGGATATTAGTAAGTCTTGTTTCACTTCAGGTGAGCTGCAGAAAGCCATTGACTTGTTCACTGATGCCATCAAGCTAAATCCTCGCTTGGCAATCCTATATGCCAAGAGAGCCAGGTAAGAACATTTAAGCACAAAAGTATCTTTTGTAAACTTCTTATCCTCCTTTATTTTAAGAATTTTGATTCTATAGCAATCCCAAAGGTTTTATTGTTTGAAGTGAAGTTTTTCTTACTACTACCTTGGTTTTTTAGTGTGTTCATCAAGTTAGAGAAGCCCAACGCTGCCATCCGAGACTGTGACAGAGCCATTGAAATAAACCCTGATTCAGCTCAGCCATACAAATGGCGAGGGAAAGCACACAGGTAAATAGCAAATAAATAGGGCTGGGGAAGTGGCTTAGCTGGTAACGGTGCTTGGGAGACTGAGTTTGACCCATAAAACCCATGATTTAAAAAGCTGAGTGTTACTGGGTAGTGGTGGTGCACACCCATTCTCATCTCTGTTCACACTTCTCCTACATCAGCTTCTCAATCCACTAAGAGTCACTGAACTTCCCCAAGACATGAACACTTGTGAAACCCTAAGTTTTACCACTAAAAGTGAGTGCTAGACTGGGTAAAAATGCCTTTTATCCAGATTTTATGAAAAGTCCCAGTAGTGAATAAGAAGTTTCAAGTTTGGGCATTCAATATGCAATCGTTTCCATTCTTAGATTGTTTTAGTTTTTTTAAGACAGGGTGTTTCTTTCTAAGAGCATTGGCTGTCCTGGAATTCACTTTGTGGACCAGGCTGGCCTCTTCCAAGAGCTGGGATTAGAGGCATGGCACCACCAACCACCTGAAGAGAATGGGTTTTCTTTTCTTTTTTTTTTTTTTTCTTTCTTTCCTTTTTTTTTTGGTTTTTTTGAGACAGGGTTTCTCTGTGTAGCTTTGGAGCCTGTCCTGGAAATTACTCTGTAGCCCAGGCTGGCCTTGAACTCACAGAGATCCACCTCCCTCTGCCTCCTGAGTGCTGGGATTGAAGGCATGTGCCACCACCGCCCGGCAACGAGAATAGATTTTCTTTGCACAAATGTGTTAAATGATTTACGGTAGTGATTTTTTTTATGAAGACATGTCAAAGAGAAAGGTTGAAATAAAATGTATTAATGCTGTGTAGGTATAGACACTCACATTATTGTTGGTTTCTTGGAAAGCAGCCCCTAGTCCTCCAGTGGTCTTTTGCTGTCTAATACAAGCATGGACGCATCTTAAACCTGGCTGGTTACAGATTTAGAATAAGCTATTTTTTAAGAACTCATAGTTCATTTTCATGGGCACTAAAATTTGTGTTTTAGGGCATATTTACTGCTTCTGTTACTGTCTTTATAAATTCATGATTTGAATGAAGAATTTATAAGTTGAGTTTATGCTGAAATTTTCAATTAAAAAATGAATGTGTATCTTTTAAGTTTTTGTCCATATGTGACTTTGTAAACCAACTGTATGTGTAGCAGTATTTCATAGTTACTGTCTTAGCATAGCATACCCACCAAGTAAATTGTAAAGGTTTTCTTGGTAGTCAGGATTGTCCTTAAGAATGTAGCCCATTTTAAATATGTAGCTAAAAAAAAATACTTAGAAAGATAATTTTAGGGTGCATGTGGTGTGGTGTGAATGTAGTAGTCTCATTTCTGTGTGTATTTGGGTTTAGAGTTTGCTTTATCATTTTTATTACATTTATCTGAGGGGTCAGCAGTATTTCATGTCATGGTGTACATGTTCTCCACCTCATTTTCAACTGCCTCTCCACCCCTAGGCTTTTAGTTCTGAGTACCAGTTTTGGTTGTTTTCTCAATAAAATCCTACATAGGAAATACCATGTGAAGTGTCTTTCTTATTATTTATTTATTTATTTGTTTTTTTTTTTTTTTTTTTTTTTTTTTTTTTTTTTTTTTTTGAGACAGGGTTTCTCTGGTGAAGTGTCTTTCGTGTTAGAAAATTACTGCTTTATGTCCTTCTTTTAAATATATCACATTTGCATTATCATTGTAGGAATTTCAGTTCCTTCAAGTTCTCAGAAAGTTAACCATCACAGTAACACAGTTCTTAAATTGGTTGATAAAAATTTGTAGCTAATAATTGACTGAAAACTTTGTGTTACTCTGCTTTTGTTATGGCTCTTTCAATGAGTTTACATCTATTTCAGACTTCTGGGTCACTGGGAAGAAGCAGCTCATGATCTCGCCCTTGCCTGTAAACTGGATTATGACGAGGATGCCAGTGCAATGCTGAAAGAGGTTCAACCTCGGGTATGTTAGAACATTGCTTAAGACTCCATGGCTTCCTACTCGGCCTGGAAGGGACAATCTCCTGAAAAACAGGCGATGGAGCAGGTGTAGACATTAGAGGCACTGACAGTGTGCTCCACTTGGACACCTCTTTAGTATGTCATGCTTCCATTTTGGACACAGAGCACGCTATATGACCTTTATGCAAGGCTTTAGTGGAGTAACGCACAGAAGCAGAAAGGTGGTGCGCACATGCACTTGGGAGGCAGAAGCAGGCAGATCTCTGAGTTCTGGCTGTGTAGGGAGACCCTATCTCACAAAAGACAGAAAGGGCAGGTTTGCAGTAAGGAAAGCAACCGAAAACCACAAACTGTATCCTGGGTTGTATTTGACATCTGCTCTGTCCTTATGTAATAGGTGGGTGCAAAGGAGGAAGGCCTCTCTGAGGGGAATTTCAATATCAACTCTTTTTAAGGTTTTACTACTGTTAAGTTTTGTTTTGTTTGTTTGTTTGTTTTGTTTTGTTTTGTTTTTTGAGACAGGGTTTCTCTGTGTGGCTCTAGCTTTTCTGGAACTCCCTTGTGTAGATCAGACTGGCCTGGAACTCAAAGAGATTCGCCCGCCTGCCTCTGCCTCCCAAGTTCTGGGATTAAAGGTGTGTGCCACCACTCGGCAAGATTTTTTTTTCTTTAATTAAGAAATTTTTTTATTCATTTTACTGTTCCCCCTATCTTCCCTTTTTTTTTTTTAAATGAAAATGTTTAATACAAAGACTATAGAACTTTTAAGAGTTTTTTATTTACTTTGTTCCTGAGACAGAATCTCACTGTGTAGATCTGCTTGTTCTAGAACTTACTTTTTAGGCCAGGCTGGCCTCAAACTCAGAGATCCACCTGCCTCTGCCTTCCAAGTACTGGGATTAAAGGCATGTGCCACCACTGCCCTGCTTGTTAAAATTTTTATTACCTTAAGCTTAACAAACTAGTTGTTGACCATATTCTAGAGCATAAAGTTCTTAAAAATACTGTATAGACATTAACGTAACATTTGAATACCAACTGTTTCTCTCTAAAGCATTTGAAAGGCCTATATCTGCCCGCCACCCTTTTTTGGGTAGTTCTACGGGTCAGACTCAGGGCCTTGTGTGTGTCAATCATATACTTACCACAAGACTATATACCCCAGGGTTCAAGGGTTCTGGCCATGTCTCCCATTTTTTTTTAAGTATTGTTTTCATTTTATGTATGTGGGTGTTTTGACTGCATGTATGTTTGGGTACCATGTTCCTGCAATGCCTACAGAGGCAGAAGAGGGCATTGGATCATCTGGAACTGGAATTAAAGACAGTTGCAAGCTGCTGTGTGGGTGCTAAATATGGAACCCAGGTCCTCTGCAAGAGCAGCCAGTGTTGTTAACCATTGAGCTATCTCTCCAGCCCCACCTTGTCCCACATTTTATAGATGAAGAAACACTAAATATAGACAGCCTGGCAAAAACTGTGTATGTGTATTGAGTATCTGCCTTCCTGTGGCAGGTGTTTTCAATGAGTTTTTCTGCTGAGCTGATCTGTGACTGGTGAATCCTAAGGACCATGTAGTGGGTAGAAGCCACCAAGTAGGAATTGTCCTGAAATTTATAATGTATTTATCTTTGAGTTTTGTCATCCGTTTGAGATTAGAAGATTTCTCTTAAACAGTATATCCTAGACTCTTCTGGTTTCATAGTGTCTAATGCACTTGATACTGCTCTGGACATTTTTAATGGGTTCATTAGCTTATATTAATTATATATAATAATGGTTTTCATTTAGGTGCTATCTTAGGGTTTCTATTGCTGTGAAGAGACAGCATGACCACAGCGACTTTTTTTTTTTTTAAAGATTTATTTGTATACAGCATGTATGACTGCAGGCCAGAAGAGGGCACCAGATCTCATTACAGATGGTTGTGAGCCACCATGTGGTTGCTGGGAATTGAACTCAGGACCTCTGAAAGAGCAGCCAGTGTTCTAAACCACTGAGCCATCTCTCCAGCCCCGCCTCCCTTCCCCCCACCAACTCTTATAAAGGAAACATTTCATTGGACTGGCTTACAGTTCAGAGGTTTAGTCCATTATCATCATGGTGGGAAGCATGGTAGCAGGCAGGTAGACATGTTGCTGGGGAAAGGCGCTGAGACTTCTCCATCTTGATCCCCAGGCAGCAGGAAGGGAACTGTCACCGGGTGAAGCTTGAGAATAGGAGACCTCAGAGCCCTTCCCCACAGTGACACACTTCCTCTTATAAGGCTACACCCACTCCAACAAAGCTCTACCTCCTAATGGTGCCACTCCCTGAGATGGTGGGGCCAGTGACCTTCCAACTCCCACACATGTACATAATGTATTTTGTCATTCTTGTGTCTCGTTAACCTTTCCCACTCTCCCTCCAGTTAGTTCCCCTTCCCCTTTGGTTTCATCTTTTCTTTTCCTTTGTGACCCATTGAGTTTTATTAGGGTTTCTTTAGAGGAGCTGGATGAGGTTATTTACAGGAGCAGTGTGTTCTGCAACTGAGGAAAACGTGTCTTCCTCACTATCAACCTTCAGTTGCCTCTACCTCCTCAGAGTGGTGTGGAACCTTCTCCTTCTCTCTCTCTACTCTTCCATGAGTTAGGTGCTTTTTCTGTAAGATGAATCGGCCATTTTGTAGGCTATATATTAAAGAAGTCACTGTTAGAAGAAGGGACTTTGAACAGAACTTCCTTTAACTTGACTTGATCAGACATTTCAGGCAAACTTACTTCCTGTGGTTCTTCTTCCAGGCTCAAAAAATTGCTGAACATCGGAGAAAATACGAGCGAAAGCGTGAAGAGCGAGAGATAAAAGAAAGGATAGAAAGGGTGAAGAAGGCTCGAGAAGAGCATGAGAGAGCCCAGAGGGTAAATGGCTGCAGCTAACCGCTCAGGGCTGTCCTTGTCCTCTGTTCTTTCTGAGGTGGCTGCAGCATGTGGGGTGGTATCTCTAGGAGGAATGTCCTTTCATTCTGTCCTTTTTGTTCTTAGTGTCTAAGGTGAAGTCAGCTTGCATTTCACCAACTTACATTTGTTTGGTCTTTTAACCTTGCAAATTTGGGCCAAGAGTATAATTTGCAGAGTGCTTCTCCAGCAGGGCAACCCTTTCTCCCATCCAAACTCCAAATTTCCTGGCCAGGTTAATTAAAATTGGATAGTACTATCTTTTTGTGTGGCACTAGACCTTCCCCATAGGATTCTTCACCTCTGTGTTTTATGATTCCTCCCTTTCCAACTGTGGATTTATGGCTATTAAAAAGATTCTAGGCATGCATCTGTAATCCCAGCATTCAGGAGGCTGAAGCAGGAGGAGTTTTAGTTTAAAGAGAGAGATGACTTAGAGAAAGCTGCATCGCCAAAGCCCACCCAGCATGGGTGACAGCTTACAAAAAGCTGGGAACCTGGAGCACACTGCACAGCCTCTTCCAGGCAACTCTGCTTGTCTCAGAGTCTGCAATTTGACTTGACTGTCAGTGATTCTGAGCAGCTTGGCTTGTTTACTCTTGGGAAGGAGACGACTTAAGAGAATCTGATCAGTTTCAGAGACTTGTAAGGGTTGTTTACCTCTCTGCTTTAACGGCGTCCCTTCAGGATGGACTGTTCAAAGGGAACTGTTAGACAGCAGTTGGTTTATCAGTAGCAGCCTTTTTGTTTCCAGCATTGCTAAAGGACATACAGCTATATACAGAATTATATATAGCTATACATGAGTAAGTCTTAATTTTGGGGTCTTTTCACAAGCATCATACTTCAAATATATTTAAGTGTCATAGTTTATAACTATGTTTATAAACATAGTTTATAAAAAAATGTGTGTATTTATTTGGTTCCCCTCTCTTCACATGAGAGGCAAGTGCTGGACCCCTGGGATAAGTCTATCTTGATGATTGTTTCTAACTAGTTATGAAGGAAGGGTCTAATTTGCCTTTCTTTGTTATTAAAAACAACTCAGGAAGCCTTTTAAATTTTGCTGGGAAGAAGTAGAAGAGATGAACCTAGGAAATAATCTGGCCATGCCCTTCATTTCGGAGTTTTAAAACAAGTGAAAATTCATAACTTGCATAAATAGAAGCATGTGCTTTACCTTTCCAGAAAAGTAAACCTGCTAGAAATCATTAGTAAAATAAGGCCCAGTGACAGTTGGAAATGGTTCACCTGGTAGTTTGTTAAACCTTACCATTCTACTATCTTCTGTCTTATTTTTGATTTCCTAGATTTTTGTGGCTAGGTTACGAGGGAAAAGGCTTTCTTTTTTGTTGTTGTTGTTCTGTTACATAATTTGTTTTCATTTTGTCTTCAAGGAAGAAGAAGCCAGAAGACAGTCTGGAGCTCAATATGGCTCTTTTCCAGGTATTTTAAAAGGAAAATCTGTTAGTGTTATAAATAAGATATATCCTGATTTTGGAGCTCAGGGGGTATGTATGTATATGGGAAGAGATAGATAGTTCTCGACACTCCAAAGAATATTAGTTATTGTTTGTAAAGTTCATTTTCATAAACAATTTTTGTTAATGGAAAAAAAGCATTATTTTCCTCCTTTGAGTTATAATACACTTTAAGAAAAGTTAATAGTTGTTGAGAGCTGAGTATTATACTTCAGGTAATTTGTTATAATGTAATCTAAGTTTCTAAACCAGTAAGATTATGTTCTGTTACATGTGATAATATTTATATTCATAGGATATATGATATTGCCTAAATAGGATATTGCCTAAAAACACAGGGCTGGCTGAGTGCACACCTTTTATCCCAGCACTTGGGAGGCAGAGACAGGAGGGTCTCTGTGAGTTTTGAGGCCAGCCTGGTATACAAATTGAGTTCCAGGTCAGCCAGGGCTACACAGAGAAGCCCTGTCTTAAAATGTCTTGAAAATCCAAAGAGGGAGAGACTATGTTCATTTCTGTGTGCGTGCGCGTGCGTGCGTGCGTGCTGCTCATGAAGGCTTGAAAGTTTTTTGGATCCCCTGGAACTGGAGTTAACAGTCATTAGTTAGTTGTGAGCCTTCCAAATTGGATACTGGAAACTGAAGTCTTTTTGCTCTTTTCGAAGACCAACAAGCACTCCTAACTGCTGAGGTATCTTTCTAGGCACTCATTTCTGTCTTGTAAATGTCTTACAATCAGAAATTATTGGCAAAACAAAGCTTTTGAGTGTTAGTAAAGGACAAGCATTCAGATAGGTGAGGGGAAAAGAAAGTAAGTTTTGCTGCTTGAAAGAGGCAGTGTGAGTTTTTTTGTTTGTTTGTTTGTTTGTTTGTTTTTGTTTTTCGAGACAGGGTTTCTCTGTGTAGCTTTGCCCCTTTCCTGGAACTCGCTTTGGAGACCAGGCTGGCCTCAAACTCACAGAGATCCGCCAGCCTCTGCCTCCCGAGTGCTGGGATTAAAGGCGTGCGCCACCACCGCCCGGCACAGTGTGAGGTTTATATAAACAATACACTTAAATGGGTTTTGTTGATTTATTTTTAAAAGGCTGTCTTCTACTTTGTGGTAACTAGTTTTCTCTCAAGGAAAATTTAGACACTCGTTTATGCTTATATACCATTGGGTAGAACCATTTATTCTAAAGCTAGAAAATGGAACATGTGTTATCCGTGCGATGGTGGTTCATACAGATAGGCAGATCTTTGAGGTCAGCCTGGTCTACTTAGCGAGTTCCAGGACAGCCAGGGCAACATGGAAAATCTTCATTTCGAAAAAGCAAACCAAAAAAGAGGAAGATAAAATGTAGCGTTTTCATCAACAATAAGATGATGGAAAAATTACAGCTCATGGCTTACTTCTAGCTTAAAATATGAATCTGATTGTCAGATCCCTTTGTTATAGAGAAAGCTTTACTAATGTGAACTAATACTAGATTTAGCTATTCTCTGTGCATTTTGGTATCTAATTTAGCAAGCCTTGTTCCAGTAACTTCATCATGGGAAGGAAGTGATCTTGGAAAGCCTATGAGAACAAACTAGAGAAGAAGCTTCCAAGTTTGTGTTTTTCCTGCCTCTTCCTCATGTTACAGTGCTTATAGGCATGCTTGATTTACTATTCAGAAACCAAGAGGCCGGAGAGATGTCTCAGAGGTTGAGAGTGCTTGCTGTACAGTTATATAAGGATAGGACTTCAGATCCGTGCACTCAGACAACAAGCCAGGCATCAGATACCCAGGACTCCAGTTGCAGGGCATCTAATGTCCGCTTCTGGTCTCAGTGTGCACACAGGCTGAATACCCACACACCCATACTCACATACAAATGGAATCTTTGAAAAACTCAAGTAGAAAATAGTGTGGGTTCTGCCATATGTGCCATTCTGTCTTAAAAATGCCTGTAATCCTACTTTAGGGATTAGATGGACTGCCATGAATTTGAGGGTAGTTTGAGCTACATAGGTAAGATCTCAGCTAAACATAACAAAGCCCCAAGTTATTTCTTAATAATTGTATATTATCATTTTTTAGAGATTTTGATTATTTAGAATGGGACTCTTAAATACATAGATTCACCAGGCCTGGTGAGGCACACTTGTCATCTCAGATAGTCCTGGCTAGTTTTCTGTCAACTGACACAAGCTAGAGTCATCTGAAAAGAGGGAACCTCAATTGAGAGAATGCCTCTGTAAGATGTAGATGTGTAGGGCATTTCCTTTTTTTGAGACAGGGTTTCTCTGTATAACAGTCCTGGCTGTCCTAGAACTCGCTTTGTAGACCAGGCTGGCCTTGAAGTCACTGAGATCCACCTGCCTCTACCTCCCCGATGCTGGGATTAAAGGTGTGCCACCACTGTCTAGCTGGGAGAGCATTTTCTTATTTCGTGATTGGTGGGAGAGGGTCCAGCCTTTTGTGGGTGGTGCTGTCCTTGGGCTGGGTTCCTTAAGAAAGCAGGTTGTTCAAGCCACGATGAGGAAGCCAGTAAGCAGCATTCCTCCATAACCTCTGCATCACTTCCTGCCTCCAGGTTCCTGCCCTGTTTGAGTTCCTGTCCTGACCTACTTCAGTGATACAGAAGTATAAGCCAGATAAACCCTTTCCTCCCCAACTTGCTTTTGTTCATACTGTGTTTTTCATCACAGTAATACTAACCCTAGCCTAGGACACAGTCTTTAGGATATGGAGACCAGAAGCTCAGGATTTCTTGGCCAGCTTCACCTACAGAGCAAAATTTGAGCCTGCCCAGGCTCTACATTACTGTCTCATTCAATAAAAAGAGAAAGAAATTAATAAATTTTTGTTACCCTTACTTTAGGTAAGGCTTGAGAAATAACTGCTCTGGATGAATGTCAGAATGAAATGAAACAAGTTTAGACTGATAGAATTAACTTAAAATTGAAACAAAAATACTCCAGAATGAGAAATTCAAAGATGATTGAGCCAGCATGGTGATGCACACTTGCAGTCTTTGCATTAGGAGGATGGGGGAGGAAATCAAGAGTTAGGACAGCCTGGGCTGTACATACATTCATTGCAAGTTCCAGGACAGCCACCCTATATCAGACAGCTCAACCTTCCCACCTGCCCCTCAAATAAGAGGAAAAAATACAATGACACACCTGGCATTAATGTTTTGGAAGGACCAGCACATGTTGATTCTTTATTTTTAAGGCAGGATTAGTTTTGTTGAACCTTAAGTAATGAAAAACAAGTCCAGAAAGGAGTAAAGTCTGTTTTACAGCTTTACCTTTAGGAAAAATTAGAAGTTACGCTAGATAGCCTGCTATGTTGAGAATAGAATGTTAAATGCCCAGTGGCCATCCTTGTTTCTCACTCTCCTGTACTTGAGTATTGGAGAGAATGAAATTTGTTGATGTCCCTAATTATTTCCTTTGTCCTTATAGGTGGTTTTCCTGGGGGTATGCCTGGTAATTTCCCTGGAGGAATGCCTGGAATGGGCGCTGGCATGCCTGGAATGGCAGGAATGCCTGGACTCAATGAAATCCTCAGTGATCCAGAGGTTCTTGCAGCCATGCAGGTAAGATTTGGAAGAATGAAGTTGGGTTTTGATCATCTAAGCTTTTCTTTCCTACTTTTTAAGATTTATTTATTATGTATACAGTGTTCTGTCTGCATGTGTCCCTGCAGGCCAGAAGAGGGCACCAGATCTCATTACAGATGGCTGTGAGCCACCATGTGGTTGCTGGGAATTGAACTCAGGACCTCTGGAAGAGCAGCCAGTGCTCTTAACCTCTGAGCCATCTCTACAGCTCCAATCTTTCCTACTTTTGTGTAGTGACAGCACAGTTAGCTATTTTTCCTCTTAGTTATCAATTAGCTAATTTTGCAATCTGGCATTTTTCTAAATTGGGATGAATTTTTTTAAAAGATTTATTCATTTTGCTGGGCAGTGCTGGCTCACACCTTTAATCCCAGTATTTGAGAGGCAGAGGTAGGCATATTTCTGTGAATTTGAGGACAGAGTGAGTTTCAAGACAGTCAGGGCTGCACAGAGACCTTGCCTCAAAAACAAACAAACAAACAAACAAAACCCAACATAGCTGAAAAATTCAATTCCACCCCTCTCTTTTTGTACTTTTTCTTCAGGATCCAGAAGTCATGGTGGCTTTCCAGGATGTAGCCCAGAACCCAGCGAATATGTCAAAATATCAGAGCAACCCAAAGGTTATGAATCTCATCAGTAAATTGTCAGCCAAGTTTGGAGGTCAAGCGTAATGTTAAACAGAGCCCTTGCTGAATGAAGAGCGGCTTAGCTCACTTACTGGATGTTGCAATAATACAAACCAGTGTACCTCTGACCTCATCGGGAGAGCTGGGGTGCTTTGAAGATTATCCCTACCCTTCTGCATCAACTGCGGCTGAAGCATTTTACAGTGGTTTGCCATTAGGGTCTTCATTCAGATAATGTTTTCCTACTAGGAAGTACAAACCTGAAACACTTTTC
Source organism: Peromyscus leucopus (assembly GCF_004664715.2). NCBI lineage: Eukaryota > Metazoa > Chordata > Mammalia > Rodentia > Cricetidae > Peromyscus > Peromyscus leucopus. The sequence continues at coordinate 38,297,222 of NC_051080.1, read as the reverse complement.
AACCTTAAACATATTTTTAAAAAATTTAGGGGGTGTTAATTCCTACATTTTTCTTTACTAATCTTTTTGGGTTTTTCTTTTGAATTACTGGGCAAGGAAGCTGAATATGGTTGACTTACTGCTCTCATGAATGGAAATAAAGATTTGTTAGTGGGAAGCAAATAAAACCCATTTAAGTTGATTGAGTTGGACATATGGTTACTAAGCATCTTGATTTTTCTTTTCTTTTTTTTTTTTTAATGTTTTATTTCAAAATGATCTATTTCAGTGAATCTCTTGGGACCACCAATATTTGGATCTGACTTGGGTAGGACTGAAGTGTTGGACAGAGCAGCAGCAAGTCCTAGGTTTTGTTTGACCTTGTGTAAGCTGCATTAAAATCTTACACTGTGCTGCAGAGGCGATCTTTGTAATTTTTTAAGTGTTACAGTGGAGTTAGAATGTCTAGTTCCGCCATTGTCACTGTTTCAAATAAATGTTCCGTAGCATTCCCACATCGTGGAGAAAGAGTGCTTTCTGTGTTTCTGTCAAAAATGACCTTTCCTATTAGAGAATACCCCTGTCTGCTTGTCCTTCTCTTAATCTTCTTGAGCTAAGATAGTGTTTTTTCACTAACATCATCAGTTCTATCATTCACAGCGTAATTGTGGAAGCATATTTATTGCTAGTTTAATTTCATATATAGTACATATGGTAATTGTAAGGTCATACCTGTAACAGCTGTGGTATCGTACTTGGTCATGGGGTTGCTTGTTTAAATATTAAAATTCTACACTTGGGAACTCCTATCATATCAAAAGACATTGGAAGGAGGGATCCCCTTGGTTTTAGGTATGCTTATGAAATTGAGGAACAATTGCGAATTTAGAGTTCATGTTGAAGTATACATCTTTGTATTTTGAAGAGTTTAAATTGTTTTACGTATGATGAAAGATTCATTTGTCCTATTTAGCTCTTAAGTACTGTGATGTATTTAATGCCTGTTTTTTCTCCTTCCTTCTGCTGCAAGGATGAAGGAAAAGGATATCCAGACTGCATATTTAAATTAGCACATATCTGAAATCATATGTCTGTGCAGGTTTAACTGCTTCATGCAGCAGACACAGATGCATCTTGTTACATGTAAGAAAAAAGCAGTATTTGAACAGAGCATGCATTTAAAGTCCTTGACAGACATTCATCCCATAATCTTAAATTTGAAGTTTGCACGGTGTTCTTTTTGTTCAAGTGTGTTCTTTCATAAAATTTACATGGTGTGCTGTGCTTTCCTGAAGATCAGTTTCTTTTGGACTCTGACTATACATGACCTAATTATATTCTAATATTGCAAATACTACCATAAATGGGTGAAATTGCTCTTCTGATAACTGTCCTTTGCTTTTAGACTTCTGAGTTCCATAGATAAAAGTCTTTTTTTCATAAAGACTCAGTATCATTTCTACACCAGAAGTATTCTTCGTTTTTTTTTTTTTTTCCACTAAAGATACTATAAGAAAAATACTATAAGAAGATAGAGGGGTTTTCTGCTTTAAAGATATGTGGTTAATATTCCTAAGATGCTAAAATAAAATATGGTTTCAAACTGGATCTTGACCTTCCCCTATTTGTTATGTTAGCATGTTTTTGTTTTTGTTTTTTTGGTTGCAGTATTCACTGAACTTAAGTAATGGGTACAATAGGCTATGGATTACTAAATGTCAACAGAAAGCTGACATATAGTGATTCCACACATGTAATCTCAGTACTTGAGAGGATGAGGGAGGAGTCTGAGTTTGAGGCCAATCTGGACTGCGTAGCAAGACTTCAAATCCAGAGAACCGTCCTCCACTCCCACTCACTTCCTTAATTAATTCAGAGGTTTACTTTTGGTAGATTTCTAGAAGTAGGCAGTTCTGCCACATACTGTAGTAAGTAACTTAGATGTGGGTCCAGAGAAGTTACCTGTCTTAACACCTGAGGAAAAAGGAGGCATGTGGTCAGGGATACAAATGGGGAGATGCTGTTGATACATGGCGCTAACAACTATCTTTTCATACTCCATTGTCAGCTTGATTAGCTGTGAGGGATGAGAAACAGCACACAGGTGTGTGGGCTTGTGGAGAAACGTTTGGACAAAAACAAAAGGCTTGGTTAGCCTGCTAGCTGTTGCACCTTAGGAGACAGCTTCATATAGGAGAAATAGCTTCTGTTTCAGAAAGTGGCTCACACCTGAGGTAAATGGACCTGGGGTAAATGATTCCAGGCCCTAGTGGAGTCAGTTCCTCCAGTGACAGCTTTAATTCTAAATACCTTTGCTTTGCAGTTTTATAGATGAAGAAACTGAAACACTTCGGTAATTGCTCAGTGTAACATTTGTGGAGCTAGAATTTTCACAGACACTTGTGGCCTCCCAGCTCTTTATAAATCCCTGACTCCTGATTATTACAGAAGTTTGCGTGGACACGTGTCTGTGCTTGAGTGGTCATTTTGAAACAAGATTTCACTATGCAATTCTGATTTGAAACAAACTCATTTGTGTAGACCATGCCGCTAAGCCTCTGCCTCATGTGTTGAGATCAAAGGCATGCACTACTGTGCCTTGCTGTTACAGGTTTTTTTTTTTTTTTTTGTCTTGTTGCCTCACGGTAGACCTCATCCTTGTAACGCAGGCTGGCACTTGAATTCTCATCTTTCTGCCTCAGCCTCCCAACTACTTGTATTAGGACAATAGTTGTGTCAGCATGCTTGATTGCTGCTTTAAGAAATGGAAAAGTAGGCCGGGCAGTGGTGGCGCAAGCCTTTAATCCCAGCACTCGGGAGGCAGAGCTAGGCGGATCTCTGAGTTTGAGGCCAGCCTGGGCTACCAAGTGAGTTCCAGGAAAGGCGCAAAGCTACACAGAGAAACCCTGTCTCGAAGAAAGAAAAAAAAAAGAAAAGAAAAGAAATGGAAAAGTAGCTGGGTGGTGGTAGTGCACACCTTTAAACCCAGCACTCAGGCAGAGGCAGATGGATCTGAGTTCTAGGCCACTCTGGTCTACAGAGTAAGTTCAGGGCAGCAAAGGCTACACAAAGAAACCTTGTCTGGGGGTAGAGGCGGGTGGGTGGAGAAATTGAAAGCTAACTGGTTAAATAAAGCATATCAGGTTATGTGTACTGCTGAATACATCATTACTATTCTCTGAATAGTAAAGGACAGCATAATTGAAGTTCTTTGTCTTTTAACGAGTATGCAACTAATAAGACTATGATTGGGACTGGAGGGATGGCTCAACAGTTAAGAGTACATCTTGCAGAGGACCCAAGTTCAGTTCCCAAGCACCCACCCATGTTTGGTAGTTCACAACTGCATGTAACCCTAGCTCCAGGTGGTTGTAGCCCTCTTGGCTTCCAAATGCACTGCACTAACATGCACAAACATACTTTAAAAATAAAAAGTTCAGGGGTTGAAGGAGAAGACAAATACAACAATAGCAAGTTTTGAAAGTTTGGACAATTCTGTGAGACTTTGTGTCACGATGGAAACATAAAATACCAATTTTTCTTTTATATTTATATTTATGTAAGTGCATCTGATGCCTTCAGAGGACAAGACTGGATTCCCCTGGAACTGGATTACAGAGGGTTGTGTGATTGCAACTGAACCCAGATCCTGTGCAAGAGCAGCAAACATTGTTAGCTGTCGAGCCATCTGTCCACCCTCAAATTGTCAGTTTAAGCAAACCGAAGCCTCATGCTAGAGCTTTTGCCTACCATGCGTTAGCCACTTGATTTCAAATCTAGCGGCGGGCTTAGTGATGGGTGTTGGAGGTGCCTCCATGAAGAAATGAATGTTCAAGTTGATGACTTTATCCCTTAGCTGTGGCCATCAGCTTATCTTGGAGGGGTGGTTTTATTGTGACATGGTTTCTGCAGTTTAGACTGGCGTACACCCACTCCATGGTACTGGGATAACAGGCGAAGGTTACTAGGATATGATTTGGGGCGGGGGTGGTTGTAGGTTTTTTGGGGGTTTTGAGACCCAGCATGATCTCAAGCTCTAGGTAGCCAGGTAGCTGAAGGTGACTCAACTGATTCTTTTAACAATATATGTATGTCTCAGTGAGTGCGTGTAGGAGCCCGTGGGAGGCAGATCCCCTGGAGCTGGAGTTAGAGTCGTTTGCTTCCATGTGGGTGCTGGGAAGTAATCACGGTTCCTCTGCAAGAGCAGTAGAATTTAGGTTTCCCTCCAGTCCCTTGATCCTCCTTTTTCTACTTCCTGAATGCTGGAAATACAGGTGTTTGTGGAGTGCTAGGGATCATGCTAAGCTAGCACTCTTACAACTGAGCTACGTCCTCAGCCTGGCAACGTGTATTTTGCAAAGGAATTGGGGTGCAGAGGTCATTAGGAGTTTTTATGTCCCCCGTTTTATGTCAATAGGCATGACTAACCAAGTCAGCTTGCTAACAGCCAGGAGTCCGCCTTGGCGGCGCTTTGAGCGCGGATCGTCTAAGTACTCCGGGAATCGCCCCGCCCCTTGCTCTCTCCGGACCAATCGGTGTTCAGGGGCTGTTCTCCCGGCCCACAGAGGGCTGCTTGTGACCCGGAAGTGGTTGTTCTGGTGGAGGCGGGCGGGTCTGAGAGGTGGGGCTTGAGACGCTCCTTTCAGGAGCCCACACTGCGGCGTCTGAGGGGGAAAGTGTGGCATTATGGCCTCTGTGCTGTCCTACGAAAGCCTGGTACACGCCGTGGCCGGAGCCGTGGTGAGGAGGGGTTTGGGGCTTTTCGAAGTCAGCCCCGGGATGGGGCCGGGAGATGGGCACGAGGGGGCCGTGGGGCTGAGTCTGTCACGACGGGGAAAGTTGCTGCAAGAGTGAGGGTGAGGCCAGCGCCCACCCACTCGCCCGCCTGCCCGTGCCCCTGCCGCGCTCTCCCATCGCCCGTCGGGACTGGCGGTCACAAAGGTCCAGAGTTGCTATTTTCTTCACCTTGTAACGTTTAAGGCCAGCCATCCCCATACTTCACACCAAACTTCGACTCACTGGTCCTGAGGAGGAACTAGGTGGGAAGCTGCGGTGCTTGACGAAAGGCTGCTGACAGCCAGTTGTCATGCCCCACCACAGGCAAGTGGCAACAGCTAGTAGAATACCTCTGATCAGCGTTATTGCCAGGAAACGGCAGGGTGTTTTTGTTTTTTAAAATCAGGATCGGTGTTGTTATCCACTCCATGTATAGTTACTATGAGTTAAGTGCTCGGTTCTTGGACGTAGAGGCGTCTGAGTTTCTTCCCTTTCCCTTGCAACTCTACATTCTTGGCACGAGTAACGTTCCTCTTTGGTTCTTTTCTTCGGACTCTTTCTCATGTCCTCCCCTAACTTCTAACCAACATGTACCTTTAGCCTTTTTAGAATTACTCTGGACCATTACTGAATGCTCCTCCTCCCCCAATATTAATGCAGGGACCGCTCATGCTCTGTAAAGAGGAATCTGAGTTTTCGAATTCCAGTTCTATTATTTATTTACTAGGTAATCTCAAGTCTTACCTTTGTAACCTGTAAAGCAGAAGAAATGATAGTTTTCTCCTAGACTCTTGAGAATCAGGTGAGGGGATATTACATGAAGTGTCCTTTTCAAGAAGCCTCATTCATTTAAATCAACCAGAAGAGCCTTTCACCCATTGTGAAAGACCCGGCGATGGAAGTTTGCTTGACGTGTTTTCAGTTTTCAGTTGGTCACAGAGACCTGTGTGACTGGAGTGGAAATGCAAATGGCCACCAAATTATTCATGACTCTGTGTAGGAAAGAGCAGCTGTTGAACTTACTGATTTACACGCCAAACCTGATCTTCTAGGCTGCTTTCTCTGTGGAAGTAGAATAAGGAAGGCACAGTAGGCAGGCAAGAAGTGGCTGTAAGGCTTAGATGAGGTTGTGGAAGTGGTAAGTGATTGTTCTCTTGAAATGTATTTATAAGAGCCACCATAGTTTAGTGAGAGATACCATGTAGATTAGGGTTGGTTGTCTGACAGATTTTTGGCTGAAGGAACATGGTCTTCCTCCTGAGTGAGCTGACAATGGTGAAGGCATGGGTTTGGGGGGAAAGATAAACTTGGTTCTAGTTTTGAGCTAGTTAAATTTGAAGTCCCTGAGAGTAGCATGACATTAAATAATTAACTCACCAAGGAAGTGACCATGGACTGAGTGGAAAAGCAGGCGACAGTAAAAGTTCGGGGAAGTAAGGTTTCAGGCACAGAGTAGACTTGAGAACTAGTGGGGTGGGAGGAAACTGGAAATGCACCCTGCCAGCTGTTCGGAGAAAGTATTTCAGGAAGAAGGGTGTTGTCCCAGTGGGTCATCTGCTGCCAGGCCTCAAGTAAGGTGAGGATAGTGAACTAATTACTGGGCTGACCAAAATAATAAGTACAGCGGTTAATCGAGAAGACCAGTTTTGGTGGATTGGTGGGCAAGATGGAATGTAACAGAAAATAGGAAGAAGAGAAATCCTTGTTACTTTTTCTTTCTCTTATCCAATGTCATTTATTGAGTTCGTCGTTCTGTGGGCCGTATGGTCTTCTAGGTTCTAAGAATATAAAAAACAAAGTCACTTTCTTCACTAACCATTGGCTCCAGTAGAGAAGCCAGTAAACGAGTAAACAAAATGATTTTAAATAGTGAGTGCTATTAAATAAGTAGGGCTAGTAAGCATCTGTTTATAGAAGGCGACAGATATTTTATGTATTATGTACGGTCTCTGTTGTAGCTGCTCAGCAGAGCCATAGTGGTGTGAAAGCAGCCACAGACCATAAGTAAATGGATGGGCAGAGCTCTGTTTCCCATAAAACTGTTGTCACAGAAACAGACAGTACATTGGTTTTGGCCCACGGACCAGTTTTCTGAGCCCTGTGATAAAGCATGACCATGGCAGGGGTGATATATATCTATTAATCTACACAAAACATTTTCATTGATTTATTTCCTATTTTTCTTTCATTAAAATTTCACTTGAAGCCAGGCGGTGGTGTCATGTACCTTTAATCCCAACACAGGGATTAAGGCAGGTGAATCTCTTGAGTTCGTGGCCAACCTGGTCTACAGAGCAAGTTCTAGGACAGCCAGGGCTACACAGAGAAACGCTGTCTTAAAAAAAAGAAAAAGAAAATTTCAGTTGAAATTATGCACTCTGATTTTGCTGGCTTTTCCCCCCAAGTTAACTATTATATGCTTTTATAAGAAAATTCATTTTATTACTCTTGCTTTCTATCAGGAAAGTAGTATTTCTAGTACATATATGAATGAGAAGTAGCTCTGTATGTTGTTTTGGTTATTTTGAAACAGGGTCTCACTGTGTAGCCCAGTGTAGCCCAGAATAGCCTCAAACTTATAAACTTTTCAGCCTCAGCCTCCTAAATTCTTGAAATTAAAGGCATGTACCACTGTATCCAGCTGCTCCGGTGTGTGTGTGTGTGTGTGTGTGTGTGTGTGTATGTGTGTGTGTGTGTGTGTGTAGCCCAGGCTGGACTTGAACTTGTGAATCTCCTATCCCTTTCTGTTCAGGTATCCTCCCAGTGTGTGCTACCACAACCAGCGGTGTTTTGTTGTTGCTGCTGTGGTGATGATGATGATGATGATGATGATGATTACTATTCAACTGTCATGCCAAAGAGTTGTTTTAAAATTCTTAGTAGGGGCTGGGTGGCGGTGGGACACACCTTTAATCCCAGCATTCGGGAGCCAAGCAGATCTCTCTGAATTTTAGGCCAGCCTGGTCTACATAGCGAGATCCAGGATAGGCACCAAAACTACACAGAGAAACCCTATCTCGAGAAACAAAAAACAAACAAAAAACAAAAATTCTTAGCAGGTCTGTATATTAAAGTTAAATAACATAACCTAGGCTGTAATATTTTGGTTATCATCAGATTATTTTTGAAAGATTTCATATGTAAAAATGTGTCTCTTTTTTTTAAGCTGACTTTGACCTTGCTGTGTAACCAAAGATGATCTTGAACTTCTGATCTTCTTGTTTCCAGCTCCTAAATTCTAAGATTAGAGCATTAGGTTTTTGGATTGAATCCAAGCTTCCAAACTAATAGGTTTTCTGCACCTCCACCCCATAATTGTTTTCTCTACCAACGCAGTAAGTCAGATCAAGCCAAATTGAAAAAGTATAACAAGTTTATTTGAGCAAAGCAACTCCTGGGTGAGTTCTCCAGTCTCAGAGATCAAGACCAGAGAATTCTTGTCCCCAAACTAAAGCAGGGAGACTTTATAGGTTGTAGGTGAGGGGTGATGACGTGTCCCCCACAAGCTGGGCTTGTGCCCAAGTATGGTGCTTTAGGCCGGGACTTGAGTGGCTGGCAACTTCAGGGGAGGAAGCTGCAGTAGCCACCACGAGTGTGGAACTGGGCTTTTTTGTGCCTGCCTTTGTTTAGAGACTCTGCCTGGGTTAGAGAGAGGGAGACAGGAATGGGGCTTTCCGGATCATGCAAGGGCAAGTTGGAGGTTCTAACCCAACACAAAGATGCTTGGCAAGCTCTACCAACTTAGTTACATCCCGCACCCAGAAATATCTATTTACAAGCAAAAGATTTCTGTAGTCTAGAATTTGAAAAGCGCTATTTGTAGGACTTACATGGGGTAGATTGCACACTGAAACAGGGTTCAGAATTGTCATGATTAATCAGTAATATCAAAATTTTTATTTATTAGTCGGTTTGTTGGAATTTGTGTGGAGATGAAAGGACAACTGTGGGGAGTCAGTTTTTTCTTTCACTGCATGGTTCCAGGCATGAACTCAGGTCTTCAGGCTTGTTCCACAAGAGGTTTTATCCTTGCTGTCTCAGTTCTCTGGCCTGATTGATCAGTAACTTTAAGGAAACATCTTTTGTACCAACGGCTTATTTAAATCATTTTGATTTATTTTTTTGTTTGCCTTGTTTATCTAGCAGGGCAGTCTCTTTATATTGGTTAGGCTGGCCTTCAACTTCTGGGTTCAGGACACCCTGCATCCTTGAGTAGCTGAGGTTGTTAGAGAATCTCCAATGTTATGCAGAGGAGTTTGGGTTACAGTTGGTCAGATAAAATGTTTGTTGAAATGTAGCTACATCATTGGCCTCTGTTCTCTGTGTGTTTATATACAAATGAGGTAGACTTTTGTTGTTATTATTTATATAACTGTTAGTAGAGTTTCTTATTCTGGGATTTTTCTGTTTGCTTGTTATGAGTGTGTTTGTTTTGGAATATAGAGTATCCATGTGACTCAGTTAGGGCTCCCTGGTTACAGGGTGGAGAAACAGACTGGGTATTTTAAGCATTAAGGTGAGTTTTCTTTAAAGGCTATTTGAGACCTGCTCTGTCAATGGGAAGCTGAAAAACTTGGAGCAGAAAGGAGCCAAGTGGCTCTAGATGATTTCTGAAATAGTCACTGGAAAGTCTACCAGACACCACCACTGACATCAGAAGCTTTGTCCTGCCTGTCTCCCCTGACCAGATTCTACTTCAGAGTCAAAGTCCTGCAGAGTTCCTGCTAACAGAACTCAGTGCCTTGTACCCAGGCGAGCCTTGACAAGCCTCTTGTAATGAACAGGTGTGGAAGGAAGGTATGGGCAGAAGGACCCTTTAGAGGCCTCTTCAGGGGCTATAGTGGAGGGTGGCACCTGGATTTTCTGTCCTGCCAAGATTGTATACAGTAGGGCGAGGTAGTTCTTCAGAAGAAAATTAGAGGCTGGAGAAATGGCTCAGCAGTTAGAAGCTATGGCTACTTTTACAGAGGACCCAGCTGCAATTCCCAGCACCACATGATCGCTCACAACCATTTTTATCTTCCATCAAATGATATCCAACACCCTCTTCTGGCCTCCATAGGAACGGTATGCATGTGGTACACAGACAACAATCATACATATAAATTAAGAAAAGAAAATCAGCAAAAGAGAGTGATGTTATGTGACCCAAAACTTTTGACATCTGTATATCAGTGTGCTAGAGTGCCTTGAAGTCAGATGTAGTGGTTGTGCACACCTACAATCCCAAACCTCAGCACTCAAGGTAGGAAGGAGGATCCCACTTCCTAAACCAGTCTGGGCTATATAGGGAGACCCTGTCTCTAAAATCAGAAGTCTTCAAATAGCATTGATTTTTAAAAATATATTAATATTCCAAAGCTGGACATGGTGGTACACTCCTTTAATCCCAACACTAGGCAGGCAGAGTCAGGTGAATCTCTTGAATTCGAGGCCAGCCTGGTCTGCAGAGTGAGATCCAGGATGGCCAGGGCTACACAGAGAAACCTTGTCTTGAAAAACAAAACAACAAAAAAGTAATATAGGAATATTTCATTTATGTATGGTTACTTATACTACACTTCAGTCCTTTGCTTTGATAAACATTTTGTATAATGCAAATGTTAATGTTATCTCCCATGACTCCATTACTTCAGTTTCACTAATTTTGTGATATTTAGAGAAAGAAAAAACAAACTATATTTCCAGAGTCAATTAATTTGTATCCCTATCTGTAAAATGTCAGTAACCTCCCAGGGCTTGTGATATTAATAATGTAATAAGACTTTTTATGTTACTTGACACTATTATAGTGTATATGTATAGGGCTTTTGAAATTGAAATTGAATAGTCATGTTACAGTATCCTTTGACTTTTGCTTTCCCGCAACGTTTGTATGTATATTCTATGGGCAAAGGACTCCTATTGAGGTGCTCTGAAGGTCAGAAAACAGTTTCCTGGAGTTGATTCTTCTCTTCCCACCATGTAGGTTCTGGGGAATCAAACTTGGGCCATCAGACTTGGCAACAAGCATCTTTATCCTCTGAGCTACCATGCTGGCCCTCTCTTACCTCTTTTTCTTTTTTTCAAGCCAGGGTTTCTCTGTGTAGTATTGGAGCCTGTCCTGGAATTCACTCTGTAGCCCAGGCTGGCCTCGAACTCACAGAGATCCACCTGCCCCTGCCTCACGAGTGCTGGGATTAAAAGCGTGCGCCACCACCGCCCGGTCTTACCTCTTTTTAAAGAAGTAAATGTGTTCTAATAGCTAGAAAGAGTTTTGGAGTAAAGTTTAGCTCTCTGTCATTGTGGATAACTTACATTTTTTTCCTGAACTTGGGTTTGCCAAGTTATGAACACAGGGTTTTAATGAGACATTAGGGAACTGATGGGAATATTCCAGTTGGGTCTGTTCTTAAAATTGCATTCTTTTTACCCAGTTTCAGAAACTCAGTAAGTATGTAATTAGCATGGTCAGTGGCCTGAGTTTAATCTCCAGCACCAAGAAGGAGGAAGAGAAGGGCAACCCTTACTGCTGCTTTCACTCTAGCAGATGATCTCACCTTTATCCTCTAAAACCTAGAGGATAAAGTCTAGTTCATCTGCCGTGTGTGGGGCCCGCACACCTTTAATCCCAGCACTCAGGAGACAGAGGCAGACAGATCTCTGTGAGTTCGAGATCCAGAAAGCCAAGGCTGCTCAAAGAAACCCTGTCTCGGAAAAAATGAGAAAAAAAAAAAAGAAAGAAAGAAAGAAAAAAGGGAAAACAAACAAGCGAACCAATTGGAAAGAAGGTAGGAAGAAGTATATTTACTGGGCTCTAAAAATGTATGTCTTTCTTTAACATTATTTATAGTGGGGTGTGTATGTGTGTGTCTGTGTGTGTGTATGTCTGTCTGTGTGTGTGCCTGTGCACGATGGCATTTGTGTGGAGATCTTAGGACAGCTCTCCTTCATCATTCGAGTTCCAGGCATGAAACTCAGCTTGTCAGGCTTGGCAGCAAGTGCCAGTCCCCAAGGTGCATTTCTTTTCTTCCCCTTACCCTCATCCTTCTAGTGTTGAACTCTAGGGCTCCTCCTATCTAAACTTCAAAAGTAGTGAACCCTTGTGCACATATGAAAACACATTTCTGAATAATATGTGAGTTAGAGGAAATCATAATGAAACTAAAGTATTTAGAACTGAGTAATATTATAGTGCATATTAAAACTTGTGGATGTGCAGAATCACTGAATGAAATTGAATACCTAAACAAGTGGAAAGAGATGCTGTGTTTGTGGTTTGAAAGACTTAATATAGCACTCTCCATGCAGCTTCATAGACTCAGAGCAATTCCTACCAAAGTTCCAGCTTGTTCTTTGCAAAAATTAGAGGACAGATGCCAAAACAGTCATGAAAAGTAAGAATAAAGTTGGACTACTCCTTCCACTCTCAAGTGCTACAAGACTGCAGCCCTCAAGAGGCCACCGACACAGGAATACAGATCCACGGAGTAAAGCTGAGAATCTAAAAACCTCCAGAATTCAGTTGATTTTTTGCAAGGCTCCTGGACTCTGAGGAAACAGTAGTCTCTTCCGTAAATGGCAGAGGTATAACTGGGTGTCTACGTGCAGAAGAATTACAAACATTCACACCTACTTTGGCCATACACAAAAATTAACAAAAAATTAACCTCAGACCTAAGTGTTAGTGCAGGGGCCACAGGGAAGCACACAACTCTTAAATAAGACAGAAATGTAAATCTTTTTTTAATTTTTTAATTATTACTATTTTATGTATATGGGTGTTCTGCTTGCGTGTATGTCTGTGTACACTTGCATGCCTGGTGGCAGAGGCAGGAGGATCCAAGTGTTAGAGACCAGCTTAAGTTGAATAGCAAGACTTTGTTCCTTCCCCCCTCTTCCCTCCAAAAGAAAACAGGTTTGGGGCCAGCAAGATGGCTCAGCAGATAAAAGCACTTGCTGTCAAGCCTCACAGCCTGAGTTTCATCCCTAGAAATCACGCCGTGGAAAACCAACTCCTGCAAGTTGTATTGTCATGTGTTCCTTGTTTTTTTTTTTTTTTTTTTTTTTTTTTGGTTTGTTTCTTTTTGTTTTTGTTTTCCAAGACAGGGTTCCTCTGTGTAGCTTTGGTGCCTATCCTGGAACTCACTTTGTAGACCAGGCTGGCATCGAATTCAGAGATCTGCCTGCCTCTGCCTCCTGAGTCCTGGGATTAAAGGCATGTGCCACCACCACCTGGCTGTCAAGTGTTCCTTGTAAGAAGAAATGTCTTTTAAAAGAAAGAAAATAGTTTTCTCTGTCCCAACTTCTAGAAAGACCCTGGAGACATTGAGGGTTCTCCAGATTATTCCTTGAGAGTTGCTAGAGTATATTATTCTCATATTCCAATGTGTCCCCGTCTGGCCTGGGGCTTGCTAAATAGCCAGGCTGATCCCTAAGTCATCACCTCCCTCCTCAGCCTCCTAAGTGCTACAACGATAAGCAGGAGTCAGTCATTACACTGAGCTCTCCCATCTTTCTTAAAAATTGTTTTTAGCCAGGCGTGATGGCCCACATCTTTAATCCCAGCACTCAGGAGGCAGAGGCAGGCAGATCTCTGAGTTTGAGGCCAGCCACATCTACAGAGCAAGTTCTAGGGTAGCAAAGGCTACACAGAGAAACCTTGTCTCAGAAAACAACAACTAAAAACAAAACAAACAAACACCTGAGACAGGGCCTTGCTGTTAAGTTGTGCAGGGTAGCCTCAAATTCATGATCCCTCTACCTCTGACTCCAGAGTGATGGGTGTTACGAATTATTGCTCAGGGGGACCCCTGAGGGTATCCCACACATGCAAGGAAGCATGCTGGGCAGATGCAGCTGCGGGATGGGCAGATGCACACCATGTGGGCATGGTGGCGGTGGCCAGTAATTCACAACCCTGACGCTGCATCCATGTGGAGAGTTTATTATAATAGAGAGATGAAGGAAAGAGATGATAGGAAAGAGAAAGACAGAAAGAAAGAGAGAAGAAGGGGAGGAGGTTTTCCTTTGAAGTTCTTATGTCAGGACTCAGGGCAGTGCCAAGGGGTGGGCTTTCAAGGGGTGGATCAGCATATTAACCATGGGACTACAAGTATGCACCACTATGCCTAACTATAAATACTTTTTTGAAAAATGAGAGAGAGCTTAGGGATGTGGCTCAGGTGGGAGAGTGACTGTCTAGTGCCAAAGACCTGCTTCAGGCGGGGTTCAGGTCCCAGAGAGGATGGGGGGTATGGGGGAGATGTGTCCTGAGGGGTGAATTGAGATGTCTGCCAGCGGTGGTCATCCCAGTCCCCCCCTTCCCCCAACCCCCCCCCCCGCCCCAGACAGGTAGTTTTGATACCTGTCCTGGATCTCGCTCTGTAGACCAGGCTGGCCTTGAACTCACAGAGATCTGGCTCTGCCTCCCAACTGCTGGGATTAAAGGTGTGCGCCACCGTCACCCGGCTCAGCAGTGGTTTTTGAAAAGAGATTCTACATTTTATACTCTAGAGTTGTAGAAAGGAATAAATGGGAGAAAGGGGGCATGTGACCTGGGCTGTGGCTTGAGATCTGGGGTTGAGGAATCTAGCATTGACCTTGACAGTAGACACCTGTCATATGTTAATGGAAGGGCCACAAGTTCCTCTTGCCAGAGATAAGGAGAATGACTGCTTTAGCAAGCAGGAGATTTCCTCAAGCCCCCGAGGGAATGGAGGCCCTTATCCAAATGCCTGATCTTGGGAAAAGGACTTCTGAAGAGCAGACACCATACTACATTTTAAGATTAGTTTTCATTCCTCAAGGTGATAGGCACTGAGCTGTTCCCTAATTGTGTCCCTCAGTCTTACTATATGGGCCTGTTTCTCTTATGCTACCAAAGGGGAAGGTCCTGAAGTCTTACTCTTTTCCCATTATTCTGTACCATTCTGATTTCTCTATACTTATTAACTGAACTCTTGTCCTTAATGGCCTCAGACTCTGGATCTGGATTGTAGGCATTTCATTCTTCGGATCAGGTGTGTCTAGTAAATCTCTAACTTTCCTGTTCTTGGTGTAATTAGGCACAATGGGATTCCTGGTTCCAAGGTGGTGGACTTTTTTTTTCCCAAAGAATTATTTTGTTTAGAGAGGCTATAATTGTACACATTTTCATCCTTTACCAAAGCCCACACAAAATTTCTCAAATGGATTGTCTCTGAAAACAAAACAAAACAACAACAAAATTCCCAAAGGGAAAGGCATAATAGTGAGAATCATTAAAAATGGAAGTAAAAGGGTGCTGGAGAATTGTGATTCGAAAAGTCGGAATGCTGGAACTTTGTCAAGCAGCAATGGTTGCCATGCAGGTCCACACCAGCCTAGCATACATAAAGTTCTAGGTTGGATCCTCAACCTTATGTAAACTGTATAAACATCCCAGCACCAAAGAATGGATGCAGGAAGGTCAGGAGTTCAAGGTCATCCTCAGCTACACAGAGAGATCAGGCCAGTCAGTCTAAAAAAAAGTGAGAGAGATGGAGAAATGGTTCAGTCGTTAAGAACACCGGCTGCTCTGCCAGAGGACCAGGGTTCAATTCCCATCACCCACATGGCAGCTCAAAACCACCTGTAACTCCAGTTCCAGGGGATCAGAATCCTCTTCTGGCTTCTACAGGCACAAGGCATGTATGAGGTAGACAGATACACATTCAGGCAAAACACCCTACATATAAGACAGTTTTTTTTTTTCTTTAAGACAGGGTTAGAACAAATTATCTTGAACGAATTGTATTTTTTTTTTTTCCAAGACAGGGTTTCTCTGTGTAGCTTTGCGCCTTTCCTGGGACTCACTTGGTAGCCCAGGCTGGCCTCGAACTCACAGAGATCCGCCTGCCTCTGCTTCCCGAGTGCTGGGATTAAAGGTGTGCGCCACCACCACCACCACCACCACCACCACCACCACCACCACCGCCCGGCTTGAACGAATTGTATTGGTGTATGATTTGGGAAATGGAAGCCCTTTTTAATTCCCTCCCGTCCCCATTTCTAGTTACAGCTAAATCCCAGCACTGTGGAGCAGAAGCAGGGCAGGTGGATCAAAACAAAAACAAACAAACCCAAAAGACTAACCCCGAAAAAAGAAAGAGCTGGGTGCAGTGTCCTGTGATCCCGGCATTCAGGAGGCACAGACTGGCAGATCAAAATTACTGAGTTCAAGGCTAGCCTGGTCTACATAGGGAATTCCAGACCAGCCAAGAGCTACATAATGAGACCTTGTCTAAAAAAATAAGCAAATAAAAGTAAGTCATATGTGTGAGGCTGGGGAGATGGCTCAGTGGTTAAGAACATTTGCTGCTCTTCCAGAGGACCAGAGTTTGGTTCCCAGAACCCACACTGAGCAGCTCACAACCACCTACAGTCCAGCCCTGGGGGGCTTGGTGGGCACCCACACACATGTTACATATACTCACAGACTGACAAATAGAAAAGGAAAAAAAGGGCTGACGGGATGGCAGAGTGGGGAAAAGCACTTAATGTCTGGCCTGATGACCTGTGTTCCATTCTAGTGTAAGGAAAAAACCAGCTCCCTCAAATTAGTCGTCCTTTGACCTCCATTCATGTGCCACACACAATAAATAAATGAAATACTTTAAAAAAATAAAGAGAAGTTGTCTGTGTGTTTGGCCGGGAGTGTGCTCTTTGACTGTGAACAGGGCTTGAGGAGCAAGAGTGCTTCCATCCTGCTTCTGCCGCTCTGCCTTTGGGCTGACCCTGGCTGCTGGCCCCAGGCTCCTCGCTCTCCAGTGAAGGGGCCCCCAGGCTTCAAGTGCCAATGCAGTATAGGAATTTACTGTTCCCCCAACGCAGAATGTTGTAATTCAAAACGGTTTGGGTGGAAGAATGTGGTCTCTGAAATAGATTTCTCTGGAAATAGATTCTTGTAAATTGTAATTATTGTCTGCAATAGCACTCCCACTCAGATAGCTAGAATCCTGTGGGCTCAGTAGGTTTATTTTATGTCTGTCTGGCACAGCAGCATGGCACATCAGGGCTGCTCTGTCGTTTGCGTCTTCTCGTTTTGTGCAAGTGAACAAATTGTTCTCAGGAAAAGATGAACGTATTTAGAGGAATTTAATTCAGATTCTGAAAACCATGTGTTTGCGTAACTTGGTCTAAGGCGTGCATATAAAATAAATATTTTGTTGCAGGTGACAGTGCATGTGAAAAACAGCCCTCTGTGTTTGCTTGATGAAGAAGCAAGTACGGCAGGTCCCCAGTGTGTAAAATACCTGTGTCCCAAATTTAGATGCAGTAGTGGTTAAGTGTGAACTTTGAAGAGGCTGCCAGATTTGAGTTCTGATCTTGCTAGGTAGGGAAACTGCTAACCCTCTCTAGCTGGTTTCCTATCTGTAAAATGGACAGGATGGCAGTCCCTATTATGTCAGGCTGACGGGACTAATTTTGTAATTGAGGTGTAGTGAGGTGTAGTGCACATAACAACGTTAATTTTAAAATGTGCACTTCAGTGGTATTTAGTACATTGAGAATGTTGTACCATCACTACTTTTGTCTTTTTTTTTCTTTTTTTTTTTTGTTTTGGTGTAGCCCTGGCTATCTTGGAACCCTCTCTGTAGACCAGGCTGGCCTCAAACTCAGAATCTGCCTGCTTCTGATTCTTGAGTGCTGTAATTTAAAGGCGTGCACTACCACGCCCAGCCACTGCCTCTGTCTTTTTTTTTTTTTTTTTTTTTTTTTTTTTGGTTTTTCGAGACAGGGTTTCTCTGTGTAGCTTTGCGCCTTTTCCTGGAACTTAATTGGTAGCCCAGGCTGGCCTCGAACTCACAGAGATCCGCCTGCCTCTGCCTCCCGAGTGCTGGGATTAAAGGCGTGCGCCACCACCGCCCGGCTTCACTGCCTCTGTCTTATGCTGAAACATGAGTGTAGTGTACATACACATGATGAAATTTACCCATCCATGAGGAATGAGCAGTTGACACACACTCCTTAGTGTGGGAAAAGAAATGGGAGTGGGTTACATGATTCTTCTTATAGGAATTACCCAGAATGTGTATGTCAGTAGACGGAAAACATATTTGTGGCGGCCAGAGGCTGAGTAGAGGGGGAAATGGAAAGTACTTGCGTATGAATTGTATTCTTTGGTTTTACTTTTGTTTTGAAATATAGTCTCATGTTCTAGGCTGGCTTTGAGCTTCCTAAATGGTTAAAGATGATCTTGAACTTCTCTCCTGCCTCTGCCAAGTACTGGGCATAACCTGGGCATAACCGTGTACCATGCCCAGGTTATGCGGAACTGACAAGTCAAGTCCAGGGTTTTGTGCCTTTCAGGCAGGCACACTGCCAGCTGAACTACAGCCTCAGGCCTGAATATGTATTCCAGAATGGCTAGTTTTAGACTATATGAATTTTTTTAAATTTATTTATTATGTATACAGAAGAGGGTGCCAGATCTCATTATAGATGGTTGTGAGCCACCATGTGGGTGCTGGGAATTGAACTCAGGACCTCTAGAAGTGCAGCCGGTGTTCTTAACCTCTGAGCCATCTCTCCAGCCCTAGACTATATGAATTTTACCTCACTTCAAAAGCAAAACAATAACTGGTGATGGTTTAATTCCTGCACTTGGCAGGTGGCAGAGGCAAGTGGATCCCTAAGTTCAAGGCCAGCCTACTCTACTGAGAGTTCCAGGACAGGCAGGACTACACAGAAAAATCCTATCTCAAAAACAAAACAAAGCAAAATAAAAAAGTTCCTGAAGACTTAAAGTAGAAGAACCTGCTTAACCCTGTGGCTGTCTAATCTGTAGCCCTCCAGGGTTGTTTTTTTAACTTTCTAGTCTATTGAGATAAGCGGGAGAAGGGTGTTTGTTATATTTTATTCAACATTTCTAGGTTTGGGGCAGCACATTGTCTAAGACACTGTATTGCTATAATTAGAAACCCATATCTCAAGTTTCAAGCCTCACATTCATGTTTCTAACAAAGAATAGGGGGTAGCCGGGCGGTGGTGGCACATACCTTTAATCCCAGCACTTGCAAGGCAGAGGCTGGCAGATCTCTGTGAGTTCGAGGCCAGCCTGGTCTACAAAGCAAGATTCAAGGCACCAAAACTACACAGAGAAACCCTGTCTCAAAACAAACAAACAAAAAACCTAAAGGATAGAGGGAATTTGTGTGTGTGTGTGTGTGTGTGTGTGTGTGTGTGTGTGTGTATGTGTGTGTGTGTGTGTGTGCGCGCATCCTCTCCTTTACTGGAGTAAAACCTATGAGCTTTGGGTTCCTATTCATTTACTGCTGCTGGCCCACAGGGATTATGACAAGTAAGGCTGGGACTGGCAGACTAGCTTTCTGTGCCACTTCCATATCCCAAGTCACCTTAGGGAAGTCTAGAAGCCCATATTCAGGTATTACCTGGGACTGGTATTCCCTGGTTGCTGTTGTTATGATGTTCAACTCATCAACCTGAAAGGCACCCCAGGGCTCCCTCTACTTCCCAGTGCTGTGGAATAATCTTTCTGAACACTGTGAAAATGTGTTGCTCTCATTGTTAATAAAAAGCTCATTGGCTGATAGCTAGGCAGGACTTTTGGGGCAGAGAGAATGCTGGGTAGAAGGACAGAGTCTGAAGAGTCAGAAGCAGACACAAAGAGAAGCAAGGTGAACGTGCCATGTTGAAAGAAGGTACCGCCATGTGGCAGAAATACGGGTTTCATGTGGTAGATAAGATCACTGAAACATGAGTGTAGTGTACATACACATGATGGAATTTACTCATCCATGAGAAGGAATGAGCAATTGACACACACTACTGAGAGGAAAATCACATGGAAGATAAGAAATATGGGTTAATTTAAAATTTAAGAGTTAGCTAGTAATCAGCCTGAGCTATCAGCTGAGCATTTATAATTAAGTCTCTATGTGGTTATTTGGGAACTGGTGGCGGACAGAAAAGTCCACCTACATCCCAGGATTTGTTCCCACCATCCTGTTGGATCTGTTCTCTGTTGCTGCTGTAACAAATGGTACCGTGCTTAGGGGCTTAAAACCACACCTGTTTATCATCTGTGAGTTAGGCTAGTGCAGGTTTACTGAGATCAATCAAGACATTAGAAGAGCTGTGTTCCTTTTTGAAGACTCTAGGGTAAAAACAATTTCCTGACTTTGACCACTTACCAGAAGCTGCCCACCATCCTTGACTGAAGTTAGCAGTACAAGTCCTTCTCACCTTGTGTTGTTCGCTCCCACTTACTCTTCTGTTCTGCTTTTTTTTTAGCGCTGGGAATAGAATCAGCTGTTTTAAGGTCAGCTTATTAATAAACTACATAAATGTGACATTTTTACAGGTAGTAGGAGTTAGGACAGCCACTAGGAAGAAACCCTACTTCAACCTTTGTTCTCCACATGCATGCATAAACACACACACACACACACACACACACTCATTAGTCTTTAGGACAAGGTCTTGCCATGTAGCCTTGGCTGTTCTGGAACTTGCTATGTAAACCATGCTGGTCTTGAACTTGTAGAGATCTGCCTGTCTCTACCTTCTGAATTTTGGAATTAAAGATGTGTGCCACCATGCCTGGCTTAGAATATATTTTTAAATTATTGACTATTTTGATTTTGGGCAGTATCAGAGGGCTTATAGTAGCAAATGACCTGAGGGGAAAATTCTATTTATCTGTTGTCTTCAAATCTTTGTTTCTTTTTCAATATCAGAGAAACAGAAGAAAATTCTTCTGGAAAATTAAATTCTCCTTTTTAACTATCTAATAATAGAAGTCTGATTATTCATAATCCCAATAGATTAAAGTACTTCGTTTATTTGGTAAGAATTTAATTTAACTTAATGAGTTTTGGATCATTTAAAAGGTGCAGTCTGAGGCTAGAGAGATGGCTCAGTGGTTAAGAACACTGGCTACTGTTGCAGAGGACCTGAGTTCAATTCCCATCAGCCACATGGCACCTCATAATCATCTGAACTCCATACCTGGGGAACCTGACATTTTCTTCCAGCCTCCACTGTGCACCATGCATGCAAATAATGCACAGACCTACATGCAAATAAAACACCTATACATGTAAAATAAATGAAAAAATTTAAAAGCCACATTTTTTTTTTTTAAAGTTGTGGCCCGTGTGTAAGTTAGTGTAATGGCTAAAGTCCTTTTTCAACTCTGCAGGGAAGTGTGACTGCCATGACAGTGTTCTTTCCCTTGGATACCGCCAGACTCCGACTTCAGGGTGAGTACTGATCACACTCCTGGTCTTCTGACGTCGGGACACAGACATTCTCCAGTACATACTGCACCAAGATAAGAATACTCTGTTTGCATAACCACTGTCTTCTGCTTGCTTGTTTTGTGACAGGGTTATAGATAACCTGTGCTGGCTTCAAACTCACTCTAGAGCCTAAGCATGAACTCCTGCCTCCACCTCTAAAGTTTGTGCATTATAGGTATACACCACTGCACCTGACTTAAATATTGGATCCCTCCCCCACTTCTCTTTCCGTGCTAGGGGTTGAACCTAGAGCTTTGTGCAAGCAGCTAGTGCTCAGCCACTGGGTATGTCCTCCCTCCAGTATTGTTAACGGAAAAAGAGAGTCAGTCACCTGTAGAAAATGCCACAGTGGGAGTTAGTTACCAGATGTGCAGTCAGAAAAGCCTGAATACTAAGTGGACAGGAACAGTTTCTATTATAAACTAATGACTACTTAAGAAACATATTCTTCTGGGCTGGAGAGATGGCTCAGCAGTTAAGAGCACTGACTGTTCTTCCAGAGGTCCTGAGTTCAGTTCCCAGCACCCACATGACAGCTCACAACTGTCTGTAACTCCAGTTCCAGGGGATCTGATACACCCATACAGACATACGTGCAGGCAAAACACCAATGCACATAAAATAAAATAAATAAATTATTAAAAATAGAAAGAAACATTCTTCAATACCAAGGCTTTGCAGTCTTTTACAACAGAAAAGGCTGGCCTGAAGGGTTAAGTCCAGGGGACCCCGGGGCAGGAGAATTTCCTCACACTAAAATGATTACATACAGCTCATTTACTCATGCCAGTACACCAAGACACCTCCCTTCTGAAATCCGTGTCACTGATTTTTTTTTTTTTTTTTTTTTTTTTTTTTTTTTTTTGAGACAGGGTTTCTCTGTGTAGCTTTGCGCCTTTCCTGGAGCTCACTTGGTAGCCCAGGCTGGCCTCGAACTCACAGAGATCCGCCTGGCTCTGCCTCCCGAGTGCTGGGATTAAAGGCGTGCGCCACCACGCCCGGCCCGTGTCACTGATTTTACCATATAACAAGCCCACACTTGAAAAAGTTGTTTTTTTCTTAGCAGTTATTTAAAAAAAAAAAAAAAAAAGATGTTTCAAAGGCAGGTGGGAAATGTACTTTCAATATGCTGTACATGTAATAGATGTCTGCATTAGGGCAGTGTGCTGCCTGATGGATGAGGGGGCAGTAAAATCCGGACTGCACTCACACACCTGCCAAGCACGTTCAAGCAGGATTGACCTTGGAAACAAAGATGTCCTAAGAGAGTCAGCCCCTGTCTGCCAGTGATGGCGCACACCTTTAATCCCAGCACTCAGGAGGCAGAGGCAGGTGGATCTGAGTTGGAGTCCAGCCTGGTCTAACACCCCATGGCTTTTGTTTTATAGTAGATGGTCAGACTCAGGTCTTACGTGTGCTAGGCAAGTGCTCCACCCCGAGCTCTGTTTCCAGGATGACTTTTGAGGCTTAAACTGGACATTTTTAAAGGAATGAGACTTTCTAAAAAGAGGAAGGAGACTGGGAAACAGTGGAAACATACACCCGCTGTCCTTGCTAGTCTAGACATGTGCTCCTAACCTATCTCTAGCACTACAGGATTTTGCACTTTGCTGTAATTCTTTCTCCTATTTTTTTTCAAACTTGAAATTATTAGCATTATTGTTGTTGTTATGGTTATTATCACTTTGGTTGTTGTTGTTATTCTTATTATCATCATCATTTTGGTTTTTTGAGACAGGGTTTCTCTGTGTAGCTCTGGCTATCCTGCAACTCATTATGTAGACGAGGCTGGTCTTGAACTGATCCACCTGCCTCTCCCTCCCAAATGCTGGGATTAAAGGCATGCGCCAACACACCTGTCTCAACTTGAAATTATAAACTGATGCCACAACTTGCATAAAGACAGTTTGAAAACTAGCTCAGAGGTTAAACATTTTGTGACTACTGCTTGCAGTTAGAATTTTTAGGTAGGTAGTTACATAATTCACAAAGTAAAACACATAGGAAGGAGTGCTGTACAGGGAAACCTCCACTTCCTCTTCACCCCTCTTCACTGCAGTTAACACTGACTGACTTTGGGTTGTTTCTTTGGTGTCTTCATTGCTAGGAAAGGTGTGTGTGTGTGTCTTAGTTTTTAAAATTAATTATATGTATGCTGTGCATCTGGGGATATGTGCACGTGAGTGCAGATGGCCTCAGAAGCCAGACCTGTTGGAATCCCTGGAGTTACACGTGGTTGTGAATCACCTTACATGCTGAGAATCATGCCCAGGTCCTCTACAAGAGCAGTACAAGCTCTTAACTGCCGAGCCATCTCTCCAGCCCCAAGATTTCTTGATTTGGACATCCTTCAGAATGGCAGGCGTAGGGTGGGATCTGTGTACATACCTGCAGTCACAGGAGCTGTACTGAGACCTTGTTTTAGAGAGGGAGGAAGGAAGAAAGAATGAGAGAGGCAGAGCAAAGCAAAAAAGAATGTTTGCAGAGTCTAGAGTACAGTGTGTATAGGGGTGAAGCCTGAGACAGTGTCAGCCAGCTTTTCCTGGTTTTCAGACTCTATGGAATAACAAGCAAGTAATGTAGGTTCTGAATTTTCCACCTTACTCACACAAAAAGCTTACTTTGTTCCAGATCATGCATTTTGACAATTACTTTTTAGGTTTTATTTGATGTATATGGGTGTTTTGCCCAATGTGTATCTGTGTACCACATGCATGCCTGGTGTCCACAGAGACCATAAAAGGTAGCACTGGAGTTAATTGAACCCAGGGTCTTCTGGAAGAGCAGCAGTGCTGTTAACTGCTGACTCGTCTCTCCAGCCCTCCAGACTTCCCATCTTGAGCCTGGCAGTGTATTTCTCTTCATCTAGTCTTCCAGTTGTCAGGTAGTCTGGTGTGGATGCACCATAACCTGCATACCCTTGCCCTGTTGTGGAAGAATTCTTGGGTTGTTCTATTTTTTTGTTATTTTGTTCTTACAAATGTGATGTAAGAATAGATTTGTTCATAGGCCATTTTGTTTCTGTAAATTTTATGGGATTTCTTCTGAATCAAGGGTAAATGTATGTGTGATTTTGAGTAAATGCCAGATTGCTTTTATTAGGGGCTGACTAACTTGCCATTTCATAAGATATACTGGTACCAATTTTAATTCTGAGGAAATTGGTTCATTTCCATATTTTTTTGTTTTCAGATTAATTTTCTAGTATGGGCAGGAAATTTGAAGTTAATTGAAGTGGATATTAGTTTCAGAGATAATGCACAAAAATGAGAATGTTGTCCTTCTGGGATTTTTTTTTTTTTTTTTTTTTTAAGGTTGGGAAGCAACACAAAGCCAGAACTCTTGGAACTTGAGGGGTTTTTTTTGTTTGCTTTTGATCTTTGTTTTGTTTTCTTTTTTGGTTTTTCAAGACAGTGTTTCTCTGTGCAGTTTTGGTGCCTTGAACTAATGGAGATGCTCCTGACTCTGCTGGGATTAAAGGTGTGCACCACCACCACCTGGCTTGAAACTTGAGTTTTAATCCTGACTTTGCTTTTGTTTTCCTGGCCTTTTTTATAAAAGGAAGAGAGTAGGGGCTGGAGAGATGGCTCAGAGGTTAAAATTAAGAGCATTTGTAGCTCTAGCAAAGGACCTGGGTTCAATTCCCAGAACCCTTATGGTGGTTCACAAACATTTGTAACTCCAGTTCTAGTTTATCTAACACTCTCTTTTGACTTCCCTGGGCACCAGGCACACATGTAATGCACATATACATGCAGGTAAAATACTCATACATAGAAAATAAAATAAATCTTTTTTTTTTTTTTTTTTTAAGATAGGGTTTCTCTGTGTAGCTTTGTGCCTTTCCTGGAACTCACTTTGTAGACCAGGCTGGCCTCAAACTCAGAGATCCACAGTAAACTTTTTGAAAAAAACAGAAGGCAACCTATTTCCTGTTTTATAAGGTGTGGGAATAAAAGTGAGAACATGCATGTTTTAAGAAGACGCTGGAGAGCTGACTCAACAGCTAAGAGCATTTACTGATTTTCCAGAGGATCCAAGTTTGGTTCCCAGCACCCACATTATGAGGTTCATAGTTGCCTGTGTCTCCAGGATCCAGGGGCTCTGATGCCCTCTGTCCTCCAAGGTTTCCTGTGTACATGTGGTACACATAAAGTCACAGAGGCACACATACGTAGAAAGGGAGGGAGGGAAGAGGGGAAAGAAGGACAGATGGAGACTGTATAGAGCTAGAGAAATGGCTTAGTGTTTAAGAACATGTACTGATCTTTCATAGGACCCAAGTTCAGTTCCTAGTGACTCCAATTCCAGGAGATCCTACACCCTTTTCTGGCCTCCAAGGGCACCTGTACTCATGTGCACACACTAATACAAAGGCACACATACATATAATTTAAAATAAAATAAATATTTTAAGAAAGAGCACTGGAGCCAGGTGGTGGTGGCACATGCCTTTAATCCCAGCAATCAGGAGGCAGGGGCAGGTGGGTCTCTGAGTTCGAGGCCAGTCTGGTCTACAAAGTAAGTTCCAGGACAGCCAAGGCTACACAAGAAAACTTGTCTAAAAAAAAAAAAAAGGAAGGAAGGAAGGAAGAGCACTATAATAACCCCAGAAATAGCATTTCTGCTTTACTGTGGAATGAGGGTTTAAATTAAAAATATAAATAACAGATGAAACCCAAGGAATTTACTCTGGGGAAGTAAGCCATGGCCAGACACACTGGAGGATCTGAGGCAAGTGAGATTTTGTGCAGGTGGAGTGATAACATTTTAGTGAAACTTGCTGATGCTAGAAATAATGATTCTCTTCATTCTTACAGTTGATGAGAAAAGAAAGTCAAAAACTACGCATGCAGTGCTCCTGGAGATTATTAAGGAAGAAGGCCTGTGAGTACCCATTTCACAACTCTCTTAGACTGGCTTCTTAGGAGACTCACATGTCAGGACTCAAAAGTCCCTGCTTATAGGCTTATAGTATTGAGAGTTTGTAATTGCCTGACATATAGAAGCATATCTGTTTGTAATTCCTTACAGATCTGTTAGTTATTGGATCCTTATTTTTAGATTTATTTCTGTGTATGAATATTTTGCTTGCATGCTGGCAACCAAACCCAGGTCTTCTGCAAGAATAACAAATGCCCTTAGCTGCTGAGTCATCCCTAGCCCCCAGCATTTGATTTTTTGATTATGGAGCCTTTTAGAAAATTTAATGTATAACAAAACAACGGTATTGTTGCTTAGGAGTTGAGGATTTAGCTCACTATGTTTGCCTAGTCTTTATGGGGCCTAGTTTAAATGCCAGTAGCACACATTACACAACACATACAATTCACATTACACACACATATACACCACATAAGAAACACACATACAATTCACATTACATACACATATACACCACATAAGAAACACACATACACACACACACACACACACACACACACACACACACACACACACAGAGTGATATATTGTGTACCCTAATAAAATTTGCCTGAAGATCAGAGAGATAAAGGAACAAGCCATAGCCACCACCTCTTACCTCACCAACTCCTCAGCCTGAAAAGCCTCAGCCAATAGGCCCCTAGGCAAATGACCTTCCTCAGCCGAAAAGGCTTTAGTTCCTGTTTCCTCACGCCTTATATACCTTTCTCCACCCACCATATTACTTACTTACTATTGCTGGGATTGAAGTCATGTGACTTCCCACATACTGGAATTAAAGGTGTGAGATCTCAAGTGCTGGCATTAAAGATGTTTGTCACCACTGCCTGGCTGTGTTTCTCTCCTAGACTGAGTCAATCTCATGTAGTCCAGGGTGGCTTTGAACTCACAGAGATCCATCCGGATCCAAGATGGATCTCTGTGTCCCAAGTGCTAGGATTAAAGGTGTGTGCCACCACTGCCTGGCTTCTGTGTTTAATCTAGTGTCTTGTTCTGTTCTCTGATCTTCAGGCAAATTTTATTAGGGTACACAATACACACACACACACACACACACACACACACACACACACACACACACATCTCACATAAGATGCACACATATACACCATATAAGACATACACAAACCACACAAGACACACAAATACTCTCTCTCAGTTTATTCCTATCAGTTGCATCCAGACAGATTGCATTATTTTTTTTTAATTTCTTTGAATTTGTATTTTGAAATAATTTCAGAGTTGCAAACAATTTCAAAACTAAAATTGGTACAAAGAGTACCACTGTATGCTTTACTTTTTTGGTTTTTGTTTTGTTTTGTTTTCAAAGACAGGGTTTCTCCGTGTAGTTTTACATGCCTTTCCTAGAACTCACTCTGTAGACCAGGCTGGCCTCGAACTGCTTTACATTTTTATTGACCATTTTTCTACTATGTTACCAATTATGCTCACACTTGCCCTCCCTATGCTTCTATCACACACTTGCATATCACACACAGTTTTTTCAGTTATTTAAATATCAGTTACATGCATCAAAACATTTTAACCTCTATGCCAATGATACTTTAAAATAATATATTCTCCCCTCCATTTTCAATTTTTTTCCCCTTGAGATAGAGTCTGTGTAGCCCTGGCAATCCTGGAACTTGCTATGTTGACTTTGAACTCACAGAGATCCACCTACCTCTGCCTCCGTAGTGCTGAGATTAAAGATGTGAGTTTTAATTCTTGTTTTACATTTGCCTCATGGTTAGATTGGGTTTTCATTCTTGGTAAGAATAATGAGTGCCTAGGTAGCACAATGGTGCATGCCTGTAGTTCTTGCTCTACATGAGGCTGGGGAAGAATTGCTTAAGACAGGAGTTCAGGGTCAGGCTGGACAGCATGATGAAACATCTTCCTCCCTCCTTCCCTCCTCTCCCACTCCTTCTCTCCCTCTCCCTCCCTCTTTCTCCCTTTTTTCCTCTCTCTCCCTCTCTCCCCCTCTCTTCCTCTCTTCTCTTTTCCTCTCCCCTGCCCTCCATTCCCCTCCCCTCTCCTTTCCTCTCCTCTCCTCTCTCTGTTTTCCCTTCTCTTTTCTTTCCTCACCTCTTTCTCTCTCTCTTGCTCTCCCCTCCCCATCTTTCTCTGGCCTCATATTGTCCACATGCTTTCTGACATGTGATTTGGCTACTTCCTGTGTGACCATGTCTCTTTTCCTGCAACTCTAAGCCCCCATGGAGAGAACCTCTTAAGGTCCTGCAGATGCACTCTTCTCAAACCTTGAGACTGTCTGTGTAGACCAGACTTCCTGGGCTTCATATTAGTTACTTTTCTCAATTCTGTGACCAAGTGCCTAACTAGAACCAAGTTAAGGGAAGGAGAGTTTATTCTGACTTACAAGTGAAGACAGTTTTATAGTCCATCACAATAGGGCAGGCATGCCAGCTGATCACATTGCCTCCACAGGAAGTGGGACTGGGCTGTCAAACCTCAAGTCCTGTCCCCAGTGACTAGTCCCTCTTGCAAGGCTCTGCCTCTTGTAGACGTTCCAGGGAGAGGGATTGGCACCAGGCATTCAGATATGTGAGCCTATTGGGGATCGGTTTACATTCGAACCTTGACAAGCTTTTCTGGCAATTTCCTATGGCTTTTGTCCATGACCTTTACTTTGCTTATTGTGTTTTTTTCCATAGTCTGGCACCATACCGAGGGTGGTTTCCAGTTATTTCCAGTCTCTGCTGCTCCAATTTTGTCTATTTCTACACTTTTAATAGCCTCAAAGCAATATGGGTCAAAGGTCAACGTTCTTCTACAGGAAAAGATCTGGTGGTTGGATTTGTTGCAGGTAACAAGGTTTTCTAGGTATAAAATATTTTTATATTTTAATATTGATCTGTGCTTCATATATCCTCTAAGAGATTCTTTTAGCACCCAGTGGTGCTGTAGGGAATATGGCCAGTTTTTCTGACGTGTTTTCTTAATGTGATAAAAGTACATGGCATAAAATTTGCCAGTGTAACCATTTTAAGGTAAGTTAGTCATGTGAAGTATGTTTGCATTTTAAAACTGACACCAGAATGAACTGATGTTCATTTTACAAACCTCATACCCCCTAAGTAAATTCCCCATCTCTCCTTCCTCAGCACCTGGTAGCCATCATTCATTCTACTTTCTGCCTTTAAAGATTTGACTACATTTGATGCTGCATATAAGTGAAGTCATACAGTATTTGTCTTTAGTGATGGGCTAATTTCACTTAGTGGTATCCCCAAGGTTCACCCACATTGTAGCATTTGACATATGTTTCCCTATTGTATCTAGATAATATTCTGTTGTAGGAATACATCACATTGTGTGTATCTTTTCATCTGCTGTTATGAATAGTGCTTCATGAACATGGGGGTGGATAACTCTTTGGGAACTCCTCTCAAATGTGTTGACAGAGTTTCTCTGTGTCTTGGCAGAGACTTATTATTATTAATTATAAATGCTTGGCTGATAGGTTAGGCTTGTCTCTAGCCAGCTCTTACAACTTAAATTAACCCATTTCTATTAATCTACCTGCTGCCCATGGCTTTTACCTCTCCTGCATGTCCTGCTTCCTTTCTATCTGGCTGGTGACTCCTCTCACTCTGCCCTTCTTCCCAGCATTCTCTCTGCCCCCAAAATCCTGCCTAGCTACTGGCCTGTTAGCTCTTTATTAACAATTAGAGCAATACATATTTACAGTGCACAAAGATTGCTCCACAGCATGTTCCCCTTTTTGTCTAATTAGAAAGGAAGGTTTTAACTTTAACATAGTAAAATTATAGCACAAACAGTTATTATGTAAGAATTACAGTTACAATATCCAGTCCATTTGTATTTGGCAAAATTAGAGAAAATGTTATTTATCTTATCTTTGTAATTCTAAAGTTTTATACCCAATTTACCTTTTATCATAACTAAGGAAGATGTTAACTATGACTATTATTTAGTCTTCAACTCCATCAAAGACCCCAGAGGGTGAAGTGTTACCTTAACAACAGGGACATCTGGCTGTCTGAACAGTCACCCAAAGTTCTTCTGTAATGTTGGGGCATCCATTTTTGGCCTTCAGGCCTAGTATATCTGACAGACATTTTTGAGAAGCAGGGAATTTTCACAGACTGTCCTTCCTTGTCTGGCAAAGTTTGGCAGTCGGGTTTTTTTACATCCTGCTGGTCCAGTTTGGACAATATACTGTCAGCAATTGAGGCCAGGGCAGTTTCTTTTCCCAGATGGCTAGCTTTTGCCATAAAGAAGGCAAACTCTCTTCAGAGTTTCTTCAATGCCCATTTTCTTTTCTGAAGTAAGTTGGTGCTGCCAGGAGCAGACATGTCTCACTGTCAAGAAAAGTCTTATGTTATTAAAACATTTAAAATGCCATATTCTGTAGGTCTTTGAAGTGTTTGAAGACCTATTCATCTAAATACATCTGTGTATGACCTTGAAAACATACCTAACATAACTATAAGTTTGACTATTATAGGTGACTATTAATTTGTATTTCTCAATTATATATTACACTTTAAAATGAGCTGTATAAACACCATACCCTAAAGAAGAGTAGAAACATAATACAGTATAACAAAATTAACTTTAAATTTGCATCAATAAACCAAAACCCATATCAATGTAAAATATTTTGAGATTAATAGTTGTTTTTTTGGATTAAAGTACATTCAATAATCTATCCTTTTATCATTATTTCCATATCATATTCCCCTCTTTTTCCTTTAGAAAGAGATCTTTGAATTTAACTCTTTTTTTTTTTTTTTTTGGTTTTTCGAGACAGGGTTTCTCTGTGTAGCTTTGCGCCTTTTCCTGGAACTCACTTGGTAGCCCAGGCTGGCCTTGAACTCACAGAGATCCGCCTGCCTCTGCCTCCCGAGTACTGGGATTAAAGGCGTGTGCCGCCGCCGCCGCCGCCGCCGCCGCCGCCGCCGCCGCCGCCGCCGCCGCCGCCGCCGCCGCCGCCGCCACCACCCGGCTCGAATTTAATTCTTTTGTTTAGCCTTTTTTTTTTTTTTTCTTTTTTTACTATGACAATAACAACTTGTAACCAACCCCCCTTAAATGATAACAAACATCCATAATTTATCTTTTGGAAATGTGGATGTTGTTTTTTCAAGATTGCTTCCTGTTGTCTGGAGGTGCTGGCATCAGGATAATGGTTAAGTCTTGGCTGGAGTAGTCTGTAAGACTGGATCATCTCAGCCAGCAGCCTTGAAGCTCTTCTGGATGCAGAACTCACAAACTGTTAACAGAGGCATTCTGAGATGTTGGATCACCTGAGCCATCTGTTTTTATTGGTGTTTGGCCCCTTGTTCAGAAAAATACATAAACTTTTAAAGGTAACATACATTATAGGTATGCAATATGTGGTGTACAAGTCAGTTTTATGTTTGAGCAGATAAAATATACATTACGTGTTTTGTAGTTTTTCTAGGTTTATTTCTTTATGTTTGTAGCCAGGATTTTTAGGGGGGCGGTCTTCCTTGATCAAACCTGATCCATATCAACCTAGAATGAATTCACAGCCTCTCATTTCCTATGGAAATGAAAGCATAACCTCTTCCCCAAGTAACATGTCTTTTGATTTCCATTTTGACATCAAAACAATTTTAAAATATGTAGGTTGATTTAATTTAGCAGTTTTCATAACCCAGTGTATCTTAGCAGCTGTCTGTAGATGAACAGTCTTATTAAATAAGAATCACGGGCCAATTGTAGAGTTAAAAGCTCAAGAGGTCAGAGCAATAGCTAAGAGCTAAAATCCCTTTCTTACCTTTCACTTCTGCTGCTGTTCTTCCCCTCAGAAAGAGCCTACTTCCTGTGTGTCTGTCCTTTTATTGACACTCTGTTCTGCTTTCTCATTGGTTGTAAACCCAACCACATGACCGCCTCATCACTGCCTGTCTGTACAGACCTCCAGGTCTTCTAAGTTTGGTATTGAGATTAAAGGTGTATGTCTCCATGCTGGCTGTATCCTTGAATACACAGAGATCTGCCTAGCTCTGCCTCCCAAGTGCTGAGATTAAAGGCATGCGCCACCACTGCCCAGCTTCTGCTATGGCTTGCTATTAGCTCTGACCCCCAGGCAACTTTATTTATTAACATACAAATAAAATCACATTTCAGTACAAATAAAATATCACGGGGTTGGGGATTTAGCTCAGTGGTAGAGTGCTTGCCTAGCAAGCGCAAGGCTCTGGGTTCAGTCCTCAGCTCTGAATTTAAAAAAAAAAAAAAAAAAAGATAAAATATCACCATAGCTGTCATTTCTTTATTAGCAATCGAAATCTAAAGACAACACAGTAACATATGGAATTCACATTCACTGTATATTTTCTATCTTTACGTGGCTTATACATTTTTTAATCTATTCCTTTCTTAAAGACTTTATTAAACTATTTTTTAATCTATGACTGTCTCTACTATTTCTCTTTCTCTTCCAAGCCTTTGTATATTTTTTAAGCACATTATTACCCGTTTAGAAGTTTTTTTCATGTGGATCTGCCTTTACTAAGGATTTGTAACCCTTTTTGTCTACATGAGCAAAACCCCAAACCTGCCATGTAGCACGCTGGCAGCTAAAGCCTGCAGGCAGCAACTGGAAATGCTTCTCTGAACTGCAGCCAGGGATAGGAGACATGAGAGTAGGAAGCCAAGTTTGGCTCCGTTTTTGTGTGTTTAGAAGCTATTTTAAGCTTTCTCAGGCCTTATGTAGATGTGGGTGTCCCACATATGGGTGCCACTTGTAGTCATTAGGGGACCCTGAAAATTTTTCGAGATAAAGATCAAGTCCTGGGAGGGCTAGCTTTTGTCCAGTCTCAGTGTGATGTGAAAGTACAGGGCTTATCTGAAATCCTGACTGGAGTAGTCTACCAGACTGGACCATCTTAGCAAACCACTTTGAAGTTGTCCTGAGCAGTTTGTAGTCCAAAGGTGATATTTGGATGGTGTTTGTTAGCTTAGTGGCATTACCACATTCTAGGTGGAGTCATCATTCATGGGGCCCCATCATTCTTTTGGAGACTTCAAAGGTTGCTGTTAGGAATGGTCACAGTTCACTGCAGAAAACTTAAAACATTTTAAATGCCATATGCAGCAGATCTCGGAGATGTTATAGGACCATAATCTATTAAATACATCTGGGGTACACAAGCCTTAATTCCTTGTTACCTGCTTCAGGCTCAAGCCCAAAATCATGTACAGGAAACTAGATAAAGCTTATTTCTAGAATTAGTTAGTACTCTTATATGATCATTAATATCATGACAGAAAGTTTTATATATATATATATATATATATATATATATATATATATAATAAATTTTGAGATATCTGTACCTTAAAAAAAGTTTTAAAGAGTTGAAATAAAACCGAAGTAATATGAGATTAGTGCAATGTAATAGTCCCTTAATTTTGGTTTTCTTCTGTCCCATACTAGGTGACTCTTCTGACATGAGGCAGACTTTGGATTTTCCTCTAACAAGCATGCTTAGGTTTAGAGAAGGAGAGAGCCATGCTCCAACTCCAAAGCTAGCTTTAAATTTTAATTCAGTTGGGACTACAAAAAGATCATTTGCCCTTATGTATTTTTAGAGAACAGCAGAAACAAACATTGGAGAAGATTTATGAATTTTTTTCTGTTGGAAATGTGTTATACCATTAAGCGAATGGGCTCTTTTTCTTGCATTTTCTCTGGATGTTTTGTCCTCTTCTTCAAATGTCTTATTTGTCCAGTGGTCTTCAGAGTCTTTAGTTGGTTGCTTTTATTCTCCTGGAAAGACAAAAAACAAATGAACAAACAAACAAACAAACCAAAAACCCTGCCCCAACTCCAACTCTGGGACGTTTCCCTTTTTGGCAGGTTATGTCTGAGCAAATGAAAGACATTTGTTAGTTTTATAAGTTATTTTAGATCGGATGGCCATGTAGTTTGATGAACTTTCGCCTCTCCTAATCAAGAGGTCTGTCTTGTTCGAATCTAATTTTTATCAATCTTGATGGTATCTGTAACTTTTCTTCTCCTGTGGAAACAAAAGCAAAACCTCTTCCCCAATGTAACACATATCCTGGTTTCCATTCTGAGGTCAGCACATCTTTAAAGTACACAGGCTAATTTAATTCAGTTTTTTTCTATTCAATGTCTCTCCAGAGCTGTCATTCCTTTCTCATTAGCATTTAAAAAATGTAAAGTTAATAAAGCATTGTGCAATGGATCTCCGGGGGTCTTTATTATCCCTTTCTGTTTATTAAGCATATCTTTTAAAATGTGATTAGATCTTTCTATAACTGCTTGTTCTGTAGGATTATATGGTAGATTTGTAATATGCTTTGTATTGTAATATGCAAAAAAGTTTTTATTTTACTAGAGACATATACTGGAGTATTGTCAGTCTTAATTTGTATAGGTATCCCCATGATGGCCATAGCTTCTTTTTTTTGTTGTTGTTTTTTTGGTTTTGGTTTTTTGAGACAAAGTTTCTCTGTGTAGTTTTGGTGCCTGTCCTGGATCTCACTCTGTAGACCAGGCTGGCCTCAAACTCAGAGATCCGCCTGGCTCTGCCTCCGGAGTGCTGGGATTAAAGGCGTGGCCACCACTGGCTTCTTTTTTCGAGACAGGTTTTCTCTGTATAACAGTCCTGGCTGTCTTGGAACTCACTTTGTAGACTAGGCTGGCCTCAAACTCACTGAAATCCACCTGCCTCTGCCTCCCAAGTGCTGGGCCGTAACTTATAAATGTGAATCAACCTTTTCAGAACTCAAAGGAGTTGCCTGTAGGTGGAGTTTTCCTATCCCGACTGCCCGATCCCAAACAAACACACAGAAACTTATATGAATTGCAAATGCTCAGCTGATAACTCAGGCTTATTACTAACTAGCTCTTACAACTTAAATTAACCCATTTTTTTAATTTATGTTTTATCAGGTGGTTCATGGCTTTGTTACTTTTTTTTTTTTTTTTTTAATATGTCCTGCTTGCTTGGCGGCTGGCTGGCATCTCTCTGGACTCTGCCCTCCTTCCCATCATTCTCAGTTTGGCTTTCCCACCTAATTTCCTGCCCAGCTACCGGCCTGTCAGCTTTTTATTAACCAATGAGAGTAATACATATTCATAGTGTAGAAAAGGATTGTTCCACAGCAGTTGCCCATTGAAATCCTAAATAAGTAGAAGGAAATCAGAGTTAAAACTAGACTGTCAACCAAATGGAGTTGACATCCAACAGCACTTTCTTCTATCACCTAATGGGACAGTCTCCAGGATAGTCCACAGATTAAGTCACAAAACAAGTTTCAATATATACAGAAAATTGAAATCTCAGAATGTGTGTCCTCTGCCCATTATGCAATATAACTAAATTTACAAATTGTACAAATACATGAAAACTAAGCAACAGACAAAAAAAAAAAAAGAAAGAAAGAAAGAAAGAAAGAAAGAAAGAAAAAGAAAAAAGAAAGAAAGAAAGAAAGGAAGAAAGAAAGAAAAAGAAAAAAAGAAAGAAGGAAGGAAAGAAATCCTGAATAAGTATCTATGGTATGCTGCACATATTTTAATTTTCTAAGCGCCACAAAATGAAATGTGTCCATTTGCCAAATTTCATTTATTTTGATTACCCTTTGGGTTACTTCTTGTGGGTAGTGGAATTTGGCTATACAAAGAACAAGTAGGACATTTCCTTGGCTTGTTACCAAGTGATAGAAAAATCTTTCTTCAAATCTTTTCTATTAACATGGTGGTTCTTATGAAATTCTGAGGCTTCTGGTACATTTCCTACCAATAGCTGATCAGTTAAATCATTACCTTGTGCTACAGGGTCTGGTAGGCCTATATGGGATCTGATAAGTATTTTATATATAAGGGATGATTTCCATTCCTGATTATTTCTTGTAATTGAATAAATAACAAAGTTAATTCTGAATCATCTGAAATAAATTCAATGGTTTCAATATGTAAAACAACTTTTTCTGCATACTGAGAGTCAGTAACTATACTAAGAGGTTCTGGAAAATCTAATAACACCATGAGAATAGCATTCTGGGTTTTTAATTGAATCATAAGGGCTTTGAGCCACTTATTTTTTTCCTGATTTATAACCTACCTTTTCTGATTTATTTGCATCAGTATAGAATAGAGGGGATCCAGAAATTGATGTTCCCCCTACAACGTGAGGAAAGATCCAGTTAGATCTCTTTATAAACTGAAGACTCTTGCTTTGAGGATATTCATTGCTAATCTCTTCCTAAAAATTACTGCAAGTTCTTTGCCAATGTTCATTTTCTGTCCATAATGAGGCAAATTCAGCATTAGGAAAAGATACTACAATTTCTGCTGGGTCTATTCCTGTTTATTGACGAGTCTCAATTTTCCTTTCAGAATCAATTCAGAAACCTTTCTATATAGGTCTTTAAGTTTTTACTCTGTTTGTGTGCTAAAAATATCCATTCTAAGATGTTATCTTCTCTCTGCATAAGAATTTCTGCCAGAGAATGTGTAGAAGGTAAAATAACCAGAATGGAATCAAGCTCTAGATCCAAACAATCTACATGTGCATGTTGTAATTTCTATTCTACTAAAGCCAATTCTCTCTCAGCAGTAGCTGCTAATTTTCTGGGGCTATTTAAATCCTTGTCACCATCTAAGGTTTGAAATAAATTACTTAGTTCTTAAGTTGTTAATCTAGTTGTGAGCCATATCCAGTTAATATCTCTCAGCAATTTTTGAAGATCATTAAGAGTTCATAATTGGGGCTGGAGAAGTGGCTCAGTGGTTAAGAGCACTGACGTCCTGAGTTCAATTCCCATCTACCCTATGGTGGCTCACAACCATCTGTAATGGGATCCAATTCCCGCTTCTGGTGTGTATGAAGACAGGTTATTTATGTACATAAAATAAAAAAAATATTTTAAAAAAGAGTTCATACTTGATCTCTCCTGATTTGTGCTTTCTGCAGTTGAATTTTTTGTAAGCCTATCTTACCTACTATCCTAGGTAATTAATAGAATCTCCTCTTTGTATTTTCTCAGGAGCTATTTGTAGTCCCCAACAAGGCAAATTTTTCTTTACTTCTTCAAACATTTTTTTTTAAGGAATCTGTGTCTGAACCAGCTAGTAAGATAACATCCATATAATGGTAAATTATAAATTGAGGGAACTGTTCACAAATTATTTCTAATGGCTGTTGTACAAAATCTTGACACAAGGTGGAGCTGTTTAACATCCCTTATAGAAGAATATTCCGCTGATACCTTTTAAGAGGCTGAGAATTATTATAAGTAGGCACTGTGAAGGCAAATTTTTCTATCTTGTTCTTGTAAAAGTATAGTAAAAAAAAGGCAGTCTTTTAAGTCAATCACTGTAGTGGATCATCCTTTAGGTAATAAAGAAGGCAAGGGAATTCCAGGCTGTAAAGAGCCCATTGGCTGATTTACTTATGGCTCTTAAATTTTTATGTTAACATTTTCCATTTTTCTGATTTCTTTTCTTTCTTCCTTCCTTCCTTCCTTCCTTTCTTTCTTTTCTTTTTTTTTTTTAATTTTTGGAGACAGGGTTTCTCTGTATAGCCCTGGCTGTCTGGGAACTCACTCTGTAGACCAGGCTATCCTAAAACTCACAGAGCTCCTCCTGCCTCCTGAGTGCTGGGATTAAAGGCATGTGGCACCACCACCCAGCTTCCTGATTTCTTTTTAATGACAAATATAGGAGAATTCCAAGGTCTGTTTGATTCTTCATTATGTTGAGCATCTAACTGTTCCTGTACCAGCTGTAGTTTTTCTGATGTCAAAGGCCATTGTTCCACCCAGACAGGTTTGTCAGTTAACTATTTTAAAGGCAGGGCTGTTGGTACCTTTGAAAGACCACCAGCTGTCTGTGACAGTTCTTGATAATACCTTTTAATATTTCTCTCAAAAGCATTCTTTAGCTAAAGTTTTCCTGCCTTGCCCACAGTCAGGACAAATATTACCCGCCAGTCCCACAGCCGCTCAGACCCAACCAAATAAACACAGAGACTTATATTGCTTACAAACTGTATGGCCGTGGCAGGCTTCTTGCTAACTGTTCTTATAGCTTAAATTAATCCATTCCCATAAATCTATACCTTGCCACGTGGCTCATGGCTTACCAGCATCTTCACGTGCTGCTTGTTGTGGTGGCTGGCAATGTCTCTCTCTGCCTTCCTGTTCCCTCAATTCTCCTCTTTATTAGTCCCGCCTATACTTCCTGCCTGGCCACTGGCCAGTGTTTTATTTATTGACCAATCAGAGCAATTTAACATACAGACCATCCCAGAGCAGCATTCTTTATTTTATAGTTTGTTTCTGAGATTGGGGGAATGTTAATTTGTGTTTTCTATTGCTGCAGCAAATCACATCTCCATAAATTCATTTCTATGTTAGCTACATATGGTTTTAATTTTCCTATCTCCTTCTGGCCCTATGTACTCAATCCATCTTTCACTTTATTTTACCTGAGATACAATTCCAATCCCAAGGAGCTGAACATTTACTTTCTTAAGAGGCCAAGGTTTTGGTGAAATTGTTGTTACATCTATACTTGTACCCTCAACTTCAGTGTTATTTATATGTATTTTTAGCTTTGGTTTTTGATCATTTATAGCAGTTTGCCAAAATACTTGTTTTCTGGTCTCTTCTGAATTTTTTTATTATATCTATAGAAGTTATTATGTCTTCGATCACATCCAAAGCAGTGTGGTTTTAACAATAGGTATTAATTAAGTCTTTTGATTGCTCTGTGGATGACTTTCTCTGATGCTGACAGGGAATGATTGAGCCATATTTGATATTGGGGCCAGCAGGAGGCCTCTCAGGGTGTTTCCTGATCACAAAGGGTTACCTTGTCTGCCTCCTGTTGATCTGCATTCATTAGTTCAGTGCTGGCCTTTGCCACACCATCTGCATATTCCAGAAGGTTGGGGCCTTCTTTTGGATTATCTCTAGAAAGAAACATTGTTTCTAGGAACATCTTGCCTACAATCCCTTTTCAAATGACCTTGTTTACCACAATTAAGACATCTGACATTTTGGTTTTTCTTAAAATTTCTAGAAATTACTTTTTTATCAAAGCAGCATTGTGAGATCTAATATCAGCCATATTTCTAATCCATTCTTCTATTGGTGCTGATCTTGTCTCTAGAGACCTAATTACTCTTTTGCATTCTGAATTAGCATTTTCAAAAGCCAAGGGCTGAATTAATACTTGTCAAACTCTAGATATGATATTCTATTTATAGCTGAAGTTAATCTTTGTGAAAAAAAAATTGAGTGAAGGCTTCTTTTGGGCCTTGTATAATTTTAGTAAATGACTCAGTCCTTCTTCCTAATTCTTCAACCCTGTTCCAAGCACTCAAAGCTGCTACATGACACAACACCAAGGTGTGATTATCAAATATAAACTGTCTTTGCAAATCAGCATGCTAGCCTTCATCAAGAGGCTGTCTTGGGAAATTTCCATACCTCTAGTCCTACCTTATTGTTCTATGATCCTAGCTTCCTCTTTCTACCATGTTTTCCATTGTAACTTAGGACCAGCTTCCAATATTGCTGTAGATAAATCTTTCCAGTCTTAAAGAATAATTCAATGCCAAGTTGCCCATGAATTTAACATCTACTTCACAAGTGGTAAATGCATATCATATGAAACAACTGCTTCTTTTTTTTTTTTAATATTACTTATAAACTGGCCGTGGTAAGCTTCTTGCTAACTGTTCTTTTATCTTAAATTAACCCATTTTTATAAATCTGTACCTTGCCACGTGGCTGGTGGCTTACCGGCATCTTTACATGTTGCTTGTCCTGGCGGTGGCTGCAGTGTCTCTCTGCCTCAGCCTTCCGCTTCCCAGAATTCTCCTCTCTCCTTGTTCCACCTACTTCCTGCCTGGCCACTGGCCAATCGGTGTTTTATTTATTGACCAATCAGAGCAATTTGACATACAGACCATCCCACAGCACTTCCCCTTTTCTTTTTTTAAAAAGGAAGGTTTTAACTTTTATACATCTCCAAAGCCAGCTTGGTATATTTGGGAATTTGGGCGTAGCATCTCTTACTACTTCCTGCTGGAGGGGGGCGCTGTATCTTATGGGGATGCCAAGAAAATTTAAGGATCATGGAGTAGTCCGTGAGGCTGTATCGTTTGAGCCAGTTGCCTTGAAACGATTCTGGATGTTGGATCATCTGGGCCATGGTGTCATCGGCCTTTCAGGGGGTCTTGGCTGGTCAAACCTGATGTATCTTAATCTGGAACAAATCCATAGCCTCTGGCTTTCTGTAGAAACAAAAGCAGAACCTCTTTTCCAAAGCAACATATCCTTACATCCAAATTTTGAAGTCAAGGTACCTTTAAAATATACATATTGGTTTAATTGAACATCTTTTTTGATCAAATGGTTTTTTTTGCAGTTAAAAATCCCAAAAACAACACAATCCAGATTCTCTGTGTAATATTCATCTTTACGTGGCTTTTTTATATTAATTTATCTTTTTTTTGTCTCTTTCAAGCCTACATATATTTTACACACATTGTAAACGATTTTATCTGAATCAGTCTTATTGTGAATCTATTGCTTTAAACTGCAGTATTCTAAGACTGAAATGGTTCTGTGACTGCTGGCTCCACCCATTTTAGCTTACCAACATGGCGTTTTCCACCAGTTTTGTGAGTCATCAAGTCTTAGAAATAGTGGGTCTAAGCTTTTATCAAAGCAACG
Source organism: Peromyscus leucopus (assembly GCF_004664715.2). NCBI lineage: Eukaryota > Metazoa > Chordata > Mammalia > Rodentia > Cricetidae > Peromyscus > Peromyscus leucopus. The sequence goes on along the minus strand of NC_051080.1, from coordinate 38,256,522 downwards.
TGTAGCCCAGAAACCTTTTTTTTTTTAAAAAAATACTAGTAAAGACTAAATCTACCACACAGCATAATGTGCCACTGCAGTCACCTTATTACCGCCATACTTTCGGTCAAATGCAAACGCCAGGAACCCGCCAGTAGTTCAAACCCGTGTTTTGAGGCGTCTAGCTGCCTGTATGAAACATGAAGCAGGAACCTGGTTTTGGCTCTGTTTAGAATTGCTTATTAACTATTCTCAGGTTTAAGGTGGAAACTCGAGCTGTTGGGCGCCATTTGTTGCTGGAGGGCTTCTCTCCAGGTTCCACCAAGCCCCGCAGTCCCACAATCCACGTATAAAATAATCACTCAGACACTTATATTACTTATAAACTGTATGGCCGTGGCAGACTTCTTGCTAACTGTTCTTTTATCTTAAATTAACCCATTTTTATAAATCTATACCTTGCCACATGGCTGGTGGCTTACCGGCGTCTTTACATGTTGCTTGTCCTGGCTGTGGCTACAGTGTCTCTCACAACTGTTTCTTTAAATCTCTTCAAATCTAAAACTTCTACAGGATTCCAGTCAACTTCTGTATAGCCTTGGGGATGCCTATAATCTGGTGGTTGTTCTTGTATGGTGTCTAGATAAGCTAAAGTTGGTTTTTTAATAACCTTGGGCCACTCCTCTTCAATTTCATAATGCAATGGTGTGGTAGGTTCCACTCTAAATTCCTCTGTCTCTGTCTGAATATTTTTCTTATTTTCATTAGTAAATCTTTCTAAGGCTTGTATCTTATCAATAGGAAGTCTTTCTAAAGCTTGCATCTTACCAATAGAAAGTCTTTCTAAGGTTTGTATCTTATTAATCAAATTTTCATATTTGGCACGGTTATCAAACCAGTTTAAGGATAAATTATGAATTATCCAACTGATAATAATTAAAACTGGTATTCTGTCAATCCTAACTAAGTGTTTTATCCCTTCATTTATTTTTTCCATTTTAAAGCCATCCATAGTAGCACTAAATGGGGTCCTAACTCCCTGCATTGTGATATTTCTGATTCTTAACATGAGATTTTTTTTCCCTTTTATTTTTTTAAGCCTAATTTACCCTTTAAGAATTACCAGGTTGGGGCTGGAGAGATGGCTTAGAGGTTAAGAGCACTGACTCTGTTTCCAGAGATCCTGAGTTCAATTCCCAGCAACCACATGGTAGCTCACAACCATCTATATGAGATCTGGTACCCTCTTCTGGCTTGCAGGAATACATGCAAGCAGAACACTATAAACATAATAAATAAACAGCATAATTAAAAAAAAATTAAAAAAAAAAAGAATTACCAGGTTGGCTGGACAGTGGTGGTACACGCCTTTAATCCCAGCACTCGAGAGGCAGAGCCAGGCAGATCTCTGTGAGTTTAAGGCCAGCCTGGTCTACAGAGCGAAATCCAGGACAGGCTTCAACATTACACAGAGAAACCCTGTCTGGGGTGCGGGGAATTCCCAGGTGTCTCTCTGACCTGCTGATGCTGCAGTGACAGTGCTTGACAGAAAAAATAAATGAAGGGATAAACCACTTAGTTAGGATTGACAGAATACATGAGCACCACCACCGCCTGGCGTTCTCAGCCTTCCTAATGCTGCGACCCTTTAATATATACAGTTCCTCATGTTGTGGGGACCCCCAACCATAAAATTTTCCCTGGGGGGTGGTGGCGGCACATGCCTTTAATGCCAGCCCTTGGGAGGCAGAGACAGGCAGTTCTGTGAGTTCGAGGCCAGCCTGGGCTACAGAGCAAGTTCCAGGACAGCCAGGGTTACACAGAGAAACCTTGCCTCAAAAAACAGACAAACAAAAATTATTTTTGTTGCCGGGTGGTGGTGGCGCATGCCTTTAATCCCAGCACTCAGGAGACAGAGGCAGGTGGATCTCTGTGAGTTTGAGGCCAGCCTGGTCTACAAAGTGAGTTCCAGGAAAAGTGCAAAGCTACACAGAGAAACCCTGTCTCGAAAAACCAAAAAAAAAAAAAATTTTGTTGCTACTTCATACAGTTGCTACTGTTATGAATTGTAATGTAAATATCTGATATGCAGAATATCTGATATGTGAGCCCTGTGAAAAGGTCATTCAACCCCCAAAGGAGTCATGACCCACAGGTTGAGAACTGCTAGCTTTGTTATTCAGATTCTACTTGAAACTTAGATTATTATTTATTATATTTTCACAGAAAAATCTCATAAACACAAGTAGAAGAATTTGGAAATAGTATCTTACAGACAGCTTAAATGAAGACTGTTTGCCACGCTTATGAAATTGTGGTTTTTGCACAGCAGCACTTTTGAATGCCAGTTGCCAGTTTTCAGAGTTGAGAATATACTTCCTGCCTCCACCTTAATCTGGCCAGTCAGGTTTATTCTTGTTGTACATCATGTTGCTCGCCTCTCTAGGAAGACGGTGGCTTAGACTTGTGGCTTTCTTCCGCCATTTGTTGTATTTCATTCTATCTTTTTTTGGTGGTGAGGATTGCTTTTTGAGACACACTTTCACTATATAGACTCTGCTGGCTTTGAATTCATGACCTTCCTGCTTTAGCCTTCCACACTTGATTTGCCATTTTCTTTCTCTTTTTAAAATTTATTTACTTAAGTGTGTATGTGCGTGTGTGTACATGTGCATGCATGTTACCTATGTTCATATATGTGGAGACTGGAGGATATTGGATATTGTCCTCTATAGCTCTCTGCCTTTTTCCCTTGAGGCGGGGTCTTTCACTGGAACCCACCCATTTCTGGGTAGGCTAGCCATCCCCCACCCTCCACCCCCACATAGCACTAGGGTTATAGGCACATACAGCCATCCTTTCCCAGCTTTTTACTGGGGAATGGAGGATCTGAACTCCACCTCCCCAGCCCTGGACATTGTCTTGTATCAGAAAATGTCTTGTACCAGGTGTGTGTCTGAGACACAGTTTCATCTTCCCTCCTTAACAATGCCATTTATCTTGAAGATTTCAGAAGTAAACAGCAATGTCTCGGTTATTCCTGGTGTGAGGATGAACAACATCTGCTTCTTTATCCTGGAAAGGTTTCCGAATTTAGCTGACAGTGGGCAAGTTAACAAGGGAGAAGATACACAAGTGAGATCTTGTCTCAGAAAGCAATCCCTACCCCAAAGAAGATAGAATGAAATAAAACAAAACGGCAGATTGCCTCAGGGTTTTTCTATTGCTGTGATGAAACACCATGATCAAAAAACAAGTTGGGGAGAAAGGATTTATTTCTCTTACACTTCCATATTGTTGTTCATATTGAAGGAAGTCAGGACGGGAACTCAAAACAGGATGGGAACCTGGAGGCAGGAGCTGATGCAGAGGCCATGGAGGGGTGCTGCTTACTGGCTTGTTCCTCATGGCTTGCTCAGCCTGCTTTCTTATAGTACCTAGGACCACCAGCCCAGGGATGGCACCACCCAGGGCTGGACACTTTCCCATTGATCAGTAATTGAGAAAATGCCTTACAGCTGGACCTCATGAAGGCCTCACCTGAGAGTCCTTCCTCTCTGATGACTCTAGCTGGTGTCCAGTTGACAGACAAAACCAGCCAGTCCACAGATGAAAGTCACAAATCCCCACTGCCTCTCCAGGGAGGAATGCAGTATGATGTACAATAGAGCAAGTGTATTTAAATTGCACAGGCTGCAGCCTCAGGTCAGTGGCTACATGATAAACTAGGCACCCTTCTTTGTCAGAGAGAAAGGGGTCATTTTTGAGTGCTAATAGTAAATGGCTATCAGAATGAGTGGATCTAGAGACCAGAGTGGTTTGTATGATTCTCCCTGAAAGTGCATTGGCTGGGGAGACAGACAGCAGTCTGTGACAGTCTATCCAGGTGTGGTAAACAGGACCCAGTTTTCTCTCCTGTGACACTCAAGGATAGTCTTTAGAAAAATAAGTGGACATCAGAGTAGAACCCCTTCCAGCCTCCAAGGCCTACCTTTAAAAATGAGCACAATGGCTGCTGGGTTTAGGGTAGTGTTCCTTGGCTGCTTTACCAGGGTGGGAGAGTGGTTGGGGAGGGGGGGGTTGGTTAGTGTTTCACAGATCTTAATTTTGGTTTTGCTTTCTTCTAAAGGATTTGTTATTGAAAAGGAAAAAGAAAAGAAAAAGTAAATTCATAGATACTCCAAAGAAAAATAACCTCCTCCCCTTAGGTAGGAAGAGTATTAATTAGTACTCAGCTGAAGTAACACCCACAGATTGGAACTAACAACAATGCTTGCCCCAGCTCCCTTGAGGGGCTGCCTGTGGTGTGTTATTAGTGACTGGAGTTAGTCATGAGTAGTTCTGGAATGCTGCCATTTGCTTGATTATGTAAGTTGCAAATTTTGATGAAGTTTTTAAAAAGCATTGTCAAGTATTTTGAGCATATTCCTCCCTAGAATTCATAAAATTATTGTGTAAAAAGGCACTTCCCGTCCATTCTGAATTAGAGGATGAAGGAAGTACTTGACCATCTCAGATTCGAAGCTTTGGAATGTCTTTCGATCCCTTCATTTAAATATTGTGGTGTACTTGGTACTTAAGGCTGTCCTCAGAGCCTTTCAGTCTTTCTGCTGTATTAGTAATGGGCACGTGGAAACAGAGCTTGAAATAATGGCTGAATCATAGTCTTGGCTGCATTGCCCTCCCGTGTTTCATGTATGCCTACTTCTTGAATAGAGCCTGAAGAATGTTGATTTCTAAAGGATCTGCTTAATGGGCAATGCATTTCATTTGTTTGGGAAGGTGCATACACTGCTTTTCTATGGTATTCGTGGTTTCCAAGCTCTCCTGTCTTTTCTTTCTCTTTGAGAGAGGGAGAGGGAGAGGGAGAGGGAGAGAGAAACAAAAGCCGCTGACTGTTACTAGCACTTGCTGGCCTGATTTCTCCAATTACTGGTTTGTCTTTGTGAAGTGAAGTGTACATCATCAAGTAGGTGTCCATTCTGAACTCTGGGCAGGTGAGCTTGTATCTTGGGCTGTGGGCACTGGTGCCTTTTTCGAAAGAGTCTAGTAAGGGTCTTCTGTGGCAGGCACAGCTTTTTCAGATGATAATCAAAGCCTCGAAACAATGTATGAATAGAGTCAGAAGCTATAGAAACGCAATTCATAAGATTACTTGATGCTATTTTTCATTTGGGGGAAATATGTTGGTACATCTGGAAATTAAGCAGAAAAACTGCTTTGGTAACTGTACGCAACAAATGAAAGGATAGGTTTCAGTCTCTTGGCTGCTTCACCAAGTTTATCCTTGATTAAACTGTTTTCTTCATAGGGTGTCTTGAGATTCCTTAAATGAAAACATTTTTCCCCTCTGTTTGGGGGGTGGGCATGACACACAGTGACCACCTTTTTCTTCTTTAGGATTGTTCCTCTTTGTTCAGGACTCAGCCAAACAGCTCCATTTACATACCCACTGCTTGGTCGTTGGTTGACCTTTAGTGACAAAGTGTACACCACTTGTCAGGAGCTTTGTTACAATCCTGTATGCGATTTTCTTTAATCATTTCAGGACCATGAAGAAGTTTTACTATCTCAAGATGCTGTTCAACTGGGACCATGTGTTTTCAAAGAAGCATCTGGCTCACTGTGCTGCTCTGAGGCAGCCTTGGGGGCAAAGGTCCGACTTTGTGCTTGTAAGGATCACAGTGCTCCTAGAGCTCTTCCCAGTATTTTGTAACACTTTGTAACTGCTGCCTGCTGCTGCCTGTCCTAATCCTCTGAGTGATGAGCATTTGGTCTCAGTTGAAGCTCTTGGAAATGTCACCCCATCCTCCCACCTGTCACCCTTAGTACCAGATCATGCTTGTTTAAAACCTTGTGAGCTACTTTATATGAGAGTTGGTACTTGTTTTCTCTGATGTTGACATGGATTTAGCAGGGTGTCAGTAAAATAATCCCCCCTCTCAGAAGCTCTTATTTAACAATTGTGTTTAAAACTATATCAAACTGCTACCTTGTTTTTGGGGGTAACCTTGTGTTTAGTTTCTGTGGCATTGGTGGTGATTGAACTAGGCCTTGCATGTATTAGACTGCTGCTCTACCCCCGAGTTAAATCCCAACCCCCAGATCGCCATTTTGAATGCTTTTTTTTTTTTTAATCAACAAATGATTGCCCTCACTGAGTGGGTAAAGAAATTCTCCACTCTTTTTGTGTGAGGAAGTGCTGCTATCAGCCTTGCTTCTAAATTGCTTCTAATGGCAGTAGCATGTGCTGTACCCCAGCACGAAGATAAACCTTACTCCATATAAATGGAGTGTTGTGTATAACCTAATACAGCAAAGATTAGTAGGTACACTGTGCTAGCAGGTGTCTTTCTCTGTCTTTAAGGAGTGGTGAATGTGTTGCTAACGACTCCACTCTGGGTGGTAAACACCAGACTGAAGCTGCAAGGGGCAAAATTTCGGAATGAAGACATTATACCAACTAACTACAAAGGCATTATAGGTAGGTGCCCCTGGGATGTGTCCTTTGTGTTTGAAATCCGTTTCCATAGTAAAGCTGCCTAGCAGACAGCCTCCGATCCCAGCAAACGTTATTTATGTATCTGTGGTTGATAGGAACTCTTCTGGGCTGACCAGAGCTGAGTCTCCTCAGCCCTGAACATACTCTTCTCATAACAAGGGCACAACACCAGAGGATGGATTCTCTTTGCCCTGTTTGTATATTACCTGATAACAAGCCTAGGACAAGGAGTAGATGGGGAAGAGAGGGAGAGACTGTGAGTATGTGAGTTTTTATTTGACTTTTTGCAGTCCTAGGTATTAAAGCCAGGGCCTCAAGTGTGCTGGGCAAGCAGTCTACTCCTGAGCTACACCCCTAAACTAAATGTTGTTGTCATTGTTGTTTTGTTTTTATTTTGTTTTGTTTTTAGTTTTCGAGACAGGGTTTCTCTGTGTAGCCCTGGTTTGTCCTGGAACTTGCTCTGTAGACCAGGCTGGCTAGAACTCACAGAGATCTGTTTGCCTCTGCCTCCCTAGTGCTGAGATTAAAGGCTTGTGCCACCACCACCCAGCCCTTTTTTTAAAAGACAGTCTCTTATAGCCTAGGCCAGCCTCAAACTCATAGCTGAGGATGATCTTGAACTTCTGATCTCCCTGCCTCCACTTCTCAATGCTGGGATTACAGGAGTACATCACAATGCCATGCCTGAGACAGAGCCCAGGACTTTGTATACCTAGGCAAGCACTATATACTGAGTTACATCCCCAGCTCAAGGGTTTTTGTTTTTGTTTTTTGGTTTTTGGTTTTTTTTAGACAGAATTTTGCCATTTCCCTGGTTGGCCTTGAACTCACTGTATAGCCTAGTCTGGCCTCAAATTCATAGCAGCCCTCCCAAGTACTGAGATCACAGGTGTGACCTACCCCACCCAGCTTGTTACAGTTTTTGAGACGATCTCACTCTGTAACCTAGGCCGGCCTCCAACTTGAGATCCCACTGCGTCTTAGCCTCCCCTGTGCTGCTGTTAGAGGTGTTTACAGCACAGCCAGCCAAGTTAATGTTTTTAAAGAGTATCACACCTTTTTATCTGTAATGATGTCTTTGGATAAAGTTACAAGGATAGTATCTGATGGCTTTAAACTTCTGCTTTTTTAAGACAAGATCTCAGGGGTTAGGGATTTAGCTCAATGGTAGAGTGCTTGCCTAGCAAGCACAAGGCCCTGGGTTCGGTCCTCAGCTCCAAAAAAAACCAAAAAACCAAAAAGACAAGATCTCATTGTACAACTGGCTTTGAAGTCTTGATCCTGCCGTCTTAGCCTCTGGAGTGCTGGGATTGCCAGAGTATTCCACCACATACTGCCTAGCCTCTACTTAGAACCACATGGCCAGGCTTGCATTTCTCTCTGTAACAGAAGTGGCTTTCTTATAAGTTCTTCATCATAGATTCCAAGAAAAAATATTATCTTGTGTTAAGCTAGGCCTCGTGAAAGATGTGGTTTACAGTTTAGTTCTGTGTAACACACAGTTGCCAGATGTGCTGACAGTGCAGCATTCTAAACGGGATTGTCAGGAGAAGTCACAGATGATAGAGGCTGGCATCAGAATGATGGTTATCAAAAGGAAGTTGTGGTGGGGGGCAGTGGTGGTGGGGGAGTGGTACATGCCTTTAATCCCAGCACTCGGGAGGCAGAGGCAGGCGGATCTCTGTGAGTTTGAGGCCAGCCTGGTCTACAGAGCAATCTAGGCTAGCCAAAGCTACACGGAGAAATCCTGTTTTGAAAACCAAAACAAAACAGGTAGTTAACTCCAGTGTATAGCAGTCCACACCTGTTGTCTGAGGAGGGGAGATATAATAATGCTCTAGGGCATAATGGGTTACATAGCAAGGACATCTTTAAAAACAAACGAACGAACGAACAGACGAACAGAAAGGTACCCAAGCAGGGAATCTGCCTCCAAAATTTCACCAAAGAGAGGGTGGTTTATATCTGGGCCCCTTTGGTCAGAACAGTGGTCTGTTCTAGTTAGGGCGCTGTCACGGTGCTCTACAAAAGCCTGCCTTCTTGCCTAGATGCATTCCACCAGATTACTCGAGATGAAGGGGTTCTGGCTCTGTGGAACGGCACCTTTCCCTCCTTGCTGCTGGTCTTCAACCCCGCCATCCAGTTCATGTTCTACGAAGGCTTGAAACGGCAGCTCTTAAAGAAGCGGATGAAGGTACTTCCTAATTCTAAAAGTGACTGAAAGAGGTGCCCATTTCCTTGTCTGATCGAAATGATTCCTCCTCTGCTTCCCAGCTCTCTTCTCTGGATGTGTTCATCATTGGTGCAATAGCCAAAGCGATCGCCACCACAGTCACCTATCCCATGCAGACGGTACAGTCGATTCTGAGGGTAAGTGAGTCCAGGGACATCTAAAACACATCCCCAAATCTTAAATGCAGTAATGCAGGTGGTGTGCCTGAGTGTCCGCGCCCATTTTCCCCTGTGTGCAATACTCTGCTAATCAGGCTTTTGGCTGGCTTTCTGTATGACAAGGAATGAAGTTTACATTGGACTTTCTTAGTAATATGTTGTCTCAGGAAAACCATATGTGTGAAAAGATTCCTCAAGGACCTCAGGACAGCTTCCTTCCCATTCACATTGCTTGCCATGTGCCATGGAGCAGATGACCCTTGGCAAAACCAGAGGTTAAAGTCTTTAGTTCGCTCACAAGTAATTAATGATTTAACTTTTCCAAAAACTTTCAGATTTCAGTTTTTCTCATACATTTGATTGTTTATACATTCAGACATTTTTAGACACTCTGTGAGAAGTTGGAGGTACAGTGTAGCCCCTGTCCTCATGAGTAAGTAAAAGAAGTTAAAAAAAAAAAAAAAAAAAAAAAAAAACCAAAACAGCAAGTAAAAGAACTGAGTAATTATTATAAGCTGAATCAGCTGTTAACGATATGAACAGCACTGGCTTACTGAAGAGGAGCTGTGGGGTTCTTCTAGGCATTTGGCCGGATGCCTGCCCTTCTGAGGAGGCACATGGAAATCAAGGTACAAGGGCATATGAAGCTCGTATCATACAAAGAAGGAGGACGCGCATCCCAGAAGAGGGAGAGTGTCATGTCAAGAGCTTGCTTCATCTTAGGGACTGAAAGGAGGCTTCTGTGGCTGGGAGAATTACAGGAAAGCTGTAGGAGAGGAAAGTAGGCGGGAAGATTTTGTTCTCAGCCCAGCAAGAAGCCTGTGAAGGACTTGGAGTTGGGAAGTAGTGTGATCTGAGGTAGGATCTTGGAAGGTCTGTGCTGGAAGGCCTGTGCTCTTCTGCAGCAGATCAGTCAGAAGCTGAGAGGGAGGGTGTGGGGAAGAGTGTTTGCTCTACAAGCCTATAGACCTGAGTCCAAATCTCCAGCACCCACTGAAAGAGCAGGCATGGTTTCCCATGCCTGTACCCCAGCATGGGCTTGGTGATATGGGGCTGGAGAAAGGCAGATCTGGTCCAGTGAGAACCCATCTTGTGGCAGTAAGGCAGGGATCCAGAGAAGAAGACAACAGAGGTCCTGTTTGACCTCCATATGCACACAGATGCATCTTCCTCACCCCACCCCCACCCCCACCCGCTGCCCCAAGCTAAAGAGAAAGGGGCCAGTCCGGTATGAGACCATGTTAGTAATCCAGGTGAGGGTTTGATAGCCTAGACTAGGTTAGCAGCAGTGGAGATAAGATGTGGACACATTCAAGATCTGTGTGGGGGCTTGGTGTGTTGCTCAGAATACCACTCTACCAGGACTTACTTAGCATATGCAAAGTCCTGGGTTCAATCCCCAGCACCACAAAAAGATATTGTTGAAAATCTGTTGTACAGAGAACATTTTAAAGGATTTATCTCTAGAAAAAATGAGGATAGTTGTCTCAGTTAGGTTTTCTATTGCTGTGAAGAGACACCATACCACGGCATCTCTTATAAAGGAAAAAATTTAATTGGGGTGGTTCACTTACAGTTCAGAGGTTTAGTCCATTATTATGATGAGACATCATGGTGTTATGATATATATCGCTCAGGGGAACCCCGGCTGGCCAGGGTATCCCGAGTGTGCAGGGAAACATGCTGGCATGCTGGGCAGATGCAGTGGCAGGCCAGACATGGCTGTTGCGATGGTAGGTGGATATTCACAATCCAGACATTGCATCCACGTGGAAATGGTTTATTATAATAGACAAAAAGAAGATAGGAAAGAGGGAGAGAGAGACAGAGAGAGAGGGGAGGAAGAGAGGGAGGGAGGGAGGGGGGACTGAGCAGTGCATACCTCCTGGGAGGAAAAGCGAAAGAGAGAGGAAGGGGGAGGGCTTTTTCCTTAAAATGAGGCTTTTACCTTGGGACACAGGGTGGCGCCAAAGGGCAGGATTTCAGAGGGCAGGTCAGAATATTAACACATGGTGCTGGAGAAGTAGCTGAGAGTTCTACATCTTTCAGGCAACAGGAAATGTTCTGTCTCATTGGACCTGGCTTGAGCATACATGAGACCTCAAAGCCCGCCTCCACGGTGACGCACTTCCTCCAACAAGACCACACCTCCTAATAGTGCCACTTTCTTTTGGGGCCATATCCTTTGAAAGCACCACAGTAGTATTTCAGTTGAAAACACTGCTATGCAGAGTGTCTTTGCTAATGTGCCATTTTTATGTGTTATTTTTATTGGCTCTTAATAAAAGGACCTTAAATAACTGAAAGCTTCCACCTCCCAACATGTCTGTGTATTATCCCAGGCATGTACTTCTGTCTTGTTATTGTCTTTGCTGATAAGAATTTTCCCATAATTCTCTTAAAAGTGAAAGTTACTGATGCTGAGAATGTAAGTTAGTGATAAGAGTATTTGTTTTAGTATATTGAAGGCCCTTGGTTCAAACTCCCAGAACAATAACAACAACAACAAAAAAAAAAAACTGCTTCCTTTATTGGAAAATATTTTTATTTTCATTTATTTAGTTGAAAAAGAGGATTGTTGGACGGCAGTGGTGCATGCCTTTAATCCCAGCACTCGGTAGTTTAAGGCCAGCCTGGTCTACAGAGCGAGATCCAGGACAGGCACCAAAACTACACAGAGAAACCCTGTCTCGAAAAACAAAAAGAAAAAAGAAAAAAAGAGGAATAATAAAATCTGTGGTGCTAATTGGATGTTTTTATAATCAAACGCTGTGCTATGAGAGTTACTCTAAAGAAGTTTACTGAGTAGAAATTAAGAGGCTCACAGCCTCCTGGAACTCCGGCTCCTGGGGACCCAAAGTCCTCTTCTGGACTTTGCGGGCCCCAACATTCAAATGTACACAGACTCATACACACTGACACACACACATATACACATGATTAAAATAAAAATAAATCTTTTTAAAAAAATGAAATTTAAGATAAAGAAAACAGTGATAAATAGTAATTGTCCCTTTTTTTTTTTCCTTCCTTCCTTCCCAGTTTGGACGTCATAGACTAAACCCAGAAAACAGAACACTGGGGAGTCTTCGGAATGTTCTCTATCTTCTTCACCAGCGAGTCAAGTGAGCTCTGTAGATGTTTCCTGTCCTGCCTTCCCTCTCAGCAGCCCCGCTTTGCCAGGGAGTGGTGGGGATGGTCGGACGGGCTGTTCCTGCTTCAGTGCTGCAGTGGCCTCAGAGACCTCTGCCCGGGTTCAGTGTGCAGGTTTTCCTTAGCTTACGAGCTTAGTGTGATTTGGCGGCAGTTTGGGGAATTACAAAATAGTTTACGTCCTTATTCCTTGCTAGTTACAAATATACAGAACTCCTTTGGAAAGGGAGCCCACAGGGCTGGGAATGGACCTTAGTGGCAGAGCCTGTACCCAGTACAGGCATGGCCCTGGGTTCAAATCTTAGCACCAAAAAAAAAAAAAAAAAAAAAAAAAAAAAACCAGAGAAGAAAGAGTCAGGCATCATGGCATACTCTTAATCCCAGCACTCTGGAGGTAGAGGCAGGCAGATCTCTGTGAGTTCAAGGCAGCCTGGTCTACAGAGTGAGTTCCAGGACAGCCAGAGCTACACAGAGAAACCCTGTCTTGAAAAAAAAAAAAAAAAACCCCCCCCCCCCAAATTTTCTTTTACCTTTTCTTCTTTGTTTTTGTTTTTCGAGACAGGGTTTCCCTGTGTAGTTTTGCGCCTTTCCTGGAACTCACTCTGTAGCCCAGGCTGGCCTCGAACTCACAGAGATCCGCCTGCCTCTGCCTCCCAAGTGCTGGGATTAAAGGCGTGTGCCACCACCGCCCGGCCTCTCTTCTCTTCTTATTCCATTCCCAAGAGGTAGTCCCTGTAAAGTATACACGTTTCTAGAGAATTATATGAAACTGATGTTTTCAGTGTATGTATCTAGCATACTGTTTTGTTTTGGTTTTTTTTGAGGCAGAGTCTAGCCATGAAGCCCTGGCTGGTCTAGTGCTTATCAGGTAGACCAGGTTGGCCTTATGAGGCAGTTTCCTTCTTCATCTTCTCCCTTTTTGTAATCTTAAAATCACACCATGTGCCAAGTGCAGACCTGTACCAGTTCCCTGTTACGTAACGCGCTGTGATTTATTCACCAGTGCTTGGGTTCTTTACAGACATTGCTGAGTGAAGAGTATAAGCTGAGCCTCCAGTGATTAAGCAGTCACAATTGTAGAGAGAGTCCTTTATGTGGAATTACCTAGTTAAGAGAACCAGAACACATATAATTTTGACATTTTATAATTTCAAGCATTATATATTTAGACAATGCCAAATGACCCCAAGAATGACAGCAATTAAAATTTTTGCCAGCACTGAGAAGGTTAAGAAAGATGGACGTTACAGATGTCAGTTGGAAATTGATGAGGTCCTGTAATTTGCAAATTAAGTGTTTTTATATATTTATCTGCTTTGGTCCTCAGCCCTGTAGAACAGTGATTATATTCCTATTTTGCAAATCAAGAGGCAGATTTAGAGAAATTGATTTGTCCAGCACTAGAGAGGCAGAGCCAGATGAATGACTACCATTCTTCAGTGCCATGTTCTGCCGTGATGGAAACACTGCATTGTCCAGTAGGGTTGTGACTAGTTGCATGGAGCTGTGGAGCGTGTGGAATAGAGCCAGTGCTACTGAGAAGCCAAATTTCCATTGTTTTAATTTTTAATCGACACATCTGCCTGATGGTTGCTGTCATTGATAATGCAATGCCACAGCAAACCTCTCCATTTTGTGTGATTAAAATGGGGAGACGGCTCCATTGCCAGAGTGCTTGCCATGCCAGCATGAGCACTTGAGTTCAGATGTTTAGCACCCATATGAGAATCCAGGTGTGCAGTGTATGCCTGTCCCTGCAGCACCGGCAGGTACAAAGATGCGTGGATCCTGGAGGTTTGCTTGGCCAACCAGTTTAGCCAAAACACAAAGTCTAGGTTCAGTGAGAGGCTTTGTTCCCCCCCCCCCAAAAAAAAAAGATTGGGTGCGGCAATAGACAAAGATACTCAAGTCAGCCAGGCAGTGATGGTATACCCCTTTAATCCTAGCACTCGGGAGGCAGTGGCAAGTGAGTTCAAGGCCAGCCTGGTCTAAAGATCAAGTTCCAGTACAGCCAGGGCTACACAAAGAAATCTTGTCTCAAAAAAAACTTAAAAAAAAAAAAAAAGATACTCGTGAACCTCTGGGCTATGCATGTGCAAACAATGGCGTGCAGACACACATATACACACACACTATCACCTGAAGCCAGGTCTGATGTACACACCTATAGAGGTGGAAGAATCAAAAGTTCAAGACAACCTTGGCTACATGAGAAATTTGAGGTGCTTGCTGAATTTCTGTTGAGCCCTAGGACCAAATGTACAAGAAGACTAAGAATCAGACAGCTTTTCATTTCTGTCTCTTCCCTTAGTTCTATTGAGGTTGAAAATGATCTAAACAAATTACTGGCTTTCCTACCACTTAGGGACTGTTAGGTTGAAATAACTGAATTGGGGGCGCATTAAACTCAGAAGTTCTTAGATCTCTGGTTCGGGCATTACAATGATTTCAGAAGCTTCCAGGATCTGCATCCTAGTAGTATGGTGTTACCAGCATCCCACTAATTAATGACAAGTGTAATAAAGACAAAGTATCAATGGCCCCTGAATACTAAACTTCATCTGTGCCTAAATGCCTTCAAAGCTAAGAAGGGCTCTACCAGCAGAAGTCTGTTGGAATTGAAAATCTCCATTGCTTGTTTTGATCCTAAAGAAAAACCCTTTCAGAGAGAAGCTATCAGGGCAGCAGATCTCTCTAACACAGAGCTGCTTTTACAAAGAAAATCTATTTTTTCCCAACCTCTTTCCTTTCAGGCGCTTTGGAATAATAGGACTCTACAAAGGCCTTGAAGCCAAGCTGCTCCAGACAGTGCTCACAGCTGCCCTCATGTTCCTTGTGTACGAGAAACTGACAGCTGCTACCTTCACCGTCATGGGTCTGAAGAGCGCGCCCAGGCACTGAGGGCCTCCCTCAGGACTGGGTGGAGATGCACGGGCTGCACAGAGAGGAGAGGCGTGGCGCTCCTTTCCCTCTGTCCATCCACACCACAGACATTCCTGTCGTTGACTGGAAAGGCATCGCAGGCTAAACAGGGAGGATAGTTGGCTAGGCCTGTTGCCAACTTAGTTTTTATGGTGTTGGGTTGGATTCGGGGGTGGGGGGTTAGACTAATATGAAAACCTGAAACAATAAGTTGATGGGTGGATATTAATTTTCTCAAGGGGTATGGACTTTCCATCTGAAGCTTTTCTCAACTCTGGCACTCGTTCTCTTTCCTGAACGTTCCCCAGGTTCTGAACAATTCAGTAATGTAATTCTCCTCAGATACTTTTACGTGTCTTAATCTTGGTAAAGATTCTCCTCACTGAAAATAACATGATGACTGTGCCGTGGGTGTAACTTTACTTCTTTTTGACTCTTTTCCTCCTGCTTAACAAGAGTTAAGTCAGCTATTTATTTTGTGGGGGAAATGAAAAATATTAATCCAAAATGATTTTCTTAAAAATTGTAAATGTTAATTATTCATTAGTGTTTGACATAGTTTTTTAAATACATATTTATTTTGAATTGTCTTTTATTACAAAAAAAGCCCTGATGTTGTATGTCCATTCATGCAAGATCCAATCAGACAAACCTCAATAAATTGTCAGCACACACACAGAAAAACATTCATAAAAGTTGTTCTTTATTGAGGTATTAAATGGGTGTGTATGTGGTGCTTTGAACGAGAATGGTCCCGTGGGCTCATGTGTAAATACTTGGTTTCCAGTTGGTGAACTGTTTTGGAAGGGTGAGGGGGTGTGTCACTGCGGGTGGACTTTTCGTTTCAAAGCCCACACCAGTCCCACTTAGCTCTCTGCCTCACGATTGTGTCACAAGGTGTGAGCTGATGCTCCAGGGTCATACCTGCCTATCTGCTGCCGTGGTAGTCATGGACTCACAGTGACTGAGACAGTGCAACCAGGTGGTTAAAAAGAGATTGTAAAGTGCACCTAGCACCAGCTACTCCTGCGGACTCTGGAATGCTCTCTCCCCTTGTAGATGTGTGTGGACTGTATTTTCAGAAGCATTCGATGCAGGTTATTTCTGTTCGGAAACATTCCTTAGGGCCCTACTAGTGTAAACTGTAGCCCATCAAACAGCAGCATTGACATTAGCTGAGAGCATGTTAGGCTTGCGGCCCAGGCCTTCAGAGTGATATTTTGTAGTTTAATATGATCCCCAGGTAGTTCCCATCTATAATAAAGTTCAGGAGATCTTAGGGCCACTGACCAACAGAAGATGGGGTTAGCTTTGATTACAGAAGTCAGATAAATATTTCTCTCAAGGGAAAACTAGATCATTGTAGGAAAGATGGCCTCTGAGAAATCTCAGAATCCCACATCATCCGTTCCTTCCCTTGGAGCACACAGCCAGGAGTGGATCCCATAGCTCAAGCCACTCACCCACAAAGTGAATTCTTTCCACATTCATGGAATTCTTTATTCTCAGCCTCTTGGCTAAGATGGAGTGTGGCTTCCTCTTAGTAGAATGACTTTGATTCTTGTGCTTTGGTTTTTGTCTCTGACAGAATGACACACTGTGTTTGTACGTCTGTGTTTCAGTCAGTCAGAGAGTAGTGAGGATTCTGTGGATCTGGACTCTGTGGAAGTGTCTTGTGTTTCCTCTTCCTACTGCTGTGGTGATTTCAAAGTGTGTGGTTGTTAAACTAGTAACAACTGAAGGATTTTGTGGTCTTCTAGAGAACACATACTAAGAGTGCTAGACTGAATACTCCTTCCCTATTGAAGACAGAATTGGTCCCATTACTACTGTGTGTGTATGTGCGTGTGGGTGAGAGCAAGAGGGGTGTTCACTTGCGTGGGGAAGCCAAAGGCTGCCATCAGGTATCCCTTTTAGTCTCTTTCCACCTCATCTTTTTGAGCCAGGGTCTCTCAGTAACCCTGGAGCTCACTGACTTGGCTAGACTGGCTGGCTAGCCAGCCCCCAGGATCCAGCTGTTTGTACCTCCCCAACGGTGAGGTTGTAGGCGTGCCTTGCTGTGTCTGCATGGGTCCTGGTGTTTGAGCTCAGGTCTTCATGCTTTCACTGTTAGCACTTCACTGGCTAAGCCATTTCCCCAGACCACCTTGTCATTACTACTTTTTTTTTTGAGACAGGGTTTCTCAGTGTAACCTTGGCTGTCCTGGAACTCTGTTCTGTAGATCAGGCTGGCCTTGAACTCACAGCGATCTATCGTGTACCACCACTCCCGGTCCACTACTTTTTATTTGACTTTAAGATTTGGGTGTATCTGTTGGAGGTCCTGGGTGGGAAGCACAAGACTGCTGTTTGGGCTCCATAGAGGAGGGCAATGATTTAGAATGGTGCTGGTGTGCCTTCACGATCATTTTAGTTATGCTGTTCACTTTGAACGTTGAGTGTTGATCTCAGGGTATGATGGGGTGGTATGTTTGGTATGTCAGAATAATCTCCAAACCAAAGTCTATAGCTCAGGTAAGTGTTTATGATGTGACAGTGTATTTGATACTTCTTTCTCTCTGACATCTTTTTCATTTCCTTCCTTTTTTGTTTGGTTTGTTTGTCTGTTTTATGAAGACAGGGTCTTACTTTGTAGCTCCGGCTATTCTGGATTTCACTATGTAGATTGTGCTGGCCTCAAACTCACAGAGATCTATGTCTCTGCCTCCAAATGCTGGAATCAAAGACGTGCGCCACCACTCCTGGCCCCTTTTTCTCTGATCAGGGACAGTTTAGTAATGAGATTTTAGGCTCTCTGAGGAAGGGATAGACTCACCAGTTGAAACTAAGTAAGAAAGCCTAGCTTTGTAGCTTCTGGTGAGTAACAAGTTAATTGAGCATGATAAAGAGCTGGTGTCTGTTAGAAGGAAATGGGATTTTTTTTCCTCTTGAATCAGGTAGTTTCTTTGGACTGTGAGGATTACGAACCTTGGAGATTATGTCAGCGTCACTTTAGTGGACATGTTCATTTCTGTAAGTACTTAATCTCTGCTTTGAAGTGGATGCCGATGTTTCTACCCTTGACTATTTTACAATTAAATTGCAAGTATAAAAAAGTAGACTGTACCCTGAGAACATAAGCAATGGGAGTTAGAAACCTTAGATTTTATTCCCAGGTTTGCCACCAGCTCACAGATTATGTCATTTCCTTGCACTTATGCTCTTTGTTAAGTAAAGATAACAATACTCTCTACCCACTTCAGGGGGTGTGTGAGCGCTAATGATGTCAGCCAAGTCCCTTTATGATCATGCAGTGGGGACTGAGTGAAACTTGTGACAGGATCCAGATTTATATAGCAATTTCCCTTCTAAAGCTTTGGCTTTTTCTCCTCTCATCAAACCAGTATCTCTGTGGAGTCGGTAGGGACAAGTGACAACGGCCCCATTTAATTAACATGGAAATTGAAATAGAACTGTCAGAGGACTTGCCTAGGTAGAGCCAGGACTAGAGTTGAGTTTCCTGCATTCTGGTGGAAGATTAAGAGAATGGGTTCTGGGACTAGACACATCGTCATTCAAACTAAACGTTCAGGGAACTCAGTTTCCTTAACTCTGGACTGGAGTCTCTCTCTCTCTCTCTCTCTCTCTCTCTCAAATACTACTTTATTTTGTGTGTATGAGTACCTATATGTATGATGTCTGTGCACCACTTGCAAGTCTGGTGCTCAAGGAGGCCAGAAGAGGGCATTGGATCTCCTAGAACTGGGGTTAAAGGTGGTTGTGAACCACCACATGGGTGTTGGTGGGGATCGAACTCAAGTCTTCTGGTGGAAAGCACTTAACCACTGTGCCATCCCGCCAGCTCTGGCGTGAAGTTCCTGATAAAGCTAGCACATGGGGTGATCACTGGTGTTAAAGGAAATCACACAGCTTGCCTTATAAGAGCCAGATAAACATCAGTGGTAACTGTTACTGTGATGTCGATTAGGGTATAGCTGCCTGGGTAAACATAACTGTGGCCTCACAGAAGGCACTCTGGATTTTGAGTCAGACCTGGGCCCAGTTTCCGTATATCATGTAATAATGACCTCATGGCCACAAACCAGTCACTTCACCTTCAAAGCCGCCTCCTCCTACTGTCAAGTGAAATCATGACTTCTGAAGGCTGTTCTGGGGCAAATACAGGTGTGTGAGTGTTAAAGCACCTGCCCAGTATTTGTTGTGTGTGTGTTTAACAAATGCTGTCTGAGCAGAGAAAATCTCTTTGGGTATTTCTTTTGATGTGTCACGTTTTTATTTTTTATTATATTTTTAATATTTTCTGTACATTGTATTTTGATCTAAAGTTCTCTCAGATCCTACCCACCCAATTTCATGTTTTCTTTTTCTCATGAAACAAGAAAACAAAACAAAAGCCAAAAGCTAGGTATGGTGGCTCATTCCTTTAATCCCGGCACTTGGCAGGCAGAAGCAGGCAGATCTCTGAGGTTGAGACCAGCCTGGTCTACAGAGCAAGTCCCAGGGATCAGGAGGGAGTATGTGATATTCCAAGGAAGGGGAAATAGAATATAGGTTTGCTTTTTGGTTTGAGACATGGTCTATTATGTAGCCCTGGCTGTCCTGGAACTTGATATATAGATGAGGCTGGCATCTAACTCACAGAGTTCCATCTGCCTCTGCCCCTGGAGTGCTAGAATAAAAGGTGGAGTGCTGGAATTACAGGCGTGTGCCCCCACACCTGGTTTAGAATATACTTTTATAAAGTGATGAAAGGAAACTAGAATAGGAGGATTAAATGAGGAAGAGTAGCTTTTGAAAAGCCACATTGAGAGCTAGTATTCTAGAAGCTTCCTAAAATATATAAAAGGAATTTAAATGGAATTACCATATAACGAGGGAAGCATTGACCCAACTAGACATCATAATATACCACATAAAACTCCAGTGCCAGGAATGAGTTGCATCTTATTGAGTTGTTGCCCAAGGGGGCCTCATAGGCACCCCAAAAACTAGTATAGGCTATTGCCAATGCGATTGGTTACCCTCCACAGCAATGATGGCAAAGCCTTATTGCTGAATACACCACTTATGTCATTGAACGTGGAGATTTTGAGCTGGTGCACAACCAGAAGCTTTGCCCCTACTGAGGAGCATTCATAGTGCTGGAAGGTACTATCCATGCTCCCAGAGGAGAAAGGTAACGATCAGCCTCACCCAACTGTCAACCCTTCAACTTACAGCAGTGACCTGCCTGCAGGATATCCTGGTGCGGGGTGACACAGATAGTGGGGGAGTAACCAACCACTTCTTTTTGTGGTGGTGGTTGTCTTGTTTTTTGAGGGTTTTTTACTGGATCTCGCTCTGTAGACCAGGCTGGCCTCGAACTCACAGAGATCCGCCTGGCTCTGCCTTCTGAGTGCTGGGATTAAAGGAGTGCATCACCACTGCCAGAGAACTAACCACTTCTTAAAAATTGGATTAAAGGCCCATTACATGAGGTGGAACCTACATCTGACACTATTAATAAATATTGTTTTTCAAAGAGAAACCAGGCTCTTGCTTCAGCAGAAGAGAGTGAAATCAGAAGGATGCAGAGATTAGCCCGGCCCCTGACAGTGCAAGGTGACTGTTAAAGTTTGCATTCTGTTGTGGTAAACACTATGACCAAAAGCACCTTGGAGGGGAGGTGCTTGTCTCATCTTGCACTTCCAGGTCACAGGTCATAAGTGAGGGAAGTCAGGGCACGAACTCAAGACAGGAACTGAAGCAGATGCCATAGAAGAACACTGCTTTCTGGCTTGCCCTCAGACTTGCTCAACTAGCTTTTTTATACACCTGCCTAGGGATGGTGCCACCCGTAGTGGATTGGGCCCTCCCACACCAATTAGCAATCACGACAAAGCTACACAGACATTCCCATAGGCCAGTCTGAGGGAGGCAAGTCTTCCGTTGAGGTTCCCACTTCTCAGGTGGGATTATTAGTTTTAATGTCAATTTGCCACAAGTTAAAATCACAAGAGCAGGGAGTCTCACCTGAAGAATTGTCTTGATTGCCTTAATAGATGTGGGAAGACCCACCCACAGTGCAGTAGCACCTTCTGGTAGCATCCCAAATAAAAAGGTATTGGCAGATTTTTTTTTTTAATTTTATAAAAGCAAACTTTTTATTAAAAATCAGGGAAAGTTTAGATTCCATGAGATTAGGTTCAGTTTTTATTAGCTGGTTGCCCACTGCTGTATTATTTTTTATCATGAACAACAGAAGCCTCAAAAGGTTCTCTGAAACTTCAAAAGCACTTTCTGCTTGCAAAAATATTTATTACACTCATATGCACAAAACACCCCTTGGAGAGCAATGCTGTTTCGGGTGGGATGGGGTGAGGGGCACAGAAAGATTATTTGCTTTTTGCCCCTATGGGCTTCCTTCCATCTTGCTGCTGGCTGCTCCTGCTGATTCCTTTGCTGATATCAGAACTAGCATTTCCAGGCTTCCATTATTGGCTGAAGTACCCAGGCTGTGGACTGAGTGAGTGTTCAGCCCCTCAGGTATGAGACACCTGTTGTTATTTCAATGTAAGCTGACTTGGTCATTTCTCTACATACATACATGTATATAGTATACCTGTTATATATGTGTGTTTTATATATGTATATTCCATTGGTTCTGTTCCTCTAGAGAACATTGACTAATAATAATAACAAATTGTGGTCCTAGGAGCCGTTCTGGAGAAACATTGTAAGAATGAGTTTCTCTGATGGGCTTGGTGGTATCTGGAGCTGGTTCTCCAACTGGATGAAACCCATGGTCATTAAAGACTGCACTGGTAGTGTGGATATCTCTGAAAGTCTATGATGCGAACTATTTAAAGAACTATACAAGATAAATGCATTTGATGCACTGGATTCACCTCTTGTGTGAAACAAGACATTTAGTGACTTTATATAAAACCTTTGAACTTTTGTGGAAAAATAATGATGCTGCCTGCTTCCTTGTGTCTTTGGATAGTTACCAAGCAGAAGAAAGAAAAAGAAGAAGTTGAGTAATCAAAGTGACGATCCCCAGGTGTCCATACACAATCTAAAGGTTCCTAAGTGTGTCCTGGAAGAGAATGCAGCAGCAGCCATTGGAGCTCAGGTTAACCAAACCCAAGTTCCCTTGTGCAATTAGCTGACTTACAGTGCAGATGTAATTCCCAGCTTCTCAGGGTGTCAGCAGTTAAAATGAGAGCACTGAGTGGAGAAGAATCGGATCCTGTGACTTGGGTTGGTGATGTGTAGAAGACTGGTATTGAATCCTCAGATTCTCATGGGCCCAGTCTGCCTGAGGAAGTAGTCTCATCCTTTGCAGAGGATACATCCCCATTGCCTGCAGCATTACCCTAGAGAATCTAATGAGTCTGTTAATTCATTCAAGCAGACTTCTGTGTGAGAATGGATTTTTTTTTTTTTTTTTTTTTTTTTGGTTTTTCGAGACAGGGTTTCTCAGTGTAGCTTTGCGCCCTTCCTGGGACTCACTTGGCAGCCCAGGCTGGCCTCGAACTCACAGAGATCCGCCTGGCTCTGCCTCCCGAGTGCTGGGATTAAAGGCGTGCGCCACCACCGCCCGGCTAGAATGGATTTTTTTTTAGGGCAGTGGAATAGTGGTGGGAGGAATGTAAAGCCAGATCAGGACCCTGGGCAAAGATTCTGGGTTTACTGGTGTGAGCTTGCACAATTAGTTTATTTAATGGATCGGCCGAGTAGCTGTGAAAAGATGGCCTGCTGAGAAGGAGCTGGAGATGCCTGCTATTCTTTGGCTTAGTGGGGAGGGATTTTTAAGGCTCAGGGAAACTGGAATGCTTGCGTGGTTTTGTTTAAAACCTAATCAGAAGACATGCCCTCCACTAGTGCTGTAAGACAAAATGGCGAGAGGCACATTCGAAGAGCTTCGTCACTGCTCTTCGTGTGCTAGGCCTTAGCAGTGGCGTCATTGCCGGTCAGTTTGGTGAATTAAATGCAGTGTGTTTAATTGGTCACTGGAGTAGCAGAGGGGTAGGTGGCAGCACTGAATTGCCAGAGACTAGGGATTGTAGTTACCATAATGGGCAGCACAGGCCAAGCAGTGTCTATAATAGCCTGACTCATAATGGGCAGCACAGGCCAAGCATTGTTTGTAATGGCCTGACTCTAATGGGCAGCACAGGTAAAGTGATGTCTATAATGGCATGACTCACACAGACCTTTGTGATCGCTGATCAATCATGGTGCTTCCTATAATGAAATAGATCGAGGCCTCCCTCCTACTCCAACTGCTCAGTACCCAGCTGCGAGACTGAGCAACCACTGGGTTCTCAGTCTCTCCTAAGCTGATTTAATATATTTATTTTTATGACAATATGATTTTATTTTATTTTTTTTTTTTGGTTTTTCGAGACAGGGTTTCTCTGTGTAGCTTTGCGCCTTTCCTGGAGCTCACTTGGTAGCCCAGGCTGGCCTCGAACTCACAGAGATCCGCCTGCCTCTGCCTCCCGAGTACTGGGATTAAAGGCGTGCGCCACCAACGCCCGGCGACAATATGATTTTATGATATGATTTTAATATATTTCTTCATCCTATTGGTTCTCTTCCTCTAGAGAACATCACTCGTACACCAGATGACCAGTTTGTGTCAGGTTGACAACCACGATGAGCCATCACAGGGACACAAATTTGCGAAGCGTTCCATTTTTTTTTTTTTTTTTTAAACCTGGAAATAATGAGTGTGGAATATTTATCATAAATAAATAGGGAAAAGCAAAAATGAGAAGCCAAATCCAATAATGTTTGATTTTATCCAGTTTTCAAATTAGGTTTCCCTCCCTGAAATTGTCAGTTACTCAGTAACATGCTGTGTTCAGTAGCAGCAGCGTCACTGGCCGAGCTACTGACTCACCTGGGCTCCTTAGAAAAGCTGAGCGTGGTGGCTTCCTGAATCCAAATGCCTCAGAGCTAAGAGAGAGCTCCTGCCGGCGGCAGGGCCGTGTGGCATGTTAGCAGAATAACTGAGTAGATAGGAAGGCTCCCTTGTAAGGCATTTATGCATGAAGTAAGTGTGGCCTGGGTGAGGTGTTACAAGCTTTTTGCCGCTATCTAAATAGAAAGACCTTGTGTCAATGCTGATGTTGGTGGGGCACACTAATTAGTCCCATGGGATTGATTGCTCAGT
The DNA here is from genome assembly GCF_004664715.2 of Peromyscus leucopus. Taxonomy (NCBI): domain Eukaryota; kingdom Metazoa; phylum Chordata; class Mammalia; order Rodentia; family Cricetidae; genus Peromyscus; species Peromyscus leucopus. The sequence goes on along the minus strand of NC_051080.1, from coordinate 38,232,412 downwards.
GGGTCTGACTGAACGAACAGAAAAGGAAGTTTTCTAGGGAGTGTGGAGAGGAATAGAGAATGACAGTTCAAAGTTACAGAATGACATCGGGTGAGATGGGTCAGAGGCGGAAGGTTATGGCCACACAAGCCGAGTGCACTGAGTTCTCCGTCCCTGGAACCCATGAGAAGGTGGAAGCAGGGAGTCAAATCCAGAGTTGCCCTTTGACCTCCACACAGGTGCCTCTCCCCATGCGCACACACAACAATAATACATTAGAGAAATAAAGTCAGTGAAAGCCAGGCATAGGTAGGGCAGGCATCTGAACCCCAGCTATTTAGACGGGAGTGGGAGGAGGAGCAGGTTATTGTTGAAGGTTAACCTCAGCTGCATAACAAGTTTGCGGAGAACCTGGTCTGCATAAGACCCTGTCTCAAAACAAAAAAAGCCTGGGGACAGGGGATGGCTTCTTAAGTAAGAGTGCTGGCTGTGCAAGAATGAGGAACTGAGTCCAGATCTCTAGAGCCACATGGGCAGTGGTGGTGTACGCCTTTAATCCCAGATCTCTGAGTCTGCCTGCCTTTGCCTCCCAAGTGCTGGGATTAAAGTTGGACACTTCTTGAGTTTATGTTTTTATAATTCCTGTACTGTGGACTCTTCAGCTTTCTTTTTTGTTTTGTTTTTGGGGTTTTTGTTTGTTTTTTGTTTTGTTTGGCTTTTGTTGTTGGTTTTTTGTTGTTGTTGTTGTTGTTGTTGTTGTTTGGTTTTTCGAGACAGGGTTTCTCTGTGTAGTTTTGATGCCTGTCCTGGAACTCACTCTGTAGACCAGGCTGGCCTCGAACTCACAGAGATCCACCTGCCTCTGTTTCCCGAGTGCTGGGATCAACGGTGTACGCCACCACCGCCCAGCTTCAGCTTTCTTTAATTAGTTCATACTTATTGAGACAGAGTTTCTGTATGACTTAGACGGACTTCAGATCCCTGATCCTCCTGCCTCTGCCTTCCAGGTGTAAGGATTTCGTGCATGCAGCACAACATGGCTTCAGTTTGCTTTCATCCACCCTTTAAACACTCATTAGTTTTTGCTTTACAGGCAGCTGCCCTGTACCAGCTGCTAGCTACTCCGTGTGTGCCTCCTCATTTGCTTTAGATTCTGTGAAGCCCGTAGGCAGAGTGGATGTCCAGCCAGCGAGTGGTCCCTGTGTGGGTACCATATGGATGGCCTCGTTAAATTGCTAGTTCCTGTTTTGAGACTCATGTTCTGCTCATGGATTTAAAAATCGTTTTTTTGATTATTTGCCATATGCAAGCACCGTGCCAATTTCTGGGATTAGAAACATAAATAATATTCTGGTTCTGCCTTTCTATTCGTTATTCAGTGTGGGAGTCAGACAGACAACAGCTTAGACTTCTTCCGCTGATAAGTTCTGATGAAAAAAATGTTATGTAAATGTTCAAGTCATTTTGCATGCCCGGAGAGATGGCTCAGTGACTGAGAGCACTTGCTTCTCTTCCAGAGGACCAGAGTTCAGCTCCCAGCACCCACACTGGGCAGCTCATAGCCACCGGTAACTGAAGCTCCAGGGAGCCAATGGCCTCTTTTGGTTTTTGTGGACACTGCACACATGTGGCACACACACACACAAATACATTTCTAAATTTAATTTTTAAAATTATGTTGTGTGTATAGGTGTTTGGGTTTGTATGTATGTCTGCACCATGTGGGTGCCTGGTGTGCACTGAGGCCAGAAGAGGGCATTAGATACTGTGGGACTTGAACCTAGGTCCTCTGAACTAGCAGCCAGTGTCTTAATCAATGAGCCATCTCCAGTGGCTACATCACTTTGTAGCCTGAGAGGCAGGATATAACTCTGTCGTGGACTTTGAGGTGGCAAGGTGAGGTTTGCCCTGGAATCACACCAAGCAGCTGAGTAGAGGAATGTCTCTACAGAGAAAGTAAATACCATTGTCAGTTACAGAGAGGATGTTGCTTTATTTTCTCTACATTAGTCTGAACTAAACCCAAAGCATTCCAGGCCTGAGAACTGAAAGATGGTTGAAATGGAGGAGAGGGAAGAGCTATATATGGGCCACTGCCCTGCACCTGGGGGTGGAGTGATCAGCAACCCTGTGAGATGATGACGTCCTCAAACTCTAAATTGAGTTATTAAAATTTTAAATTAATCATAACATGAACTGTTTAGTTTTCTTTGTATAAGATCAACTACCAAGAACACCTTAGGTTTGCTATAACTACCATCCTTGGCCAGACTGGCCATTCTGCATTTTTGGTGGGCAGGGGGTTGTAGGTTTTTGTTTTTTATTGCTGTATATGTGTAAACACACACACACACACACACACACACACTGTTTTTTTTGTGTGTGTGTGGGTTTTTGTTTGTTTGTTTTTTGAGACAGGGTTTCTCTGTGTAGCCCTGGCTGTCCTGAAACTTGCTCTGTAGACCAGGCTGGCCTCGAACTCTGAGATCTGCCTGCCTCTGTCTCCTGAGTGCTGGGATTAGAGGTGTGCACCGCCGCCACCGCCGCCGCCCAGCTAAGAGTTTGTAGTTTTTCAAGACAGGGTCTTACCAGGTCAGCGAGGCTGGCCTATAGCACACAATGGCTTTGAACTCTCTCCTCAGTTCCCTAGTGCTGGGACTGTAAACTCCATAGACTGTATCACCACATCAACAGAACAGTAGTTAGGCTTCAGCTCCACTGTGAGTTTGAACTCAATCTGGTTAACCTGAACACAATAATTAGGCCAGATGTCATGGCACACATCTTTAAAAATTAGCACTCAGGAGGCAGAGGCTGGTGGATCTCCAAGTTGGAGGCTGCTCTAGTCTACATAGTAAATTCCAGGACAGCCAGAGCTATGTACAGAGGCTTTGACTTAAGAAAAACAAACAAGCCGGGCGGTGGTGGCGCATGCCTTTAATCCCAGCACTCGGGAAGCAGAGGCAGGCGGATCTCTGTGAGTTCGAGGCCAGCCTGGGCTACCAAGTGAGTTCCAGGAAAGGCACAAAGCTACACAGAGAAACCCTGTCTTGAAAAACCAAAAAAAAAAAAAAAAAAAAAAAAAAAAGAAAGAAAAAAAAGAAAAAGAAAAACAAACAAACAAAACAAAACAAAAAAACCCAAAACTGGACTGGAAAGATGGCTCAGAGGTTAAGAGCACTGGTTGCTCTTCCAAAGGTCCTGAGTTCAATTCCCAGCAACCACACCGTGGCTGACAACCATCTGTAATGAGATCTGGTGCCCTCTTCTGGCCTGCAGGGATGCGTGCAGGCAGAACACTGTATACATAATAAATAAATAAATAAATCTTAAAAAAAAAGAGAGATGTTTTAAAAAAAAAACAAAACAAAACCAAAAATTAATGAAAATAAAAACTTTATCTTGTCTGGTATCCTCTAAGCTCTCCCCCACCCCCAGGCTGACCCCAGTACCCAGTGTACCTGGGGCATGCACTCTCCACTGCCCTGCTGATCCACTTGCACTCAGTGTCCTTCATGCAGCAGTGTGGACACTCTTCGCCTCTGCTTGGGAAGCTGCAGGAGAAATCCCACTGGAAGTGGGATGGGAAGGAAGGGGCCGGACTGAGGAGTGGGCTGTGTGTTCTACGAGCATTCGCTCTCCATGACATCCCTGCAGAGTCACATGACCTACCTACCAAAGCAAACAACACACAGGTCAATAGCAGTTAAGTCCTCACCTCACGGGTAAATGCGATTGTGGACTGTCTACAAGAAGAGAACGTGACAATAGCTACTATTAATTAGGCCCCTCCTATTTACCAGCTGGTGTCACAAGACCTTATGTGTATCTTTTATTGAATCCTGAAGATCCCAAAGCCTCTGTATTTTCTACAATTCTGTCCTTTGGGCTTTGGTTCCATGTCTGCACAACTACCTACATCGTGTGACTTTGTAGATAGTAATTTCTGCATATTGAAATTCTTCATCATACTGCCCCCCAGCTTTTTTTGACAAGTAGCCTAGGCTAGCCACAAAATCACTGTGGTGGTATGAATGAGAATGTCTCCCATAGGCTCACATGTATGAGTTCTTGGTCTCCAGGTAGTTGAACTGTTTGAGAAGGATTAGGAGGTGTGGCCTTGCTAGAGGAGGTGTGTCAGTGGAGCCAGGCCTCAAGGTTTCAAAGGACTCCCATTCCCATACGTTCCCTGTCTCCTCCTCAAGGATCAGACGTGACCTCTCAGATGTTCCTGCCACCATGCCTTTTTTCTGCCGTCATGGACTCGAACCCCCTGAAACTGTAAGGCTAATTAAATTCCCTTTTATCAGTTGCCTTGGTCATGATGCTTTGTCACAGTGAAAGAAAACCAAGGATAAGCTTGAACTTTGGATCCTCCTTCCTCATCCTCTGAAGTGCTGGGATTCCTACCACCACCACCACCACCACCACCACCACCACCACCACCACCACGCCCGGTTTATGTGGTGCTGGGGATCAGACAAAGGACCTCATGTGCACTAGGCAAACACTCTGATAACCGAGCTACATCTTCAGCCCCACTTCATCACTTCCTCCTCCCTAAGCCATGGAGTAGCATTTGTGCTGTGCCTGTGTAGGAAGGATTTATGATCATGAACCTTACAAATATTGAAGAGTTTTACAATTTGACTTCCAGTTTTATAAGTGAGCTCCTTTTTAAGAGAAAAATGGCTGCATTTGTGTTTTTGTTTGTTTTCTGGTTTTTTTTTTGTTTTGTTTTTTGTTGTTTTTAATTTTACTGTTGTAGCTAAGGAAAATGCTTTAAACCACCAGAGGGCATTGCAGTTAGCCTCCAGTACAGGCTTCCTTACAAATCCCAGCCCTCCAGAGGTGCCTGGTGAAATTTGTTTCCAGGAAAAGAAGCCAGAAAAAGAAGCATTTTCACATTTAATGAATAGCCCGGAGAAGATCTGTAGACTGAACTTGGAACATAAGGGCGAGCATCCTTTTTATCTAACCAGGCAGAGAACAGAGTAGGTGGTGTCTCACTGAAACGCCATTCTCTTCCTTTTCCCAAGCATGTGCCTAAACTTTTGAATTGCCATCTATGATTAATTTTGATGTTAATTATTAATTGTTAATAATTAATATTAATTATTAATTATTGATTAATTATGATAATTAATAAAATTTCCTGAGCAGAAGGTAAACTCAATACCTCCCAAAACAACAGAAACTGAAGTAGAGACAGAAGCCAGTCTTTGGTGGTATCCACCTCTTTGTGGCTTTTACTGCCACTAATAAAAACTTATAACTTGACTGGTGCACAGCTAACACCCTCTGTGTAGAAGCTAAAGCAGGCAGAAAAGCGGCCGCGTCGCAAAGGGGCACAGAGAGTAGGTGGCATTCTGACAACCCATGAACTGAAAAGTCAGTTGAGCACACCTTGCAAGTGGTATTGGTGTAAGTGGGTCCATCTTTCCACGTCGCGTGAAATAAATATGACTGGTGCAGCTCCTAGGCTGTGGCTGACTAGACCACCTCATTAATCTGTGCCCCTGAGGACTGAAACATTGGTTTAGTTCACAGGTACTTGTTGAGTGCATTTGTACCGCTCACTCACAAAGACTGGCATGCACATGTGAATAGTAATACTTTGAATACTTCTCATTCAAAGCACCACAGTGAGTTTGAGACTAGCCCGGGCTACAGAGACTCTGTCTCAAAAGGGGTATGTGTGTGTGATGAAGAACTCCAATATGCAAGAACTACCATCTAAGAAAGTCACATGACATGGCTTTGTAGGTTAGAAGCAATCTGGCATCTTATTTCAGACCTCTGAGGTTGACTGGATGGATGGTGTCTGCGTTGTGTGTGAGACACGTTTTGGTGGTTTAACTGAGTTACCCAGCAGTGAGTGACAGAGCAGGACCAGACACGAGAGCTTCTGACTCTAGACACTACCCTTGTCTACAACTCCGTAGTCTATCACATGCAATAGCCGCTGGTGGTTTTCATTATTTAGCTTAATAAGCTTAGTGAGTAAGCTCAGTGGTTTACCAACAGTGCTTCTCTTTCCCAAATGAGAGGCAGGTTCAGGAGAAAAGTCATTATCAGGCAGCTACTAGAATAACTCTGAAAACCACCAGTCTCTGTCTTTTTTAAAGGGAGGATTTACACTGCCATGCCCATGTGCAGAAGGACAGGCCCATCACGCGGGTGTTGAGTAATATCCCTACTATGTGCACACATCTCCAGTATACTCAGGATCTTACTGAAGTTCAAGCAAGTCCCTTCTTCTTTCACTTGTATTTCTTTACATCCCTCCCTCTCTCACCAGATGAGGAGCCCTGAATCCTCATTTACATGTCCTGGGCACTGTTCTTGAGTACTCAGTGATTATTCATCTGTTGAATGTATATGGAGGTAGCTGGGGACACATGTTCCGTTGGGTATTCAGTTGGTTGGGCTAAACCAGAGCATCATCTTCAGTTCTCACGATGTAATGTGTTTAACCAAAGTAACTGCGGCTCCTCTGGTGCACTTAGTGCCCTTGTGCCTTCACCCTGTGATACAATGGGGTGGGTCTGCTCTACCTCAGCCTGAGCTGTCCTGGAACTCTGTACGAACAGGCTGGCCTTGGACTCACAGAGACCTACCTGCCTCTGGGTCCAAAGTGCTGGGATTAGAAGTGTGTGCCACCATACCCGGCCCTACCTTACTCTCTTGGTGCTTATTGTAAGATTCTTTTTCAGTGCTGGGAGTTAAACTATGCTCACGTTCACCAAACCCCAGCCTTGCTTCGTTTTATTTTTCAAGACCGAGACAGGGTTTCTCTGTGTAGCCCTAGATGTCCCGGAATTCGCTCTATAGACCAACCAGGCTGGCCTTGAACTCACAGAGATCCACTTGCTTCTGCTTCCTGGGTGCTGGGGTTAAAGGTGTGCACCACCATTGCCCATCTTAGCCTTGCTTTTTAAACTTAATTTCATTGTTGGTTGTGAGTATATAAGAATACAATTAACTTGGGTACATTGATATTTTTAGTATATTAGGAATTTTATGTCTTACAATGTAGATGGCTTTATGTTTTATCTGATCACTAGAGCTTAAATACAATGTGGGATACAAGTGATAAAAACAGGCATTTTTGTCTTGTTCTTGATTATGGGCAAAAGCATGCCGTCTCACGCTATTGAATGCGATTCTAACTGTGGGTTTTCCAGAGGTCCACCATTGTTCCTTTTTAAGGCTACACACCTGCCCTGTGCTGGTCCCTGTCACCAGGCTTAGGAATACGCAGTGACACACACCAGCTTTCCCAGCAGCATTTCAATGTTGCTACTTTGCACTAAAATGTCCTGACTCACCGCGTGGTTTTGTTTTTTAACCATTTTATTAAATCTTTCTCAAAGTGCTGACGATCCCTGGCCACGGTAAACATAATAGGGTGCATTGAATTCAGTTGTTGCTTTAGCACATTGTCCTAATGTGACTCTGCTGCAGCCACAGGCACGGCATCACCAAACCGTTGGCTCTCGTGTTCCTTCAGAGCCTCTCGGCAGACTCCGGAGAGCTCAGGCTTGTTCAGGGTGGTCTGGTCTGGACTGTTTTTGTGTTTCTGTATCTGCTCTTTTGCAAATACATGTTGTCCTGTTCCTAGGTGTTAATTATTAACACTTTTGCCCTTCGTGGGTCTGCATCTGAGAACATTCTCTTCTTCCAGTAATCTGCTGAGTTTAGGCTACCAGAGAAAATTTCAGACATTTCTACAAAACAAGAGACATAAACTGAGGAAGAAATCCTCCTGGATTAAAGTGCAGGGGCTTGGCATGATCTGTCTGGGTGCTTCTCTGCCTCTGAGGTCCCAGACTCAGCTCTGCTCAGGAGGCTGGTGTGAGGCGTCTCTATAACCTACATGGCATTGTTCTGTTTTGTTTAGGGCTTGTTTAGTCCCTTGGACCTCACCTATACCCTTAATCAGTTTTTATTAGTTGGTCTCTGTAAGGATTATGTCCTTAATTATGTCACCAGCTTGCGATGGCATTCCAGCCTAAAAAGTGGGCGTGCCCTCTCTATGTTCTCTTCTTTCCGCACTCTCTCCTTCCATATTCTCCCCTTCCACGCAGTCTCTCTCTCTCTTTCTTTCTCCCTTTCTCCCTCTCCCTCTCTCTCCCTCTCCCTCTCTCCCTCCCTGTCTCTCTCCCTCTCCCTCTCCCTCTCTCCCTCCCTCTCTCTCTCCCTCTCCCTTTCTTTCCCAATAAAGCTCTAGAAAGGTAACCATGGCTCGTGACTCTTCCATACACGTTCTATGAGAATTATGAGCACAAGAAATTCATAACGAGTAGTAGCTGAATATTAAAGCTGAATAACACCAAGTATTTCATGATAAATGGCTTCCCACTTGAAGGACCCTTGGTCGGTCAAGGTATAGCTTATTATATACAGCTGGACTCTCTATATCATATTCTTGTAGCTTGCCACAAAGGTCATGAGGCCTTTTGAATAGATTTCTAGTAAAAGGAAACAAGAAGTCTAAAGTAAGATGAAGATAATAGATTCAAATGCATCAATATAATGATGATCAGAATTACTAAAAGAAATGAACAGGGAGCTTTAGAAATGGCTCAGAGGTTAAGAGCACTGGCTGTTCTTCCAGGGGTCCTGAGTTCAGTTCCCAGCAACCACATGGGGGCCCACAATCATTTGTAATGAGATCTGGTGTCCTCTTCTGGCCTGCAGGCATACATGCAGGCAGAATACTATATACATAATAAATAAATCTTTAAAAAAATAATAAACAGATCCAGGCCAGCCAGAAGGCTCAATAGTTAGAAGCTCTTGCTACCACCAAGCTTGAAGATCTAAGTTCTGTCCTCAAACCCTCCTGGTGGGAGGAGATAGGACTCCCACAAGTTGTCCTCTGACTTCCAAATGCACTTGTCTACATACATTGCTCTTCTACACACAAGCAAATGTAATTTTAAAAATGAACAAGAGAAACCGGCAGATCCAGTGATCACGTGGATATCTTATCTCCTGGTTCTCGGGCTTTCAGACTTAGACTGGAACTTATTCCCTCACCTCTCCAGGTTGGTTCTCAACTAGTAGGCTTAGATCGTGTGATTTCTCTGCCTCTATTAGCCAAACAAGGGCTCAGTTACTAATGGAGAGAGAGGGCCAGGATTAGTAAATAACTCTGTGTTAGGAAGAAAGGACACATGCAGAGAAAGGAGACCATAAGCCAGGGCGGTGTGGCTGAAGGCAGAGAAGTGATGCCAACCGAGGTAGTTGGGTTCATCCTGGAGGCCAGCATGTCCCTTGTCACTGTGACTAGTCACTTTAGACCAAGACCTAAGAGACCCTAAAGTCACAACAGCCTAGGATTTGAGTTTTGTCCAGCTCTCATGTGAAACCGGCCCACTCTAGATCTGTGGATCTCAACTGAGGAATTTTAACCCCTTCAGGGATACATTTGACATGTTTGGTGACATTTTGATTGTCAGGAAAAGAGAGGGACTTCGGACTCACAGTGTAGAAATAACAGTTAATGCTAAACACACTATAATGCACAGGACATTCTCCCCACAACCAGAAATTATCTAGCCAGAGATGTCTGTAGAGCAGGGGCTGAGAAATCTGCCCCAAACAATGGAGAGCTACTGACGGGTTTTAAATAGTTATATGTTGTTCACTCAGGTATCTTTAGAGTGCTTTCTGAGTGGCAGAAACCATCCCTGGCAGGAGGGGCTCAGTAGTGGAAACAAACAAACAAACAAAAAGAATGCTTACAATCACAAAAATGAGTCTATACATCACACACACACACACACACACACACACACACACACACACACACACTAAAAGGAAGATGGAGTTCTGTTCACAAGATGTTGGCAAATCATAAATTTTCTAATTGTACTTGACAATATATCTCCCAACTTGGGGTTATGTAGAGAGCAAACCAGTATCCAGTGGCCTTTTCTGTTCTCCTCCACTCTTTTTTTTTCTTTTTCTTTTTTAAGATAGGGGTTCTTTATGTAACATCCCTGGCTGTCCTGGAACTCACTCTGTAGACTAGGCTGGCCTCGAACTCACCTCAGAGATGCACCTGCCTCTATCTCCTGGGTGCCGGGATTAAAGGTGTGTGCCACCACCACCTAGATCTCCTCCACTCTTTTTTTTTTTTTTTTAAGATTTATTTATTTATTATACATATAGGGTTCTGTCTGCAGGTATACCTGCAGGCTAGAAGTGGACAACAGATCTCATTAGGGATGGTTATGAGCCACCTTCCTCAGGACCTCTGGAAGAGCAGCCAGTGCCCTTAACTGCTGAGCCGTCTCTCCAGCCCTCTCCTCCACTCTTATTCAGTACAGTACATTATGCTCCATGTCTGGTGCCCATGTATAACCCAGCAATTCTCTGGCGCATCTCTGGCAAACACCAGCTGGGGATGTCTAATTCAGTTCTAACACTGTCCCACAGGATGCAGGCTCAGTCCCATTACAGTGCCCCCTCAGATGCCAGTGCAGGATGTGACCTGTACTTCTGACCAACTAGCTGTACGCTAGACTTCCCCTCTTTGGGTCTGAACAATTTTCTTGGGTGGCTTACAGAACTCAGAAAAAATGCGCGTCACTTGTGTACTGTGTTAGTTTTTTCCATTACTGTAACTAATACCTGAGGCCATCAACTTATAAAGAGAACAGGTTTCCATCACCCTGGCTTCAGGAGTTCTAGTCCGTGATCCAGGGTGATGCGGTACCTCAGAACAAAGGGTATGGAAAAGAGAAAAGCTGCTGAGGACATACGTAGCCAGGGCCCGGAAGGGAAAATGAGACCAAGGTCTCACCATCCCTGTCAAGGACACACACTTAAAGACCAGAATATCTCCCACGAGGCTCCGTCTCTTAAAGTTTTCACCACCTCCCAACAGATCGAAGCTGGGCCTTTGGAGGACAGGGATGCACAAACTTAAGCATGGACCAATTTGTTAGAAAAGATATCACCATGGATACAGATGAAGATCCAGAGGGAAGAGCCAGAGCTGCAGAGGGCAAAGCATGTGGGAAGGGAACAGTACTAACCCCAGGCACCCCGCACGCCTGGCTGCCCAGAGGCCCTTCAGACCTCACCGTTCACCACACAAGCGTGGCTGGTTACACAAATGGCCTTTCAGGGGACCCATGCAGCCCTTCTCTTGCCCCCATGTTTAGGGGTGGGGCTGAAAGCCTCAGCCACACCTCGTATTTCTAGTGACCAGCCCTATCTGTGAGATACCAGTTATCTAACTGACACACAAAACATACTATTTTGGAAATAACTAAAAAAAATATTTTTATTTATGTGTATTGGTGTGTATCTCTTTGTCTATGCTGTGTGGGTGGGGATGTTTAAAGGGCCAGAAAGAGTGTCAGGTCCCCTGGAACTGGAGTTAAGGGGTTTGTGAGCCACCTGATGTGGGTACTAGGATTAAGTCTGGTGCTCCGCAAGAGCAGTGCATATTCTTAGCTGCTGAGTCATCTTTCTAGTCCAATTCTTTTTTCTTTATTTAATTTTTTTTTTTGGTTTTTCGAAACAGGGTTTCTCTGTGTAGCTTTGCGCCTTTCCTGGATCTCACTCTGTAGACCAGGCTGGCCTCGAACTCATAGAGATCCGCCTGGCTCTGCCTCCCAAGTGCTGGGATTAGAGGCGTGCACCGCCACCACCACCACCTGGCCATGTTCTTATTTCTCAGTATGATTTAAAAAACTTCACCCTTTCTTCCCTTGTTCCCCTGGTGACTAGGTAAAGCTGGGTTATCTTGACCAAATTGTTGCAGGAGGGAGTCACTCACTCACCATTCCAGCAGGAGTGCCTGCCGGCTGAGTGGGCAATGCAGCTGTGTGTTTAGGAGTGTCATACAATCACAGTTCTCAGTTTAAAACAGCTCTCAATGTATCACTCACTATATCTGAGGCACTGTGGAGACGCTGAGGGTGTATGAAGAAATATGGCACAATCCGCACCCCAAGAAACTTGAAGTTGTTCTGGAAGATAACTGGCATGACAAGAAGGCTTAGTTTGATGTACTTAAAAATGCCTGGACCAGACGGCAGTGGCGCACACCTCTAATCCCAGCACTCGGGAGGCAGAGCCGGGTGGATCTCTATGGGTTCGAGGCCAGCCTGGTCTACAGAGTGAGAGCCAGGACAGGCACCAAAACTACATGGAGAAACCCTGTCTCTCAAAACCAATAAATAAACAAATATATAATAAAGATGCCTGCACATCTGTTACTGTTTCTTCAGAGGTCTGTGAAGCTCCATAACAATAGAGCCGAATCCCATGTTTCATTGTATATCCTAACACAACAGCTCTGAATGCTGGCTAAAGGTGATACTGAGCTGTAGAGGTGACAGTCCTCGAGGGAGGGTGTCACGCAGTGGTGGACACTTGCCAGGCATGTGGAAATGTAGGAAGCCTTGGTTTGTTTGCCAGCACTGCCCCCCCACCCCAAAAAAAATAATGCTTTCAAGTTTAAGTGTCTCTGGAATAGACTGACTGTGAGCTTTATCTGGAAGGGAAATTCCATCAGTTGCCAAAGGTTTAATGAGAGGATTTGTGTGCACCGTTAGGAGACATTATTGACAGAACCGGACCAGCTGCAGAGCAGAGTCTGTGCCTTGCAATCCCTCTGCCTCCCGCCCTGGCTCCAGCCAGCAAGGCTGAAAGATGAAAAGGAAGACATGCATTCTGCCAGGAGAGCCAGAGAGGGTCTTGCCAGTGACACCAGTGGCGTGGGTGACACCATCCTCTCTCAGCATGTTTAAACCCTGAACACAAAGGAAGGTCAGGTTTGCCAGGCTCTCCTGTGAGTGCCATGAACAGGCCACCTGGCCATACCGCCATGGTAATTGTGGTATCAGCCACTGAGTGATTAAACCATTTCAAGTGCTCTGGGAATTAAAGGGGGAAGGAGGGTGGAGGGGGATGGTCAGGGCTGTGTGAGACACTTTGTGGCCCCTTACTTTGCCTCTGCCAAGTCCAGCCCACCCACCTCATGCCATGGTCTAAAACAGACTCTTGTCTTTTTTTTTTTTTTTTTTTTTTTTTTGGTTTTTCGAGACAGGGTTTCTCTGTGTAGCTTTGCGCCTTTTCCTGGAACTCACTTGGTAGCCCAGGCTGGCCTCGAACTCACAGAGATCCGCCTGCCTCTGCCTCCCGAGTGCTGGGATTAAAGGCGTGCGCCACCACCACCCGGCTCCAGACTCTTGTCTTAAAACTGGAACTTATACTTTTTTTTTTTTTTTCCTTGTTTTGTTTTCTAGTCCACACTCCTTCATTCTAGGGAAACTTTCCCTAAATTACTTTCAACTTCAACATGATTTAAAATTTTATGCTCTCATTTTACAAATTTCTTTACTGAAGAAAACCTGGAGCAATTAGCTAAGTCGGGGAAGCCGTCTTCACTGAGAGTTGCCTGCCAAACAACCATCATCAATATGTATGTTTAGGAAGCTGTGATTGACATGTGCATGTTTAGGTCAGCGTAACAGGTAATTTGCATTCTGCTTCCAAACGATGTGTGTGCGTTCTTACATGTGTGCATGTGGGGTGCATGTGTGTATGTGTGTGCATGCACGCGCACGCACGCCCGAGTACTTCTGTGTGGAGGCCAGCAGTTAATGTCAGATGTCTCCTTGATGGTTCTCCAACTTATTTTTCGAGACAGGGTCTCTCCTGAACCTGGCACTTGCCAATTTGGCTGAAGTGGCCAGGCAGCAAGTCCTGGGATCCACGTCCCCACTTCCCCAGCGTTGGGATTCCAGGTGACTGCTGCCATGCCGGGCTTTTATGTGGAATCTGGAGGACTGAACTCAAGTTCTTGTGCTTATATGGCTACCATTCTACTCACTGGGCTGACTCCTCCACTCTGGTCATTGTAATTTACTTACAATGTAATTTAAGTACATTGTAATTTACTTACTTTATTTACTTATTTTGTGTGTGTGGGTTCTCATAGACATGCGTGTGGGCCATGGAACATGTGCGGAGGTCAGAGGACAACTTTCAGGAGTCAGTTCTCTCCTTCCATCATGTAGGTGCTGGGGATTGAACTCGGGGCTATCTAGCTTGGCCTGGAGGCACCTTTACCTACTGAGCCATCTCCCTGGTCCCCCAGGGTTAATGTAACCCAGTGGATGTCAGGGAATGCTACAGCTCATAAGTCAGGAACTGTGGGTGCTGAAACAGAGAGGGCAGAGAAAGCCAGCAGTCTCCTGTCCAGACTTCTCTCCTCAAGAAGGGTACGAGTCACCGCGGATTTGTCCAGCGGTTCGAAGTCTCGGCTGCACCACTTGCTGGCTCTGTGGCCTCTGGCAAGCTAGTTCACTCTGGTTTCCTCAGCAGTTACAGTGAAATGACTAGGATTTCTTCCTCACAAGAATTAGGGTAATGGTTCTCAACCTGTGGGTCTCGGCCCCTTTGGGGGGGGGTCAAACAACCATTTCAACCAGATCGCATATCAGATATCCAGAATATCAGATATTTACATTACAATTCATAATGGTAGCAAAATTACAGCAATGAAATGATATTATGGTCGGGGATCACCACAACATGAGGAACTGTATTAAAGGGTCACAGCATTAGGAAGGTTGGGAACCATTGGCTTAGGGGAAGATGAAATAAATTAAGCTAGTATTCCAGAACCAGTGCCTGGCATGTCCTTGTGGCTATTTTTTTTTTTTTTTTTTAGCTATGGGCACAGGTCAGGGACATTAGGGGCAATAGTTATAGTTTCTGTCCCTCTACTCTGTGTTTCTGCTTTTAGACAAGGTCCTTTACTTTGCTAGGGGAGCAACTGTGTTGTTTCAGTATGAATATTAGAATTTAATTCTGAAAGAAAGTGAACAAATCCAGGAAATAGAGTCGTCTGATACATATACCACATTGTTAGTTTTTTTAAGCCTGGGAAAATGACAAAAGCCATTCCTCTTGATGACTGCTCTGTGTGGCTTTTCTGGGTCTCCAAGGATCTGGTCTGTAAGAGCCTGTTATGTGGCTCTCTGCGTGAACGCTCATGATTACACCCGCCACTTCGCTTACCCAAAAATCATTTCATCGCTGTTCTCCAAGACTTCAGACCGAAAGTGGGCTTTTTTTTTTTTTTTTTTTTTTTTTAATTGTCACTGGTTCAGTAGCAAGCTCACTGTGTACAGGGCCAGGGGACATGGGCTCAAGTCCTAGTCACCCCCTTCAATCTTTCCCTGATTGTCTGAGTGGCTTTTAGCGTGTCACTTGACATCTTTGAAGCGCGATTTTCTCTTCTGAAGAGTAGATGTCTTACATAACCACCTCAGAGAGATGGCGGAGGATTAGATTAATTTGTTAATACGGGGATGTAAAGCCTTGTATCCACAAAGCTCTGGATTTGGTCCTCAGCAGTGGGGAAAAAGTCACTAATATGCAAGAAAGTATAGCAAAATTAAGGGCTATGCCTGTTCCGTTTTTAGTATCTGATCGTGTGACCTAAGCCCATGGCACTTACTACACACCCACAAAGGGGTTCACGTGCCTGTTCTCCAACATGTCTCCTCCACAAAAGGAGACTTTCTGGAAACATGCCATGTCCAGTAGCTGGCGGTGCATGGCAATGAGCAGGTAATTGCGGGGTCAGACTTTGCACTTCCTGTGGCGTCTCACAATAAACCAGCTTGTTTATCTCCATCTGAGACGAGCAGGCCCATTTATTCCTATTGTACCCTGTTCTGTCACGTTTCACACTGGCTGCTACTTTATTAATTAAAGTCCCCGAAGAAAACATCTCTATTTCAGCCGAGATCTGCATCTCTTACAACAGGCAGATGTAGCCCTTTTAGGGAGACGACTGTGTGGTGCACTGTGCTCCCTAAGAGACGGGCTTGTAGCTATAGAAACTGCGGGCTCGTCCAGGCCAGTGGTGTGGACAAGGCGGGGGTGTGCCGACATGGTTGATTTCTTTCTTAGTCACTGCTCTGCAAAATGCCCAGGGACACTGGTCGGGTAACTAAGAGCTGGCATTCACCCCTACTGGGTCTCCTCCCCCCCCCCCCCCCCGCCCTTTATAGCTCCAGATAGATAAGAAGATACTGCATGGGGGTGAAGATGAGGAGCATGCATAATACACACCTGAAAATGCAACAATGAAGCATGTCGTTTTGTAGAAGCAGTATATGTTAATGAGCATGGCATAGTCCAACAGTTTTGCACTCCAATGGTCTGAGCATTGCGGTGCCCATGCATAGTAGGAACTGGAATAATGGCTACTCATTTGTTCAAAACACATTGATTGAATGATAGATTTTTAGATCTGTATGAACACATTTCTATCATCAGCATTTGCAGAAATTGTTTTCAAGTTCTGTCCTTTACCAGTATGTCTTTGGTGGGGGAAAAAAAGGTGCATTTTATGACTTTTCCTGTATGTGCAGTATGTGCCTGCAGTGCCTGAGGAAGCCAGAAGGGTCATCAGATCCCCCAGAACTGGAATTGAAGATGGTTGTGAGCCCCCATGTGGGCGCTGGGACTTGAACCCAGGTCCTCTGTGGAGCCGTCAGTGTTCTTAACTGCTGAGCCGTTTCTCCAGCCCCTCTTACTGGTACTTCTTTTGCACAACAATAAAATAGACACTTGCTATTATTTCTGTTTGTTCATCCATTCATCCACTTATCTGTTATACTAACGTGGGGAGGACAGTCCTAGCCATGTCTCCCTTTTTCTTGCTCAATTGTTGCAAACCGTTAGCATTTGGCAGAAGGTTGCCAGGTTTGTGGCAAGTTCACATGATGACCAATTCTGAACTGGAGCCTTGTTAAGTTTCCTTCTCAGGTGCCAGGCCTGTGCCAAGTTCTGGGCATATGTAAGTAAGTGGGGCACTGCGGTACATGGCTTGGGCTGTCATGATGCCGTACCATGGACCGGACAGCTTAGAAACAACTCGCCTTCCTCACGGTTCTAGAGCCTAGGAATCCAAGCTCATGCCAGCATGGTCCGGTTGTGATGAGGGCCCACTTCTTGGTGGCAGACTGTCAATCACATGATAGGGGCAAAAAGCAAGCCAGCTCCTTGGCCTCTCTTAAAAGGACATCGAGGGTCTGGAGAGATGGCTCAGCAGTAAAGAGCACTGAGTGATCCTCCCAAGGACCTGGGTTCAGTTCCCAGGTCCCACACAACTGTCTGTAACTCCAGTCCCCAGGGACCCAGTGCCCTCTTCTGGTCTCCTCAGGCACTGCATTTGTGTAGTCCACAGGGAAAACACCATACACATAAAATAAAAATAAGCTTTTTCTGTCTTTTTTTTTTTTTTTAAGATGTGGATCCTCTTTATGGAACATCAGCTCTCATGACCTAATTATTTCTCCAAGGCCCCACTTTCCAATAACATTACGTTGGGAGCGAGGATTTAATCGGTAGAGATTTGGGACATAAGCTTTAGGTAAGTGGCAGACATGGTCTCTGTGTACCCACATTCAGGAGTACGGGGGCCCCGTAGGGGTTTGATGAGGGATGGGAGGGAGGGGACTTGGTCCTTGTTCACACCTGCAAAGCACTGTACCGTGTGCCTCCTTTTCACGTGCCAGCCCCTCTGCCAGGGATGCTCTTCCATGCCTTTTCCCTTGGCTAGGTCCTCATCTGACCTGGCTACAGATCACAGGTTCCCTTCTCTGGAAAGCTTCCCGAAGGCCCCACCCCCTCAAACTGGTTCCCTCTGAACCCCGTATGGAATTGTAGATTTGCTTGTCTGTTCAGTTCAGTGATTTTTTTTTTTCCCTTAACTACATAGCATATGTTTGACACTGTACTTAACACAAATAAACTTGGCCCTTGGGCAGTGACTTTCCCAATTCACGGACACCGAACTCCCAGGAATCTGATCTATAAATCTGAAGGTATCACTCCTGGTGGCAGGGGTCAGAAAGGGCGGAGCAGAGGAGACCGTCCCGTCCCATACCTCTTGTCCAGGTTCCCCCACTCTCCACACACACCTCCATGCTGTGGTAGCAGCCAATGGTAACCTTCTCTTGGCTGGACTGTGAATGGCAAGGGCAGGCTCCTCCAGCCATGTGCAAAGTCTCCATGAAGATGAAAAAAAAAAAATAGAGAAAGCAGCCAGACATGGTGGTGTACAGCCAGCACTCAGGAAGACCATGAGTTCAAAACTCGCCTAGGCTACATAGCAAGACCCTGTTGGAGGAGGAGGAGGAGGAGGATTTCACCTGAAGGCTGTCAATTTGTTTGCAGGTTTTTGTTTTGTTTTTTTGAGACAGGGTTTCTCTGTGTAGCCCTGGTTGTCCTGGAACTCGCTCTGTAGACTAGGCTGGCCTCAAACTCAGAGATCCTTCCTGCTTCTGCCTCCTGAGTGCTGGGATTAAAGGCGTGCACCACCACTGCCCAGCAAAAAGTGGCTTTTTTTTTTTTTTTTTGGCGGTGCTGGGAATTGAACCTAAGGCCTCAAGCAAGCAAGGCAAACACTCTGCCATGGAGCTACAGTCCCCTTAGCCATCCACCTACTTTCTAACCTATCCATATATAAATAGACTAGGGAGATTGCTCAGTAGGTAAGGTGCTTGCTGGGTGAGCATGAGAACCTAATTCAATCTCCACAGAAGAGGGGTTGGGGGGGGGGTGAGGAAATGGGCATAGCAGCCCTGGGAAAGCGGAGACCAGAGATCCCTGGGACTCACTGGCTCAGTGTGGCTGGGTCAGCAGGCTCCAGTTCAGTGAGGGACCTTGTCCCTGTAAGATGGAGAGTAATTCAGAAAGACAACCGATGCTGTGGCCAAGAGGATGGCTCCATGGTTAGAGCTCTGCCACTCAAGCATGAGGGCTGGGATCTGGGTCCCCTGAACCCACAGGAACTCCACGTGGGCTTGACAGCCATCCTGTAATTCCAGCCTGGGAAGGCAGGGGCAGGGGATCCCCCAGAGCAAGCTGACTAGCGAGACTAAGCAAATCCAGAGCTCTGGCTTTGACTGAGAGATCCTGCTTCAAAGAATAAGGTAGAAGAATGATGGAGAATGATCACCTGGGCCTGTCCATGGAGCAGCGCACACGTGCACACGCACACGCACACACACACCACATGTGTCTGTCCACACACTTGCAAAACATGCAGACACACAGGTACCTCATACACACATGAAAATGGAGGGAAAAAAAATGAAGCCTGACACTGACCTCTAGCCTCTAGATGTATAAAAATGCAGACGTGCATGGCATGCACATGCTCGAGAGCGCACATGTATGTGTGTGTGTGTGTGTGTGTGCGCGCGCGCGCGTGCGCGCACGCGCGCGCGTACACACACACACAAAGATACAAAGATAAGATTATTGCAGTAGTGACCTATATTCTGTCTTTCCAATGTGCCTTGGCTTTATGATGTTAGGAGTAATAAATATCCTCTGAGGATATGATTTACATATAAAAGGATCTTTCTGGTTCTGATGTGAAAAAAAGACTTTGTGAGAATTGCAGAAGCAAGTTGATAAAGCAAGAGACAGCAGCCCACATCTACTGCCTGCGCATATTACCCATGCGCCTCAGAACTGTCCAACTCGTAGAGAGGGGGAATGCGTTTCTCTGGTGATTTTTAAGATCACTATATCCTGTATGGATGGTGTTTTGCCTGCTTGGATGTAGGTGTGTGTCAGTGCCCTCTGAAGTTAGAAAAGGGCACTGGATTCCTGGAACTGGAATTACAGATGGTCGTGAGCCACCATGTGGGTGGTTGGAATCAAACCCAGGTCCTCAGGAAGAGCAGCCAGTGCGCTTGACAGCTGAGCCACCTCTCCAGCCCCTCTCTGTTGACTTTTAAGAGACTCGACTTCATCTTCCTCTAAAGCAGGGCAGGCCATGGCATATCCCAACTCCTCGTGGTAGTCAACGCTCACCGGCAGGGCAGACTGTACACTTGGACACGGAGGGTGGCTGTCTGTGGCTATCTTCGAAGGAAGACACCTCCTATCAGTCATTCTTGTTCATCTCTGAACTTCACTCACCAGGGAACCTGTGCTGAGGGTTACCCTGTTCCAGATTGTTTTGTTTTGTTTTGTTTTTTCGAGACAGGGTTTCTTGTGTAGCTTTGCATCTTTCCTGGATCTCGCTCTGTAGACCAGGCTGGCCTCGAACTCACAAAGATCTGCCTGCCTCTGCCTCCCGAATGCTGGGATTAAAAGCCAGATATATATTTTTTAAATAACTTATCTAACTTTATTTTATGTGCATTGGTGTGAGAGTGTCAGATTCCCTAGAACTGGAGTTATAGACAGTTGTGAGCTGCCATGTGGGTGCTGGGAATTGAACTCAAGACCTCTGGAAGAGCAGTCAGTGCTCTTAACCGCTGAGCCATCTCTCCAGCCCCGATCCAGATATTTACTGAGCACTTACTATTACAGGCTCTGGACCCTACACTAGGAGTAAAGGGAGGAGTCAGGTGTGGGCTCTAACCCCAAGGAGCTCATTGTCTAAGGAGGGTGGGAACACGCACACACAACCCATTGCTGGTGGGAGGAGAGAACTGACTTCTGAAAGTTGTCCTCTGACCTCCACATGTATACTGTGGTGTGCACACACGAATGTATGCATAACCTAAGCCTGCACACACACACACACACACACACACACACACACCCCTTATTTGACCTCTGGCCCTCGGTTTCCTCAGAGCAGTGAATGGGTGAATGCATACTAACTGGTCCTTCTCTGAGCGAGCAGCGCTCAGGAGGGCCTGTTAAATGCACACCCTGTACTCTCAGTGTTTTCCATTCTACATCAGAATGCGGCTCCTTCAGGGCAACGAGGCCAGCTTTGTTTCTACCTTGATTCCTTTTTATCATTATTACTTGTGATTCATGCAGCTCATTATGTTTCTAGGCTATTAAAATGGGAAAAATGTCACTCAGAAGAGCAGGAACAAACGGAAGCCTGCAGGAGCTCACTCGGTAACTGGCATTAACAATCACAAAAGCCAGAAGTTAGGCGTTAGCAGGAAGATGGAATCCAATGCAGGCAATCAACAGTTCTGTGCCGTGGCCTCTGACGGACTGTAATCCCCGCGCCCATCCTCCCTTGAAATGCTTGCTTCAAAGGGTCTTAATAATTCACTCAGTTTCCAAAATCACTGACAGGCTCTGGCGCTTGTTTGTCTGTGGGATGGATGAGCTGGAAGAGGGAGAGAAAGATGGCTTGGTTTAAGGCACCCACCCCCACCCCCTCACGTCCCTCATGTCAGAGGGAGTGCTTGTTTTTAAGACAATCATTCTCTTCAACGGAATCTCCAGTTCAACCTTAGCCTAACAAGGAGCCCCACGCTGAGGAGGGCGTGGCACCCAGGGCTGCTCCTCGTACCCACACTGGCATTGTTGCAGAGGGCTGTCCTTGCACAGCACATAGGTGAAGAGATGTCCCTTGCTCTCTGCTCTTCAGTGAGGCTTGCTCATCTGGAGACTGGATTCTGTTAGCTGCCACTGTTTACCATCACTTGCTGGAAGGAAGCCTTGATTTGTACACTATTGGATTTCCTACAGAGGGACAGTGACTTCATTTCTGCTGCAGTTCTTGACACAAATGTGAATTTAAAAAAAAAAAAAAAAAAGGGATTCACTCCAGCACTTGGGAGATGGAGAAAAGAGGATCAGGAGTTGAGGGCCAGCCTGGGCTACAGGAGAAACGAAGGCAGGAAGATCAGGAGTTAAAGGCTGCCTGGGCTACTTGAAACAAACAAACATAACAGGATTTCTAATAATGCCAAAAAGAAATTGTTTTCTTTTTTCTTTTCGGTTTTTCAAGACAGGGTTTCTCTGTGTAGCTTTGGAACCTGTCCTGGCTCTCGCTCTGTTGACCAGGCTGGCCTCGAACTCACAGAGATCCACCTGGCTCTGCCTCCCGAGTGCTGGGATTAAAGGCGTGCGCCGCTGCTGCTGCTGCTGCTGCTGCTGCTGCTGCTGCTGCTGCTGCTGCTGCCGCCGCCGCCGCCGCCGCCGCCGCCGCCGCCGCCGCCGCCGCCGCCGCCGCCGCCGCCGCCGCCGCCGCCACCCGGCAAGAAATTGTTTTCAAACCATCAGACCCACGTCAAAAGGCACAGTCTAGGACAAAGACTCAATCTGTGAAGACGCTCTCGAAGTCCCAGTCTCTCTGGAGGCCGAGGTGACACAGTGGGCTATGGAGTGACAGCCAGAGCTACAGAGTGAGACCCTGCTTCAAAAACAACCTAAAACTTAATGTATTAAAAGTAAATGATTGAATGAGTACCGGAGGATCGACTACAGCGTGGGGTGATAGAGAATTCTACATAAGCTGCTCCAGTGTTGGAAGTTGAGTCCGCGCTTGGCCAGCTCCAAGCCGGCTCGGCATGGCTGAGCTTTACCAAGCCCTTCCCACTGGGCACCGACGCACCCTGGGCTTGTGATCCTCTGTTTGCTGCCTCCCTCTCTCCACAGCGTGAAATCACTGTCACGCAGACCATAATCCCTGCTCACCCTTCCAAAGCCTGGAACAGAATGAAAATTTAGAAACAAAGAATTAGAAACGAAATGGAAAACAGACGCTAGCCGGGAAATTAAAGATAAGAAGGTTGGCCGGGCGGTGGTGGCGCACGCCTTTAATCCCAGCACTCGGGAGGCAGAGGCAGGTGGATCTCTGTGAGTTCGAGGCCAGCCTGGTCTACAGATGTTAATGACATAAAACACCCGACTTGCTAAGTCCAAACAAGGTATGAAGAGGAAGTCCAATAAGGGGCCTCACCAGAGTGGTCAAGGGGCGTCCACTAGCCATTGAGTTGAGATGGCTATTGGGTAGAATCTGTCTGCCGCCGCTTGCTGCTCCCTGGGTTCCCTCTGCTGGGACTCCACTGCACTTCCTGAGGCCCCAGCTGCCATCACCCGTCACCCACAAGGCTCAGCATATGTTTTCTCACCTGCCTCCCAGGAAGAGCCTCTTGAGCGAGCCATCCCACTGGGACCCCAGGCCTTAGAGAGCCAGGTCCCTTTCCTCAGTCTCAATGCACATTTTCCCTCGGCCTCCATCTTCCCGAAGGAGAAGACACCACCCCAAGAAGCCCCGCGGGAAGGTTTTCTCGTTCCCTCATGTCTGCCAGACCGAGGTTCTAAGTGTGGGGTTTTCATTATTGCCCAGCATCTTCCACCACTGGTCCGACGTCACCCCTAAGAGGCATCTTCCACCTGTGTCTCTAACCCTTCTCTTCCTCTCCAGCCCCCTCTACCAACTTTAGAACTCATCAGGTTTATCTTGACTGCTACAAGCGCCTCCTCACAGCCTCTCTGCCTTTACCTGACGTCGTTCCCTTCTCCACACAGCAGACCATAGCCAGAGTGGCCCTTCTAGAAGAGCAGATCACACAGCCCCCCCCCCCTTCACAGTGATTTGCTTTCACCAGGGCTGGGGGAGGGGCTCCTTTAATGCCCCAGGTAGTTAGTTAGGTGCTCAATCCCTCTTGCCCTGCTAGTACCAGATGCAGCCTAATCGCATGGTCTGTCTCGTGCAAGGCATCTCCGTCAGCCTTGAGAGATGTGCCGTTTAAAGTGTGGTCAGGTGACCAACGCCAACGCTGCATCTGGCCAGGTTTGAAGGGATTACCGAGTGCCAGGCCTCACCCGGACCTGCAGAATCTGCATTTGTGTTTAACAAGATCTCGGATGACATGTGTGCACTTTCAAATCTGAGAGGCATGATGCCTGCCTGGGGGACTTGGCCAAGCTCAGGTTGATCTTTTCGTTGTTGTTTTGGGGTGGGCTGGAAACGGGCTATCAGAGTGACCTTCACATGTCCTGGAGTGAATAAAATCAAGCCAGATCAGGAAGAGAACTGATTGTTCTGGAAACAGCTGACAGTTTCAGGTGAAGAGAACAAGGCAGGCAGACATCAGGCTATGCCCGTGAAAGGACCTGTCAGGGCACCAATTAAGAGGAATGCTGAACACTCACCCCTTTGCTGGAGCTAGAACTTAGGGGGGACAGAGCGGCAGGAAGGCCAGAGGAGAGGCAGCTCTGTCCCCGGCCACAGGAAATTGCCCTGGGAAGATTGATTTACCCATCACGCCCAGTGAGCCGAAGGGGCTGTGTGTTGAGTCTTTCAGGCAGACTTGACTCACCCGGGGGGGAGCCCACCCCCAGAGGCACTCAGGCCTCTTGTTGCTTAGAGAAGCATCCTAGGCAGTTGCACTTAAATAATGGGCCCTCAAGCCTAAGTTGCCGGAAGGCTCCGGTAATCTTTCATCGATACAAAACAGATCTCTGGGGAAGATGTAAGGCTTCAGCTCTCCTGCCCAGCAGTCTGTTCGCATGTGGGGGTGGCCTAGTACAGATGGGGGAGGATGGAGGGCTATAATGATAGCCTGTGGGCACCGTGTGCTGAGCTGTTACCATGGGCCAGGTACCACGTGGGAAATGGCCACGCGTGATCTCATTAATTCCTTTCTAGACACAGCATCCTGATTTACACCTTCCTGTGGCTGGAGACAGCAAGGTTCTAGGACTTCCATCTTATGGCTAAGAAGCGGCAGAGCGTGTCTTCTGGGTTGAATTCTGGCAGTTCCTCATTCCTAGTCTTTAGAATAAAACCTTATTTGCAAACAGGGACGTGTAGATGGAGTTAGTTCCAATGAAGACGACGTACGTACCAGAGGAGGTTGGGCCTCAATCCACTGTGTCTGGCACCTTTTTCTCTTTTCTTCCTGCGGTGGTGGGAACTGAACCCAGGCTGCGGCACACTAGGAAAGCGCTTTCTGTGGCCACACCCCCAGACAGACTGTGGTGTCTTAGTAAGAAGGGACCCAGAAGTAGGTGTTCAGGTGATGGGGTAGAGAGTAATGGGAGGCCTTCAGATTGCTGGCAGACACCTGAAGCTGGAAGAAGGTTTTCTACATGTTTCTGGGGAGAGCGGCCCTGCCACCACCTTGATTCAGGGTTCCCAGCTTCGTGGACTGGAAGGCAATAGACTTCTGTTGCATTAAACTACCCTGTTTACAGTATTTGCTATAGCAGCCTTGAAAAAACAGTTGGGATTAAGACTTTGGCCTGTCCAGACCAACAGGCCTGGTGTTCCCGTTGATGCCACTCTGCAGACAGGACATGGGCAGAGGTGTTGAGGGGTTTGAATGAAAGGCATCCACACTTGAAACCTCCCCCCCATCCCTCTGGTGCACACAGTGAGGTGATGGTCCCCTGTCATGATGGGTGAGGGAGACATTACAGGAAGGAGGCTCCCGAGAGGAAACTGACACTCAGGAAGGAGGAGGTACCAAACTCCTACTTGGAGGTGTCTTTAAAATCACAAGATCCTTTAAGAAGGAGGACAAGTGTGGGCTCTGTAGAAGCAGACCTGGTTTTCAGGAGTGAACAGGTCACCTGGGATGGGTTAGTTCTGTGGGATGGTGTAGCAGGAATCTTAAAGAGTCTTAATAAAATCAAACCCGGAGCCAGTTATTGGGGTGAAATGCTGGATGGTCAGAGAGACAGAACAAGCCACAGCTAACCTCACCTGGCCAACTTCTCAGCTGATCTTGTTTCCTCAGACTGGAAGCCTTTGTGTCCTCATCCCAATGGCTCTCAGCTGAACTGTGCTGCTCAAAACCTAAAAGTTTAACCAGCCAAATGCTTCTAATTTCTGGTTCTCATGCATCATATTCCTTTCTGCTTTCTACCACCACTCTCTGGGATTAAAGGCTGATTTTTGGGATTAAAGGCATGTGTCACCATGCCTGGCCATTTCCAATGTGGCCTTGAACTCACAGAGATCCAGAGGGATTTCTACCTCTGGAGTGCTAGGATTAAAGGTGTGAGTGCCACCATTTTCTAGCCTTTGTATCTAGTGGCTGTTCTGTCTTTGACCCCAGATAAGTTTATTAGGGTGAACAATATTTTGGGGAACACAATACCACCACAGGACGGTTAGTTCTGTCAGTTTGACATGGTCCAGGAGTCTAGATTCAGGGACGGGAGTCTCAGTATGGTTCAGTTTGGTCTGTGGGCATGCCTGTGGAAAGTTATCTTTTATTTGTTTAAAGATTTGTAGCGTGTATTATGGAATGTTATTTTAAGATGTGTTACATTTGTTTATGCTGTGGAACGTTTGTTTACTGATGCAATGATGTGTTGCATTCTTTTATATTGTATTTGTTTAACTCTGTGAAGCTGTGTTACTTTGCCTGTCTAAAACACCTGTTTGGTCTAATAAAGAGCTCAATGGCCAATAGCAAGGCAGGAGAAAGGATAGGCAGGGCTGGCAGGCAGAGAGAATAAATAGAAGGAGAAATCTGAGGAGAAAAGAGATCAAGGAGTAAGAAAAGAAGGGGCCAGTCACCCAGCCACACAGCCAGACATGGAATAAGAAGGAAAGGAAAGATATATACAGACAGAGAGAAAGTAAAAGCCCAGAGGCAAAAGGTAGACTGACGGGATAATTTAAGAAAAGCTAGCAAGAAACAAGCCAAGCTAAGACTGGGCATTTATAAGAGATGCCCAAGGAGCCCAGAAAAGGGTGTTGGAGTCCCTGGAGCTGGAGTTACCAGTGGTTCTGCGCCATCTGACATATGTGCTAGGAACCAAACCCAGGTCTCCTGAAGAGCAAAAGTGAACTTTTTTGTTTGTTTGCTTTTTGTTTTTTGAGACAGAGTTTCTCCGTGTAGCCCTTGCTGTCTTAGAACTCACTCTGTAGACCAGGTTGGCTTTGAACTCAGAGATCCACCTGCCTCTGCCTCCTGAATGCTGGTATTAAAAGTGTATGCCATCACGCTCAGCTTTTAATATTTATTTTATATCTCTGAGTGTTCTGCCTACAAGTATGTATATGTTCCATGTGTGAAAGTGTGCAACTTTCCACAGAAGTCAGAGGAAAGCAGCAGATCCCCTGGAACTGGATTTTTTGAATGGTTTTGAGCCACCATGTGGGTGCTAGGAACTGAACCCAGGTCTTCTGCAAGAGCAACTGCTGTGCCATCTCTCTAGCCCAGGAGAGTACCTTGGTTGTGTTCATTGAAGTGGGAAGACTCACCCACTCCCTGTAACTCGTGTAAGAGTGGAAAGAGCAATTGGAATGGTGGTGCACACCTTTAATCCCAACACCTGCATAGACAGGCGGATCTCTGCAAGTGTGAGGCCAGCCTGGTCAACATAGCAAGTTTCAGGACATCCAGGGCTATGTGAAGAGACCCTGTCTCAAAAATACATAAGGGTGAGAAAGTGAGCTGAGTACCAGCATACATTCATCGACCCATCGGCCCTGTTTTTGACTGCGGATGTGCTGTGACCAGCTGCTTCGAGTTCTAGCCTCTCCGATTTCCTGCAGGGACAGACTATGCCCTGCAGCTGTGAGCCAAATAAACCCTGTCTTCCTGAAGTTGGTTTTTGTCAGGGTATTTTATCACAGCAACAGGAAATGAAACTCAGACACCTGGGATTTTGTTCAATGTAAAACAAGAGCCTTCAGCTCTGAGTAAGACCCAAGAGTGCTCATCCCTGGGGTAAGGATTCTCAGGCAAGGGATGGACGGGGAGGGTGGGCTCTCTGGAGACACCCGTAAGGGGAAGGTGCTGGGATAAAATGTGGTGTTTGGAGACCAGCCTCAGTCTGGTCGCATGGAGTGCTCTGGAGAAGACACCTCACAGAGGTGGTTCCCCACAAAGGGGGCTAGGCTGTTTTCTCTTTCCTTAGCTCTGCCATTGACCCTAGGAAGAGGCCACAAGCTCCCAGGTATTCTTAGCCAATGGCAAGCTTTGCATAAAGGTATAAGTGTGGGCCATTTATCACCAATCTCTACAGCAGCTGGGGGTGTGTGTGTGTGGCTAGGGATACAGGTCTAGCAGGGCACCTGCAGCCTCTGTGCTGACCATGCCACTGAAGTTACCACAGTCCTCAGGGTTCTCAGACTATTAGCCGTCCCTCAAGTCTATTTATGAAGTGATGTCGGAGGGGGCAGGTAAGTGCAGAAAGAAGGGATTTGCTAGACCATATTCCAGCTCTCTTCTTTATTGCTATGGGGGACAAATTTCTTTTCCTCTGTGACAGTCTACTTTCTTTCCACGTCATTGTCCCTCTTTGAACTACACACTGAGTGCTGGGGAGATGGCTCAGTGGTTAAAATGGGGGCCACATCAGTGTGAGGGTTGGGATTTGGATCCTCAGAAACCTATGTAAATTCTGGCCGGGCATGGCAGCCTGTCTGTAATTCCAGCCTGAGGGCGACATGGGGGAGTCCCCAGTTAGCCATATTGGTGAGCTCTGGATTTGACTGACTCTCCCAAGAATAAGGTGGAGGACTGATTAAGGATGACTCCCAGCATCAACCTTGGGCCTCCACGTGCACCGTGTATGAAGGAATCCACATACACACACACTCAAGCCATACCCAACCACCAGCAGGACCACTAAAGTAATACAGGATGTAGAGGCGACAGAGCAGATATTTGCAGAATTCCAGCATTTTCCATCAATGCTCTAAGAACAAGGCTTAGCCTTGAACTTCTTCAGATCTCATTACTTTGATGGAATTTAAGGGTTAAAATACATTTTTTGAAACAGGATCTCATTCTGTAGCACCAACCAGCCTGGAACTCAGTATGTAGACCAGGCTGGACTAGAACTCAAAGAAACCACCTGCCTCTCCTTCCCAACTTCTGGGATTAAAGGCATGCATCTCCACATCTGATTTTTTTTTTTCTTTTTTAAGATTTGTTTATTTATCTTGTATACAGTGTCCTGCCTGCATGTGTCCCTGCAGGCCAGAAGAGGGCGCCAGATCTCATTACAGATGGTTGTGAGCTACCCTGTGGTTGCTGGGAACTGGACTCAGGACCTCTGGAAGAGCAGCCAGTGCTCTTAACCACTGAGCCATCTCTCCAGCCCCCACATCTGATTTTTAAAATGCACATCACAAAGAGTTATTCAATTCGTGGATACAGGCTTTTTTAAGTCATGAGGGCCTAAGGGGAGTTGGGAGTCCACTGTCAGCTTTAAAGGATGTGGTGGTGGTGTTAGTGTGGCTGGTACTGTCAACCTGACAGGATCTAGAATCCTGGGATGCAAGCCTCTGGCCCTGCCTGTGAGAGATTACCTAGACTGGGTTAATTGGGGTGGGAAGACCCATCTTAATGGTGGGCGGCACTAGGATGGGGATCCTGGACTCTATAGAAAGGAGAGACTGAGAGCCGTGCACAGGCTGCCTGCGTATGCCTCCCTCTGTCCTGACTGTGGGTGTCACTTGTGGGTGTCAGGCGACAGCGGCCTCAAGCTCCTGCCCTCACGCCTCCTCTCCCACAATGGACTGTTCCCCTAAACCACGAGCCGCCTTAAGTTGCTTTTGTCACGGCGAAGAGACAAAGAGCTGAGACAGCCAGCTTCATGTCACCGTGACAAACAGCTGAGGTCATCCTCTCACGGAGAACGGCTGTCTGTCCTGGCTCAAGGCTTTGGAGGGTCCAGCCAAGGCCTGGCTGGTTCTGTTGCTGTGATTGTGGCAAAGCAGAGCATCATGGTAGCAGCTTATAACTGGGGAAGAGAGAGGGAGAGGGGGGGGGAAAGAGAGAGATAAGGGAGAGGGAGAGAGGAGGGGGGCAGGGAGAGAGATGGCTAAGGGGCTGGTGTTGCACTGACCCCTTAAAGAGCTAACCAAATGATTTAGGATCTGCCCCCATACTCGCCCTCCCTCGCTCCCTCCCTCCCAACCCCACACCCCACCCACTCACCCCCACCCACTAGGTCCCACCTCTAAAAGGTCCACAGTCTCTCCACAGGGCCACTCCGGGGAAATGAGCATTTGACACATGGGTCTTTGGGGGAGCTGGAGCCATGGGGGCGGGGTTCGGTGAGAGGATGAGCCATCACAGGACTTTGCCCTGGAGAGATGGCTTTGGGGACTGCACAGAGTTGCTCTGTTGTTCCCCAGCCGCTCTCCAGTCACCAGCACAGGGCTGGGACCCTTTGTTCCTGCTTATTCAAGGCGCCTCATCCATTTTATCTGCTACTGCCACGATCTGGCTAGCCGGGCCAGGGTCTGCTGTCATCCTGCTGGCAGTGAATAGAAAGATGGCGGGCCAGATTCAACTCCTAAGAGGCTGGCACGGTCCCCACCCCAGCCCCTGGTACCACTGGCTGACTGATCACACCTCACCCAGCAGTGCATTCTTCTCCCATCACTGCTGGAAGCCAGCCCAGGCCTGGCTCTCCGCTCTCACTCACTGCCGCCTCGTGCTAACTGAAGCCTGGAGTCACTCTCCCTCTGTGGATTTTCTCTTGCGCCTCTCTCAGGGTATTAAACTGTAAAATGAAGCTCCCTGTAGAATTTGCAGAACAGGGCCGGAAGCAGCAAATCTGATGGGTGGGAGGAGAGACTCAGGCTTCCCTGGAGTCCTGGGAATCGCATGGTCTACGACCGACTCACTTCACATGAGTTACTGAGCTAGGGCGGTGGGAAGAAGGGGTGTCGACATAGAAAAGCAGCAAATTTTCATTTATGTTTCAAGCACTTGGGAGTCGACCTGCATTCAGTCTTCATGTCAGGCTGGGTCTGAACAAGCCCACTGTCCGAGGGATCGATGTGTGTGTGCTGGGGCACGGTGCGTGTGGATGGGGGGATTGCTATGCTTCTGGTATGTGTGGTGTGCAGTTGTGTGGGAAGGGTGTGGAGTGGAGATGAAGTGGGTGGAGAGGTGCAGAGTATGATTGCAATATTTGTGTCTTCGTGATGTGTGTGTAACATGAAGTGTGGTGTGTGTGTGATGCATGTTTGTGCTGAGTATTGTATGTGTGAATGCATCTGTGGTGTGGGATGCTTGCACTTGGAGGCTAGAAAACAGTTTGAGGGAGTCAGTTCTCACCTTCAGTTCTGGGGATCAAACTCGGATTGTCAGGCTTGGTGGTAAGTACCTTTCCCTGCTGAACTTCTTGCTAGCACTTTTTTTTTTTTTTTTTTTTTTTGAGACAGAGTACCACATACCCCAGGCTAGCTTGAAACAGCTACACAGAGTTATGAGGATGACTCTGTCCTTCTGATCTTCCTGTCTTCTTCTCCTGAGTGCTGGGATTTTAGGTGGGCGCCGCCTTGCTTTCTGAGACTGGCTTGTTTGACTTAAGCACAAAGTCCTGAACTTGTTTTTTGTTTTTGTTTTTGTTTTTGTTTTTGTTTTGTTTTTGGTTTTTCGAGACAGGGTTTCTCTGTGATCTCCTAGGTCTCGCTCTGTAGACCAGGTTGGCCTCGAACTCACAGAGATCCGCCTGGCTCTGCCTCTGAGTGCTGGGATTAAAGGCGTGTGCCACCATTGCCCAGCAAAGTCCTGAACTTGTGTAACTTCATCTATGTTGCAGCTTGTATCAAAATGCCAACCCTTTTTAAAAGCTGAATGGCATTGAATATACTAGCACACCACATTAATGTTTCACCAGTGTTACAAAATGCCTGAGATAATTAAACTTATTGATGAACCAGCCTCCATCTTAGCCTTAAAAGCCATCTTATAGTGAAGACAAACTAGGTTCATTCCTGTTTATGATTAAACCTGTTTCTCAAGGATTCAGTTGTGCCCCACCTGTGACCTTAACTATAAATGGCTCTGTACTGCCTGTTCCAGGAAATGGCAACCATGCCTTTGTTTTAAAAGGTTATTTATGACCACGTTGTTATGACCACCTGTTGTTAGAACTACCTTGTTATGACCGCCTTGCAACCATGCCTTTGTTTTAAAACGTTATTATGACCACCTTGTTATGACTACCTTGCAAGCATGTCTATTTCAGGGGGTTGGTGTGTTCTGCTCCTGTAGCCCTGCCTATTGGTCTGCCAAGCACCCCCCCCCCCGCATTGAGAACCCCCCTACCCTGGGACTATAAAAGCCCTTGTCTTACCCATGTCCAAGGCTGACCACTTGATCCCCACCTTCGAAGGAGGTAGCCCATGAAAGGAATTTTTAAAAGCTTGCTTTGATTGATTGCTTGGTTTAATTAACTTGGCCGTGATGATTTTGGTGGGTGGTCTTTCTCCTTGAATCTATGGGTTTTAACATTATAAAGAGAACGGTTTCTTTTTTTTTTTTTTTTTTTTTTTTGGTTTTTCGAGACAGGGTTTCTCTGTGTAGCTTTGCGCCTTTCCTGGAGCTCACTTGGTAGCCCAGGCTGGCCTCGAACTCACAGAGATCCGCCTGGCTCTGCCTTCCGAGTGCTGGGATTAAAGGCGTGCGCCACCACCGCCCGGCACGGTTTCGTTTTTGTATCAAGGATTTGCAGATTTCAGTCCATGATCAGTTTGCTCCATTGTTTAGGGCCTGTCGTTCATCTGTCATGGTGGAGTACAAGGCAGAACAAAACTGCTCCCTGCTCAGGCCAGGGGACAAAGGAGGAAGAGACGGGGCCTCAGAGTTCCCCTCAGGAATACCTCTGAATGATCTAAGCATTAAATCACTAGGATCTAATGATTTCCCTCCCAATGATTTCCCAGCCTCCTAATAGCACAATCCTGGGAACCAATCCTCAGTGTCTGCAACCCCACAGGTATTCAGGACCCAGACTATAACCTGCCTTGTGTTTACTTATATATTTCTTTAAATTTACGTTTATTTATTTTTTCATTTATTCATTTATTGGAGGGAGTACACACATGGTATGGCATGTATGTGGAATTCAGAGAACAAGTTAAGGGAGTCAGTTCTCGCTTTTCTCCACATGGGTCCTGGGGACTGAACTCACATCATCAAGCTTGGCAGCAGGCACCATTATCCACTGAACCCTCTCATATCTCCCTGGCCCCAACTATACCCGGTGATGGACATTCATATTGCATTCATCTTTGGATACTTAAGAATAATGCTACTATGAACAGGGATACGAGAACATTCAAGTCCCTGTTTTCAGGAACGAAACTGCTAGATCCCGTGGTGACTCTATTTTTAGTTTTTGGGGACTCATCAGGCAGTTTCCCACGGCAGGGGTGCCATCTCTGCATTCCCACCAGCAGCGCCCAGGAGCCCCAACTTCACAGCCTCCTCTACACTTTTTCTGTCCTTTTTATAATAGCAATTTCAGTGGGTGTGAGGTGGGAACCTCACTGTGGTGCTCTAGATTGCTGATGTAAAATGTCTCCTCTTGAGTGTGTTGCCTACTTGCGTGTTTTCTTTGGGGCAATTCCCTTGCTCATTTGATAACTGGATGGTTCTTCTTGGTTTTCAGGAGTCTGGTCGTCTGATCGTTAGCTCCTCGTCAGGTAGACAATTTGCAAACACACCCTCCCATTCTCTCGGTTGGTCTTTCCCTCCGACCACTTCCTTTGATGAGCAAACATTTCTAATTTTGATGTAGCCCGATTTTTTTTTTAAGATTTATTTTTATGTGTAAGGGTGTTGTGCTGGCAGGTCGGTGTACACCATACATGTGCTGTGCACACAGAGGCCGAAGGAGGGTGTTAGATTCCCTGAAACTAGAGTTACAGATGGTTGTGAGCTATCCCGTGGATGCTGGGAAGCAAACTTGGGTCTTCTGAAAGAGAAGTCAATGATTTTAACCCCAAGTCATTTCTCTAGTCCCCCCATTTTTTTTCCGGTTTTAAAATTTTTACTGATTTATTTAGTGTGTGGTATGCGTGTGGCTACACACGCTATCGTGTACCATGTAAAGGTCAAAGGGCAGTTTTCGGGAGTCAGTTCTTCCTCCCACCTTGTGGAGCCCAGGAATTGAACTCATATCGTCAGGCTTAGCCACAAGCACCTTTGCTTGCTGGAACCATCTTGCTGACCCCGTTGTTTCCATTACTAAACTAAGAAGATTTTCCCCTATGTTTTCTACTAAGAGTTCTAAGGTTTTAGTTCCTGCATTTAGCTCTTTGATCCATTCTGTGGTTGTTGTTGCTGTTTGCTTGTTAGTTAATTTTTGTGTGTGGTGTGAAGGAAACGTCCCACCTCGGCTTTCTGTTTGTTTGTTGGACATATAGATGTTGTATCATTTAGATGAAGAGACTCCTTCTTACCATGACAAAACCCTGTTACGTGTACGAGAGCTGCTTTCTGGTCTCTGCATTCTGTTCCACTGATATATACAACATGTGCTTAGGGGCATGCCATATTGACTATGGTAACTTTGTGCCAGAAAGTTTTGAAATCAGGAATGAGCCCTCCAATTTTGTTCTTTCTACCCCCTCACCTGGGGCAAAGGTTATTTAGGTTTCCTTGAGATCCTGAGAATTTTAGAGCTGATTTTTTTTAAAAAAAAATAGATTTATTTATTTATTGTGTATACAGTGTTCTGTCTGCATGTATGCTTGGATGCCAGAAGAGGGCAACTGATCTCATTCTAGATGGTTGTGAGCCACCATGTGGTTGCTGGGAACTGAACTCAGGACCTCTGGAAGAACAGTCAGTGCTCTTAACCTCTGCCATCTCTCCAGCCCCTAGAGCTGATTCCCCTCCCCCAATACTTTTCAAAAAAACAAAACAAACAAACAAACAAAAAAATAGTCATTAGGGTTTTAATGGGGATTGCAGTTAAAACCCTAGACTACTTTGGATAACACTGATGTCTGCGTTAGCTTTCCATCACTGTGACAAAATATCTGATCATAATAATCTGTGAATGGGAAAGGTTTATCTCAGCTCACAGTTTCAGAGGTTTCAGCCTAACATCAGCTGTCTCCTTTGTGCCTGAAGTCAAGCAGAGCATCACAGCAGACACTGTGTGGTGATGCAAAGCTGCTCAGCTTAGGGCAGCCAGAAAACAGACAGAGAAGCAGGAAGCCTGGGCCCAGTACCCTCTCTAAGGGCACACCTCCCTCCGATGATTAACTTTCTTCTACCAGGTCCCGCCCATCCCAAGTCCCACGACTTGGAGCTGGAGAGATGGATCAACAGTTAAGAGCACTGGCTGCTCAAGCAGAGGACTCAGGTTTGGTTCTCAGCATCCACGTATCAGCTCACAGTTGTCTGTAACTCCAGTTCTGAGAGATCTGGATGTCCTCGTCTAGCCCTTGGAGGCACCAAGAACACATATACATGCAGGCAAAACACTATACACATAAAAAACAAATCTAAACATAATTAAGTCAGTTTTGTTTCCATATACTAAACAATGGAAAATCTGAAAAGGGAATTAAGGAAACAATCCTAGACCTTGCCCCAGCCCGTCTGCTACTGTTCCCCTTGGCTTCTTGGTCACCATGAGGGGAACAGCCTTCCCCACCTCAGGCTGTTGCCACAGCAATGTGCTGTGGTACAAATACACAAACAAACAGGCACACACATAAATAAAAATAAATGTTTTTAAAAGTCCCACAACTTCCCAAGAGCATCAAGCCACTGACAGCAGGGCCTTTGGGGATAGTCAAGATCCAAACCAGAGCAATTTTGTGACAGCGTTAAGTTTTCTAGTCTGAACAAACACTGGTTTTCCTTTTGTTTGTAATTTGTCCGCACTGAATCCCCTGGAACTGGAGTTACCCATGTATCTTAGTCACTGCTCTGTTGCTGTGAAGAGATACCATGACCAAGGCAGTTATCATAAGAAAAAGCATTTAATGGGGACTTGATTATAGTTTCAGAGGGTTAGTCCATTGTTATCTGTAGCTCGAGTTTTCCTGCCTTGCCCACTGTCAGGACAAATCTCTGTCACCCGCCAGTCCCACAGCCGCTCAGACCCAACTAAGTAAACTCAGCGACTTATATTGCTTACAAACTGTATGGCCGTGGCAGGTTTCTTGCTTACTGTTCTTATAGGTTAAATTAATCCATTTCCATAAATCTATACCTTGCCACGTGGCTCATGGCTTACCGGTGTCTTCACATCCTGCTTGTCATGGCGGTGGCTGGCAGTGACTCTTCCCACCTTCTTGTTCTCTCAATTTTCCTCTCTGTTAGTCCCGCCTATACTTCCTGCCTAGCCACTGGCCAATCAGTGTTTTATTTATTGACTAATCAGAGTAATTTGACATACAGACCATCCCACAGCAGTTATCATGGCAGGAAGCATGGCGGCATGCAGGGAGACACTGAAGAAGTAGCTGAGAAATGAACTCTGTGAGAGACAGAGACAGAGAGACAGAGACAGACAGAGAGAGAGAGACTGACTTTGAGCTTGGCATGGGCTTTTAAAACCTCGACCGCAGTGACACACTTCCTCCAACAAGATCACATCTATTGATCCTTCTAATCCTTTCTAATAGTGCTGCTCCTTGGTGACTAAGTATTTAAATATATGAGCCTATGTGGGTCATTCTTATTCAAACCAACACACCATGGTCCTAGGCCACCATGTGGGTGCTGGGAACCAAACTCAGCTCCTCTACAAGAGCAGTAAGTGCTCTTAACCACTGAGCCGTCTCTCTGATCCCAAATTTTGTATTGATTTTGTGTCCTGCAACTTTGCTAAATTTGTTGGTTCTAACAGCATGTGTGTGTATGTAAAGGTGTTGGAAATTTTCACGTGAAGAAGAAAGCGATGTCTCTCAATCAGTGACATAAATCTGTCCAGCAGAGACCAGTCCAGAGATGGATGTCGTAGGGATGCTGTGGAGGATGACGTCTCCTAGTCTCTGTAGTAATCTATGTGACTTTAACTTGGCCATAAGGCAGTGTCTAGCTAAAGCCTTACAAGTTAGATAATTTTGCTTTCATGTTTAAAAGTTTTTTCATAGTTAAAAAATTAAATTTCAATTATTTATTTAAGTCAGGGTGGATGCCTTAGCACAGGTGTGGCCACCAGAGGACAACTTGAGGATGTTGGTTCTTTCTACTACACGGGTCCTAGGGATTGAACTCAGGTCGTTTTGCTTGGTGGGAAGTACCGTTCCCTACTAAACCATCTTGCTGGCCCTCACTTTCACACTGTTTTAATGATTCATTTTAAATGTGTAACATATTTCCATACTGCAATTTTCAGAAGGTTCAAACAGCTGTCTAGTGAAAAGTTTGTTCCCGGAAAACAGTTTACATCCAGTTGTGGTTTCTTACAATTTCCTCTAGGAAGGACTAAGGACCCACCCTGCATTTAGAAGTACATATGATTTTTATTTCATCTTCACAAACACTGCCCTGTGAGAGACGTTCTCCTGCCTCCTGCTTCCTCTATTTTCTAGCACATCTTGGAAACTGTTTCACAGAACTAACCAAAATTGTTCTCTCTTAATAGCTGCGTAATACTCCATCAGGCATTTATACAATAATGTGTTTGAGGGACATCTAGACTGTTTCCAATTTCTCATATTATAAACAATGAATATTAGGATCTTGAGTGACATTTTGGTAACACAACCCGGCCTAAGAAATCTAACGAGAAATGGCTGTTTATCTTTGGATGGACCCATGTAAGAATTCCTCCCCAGATTTCAGCATAGAGGCAGGGAATTGCTTCTCCTGTGAAGTTCCAGTTTTTCCCTTTTATGGATTCTGCATTTCCTGTTTTAGATTGCTCACACTTTGCCTTGGACTGCTGGGGTTTTCAAAGCCAAGTTTATGGGTCACATTAACAACAGTGTAGGACAACTTACTGCACACTTATGCACTTTCATTATTTCTTTCCTCTGAATTTCTTTTTAGTTTCCAAAGATATCTATTTCATTCCTTGATATTGCATATATTTTTTTCAAGCTGTCCAAATCACTTTGCATAATGAAGCAGGTATAAACATATACATGCATGAAAATGTCCCCACTAACCCACCCACCCTCACCCCTATACATAAGCAAAACATGAATTAGTAGCAATACCCATAAAGGTGAACTTGACCTCTCTTCTGCCCAGAGTGAAGTGAGGTACCCACCTCTCTCTCCCCTCAGTCTTTTGCAGGATCCTTTGGTATCCAGTGCAGCCTGCCCAGTGGCCTAGGAGCCTGTTTCTGGTTACTTCTGGTCCACCATGGTGCTTCCTGCCCCACCCAAAGTGAAAAGAAACCCTGACCTGGAATTCCACAGTCTGTAAAACCTAGAGCTGGGATGCCAAGAGCTGGATGAAGGGGAAGAACGTGCAGGTGCTCATAGGAGCATGGGGGCGGAGCTAGAGACAGAGCCGGAGGAGGAAAGAGTTCCTGGGGTGTCCTGTCACCAACCCTCCTCCCACAGTCAGCTACACACCCCCGCCAGTCATTCCAACCCACCCACCGACATTCTTTCCCCCCAGTGGGAGAAAGCAATTTTCATCCAACCGGCAGGATGAAGATGGATGGAGAGAGCTAGTTTTCTCATCTCACGGAGGCCGCTGTGCACAAGGCAGTGGGGGTGCCTTTGTTGTGATGTGGTCCCTACAGGCTGAATTCCAGATTTGTGGTTCATCTGCCTTCGAGGTGCCAAGTGAGTGAACAGCTGGACAAGCTGCAGTCTGGGGACCAAAGACACTTAAACCTGCCCCGGCTGGCTGCCAGTTCCTGCAGGGTGGGTGTTTCAAGCCTAGGGAGGCAGGCATGGCTCTGTTTTTGCGATATCTGGGGTGGACAAGGAGCATCTGGGCGTTAGCTTGGGGAGTGTTGGAAGATCCTGAGCACTTCTTCTTCCCTAGGGCTTCTCCTTTGGCGTGGAGAACTCTAGGAGAGGGTGGGAGCAGAGTGTAGGGTTCTTTTTAAGAGCTAAGACATTTCCAAGCCTACAGAACAGGCATTCATGTTCCTGGGCCCACAGAACCCTTGAAGGATTAAATAGTGATACATGTGTTTGCCAGTCATCATACTAGATGCCTGACAGGCAGTTGTGATGTATGTGTTGAGTCATGGTGTGTGTGCCAACATTCAATAACAACATACAAAGGAATCTTCACACTGCCTAACCCGTTAATGTCTGTGTTTTCAGAGGAGGAAACTGAGGCTCAGAGACTGAAAGGAAGATGCTCCTGTGCACAGCTGGTGATTGACAGCATTGGAATCGAACCCAAGGAACTCAGTCCCAGAATCTGGACCCTGGAGTTTTTGACACGTCTGCAAAGAGCCCCAAGTCATGCCTGATGCCAGAGACATACATCAAAGGTAAATCGCTGTCACTGGCCTATGAGCCATGGATTCTGGCCTGACCTGGGAGTTGAGCTCTAGGAAGTCTGATTCTATACTAGCCCCGCCCTCCCCCACTTTCCCTTCTTGACACCCCCGTGTGACTCTTTGTCCATGCACCTAGCGTATCTGTGTCAAAGCATCACATGTATGCTGTAAAGGTATTCAATTTTTGTTTTGTTTTTTTTGAGACAGAGTTTCTCTGTGTAGTCCTGGTTGTCCTGGAGCTCTCTTTGTAGAATAGGCTGGCCTCGAATATATATACAATTTTTAATTTGTCAATTATATATACTTCAGTAAAGCTGGAGAATGTCTATATAACCATTTTTCCAGCATAAGATAAAAACTGCTTTCTTTTTCTCTTGAGACAGGGTCTCATGTAGCCCAGGCTAGCTTCATACTTCTTACGTAGCCAAGGGTAACCTTGAGTTTCTGATCCTCCTGCTTGCAAGCGCTGGGCTGGCAGGCCTGAGCTACCACGGTTTATTTGGTGTTGGGGACTGAACCCAGGGCTTTTCGAATGCTAGGCAAGCACTCTTCTAACCTTACACCGCCAGCCCCAAATGACACTTTCCACAAAAGAATTTGGTGTCTCTAAAAGCTCTGGAAACGGAACTTTGTCACATGTTGCTATGTCAAATGTTTTTCATAGACCAGCGGCTATGACCACACCCAGGAGAACCTGTTAGGAATATGGAATTTGGCTAGAGATAGGATGGAATGCTTACTGTGCATGAAGCCCTGGGTTCGATTCCAGGCACAGCACTAAACTGAGCTTGGTGGTGCATGCCTGAAATCCCTGTACTGGGGTGATAGATATGGAAGGTCAAAAAGTCAAGGCCATCCTCAGCTATCTATCAAATTTGAGGCTAGCATGGTCTACATGAAACTCTGTCAGAAAGAGAGGCGAGAGAGGGGAGAAGGGATTCATCTCAGGTTCTACCCAGACTTGCAGGGTTTTTTTCATTGAATAAGACCCCACCAATTTGAGGCTCTTTAATGTTTGTTTTGTTATTTTGGGTTTTTTTTTTTTTTTTTCCAAGACAGGGTTTCTCTGTGTGGCCTTGGCTATCCTGGAACTCACTCTGTAGACCAGGCTGGCCTCAAACCCACAGAGATCCTCCTGGCTCTGCCTCCCAAGTGCTGAGATTAAAGGCGTGCGCCGCCGCCGCCGCCGCGCTGCCGCCGCCGCCGCCGCCGCCGCCGCCACCACGGCCGGCGTCCTTAAAGTTTGAAAACAGTTGGCTGTAACTTTCCTCCCATCCCCACTAAGGTAACAAGTGTTTGTTTTGTGTGTTCGGGAGGCTTATGTAAAAGCACAGTCTTCTCACTTCTTTCGGTAATTACCAGTCATTTTCT
Organism: Peromyscus leucopus; assembly: GCF_004664715.2. Classification (NCBI taxonomy): domain Eukaryota; kingdom Metazoa; phylum Chordata; class Mammalia; order Rodentia; family Cricetidae; genus Peromyscus; species Peromyscus leucopus. The sequence continues at coordinate 38,192,134 of NC_051080.1, read as the reverse complement.
AACCTCATCTAAAACCAAACTGTCATTGATATCATTCGGCAGGAAGCTAACAAAGACACCATGATCCTGTCTCTCCGCCTCTGCTCTCCCCCTGTGTGGCCCACCCCTCCCGCAGCAGTCAGATGATCTGATCCTGGCATTCCCCGCTTGGAGCCCAGTGGGGGTGCCCTCCCATTGCACCACTACCCTCCACCCACCCTCCTGCTCTGCACTTCCCTCACCTAAACGGCCTGCTCTCCTAGGCACGAGTCAAGCTGTCTCTTGGCTCTGGGTCTCTGCTCCTAAGCCTGGGGCGCCCTGTCCTCTCTCTCTTCCCGTGGCTATTTCCTTTCCATCCTTCTGTTCTCGGTGCAAGCCAGCCTCCTCAGAGGCATGAGAAGAAGTGACCCAGTGCGTGCGTGCGTGCGGAAAGCAAGCCTTTACCACAACATTCTCGGCCGTCCTGTCCTTCCTGGGCCTGCCCTTCCAGGCTTCGGCCTCTGCTGTAGTTACGCTCACTCCCCTTTTGACTCTCTGCCCAGGAGAGTAGAGGTTCCTTTAGCGCGAGGACTCTGCCTCCCTCGGCTATATATCCACGGCACCTCTTGCCAGCACTCAGTACCTTTTGAACGGGTAAAGCTTATCAGACCAGGCTTATTAATTGCATCTCTCTGTTCTTATAAGCTTACTGAAATTATAAAAATAATGGATATTGATTCTGTTTTAAAGATTCATTTTTATTATTTTTAATTGCATGTATGTGTGTGCATGGGGCTTTTGAGACAGGGTTTCCCTGTGTTGCCCTGGCTGTTCTAGAACTCACTCTGTAGCCCAGGCTGGCCTTGAACTCACAGAGATCCGCCTGCCTCTGCCTCCCGAGTGCTGGGATTAAAGGTGTGCACCACCACCACCACCACCACCACCACCACCACCACCACCACCACCCAGCTATATAACGTATCTTGAGCCTATCCATCCCCAGCTTCTCCCTCCCACTGTCCCTGACCCCCAACACCATACAATAGGTCCCTTTTCCCACCTTTATGTCCTCTTTTTATTTTCCCCCTCGTAACCCACTATTTCCAGATTTTTTTCATCTTTCAGATGTAAAACTCTGTAACCATTAATCGCCTCCATATTTGCAGTTCTAGCCTACTTTTCCTCAGCTGTGTAGTATTCTGCAGTGTCAAAGCCTGTGGGTCACGACCCCTTTGGGGGCGGCTGAATGACCCTTTCACAGGGGTCACCTGAGACCACTGTAAAACACAGATATTTACATTACGATTAGTAACCATAGTGAAATTACAGTTATGAAGGAGCAACGGAAGTAATTTTATGGCTGGGCGTCACCACAACAGGAGGGGACTATGTAAAGGGTTGCAGCATTAGGAAGGTTGAGAAGCTCCAGGCCGATAGCTAACTTGGCTCCTATCAGTCACATGAAGGCTGTTTCAAGCTTCTCGCTCTTCTACATCCTGCTGCAGTTCCAAGATTAAATTCCCAGAGGGTTCACCTGGCGGTGGAGGTACACACCACTAATCCCAGCACTTGGGAGGCAGAGGCAGGCGGGTCTGTGTGAGTTCGAGGTCAGCCTGACGTACGAGTTAGTTCCAGGTCTATGCAGAGAAACTCTATTTCAGGTGTTGGGGGGGATGTCCCAGAGGGTTGCGTTCAAAGGGTCTGCATTTACATCTGGCCAAATCGCTGTTCAAACAAGTCCTCCTCATTGCCTCTCCCCCCACTGCAGACTTTTAGCCTGGGTACCCTTTGGATTTGGTTCTTCCTAGGGTAAGCCAACAAGTAAATATTATGCATCCCAGGGACAAGCAGGACCTGACCTTGAAGGAGTAGTCAGCGGCTGCCTGCAGTGGTGCTTTCCTGGGGAGAAGCCTGGGAGGCAAGTTGGTGGCAAGCCGGGGGTTGGGGGTTGGAGTGGGGGAATCAAAGCCGCTGGTGTATATACACAGAGGAAGTCTAATTCAAAAGCCATATAATGAGTGGACTTGGGAAGAGGCTCGTTGCTGTGGCAACCCGATTCCCCTGCTGCCAAGAGCAGGCTTTCTTCTTTCTTCTGCACCTGGCAGGGACTCCTTCCCCTTCCACGTTACTTGGGGAAGAAAGACAGAGTTTGTGCTCTTTGACTGAGGTGAGGCATGCTTTCTGGCCACATGTCTGTGGCCAACTGTCACTGAGAAAGAGAACGTGAGTCCCCCAATTCTCTCACTGGGCGTGGAGCTGGCTGCAGCTCATCCCTGATGCAGACCAGAGGCCACCTGGGTGCCTGGACTCAAAGGCTGATGTCCCAGACCATCCACTGACAGGGACTGTCTTTTCTGACTTTCCCCACAAGTACAGATGGTCCAAGTCCCCTGCGAGATTGTTCTGTCCATGGTCAACAGAAGCATTTCTAGATCTTTCTTTAGGAACGCCAAAGGTCAAAGGCTGACAACTTTGCTCAAAAAGACCTTTGAAAACCAGTCTCCCTGGTTCAAAGTCACTCTGACCTGCTTCCTCCGGGCATTCAATCCTGAAAATGCAGATTGGGAAAAAGCTGGGGGAGAACAGGACAGACAATGGACCAAATTAAATCCTCTCTCTCTCTCTCTCTCTCTCTCTCTCTCTCTCTTCTCACCTGTTCTGAGTCATGCTCTATGCTGGCCACACGATTTAACAGCCCCTCATCTAGTTCTTTTAACAGCTCTGTGAAGTGACCACCCTTATTCCCAACTGCTATGTTCATACTGAAAACCGAGGCAGCCGCTGCGTGCAGGCAGAAGTGATTCGCCCCAGATCCTGGGTCTGCCTGGATCTCAAGGTCATGTCCTTGCACTTCACCCACTGTGAGACACGAAGCAGACTGCAGAGGGACTGTCCCTTCTCCTTGATGTGATGGCAGCTACTTATTAAATCTCCCTCTAAGCAACAAAGGCTGGAGAGCCTTGCCCCACCCAGTTCATCGGGTCTCCTCCCCCTTCATCTTGCCCCTGCCTCCTACAGTCAGGCAGTGGCTGTGCTGGGGACAACGTGGGCGTGGAGGGCTGACTCCATCCAAACTGTAGGGTCATTGACATTGCTGGCATTCAAACCTCCCAGCAGAAATGTGGGAGATGATGACCCGGGTTGCTCTGCTTCTAGAGTGCCAAGGGCCATGGAGGAATTCAGTGAGCCTAGGCAGGCACCATAACATGATTCTTCTAAACCTCAAATGGACCAGATCCCAGTCTTGCAGCTTCCAAAAACTTCCCTTGGCTGACCTCCTTAATGGGAGCTCTTCTATAGGAAGCCTTTTTTTCTAATTGATGGGGATGGGGTGAGGTGGGGTGGGGATGGGGGGAGGTTAGTGCTAAGTTTTTTTGCACCACGGTAAGCCTCTCCAATTTAGAAAAAGCCCCGGTTTAATGGGTAAAGCATTCCTGGGTGATTCTCCAGCCCCCCAGAGAGGAGACAAGAGACAGAAAAAATACCTGTCTGTTTTCTGGGGGTGGGGGCAGTTTAAATACCCTGTGGGAGTGATCTTGAGCATCTCTGGGGGAGGAGCCATGTTTAACGGGCCTTTCTGAGGGGCAGGGTCTGGGCAGAGGGGTGGGGCTTCCACCAGAACATTCCAGACTTTTTGGGTCTATGGATGCCAGGGGGCCAGGGGCTGAGGCGGAGCTTCCCCCTGAACAGTTAGAGGTAAATGGCAGTATTGACTTGTGCTGGTCAGTGTGTCTAAATCTCATCCCAGAGGCAACCACAGCGTGATGCCATCACTCAGGAGAATAGTGACCACTCATGTGGTTACATACCACCTTCCAGACCCCACCCACAGAGGCTCTCTTCTGGGTGCTGTGCCAGGTCCCTTCAAGGGTGGGTCTCGGAAGGCTGCTCTCTGCTGCCTGTGAGGCACTGGAATGAAGTAGCTTCTGTGTTTCCTGTGACTAATCTGACGCACTGTGAGCCTCTGCCCTGAGGGGCAGGAGTTGGGGGGTGCAAAGAAACTCTCATGTACTGACTGACGAGACTCCAGCATGGTCATTCAAAGAACCCCCTAGGATGACCACGTGTGCTTAAAGGCAGGTGGTTTAGAGTTCTTCGGGTTGGAGGTCGGGCTTAGCCCAGCTTCTCTGTTCTTGCTGGGTGTAGGTAGTGTCTGTCCCAGTATGAGGGTCCTCCGAGGGTTGAGCAGGAAAGAGGGCCAAGGACCCCACTTCTGTCTGTCTCCTCCTCCTCCTCTCCTCCAGTATGAACCTTCCCTAATGCCTGGATTGGCCCCCAGAGGTGCTTGAGACACACACGTGGAACTTTTTGTGACTCTTGTCTCCGTCCCTTCAGGGTCACCCGAGGGCCACCTCCACAGCATCTTGTCAATAGATTTCCTTTCACTGGAAACACAGACTGGAGCTCGGGAACCCAGCCCACTGGGGAAGGCTGTGGCTCTCTTCCATGAGCCTGAACTATTTAGAGCATCCTTGGCAGGCTGAGTCTGGAAGCTCTTACCTTGCTTCAGACTCAGGGCTATTTCGGGGGCTGTTCACAGCTGAGCGCCCATTTCCTCCTCTCTCTGCATCCCTGTTTCCTAAGCAAACGGAGGCCTCTGGCAGGGGAGGAAGAAATGGCAGTGATGGAGTTCAGTCAAGGGGCAGGTTACAGATGCCCCGTTGCTATGACAAGGCCACGAGGTCCCTTGCAGCCCTGACTTGCTCTGCAGCTGTTAATCCCACCCTTTCAACCTAATTAATATAAACCTGTGTTGTAGTTGTTGTTGTTTTCCAGTGCTGGAGATGGAACCCAGAGTCTAGGGTCCCGTTCTTGCTGGACAGATACTCTATCACAGAGCTCTATATTCCTAGCTCAGGACTTTGGTATTTTTTGTTTGTTTGTTTGGTTGGTTGGTTGGTTGTGATTTTTGTTTGTTTGCTTATTTTTTGTTTGTTTGTTTGTCTTCTCCAGACAGGGTTTCTCTGTGTACTTTTGAAACCTGTCCTGGAACTCACTCTGTAGCCCAGGCTGGCCTTGAACTCACAGAGATCCACCTGCCTCTGCCTCCTGAGTGCTGGGATTAAAGGCATGTGCCACCACTGCCCAGCCGATTGAATGCTTTTTGAGACTGAGTCTTGCTATGTAGCCCATTCAGGTCTTAAACAATCCTTCTCCTAAGACATTTTCTTTTGGTTTGCTTGTTTTTGTTTTGTTTTGTTGTTGTTTTCTTTATCCTTTTTTCCTTCTTTTCTTTTTTGCGACAGGGTCTTACTATGTAGTCCTAGCTAGCCTGGAACTTGCTCTGTAGACCAGGCTGGCCTCAATCTCACAGAACATCCTCTTGAACATCCTGAGTCCCAACACACTTTAAGCTTGGGAGAAAATTGACACACAACTCTCAGTACTAACCCAGCACCCCAAAATAAGAACATGGGTAAGATATTCTTGTGAGAGATCAGTAATAGGAAATAAGGTTATCCTGGGTTCCAGGAGCCATCCGGAAGATTATTGACTATGAAGAAGAGCCCATGGGAACCTTTAGTTTGTAGACAAGTGGAGCAGAAGGGGACCAGCTTACTGGGAGGACCGGAGAACTAGAGGAACCTCCCTAGAGGTTCACATTTACTGTCAGAGGAAAAGTGCTAGAGAATGTGTAGAGAACAATGGTTTGTTTTCCTCCTCAGGGATAAATGGCAAAGGACAGACACCACTGAGTCCAGTTGGAGCATTTTGCAAAGTGAGATGATGTGAGCGGGGGAGAGATAGAAAGATCATGAGGACATGAGCTCAGCCATATTTAGGTCTTTGGTGGTGGAGTCGGTGTGTGGACAGATGGAAACACTGGACCAAGGGGGTCAGAAAGAGAGAGAGAGGGGGCTGGGAGATGACTCAGTGTGTAAAACCATTTACCAGAGAACATCTGTAATCCCAGTACTGCCATGGGGATGAGAAGCAGAGGCAGGAGGCTCCCCAGAAGCTTGGGAGCCATCGAGTGTGGCGCACACAGTGGAAGACAACAAAGGGGCCCTGTGTCAAGCAAGATGGAAAGTGAGAGCCGGGCATGCTGCTGCGTTCTTTTAATCTCAGCACTTCTGAGGCGGCAGGGGGATCTCTGAGTTCGAGGGCAGCCTGGTCTACAGAGCAAGTTCCAGGACAGCCAGGGCTACCCAGAGAAACCCTGTCTCTAAAAACAAAACAAAAAAGATGGAAGGCAAGAACTGGTGTGACAAGGCAAGACAGTGCAGAGGTTCCTCCATCTTGCATCTTGCTGAGGCCATTTTAGGTTTAACTAGAATTTGACCTCCTTGATGGAGAGTCCTTTGGAAAACTACCCATCTCTATTCTAGGAACCTGAGGTCAAGACGCCCCAACTAACATATCTTAGCGTCTGTTAAATTGCCTGCTTGTGCAAACCTTCTCTTCCAGCTAACTGTTTATCTTAGCTTCTGTTAAACTGCTTGCTTAAAACCTCCCTCTGTGGTGGTGGTGGTGGTGATGATGGCGGCGGCGGCGGCGGCGGCGGCGGCGGCGGCGGCACACACCTTTAATCTCTGCACTCGAGAGGCAGAGGCAGGTGGATCTCTGTGAGTTTGAGGCCAGCCTGGGCTATAGAGTGAGTTCCAGGAAAGGCTCCAAAGCTACACAGAGAAACTCTGTCTCAAAAAATAAAACCAAATCAAAACCTCCCTTTGCAGCTGCTGAGGGACATGCAGGATGTGGTTTTGCCTTTAAAAGCTCCTTGTTCTAAATGCTCAGTACACTTGGGTCCCAAATACCAGAGTGTATAAAGACTTTCTTTTTTGTTTTTTTTTTTTTTTTTTTTTTTTTTTTTGAGACAGAGTTTCTCTGTGTAGTTCTGGCTGTCCTGGAACTCATTCTGAAGAAGACCAGGCTAGCCTTGAACCCAGAGATCTGCCTGCTTCTGCATCCAGAGTTCAAGGATTAAAGGTGTGCACCACCAACACCAACACCAACACCAACACCAACACCACCACTACCACCAACGTTAGAAGAAAGACTTTTATTGGCTGTAGACTGTGTCTGAGTGGTCACCTATGGTGGGCTGCCTGTAACACTGACAGTCGAGGTTGTCCCCTGAGATTCACTGTGACACACACATTGCACATATACGCACATCATTTAAACACACATACCCAAAGATCCCTGGCTCAATCCTGAGTTTTGGGGGGAGGGACTTGGGGAGCATTAGCACAGAGGCTGAGAGGTTGACTAATCAGGGAGACAGAGGCCAAGCAGGGGCTAGAGTCTGGGGTAACTTGGGATCACAATGTCTGAAAGTTGCTCCGGAATTTTGAATTCCCCTCCAGTTCCTTCTGAAGGCATTTCTTAGTTTTTGATGTCTTGATCTTTACTCTATACCCGATGAAGAACAAGGAAAGAGAGGAGGAGGGAGAAGGGAAGGAGGAAGAAGTCTTAACACCCTCAAGTGGCCCCTGCAGAAGCAGCAGGCGGGGAACAGCCTGGGCCCAGAGCTTGCAGGCTTCTCCACTGAGAGTGGGGAGAGAGGCCCAACTGACCACAGGAGACACCGAGTAAGGTGTGGGAGTCAGGGAAGCTGGTCCTCCGAATCCGTTTCCCTGACAGGCCAGAGCCCTGTCTACTCTGGGAATGTGGCTGGCTTTCTGGTTTTTCGGCGTTTGTTTCTAGCGTAATCCAGGAGGAGGCAAGATGGAGCCAGCCACATCTCTGAGAAACAAACAACACACTAGCTTGGTTTTCCCCTTTGCAATGAATTGGTTTGCCCCACGCTGCTGTTAGCACCAGGGAACCCCAGACAAATTGCTTTCTTATTACACCTTGCAAAACAGACCCCAGGAGGGACCCCAAAATACAAGCATCCATCTGAGACATCCCCAGATCCATCCCATGGCCTTGAGTCCCTTCAAGCAGGAGGCTATTGCACAGGTACAGTGACTACCTGCTGGGAAGGCCCCTCCCCTCTTCCCTGCCCTCCCTCTATGGCCCTTAGATCATGGCATCTCTAGCAGGGTGGTCCTTCACAGCCCTTTCCCCTCAGACCTCTCTCTGGTGAGTCCAATCAGTAATGTGATGACTGTTTGTGGGGTTATCTTAAGACTCCATCCCCTCTACCTTCCCCCATTGGCAGTCCATAGAGGAGTCCTGCCTGCCCTTGCTCTAGGGACAGGTACCATACCCCATGTTGAACAGGCTCCCCGCAAGCTATCTTAGCAGATTACTCACCATGAAGAAAGGCTCATGGGGAACCTCTGATTTGGAGCCAAGTTAGGAAGATGTTGTGGGTAACCAAGGAACCCACTCATTGGGATTGGCATTAGCAGGCATTGTGGGACTGAATCATTAACCTGGGGTTTATACTATTTCTGGACATCGAGTGTCAGAAGTGAGTCCAGTTGAACCCAGCATCCTGGGAGGACTGGAGAAATGGTTCCTGGTCTCCCCTTGACCCTTGAGGTTTTTAGCTGACTCTGCAGCCAGTTCTGTGAGCCCATGCTGGGCTTGGCTCTGGGACCAGAGCTTCTGCCTCTGGCCGCTGGGGAGGCATTTCTACACCTTCCACCCTTAATGGCCATGGTAAAATGTGCGCACATGTGCACTGAGAGGGCAGAGTCCAGAGTTTTCATGGAATCTGCAATAAAGATCACGGTTACCTTCCTAGGCAAAGTCTTCATGGCAATTGCTCATAAGTCCTTGACCTTTCTGTCTGGCTTCCTTGCCCTGTCCTGTTTTCCATGCACACATTCCCCGAACCCTCGCCTCTAATTGCTGAGACCTTACCTGGTAGCACAGCTGTTGCCTTGTGTACCCACCATTCTTCACGCTGCTTAGGCAGTAGACGTTCCCTTCTCCTTTGGGAACTGCCGCCCACCACACACACACACACACACACACACACACACACACACACACACACATACACGAAAATAAAAGGAGCAGAAGAGATGGCTCAGTGGATAAAGCATGAGGACCTGAGTTCGAATCCCCTGGACCTACATAACTCTGGCTTAGCAGTATGCATCAGTAACCCCAGTGTTCCTAGGTAAACCAGAAGTAGAGACAGAATATTTGAGGTCCAGCTAGCCTGGTGTACATAGAGGCAAAACAGCAAGAGACTCTTTTTCAAACAAGATGGAATGGAAGGACTGATACCCAAGATTGTCCTCTGACCTCCACACACGTATGTATGTACACTCACTCACATATATGGATGCAAACACACAAAGATTAAAAAAAAAATAGGTTGGGGATTTAGCTCAGTGGTAGAGCACTTGCCTAGCAAGTGCAAGGCGCTGGGTTTGGTCCTCAGTTCCGGAAAAAAAATAATAAAGCACCCCACATCTCATGAATGTGATGAGTAGGCAAATCCCACACATACCACACATATCCACAAAGCACATCACACACACACCATCTATATAACATACACACATAATGTATATCATACACAAGACACACCACACACATCTCTCACCACATAAATCACACATCATACACACACATTGGGGTCAATGAAACGGTCCCCTGTGAACACGTGACCTATTCTAGCCAATCAGAGGTCCCACTTCCCTGGGTCTGAGCTTAGGTGAAAGTAGGAGGGCACGTCACTCACATGGAGATCCACCTACAATCCCCGCACGGAAGAAGTGGAAATGGGTGGGTGAGGATGCTTAGCCACCTAGCGAATTCAAGGCCAGCCTGGACTGCGTAAGACCCTGTCTCAAAACAAAATAACACTACCTGCCTTGTAGGGAATTAACGAACTTGAACACGATGTTTATGCAGCATTCGGAGCAGTTCCTGGCACACACTCAACAAATGTTTGTCATAACTGCTGATCCCTTCCAAGAACTTGGTGAGACTGTGTGTTCCTTTCTGGAACTCAGAAGAAAATGAACAGGGGGTGGGGGTGGGCAGTGTCTGCAGGAGGGGGGGCAGTGTTTCCTTTTTCACCGTGCCGGGGGGAGTGGGGAGACGGTAACCGGTTCCCAGAAAAGGAAGAAGACCGTGGACAAAACAATCAGTGTCCACTTCTAGGGAGGAGCGTTCACGTTACCAACGGAGCGTTCTAAACTAAGTGCCTCTTCTGTTCGAGGTACTGTGTGAGAGCCGGAAGGGGGTTGGGGGATGTAGAAAAACCAGCCTCTCTAACCACAGCTGACAAGGGAGAGACAGGGCAATAACTCACGAGTAAGAGAACATCAAGACACACGACACAGCGAGATTAATCAAGTCCTGATGCGGCTAGCGCGCTGCACAATGGATGCAGGGATGACATTCCGTCTGAGGTCAAGAGGCTGGGACGTGTGCCAGGGAGATGGCTCAGCCGGCCGTGGCATTTCCTGACACCTGGAGTCCAGTCCCTCGAACCCACACGGTGGGGAGAGAGAACCAACTCTCGCAAGGTGTCTTCTGACCCACCCCCCCACATTCCTATGGCTTCGGATGCACATGTATGTACAGGTGGGGATGCACATGTATGTACGGGTCGGGATGCACACGTACGTGGAAGCCCGCAGCTTGGGTCCTCTTCCATCACTTTCCATGTTATATATTGAGCTACAGTCTCTCCCATGAACCCAGAGCTTGCTGAGTCCTCTAGTCTAAGCTAGCAGACTGCTCTGGGAATCCTATCTCTGGCTCCCTAGCGCGGGAATTACAGATAGGCTGCTGCCACATGTTCCTAGCATTTATGTGGTGCTGGGGACCATCTCTCCAGCCCTGGCATCTAGAGTTTTGTCAACATTTATTTGTTGGTGAGGGAAGGTATGTATATGTATATATAGTGCATGCCACAGCGCATGTGTGGGGATTATAGGAAACTTTGTGGGGTGTTGGTCTGTCATACCCTGCGTGGCCTGGGATTGAACTCAGGTTGTCAAGCTTGGTGGCAAGCACCTTGACCCATGGAGCTGTCTCACAGACCTTTATTTATTTGTTTGCTGGTTTTGTTTGTTTGTGTTTGGTTTTGGTTTTTTGTTTATTTGTTTTGTTTTGAAGCAAGGTTTCTCTGTGTAGTTTTGGTACCTGTCTTGGATCTCTGGATCTCACTCTGTAGACCAGGCTGGCCTCGAACTCACAGAGATCCACCTGGCTCTGCCTCCCGAGTGCTGGGATTAAAGGTGTGCACCACTGCCGCCAGGCCAAAAAAAAAAAAAAAAATGTCTAAGCCAGGAATGTAGAGCACTTGCCTAGCATGTGCAAGGCTCTGGGTTTGATTCTCCAGTATTTAAAAAAAAAAAAAATCACACCTGTGGCTGAGACCCAGCCTCCCAGCAGCCAGATGTTGGCTTCTGCTTTAACGATCTTGAACAAAACAAACGTTAGAAAAACATGAAGGGGGTAAGATGATAAAGCTCCTTGCCTGCCCTTCTCTGGCCTGGCTGGGAGGAATACTGAGGCCTGCACAAGGAGGATAAAAAGAGTGCCTTCCTTGGCATGAACAGATTTCCTGTTGTATGGCTTGTAGCATTTCTCCAGGTTGGCCAGAAGAGAGATTTGGAGGTCCTGGAACTAGGGGAAGAAAGGAAGTACAGGACTCAGGTCCAGCATTCATGGCTCAGAAGCAGGGCAGCCTGGCTGAGCCTGGGAGGAGAAGGCAGGGAAAACCTCCCCATCCCCATGCCTTGGCACAGGCAGACTGCAGGAATCTCAGTGCCTACCAGCCAGCTCCCATCCTTCCTAATTGCGGTCCCTCACTTCTTCTCCTCCTTCCCCCTGATACCTCAGGCTGAGGCCACCTGTGCAGAGAGCAGGAGCTGCTTGGAGAAGCAGTGACCCCAGAGGTCACTTGAGCCGCAGCAGGCAGGTGACACCTGGGACCTGGCCATGAACATCCCTAGGGGTTTCTGAGAAGGGATTTGCCTACCTGGCTACTTGCAGTCCTCCCGTCTAAGTTAGGGTTTCTATTGCTGTGAAGAGACACCATGACTCTTAGAAAGGAAAACATTTAGTTGAGGTGGTGGCTTACAGTTTCAGAGGTTCAGACCATTATCCTCACGGCAAGACATGGTGGCATGCAGGCAGACCTGGTGCCGGAGCTGAAAGTTCTTACATCTTGACTCAGAAGCAACAGGAACTGATCTGTCTCACTGGGCGTGACTTGAACATATATGAGACCCCCAAAGCCCACCTCCACAGAGACGCACTTTCTCCAACAAGACCACACCCACTCCAATAAGACCACACCTCCTAGTAGTGCCACTCCCTTTGGGGGCCATTTTCTTTCAAGCCACAAAACCATCTCTCCCAAGCTGGAAGCTAAAATTGGTTTATTCAACCTAAATAAAAACCAGAGAAATCTCTAAACATTAGCTTATTGGTGGGCTGGGTATACTGGCACACACCTCTAATCCCAGTCCTCAGGATGCAGAGGCAGGAGGATTTCTGTGTGTTTGAGGAGCTGCATAATGAGACCCTGTCTCAGAGAAACCTATCACAAAAAAAAAAAGAAAGAAAGAAAGAAAAGAAGTTACACGTTTTCTCTTTTAAAATAGGTTTTATTGAACTTCAGTGTGAGTGTGGTTGTGTGGGTGGTGTGTGTCACTGAGTGCAGGGGCACATATGTGCCACAGTACACACAGGGAGGTCAGAGTCATTTCACTTCTTCCACTGTGGGTTCCGGGGATTGAACTCGGGTTGGCAGACTTAGAGGACAAGACGGTTCACTGAGCCGTCTCACCTGCCCTTTCTCATCCTTAAAGAAGGACTCTTATCCTCCTTCCTAGCCTGAGATGACCACCATTCGTCTTCCCCTCTCAGGAGGTGGCCTTGCCGCTAACTAAGTGAGCAGCTTATACATCCTGTCTCTGACCGTCTGCAAGTTCTGCCCTCTTCCAGCCTTTGAGAGTCAGAGCTGGATGGGCACTTGGGAAGGCCACCCACCGCTCTTTAGCTGCTTTGCTTTTCCTGACTTGTTCAGCTCAAGCTACTGGATCTGTTGGAATTTCTTCTGATCACAGGCTTTGGAGGGTGTCTTAGTCACTTAGACCCCACTCCTGGTACCGACTTCTGTCTTAGTCACTGTTGGACTGCCATGAAGAGACGCCATAATCAAGGCAACTCTTATAAAGGAAAACATTTAGTTGAGGGCTTGCTTACAGTTTCAGGGTCTTAGTCCATTGTCATCATGGCAGGAAGTATGTCAGCAGGGAGCATGGTGGCATGCAAGCATGGTGCTCAAGTAGTAGCTAAGAGCTGCATCCTGATCTGTAGGCTGAGAGACAGAGAGACACTGGGCCTGGTATAGGAGCCTATGGGGGCCATTCTTATTCAAACCACCACAGAGGGCAAAAAAGGTTTGGGAGAAATTCATGGTTCCCCATCCATATGCTCAGTTTGTGTGAGGATTGTATATGTATGCATGTGCATGTATGGGTGAGTTGCATGTATGTAAGCAGCTGACTGGGCAGCAAGCTCCAGCAATCTGCCTGTCCCTGTCACCAGGATTTTACGTGTGCATAGCCACACCCCGCTTTTTACGTGAGTGCTGGGACTCAAACTCGGGTTTTTATGCTAACTGAACTATCTCCCTGACCCTAAAATAAAAAAAAAATTAATTGTTTTTATGTATTTATGTGTGAGTATGTGTCTTGGGGGCACGTGCATGCCACAGTATGCATGTGGAGGTCAGAGAACAATTTATAAGAGGAGGTTCTCTCCTTCTGCCAGATGGTTCCCTAAGAGTGAACTCAAGTCAACAAGCTTGATGGAAAGTCCCTTACTCTCTGAGTCCTCTGACAGGCCCTAGTCAATTTTGTAAAAAAAGGCCCTACTCGATTTTGTAAATAAAAGGCAAGAATCTCATTAAACTGCAGAAGAGAAAGAATTGAGGGTGTTTTTTTTTTTAATCTACTTTTTCCTAGTAACAAGGCATTCAGAACCAATTATTACTAATTTAGTTTAGTAAAATATCATTCTAACAATAACAAAAGAACAACCCAATTAAAAAAGAAATGGACAAAGGACTTGAAGACAATTTCTCCAGAGAAGCTATACAAATGAAGACTGAGCAGATAAAGGTATGCTCAACATCACTAACGATGGGGGAGCAAAGACCGATTCACACCTATTTAAACAGATTTCATTTAAGGGAAGAAGGAGAAGAGGAGAAGGGAAGAAACAAAGCCGGTGTAAGGGTGCGGAGAACTGGATCCCTTGTATGTTGCTCATGAGAATGTAAAACGATGCAGTAGCCACAGGAAGTAATTTGGCAGACCTTCAAAACGTTAACTGCCCTAAGACCCCGTGGTTTCACTTCTGGGTATATACCAAAGGGGCTAAGAGCCCCGACTCCAACAGTTACCACAGACGTGTTGACATCAGCATTCTCTACCCGCAATAGCCGAGTGACGATGACATCGAGTATCCATCGGTCACTGTAGATAAACACGGTGTGGTGACTTACATGCAGGAGAACAGCGTTCAGCCTTAAGGATTCTAGCATCTACAGCAATATCAATGGACTTTAAGGACAGTCCACCAAGAGAAATAAGCCAATTACAAATCACGGATAAATAGCATGTCCTTCCATTGTAGGAGCTGCTTAGAATTGTCACATTCATGGAATGGTGATGTCCAGGAGCTGGAGGCACGCGAGAGAACAAAATAAGTTCATATTTGTTCATTTTGTGTGCGTGCATGTGTGCGTGTGGGCGCAAATGGAAGTCAGGGGACAAACTTAGTGTTGTTCCTTAGGAACCATCCATGCTCATGCATTTTTATTTTCATGTTTTTACATATATTTATTGCTGTGTGCGTAGAAAGCGCCTTTATCCACTAAGCCATCTCACCTGTCCCACCCTAGCTTTGGAGATGGAGTCTCTCACTGGCCTGGAGCTTACTGATTAGGCTAAACCAGCTGGCCAGTGAGTCCCGGGGACTCTTCTCCCTGCCTCCCCAGCATTCGGAATACGTGGATTCGAGGCTCGAACTCCGGTCATTGTGCCCGCGCGGCAAACCTCTACTGACTGAGCCGTCCTCCCAGCCCCTGAGTTAGTATTTAACTGGAGCTTTGGTTTGGGATGATGAATATTCTGAAGGTGGATGGTGGTGACGGCTGCGCAATAATGTGATTGTACTCAGTGCTACCAAACCATACATTTAAAATGGCCAAAGTCAGTTAGGTGGTGGTGGCACGTGCCTTCAATCCCGATGCTCAGGAGGCAGAGGCAGGGGGATCGCTGAGTTTGGAGGCCATCCTGTTCTGCACAGTGAGTTCCAGGGCAGTGAATTTTTCCAACCAGAGAAACCCTGTCTGGAAAAACAAAACAAAACAAAAGCACAAAACCAAACCAAAAGGTCAAAGGTCAAAGTAGCAAAGTATACATTTTACTACCATTTAAAAAACAAATCCAGCCGGGCGGTGGTGGCGCACGCCTTTAATCCCAGCACTCGGGAGGCAGAGCCAGGCGGATCTCTGTGAGTTCGAGGCCAGCCTGGACTACCAAGTGAGTCCCAGGAAAGGCGCAAAGCTACACAGAGAAACCCTGTCTCGAAGAAAACAACAACAACAACAAAAAAACAAATCCAAAGACAAATATGAAAGGGTGGGAACGTTGCAGCTGGTCGTACAAACCCTAATGCCTGAAGTTCAATTCCCAGAACCCGCCGTGGAAAGAGAAAACCAAAAGTTGTCCTCGGACCTCCACACACATAGGTATGTACATGGACACACACACGCACACACAAAATAATAATAAAATTAATAGTAGATGATGCATAAAACAAAGAGTAGCTGCTAGTCCTGTTGCATGGTTTCTTGCTGCCTGCTGCAGGTCCCTGCAGAGGGCCTTCCGGGTGGCTTGGCTGTGGAATTCCTCTATCGCGGAGAATTTTAGGCAGGTCATCCTCACAATTGGAGAGGAGATGCTTCCGGAGGAGAGTTACAGCAGCCCTGTAGAATGTTCACTGGGGCTGGGGAGATGACGGGGTGAGGTCCCTGAGACAGGCTAGCTGTCAGAGGTTGTGGGGTGGAGAGGAAGTGGAGACATCAATAGTCTTCATGCTTCTCCAAACTCTCTGCATCTTCCGGTGCCCGCCCTCGGGCGGGCCAAGTCCTGAGTTGAAAGGAGACAGTGAAGTCACACTCATTCCTTGAACCTGCCCAATAGTCTTCCCCGGAATCCTCCACTCCCACCGACAACGTCAGCAAGCTAACCCTGACTTGTGAACGTCGTCCTGTGCTTTTCCCTTTTCCTCTGCTTCCTCCTCATCTTCCTCCTCTCTTCCTTGTCTCCTCCTTTTCACAAAACATCTTACAGTTAGTTACAGCCCAGGCTGACTTCAAACTCAGGATCTTCCTGCTTCAGCCTCCTAAACGCTGGAATTCTGGGTGTGTGCTCCCACACCTGGCTGCTGGAGTTCGCCCTTACCCAGTGGACAGCTCAGGAGCTGCCCGGGTTACTGATGAAGGCAGGGAGATGGGAGTCGGGGACGGTCTCCACACCCTCACCTCTCTCAGCCTTCCTGACACCCTCCTCTGTGCTGTCCCCTGGTCTCAGATCACTCCCCCTCTCCTGCCCTTTCTCCTGTTCACATCACCACCCGCTCACTCTCCGAGCTCAGCATACTCCATTTCAGTCTCTTCACTGTGGATTAACAGCCCGACTGACCGACAGAAGGCGGCCCTTCCTCGGAGCTTCTGAGCTGCCCACCCTTGTTGGCTGTCGGCTCGTTCGCACATATTCCTAGGAAAGGCTGTCTCAACTGTTTCCCGGTTTCCTTGGAAGGCTATGGTGTGCAGCTCATGGGAAACCTCTTCATAGACATAGACATGCTAGGTTTGAGGAAGCCTCCTTCTCCACTGGTGGGGTAGAGCTGCTTCTCCTAGGAGTTACCTTAAGGCTTCTGGAAGACTCTTTTTTCCTTAGTCAGGGCCTTATAGCTCAGGGTGGCTTTGAACTCCTTTTTTGTTTGTTTGTTTTAACAGAATAATTTTTTTTATTACTTGACAATTTCATACATGTAAGCAATGCACCTTGGTCATATGCACCCCCAAACTCACCCTCCTGTTCCCCCAGGCACCCCAGCAGCATGTCCCCCCCTCCTTTTCTGTTGTTAATACAACCCACTGGGTCCGACTAACGCTGCCTGTTGGAATGCTGATGGGTCTTGTGAACTTGATCTTACGGGGTGATCACAGCTGCCGTGAGTTCATGGGTACAGTGACCATGTCATGTCCCCAAGACAGCATTTCCCAGCGTCCCACCCGATCCTCTGGTTCTTCCTTTTCTCTCCACCCCCCTTTCACAGTTGAACTCCTTTTTTCTTTGAACTTTATTATTACTGTGCCGGATGTGGGTGTGGGGTGTGGAGGACAACTTGGTGGGGTCAGCTCTCTCCTTCCACATTTTCCTGACCAGATGTGTGCGGCAAGCCCTTTACCCAACTGTGCCCCACCCCGCCCGTCCCCTGCCCTGAACTCAAAGTCCTCCTGCTTCAGTTTCCCTGATGCTGGGGTTACACACACAGGTGCCACCACGTTCACTTTCCCCTGAGAATCTTATTTTTCCCCCACTGGACTTGCACCTAAACTAGACTTGAAGCTTACCTAAGGGGGCTAGAGACCCTGCTGTGAGGAGGAAGGAGCGCTAACCTCAGGTCAGGAAATACTGCTACTCCCCGGCACCTGGGGAGGCTGCCGGAAGTATTCCAAGTGGCTGCTACCGCAACTCTGCAGTGAACAGTGACCGGGCAAAGAGAGGATCAGCCTCCAGGCTGCCTCTGGACAAGCTGCTCCCACTCTCTCATTACCATCTGCCCAACACCACACTGACGACTCCCGCGGCCTCTTGATGACAGAGCTGAGAAGCAGCAGCCATGACTGCCTCCCAGCGGCCTGAGCAGCCATCTGCTTTTAAGGTGCCCAGCAGCTCTGAGCTGCAGCAAGCAGAGACTAGCTCAGACTTCACCCCCCCAAGAGCCAGACCTGCAGCTGGTGACTCAGCATGAGGCAGAGGAGGGGAGGGGTCTGGGGGAGTCACAGGGGTGGGGGGAGTAGAAACTGTGGGCCCAAGGAGGCAGCATTGATGATAACAGGAGTCTAAGCCAGGCTGCTGAGTCCAGCAGCAATTCTGCAATAGAATGAATTCACAGTAATTCCATTAATGTCACCAACTCCTCTCTCTGGGTTTAGAAAAACAAATCCCTTACTTCAGGCTCCCTAAAGATGCAGCCCCAAACAAGATGCGAATACTATACTCACATGACCTCCCCCCCCCTTTCCTTGTATAGGACTCACCCCACCCCCAAAGCCCAAGCAATTACGCAGGAGCCTCCAGAATGAGTGGGTTGAGATTTGCCTTTATTTCGTTTTGATTTGGGAGTGGAAGGCTGAAGCATAAAGGTGATGCCAACATATCAGGCACTGGAGTGACCCCCTGCACATGCAGAATACACAGATGCTCACTCGGGATCAGCCGTGGACTGACAACCCTACAAAGAGAAGGTCCCTGTCACCGTGAAAGCCTCTTACCCTCATTTTTATTACTTTCAAGATCCACAGCCACCCCAGCTTGCCTGGCCCTTCTCCGCTATTAGATCTTTCCACACCCTGGGCTCTTTTGTTTTTTAAACTCCCGTGGGCTCAGAGCCTCACCCCAGTGTAAACATGCATCCCCTGGAGAGAAAGTGAAACCCACACAGGTTGCTGGAGCTAAGGCAGCATGCTTCATAGGTGATCCACCCGCGTGGAAGAAAGGCTGCCTTTTTTTCACACCAATGAGAGATGGGAGGGAGTGCTCAGCCTGTATGTCACAGTATGACCCTGGCCCTGCCGGTTCACCTAGGCACCTTCAACCTCTTCCCTTGGGAAAAAGACACCTGTGAGCTAACGAGAGCTCCCTGGGGACCAGTCAAACCACCATTGTCCTCTTGCTCTGCCAAGAGGATGTCTGAGGTTTGAAGCCTCCCCCCAAAAACCCTGGCTGCAAGCCTTCCTAGCAATTTATGGGCCCCATGGAATGTGGTTGCTCCAAGCCCCCAGCCTCCAGCCTCCCTGTATTCTCCCAGGGTAGCCTTGGGTTCCTCTCAGTATCTCTCCCCATGGTTGGATGTGGTGACCTGCCTTGGAGGGTGACAGGGGAAGGTGTCAGGTGCCTTTGCTCTCTGTCCTCTCCTCGTCAGCTGTCTGAGCATTGCTGACCGTGCGAAGCTGCCCCGGGGCCGCAGGCTTCACCGACAAGAAGCGTTTTCGAAAGGTCTCACAGAGTACTATGTACACAAAGGGATTGAGACAGCTGTTGGCGTAGCCCAAGCTGATGGCCGCGTTGTACAAGTAGACAAAGGTGAGCGTGGGGCGGCTGATGGACAGCTGGGTCAGCTGCAGCACGTAGTAGGGTGCCCAGCACACAAAGAACACCAGGCAGATGGCGATGGCAGTGCGAGTCACCCTCTTCGTCCGAAGCCGGATGCTGCGCTGCGAGGCTGGGGCCACTGAGGACGTCATGCGCTGCAGTATTTTCACGTACGCGGCGGTGATGACCACAAAGGGTAGGGCGAAGGCCAGGAAAAACTGGTAGAGAGTGAACCAGTAGAGGTCAGTGTCTGGGTTGGGCAGGCGGATGCCACAGCCCACAGCACCCCCTGGGAATGGGATGAGCCTGGCATACAGCCACACCGGGGTGATGCTGACGAAAGAGAGAGCCCACAAGAGGCAGATCACCAGGGTGGCCATGGAGGGCTTCCGGAATTTGGTGGAGGAGATGGGGTGGACCGTGGCCAAGTAGCGGTCGATGGCCATGGCGGTCAGGATGTAGGTGCTGGTGAACTGACTGTTGGCATCCATGGCTGTGATGAGGGTGCACATGGTTTCCCCAAAGTGCCAGACCCCATTGCCCATGAGCTGATGGATCATGAAAGGCATGCCCAGGAGGAAGAGCAGATCCACCACAGAGAGGTTAATGATGAAGATGTCCGGGACGTTGCTGCACCAATGTAGCTTGGACCTCTTCACCACGGCGAAGATGACTGTGGAGTTTCCCACAATGCCCAGCAGGCAGATGGTGCCAAACACGGAAGGCATAATGATGTTGATGTAGGAGACGCTCCCTTTGCGAGGAGGTGACCCTGAGGACAGAAGGAGCACGTGTGAACTGCCATCTGCTCTGGAAGCTGCTGACCTCTCAGGATCCCTACTTCAGCTTGAGGTCACTGTGCGTCATCTCTGCTGTCCTCCCTCCCACGCTATTGTTAATTCTGTTCCTTACTCCCCTCCACTGCTTCCTGGTGAATACTCCTACCGAATTTTCTAGACCCACCTGTTACTCAAAGGACCTTCACTTCAGCTCAGAGGGCCAGGAGTCAAGACTCCCAGATGTCTGCTGAAAACAACTTCACATCCCTGGGATTCACCAGGAAACCTTGTCAAAAAACCTTGAAGGACATTCAAGAATGCACGTGTGTGTGTGTGTGTGTGTGTGTGTGTGTGTGTGTGTGTGTGTGTGTCTGTCTGTCTGTCTGTCTGTCTGTGTGAGTGAGTGTGTGTGTCTGTCTGTCTGTCTGTCTGTGTGAGTGTGTGTGTGTGTCTGTCTGTCTGTGTCTGTGAGTGTGTGTGTGTGTGTCTGTCTGTCTGTCTGTGTGTGTGAGTGAGTGTGTGTGTGTGGTGTTTTTCTTGTTTGTACTCTCATCTTTTCAGAGATAGCTGACCAAAGGGTTTATACAGATTCCTAGGCATATCCAAGGGATGACTGTCACTATGGGTGTGGGGTGTGTTTTAGGTTCAACAGCCCAGCCCTCTCCCGGCGTCCTGACGGGGATTTCCGTGGGCCATGTCTCCTGAGCCTGGGCTTCCCCAGCAGGGCTCAGACTGTGTTATACCCCAGAAGCTTGAGAATTTTCTCCACACAAGCCCTTCCCCTTCCCTTTCCTCCCCTTCTCCTTCAAAGCTAGAATTTCAGGGCATTGCCGTTCTGCAAATGTCAAGAAGCTTAATTCACCAGAAAAGTTAATCCTCTCATGCCCTGTGAAGTCTTTTGCTCCCAGCAGCCTCTGCCTGAGGACAGCCAGGACCACTCAGACCCCATTACCCCAGTGCGAAGCCAGAGGATTCAGCCCAGGGTAGCGGTGAATCAAAGAGCTTCCGCTGGCTCCCACATGCTACCCGCCCGCTCTCTTGCTTGCTTTTCCAGCCTTGATTTTTCTCCCCCATGCAAAGCCTATTTGGGACTCATCAGCAGGCTTTCCCCTGTCTGCCTCACGCCTTGACACCAACCCTTGCTTTTTCTAGATCGATGTGCCTCTGCCCCATCTCTCTCTATTCCTCCCTAACCCTTCTGTCCTAGCTGCTATCTGCTCCTCTCCTCATCCCCTCCAGGCAAAGCAGACTGCAGATCTTATCACCGAGAGCTGTAAGTTAAAGTTTCCTAAGCAGTTTGGCTCTGGAGGTGAAACCTTCCCATTTTCCACACCCATCCCGGAGGAGGGAGGACTCTAACTCCCGACTCACCGGCCACTGTGAGATTATCCTGGCCATCGGAGATGTTGCTGGCATTGGGGCCAGTGGACAGCAACGAGGCTTGCAGATCCATGCAGCCGGCGCAGGTCGCCTGCTCCCTGGAGTTGAGCGTCCGTCCACCCACGCAGGCTGCGGCAGCCTCCAGTGCCTGCCACCGCCTTGTCCCGAACGAACGTGAGCCAGCCCTGCAGTCCAGAAAAGGGTCTTCCTCTACCGCCTGGCAGCCTCTGCTGCCTCTGAGCCCAACTGCTTCCCCCACTCCCTCCTTCCCAGCTCCCACTGACATCACCTAGACACATTAACATTCGGAGGCAGATGCACGTTAACCTCTTCGGTCCCGGCTGCGGCTCCCACTCCTGCCTGCCTGCCGAGCAGCCTCGAGGCTCAAGCAGCCCCATGCGGAACAGCCCTTCTTCTCACTGGCTCCTGGGGCTGTCTCCTGAGCTCACAGGGGTTGCCAAGCTCGCTTTACAGGAACCTCCAAGTCTCAGCAAGGGCAAAAGGGGAAGCAACCGGCTGCCTCCCCTGAGGAAGCTGGACCATGTGGCAGGGGTCAGGGGTACCGTTCCCAGTGCTGGGGACTCAGGGGCTGAGACTGAAGCACCCTTGGTCCCCAAGCACGCTGGAGGTCACCTTAGACCCTTCCTGTGTCCTGGAAACTTCCAAACATCTCCTTGACTAGGTGGCGATTTCTAGCCCTTGCCTGGTGGGCCAAGGTGATTCTGGGCTTTCCACGCTGGCAATAGTCAGGGTCTGGGGTACAGAAAGACCAAACTTCCCTCTATGCAGCTTCGGTCTGGACCAGTTATGGAGGTTTTATTTCCTAGTGCTCTGAGATTTTTGAGGTTTTGTCTGGGACTCTGAGACAATTATCAAAGCGTAAGAGAATAAGTCCACACTGAGATTAGCAATGGGCAGCAGCCTCCGCATGCACAGGCCTTAGGGAATTTTCTGCAGAGGTCCCTGCTGCCAGCTCCAGGAGAGTCATAATAAACCGCAGTCACCACACCAGGACCAGATGCAGAGTCTGACTCCTTGGCTGCCATGGTTGCCTGTTAACCCTTATTAACGGACACAGAGGCACAGAGAGAAAGCCCTACAGCTCCCTTGAGTTCCAGCCATTCTCTTCCTTTGGACATTGGACATTAGCATGCCTAGTTCTTCAGGCTAAGCTGTTGATCATCCCTACCAGCTATTAGAGCGCCTCTTTCTTGGCCTCTTGGTTCACCAGCATGAAGAGCTTAACCAAAGCCGGACAGGGGCTGAGGATGTACAGCTCATTTGGTAGAGTGCTTGTCTCACAGGCAGAAGCCCAGGGTTCCCTCCCCTGCACTCATAAAACGGACATGGCGCATGCCACCAATTCCAGCACTTAGGAGGCAGAGGCAGGAGGGTCAGAATGTCAGGGCCTGCTCCCCCTCATCCCCACCCCCCCACACACACACAAAATCAGATGGTGGTTTAGCCACGGCTGCGGTGGATGGTTAGTACATCTCTGGTGGAGTACCCCAATTCTGCGATGACCCCAGACCTACATGTCCCTTGTGGAGTTAGTGAAGGGGATGCTGCGGGGGGGGGGGGGTTTGAATGAGAATGTCCTCCACAGGCTTGGTCCCCAGTGGGTGGGTGGACCTTGGTTGGAAAGGATTAGGAGGTGTGTCACTGGAGGTGGTTTTGAGGTTTCGAAAAAACCCATGCCTCAGTTCCAAGTTATCCTCCCCCCCCTCCCCCCACAACCCCCCCTACCCCCGCTTCTGCTTGCAGACCAGGATGTAGCTGTAGCTGCTCCTGCTACCACACCTCTGCTCCACCATCATGGACTCTAACCCACTGAGAGCGTAAGTCCAAACTAAACACTCTCTTCTCTAAGTTGCCTTGATCGTGGGGTCTCAACAGCAATAGAAAGCCAAGACAGGTGCTGGCCGAGCTTCCCTGGAGGACGGACTGGCGTGTCCTTCAGCCTCCCGTGGTCAATCCCACTCCAGCATCGCACTTCTCTGCGTCTTCTGACTCCTCTCTCAAAACTCTGCCAAGTACCAGAGGCCAGTGGAGAGGATCAGGGGGGAGTTGTTGTTGGATGGGTGCAGAGTTTCTGTGTACGCAGTGGGAGAGAACTTCTAGAAACAGATGGTAATGACGGTCCAGTGGCGCTGTACGTGTACTTAATACTGCTGAACTTGACACTTGCCCGTGGTTAGGGGAGTGTGAGTGTATCTCAGTGGTAGACTGCTTGCCTGGTATGTTCAAGGCTCCTGGGTTCAATCGTCAGCAACACACACACAGAGTTAACATGGCCCATTTTATATTATGTACATTTTACCACAACGTTAAAAAAATTAATGGTAAATGTATGCATACAACCTAACAGCCATGTTAGGACACCCAAATTCTGCCAAGGTGGCACTAGCCCCTTTGTGGTGTTACGGGAGGCCACTTCCTGGAGCCATCCCTGAACTATTTTAGCGTTGGCTCCAGGGGTCCTTCCAGGTTTCTTCCAGCCCATGTAGTAGGGACATCCCTGCCAAGAAATGCTCTCCTGTTATTGTTTGTTTCTGCTATTTGGGGGGGGGGGCATCACCCAGGTCCCAAGTAAATCACACACAAAAGCTTATTCTTAATTGTAAATGCCCCAGCCTTAGCTTGGCTTGTTTCTTGCCAGCTTTTCTTAAATTATCCGGTCTATCTTTGGCCTTGGGGCTTTTTCTCTATTCCTGTATATATACCTTTCTTTCCTTCTTACTCCACGTCTGGTTGGGTGACTGGGTGGCTGGGTGGCCGGTCCCTGAAGTCTTCCTCCTTCCTCTCTTGTTCTTTGATCTTTTCTCCCAGATTTCTCCTTCTATAGATTCTCTCTGCCTGCCAGCCCCACCTATCCTTTCTCCTGCTTTGCTATTGGCTATTCAGTTCTTTACTGGACCATCAGATGTTTTAGACAGGCACAGTAACACAGCTTCACAGAGTTAAAAAATGCAATGTAAATAAAATAACACACCATAAATAATGTTCTCCAACACTGTCCTTTTGATTATACATTTGTGCCATGTCCTAGCACCATGAAGGTAATTCCTATACACGCTCCAATTATTTTTTCCAGTCCATAATAAGAGAATACTGGTGCAGGGGGCCATATCTACAAACAATAATGTCTTCTTGCAAGGTATAATCTCAGTTGAATCCTGACATCATTTCCAAGCAAGGGCAAGCTGCTCTCCTATAAAAAAGTGACAGGGGATGGCTGTATCTGCTGGTCTGGAGTGTTCAAGGAGTTAGGGGAAGCTGTTTCCAAATTCATCCAGATGTCCCCTCCTAGACTTCGGGGTTCCACTCCTTACCATCAAAGATCTGCTGAGGCTGTACATACTCCATGTTTTTTGCACCTCAGCTACCCTTACAATTAGATTCTGGGTCTTACTTTCAGCACAGGCTGCTCTATTGCTGTAGAAGATGGCAGTCTCCTTGAACTGCTGCTCTGGAGGCCTCCCGGCTTTCACTGTGTGTCATGAATTGATAGACCCCTCCGTCTTCTTCCTCCTAGGCTTCCACAGCAGGTCCGTCAACCTCCTGATCCCACAACTCCTTCACCACTCTTCTGGAGAGGCTGCATCCTTCAAGCACCTCCTTTTTTACTGGTCTGCATCTCAGTCAACCACAAGTAAGACTCTTGTCACTTTGATGTCACTGCCAGGCTAAGGCTAGTCAGCATCTTGTCCACCACCAGCAGCGGCACCCTTCGGGACAGCTGGCTGGTAACTGACGTCTTCCAGCATCTCCCCTTGGAGGATCCATCTCCGGCTGTGACTCCTAGAATTCATTTTCTCAGTTTGGTTTCCTCTGAAAACACAGTCTTAGACACAGACTCATGTGTGTGGAAATTCATTCTTGGTGTGAGTCTAAGGAGCATGAGTGAGTGGATCGGATGGGTGAGGAACTAGAATAAGTGAGCCAATAGGAGCTAGGACTGAGTTTATTGCTATGGACCGTGGGAACTCCACTTCAGAATTGCTCAGAGGGTTTAGTTAAGTGGTACAGTACTTGTGTGGCATGGCCCTGGGTTCAGTCCTCAGCATCACACACACACACACACACACACACACACACACACACACACACACACACACAGAATCTCTAAGGATTAGTCACCTAAAGTACCAAAAGTTGGATTTATATTGACTGATTCTTGTTCCTATTGGTTGAGACTTCTCCTGGGACACTGAGCCCGCCCTTCTGGACTGTTTATGCTAGATCTGAAAGTCTCTAGTGATTCTCAACCTGTGGGTCACAACCCCTTTGGCAACCCCCTATCTCCAAAAACATTTACATTATGATTCACAACAGTAGCAAAATTACAGTTATGCAGCAGCAATAAAAATAATTTTATAATTGGGGGTCACCACAGCATGAAGACCTGTATTAAAGGGTCGCAGCATTAGGAAGTTTGAAAACCACTGGCCTAGCATGTCAGAGAAGTCTAGGGCAGAAAGCAAACAGATAGAATGCAAGACACTACAGGCACAAGATGAATTGGGCTCATTCAGCAGTCCATTATAGCCAAAGTCGAAACCAGAGGTGGCCCAGGAGAATGTGACAAGGATCTCAGAGGTTTCTGATAGAGACCTGTTTAGGGCTGGCCATGTCTACTGGACCTGCACGTGTATTTCCTTAGATCCTCCTGGCTACTCCTGGCCCAAATGCTCACCATTTCTGCAGCAGCCATTCTGCTCAGTACAGATGTCAGTATATCACAACACAGCTAGGGCCTATTGGTGCTGCGTCGCAGACCTGCTGCGTGCCCCTTTCCCCCTCTGTCCAGGGTGCTCTCCATTTCTGCAACAGCTTAGAAAACGGGAACCCAGAAACGTTCAAGCCACCTAGAAAGCAGGGACAGTTAGTGCTTCTTGAGGCACATCTTTGCTCAACATGGGATGAAAGTTCCAGATAGGCCGGGTGGAGTGGTGCACACCTTTAATCCCACCACTCGGGAGGCAGAGGCAGGTGGATCTCTGTGAGTTCGAGGCCAGCCTGGGCTACAGAGTGAGATCCAGGACAGGCTCCAAAGCTACACAGAGAAACCCTGTCTCGAAAAACCAAAAAAAAAAAAAAAAAAAAAAAAAAAAAAAAAAAAAAAAAAAAAAAAAGAAGAAAGAAAGAAAGAAAGTCACAGATAGTTGGTTTCTCCTTATTCTCTCGGGATATGTCATCAGAGGCATTCCTTCTGACCTTTCAGCAGTTCAGGGTCACTTGGCATGGCGGCCACTGGAAATCCTTTCACCAAGTCTCCCGATGTCCTGCTTGCCCCTTTTTCATTCCTGATTCCTAAGATCGCACTTTCCAGTAGAACACCCACATGCCCCTTAGTCTCAGACTCTTTTTTTTCCCTGGGGATCTGAGAGGGTGCGTGACTCACTACTACCAATGGTAGTCAAGGGGAATGGTGGAGTGCGAGCCATTTGGCAGAGATTTCCTGCTTCTTGCAAAGACAACGTGAGGGAATTATGTCCTTTGCTTCCTCTGAACTTTGTTGTGGCTGGAGGTGCCTCCTGGAATGCCTCCAGCAGGTGAGATGATGCGTATTGATTGGATCAATCAGGGTGTCTGGAGGAAACAGAAGGAACATGTGGAAAAGCAGAGAGACTTTAATAAAGGGCCTGTCTGTTTGCCAAGGTTTGGGTACCACTAAGGGGGAGTCAATGAAGGATGCTGCAGCAGCGTCTGGGGCTAGCAACAGCTGGATGCTATTCCTATGTGTAGGCCTGAGCTGGCCAGCTAGCAGAACCCAGAGAAGAACTGCCAGGCAGGCATGCAGTGAGCAGGAGATGTAAGGAACACTAAGCAGAGCTCTCTGCCTGCCTGCCTTCTGATCTTTCCCTGTTGATGCAGTCTGAAAATCATCCTGCTGGGGGCAGGGCAAAGTAGGTGAGGACAGAAAGCGGATCCTAAGGAGCAGATGGAAAATTAACCCAATGGGCTAGGGATGTAGCTCAGTTGGGAGAGTACTTGCCTGGCACTCAGGAAGCTCTAGGTTCACTTCCTAATAGAGCATCTACTGGGAGTAGTGGTGTACCACTGTAGTCCCAGCATTTGGGAAACGGAGACAGGAGAATCAAAAGTTCAAGGTCATCCTTAACTGCACAGTCCATTTGAGATCAAACTGAGATATGAGAGACCTTGCCTCAAAAATAAACAAATGAGGGGCTGGAGAGATGGCTCAGTGATTAGGAGCACTGACTGCTCTTCCAGAGGTCCCAAGTTCAGTTCCCAGGACCCACGTGGCCTCGCATAACTGTCTGTAATTCCAGTTCTGGGGCACCTGACACTCATGGCAAAACACCAATGCACATAAACAAACAAATAAGAAACTTAGTGCCCAGACACAGGAAGAGAGAGGCAAGTTTTATTATTAATCCTTGAAACAAGAGAGTTCTACTATCCTTGTGTGACAGATGAAGAAGTGGGGTGCCACAAGCATGGGTTTGCTCAGGGCAGAGGCTGAGATGGAGAGCAGGGTAAATAGTGTACCTGGGAACAGAGGAAGGGAAGTCACAGGACGAGGGCCGTAGACAGCGATGCAGGCTCAACAAGAAAGCTGACAATTGAGCAAAATCTCCAGAGAAAAGCTGTCCAAGGTCAGATAGAAATGCCTGGGTGCCTAAGCTGCCGTATCCTGTCCATGGCTGAGATCCACCCCAAAATGAGCCTGAGTCCTAGCTGAAAAGCCGAGGCAACATTCCTTGATAAACAAAATAGAGAATTATCATATGACCCAGCAGCCCCACTTCTGGATTTATATCCAAGGGCAAAATGACTTATCTCAAAGAGATATCTGCTCCCTGGGTTTATTGCAGCACTAATCAGAATGAGCAAGATATGGAGTGTCCATCTACAATATATATCAGATATATACATACACATACAATATATATACAGATATATGCACTCACAATATATACAGATATACAACATATGTATACACACATATATGTGTATATATGTGTATGTATGTATGTATGTATATATTATATATATAATATAACTGTAATGCATATGAACACACTGCAATGCAACTCAGTCTTTATGAGCAGGGAAACTGTCACAACACAGATGAACCTCATTACATGTAGCAACCATATGAGGTTTATAGAACGGACTATAGTGTGATGGTTACCTGAGGCTGAGGGCCTGGGAAATACTGGTCAAAGAATACAATGTCACAGGCAGAGTGCCTCCGAGGCTTGATGTAACAATTCCACATGGAAGACTATACATGACATAAAGTTACTTTGTAGCTGTAAATGTATACAATTGTAACTTGCCAATATTACTGCTTAAGCAAAACAAATCAGAGGGAGAACCAGAAGGGACATGAGCCAGAGTGCTGAACCTACTCCCTGTAACTGAGCAACAAGTCCTTTTTCTTAGTGAAATCCCAATGGCAAAGTTGTCATTTTTTGCTGTAGAAAGGCTCAGATGAGTTAAAACCTCATCTAATTCTTAAGGATTATGGCTCCTTCCACCCACTTGGAAGACTCTGGAGGAACACGAAGACACTGGGAAGATGCGGGAGGCTTGATGCATCGAGAGAGGAAGGACAGCTGAAGAGACTTCACAGCGCAGTATGGAGCTCTGCCTCCAAGTCTCAGCCGGCTATTGTTCAGCAGAGCCAGGGCCAGCAGCTTATGTTCCACCTTGTTCGTGGACACAAAGGGCTGATGACCGTGCTCCGAGGTTTGGGTGGATGTGCAAAGGTAACAGGGTGTTCCTGGTGTTGCCGAGTGTAATTTTAGGAGCAGTGTGAAGCATCTTCTCACAGATGTCCCTAGATTGGCGTTCTTGCCTGCTCACCAAGCATGCTGCAGGCCAGAGAGTCTAACCGCTTCCCCAGACAAGGAGTTTGGAGCTAGAGCTTTATAATTGGCATCATCCAAATGTCTGGATAAAGCCCCTTTGCCTCCAGTCTCCTCCAAAGAACAGAACTTTGACCTACTCCAATCATTCTGGCTCTTAACCTGTCTGTTCTGCAGCCCCAGGAAAATCATTAAAAAGATGGAGTCTGCTGGAGATGGCTCAGCACTGGGAGCACTGGCTGCTCTTCCAGAGGACCCAGTTTTAATTCCCAGCACCGGCATGGCAGCTCACAGCTGTCCAGTTCCGAGGGATCCAGCACCCTCACACAGACATACATGTAAGCAAAACAAAAATCAATCCTATTTATAGCAATAAACTCTTTTCCCCTTACATCCACATATCACCTGTTTATCTGCCCTGCCCAAGGCACCCTAGGGCTTCCATGCACCCCTCTTGTGGGTGTCCCCCACTCTGTCCTTCCCAAGATCCAGCCGCTGTCTGCATGTTTCCAAGGCCCATTTACATCACTGCATCTGAGGATCATTTATCCTCCCTCACTCCTACCTGGCCTCTTCTAATATATTCTCTACTGCATAGCAGGAGCAGTCCTGTGAAAATGTAAACCTCATCTATCTATTCTACTACTGAAAACGGGCCAGAGGCTTCCCGTTGCTTTCAAAATAAAATTAACCCCCAACCTAGACACAGCTCCCTCATATTAAAAGTTGACCTCCTGGAAAAGTAAGGCCTTGAGAAGTCCCCTGGAGGAAGAGGAAATGCTGGCACCCTTGATCAGCCCTTAGTGGGCTTTTTGGGGGGAGTTGAAATGGCTTCCCCCATTTAATAGGGAGTGTAGATTCCTGGGTGGTAGGATAAAGTCCAGCATTCTTTTGGGGAAGGAGGTAAGCGGGTTTTTATGGTAGGCAGGGCTGGGGCAGTTATTGGGATAGTCTCAGCTGCCGAGGATGATGTGCCCAGTTCATCACAGGGTCCCTAGAACAAATGAGATGAGCAACCTGCCGTCTTTCTTTGTGCTTGATTTGCAAATGTGAAAAACTGCAGGGGCTGGGGGTTCAGCTCAGGGGTAGAGCAATTGCCTGTGTGCACAGGATCCTAGGTTCCATCTCCAGCACTGAAAGATCAATCAATCAATCAATCAATCACCAATCACGTCAGGTCTGGTACACAAGAGTCTGACCTTCTCCAAGATGATTGTTAGGACAGTCTGTCTCCCAGTTTCTGAGCATGACTCAGTCACTACTCCAGAGCCCTGGAAGAAATGGAGCCTGGATACTCCCAGGAAAGGATAATGGATCTGGGAATGTAGCTTAGTGGGACCCTTACCTAGCATGCATTGAGGCCCTAGATTTGATGTCTAGCTCATGCTTGCACACACACAGAGGTCGCAACGACACAGGCATGACCTGTGAACCTGACTCAGTCCTTCCCCTGGAGTCTAAGTCCATCTGCCAGACTGACTATATGCAGCAGAAACTTAGTATTGGGCCTTTCGGTGATAAGCAGGCAATGGCTCTTGGTTAATAGGAATTTTCGTTGCCCAGGACTCCACTGGGACCTACTGTCAAAGCAGGGTTAAGATGGATCAACTCATCAATGGACTTGACTGGAATGGCTTTCCAGCAGGCCCTGTGGCTCTCCAAACTGATTTATTTCAATGCCTCTAGTTGCATGCCTGGAATAGATGTCCCAGCCACTGGCAGGATTACCACATTAACTCTCAGTTTGGCAGAGTAAGCGATCTGCCAAATGGAAATTCCTGATTGATCGGCAAAGTAAATCTGGCTTCCTGCAAGGAATTGAAGACATTGATAATATCGTGAAGCTGTTGTGGTGTCTCATGCCTGTAATCCCAGCACCAAAGGGGGGCCAAGGCAGGAGGATCACCTTGAGTTCACAGCCAATCTGGGCTACATAGTGAGTTCTGGGTCCGTTTGGGCTACGAAGTAAGACCCTGTCTCCAGCAATAACAAGAAAAACAAAACCCACAAGGGGCTGAGGCTGTAGCTCAGTTGGCCGAGTGCCTGTTGGCATACACAAAGCCCTGAGTTCAATCCCCAGCATAAATTAGCCATTGATGAGATCCATCTCTTATCCCAGCACTGTGGAGGTTGAGGCAGGAGGATCAGAAATGCAAAGTCATCTTCAGCATAGTGAGGTCAAGGTCAGCCTGGGCAGCATGAGACCCATTCTCAAAATGGGGAGGGGAACTGGAGAGATGGCTTAGTGGTTAAGGGCACTGGTTGGTCTTTCAGGGGACCCAGGTTTGATTCCCGGCACCCGCATAGCAGTTAACGACCATCTGTAACTCCAGTTCTAGGGGATCTAACACCCTTTTCTGGCCTCTGTGGGCTCTGCCTATGTGTAATGCATACACACATGCAGGCGAAACACCCATACACATAAAATAAATCTTTTTCCCCCCAAAAGCCAATAATCTACCCCTAAAAAACAAAATACCCACAACCATGTCTTTGAAAGACTCTGGGGTGATGATTTAACTAAATTCCCACTTCATTCTTTACCCTGGCTAGTGAGGATGGCAGCTGGGTCTTGGAGAATGGTAGTGGATTTTCACAAACCTAATTATGTGGTGACTTCAGCTGCAGCTGCTATTTCTGATGTGGTCCCATTGATAGAGAAAACAAATTCCATCCCTGACACCTGATATGCATTTACTGAGCTGGCGAATGCTTTTTCTCTATTCTAGGAAGCAGAAAAGACCAGAAACTGCTCTCATCTATCAGGGTCATCAGATCGCCTGCTCCATCTTGTCATGGGATGCTGACATGCTCTTCTGACAGCTCTTCACATCTCAGACTCCTAACACTTCATTGTTTCCCAAGAGGCCACACTATTCCACTTTATACTGATGATGTCATGCTGCAGGGGGCCAGAGAACAGACATGAACAAGCACCCTAAATGTGACAGAGATGCCATGAGAATACCAAGGCCTGACATCTCAATAAGGACTCTGGGATCTGGTATTATGAACATGTGTTTTTGTTTTTGTTTTTTCTCTGCCAAGTGCATGACAATGTACCTTCCATCATCCACCGCCAAAAAGGCACAGTGCTTTGCCAGTCTCCGGGGATTTGAGGGTTACATTGATTTCAGGTACGGTGTTCCAACCCATTTTCTAGGTGATCTAAAAGCTCCAAGTTCTGGAGCTGGGGATATAGCTCTGGTGGCGGAATGTTTGCCGAGCATCCACAAAGCCGCTAGCACAACACAAACCAGGCAAATTGGCACATGCCTGTAATAGCGTCACTCATGACGTGGTGGCAGGAGAATCAGAAGTTCGAGGTCACCCTCCACTACACAGTTAATGCAGGGTTATCATGGGATACATGGGACTCGGTCAAAAAAAAAAAATGCTCCCAGCTCTATACAAAGCCCTGACCAAGAGAAAACTAACTCTGCACCTAGTACCTGTGGTACAAGCTCCGCCACCTGACACTAGAGACCTTGCAGGTCCCACGAGGGGCTGGCTTTTTACAGTGGATGCCAAGGATGCCAAGGCCAAGTATAGCTGGGATGTGCCTCACAGTAGCACAGTAGAAGGTCCTAGGTTGTTTTCGTTTGTTTGTTTGGGTTTTTTTTTTTGTTTTGTTTTTGTTTTTGTTTAGGGGCTGGAGAGGTGGTTCAGCAATTAAGAGCACTGGCTATTCTGTTCTTCTAGTGGTCGCGAGTTCAAGTCCCAGAACCCACATGGTGGCTCACAACCATCTATAATGGAATCCAATGTCCTCTTCTGGTGTGCAAGTGTACATGCAGACAAAGTACTCATGTATAAATAAACCTCTAAAAAATTATCTTGCGTGAATGGGTGTTTCACTTGAATGTATGTCTGTGTACCATTTGCATGCCTGGTGCTTAAAAAAGCCAGAAAAAATGTGTTAGGTCCCTTGAAACTGGAATTACAGTTGATTGTGAGCTGCTATGTGGGTGGTGGGACTTGAACCTGGGTCCTTTGGAGGAGCATCCAGTGCTCTTAACTACTACGCCATCTCTCTCCAGCCTGAAATCCTAGTTTGTTTGTTTTTTTATATTGTTGTTGTTGTTGTTTGTTTGCTTACATGCTTTTTTGAGACAAGATCTCTCTATGCAGCCCTGGCTGTCCTGGAACTCACGGAGATCCACCTGCCTCTGCCTCTGCCTCCGCCTCCTGAGTGCTAGGATTAACCATGCACAGACACTCGGGAGGCAGCACCACCACACCCAGCGTCCGGATCCTAGCGTTTATTTGGAGCTAAGTCTTGCTCTCTTCAAACTGCTTCTTGCCTTCCTTTGCAGAAATAATCGGCAGGTTGACTTCTAGGTTCTGGTAGACACCAGATGCCTAAGCACTGGATAACAGATGACCAAAGCATCCGGCCAGCTGTCACAAACTTGCCGCAGCTGTTTCCTAGTTCTTCCTTGTCATTTGAAGGTGGGATTTATGCCCTGGGGAGAACAAGCAGGCTCCAGGTAGATTGCCACTGCAGCTGCAGCCTGCTCACACATCACTGCCACACTTCTGTCAGCCATTCCCTGCGGCCTCTGAGTTCTTATACACACAGAAGGGACACTCTGAACTTGGTGGCTGATGACTCTTCGCTGTGACGCCAGACAGCACTGGCTTTAATTTTTGTGGGTTTGGTTTGCAATGCTGAGGTAGAATCCAGGGCCTTCTGCATGCTAGCCAAGCACTCTACCACTGAGTTACATCTCCAGGAGCCAGCATTGGCTTTTGATGACTGCTCAGTTGGGACTGACCCTTCTTCCACTTGGCTAGGCTCCTCTCCCTGCTGGGAAAAGAAGCTGAAGGGAAGACACAGGGTCAGTGGGGGTGACTGTATGTATATCTATACACCATCTATAACTCAAGTTCTAGGGGATACAACATCCTCTTCTGGCCTCTGAGGGCATCAGGCATGCACATGGCATGAAGACATATATGTAGCCAAAACACCCATACGTGTAAAATAAACAAAAATAGTAATAATAAAATATTTAAAACACTGGGTGTGGAGGCACTTGCCTTTAAACCCAGCACTGGGAGGCAGAGGCAGGCAGATCTCTGTGAGTTCAAGGCCAGCCTGGTCTACAGAGCGAGTTCCAGGACAGCCAGGCTACACAGAGAAACCCTGTCTCAAAAAAGAAAAAAAGAAGTTTAAAACATCACAAAGATACAAATTTCCATAGGTCCTCACGTCCTATATATAAAAAATAGTACATTTGCCTAGAACCTGCAAGCATCTTCCCAAACGTGTGTGTGTGTGTGTGTGTGTGTGTGTGTGTGTGTGTGTGTGTGTGTATACACATCTAAATGTGCTGTGCTGTTATATATTGAACCCAGTGCTCTGAACTTTCCCACATACTTTAAAAATTTTAAATTAGAGGCTGGAGAGATGGCTCAGTGGTTAAGAGCACCGACTGCTCTTCTAGAGGACCTGGGTTCAATTCCCAACAGCCACATGGCAGCTCACAGCTGTCTGTGACTTACGTTCCAGGAAATCCAATACCCTCACAGACATACATGCAGACAAAATACCAATGCACATAAAATAAATACAAATAAATTTAAATTAAACAAATAAGTTTAGTTAATTTGTTTCTATTTTGAGATAAGGTCTCACTCAACAGCTGGTCTTGAACTCATGGCAGCCCTCCTTCCTCAGCAACCCCCTTCTGTACACTGTAAATTGTCTTGTGGCACCTAGTGCAATGTGAATGGGATGTCAATAGCTGCTGTGTGTATTGTTTAGGTAATAATAAGGAGGAATGGCATCTCCACTCTCAGCACAGAAGCAGCTCTCCAGCCCCCACACTTCTACCTACGTTGACTGAACCCTGAAATGCACAGAACTGACTACATACCCAAGAGAAATTTTTGAAAAATATCCACACAAAAATTCTTATATAAATGTTTATAACAGCCAGAGGGTAGAAACAACTGAAAAGTGTATCTACTGAATGGATAAAGCAAAGCAAAACAAAGCAAAACAAAACAAACCACATTTTTTTTTTTTTTTACTTCTACAGTGATGGTGCACACCTTTAATCCCAGCACTTGGGAGGCAGAAGTAGATGGATCCCTGAGTTCTAGAACCATCCTGGTCTACAGAGCAAGTTCCAGGACAGCCAGGATTACACAGAGAAACCCTGTCTCGAAAAACAAACAAACAAACAAGAATATTATCCATCCATGAAAAAGAAAGAAGTACAAATGAAGACCACTTCATGGATGGATCTCGAAGTCATTGTGCTGTGTTAAAAAGCCAGTCATGGGGTTAAGGAGAGAGATGGCTCAGCAGTTAAAAGCACTGACTGCTCTTCCAGAGGCCCCAGGCTCAGTTCCCAGTACCCCATGGCAGCTCATAATTGTCTGTAACTACAGTTCCATGGCAAAACACCAATGCACATAAAAAAATTTAAAAAAGCCAGCCACTAGATCCTGCACTGTGCAGCTCTGTCAGATGAAATGTCTAGAAGAGGCAAATCCGTAGAGAAACTAGATTCTTGTTTTCCCAATTGGGGGTGGGGGAGGTTAGATGGAGTGTTGAGGAAGAAAATGGCTGCTCATGGTGTGAGGGACATGTTCTAAACGTTTATTGTGCATTAGTATCATTGTGAATGCACTAAAAAACCGTTCACCTCCACACTTGAGTTTTGTTTTGTTTTTTTAGTCTCATGTCATATAGGCTGGCCTCAAAGTGTCTACATAACTGAGGATGGCCTTGAACTCCTGATCTTCTTGCCTCTGACTCCTGAGTGCTGGGATGACAGGCATGCACCACCATGCTCAGCTCCAAACTATATACTTTAAAAGGATGTACTTTATGATGTGTGAATTTCAGCATAACAAATCTGGTCTTAAATTTGATTATTGCTTTTTAAGACATGGGGTCTCATGGAACTCATGCTGGCCTCAAACTCATTAAGTAGTTGAAGCAGGCCTGATTCTCCTGCCTCTGCCTCCTGAGTGCTGAGACCACGTGTGGGCGCCACTACACCTGACTACAAAGCTTCTTTTATAAGATGAGGAACTCGGAAAATGGAAGCAATAGGAGAATTGGGAGCTCAAGGTCTGGGGTGATCCTCAGCTAGGTGGGAAGCTCAAGGCTAGCCCAGTCTACATGAGAACTCTTAGCTCCGTTGGTATCCATGAAGCCCTGGGTTTGAGCCTCACCACTAAACAGACCAGGTTTGGTGTTGTACGTGTAGAGTCCTCACTTTGCAGAAGGTAGAGGCAGGAGGACCCAAAGTTCAAGGTCATTTTGTGTTTCATAGTGAGTAGGAAGCCAGCTTGGGCTACCCTGTCTCAAAAACAAACAAACAAAAACTCGGGACAAGAAAAACAAAACCAAGCCGGGCGGTGGTGGCGCACGCCTTTAATCCCAGCACTCGGGAGGCAGAGGCAGGCGGATCTCTGTGAGTTCGAGGCCAGCCTGGTCTCCAAATCGAGTTCCAGGAAAGGTGCAAAGCTACACAGAGAAACCCTGTCTCGAAAAAACCAAAAACCAAAAAAAAAAAGAAAAGAAAAAAAAGAAAAACAAAACCAGGTGCCAGCAAGATGACTTTTGGGTGGGGGATTAAAGCCAAGGTCGCCAACAGGAGTTCTATCCCCAGGACCCACCTGATGTTAGGAGAGAACTGGCTTCCGAAGGTTGTCCTCTGACCTCCACAAGCACACACACCCTGGACACACACAACAATTAAATAAGTAAAATGCAATTGAAAACAAACAAAAAGGACAAAAATCAAAGAAGAAATGCAATCTGCTCTCTAGTCCTCAGGCAAATGGCCCACCCTGGATATTGGTGCCCTACTTCTGCTGTCCTTTGTCACTCTGCCTCCTGGGGAATCTCACGCAGCCACGTCTTACATCTCTCTGAGCTGCCCACGGAAACAGCTCAGACACACTGTTACACACACGGGACTCCAAGGAAAACACCCTAAGCCAGAACTGCAGCGTGAAGTTGGGTTCTGGCTGGCACTGCTGACAGTCCCAGGCATCCATCCCTGAGATGGCTTCATGCCCTGGCTCCCCTGCTGACTTGCTGTGTCATCCAGTGAGTTCTCCCTCCTGCTCCGTGCCAAATGGCAAGTGGAATGACGTGAGCCTGCCTCCAGGGTCGCCTTGTGCAAGGTTATGGTAACTAAAGTTTGAGTAGCCGTTTTAAACACAGACCTTATTCCAGCTGACCCCCTGGGGGCCAATAGGATTCCTGGTGACAGATGTACGGGCGGAGGAGCCCAGAGCTGGGTGACTTTTCCAGGGCCATTTAGTTGGCACCGTAGAGCACATGTACAGCTTCCCTAACTCCGGGTTCTATG
The DNA here is from genome assembly GCF_004664715.2 of Peromyscus leucopus. Taxonomy (NCBI): domain Eukaryota; kingdom Metazoa; phylum Chordata; class Mammalia; order Rodentia; family Cricetidae; genus Peromyscus; species Peromyscus leucopus. The sequence goes on along the minus strand of NC_051080.1, from coordinate 38,154,560 downwards.
CTCGTCCCTCTGTGGGCTACCCTTGTGACCATACTTTCTTCCTAATTTCAAACGCTGCCGCGGAGGTCTCCAGGTCTGTGTTCCCAACACTCAGAGACAGCCCCATCGGCCAGAGTTGCTGACGGTTACCTTTCCCCTTCACTTCACTTCAGGAGCAGCTGAGTCCTGATTTGGCATGTCTGAACAGAGGTGGTCTGGCTGGCCCTGCCTGGGACGTTGGATACATGTTTGCATAAATGACTGGGGTAGCCATGCCTCGTGGTACATGTCATAATCCTAGCACTTAGACGTCCGACGCCAGGAATTAAGAGTTTAAGGCCAGTCAAAACAAACAAACAAATAAATAAATAGATCTGGCGAGAGCATGGAGTTGGGTTCCCAGCACCACTTCTGGCAGGTCCTAAATAGTCTGAAATTCCAGCTCCAGGTTGTGCAACTGTTAGTATTCTGACCTGCCCCTTGGTGCCGCCCTGTGTCCTGATGTAAAAACCTCATTGTAAGGAACACCCCCCCCTTCCTCTCTCTCTTCTGCCTTTCCGACCATGAGGTGCACCGTCAACCCCCGCTCTTTCTCTTCCTCTTTCTTTCTCTCTCTTCTCTTCCTCTTTCCTATCTTTCTCTTCATCTCTCTATTATAATAAACCATTTCCATGTGGATGCAGAGTCTGGGTCATGAATGACTGTTATAATAAACCATTTCCGTGTGGATGCAGCGTCTGGGTCCACCGCCGACCTGCTGCCATGCCCATGTGGCGTGGGTTGCCCGCCAGCCCGCCACTGTATCTGCCCAGCATGCCAGCATGTTTCCCTGCTCACGCAGGATACCCTCGGGGTCCCCGTGCAATATATCATAACGTTGGTGCTAGTGACTGGGCAGGGGTCCTCCTGGCGCATTTCTCCTGCCTGCCGGCAGTCTGAGACATGCTAGGAGCCTTGGAACCTTCAACACTCACTTCATCCAACACCAGCATAATTAGTAAGCCCCTGCCCTCTTTGGTAAGCCTCCCTTTTGGCCATTTTCCCACAACTGAGGATTCGCTCATCTCTCAATCATGGTGCCGGCACCATGTGTCTTTTGGGCATTAAGCCCTTCGGGGCCCCATCTCTACGCGAGGGCTTATGGAGGCGGCCTGTGCCCACTCAATTCCACAGCCCATAGCCTTTGTTACGACGGTCCATTGACTCTCTTGTGCCATTCACTGGCCCTCGCTGACCCTCTGGGACACGGGAGATCAGTCTGCTGGGTCTTATACTACACCTTGGGAGATGCAGCTGTGTCCCCCACCCCCGTCACCGATCCGCGGCTTAATGGCTTGGATTTATTTCTCTGCAGCTGCTCGCACCATGCCACAGTCTAGGGGGTCCCCCTCTCCCACCCAGCTGCACTGCGACTCTGTTTCCCGGTTCCCTCCACAGCACCGCCTCCGAGTTCCAATGCATTAACCATAAGAGTTTCCCAGAAGAACTTCTTTCTGTCTTTCTTTCACAAAGTCTATTTCCTAGGCGAATGGAAATGTATGATTGATATGGCCATCTGTATTTCTTTCTGACTGACTTTTAAATGCTTCAATTTATCTGTTCCTTATCTGCTCAGTTTATTTTTTTGGGAAAAAAAAAAAGAAGGCCACACGAACACATGGTCAGGTGCCATATTTGATAGGGGTGATCACATGGTCAGGTGGCACCATCTTAAATAAGGGCAATCACGTGGCCAAGCTGCCATTTTAAATAAGGTCAAAACAGACAGGTCAGATGGCCTCATCGCCATCTTTACTAAGGGCAGAAAAAGTCATTCCCTGTCTGTGGATTGAGCGTGGGCAGGGCACCTGGCACTCAGGCCGTCTGTACAGGGGAGAGGTCAGGAATTCACCTTGCTCCACACATTGTTTTACAGGCCAAGAAAAGTCCTCTGGTCTTGGCCTGGCATTCCTCAGCGGCCACTCTCAGGCTCAAACAGGCAGGGCCTGGAGACCCATCCTCCCCACATGCTGGTGATATAGCCAACTTGCCAGCTCATTTCAATGCCTGACTCAGTTGTGGGTGGGGGCAGCATGCTCCTATGCCGGGATAATATAGCTATAATAATGCTTAAGAGATTTAAAATCTTTTTAAAATGCCATGTCCTTTATTTTTGATATTGCAAGAAGACATGTGAGAAATCTTGAGCCTTTTTTGGGGAGCAGTTTTTAGGTCTTTTGATAAATGATTCAGGATATAAATACCAGTTATAAAATATAAATTTAAACTTCTCATTGGGCCAAAGACTTCTCTATGTCCAATCTGTACCTGGCTCTCTCTAAACAAAAAAGGTACATGCTTTTAACCCAAATCTATAATTTTGCTAATATATCTAAAACTTTTATGTCCTTTCATAAAATAAAAATTCATATAAACTTCACAGGATCAAAAGAAATCGTTGGATCCACTTTACAGAGGTCAAATGAGCTCCAGATAAATGAGTTTTCAGTTTTTCTTACGGGTCTATTCCTGAGGATGGTATTTCTCTCCCTCCTGGTCTCCCTTTCCCAATCCCTAAGACCATAGGCCAAGAGGTTCCAAACACATAAAAATTTTAGCTCTGGTCTCTAGTCTGTGTTTGTTTCAGTGGGTTTCCATCTGGCTGACTGACATATCCAGGCATCGACTACTGACTTCAACCTGTGAGACATGGACCTGCTGAAGGCTGGTGTAGATCAGTCCAACAAACGTAATTGCTTCCTTTCTCTACAGCTAGGTCCGATGACCACATGCCAGAGTCCTGACCACCTGTGCCCTGTTTCAGCCTGAAGCAGCTATGGAGAATATGTCGTCCTGTGCTCTCTGTTCCCAGGACAGGCTGGAGGGCTAGGTTAGGGATGGAACCCCTGGCACAGAGTCCACTAAGAGGGTCTTTTTCCTTTTCTCACAGGGTCCTTTTCTCAGAGTTGGGCCACACCCTGACTCACAAGCCCCTTTTCTTCTGTTTCCCCTGTCAATCTTCTTTGCCTTCTCAGGAGACAGCATAAGAAATAATTAGTTCTACAGAAGTCATTCAGGATTATAAGCTGACTGTACTCAAAGATCAGAACTACAGGCCATTAAAAACGGTAATAGATTAAAAAAAAAAAAAGCCAAGCGGTGGTGGCGCACGCCTTTAATCCCAGCACTCGGGAGGCCGAGGCAGGCAGATCTCTGTGAGTTCGAGGCCAGCCTGGGCTACCAAGTGAGTTCCAGGAAAGACGCAAAGCTACACAGAGAAACCCTGTCTCGAAAAAAATAAAAATGGTAATAGATTTAGATATCACTGCCAATGGCTTAAATAATGTCTCTCCTTACTCAAGGTCTGTTCAAGCTCAAGAATATAAGCCTCCCTGTCCTTGCTAACTTCATTGAGCTCTGACTGACTGGGAAGCCTGTATATTCAGATTTAATTTATACATGTTCTCAAAGTTCTCACAGACTTCATGATACAGGATAAACTGGTTTCAAAGTTTTAATATTGATAAGTGCAGTTTTGATAAACTGATACAGCACTGGCTACAAATGGTTCTTAAGATCTTTAACCCTTTTGCTATGATGTAAATCCATTCCAACTGTCTTACAGATACCTGCAGCTTCCTAGGAAAACTTATGCTACTGTGTCAAGAAATCTGGTCTGATGAAAACTAGCAATCTCCAGAGCCCATTTTTTGGTTTCTCTGTACAGTTTTGGTGCCTGTCCTGGATCTCACTCTGTAGACCAGGCTGGACTCGAACTCACAGAGATCCGCCTGCCTCGGCCTCCCGAGTGCTGGGATTAAAGGTGTTTGCCAACACTGCCGGCCAGAGCCCATTTTTTACCTCATCCATTTTTTTGAGCATATTTTGCAGTTTCCCTCCTCCTGCCTAGGCCAAGGGGCTCTCCAGATACGCCAGCCCCTGCACCAGCTAGCACCAGCTCCGAGGATGCCAACCCCCAACCAAGGACACCAGCTGGGGTGGCTGCACCCCCACCTCCAGAGAAATGGCAGGTGTGATGGCTCCTGCACCCTAAAGAACACATCATTCCCCAATTCACTGCCGGTACCACCTCTCCAGGCTCAGGCGGGCACCTGCCCAGCAACCGGAACCCGGTTTTCCAAGATGTCCCAGTAAAGGGCATGTTCGCTCTCATGTCTCACTCGTTCACCCTTGCCTCTTCTGTACAACCAGGGCGCTTCTCTGTCCCATCCTTTCTGGCAGTTATCACTCTTCCCATGGCTAGCGCAGCTCATAAGGCCAATGATAACAATCTACTTTTTCTCCTAGCGACCTCACGGAACAGACGCCTGAGATCTCCACGAAGACAGCCAACCGTGCTTCTTCACTTCTGCCTCCCGCCCTGCGTGACTCCCGGCTTCCCCCATCCTCACTTAGCCCCTTGTCAGCTTGAAGCAGTCTCGGGAATTCAGTGCCCTTGTTCCCCCACTGGCTATCCATAACTCACCGTTTTATAATAATCAAAACGGAGGAATGTTAACATTCTGACTCGCCCCTTGGGAACCAGCGTTAGTATTCTGACCCGCCCCTTGATGCCGCCCTGCATCCTGACGTAAAAGCCTCATTTTAAGGAAAAACCTCTCCCCTTCCTTTCTCTCTTCCACTTTTCCTCCCATGAGGTGTGCAACCTCAACCCCTCTTCCTCTCTCTTCCTCTCTCTTCTCTCCCTCTTTCCTATCTTTCTCTTCATCTCTCTATTATAATAAACCATTTCCTCCCAGACGCAGCGTCTGGGTCGTGAACGACTGTCTGCCGCCACCCCTCCACCAGGTCCACTGCTGCATCTGCCCAGCATGCCAGCATGCTTTCCCTCACACATGGGACTCCCTGGTCCAGCTAGCTGGGGGGTCTCCTGCATGCAATATCATAACCGGAATGCTTTCAGCCTCTGCAGGCATTGTGACATACTCACATGCAGATACACACATCTACACACGATTGAAAATAAATTTTAAATAAATAAAAAGAGGGTGACAAGATGGCTCAGGAGATAAAGGTTCTTGCTGCCAAGCCTGACGACCTGAGTTCAACCCCCAGTATTCACATGGTGGAAGGAGAGAACAGACTCTCCTCTCTCTCTCTCTCTCTCTCTCTCTCTCTCTCTCACACACACACACACACACATATACACACACGTAAATAAAATATAAAATATTTTTAATATAATAATTTTTAAAACAGAAAAATGGGGCTGGTGAGATGACTTAGAGATTAAGAACACTGGCTGCTCTTCTAGAGGACCAGGTTCAATTCCCAGCACTCACATGATGGCTAGTGACAGTCTGTAGCTTCAGTTCCAGGGGATCCTGATGTCCTCTTCTGGCCTCCATACATACAGGTAGGCAAAACACCCATGCATAGAAAATAAATAAATCCCAAACAAACATTAAAAACAGGGCTAGGGGCGTAGCTGAGTTCATAGAGTGATTATCTAATATGCTGAGTTCATAGAGTGATTATCTAATATGCATGAAGCCCTGGTCTTAGTCCCCAGCATCCCACAAAACTGGGTGTGGTGATACATGTTCTAATGCAAACACTTGGGAGGTGTAAGCAAGAAGGTCAGAAGTTCAAGGTCATTCTCAGCTAAAGCTACAGAGCAAGTTCAAAGTCAAGCTGGGATACATGAGATCCTTGGACAAAAATAAACAAACAAACAAACAAAAAATACAAATTGTTTAGAACTGCCAGCCTGTCAGACCTGTTCCATCCCCAGACCCATGTGACACCTGCTATGATCTTCAAGTGTCTCGATCTGTCTACACGATCCTCTGCCTTTGCCTCTGTTGACCTCTTGCTCAGAATGACCTTGTCCTACTCTGCTTCTGCTACCTCCCACCCTGTCCCCATCAAGCAGCTGGCCATCTACACATCGGTGGATGCCTGTGATGCCTCCCAAGTGGCTTTCCCAGTCAGGCCACCTAACTTCCAGCTGCTATGGTGGGCTGCCCCCTGATGCAGAGAATGTCCCATGCTGACAGGACACTTCTTGCCAAGAAAGCTACCAGCACTACCAGCTGGCATCTGTCTTAGTTTGGGTTTCTATGGCTGTGATGAAACCCCATGTGCCAAGCCACTTGAAGAGGAAAGGGCTTATTTGGATTACACTTCCACATCACAGTTCATCATCAAAGGAAGTCAGGATAGGATCTCAAGCAGGGCAGGAACCTGGAGGCAGGAGCTGATACAGAGGCTGTGGAAGTATGCTGCTCACTGGCTTGCTCCTCATGGCTTGCTCAGCCTGCTTTCTTATAGAATGTAGGACCACCCGCCCAGGGATGGCACCACCCACAATGGGCTGGGCCCATTGTTAAGAAAATCGTTAGTTAAGAAAATGCCGTTCAGCCTTGCCTACAGCCCAATTTTATGGAGGCTTTTTCTGAATCGAGGATCTCCCCTCTCAGATGACTTTACCTTGGGTCAAGTTGACACAAAACTTAGCCGGCACACGTGCAAACCCCAGAAAGACAAGAACTAAACTCCCTGCTTCCAAGAGAGTGCCCTAGTGCAGCCACGCTTCAGACCCATCTGCCCAGCCTCCTGGACTAGACAGGGCTAGAGATCCGGCTTAGAGTTTCTCCTTTCTTCTCTTTGTCACTGAGATTTTCCTTCTCCAAGCCGTCCTCAGGCCAGGGCACTAGCACATTCTATTATAATTAATCCTTTGTTCTCATTGTTGAGACAGGATCTCTGTATGTAGCTCTGGCTTGCCTAGAACTTACTGTGTAGCCTAGGCTGGCCTCCAATTTACAGTATCTTCCCAGCTCTGCCTCCTGAGTTGCTAGGTTTAAGGCATGCTCCACAAAGCCCAGTTCTTAACCATTTTCCTTAGGGTCTCCCAGGGCCAACTTTGAGGTCCCTGAGCTAAACGATAATGTCCTATTTATTTCTATGTCCACATTCCCTAGGCCTGGCACAGAACAGAGACGTGATGGTCCCGAAGTCACATTCCTCAGGTTTTACTGTCTCCATCTCTATTTTCCTCTCTCTCCTGCCCCCCACAACTCATCGTGGCTTCTTCCTCCACCATTCCCCTCCCCAGCAAGTGACAAAGACATGAGTTATTATGACTAAGTTTGGGGTGGGCTGTGGAGAGGAGAAAGAGGGCCTACCAGAGAGCTACCCTCCCACTTTTGCCTCCTCCTGCTTCTTAAAAATTAGAATGGGCGGAAGACTAGGAGGAGGGCCTGGAAGGAAGGGCCCCCATCTGCCTCCAATGCAGGGGCATTAGCAGAAGCAGGGGCTTCTGTGGGCGGTGGGGGACAGCAGCTGGCCACACTGCCAGGTCTGGGCTGCACCATTGAGACCCTCCTCCGTGCAGAGCTCCCGTCCTCATTGGCCGCCTCTGGCAGTGGCTGCCCTTGATGGTGCGTCCCCTCCAGCTCACAGCACATCTTAGCTTCATAAATGCTCCAGGAACATTTCCACTCCAATTCATTCATCCCGCCCACTCACAGCGTCAACCCACGTCACAGGAGGGATGTCTTGCCTCAGAAGCTTATTAACTTTCCAGGCAGCGTGCAGCTCATCAGGCACTGAGTCAGGGCCATCTCAGCAGCCCATCCCCCCTGGCACAGGCTGACTCAGTAGCCCATGGGCTCAGCTGGGGTCTCCTGGAACCACAGGATACAGCTAGACATCTAATTGGGGGGGGAGGGGAAGAGAATACAGTAATTTCCTAGTAGCAATTTCCTTGATTGATAACCTAATCCTGTTGTTATAATTAAAAAAAAAAAAAAAAAACCCTAAGACTGGGAAAATTACAGGAATGAAACCTTATTTGGCTCAGGCTTCTGGAGACTGTGAAGTCCAAGATCATGGCCCCAGCGTGCACCATTTCTCCTGGCTGAAACAAACTTTGGTTTTAGGAAGAATGACTGCTCTTCCCTCTCAAAGCCACAGGCCCGTACTCTGTGAACTCTGAGATGGGACGATGGCCACGAGAAGAAAAGTTGTGTTTCGTTTTGTTCCTGGAAGACTGACAAAAAATAAGAATAAAAAATTTTTAAAAATGATCAACTATATCATCAGGGGAGGCAGCTAGTGGGTAAGAGCGATTGCTGCACGCCCAGGAGGACCTGAGTTCAAATCCTCGGGACTCGTGAAAACAAAAGCAGGGCTGGAATGTCGTCAGCACTGCGTGGGAAGACCCTGAGGCTGGCTGGCTGGCAGCCTACCTCAAGGTTAAGTGAAAGACCCTTTCTCAAGGGAAAGTGGAGCGGAGCGGAGCAGGGCACCAGTGTCCTCCTCTACATGGGCATACACTACACACAAAATCAACTAAAAAGTCAAGAACAAAAGGCTGGTGGCTACTAATAGGTTTTCTATAATGTGGCACAGTAAGCCAGATCGAGCCAAATTGAAAGAGTGAAAGAACAGGTTTATGTGAGCTAAACAACTCCCTGGTGAGCTCTCCAGCCCCGGGGATAGAGGCAGGAGAAGTCACAGGCCCCTGAACTAAAGCAGGGAGTTTATATACCCTGTAGGCGAGGGCGTGATGACGCGTCCTCCACAAGCCGGGTTTGTGCTCAAGTGTGTCCAAAGCTGACCACTTTGGGCGGGGTCTTAGGTTACTGTCAACCTCAGGGGAGGAGCTGCCACAGACACCAAGAATTTAGAACTCAGCCTGTGGCACCTTTTCTTGGTCGGAGGTTCTCTGAGAGGGTGGGGCTTTCTGGATCCAGCAGGAGCCAGCTGGAGGTTCCAGTGGAACAGCTACCACACACCGAGGTTGTAATTGAAGACAAGAGGAGCGGCAGACTCTCCCGGAGGAGAGAGGAATTTCAAAGCAAGCTGTGTCGCTGAGGGAAAGACGGCATGCATCATCACAGCGCAGTTGCGGGTGTTTTCTTTTTTCGGGGTGCAACTTAAAACTGCTGCCTCTGTACAAGGCTGCCAAAGTCATTGCTCAAGGTCACCATGGATCATGACACCTCACCTACTCCCACCACCTGGCCAGGGGAGTAGAGGGGGGGGTGAAAGGATTGGCATCGTCTCGGGACCCCTGAGACCAAGTTCTCAGCACAAAGGAGATTTATTTGCCTCAGAGAGACAGAGAGAGGAGATAGAGGATGAGGGAGAGGGGGAAGGGAACAAGGGAGAGGGGGCAGGGATATTTGTCCCAGAGGATAGAGAGGAGACCGATGTGGCCCCTAGAAAAATGGTGCTTTATAAAGGTAGAAGGTACTCTGTGTTAGGATGTGGTAAGTTTTAAATCCCTGGTTGCTGGGTTCCCACTAACGATAATGTAATAAGCCAATCAAATCAAATTAATAAATCCAGGTTTAATGAGCAAAGCAATCCTGGTGACCCTTGGGAAGGCAGGGGAAGAGTCATAGAAGGGTCACAGAGGAAGGGTCACCTGGCAAATATGGCTACCAGGCCTTAAGCACTGGAGAGGCGTGGTCTTGAGCAGCCCAGGGAGGGGCTGGCTTTTTGGTGGGCTTTGAGTGGGTGGGGGTCTGGAATGGGCGGGCAGCTTGGGGGGGGACTGCTGTGTGGAGGGCTTTGAGGGGGTGGGTTTGGGGAGAGAGATGGGGGAGGGGAGTTGAGGTGGACCTTCCACCAGAACAGGATGAGGTGTTTAGTTTTAATTGGGCATGTTAATGAAGTGAGCCAAAGGGGACTTTTGATTGCTGGGCTTCAATACTTTGATAGCTGGACCTTGGTTGTAGATGGGTTTTTCTTTGGGCTACCAGTTCACAAAAAAAAAAAAAAAAAAAAATGACATGGAGATTTATTATTAATTATGAAAGCTTGGCCTATAGCTTAGGCTTGTCCCATTAGCGCTTATAACTTAAATTAACTCATATCTTTTCATCTATGATCTTTGGTGTGGCTTGGTTACCTTTACCCTGTACTGCCCATCCTGCTTCCTCAACATCTGGCTGGCAACTCCTTTCTTCTTCCCAGAGCTCTCTCTGTCCAGAATCCCACCCACACCTCCTGCCTAGCTATTGAACATTTAGCTTTTTTATTTTTTTTATTTTTATTTATTTATTTATTTATTTTTCCGAGACAGGGTTTCTCTGTGTAGCTTTGCACCTTTCCTGGAACTCACTTGGTAGACCAGGCTGGCCTCGAACTCACAGAGATCCGCCTGCCTCTGCCTCCCGAGTGCTGGGATTAAAGGCGTGCGCCACCACCGCCCGAAGACCATTTAGCTTTTAATTAAACTAATCACAGTGACACATCTTCACACCGTGGAAAGGAATATTCCACAACACTCGGTAGTCAGCCTCAGGAAGAGGAAGTGGCCAAATAAGAGAATAACAGACCTTGGTGGCTAGCTGCAGGAATGTCATCTAATGGTTTTTTAGCAAGACAGAGGGAGTGGGGGAGAAGGGCAAGGTCTGCCAGAGCCACGTTTGCCACGCTCTATCTGGCTGGAGTCCCTTCAGTGGGGGAGGGGTGGGGGTGTCAGCTTGTGCCTCCCCTGATGCCTGAGTGGAGGTAGAACCCAGCACTTACAAAGGTCTGGATGTCAGTGATACTTGCTCTCGTTTTCTGTCGCAGTTCACTGGCTTGGTCCAGCAGTGAGATCTGCCTCATCAACTTCATGTCTCTGTTGTTCCTTTACCGCTGGGTTCCTTCATGTTGTGCCTGTAGGCCGTACCTTGTGCTGGCAGCCAGTGACAACTCTTGGGAGTCATTTGCTCCTCTCTCACTCCTTGTACCCCAGGCTAACTGACCCTCCAGCTACCAAACGACTATGGTCTCTGCCTCCCATGTCTTCATTGGAGTCCTGGGGTGGCAGATGGATGTCACCACGTCAAGCTTTTGTTGTTAAGTGGAGGGTTGTTTTTTTTCTTTGTTTGTTTGGGGTTTGTTTTGTTTTGCTTTTTGAGACAGAGTCTCATTTATAGCCCTGGCTGGCCTGGAACTCATTGTGTAGAGCAGACTGGCCTCAAACTCACGGAGATCCTCCTGCCTTTGTCTCCTGAGTGCTGGAATTACAACTATGCACTTACCTCCTTTAAATATTTAGCACACATTTGCAGAAAGCAGAATTTCAGTAGAAATTATGCAGTGAGTTCTCCATCTACAGAGTAACAGTAACCCTCCCACCAGCAGCCTTTCCACTCCTGAACTCAGTGTGTAGCTTAGGCTGACTTTGAACTCGCTATACATCCGCTTCAGCCTCCCAAGGGGTAGGTTTTTTTTCTATTCCTTTACCATTGGGTTCCAGCAAATAGCTTTTTGGTTTTGCTTTCTTCGTTTTTTAGACAAGCTTTTATGTAGCCCAGGCTGGCTTCAAACTGGCTGTGTAGCCGGGACGAGTTTAAACTCTTCATCCTAAGCGCTGGGGTAACAGGCAGGTAGGCAGGTACCACACCATCTGGGGTGTGTGTGTGTGTGTGTGTGTGTGTGTGTGTGTGTGTGTGTGTGTGTGTGTGTGTGTGTGTTGCTGGCAATCAAGCCTGTTCGGTGTTACAGAAACCTGGGACAAGTCTCACTCAGTACCTGTGGCTCCTCCCAGCACTTTTGACCACGCCCCCTCCCCAACCCCCTATAAGGCAGCCATTTTGGCTACACACTCTTGGCTCCTGCTTCTTTCTGGTTTTTTTTTTCTCTCTCTCTCGGTCCATTTCTGCCCCACTCCTTCTCTTCCTCTCCCAACCGCCCCCCATGTTCTGGTTCAGGCTGGACCCTTCCAGATGCCTCTTGGCTGTTTTCTCCCTCATATCTACATATCTTTAATCCTTTTCTCCTCCACCACACACCGAGGGGCAGTCACGTCCTCCTTTTTCGTTCACAGCCCAGGGCTGCGTGCATGCGGACTAGCATATTCTACCAGCCGGGCTCTATTCCCAGCCTCAGCTTTAGTTGTAATTTTCTGCAAGCACTGTGGTACAGAGAAACAGAGATCTCTGTGGGAGGGATTCCAGGCTGAACCAGGAATCCAGGTACTGTGCGCCCCACAGCGGAGTGCATGGCCACCCGCAGAGAGGGGTGAGGGACTCAATAGACAGTGGAAATCCTGGCCAGACCCAGGAGGGAACCTTCATTTTTCTCACTGTGTATCAGAGAAAGCGAAGCACAGAGCCAGCAGGGCGGTGTTGAGTTACAATAGGTGTGTGTGCCTGACAAGATTGAAACTCAAGGACTTGGAGTAAATTGCCTAAGGTCACCTGGCTTGCCTGGTAGACAGGCTTCAACATCACACCTGTCTATCCAGCAAGATGCCAGCCCTCCGTGCTGTGAACCCTTGTGATTATGTGTTCTTATTGCCTTCACAGGCTGCTCCTGCTCAGCTGCAGGGAGCTGGGATTATGTGTTCCTATTGCCTTCCCAGGCTGCTCCTGCTCAGCTGCAGGGAGCTGGGACTGCTCTACCCTTATCATTCAGCTCTACTTCATTAATGCTGCATTTCCGTTTCCTAAGACCCCAGTGCAACAGCACCTTGAGTAATCAGGCCAGAAAAAAAAAAAAATCTCACCTCAGAATGAGTGTATGAAAGCTACACAAAACAGCCAGGTCAACAATCGCTAAGAACTCCGGGCCCAGTCAGGTAGGACTTTCCTGGGAGGTGAACCCCGCATAACCTGTTTGAACAACTCAGAGCACAAAGGGAGGGATCTTTATACCACTAGGTTTTAAACCAAGTTCTGGGAGCGAAGGCATGGCTGCATGCAGAGGCTTTAAACACGTCAGAAGGACCTTGTGCCTCGCTCTCTCTACCTTTATGATGGGACTGCTTGTCATCTTTGGGCTTGTTGAGCTCAGAGCCTACATTTGTTTGTCTTTATATGTAGGAAGTGCCAGTCCAGCCAGGGCTACACAGTGAGACCCCCTTCTCAAAAATAAAATAAATGCTTTTGGAGTTAGCAGGGAAAGAGAACCTCTTTTCTGACTGGCCCTGGTGAAGTACCGGGAACATTCCGACTGGCCTGGGTTGGTGGAGTCTCCACCCTAGGGAGAGAGACTACTTCGGTCAGAATGTTGATGGTCTGGCTGGGTGTGATGGCGCACACCTACAATCTCAGGCTCCCAGAGGTGAGGCAGGTGGATCAGTGTGGAAGTAAAGGAAAAAGAAAGGGCTGAGAGTGTGGCCCAGTGGTAGACACTCTACAGGGTTCAATTCCAGTAGTATGAACGAAAGAAGAATGGGACCACACTGTCTACACCTCACATTTTAGTGATAAAACTAAAGACATCCCAGGAAAGGAGTTTGCTAAAAGGAAGGCTAGAGCTGAGTGTGGTGGCGTGTCCCATGACCTCAGCTGGAGCCCTGTGTGGTGGCGTGCCCTATGACCTCCCTGCAGAGGTGAAGGCAGGAGGGTCAAGAGTTCAAGCTAGGAACAAGGGTCAATGGATGAAGTGTTTGAAGGGCTCGTGTGGACCGGAGTTCGGGTCTCCAGCACCATGGAAGAGCAGGTGTGCTGGCCACCTATAATTCCAGCACTTGAGAGGAGAAGATGGATCTCAGGGGCAAGATGGCTAAGCAGAGTCACAGCAAGAGATAAAGCGGCGAGGGACTGAATAAGACACCCAGTGTCAACCTCAGGCCTTCACACACGGACACCTGAGAATGTACACATATGACACACCACACACCACACGCATACTACACATACACACAGCATACTTACATACCACATACATACATACATATAGGCATAACCCCTATAGACTCGTGTATCTGAATGCTTGGCCTATAGAGAGTGGCACTATTAGGTGGAGGTGTGGCCTTGTTGGAGGAAGTGTGTCACTGTGGGAGAGGGCTTTGAGGTCTCATTTGCTCAAGCTACACCCAGTGTGGGAGACGGTTCACTTCCTGTTACCTGAGGATCAAGATGCAGAACTTTCAGTTCCTCCAGCACCCTGTCTGCCTGCCTGCTGCCCTGCTTCCTGCCATGATGATAATGGACTAAACCTCTGAACTGAAAGTGAGCCCCAGTGAAATTTTTTCCTTTATAAGAATTAAGGTGTTCATGGTGTCTCTTCACAGCAGTAGAAACCCTAAGATAAAGGCCATGTATAAGGTTAGCACTGTCAACCTGACAACATGTAGACTCACCGAGGAGAAGGACCTCTAGGCATGCCTGTGGGGAATTATCTTGACTAGGTTAATAATGTGGGAGGATCCATGTTAATGGTGGGCAGGATGGTTCTCTGGGCTGGGGATCCTCCACTGTGTAAAATGAAGGCCGCTGAGTGGAAGGCGTCCACTTTCTCCACTCTGTGTCTTGTCTGTGATGAGACACCTCAAGCTTGTGAGTCAGAAAGAATCCTTTCTCCCTTAAGTTGCTCTGTCAGGGTATTTACCACAGCAGCAGGAAAGTAACCAAGGCACCATCTTTTGCTACATAGGCAGTTCAGGGTCAGCCTGGGCTACCTAAGATCCTGTCTCCACAAAAAGTAAAACCAAAAGCCAAGCAAAACAGACACAGGGAAGTGAGCACTTCCTCTGGGGAGGGAGGAAGGCTGCTGGGAGGCTGGCAAGTCTCCATCTCGAACTGGAAGCTTTCAAGGTAATTACAAGAGGATTTGCTTTATGAGAACTCATTATGCGTGACATTTGTTTCATGTGGTTTTTCCCCTTATAGTAACAAAGGTTTTCTAAAAAAGTGAAAAACAGCACATCTGCTCAAGTTACCCGCTCTTTTTTTTTTTTTTTTTTTTTTGGTTACCCACTCTTCTTAAAGGCTTTATGTCTCCAAGCTGTTCACAGAGTCCAAGTTCTTTTTTCATTTGTTTGTTTTATGAGACAGGTTTTCTCTGTGTAGCCCTGGCTGTCCTGGAACTCACTCTGTAGCCCAGGCTGGCCTTGAACTCACAGAGATTCGCCTGCCTCTGCCTCTCAAGTGCTAGGATTAAAGGCGTGCGCCGCCGCCGCCGCCGCCGCCGCCGCCGCCGCCGCCGCCGCCGCCACCCCGCATCTGGAGTCTGAGTTCTTATTCAAGACTGGCGAGGCTCTGTCTGACCCACTTTGCCATCGTTAGGGAACCCTGTGTGAGGAGAGAAGAGAAAAATGAGGGAAGGGCAGGGGATGAAGATGAGCACGATACATTGTTATGAGTGTGAAATTCTCAAAGGATAAAAAGTATTAAAATCAGGGCCTGGAGAGATGGCTCAGAGGTTAAGAGCACAGGCTGCTCTTGCAGAGGTCGCAAATTCAATTCCCAGCACCCACATGGTGGCTCTCAACCATCAGCAATGAGATCAGGTGCCCTCTTCTGGTGTGTAGGCATACATGCAGACAGAACACTGTGTACATAATAAATAAATAAATCTTAAAAAAAAATACTAAAATCAAGCCCAGTGGTGGTGGCACACGTCTTTAATCCCAGCACTCAGGAGGCAGAGGCTGGTGGATCTCTGTGAGTTCGAGGCCAGCCTCCACATAGTGAGTTCCAGGACAACCAGGGCTATACAGAGAAACTCTGTCTCAAAAAAACAAAGGGGGAAAAAGTTAAAATCAAGGGGGAAAAAAAACCAGGAAGGAGTGGACTGGAGAAGCTTGGATGCCTCTGGCAAAGACAGCAGGAGGCTTGTCTGTGTCAGGAACCATCATCCTCTGGACCAGAGATGTGAAAGGTGTCCTGCTGTGCAATCAGGAAGAGGACCCGGGACACTGTCCAGAGCACCAAAAGCTACCCCGTGACCTCCCAGGATTCCAGTTGTCCCTCAGCTTGTTGGACCCCTGGGTTCCATCTTTACTTTCTCTGTCCTTTCCCTGGTCTTTCTGTTTATAGTCTGCTTGTGCCTTCTATTTTATCGCACTGAGTATTCAATGATGTTCATAAACTCGGGGTACTTTAGTAGGTAAAAAGTCCCTCTAAATGAAGTTTAAAAGAATGTCCTTTTTCTCATCTAAAGTAATTCTTACACAGCAACCTTATAATTTTTGAAATCTAATATACTTCAGTAGGAAATTTTAAAAGCCAGATGTGGTGGGGCACATGTGTATTCCTAGGGCCGGGGAGACTGAAAAAGGATTGTCACAAGCCCGAGGCCTGCTAGATCTACACAGCACATCCCAGGCAAGCCGGGGAGCACCACTGTTTGGGGAAACTACCTCAAGAAACCAAAACAACAAAAGCTGAAAACCAAACACACAAAAAAAAATTGAATATATCTGGGTGTGGCAGGATACATCTGCAACGCTAACTTTTGAGAAGCTGAGGCAGGAGGATTGCTGAAAGTCTGAGGCCAGCCTGGGCTCCAACAGTGAACTCTCACCTCAAAAAACCAAATTAAGTCGAGCGTAGTGTGGCACCCCTTATATTTGATTGCAACAACGTCAGAACATACAAGGTTTTTTTTTGAGACAGAGTCTCTCTACACAGCCCTGGCTGTCCCGGAACTCACTCTGTAGACCAGGGTGACCTCAAATTCACAGAAATCCGCCTGCCTCTGCCTCCTGAGTGCTAGAATGTGTGGGTCACCATGCCTGGCAAGAGTTGTTTTCTTGTTTTGTTTTGTGTTTGTTTGTTTAATTTAAGGTTTGTTTATTTTTTGATCTTATTATTTGTGCTTGAGTATAGATATGCACCTTGTACATGCAGGATCCCAGGGAGGTCAGAGAGAAAGTATCCATGGATCTAGAGTTCCAGGCAGTTGTGAGCCATCATGTGGGTGCTGGGAATCAAACCAAACTGCAAATGCAGTATGCAATGTTAACACCAAGCCATCCCTCCTGTCCAGAGCATACAGTTTTAAAATGACTTTTTTAAAAAAAGAAGAACAAAGCTGGAGAAATTTTACTACCTGATTCCAAACATTGGTAAATGCTTCAGTGCTGCGGACAGCGGAGCATTAGTGTAAGGACACACATATAAGCAATAGAAGGGGGAGCTTCTATTTGTGGTCAATCGATTTTCTACAAAGGTCCTCGGCATTTCAACAGGAAATAGCAGTGTTTAAGAACACTTGTTCCTGCAGAGGACCCAGGTTCAGTTCTAGGGGATCCAACACACTCTTCTGGCCTCCATGAGTACAAAATTATTACAAAACACAGCTAAAAGGACCTCCTTCGCTCCAGAGTCATCAGGGAAATGCGAATTTAAAATCAGACTGAGCATAGCTTCAGCACTTGAAGGAGGAGGCAGGAGAATCAGCAGGTTAAAGCCATCATTAGCTAGATAGCAAGTTGAAGGCCATAAAGAGGTGGGGTGTGTGGGAGATCCTTCCTCAAAAAATAAACAACTAAAGGCTTTTCAAAAACTTCCTAGTGGGATCACAGGAGAGGTGAGTGAAATCCATTAAAGCTTATGGAGTGACTGTAACCGTGAGCGACAAGGGCCCAGGAGTGTAGTTTAGTGGAAAACACATGCTCAACATACACAAGGACTCTAGATTCAATCCCTAGCCCCAAACCAAACAACACAAAACCAAAACAAAACTCAACACTATTCAAAGCCAAACACTCATACGAAAAGGTTCTTACCAATCCCCAGGGACATCCACATTAAATGTCAACATGACGCCCTCCAGTACCACTTGACTAGATAAAATAAAAAGAACCAGAAATGTTAGAGAGATGCATGGTGTACTTGTTGGCTCTGTGTGTCAACTTGACACAAGCTAGAGTCATCAGAGAGAAAGGAGCCTCTGCTGAGAAAATTGCCTCCATGAGATCCATCTCTAAGGCATTTTCTCATTTAGTGATCAATGTGGGAGGGCCCTGCCCATGGTGGGTGGTGCCATCCCTGGGCTGGTGGTCCTGGGTTAGAGAAGAAAACAGTCAGAGGAACAAGCCAGTAAGCCCCACCCCGCCATGGCCCCTGCTTCTGGGATCCTGCCCTGTTTAAGATCCTGTCCTGACTTCCTTCAGCAGGAAGCACAGGCCATGAAGGAATGCTGCTTACTGGCTTGCTCAGCCTGTGTTCTTATGCAACTAAAGACCACCTGCCCGGGGATGGTGATTGCCCACAGTGACCTGGGCCCTCCCACATTAGCCACCAAGGAGAAAAGGCCCCATAGAGTTGCCTACAGGCCAGTTTGATTGAACATTTTCTCAACTGAAGTTCCCTCTTCCCAGATGACCCGAAGTTCCCTCTCCCCAGATGACCCAGGCTTACGTCAAGTTGACAAAACAAACAAAAAACCAAAAATCCCAACCAATATGGATCACTTCCGCCAGGAGTTCAAGGGTAGCCTGGGCAACATAACAAGACGGTGTCTTTACGTTGTTATTTGTTTGTTTAAGGTATGTATATGTTCATGTGTGCTACAGTGCACTTGTGGAGTATAGCCATTAGAGGACAACTTTGTGGAGGTGGTTCTCTCTGTCCATCCTTTTTATTTTGTTTTCGTTGAGAAAGGGTCTCTCTCTGTAGCCCTTGCTAGGTAGACCAGGCTGGCCTTGAACTCACAGAGGTCCCCCTGCCTCTGCCTCCCAAGCACTGAGGTTAAAGGTGTATGCTATCAAGCTTGCCTCCTCTCTATCCACCTTTATGTGGGTTCCCAGAATCACATTTAAGCCAATAGGCTTGCATAGCAAGTACAGTTACTCATGGAACCATCTTATGGGTGGGCCCCAAGACTGTGAGGAAGGAAGGAAGAAAAGAAGGAAGGAGGGAGGGAGGAAGGAGAAAAAGGGAGAGACCTGGCATGGTAATACCCACCCAGAGTCCTAGCACTTGGGAGGCAGAGGCAGGAGAGACAAGAGTTCAAGGTCATCCTTGGTTATAAAGTGAGAACTCGCTTTAAAAAAAAAACAGGTACTGTTGGGGCTGGAGAAGTGGATGGGGTAAGAGTATTGGCTGCTCTTGCAGAGGCAAGTTCCCGGCACCCTCATGTACAGCCATGTACATCTACAACCACCTGTAACTCCACTTCCAGGGATCCAGTGCCCTCTGCTGGCCTCTGTAAACACTGTACTCATGGGCATATACATACACACAGACTCACTCAGAGAAACACACACACATAATCAAAAATAATAAAAAGAAATCTTCCTTCCTTATGGAAGGCCTTCTAGCGACTCGAGGCAGGACATGAAAATGTCCCCTCTTCTATGAACTATTTGGTAGGCGTCTTAGTGACTTTTCCGTTCCGGAGGGGTAGGAGTCCGTCACTGTCATGGAGGGGAGTATGGCAGCAGGCGGGCAAACATGGTACTGTAGCAGCAGCTAAGAGTTCACATGTGACTCACAAACAGGAAGCAGAGAGAGCCACCGGGGGTGGCAGGAGACTTTTGAAACTTCTGGCCCACCCCCTGTGACACATGACATACTTCCTCCAACGGGGCTGTACTTCCAAATCCTTCCCAAATGGCCACCAACTGGGGACCAGTTATTCAAATACACGAAGCTTTGGGGGCCATTTGAGTTCAAACCACCACAGCAGGCAAGTCTGCACAGGACCTCTTCCGTTTTCCTACAGTGAAGTTTAGAGATGCTGCCTTCAGGGGGGCCCGCGCGCAAGCAGCACGTTTGGGGGCAGAGCTAGCTTTCCTTCAAGTGCTTGCTAGATCCAGATCAGAGTGTGGTGATGGAGGCAGGGTGGTGCAGAGTGTGGTGATGGAGGCAGGGTGAGTTCAGAGTGTGGTGATGGAGGCAGGGTGGGTGCAGAGTGTGGTGATGGAGGCAGGGTGGGTGCAGAGTGTGGTGATGGAGGCAGGGTGGGTCCAGAGTGTGGTGATGGAGGCAGGGTGGGTGCAGAGTGTGATGATGGAGGCAGGGTAAGTGCAGAGTGTGATGATGGAGGCAGAGCAGGATGGGTGCAGAGTGTGGTGATGGAGGCAGGGTGGGTGCAGAGTGTGGTGATGGAGGCAGGGTGGGTGGGTGCAGAGTGTGGTGATGGAGGCAGGGTGGGTCCAGAGTGTGGTGATGGAAGCAGGGTGGGTGGGTGCAGAGTGTGGTGATGGAAGCAGGGTGGGTGGGTGTAGAGTGTGGCGATGGAGGCAGAGCAGGGTGGGTGCAGAGTGTGGTGATGGAGGCAGGGTGGGTGCAGAGTGTGGTGATGGAGGCAGAGCAGGGTGGGTCCAGAGTGTGGTGATGGAGGCAGGGTGGTACAATGTTAGATGTTGCGTATTCTGTGTTTTAGACTTGACCTTGGACTGGACATATAGTTCAGCAGTCAAGTACTTGCCTAACATGCCCGAGGCCCTGTGTTCTATTCTAACCCCGAGGGGATGCGAACAGGACCTAAGCTGATTTCAGGGACTCGGCACCATAGTCCCAGCACTTAGGAGATAGAGATGTGTGAATTCAAGACCAACCTCGAATACATAGTGAGTTCAAAGCCTGCCTGGGCTACATGAGACTTTGTCTCAAAAAACTAAAGAGAGGAGAGAGAGAGAGAGAGAGAGAGAGAGAGAGAGAGAGAGAGAGAGAGAGAAAGAGAGAAGAAGAAGAAGGAGAAGAAGAAGAAAGAAAAAGAGAGAGAGAGAGACTCCTTGTCTCAAAACAAAGAAAAAAGAAAGTCAACATTTACTTGTCACGGGTGTGTGCATTAATTTCGATTTGTTGAAATATTGCAGTGAAATCTTTTTGATGTCTGAGTTGTTTTGCCGTGCACTTTAACCCAATTCTCCCCACTGTGTGCTATTACAGCTCGGACAGATTTTACTTAAGAGAAAAAAACAAAACAAAAAAACTGTGGCTGTAGAGATGGGTCTGTGAGTAAGAGGACTTGCTGGGCAACAGGGTGGACCTGAGTTTGAATTCCCAGCATCTGAATTAAAAAAAAAAAAAGGTGGGTGTGGCCACTTGTGCTACATGTGGGTCAGATTGCTGCAGCTTGCTGACCCATCAGCCTAGCTCCAGGCTCAGTGAGTGAATAAAGCGGAGATCGACTTGAGTTTCTTTGGGCTGTTCATTGTTTCTGACTCTTTAGGAAGGATTAAAATAGTAGTAATTTAAAAAGATGTGGTCATCACCACCGGGGGGCGCCAAAGAACAGTTTATAAAAGTAGACCTTCTGTTAGCCAGTCCTCCAGCAAAGACTCGCGCCAGCTTGGATTCCTTCGCTCCCGGATGAAAACTCATCCATTTTGTGATTCTCTGGCTTTCTAGATGCTCAGGCTCCTAATACACAGGTCACTGTAAGAATGTTTCCGGAGTGGAAGTGTAACGGCGACTGAAGGCTTCTCTAGCATGCACGAGGCTCTCTAGATTTGATCCCTACACTGACTGAGCAAGCAAACGAGATCAGCATGAAAAGCAAAACCAAAACACCTTTGTTTGTATCTTTTCCAGAGTACCCCAAGAGAGCCGGGCAAAGGACTGGCGACAGAGTTCTAATCCCTGGAACCCAGGTTAAAAAGCCCCATGTGGCTGTGGGAGGTGGGAGATACGGCTTATAATGACAAAAATACAACAAAGACAAAATAAACTCCAACAGGTCAGATTTTGTGAGTTGGCCTCATTTGTGGAATGCAAGATATGGAAAGTATCTTGTAGCTGGAGCAACCACTGAGATTTGCCCTGGCCTGTGGGGATTCCTCACCCCAAATTCCCAATCTTTACTTGGTCCCTGCAAACTGGGACAGCTAGTCACCTTACTTGTTCGATTCTCCATTTTTTTCTTATCTCTGAGATAGAGATAAGGCTGAAACTTGCCATAAAATGGCTTTGAGGGAATTGAGGGAGATGTTAGACTCGTATACACTGAGTAAAATATAGATTTCAAGCTAGGTATGGCAGCCCATACCTTTAATCCCAGCACTCAGGAGGCAGGGGGCTGGATCTCTATGAGTTTGAGCCTGGTCTATATAGTGAATTCCAGGACAGCAAGGCTACATAGTTGAGACCCTGTCTCAAAACAAAAAACAAAAACAAAAACAAGCAAACAAACAAACAAAAAATAAAACCAAACAAACAAACCCCCCAAAAATGACCCCCCCCACACACACAAAAAACACAACTAGAGTCCTGGTGTTATCAAGTAATACCAAAACCCAAAATCATTTTTAAAGATTTATTTATTTATTATGTATTCTGCTTGCATGTATGCCTGCAGGCCAGAAGAGGGCGCCAGATCTCATTACAGATGGTTGTGAGCCACCATGTGGTTGCTGGGAATTGAACTCAGGACCTCTGGAAGAGAAGCCAGTGCTCTTAATCATTGAGCCATCTCTCCAGCCCACAAAACCATTTTAAACAGAGCCTCAGTGTGTTGTTAATATTTTTTTTATTATTTTTATTTTTTTAAATATGTGTAAATGTGTGGGTAGTTGCACCTGAATGCAGTGCCTGTGGAGTCCAGAAGAGGGCATCAGATCCCCTGCGCGGAAAGGCAGTGGCTGGCTGCCTGACAGTGCTGCTGAGAACCTAACTCAGACCCTCTACAAGGGCAGTGCAAGTTCTCCAGCCCTCCGTGTTTGTTTTGAGACAGGGTCTCATTATATAGTCCCGACTGGTCTGAAATTCACCGCGTAGACCGGGCTGGCCTCAAACTTGCAGCAATCCTCCAGCCTCAGCCTTCCAAGTGCCAAGACTATAGGTATATGCCACTATTGGCACAAGCCTCTGTGTTTTTAGTCACACTGCTTACGTATTCAATTCAGTTTAAAAATATTTGCTGAGGGCTTATTACACATTAAAAAATTAATATATATTATATGAGATTTGAATGTATATATTAATATCTATATATTCACTTATTTGTGGGTTTTTTGTTTTTGTTTTTTGAAGTGTGATCCCATATAGTCTAAATAATGACTAGCTAAGGATGGCCTTGAACTCCTGATCCTTCTGTCTCTACTTCCCAAGGGCCACACACACAGAGACATGTTTTCTCTGTATAACAGCCCTTGTTGTCCTGGAACTCACTCTGTACACCAGGCTGGCCTCGAACTCACAGAGATCCACTTGCTTCTGTCTCCTATGTTTTGAGATTAAAGGCGCGCGCCACCACCCCACCGTCCAACACTTTTTAAATTGACACATTGTAATTGTATATATTTATGGTATACAATTTGACATGTCATTACAGGTACATAAGGTGTAATGCTTAGATCAAGGAATTGGCATATCTATCTATCTATCTATCTGTATGTCTGTCTGTCTATTTATCCATTACTCTGTGTTAAGGACATTCAAACCTCTCTCTGCTACCTACTTTTAAATATTCGATTCATTGGTGTAAACTACAGTTCCTTCTATGGGAACACTAAAAAGTGACTGCCACTTCTCAAGGATGATTTTTAGGGGACAGAACAAGAGAAAGTTCTTGTAGAATATAAGGGGAAAGTATGTCTTGGAATATAAGTCAGTAGTAGAGTACTTACTTGCCTAGCATGTTCGGGGTTGATCCCCAACAGTGAAAAGCAAAGACTAATAACAAGCCCCAATCTCCTGGTAAGCACAGTTTACCATTAAGTTTATACCCTCAGCTTCCCAAATCCATTTCAGAGTCTTTCCAGCCCAACCAACAACAAACTATTGCTTTGGTGTGGTGGCCGTAATTACACCCATAATCCCAGGACTCAGGAGGTGGATGCAGGCTGATTGCCATGAGTTCAAGTCCAGCCTGGGCTACAGACTGACACCCTGTCTAATAAAACAAAGACACAACCAACAATAACAACACATTTTAAAAAAGAGCCGAGGAACTACCGGGTGTTGCTTATCTCGGTTTAGCGCCTGCTCTGAAGAGCAAGCAGGCTCCCTCACCTCGGACTCTTTGCTTTTGACAACAGGACCTCAGACAAGCATTGGGGCCTTATCTCCCAAAGCAAACCTGAGGTCTCCCTTGCTCAAACAAGCCCTGTGTTTACAGAGTTCTTCCAGCTGACCCGCCACACCTCACTTCTGTCTGTTAAACAAACCTGCCTGTGGCTTTACTGGACCCCACCAGACTCCAGCTCTCCTGTCCAGTGTCTTCACAGTGTGGTAGCTGTACCTGTCATCTGCAGATGCTGTCCATGGCTATGGCAAAAATTACCTCTTTCTTTATTCCTTTTTAAAAGTTTTTTATTTAAGACAGGGTCTCATTATGTATGTAGCCCTGACTGGCCTGGAACTCACTATGCAGACCCAGCTCACCCTGAACCCTGGGAGATCTTCCTGCCTCTGCCTTCTGAGTGCTAGGATTAAAGGCATACACTACCATGCCTAGCCTATTTAATCTTTTTTTTTCTCTGTCTCTCTGTACACAGCCAATAAATACTTGCTGCATCATATCCAGGACTCTAATTTTAGGATCTGGACTCTGGTTTTGCTAGTGTTCACCTTCGTGATATTGGGCAAGGTGCTTAGCCTCACTAAGCCTCAGTTTCCTCACCTGGAGCATGGGCATCATAACAGCAGCAGACTACCACCAGTCAACTCTCACCATGCCTTTAAGGTGCTCAGTTAGCACTGTGCTTGGCCTAGGAGCTGTACATGGTCAGAAAAAGAAAAGATCTGTACGTGGAGCAGAGAAAGAGCAGAGGGCTTCCTGGAGGAGGTGTGATGAGAGTTGGGATTCGAATAGAAAGTGAGGAGGGGACATTCCAGGTCAGACGCCCCACCTGAACGAGGAGTTAAGCAACAGCAAGGAACTGTGTGTACTGAGAACAGCTTAGTCACGACCCAGAGAATAATTCTGGAGAAGAGAGACAGAGGAGAAAGGATAAATGGGCATGTTTTCTAGGCATGGGGTTTACAGGTTGCATGTGTGGGATCAATGTCTAGCAGTCTGCCAAAATGCTCTGTCATTGGTTGGGTTCGCCCTTCAGAAATCACAAGTGCTAGACCAGCGATGGGAAGGCTGGATGGGAAACGCAAGTTGCAGCAATGGATAAAGGTAGATAAAAAGTGACCAGCCACGGTGATGCTCGCCTTTGATCCCAGCACTCAGGAGGCAGAGGCCGGTGGCTCCCTATGAGGTTCAGGCCAGCCTGGGCTACCAAGCTAGTTACTGGCCAGCCAGGGCTAGACACTGTCTTAGACAGAAAGATAGAAAAGTGAACAGAAGGGCACTTGGCTGCTGGTTATTAGCAGGATTAAGGTCAAAGTCCTACATTTATATTGAAGAATCAATCACAGGGTCCATGAATGTAGGCCCACGATTGGATGGCTTGCCCTGCAGTAGGCCACCAAGTTATGGGCCAGACTGCAGAACGGCCCCTGCCACACACAGAAAGACTGGGTTACACAACGGAGTTTGAGGCTAGCCTGGGCTACACGAGACCCTGTCTCAGCCTCCTTCCCCACCTCAAAAAGAAGAGTAAGAAAGAGTGAATTCGACCAGTTTATGGAGGAAAAGCTGGGGCGGGTGGTGGTGGAAAGGACCGCCTATAAGGTTGGCTTGAGCCAAGGACCAGTATAGTCACCCGGGTTGCTCACAGAAATGTGAAGGTCTAGTTAGTAATAGTTGAGACCAGGTGTCAAGGAAGGCCATGGCCTCACCGTGCTCTGGCCGTCTGGTCACACCCAGGTATTTCACTCATTACATTTGCCAACAGCAGAAACCCAACTCTGGAGCGGAGGCAAAACCGGCCAGGCCCCTCTCACATCACCTTAGCCCGAGAAGCTCGGCTGCCAAGGGTTTCCGGCTGCCCCCGGATTCCCAAATGTTGCCCTCTGTTAAAGAGAGCTGCCTCGGGGACCATCACTCCCTCAAGGCCCACAGCCAGTGACTGAGAAACCGAGACACAAAAAGTTCCCTGTGCTTCAGACTGCTGGAGCGCTCCAGCTGCGGGTCAGGCCAAGACAAGCTCAAGCTAGGTCTTGCTGGGCTCTTTCCCTTTCCTGTGTTACTCAACTTCCTCCCTTTCAGGCCCTTTGTCCTCCCTCAATAAATTCTGATGATTAGCTCTCTCTCTCACACACAGGTATTCTTTCTCTCTTTCCTTCTCTCTGTTTCATGTAGCTCAGACTGGCCTCAAACTGTCCCTGTAGTCAAGGACGACCCTAAACTTCTGATCCTCTGGGTTTCTACCTCTCAAGTGCTCAGATTAGAGGCATGTGACATGTACCTGATTTTAAGCAGTCCTGGAGATAGGATCGATCTCAAATCAACTACACTCCAGACCCTAAAGGTTCTGTTTCTAATGACAGACCACACCTAGGAATCAGACAGCCAATTAAGTAATTACATCTAGGTTCCCAGGGTCATTACCTGTTGTGACCTTCATTCCTAGCTCAATTGTTTACCCTCCCCCCTGTATATCTGTGTGTGTGTGTGTGTGTTTGTTGGAACTCAGAGTCATGAGTATGTTAGGCAAGTACTCTACCAATGTATTATATCTCTATCTCTGTTTGCCTTTTTTAGTTTGTTTGTTTGTTTTGTTTTTCGAGACAGGGTTTCTCTGTGTAGTTTTGTTGCCTGTCCTGGATCCTGCTCTGTAGACCAGACTGACCTCGAACTCAGAGAGATCCATCTTGCTCTGCCTCCCGAGTGCTGGGATTAAAGGTGTGTGCCACAGGGTGGGGGGGGGCATCTCTTTGTTTGCTTTTATGTTGCTTTATTCTCCATGTAATTCTTGCTGATGATTGATCTACATGAAAGCCAGACAGTTCTGGAGCCCTGAGCAGCCAAGAAAACATTTCCATTCTAGTAGGTGAACAGAAATCTCAGGACTCATTCTGATTGGATTCTCCTGGGTTGTATGACTTTTCTAATGGTGCTGATGCTGATGGTGGCGGTGGTTGGGGTGATGCTGCTGCAGTTTGTGACGGTGGTGGTGGTGGTGGTGGTGGTGGTGGTGGTGGTTGTAGCAGTAAACAATGCAGTGGTTGGTCAGGACTGGAGCACAGGTTAATTCCTGGAATGGGAGTAAGGAAGCCATTCCTATGGCAGTACAGGGATGAATCGCAAGGCAGAGTGTTTCCCAGAGGACGTTCAGGTTCCCTTGCCAGGACAGAGAGTGTTCGTCGTAAGGACAAATGTGACACATGTCTCCCAAAGACCCTGACAAAACGAAGAAAGTCCACTTGAAGTCAATAGGCCGTAAAGGGGACTGTCATTTGAGGATTAATAGCAAGAAAAGGGACACTATCCCCGTTGCTTTGGGGAGGGTTAGAAACTGGGAAGCAGCAAAGTACAAGAGACACATTCTGTGTAGTTGTTCTTTGTTTTTATTGTTGTTGTTTGTTTTTTCTTTTTTTCAAGACTGCATAGCCCTGGCTGCCCTGTAACTCGCTCTGTAGACCAGGCTGGCCTCGAACGCAGAGATCCACCTGCCTCTGCCTCCCAAGTGCTGGGATTAAAGGTGCTGAGTTTTTAATATATATATATATATTTGAGGTCTGGAGAGATGGCACAGGCTTAAGAGCACTGACTGCTCTTCCAGAGGACCCAGGTTCGATTCCTAGTCCCTACATGCAGCAAACAAACATCTGTAACTCCGGTTTCAGGGGATCCAATGTCCTCTTCTGGCTTCTGTGAGCATAAGGCACACATGTGGTACCAAGAAATACAGGCATATAAAACACCATACACATAAAGTTTTTTTGAATAATAATTTTCAATTACATGTGTCTGTCTGTGTTGGGGTATGTATGTGCATGTGTGTGCCGGTTCCTGTAGAGGCTAGAGGCAGTGGATTCCCTGGAACTGGAGTTACAGACCTTTGTAGGAGCTAAAACCAAACTCAGGTCCTGCACAAGAGCAGTACATGCTCTTAACCACTGCATAATCTCTCTAGCACCCCATTCTGTGTAGTTTCAAAGGATGGCATTAGCTAGAGGCAAGGTCGGAGGTTAGACGGAAACAGAACGGGATAAGAAATACAGTAGAGGGCTGGAGAGATGGCTCAGAGGTTAAGAGCACAGGTTAATCTTCCAAAGGGCCCGAGTTCAGTTCCCAGCACTGACATAGTGACTCACAACCATCTTTGGCTTAAGTTTCAGGGGGATCTGACACATCTTCTGGCCTCTGTGGGCACCAGGCACGAATATAGTGCAGAGATAAACATGCGGTCAAAATACTCATGTAAAGAAATCATAGTAAACGTATAATAAATATAAAAAGTACAGCATGCCGGTCGGTGGTGGCGCACGCCTTTAATCCCAGCATTCGGGAGGCAGAGCCAGGAGGATCTCCGTGAGTTCAAGGCCAGCCTGGTCTACAGAGTGAGATCCAGGACAGGCTCCAAAGCTACACAGAGAAACCCTATCTCGAAAAAACGCCACCACCAAAAAAGTACAGCACTTTGAATGTATATATACAACACACATATAAACACGTGTATACACACAAAATATATACAACATACAGTTTAGGTTGTTCACAGGAGAAAAGACTCATTTGTGAGGTGGTGAGCTTGTCGGGTCTGCGGAGCTTGCCTGGCAGTCAGCTATGAATGGGCATATTGTTCTTCCCATAACTAATAACATGCGCTCCTGCTTCCTTTTTAACCTTGGCTTTTCCACCAGGCTTGTGTCCAGAATGCCCTGCCCTGGTCTTATCTTCCCCACCCCAATAACTCCAGGCTGCAGGACTTTCTCCTCTGAGGGTAGTTCTGCATCACCTGTTAGTCATGACCCAGCCTAGTGTGAAAGTCTCTCAGCATTGCTTTAGCTTCTCCCAGCTTAGTGTAGGTACCCCAAGGCTACGGTTTACCGAATCTCGTCCTTCTTACCCCTCAGTGTCTGACTCAAGGAGGTTCTTGTTGAACCAGGCGATGCAGGTTCATGATCCCAGTTCCTGGAAGTCATCCTTGACTATAGAGCAGATTAGAGAACAGTGTGGGCTATATGAGACAGGTTTATATATATGTATATATGATTTTATTTAATGTTTTACTTATATAGCATGTATATTTGTTGAATATATGATTTTATTAGGGCTTTTGTGGAAATTTTTTTGTTTAACTCTTGGGAGGGAAGATATGACCAAGGGGCCAGCCACCAGATCTGGCCTTCCTCCAAGGTTCTGTGATGAGACACGTGGTGCTAGACTTGAAGCTGACTTCGATATGAATAATTGGGAATTACCCAAGGCCGGGCTGGCTTTTGCTGTGGATAGGAACAGAGCTGCCACACCAGTGAGCAGTCTGGGAGACTTCTGGGGGAGAACAGAAGCCGACAGAATAATTCCCTCTGAGATGGAACATGAGTTGCCCCCTTTCAATCTGAATGTCTTCCTAAGTCTGTAAGGATGCCCTTGAGAGCTTCTACAGTGGTCCTCCCACTCGGCCACTTGGTGACTCCGTTCTCCAAAACCTCTGGGGAAAGCGCCTCCCTTTTCTTGTGTCCTGCAGCACTGTCCTCCAAACGGAACAGCTCTGGTCGTCATGACAGCAGCTGTGACTGCTTGCCAGACCCTCAAGATTGGACTTGATGCGCCTGCATTAAAAGAGGGGTGTGGGGAGGGTCACTGGACTCTCACTTGATCCCTGCTACCCCCTCCCGTAGACTATGGAAGGTTAACTGTGTACTCCATCTGTGCAGCTATGGGGACGTCATCCATCATCCATGCTCGAGTGCAGTTTTGTGGTGGTCCCGCTGCTTTGAGGATCAACCGTGCTTTCTAAGTAAGCCCAATAAACTCATTGGTTTCCCAGGTTGGACTTTGGGAAATCGTACTTCAGTTTATCCAGTCGTCAGTGCCCTAAAAGGAGGAGGTAGACGTTTGTTTATATCTCCCCAGGGAAAGTGTTTCCTGAAACACCATGCCACCAAGTCCAAAATTATTTCTCCTTTTCAGCGCTCTCTCCTTTGTTGGGGGTGTTTCAGAAAGGGGCGGGAAGGGGCCTGCCTTCGTAGTGACTCTTAGCAACTTCACAGGGTGGGCCTTGCATGGCTTGCTCTCCTCTTTAGTCAGCAGTCTCTTTTGAATGTCGGAGTTATGGACTCTGTCACACGCATCACGTACTTTTTGGCTCCACACCCGCAGATTCGAATTTTCAAGTTGGAAGAGCCGCCCAGAACTCTTGGGTTCATTCAGCCCTTTTCCTCCAGCTTCAAGCACTTTCGCTGTTAATGATCTCAACATTCCAGACGAGTAGTTGTCAGTATCCTTTTGCCATGGGAGAACCGATTCAGAGAAAGGAGGAGGTGGGCCCCGGTGGGGCGGAGGCATGACGGCATTCAAGGCTCCAGGCCAGAGAGGAACTTATTGTCTTCTTTCGGGAAGTGTGAATGTGAAATAATCGATTTGGGAGTCCCTGCGGAGCAAAGACAGCCGGGAAAAGGACAGAGATGGAGGCTGAAAGGTGATTTCAGTAAAAGCTCCCGTCTGGGCACCGAACCCTGGGTAGCTCCGCGGTCACTCTCCCGTTGACAGGGTGATCAAACGGGCTACGGTCTCTTTAAGACCCAGACTCCGCCCCCGGCTCAGCGCCGACCTCCTCCCACCTCCTGGCCGCCGCTCCGCCAGTTCCAGACTTCCCTCGGCGATGAAGTCATCACTCAGCTCTCGATTGGCTGAGCCGTGCTGTCATTCACGAGAAGTCGCGCCGCCGTACTAGCCTTCCTCGTTCCTCTTCCTTCTGCGAACGCCCCCTTCGTCCCGCAAGCCTTGGCTCTGCTGGGCTTCTGATTGGTCGGCACGGCCGTCGCTCCCCGGCGGGGGGGCGCGGAGGCGGGACCCGGTGTGGTGGGAGGGCCCGCAGCTTCCGTGGCTGAGTGGAGCCGGCGGCGGTCGTGTCTGAGGTGTCCACGGCGGCCAGAGCGAGCGTCCCACCTTCCCCCACCCCCTCGTGCCTGCTCGCCACGCTCCCGCGGCTCGCGCCGACCTCTCCCCATCTTCGTGCCCCGGGACTGGTCCTTGAGCCTCGGGAGGAGACGCGAGCGGCTGGCACCGGAGCGGGGCGATCCGCGGAGCCGGGGCCGGGAGGCGAACGAGGCGGTGAGTGAGAGTTCGGGCAGGGTCCCCCTCCCCCACGGGCCCCACCCCACCCCGCGCGAGCATCCTTTCTCCCTGCGACCCCCTTCGTGCGCGCCCTGGGCGGGCTGGGCGTTGCAGGCTTCGAGCCCGGGACTGCCTCCTGCGGTCCTCCAGTCCTCCGCCCTTTCCCTAGGGGCTGGGGTCGCCAAGCCCCTGGTCCCCCGGCCGGGCAGTCGGGTGTGACCGTGCACCTGTGCACCGCCTCGCGGGGCTACGTTTGCTAGGGAGCAGCCTAGGTTCCCGCCCTGGCTGCTCCCCGGGTGTGTGTAATCTGCATGGACCGGTCAGGCGTTTTCTCCAGGCCCTTGTGCAAGCCCGAAGGATCCAGGAGCAATCCTCAGGCTTCTCATGGCAAGGAGGTTTACCTGGATCTGAAGACCTGAAGACCGTATAGCGGCATGGGTGACGCCAGAGCTGCAAGGCTTTGCAGATTTGAAACTTGACCGCCAAAGAAGTAGTGACCGTCGAGTGTGTGTGTGTGTGTGTGTGTGTGTGTGTGTGTGTTACATACCTTTGATGACCTCTGCCCTCCCCGCTCCATAAGAAAGCCCTAATGTTATAGAGTGTTTAGTGCTGGAGCTTTTCCAGTTAGATCAGCTAACCCACGTTTTAGATTGGTAATCTCATCTGGAAAATGGAAATAGCAGTACCTATTACGTTGGAATGTAGATATTAAACGAAAGAATTCACATAAAAACGTTCGATGCGGTGTTCAACACATACAAAGGGTCCAAGAGATGACCAGTGTTCTGATGCTGAGAAGAACCACTCGGTAGGTGTGTGAGCACAGCTTGTCTTTGTCAGGATTTCTCTTTGTTATATGGCATAACTAAAGGACAGATTGGTGGCCAGTTCACTGCTTGCCTGCTTGTACTTGGCAGGAAGTGTGTGCAGACAAGAATGTGAACCTCATTACTTAAATATGATGCAGTTACACCTATGCTTCATGGGTTTACATAGTTTTTAAATCCATAAGGTGTCTGGAATGTTCCCAAATTGCAAGTTTTTGGAGGGCTGAAGCTAAAGCCCGTGTCGTAATCTTTATGTTCAAGAAGTGAAGCTTGAGTGCTTTACTTTAGAAGCCCAAAAGGTTCGCTTATGTCGTTGTATTGTTGAAACCAGCTGCCTTCCAGGGGCGAAGTGGTACAGCCAACTGGCCCACAGCCCCATCACCGTAGGGAGGGGAACCCTTGCCTGGAAGTTATTAAACTGAGTTTCATCTAATGGTGTTTGCTTTTTTTCATAGCAAACCAAAGGGCTTTCTGATAGTAGCTGGTTGTCGTCTTCTTCTTTTTCTTCTTCTTTTCTTTAAAGCAGGGTCTCACTGGGTAGCCCTGGCTGGCCTGGAACTTGCTAAGTAGACCAGGCTGGCCTTGAATTCACAGAGTTCTGCCTGCCTCTGCTTTCTGAGTGCTGGGATTAAAGGTGTGTGCCTTAGAAAGAAGCAAACTGTTACTGCTTTTTCCAGAGAGACATCCAAAGAAAAATGTCTGTAGTCCAGGGCTAGCATTTGGTTCAGCACATTGCCAGCACTTTTAAGAAGTGTCCTGTTTAACAAGGCTTTCCAAAGTCATATTCACTAGGGTAAATTTTTTTTTATTTAGAGTTAAATCATGAGAGATAGGAGTATAATGTGTCTCCCATCATCCAAAAGTATTTATTGCAGACTTTCCATGTCCTTAATACTCTGCCAAATCCTGTGAGGGAGGGATTCAAAAAAAAGGTATGAAACAGGATCTTAGTCCATAAAGGGCAAAACCATAAAGTTTGGGTCACTCAGTAGTAATTATGAATACTTCTTAAGTAATGACTTCATTTATTCATTCAGCAGACTTTTTGTTCCAGGCGTATAATGTGCCAGGTGTTTTTCTGAGCTGGGATCACGATAAGCGAGAGGTGGTCCCTGGTCTTGAGGGACCAACAGAGTCAGAAAGTGACAGGGGGTTGTAGTAAGGTGAAATAAAGTCCATGTGCAAACCCAGAATTGTAGGAGAACATCAAGGCAGGCTTTTTTTTTTTTTTTTTTTTTTTACATTGGAGTGAAGGGAAAGCTTAAAGAGGTTTGAGGTGCATCCTAATTCCATCGAAAGAGACAAAGACCATTCCAGAGAGAAGAAACCGAGCTTGGGTTCCTGATAAATATTCCGAAGGCAGTTATCAGTTTGAACCCTTGGGCAGGAGGGAGGGAAGGAAACCTAACACTATAACATCTCCTGGTGCCCACAGCATAATAGGCATTAGGTCAGCAAGTAGCCCCCTCCCCCACCATGGCCTCATGCTTGTAACACTCTACCAACCAGCCCCTTGGTTTTTGAGACAGGTTTCCTTCTGTAGCCCAGGTTGGCCTGGAACTTAACATGGAGCCTAGAACTGAGGGCAGTCCCCCTGCCCCAGCCCCCTAAGTGCTAGAATTATAGGTATGAGCCACCGTGTCCAGCATTTTTTTCCCCTTTCCCTGTTACTCCCTTTCTTGAGAAAAGTTCTTGCTGTATTGCCCACGATGGGCCTTGAACGAGGCTAACATTATCCTTCTGATTCCTGACAAGTGGGCTGCAGGTGCCTGGCATGCTTCGTTTGTTTCTTTTGTTCCTAGCTTCAAAAGCCCTTCTTGGGACATAGTAGATGCTCAGCAAATACTTGTTGAATATAAAATTAACACAAATCAAATATTTACTCTGTATAAAATGTGTGTGTTTGGGGCGAGAGTTGGAGCTGATTGACACATGGAACATTTTGTCTCCTGCCTGAGAAAATACTTCAGTTGGTTTCTGTCCTGGAACTCGCTTTGTAGACCAGGCTGGCCTTGAACTCACAGAGATCTATCTGCTAATGTCTCTCCTGAGTGCTGGGATTAAAGATGTACATCATTTCGCCAGGCTTTCAGTTGTGTTTTAATTATAAAGTCTTTGAAATAGAAAAAGAAGGACATTGATAGATTGTAGATGAAATGGTGTAAATGTAAGGCATGACTTACAAATGGATGTACATTGGAAGGAAAGTGGTCACTGTTTATGTGATAGGTTTTAATGGAGTCTGAAAATGAAGGAAACGTGCTGGGCATGGTGGCTTGCCCTTGTAATCCCATAATTCCGGAAAGATGAGAATTCAAGGCCAGCTTGTCTCAAAACAAAACAAAAACCAAAAAGAGCTGGAAAGGTGACTCAGCTGTAAAGATCCCTTGCTTCAAAAGAAAGCATGGGGACCGGAGTTTGGATTTCAGCACCCATGAACAATGCCAGTAACCCCAGAACCGAGCCAGATGCAGACAGAGGAGGATCACTGGGGCTTCCAGTTTGAGAAGAAAAAAAAATGTTCAGGGAGAGACCCTGCCTCAAAGGAATAAGTCAGAGAGCCGTAGAAGATCTCAGACACCATTCCCTGGCCTTTGCATATGCACACTTGTGCTCCCACAAGCGTGTGTACACCACATTTGCACACGCATACATATTAAAAACAAGCAAACAAACCACAGGACAATAAAATCCCCAACTAACTATACAAGAAAATCAGTGAACTAGTCACTGTTCTTAAGCGGTGTACAGTTCCTGAGAATGAATTTGTTCCTGTCTGTTGCTGTGTAATCTAGTCACTCCAAAGTTAGTGTTAAGGGCTGGGCTTAGAGCCCAGTTGATAGAGTGATTGCCTGGGTTGTATGAAGCCTTGAGCTTTACCCCCAGCACCATAAAACAGCATGGTGGTGCACACCTGGAGTGGCAGCCCTTAGGAGGTAGAGACAGGAGCATCAGGATTTCAGGATCATCCTCAGCTACATGAGAGCCTGTCTCAGAACGAAAACTGAAATAACAAAACAGAAAGGTGTTCAAGGTAGCAAACATTTACTGTGTCTGTTAGCTTCTGTGAGTCAGGCATGTGGAAGCAGCGTGCCTGAGTGGTTCAGGATCTTGAAAGAGATTGTAGAATGTTAGGTGGTGTTGTAATGATCTGAAAGCTTAACCGAGGCTGGTGGATCCTCCATGGATCCCCCATATAGCTGACAGCTTGGTGCAGGCTGTTAGAGGGATGACTCAACTCCTCCTCATAGGCCCTTTTCCACCAAGCTTACTCAGTGTCCTCCTGGGTTTGTGATTTAGCTTTAGAAGTCATATACTATCATCTCTCTAGTATCCTTTCCCCTGCATATTGTGGGAAGGGACGATGTAAGAAACAAATGCCAGGTAAGGATTCTGAGATGCTGTGTTTGGAACCCAGGGCCTGTGCATACTACATGGATACTGTCCCATTGAGCTACACCCTCAGCGTTTGTGGAACATTTTAAGTAGTCTCTATCATCATTAACATTAAGGACAAATATTTGGTCTTCTCTGTAAAGTGAGGTGGAGTCATTTTTCTGATACTGGAGAAAATGATAAGTTATCAGAATGATAGACAAGCAGCTGTAGAGTATTGGTAGTTAGTGTAAATACTAGAGTCAGGCTGTCTGGGCTGGAGTGGTGTGATTCTACTCCTGGATGTGACTCATTAGCAGTAAAATGGGCATGAAAGTAGTATCCACTTTATATTGCTAAAGTGGGATTAAAAAAAGCGTAACCTCCTCAGAACAACTTCCCATGCCTATTGCCATGATTCATGGTTATCGGCTCTTTGACATGGGTGTATGAGGCTGGAGTCAGATGAATGAAGGACTGTAGGTAGATTCTTTATTCAGAAGACAGCATTTACATGTCAGCCTTTGGTGCTTCAGGCTGTTCTTCTAGTTTACCTGTGTAATCCAGACCATTTTCTTCTTTCTCCGTCTGGGGGTGGGGTGGGGTGGGGGAGGAGCAGGGGACAACTTGCAGGAGTTTTCTTCCTTCTGCCTTGTGGATCCTGCAGATTGAACCCAGGTTGTCAAGCCTTGGGGGCAGTGGTTAAAGGCAGATGCTTTTATGCTTATACCCATCTTGCTGCCCTCCATAGTCTAGATATTTGGATTTTGCAAAGTGGCGTGCAGTGCTAGTTTGTTTACTGTTTATTTGAAACAGGGTCTTGTCCTGACACTCAGTGTGTAGCGCAGGTTGACTCTGCTCCTGAATGTGGGCTTATGGGTATACATCACCGCACCTTCCTGCAACAGCTTCATTGAGTTTAACTGCACAGTGAAATCATGAGCACAGATGCTTGCTAAGGGTGTCTGCTCCCTTCTGCTGTCTGTGAATGCCCGAGTCATCGTTCTGCAGAGCGGGTTTAGCCAGAGCAGTACTTCATTCCAGGTGGAAGTGCCTAGAGTGGCAGCAGGTGTGGCCGATGTGTCTGGAGAGTTCATCTGAGAGTTTTAAAGGTACAGGAAGTCGAATCAAAAGGAGCTTCCAGTCTGGAGTGCAGAAGTTTTGGAGCTGAAAGAACAGATAGTGTGACACCCCACAAGTTGGGACAACTCTTCACAGACGTTAGTCCTTTCCCATAGCTTGCCTCAGGATGAAACTAACTTGTGGAAATAGAAATAGATTAAACTTTCTGGGTCTTTGAAGCCACAAAGCTATGATTTTGTCTATCAGGAAAATGTGGGTCTATTTCTTACAAAGTGGACAAATGCCTTTTTTTTTTTTTTTTTTTTTTTTTTTGGTTTTTCAAGATGGTTTCTCTGTGTAGTTTTTGGTGCCTGTCCTGGATCTTGCTCTGTAGACCAGGCTGGCCTTGAACTCACAGAGATCCGCCTGCCTCTGCCTCCCGAGTGTACCACCACCACCCGGCCTGGACAGATGCTTTTATGTGGCAAGGTCGACTGTACCTCAGGCTGGCCTGGAACTCCTGGTCCTCCTGCTTCCAAATGCTGAGGTTATAGGCCTGCAGCACCACACCTGGCAGAAACGACCTGGGTCCTTAACTCTGTCATGTGTGAAGAGGGAAGGTAATTAGACTCAGTTTCTGCAGGTGTTAAAGCAGAAGTTGAGTGACCGACCTGCAGGGTGCTGTGAGGGGCTCGTTGCTGGAAGGGGTCTTGATTCTGTAGTTCAGTTGCTGAGTTCAACTTTCTCTCCGTGTAGTCTCTCAAACCAAATGATTGGAGAGTCAGGTGGCTGAGTCTGGGCCTCTTCCACACTGTGTTTAAGGCCTACTTGGAGAGCAGTAGTAAGAGCGCCGCGCAGTCCTTGGAAAGAGTATTGTCACTTTTCCTTTTCTTCAAGTTATCTTATTTTATTTTTGTATTGTGTTTGATTTGTTCTTCCTCACTCCTAATATGTGTTTAGAAATCCCCTTTGTAAATGAGACCTGATGAAGAGTAGTTTGGGTTTTTTTTTAAACTCTGGAGTGGCCTTGAAGTTAAAATGTAGCTGAGTCTAGCCTTGAACTCTTGATCCTCCTAGCTCTGCTTTCCAAGTGCTGGGGTTACAGATAAGTGCCTCCATGCCCAGCTTTGGATAGTTCATCTTGAAATCTGGAGTGTACCTTCTGTTTGTTTACTGAATTTGAATGTAGGTGTGCTGTTAACAGGTCTTTATCATCTTAAGTTCAGTAGGGTGACTTTGAATTTTGAAACATTTTTGCTCCAATATAAAAAAAAATCGTAATAGGTATAATATGAAAATTGTCTGACTCTCTAATGCCCAGTAGCCAATAAAATTACATCGAAAGTTTAAGGGCACTATCGGAGTAATTTTCCTGCTGTTAGGTTGTGGGCTAGTCATTGTCCCTGTCTCATCAGTTCCCAACAGCAGTCTGTGACACCTCTCAGAGAGGAACAAACTCGGTCACAGTATTTGGATCTTACTCGTCTGAATTAAATGAGCTGGCTTCCTATGGTAGTGTGGACTAGCCACCCAGCCTTATGCCGCCTGAGTGTTCCTGTGCAGTCTTTTCATGGTTAGTGGGAAATGTCAGAGTGAGAATTCTTTGTGACAATAGACAAGGTGTTACAACTTTCACACTACTCTTGTTCATTCGTATTCCTTATATGTGTTTTGTTGCCATTCCTGCAGTGGAGAACTGTACAAGGGACTTCGCATCTTAAATTGCTCAATAAATACTTAACCAAATAAGGGCGTACTATAATGTCCAAATTTTTAGAATTTTTTTGTCAGTGTTTCAGTGTCTTTTTAATTGTAAATTGTGTAAGTGATGCCAGGGTCTCTCAGTCATGAATGGTTTATACATATTTTCACTGCCACAAAAATTTACAGGAACTTGGAAAGTTATCTTCTCCTCATACTTCAGCTTAGACCGAGTTGCCTTTGGTGTTACGATGCTTGACACGTTAGCTTTTTTTTTTTTCTTTGTTGTACTGGAGATTGAACCCAAGGGACATGCTAGGCAAATGTCGTACCACTAAGCTACACCTGAAGTCCAAATTTTAACAACTTCAAAAAGGTTTTGAGATAGGGTCTATCACAATAGGCCAGGCTGGCCTGAAGCTTTTATTGGGTAGCCTTGGCTAATCTAGGACTCCTGACAGTCCTCCTGTCTCAGATTCCCAAGTGCTGAGAATACAGGCATGAACCACCACACTTGGCTCTTGGTTTTATATGTAGTAATATAATGGATATTCTTTTAAGTAGTCTTTTTTTCGGTGACGGGGATTAAATCTAAGGCTTTGCACGTGCTGGACAAGTGCTGTCCCAGCGAGCTGTGTCCAGTGAGGGGCACTAGTGTCTTGAGTTTGCCCTATGCATGCTGTCTGTCTGTCTTTCAGGAAGTAGAAGTGGGGAGCTAGGGATGCAGTTCAGGTGGCAGAGTGTTTTCCTGGCATGCACGAGTTCTCGGGTCCAACCCCCAAATCTGGGGTCACATACTTATAACCTCAGTACTGTGGGGAGAGTGGGGAGAGGCCAACCTGGGCTACACGAGACTCGGAAGTAAAAAGAACGTGAGGCAAGACTTTAGACATCACAATGTGTTATTTTCTTTTAAACGCTTGGTGTAAGTGATAATTACTGTTTCTGAACTAAAGCTTCCATTCTGGAGCTATATATATATATATAAACATTTCTTCTTTCTTTCTCTCTCTCTCTCTTTTCTTTTTTTGAGACAGGGTCTATGTAGTTCTGTCTGTCTTAGAACTTATTATGTAGACCAGGCTGGCCTGAACTCATAGATCAGCTTTCCTCTGCCTCCGGAAGCTGGAATTGAAGTTGTGTGTCACCACAACCAACTATATTGTATTTTTTATCTTTATTGATTGATTGGGATAGGATATTGCTTTGTAGCCTAGGCTGATCTTGAACTTGCTAGCCCAGTCTGGCTTAAACTCACTTTTCCTGCCCCAGACTCTGGATATGAGTCCCATTTATGGCTTTACACTTTGGATCTCTGCAGAGTTGTACCTGAAGGTGATGGCGTTGAAGGCAGTGGTTCTGTGTTTTATGAATTCAGTGATCCGGTCACACTGACTGCTGTTGCTTTCTGCTCAGACTTTTTTTTTTTTTTTTTAAAGTGGGGGTAAGGTGGCCTGGAATGGGAGTAGGACAAAATGAAAACATGTATTAATAATTTGAAATAAAATAAATTTTAAAAGAGGTTCATAGGACGGTATGGTTCATTTTGTGTCTGTCATGATCTTTGTACATTGAATCAAGTGATCATCCTAAATCAGAAATGTTGTGGCACAATTATGGTTTTTTTTTTTTTTTTTTTTTTTTTTTTCCCTGAGACAGGGTTTCTCTGTGTAGCTTTGTGCCTTTCCTGGGACTCACTTGGTATTCCAGGCTGGCCTCGAACTCACAGAGATCTGCCTGCCTCTGCCTCCCGAGTGCTGGGATTAAAGGCGTGCGTCACCACCACCCGGCCGATTTTTTTTTTTTTTTAAACATTTACCTAAAAGCTGATTCTGAAGATGTACCTGCAGAAACAGAATGTTTGAAAACTTGGCATAACTTTGACAATCTGGACAAGCTATCCATGGCATTTTATTTTCAACAAGTCTAGTAACCTGGTGGGTGCCCAAATAGAACTGAGTTAATTATAGTGTAACCTTTTGTTCTATTTGGAGAGTGTGAAGGGATTTTTGAACACTCTCCAGCATTCACCTTCATTAAGTGAGTGTAGAAAACTTAGAAAGCTCTTCCTAGACCAGAAGTTCTCAAAAGATAACTTCTCATTGCTTTCTCTCTGCCTTGGCTGATTGCAGGCTTCCCCAGTGATCAGTTTGGGATTAAATGCACCTGTTCTGTCCTGGCTCTGCTGTTCACTGGCTCTGTGATCCCGGGCAAGGGAACTAACTGTTTTGAATCTCATTTCCTCATAGGATAGTCTGGAGAGACAGCTCAGAGGTTAAAATCACTGGTTACTCTTCCAGAGGACCTAGGTTTGATTCCTCGTAGGATAGTTGTGAGGGGCTAAATAGTTGCATGTGAAGCATTTAGTACATGATAGTCATTTAATGTGTGTTCATTTTTCTTAGCTGCTAGTGTTTCTCTTGTAGCACTAGCCACAATCACTTATTTTTTTCATTTTATTTTACATGTGTATGCATTGTTTGTGTGTATGATGTACATGTGCCTATTTGTGTGGAGGTCAGAAAACAACGTTGGTCAGTCAGGGTTCTCTGGAGGAATAGAACTTATAGAATGAATCTCCCTCCCCCCATATAAAGGGATTTATTAGAGTAACTTACAGTCTGTGGTCTGACTGGTCCAAAAATGGCTGTCTCCCAACAGAAGGTCCAAGAATCCAGTCCACAAGGCTAGAAGTCTCAGCTGGTCTTCAGTATGTTGGAATCCCGAAGAGGTAGGCTCTAATATCAGTGAAGGAATGGACTTGCCAGAGAGCAAGCAGGCAAAGAGCAAAAGGCTCTTTCTTCCGCGTCCTTTACGTAGGCTGCCAGCAGAAGGGTGGCCTACATTAAAGGTGGATCTTCCCACCTCAAAAGATGTGGGTTAGAGGCGGGTCTTCCCACTTCAAGTGATTTAAGAAAAATCCTTCACTTGGTGTGCCTAGCCACTCAGGTTTTACTTAATTCCAGATGTCATCAAGTTGACAACCAAGAACAGCCCACAGGTACCTTCCTCCTTTTGTTTTTCACACAGTCTCCTTGGTCTGGAACTTTGAGTAGCTACACTAGCTGGCCAGTGAGCTTTCAGGAATCTGCCTCTCACTGCATCCATGTCCACACTGCTGGGATTACGGGTATGTGCCCCTATGCCCAGTTTTTTACATGAGTTCTGTGGCTTGAACTCAGGCCCTTACACTCTCAAGGCAAGTACTTTACCAGCCATGTCACCATCCTCAACCAGAAAGGACAGAACAGTATCCAAAGTTATAAGAATCCTTCCTATGTGTCCAGCCTCAGTCACCTAAACAGTTTTCACTGTGGTCTCCACTGACGTGGGGGTCGCTGAGCCAGCAAGTTCTCCCTAGTTTAGTGAAGTGGTAACTTGTAGTTACTCGGGCAAGAACCTTATCACCCTCTCTTCCATGTTTCCTGCTTCATAGAAGCCAGTTCTCAGCAGATGCTGCTCATCGTCTTCAGCACACATCCATAATCTCACATTTCTTACCCTCTCACGGTCCCCCTGGTCCGAGCAAGCTGTCTGTGTTCATTTCCTTTGCTAGGGTGTTGTAACAAATCCTTAGATTCACCTTTCTTCTTTACAGTTCAGGAGGGCAGATGCCGGAAGTCAGATCCTCTGGTCCAAATAAAGTGCCACCAGGGCTGTATTCTTTCAGAAGCTTTAGGGGAGAGGCTTCTGGTGGTGACTGTCATTCCTTGGTTTGGGGAAGCATCCAGAATATATCAACCTTGAAATATATACTAGTCTTTTTCTTTTCTGTTTTTGTCAGACTTCTCCCCTCCTCTTCCTTTGCAGGGCTGTGACTCTGTTTAGACTCGTGGGCCTCCCCGTACAGTCCAGGTTGATCCCCTGCAAACCCCTTAATTTAATCATGAAGACTCACCCCCCCCCCCCATGTAAAGTCCCATGTACTGGTTATAGGAATTAGGATGTGGCATATTTGGAGGGTCACTTTCAGCCTGTTGTAGACTGTTCTCTGGCCTCTAGAAGTTCATTTCTTCCCACATGTAAAATACATTTTTAGGGGCTGGAGAGATGGCTCAGAGGTTAAGAGCACCGACTGCTCTTCCAGAGGTCCTGAGTTCAATTCCCAGAAACCACATGGTGGCTCACAACCATCTATCATGAGATCTGATGCCCTCTTCTGGTGTGCAGGCATACATGCAGACAGAACACTGTGTACATAATAAATAAATCTTTTAAAACTACTACATTTGTATTTTGTGTGTATATGTGTGTGCAAATGTGTGCATTGCATGTGCTATGGTGCACATGTGGAGGTCAGAGGACAGTTTACAGCAACTGGCTCTCGCCTTTCACTCTGTGGGTCCTGGGGATTGAACTCACATTTTTGGGTTTTGCAGCAGGGGCTTTTTTTTTTTTTTTTTTTTTTTTTTTTTTTTGGTTTTTCGAGACAGGGTTTCTCTGTGTAGCTTTCCGCCTTTCCTGGAACTTGCTTTGTAGACCAGGCTGGCCACAAACTCACAGAGATCCGCCTGGCTCTGCCTTCTGAGTGCTGGGCTTAAAGGCGTGTGCCACCACCGCCTGGCTACAGCAGGGGCTTTAACTTTAGTCATATTGCTGGCCCCCAAAATATAACTTGGTATCATCACAATTATGTATTATCTTCTCCCCAAAAGGGGGAAGGTATCTGTTGTCCTGGGACAGGTGTAGTAGGCACAGCATAGCAATTATGAACAGTTCCACCCTGAAAGAGAGAAAATGCAAGGGCCTTAGGTGTTTTTAGAATCTGATATGGAACTTGACTTGGTGGGTTCCAAAGTCTGGGAATAATTCTCTGTGGCTTGAGACTGCCCTCGTGGCCTATGGCTGTGGCTGTGGTATCTGCTCTTTTTCCTTTTTTTCCCCTGAAAGGTAGTATATGTTTGCAGCTGAATTGGGTTTTTTCCTCTCTTAAACAGCAGCATAACTTTGATATTACTAATATCAAATTATAATTGCTGAGAAGCTATTAAAATATATTTAACATTTACCACCATATCCATTTTTTAGTGTACTGTGGATGGTAGGTAAGTTCTTATTGTGGTGCAGCTGTCCATCAGCATCCTTCATCCCTGAGCTGCCGTCCTCTTGCAGAATTGCAGCTCTGTACTCACTAATAATAACTCCCTTTTCTCTTTTCTCTCCAGCCCTGGCAACCACTTTTTCAGCACTTTGCATTGCTATGAAGCACGTGCATGCGTGTGGTATGTACACTTGTCTGTCTGTACAAGTACTCATGCCTGTGCATATGCAGAAGGCAGAGGAAGATGCCATGAGTCCCACACTGTCACTTTCCATTCGTTCTGTTAAGACAGGATCTCTTAGTGTATCTGGAGTGATGCTGTGCTACCAAGCCTGAGCAGTTCTCCTGTCTATAACCGTAGTAGTACTAGGGTTACAGACGTGTGCACACGTCAGCTTTTTCTGTGAGTACTGGGGTCTGAACTCACATCCTCCTGTTTGCATAGCAGGTATCTTTCCCCGTTGATCCATTTCTCCAGCCCCTGTTGCTGTGGTTTTAGTACTTTAAGTACCTCATATTTATAGAGGCATGTAATATTTGTCTCCTGAGG
Organism: Peromyscus leucopus; assembly: GCF_004664715.2. NCBI lineage: Eukaryota > Metazoa > Chordata > Mammalia > Rodentia > Cricetidae > Peromyscus > Peromyscus leucopus. The sequence goes on along the minus strand of NC_051080.1, from coordinate 38,111,332 downwards.
TTGGCTTATTTCATTTAGCGTAATGTCCTCAAGATTTACCCATGTCACATTTTCCTCCCCTTTGCGCTGACAAGATGGTTCAGTAAATAAAGACACTTACTTTCAAGTCTGATGATCTAGATTTCATTCCCAGAACCCAATGGTAAGAGAACTCAACCCCTCAAGATGTCCTAACTTACACACACATACACATTAAATAAATGTTACAAAATTTTTTTCTGGGTGTGCTGGCTAGTTTAATGTCAACTTGACACAAGCTATGGTCATCTGAGAGGAGGGAACCCAGATTGAGGAAATGCTTCCATAAAATCATGCTGTTGGCAAACCTGTGAGGCATTTTCTCAATTAATGATTAATGTGGGAGGGCCCAGACCATTGTGGGTGGTGCCATTCCTGGGCTGGTGGTCCTGGGTTCTGTTGTAAAGTGGGCTGAACAAGCTATGAGGAGCCAGCCATGGCCTCTGTATTAGCTCCTGCCTCTGGGATCCTGCCCTGCTTGAGTTCCTGTCCTGACTTCCTTTGATGATGAACTGTGATGTGGAAGTGTAAGCAAAAAAAACCCCTTTTTTCCCCAAGTTTGATCATGGTGGTTCATCACAGCAATAGAAACCCTGACTGTAAGACACTAGGCCACAGAAATGGCTCAGTGGGTCAAGGTACTTACTTATGTCCAAGCCTGATGACCTGAGTTTGATCTCTGAGGAACCACATGGTAGAAAGAGAATGGATTACTGAAAGTAATCCTCTGACCTCCACATGTGTGCTGTGGTATGTGTGTGTGTGTGTGCCCACATACAAATACACCCCCACACCATACATATAATAAATATAAAAGTAAGTACTCTTTCTTTTATTTCTTTTAAATTTATTTTTATGTACGTTGGTGTTTTGCCTGCTTGTATGTCTGTGAGTGTTACAGACAGTTGTGCACTGCCATGTGGGTGCTGGGAATTGAACCCGGGTCCTCTAGGAAGAGCAGTCAGTGCTCTTAACCTCTGAGCCATCTCTCCAGCCCAAAAGTAAATACTCTTTAAATAAACCTTCTTACTGGTTTGAATAGTTTCATTAGTTTGTTTCTTTCATGTAGAATTCTCATAGCCACCAGTGTTAGAGGTGGAATCCATAGGGGTCTTAACATGCTAGGCAATTACTCTACTGTTGATGTATAAACTCCTTGCTTTATTTTTCTTTATTTCATCTTGTCCTTCAAGTCCAAGCTTGCAGCATTTCTGCTCATCAAGCATTCTTAGAAACTTTCTGGATCTCCTGTGTATATCTCAGAAATTCTTATTAGTCAAGAGGGTCCTCCAGAGCCTTGCTGGATAATCTCATCTCTATTCTTAGCTTCTGCTTAGGGTTGGTTGAGGGAATCTATGAGTCACAGTCTTTAACCCTAGTAAAAGGTTGTTCAGCCAGACCCTTAGTTTTTCTCCATCAAATACTTTCTTAATAGTAAATCTCCTAATTTTAGCATCTTTTGTGATCAAGATAAACTGAGATTTTTCTAAATCACCAAGTTCTGTTTTCTTTCTTTTTTAAAGATCAATTAAAAATTTTTTTATGTATATTTGTGTGTCTGTGTGTGTGTAAGTACCCTTGGAGGCTGGAAGAGGGCGTTGCATCCCCTGGAGCTGGAGTCTTAGGTAGTTGTGAGGTGCCCACGTATCTGGGAGCTGAGCCTGGAGGAGCGAGCACTCCTAGCCACTGAGTCCTCTCTGCAGCCTTTAGTCCTGTTTTTCATTTAACATTTCTGTCATCAATTTATGTTTCTCTTGCATGGTTTGTAAGCAGTAAGAAGAAACGAGGCTACACATTCAGCATATTGCTCAGAAAATCTCACAGAGTCTGTGTGCGTTTGAAAGTTCCACTTCTGTGCAGAGCTAGGACCCAGGTCAGCTCTCCTCCTCCTGTGCTTCCTCCTCTACAGATTGTTTTTCCTCTCAGTGCACTAAAGGTCCTTTTTTTTCCTTTTTAATTTTTTTATTCATATGTGAGTTTATTCATATCTTTAATAAATGTAAAATATGTGTGCTCAAACTGTTTTAAAATATCTTTCTCTATGATTTAGTATCAGCAGTTTCTCTCTCTCTCTCTTTCTTTCTTTCTTTTTTTCTTTTCCAAGACAGGATTTCTCTGTAGCTTTGGAGCCTGTCCTGGAACTCGCTCTGTAGGCCAGGATGGCCTGGAACTCACAGAGATCTACCTGCCTCTGCCTACTGAGTGCTGGAATTAAAGGCGTGCACCACCACGGCCCGGTCACTGAATGCACTTTTTTTTTTTGGTTTTTCGAGACAGCGTTTCTCTGTGTAGCTTTGTGCCTTTCCTGGATCTCGCTCTGTAGACCAGGCTGGCCTCGAACTCACAGAGATCCACCTGCCTCTGCCTCCCGAGTGCTGGGATTAAAGGCCTGCGCCACCACCGCCCGGCTTGAATGCACTTTTTAAAAACATTTTTTTTTTTAATTTTTAAATTTAAAAAAAATTTTTTTTTTTTTTTTGGTTTTTCAAGACAGGGTTTCTCTGTGTAGTTTTTGGTGCCTGTTCTGGATCTCGCTCTGTAGACCAGGCTGGCCTCAAACTCACAGAGATCCACCTGGCTCTGACTCCCAAGTGCTGGGATTAAAGGTGTACACCACTGCCGCCCAGCACTGAAGGTACTTTTAACAGTCATATTTTTACCTGAATTCTGTTGTAGAGGTGTTTGTATCCTGCTGTTTTACTTTTTTTTTTTTTTTTTTTTTTTTTTTGAGATACGTCTGACTGGCTTGGAACTCACGATGTAAACCAGACTGGCCTTGAACTCACAGAGATCTGCCAGTCTCTGCTGGTGGAGCGCTGAGATTAAAGGCATGTGTTACCACACCCGGTTGGATGTTTATATATATATATGCTCTAAAGCTGTGCAAGAGTCTCTGCTGTGTGTCTGCCTCTGCTTCTGAGCCTTACCAGGAAGGAGCACCTTTCATGTCTGCACTTCTGTCAGCAGCCTGTTTAAGGCAGTCTGTACCCTTTCTGTCATGATTCTAAATGTATTTCCAGCCTCTTCGTTTCCAGTTCAAAGGCACTTCCACATTTTTAAGCATCTGTTACAGCAACATCTCACTTGCAGGGACCAAAATGTATCAGTCAGCCGTAGTCAGAGAAGCAGAACCAGTAAGAGAGGTCTGCTAAAAGGTTATGGCAGGCGTTGGTTTGTGTCATTATGAGGGTTGGCCTAACAAGTCTGTCATAAACTTGGCTGTTGAAAAGGACAGGAACGAGACTATTGCTGCTGCCATCCAGAGGTGGAATTTCTCCTAGGAATCTGAAGGTTTGCCTTTAAAAATTGATTTATTCTTTAGACAGGGTCTTGGTGTGAAGCACAGGCCGGACCAGAACTTCTGTCTTCCTGGCAAAGCCCATGAGTGCTGGTGTATATTTCTCAGTGCTGTCCATAACAGGTGTGCCACCACACTGTGCAGTTCTGCCCATAGGCTTTTCAGTGAATTGAATCCAGTCCACTCACATTATGTAGGCTGGTCTTCTTTACCAGTTCACTGATTATGGATGTTAATTACGTCTACAAAGTATGTTCACAGGACCCTGAGTGTATGCTTGAGTAACTGAGAGCTATAGCTTAAGCAAGCTAACAGATACAGTTCACTGTTAAGTCACCTGTCATCCCAGCACTCGGGAATTAAAGTCAAGAAAATCTCAAATTCAGGGCCAGCCTGAACTACGTAGCAAGATCTGTCTCTGAAACCAAGGGCTGGGGATTTACTTCACTGGTAGAATGCTTGAATAGTACAAGGCCTTGGATTTAATCCCTAGTACTGCATAAAACAAACAAACAAACAAAAAACCTGCCCACATTCTTATACTGATATAATAGTTTACTTTGAGCTGGATTGCCCATTATTTCTCTTGATTTCTTTCTTTTGATTTTTTTTTTTAACTCAGTGTTGGGCGGGGGGTGTCTCATTATGTAGCCCTGCAAATCTGAAAACTCAAGTTTCATCCCCAGAACTTGAGTAAAAGTACAAGAAGAGGACTGACTCCACAGAAGTTGTCCTCCGACCTATATGTGTGTGTGTGTGTGTGTGTGTGTGTGTGTGTGTGTGTATACATACACGTGTACATGCATACCATGCAACTTAGCATGCATACATATGCACACAAATTAATTTAAAAACTCAGTAATAAGGGGCTGGAGAGATGACTTAATAGTTATGAGCACATAACTCAGACGTTAAGAATGCTCTCTGCTCTTTCAGAAGTGCAGAGTTCAATATTAGCACCCACACCAGGTGGCTCACAAACGCCTGTAACTCCAACTCCAAGAGATCCAACATTCCCTTCTGGCCTATGTGAGCAGCTGCAATACATTTGCACATATACATACACACATACACACTGGCATAAATAATAAATTAAAAAAATCTATAAAACAGAAGGCATAATTTACACACAGTGAAACACAACATTTAATTGTAGTTAAGTTTTGATCAGCATAAGCTCTTGTGCAACCATCACTTTTTTTAAAAACCTGTTTTGTTTTTTTTTTTTTTTTTTGGTTTTTCGAGACAGGGTTTCTCTGTGTAGCTTTGCGCCTTTTCCTGGAACTCACTTGGTAGCCCAGGCTGGCCTCGAACTCACAGAGATCCGCCTGCCTCTGCCTCCCGAGTGCTGGGATTAAAGGCGTGCGCCACCACCGCCCAGCAAAACCTGTTTTTTTATGGGCAAGAGAGAGTGAGTGAGTGAGTGTGTGTGTGTGTGTGTGTGTGTGTGTGTGTGTGTGTGTACAGGTGCCCAAAGAAAGCATCATATCCCTTGGAGTTGGAGTTACAGGCAGTTGTGCTCCAACCTGCATAGGAAGAACTTGAGTCTTCTGGAAGAGCAGCAAGTACTTTTAGCTACGGAACCATCTCTCCAATTCCAGAGCCATCGCTTTGAATCAAGAAAAAAGCATTCCCATCACCCTATATGTTTTGGTTGTTTTGTTTTGTTAACAATCTTCCACAGCTACAAGCAACCAATTAAAAGCTTTTTCCCAGCAAGCCTGTATGTGTGGTGTGTACCAGTGCAAATGCACATGTGTGCATGTGTGCGTGCTTGCGGATGCCCAAGGTTGACATGGGGAGTCTTCCCCCATCACTCTCCTTATCTTTGAGGCAGGGTCTCTTGACTGAATCCACAACTCACAGACACAACTAGTCTAGCCAGCCAGCTTGCTCCAGGATGACTTTGCCACTGGAACCACAGGCAGCTGCTACTCACTCTATTTACGTGGGTTCTGGGGACCCAAATTCCAGTCCTACACTTGCACAGCAAACATCTTATCCCCTTTATCCCCAGCCCTCCCTAACCCAAATTTGTATCACTATAGATTGGCTTTTCCTATTCTGGGACTTCATATATATGAGTTCACACAGTATGTTCTCTTTACTTTCTTCTTTCATGCACATTTTTTTTTTGGTTCATTTATATTGTTACATGTACCAATAATTTATTTCTTTGTTTTTTTTTTTTTTCCAAACTTTTTGGCTGTTACAAAAAAAAATGTCTTCATGAACAATTAAATGGTGTTTTTGGTAAGCCTGTGTTTTAATCCTTCCTGGGTAATAAACAACTAAGTACAGTATTGCTGAGTTGCATGGTATGCAGAATTTAACTTCATTAAAAAACAAAAATAAAAACACTTCGAAAATGATTGATCCAAAGAACTCCAGCTGCTGTTCATCCCCACCAATGTTTGGTTTCTTTTTTGTTTGACTTTAGCTTTGTCTGAATGTTTGTCTGTGTACCATGTGTGCCTGAAGAGGACGGCAGGTCCCCTGGAGCTGGAGCTATACATAGTTGTGGGACACCATGTGGGTGCTAGGAATCAAACCCCAGGTCCTTTGGAAAGAACAGCCAGTGCTCTTAACTGTTGAGCCATTTCTCCAGCTCCAATTGTTTAGTTTTGTTTTTGATACAGGGTTTCACAATGTAATCCTGACTGTCCTGGAACTCTGTAGACCAGGCTAGCCTCGAACTCCCAGCGATGCACCCGCCTCTGCTTCTGCCTCCCAGGGCTGGTTGTCACTAGTACTTGCAATTGCCCATCTCTTTCAAGTCTAGCCATTTTAATGGGTATGAAAGAGCACGGCTATAGTTTTAATCTGTATTCCTCTGACAACTAATGGTGGCGAATGACTTTTCACACACTGTTGCTACTCACATATTTCTCTGCTGTGAAGTGTCTGTTCAAGTCTTTTACAGGATTTCTCTGAGTACCCTGGCTGTCCTGAAACTAGCTCTGTAGACCAGGCTGGGCTCAAATTCAGAGATCCAACTGCCTCTGCCTCCTGAGTGCTGGGATTAAAGGTGTGCACCACCAGCACTTGGCTCTTTTACTTATTTTTTAATTGGGCTGTTTGTCACGCTACTGATTTTTTTTTTAAGATTTATTTTTATTTTGTGTATATAGGTGCTTTTATTTGCATGTATGTCTGTGCACGTATGTGCCTGGTACCTGAGGAGGCCAGAGAGAGGATCAGATCTCCTGGAACTAGAGCTGCAAACAGTTGTGAATTATTTATGCCAGTGTGTATGTGTTTATACATATGTGCACATGTGTTGCAGCTGCTCACATAGGCCAGAAGGGAATGTTGGATCCCTTGGAGTTGGAGTTACAGGCGTTTGTGAGCCACCTGGTGTGGGTGCTAATATTGAACTCTGCACTTCTGAAAGAGCAGAGAGCATTCTTAACGTCTGAGCTGTTTCTTCAGCCTTATAAATATACTTCAAAGTTGGTTTAAGAAACACTATGCAGATCAACACTATGGGCTACACAAAAGATGCTTTTTAAAAAAATGCCTGTCTGTCTGTCCATGTGCGTGCAGACCTATGTGTATATTACAGCACACATGTGAGGTCAGAGGACAACGTTGGTGTTGGTCTTCATCTAGTCTCACTTTTTTGAAGCACACTCTTTGTTGTTTGCTGCTGTGTACATCAGGTGGCCCACAAGCACCTGGGGATTCTCCTGTCTCTGCCTCCCATCTTGGCAGAGAATTATAGATGTGGGCTACCACTTGGCTTTATGTGGGTCCTGGGGTTTGAATTCAGGTCCTTGCATTTGCCTGACAAGTGTTTTGCTCATTGAACCATCTCCCCAGCCCATAAAAGATGTTCGTGTGCCACGTTTGATTTCAGCCCTATAGTTTCTAAGAGCTGATTTATACTTTTACTGCATATGCCGACTACAAGAGGGCCTTTTTGTACAGGGGCCTTACATTTCTGTTGAATGAAGGAATGTGTGAATGATGTGCCCTCTTGCATCTCCATTGGGACAATGAAGCCCATCTTGCCTCCAGTTTTCCAATGCTGGTCACTTTAATGGAGATGCTTTGTTTGGCTTCCCCTGGCAGTTGTCCCTTGAACACATGTGAAATTATTCATTTACACAGTTACTGAGCCTCTATCATGTGTATTACTCTGCCAGAATAAAGCACTGGCAGACTGAGGAGTTATGCATTTGCCAGTTGATTTTATATGTAGTTTACATTTGACTTAATAAAAGCAAATGGATTAGATTTTCTTTTCCTTTTTTTTTCTTTTTTTAAAGATTTATTCTTTGTGTATAGGTTTTTTGCCTGCTTGTATGTATGTGTGCCATGTGCATGCCCAGTGCCCAGTGAAGTCAGAAGAGGACTTTTGGATCTCCAGGAACTAGAGTTACAGATGCTTATGAGCTAAGATGTGGCTGATGGAAACCAAACCTGGGCCCTCTGCAAGAGCAACATGTGCTTACCCACTGAGCCATCTCTCCAGCCCCAGCTTTTTTTTTTTTTTTTTTAAAGATTTTTAAATTTAAATTTTAAATAAAGTTGTGTATGTGTCTTTGTGTGCATAAATGCCTTGAAGGCCAGCGGTTTGGAACTGGAGTTACAGATGGGTTGTGAGCTATCCTACATGCGTGTTAGGAAGCCAGCTCAGGTTGTCTGCAAGAGTATGTGCTGAATACATATTAACTGCTGGACCATTTCTCCAGCCCCTGGGTTAGCTTATCTTAGAATCTGTTTCAGCTATCTTTTTTTGTTTTTTTGTCTTATGTGTTTATCTCTGCTATCTGAGGAAAAGTAGACTCAATACAAACTATCTAGTAACTCCTCAGATGAGAATGAGTGAAAAATGAGTAGTGTTCTGAATTTCTGCAGACATGGCAAGTTTCTACCTTTCTTTTAAGGTCTATAAAGGATGAGTGGGTTGATTTAATTTAATTCCATTGCTGAAGTCAAATTGCATAATGGTTTGTAGTCAGGCTATAGCTGTATGCTGTCTTCATCAAGTTTGGTTGCAGCTAATAAAGACTTTCATAGGTCATCAAGTAGAGTTATTACCCTCTTTCTCCTGGCCCCACAGCTAGAACCATCTGTGCTGATGAGGGTCGTGCTCTTAACTTCGGTCAGGCTGCTCTATATTCTTGGGACAGCTTCCTGCTCCCCATTGCTTAGACTGTCTTTGGCCATTTTTATTTGTTTTGCTTTTCTCAGACAGGGTCTCACTATAGTCCTGGCTGTCCTGGAACTCACTGTGTAGCCCAGGCTGGCCTCACACTCACAGGGATCTGCTACCTCTGCCTCATTCAGTGCGGAGATTAAGGGCGGGAGCCACCACTCCTAGCCTGTCCGTTTTAAAATTAGCAGGAGGCTGAACTCTGTAGAAGTCAACTTTCCTTGTGTAGTAAGAATGAATCCTCCAATTACGAATGTGTTCGGAATACTCTCATGTAATCAACCCAGCCAATCTCAGTCTCTCTCCCTCTGCCCCTCCCTTCCTCCCTCTTCTTCCCCTTCTTCCCTCCCCTCTTCCACTTCTCCCTTCCCTTTCCTTCACCTATTCCTTGTTCCTCTGAGGCAGTGGTTCTCAACCTGTGGGTCGTGACCTCTTTGCAGGGGTGTTGAACGACCTTTTCACAGCTGTCACATATCAGATATCTTTCATATCAGGTATTTATAGTACAATTCATAGCAGTAGCAAAATTTCAGTTATCAAGTAGCAATGAAAATTTTATGGTTGGGGGATCACCACAACACGAGGAGGAACTGTACTGAAGGGTCGCAGCATTAGGAAGGTTGAGAACCATTGCTCCGGGGCTTTTTCTTCCTGTATTTTACCATCATGGGGGTAATAGCTGCACTTGATAGATACCATTTTCCCCATGTATGTTATGTTTAATAAAACAAGTTTAATAAACAACAACAACAACAAAACCCCAAGGGGCTGGAGAGATGCCTCAACACTTAAGAGCCCTGATCTATAACTCCGATTCCAAGGAATCTCTTGCTGTCCTCTGGCTTCCTTGAGTACCAGACATACATATGGTGCATAGACATACATGCAGGTATACACATAAAGCACCCCCCCACACACACACAAAATGAAATACAACCAAAATAAAACCAAAATGAGTACATCCATGTATGAAGCTGAATAACATGTCCGGAGTCTGTAGTGGATACAAAGTGTGTTAGTTGACTGGACCTGGGCTTTTTTTCCTCCACCTTTACTTGGCGCACTCTCCTGAAAAGGAAGCCAGGGAGATTAAGAGTGGCTCCTATCTGATAATAGCTTAGTAACCTAAGAGGAGGCATTTCCCACGGCTGCAACTGGAGCCCAGTAAAAGCCTAACGAACTGTCCTTGCCTCTGCAGTAGTCAGTTTGTCTCTGCTGACAAATCAGAGGAACTGAGCAAGAGAAATATGACAGGAATATGGAAATGAGGAAAAAGAGAAATTGGTACTTCTAATTTGTCCCCAGGACTGTGTCTACTCTTGCCCAAGCTTAATACCATGCCAAAGGAGGAGGAAATAGGCTCTGTGTTCTAAGTTACCAAGAATATCATGCCAAAAAATGGCAAAGACTTACATTGTTCAGAATGTGTTACTTCAAATGCATGTTTGATAGGTTCAAATCTTGTCTAGTTATTTTTGCTATCAAAGACTTAGATATACTTAAATTTTGTATTCCCACTAGTGGTGAGCTTGGGCTCCAGTTTCTCCATGTCCTTACCGTGTTTGAGACACTGTGACCACGACAACGCTCCCCCCCCCCCACAGGGTTTCTCTATGTAACAGCTCTGGCTGTCCTAGAACTTGCTTTGTAGACCAGGCTGGCCTTGAACTCACAGAGATCCTTCTGCCTTTACCTTCTGAGTGCTGGATTACAGGTGTGCGCCACCACTGCCAAAAGCTCACGGCAATTATAAAGAAAACATTTAGTTGGGCCTGGCTCACAGTTTCAGAGGTTCAGTCCCTTATCATCATGGCAGGAAGCATTGCAGTGTGCAGGCAGACATGGTGCTGTAGCTGTAGCTGAGAGTCCTACATCTTGCAGGCAACAGGAAGTGGACTGACACCCTCGGGAGTGTCCTGAGCATAGGAAACCTCAAAGCCCAACCCACAGTGGCACACTTCCTCCAAGAAGGCCATATCCACTCCAACAAAGCCACACCTCCTAATAGTGCCACTCCCTATGAGATTATGGGGGCCAGTTACATTCAACCACCACACCATGTGAGGTGGTAGTCTTTGCATGCTTAACATTCTCATGTGTCATTGGCAGCATAATGCCAGCCCCAGTTATTACATATTATTACATATCCAGTATTTTGGCTTTGACCCATTACTGTAAATCTTACAAAGGCAGGGAAGGACCTTGTCCACCTTCACTACGAATAGCCCGGTTCCCAGTAGCTGCAAAACTGTGGTTGGTCGGCAAGTAATGAATGAAGGAAAAGTAAAGAGAAGTAGCCTGGTGGTGAGGACTTGAGCTGGGTCCTGGTTCATTCATTTATAGAATGAATTTGATAATGTCTTACAAGTAGGAGTTTGGCGAGATTAAAAGAGCTCACATGTAAAACCTTAATGATCAGTACCTGGCATATTGCCATTATCTGATATGTGGCAGCAGTTATTTTAGAGAGAGGTCAGCTGGCCAGTGGATTGTTAGTACCCTTGGAGTTTAAAAATCCTCATTCTGAGGCTGGAGCAAACTGCTCGGTGGTTAAGAGCACTGGCCGCTTTTGCAGAGGACCTAGGGTTCTGTTCTCAGTACCCACATGGCGGCTCACAACCACCTATAGCTCCAGTTCCAGGGGATCTAGTACCCTTTTTTGGTCTCTGAAGACCATATATGGTGTACAGACATACATGCAGCAGAACACTCATACACCCAAAATAATAATTAAAAAATCCTCATTCAGTGAATAATAGTACTGTTATGTGGCCTGACCTCAGTGTCTGAAGTGTTTCCTCTGTTAAATTGGACTGTTAAGTTAGTTATCTCCTAAGGGTCCTTATGTGGTTTGCATTTGATCTTTGTAGTTGTTACTGCATTTGTTCCAGCAATCTTGACCATGTCATGCTGTCTCAGCCTTACTGATATAAGAATTGTCAACCTCAGAATCAATTTCAGAAGTCTCTTAAGTGGTAGAGTTGACTTAAAATAGCTTTATAAAGTAACTTTTATTTGCTAATATAAAAATTATTTTAAAAATTTTGTAGATTTATGTGTGTGACTGTTTTGCCTATATGTATGAATGTGTACAGCGTGCATGCCTGATGCCCAGAGATCAGAGGAGGGCATTTGATCCCCCGGAACTGGAGCTATGGATGGCTGTGAACCACCACATGGGTGCTTGGAACAGAATCTGGGTCCTCTGCAAGAGCAACAAGTGCTCTTAGTCGCCGAGGCGTCTCCAGCCCCTATTTGACAGTTTTATGTATGTATATATTGTGTCATATTTACACTCTCATTCTCTCTGGAACCCTTCTTCCAACACATTCCCCTTCCTTTCATGTCTTTTCTCCCCCTGAGCTCACCCACTGAGTTTAATTAAGGCTGCTTACTTGTGCATGGCTATGGTGTTATTTACTGGGTCATGGACACTTAATCAGTGTTTATACTATTGACGAAAAGTGATTTTTTAAAAAAAGATTTAAAAGTGTGTGTGTGTATACAAGAGAACTCAAGAGTCTAGAAGAGAGCATTGGCTCCTAGAACTAAAATTATAGACGGTCATGATCTGCCTGATGTGAGTGCTGGGAACTAAACTCAGGTCCTCTGAGAGAGCAGCAAGCACTGTTAACTGTAGAACCATCTCTGCAGACTAGTCATTTGTTTTTTGAGACAGACTCTTATGTAGCCCAGGCTAGGCTTCAACTCCTGTGTCCTTGAACCTCCTGATTCTTCCTTTATCTCCCAAATGTTGGGATTAAAGATGTATATTAATTACTATCACTAACTTTAAAATATTTTTGTTGAGACAGAGTTTAATTATGTAGCCTTGGCTGGCCTGGAACTTGTTATGGAGACCAGGCTGGCATTGAACTCTTAGAGATCTGTCTGCCTCTGCCTCTGCCTCTTGAGTGCTAGGATTAATGGTCTGTGCTACAATACCCAACCTTAAAAAAAAAAAAAAAAGATGTTATTATTTTAAAAAATAAACTCTTGACTTAAATGAAGCATAATGATTTTATATGCCAGGCTGTGAATGACCACTCAATGATCAGTGAATTGGAGGAAGCAAGTTGCCATGGTAATTGCCATGGTAGCTTGGTGAGTTTTTTAGGGGAAGGCGTGAGAAGGATGCTGAAAATTGAACACCAGGTCTTGCAGTGTGAAGCACATGCTGCCCCACTGAGCCTTCCTCCACCGCAACTTCGTGGTTTGTGGAGTTAGGTTGGGCTCAGCGGTTAGCGAGATTTGCTTCAGAAATGTGTGTCTGTCCATTTGCTATTCTGCTGATCAGTCAAGGAAACCAAATGATCCTTAAGAGCCAGTTTAAGGTATGGCCAGTTATGCCCCTGGTGTCCTTGGTAAACATGGGGTAAGTTTGCAGATAGTGTAATGAGGCTTGAGAGAAAGTATTGGGCCAGTTTGCCCACTAAGGAGGGGTTTGGTTTCACCTAGAATTTCTGTCGTTTAGATCTTTGTTTAATGAGAGGAGCGAAGGCTTTGGATTCCATTTAATAGTGATGTCCTGAGGCATGAGTCTCGGTGTCTTCATCAGTGTGCTGGGGAGACCCTTGAAGGGGTTCTGCCAGCATTAAGTGGACTGTAATTGTGCACCTAGCATACCAGAAGCTCTTGGTTCTTTTCCTCTGCTAAGCTTGGGTGCTGGCCCGGACCTGTTTTCCAGGTGGAAGATGGTGGGCCTTTAAAGAAGCAAGGCCTTCAGATGTCAGCGTGCGACTCTGAGAAAGGACTGGTGTAACTCAGGAGACCGGTGAGCTCTTGCAGCAGTGCATTGTTGGAGTAAGGCTGCCCATGGGCTTAGCCTTCTTCCTCTGCTGCGTTTTGATGCCGCCCCAGTGCCTCTCACCAGAGGCCACCCCTGACCTTGGACATTCTCTCCAAAACTGAGAACTAAACACACCATTTTTCTTTATAAACACCCAGCTTCAGTAATGTAATTATAACAACAGGAAAATGTTTTTATTACATTCTATTTTTTTTTTTTTTCCAAGACAGGGTTTCTCTGCGTAGCTGTCCTGGAACTCACTCTGTAGACCAGGCTGGCTTTGATCTCACAGAGATCTGCCTGCCTCTGCCTCCAGAATGCTGGGATTAAAGGTGTGCGCCACCACTGCCTGGCTCACATTTTATTTTTTAAATAATCTGAGTTAAATATTTTTGAGTAGGACTTTGTTGGGCCCTTTCTTACGCTTATTTAACCACATGCCCTGAGATTGGCAGTCGAGTTTATTTTTCTTATCATTTGCAAATGCTGTAAGAAATTTGGAATTTGTACAGACCTTGGAATGTGAAATAAATTTTATACAGAATTAGTAAGTTTGCTTTAGGCAGCTTTCTGAGATCTGGCAAATTCAGACAAGAAATGAGAATTGCTTTCACAGTGGCATTCCCACCTAGAACATAGTTGGCAGTAGTAAGAAAAGGTTATGCAATCGCATTCCTTATCAACTGTGCATTGAAGCGTAATGTCTCCTAAGCTCTGGAGGAAGTCCCCTGCTCCTTTCCTGTCTGTCAAGCTGATTGTGGGAAGGGAGGGAGAGGGTCAACCAAAACCGTGTCTGTGTCCGCACTCGTGTGTGTGTGTGTGTGTGTGTGTGTGTGTGTGTGTGTGTGTGTGTGTGTCCCCTTCTACTTGGCATAGTAATAAAAAGAAAGTGATGGTGTGTGGGGCCAGATGAATAGCTGGAAACCTCTCTGATGTTGGCAGTTGGGGAATGAGAAGAATGGTGAGCCCAGGCCTGTGTGCTTCCTTCAGCTTCTCAGAGACGCCAGAGTCACAGCCACTCGAATTAAACATATACACGGAGTACAAAAAACACAGCTGCAGGCGAAGGCTGGACTAAGTGGCCGTTTAAGTAAGTGGCTTAGTTCTGCTCACTAGGAGAATAAGAAACCTCAGATCTTAGGGTGGTGATGGGGCAGAGGTGATTTCCACCAGCCGCACTCTCTTTCCATGGTTTGGTTTGCTTTTCTTAAAAAAAAAATAAAAAGAAAAGAAAAATTAATAGCAGACTTGGAGTTTGTTAAGCAAGGATTTTAATATAGATTTAAAGATGAATATTAGGGTAGAGGGAGAGGTGCTTAAGGCAAGGAGATCTATCGATCTATATATGTATATATACATATCTATATCTATCAAGTGTGTAACTAACAGATAAATGCAGGCTTTTTCAAGAGAGTCACCTCACCTAACATTCTTTAAAATTTTTTTCACGTTTTTTATTATTTTTGTGGGTATGTGTATGGGTACACGTGTGTTACAGAGCATGCGTGGAGGTCAGAGGACGGCTTGTGCTGTTTTCTCTTTCCCATGCGGGTTCTGGTGATTGAACTCAGGTTGCCAAGCTTGCTGAAGCATCTCAGATGCCCCTAAAATTCTGGCCTTCACATGCACATATACATGTGTTTGCACACACGCCGACACATGTGCGTACCTGCACACACACACACACATACACAGACCATGAACCGAATCCTTGCTTCTCTCACCCCTGGTGGTTTCCCCACTGTACTTAGAATAGCATTTGGTTTCTTCATATGACTTACAGGGCGCACACATGATGTCTGCGGTCCCCACATCCCTGTCTGCCACATCTTCCCTTCCTCTCCAGCCAGATATACTGTCATCGGTTGGTCTAATTTCTGTCACTTTCCTCGTCACCAGCTCTCATCACAGGCACTTTCTGCTGGCAGCGTTCAGTCTATGATTTTTCTGTTACTTGGACAAGTTTGGAACTAGTTTTCTACTTGATGGCTTTTATTTTATTAATTCATCCATTTATTTTTTATTATTTTTTAATTAATTTATTTTTTTATATTATATGCATTGATGTTTTGCCATGGGTGTTGGGTCCCCTGGAACTGGAATTACAGACAGTTGTGAGTTGCCATGTGGTTACTGGGAATTGAACCCAGGTCCTTTGGAAGAGCAATCAGTGTTCTTAACCACTGAGCCATCTCTCCAGCTCCCTCCATTTATTTATTTAAAAAAAGCTTTAAAATTTATTTTATTTTATGTGCATTGGTGTTTTGCCTGCATGTATGTCTGTGTGAAGGTGTCAGATCTTGGATTTACAGACAGTTGTGAGCTGCCATGTGGGTGCTGGGAATTGAACCCGGGTCCTCTGGAAAAGCAGCCAGTGCTCTTGACTGCTGAGTCATCTCTCCAGCCCCTTTTTATTATATTTATTTGTGTGGTGTGTGTACCTGTATTTGCCTGGGTAAAGGAGTCCAAACGAAGGTATCAGATCCCTGGGAACTGGAGTTATAGATGGTTGTGAGCTACCATGTGGTTGCTGGGAATTGAACCTGGGTCCTCTTCCTCCAGAAGAGTGGTCAGGGCTCCCAACTGCCGAGCCATCTCTCCAGCCTCTGTTCATTTATTCTGAGGCAGGGTCTCACTATGTTGCCCTGGCTGGCCTGGAACTCACAGAGATCTGTCTGCCTCTGCCTTTGCCTCCAGAGTATTGGGATTGAAGCATGTGTCATTATGCCTAATGGCTTATTGTTTTGTCTTCCTGTGTTCTTAGATTATAAACTCCATGAAAGAAAAGTCATGTTTTTGTTTTTTAATTTATTTATTTTGTTTTTTGTTTTATTTTTAAAATTTATTTATTTATTTCCCGAGACAGGGATTCTCTGTGTAGTTTTGGTGCCTGTCCTGGATTTTGCTCTGTAGACTGGCCTCAAACTCACAGAGATTCTCCTGGCTCTGCCTCTTGAGTGCTGGGATTAAAGGCATGCACCACCACTGCCTGACATTTATTTATTATTTATTTATTTATTTATTTATTTATTTTTTTTTTTTTTTTTTTTTTTTTTTTTTTTTGGGGTCCATGCTGGTAGATCAGAGAGACAGAACGAGCCACAGCTATCTCACCTTGCCAGTTCCTCAGCTGGTCCTGTTTCCTCAGACTGGAAGCTTCTATGTCTTCATCCCAATGGCTCTCAGCTGAACTGCTGCTGGAAAGCCTGAAGCTTAACCAGCCACATGCTTAACCAGCCAAATGCCTAACCAGCCAAATGCCTAACCAGCCAAATGCCCCTGGTTTCTGGTCCCCACGCCTTATATATCTTTCCACTTTCTACCACCACTCCCTGGGATTAAAGGCTGGCTTTCTGGGATTAAAGGCGTGTCACCATGCTTGGCTGTTTCCAATGTGGCCTTGAACTCACAGAGATCCAGAGGGATTTCTATCTCTGGAATGCTAGGATTAAAGGTGTGAGTGCCACCATTTTCTAGCCTTTGTATCTAGTGGCTGTCTGTTCTCTGACCCCAGATAAATTTATTAGAATACACAATATTTTGGAAAACACAATACCACCACATCTCCTCTCTTTTTGTCTAAAATTAAAAAAAGCTTATAACTAATACAAGAAAAAACTATCCAATAAGTATATACAATATATACAGCCAAAAATTACATTAATGATGTCTAGTCCATTAACATTTGACAGATTCAGATAAAAACTCCATTATATATATTAACAATGTCCAGTCCAGTAACATCTGATAAACTCAGACCATAAAATTTTCATTACTTATCTTATTTAAAGCAAGTAGTTCCTTTTTAAAAGTAGATTCCATAATCTCCCTTTTTATCTTATCATATCCATATTTTCTTTTTTCTTTTCATAATAGATTCATTAGTCTACCTTTTGTCATTTTTATATCTTCCCCTTTTTCTTCAGTGTAGATTCAATGATCTACCTATTTATCCTATTATTTCTTTACCTTTTTTCTCAGAGTAGATTCAATGATCTATCTCATATCTTATTCTCTTTTTCTTTTTGCTTTCTAGGGGTGAAGATATCTTTAGGGAATCTTGAAAAGAAAATTTTTGGGTTAATTTTCAAGTCCTGTATCATTTGTCCAGTCTCTGCATAAAAGGAAAGTTCAGGGCTTGTTTCAAGTCCTTGTTCAAGTAGTCTGTCAGGCTGGGTCATCTCAGCTAGCCATCTCAAAATTGTCCTCACCAGTTTGTAGTCCAAAGTCGATTTTTCCATGGTGTTAATCAGCTTAATGGCTTTATCATAGTCCCTGTGGAATCATCGTTGTAGGATCCTGTCATCTTTTTGAAGATTTCAAAGTCACTGTTAGGTATGGTCATGGTTTCCTGCAGACTTTTTTTTTTTTTTTTTTTTTTTTTGCCTCCTCTGTGGTTTGGAGTAATCACAGTCTGATAAATGTCTGTCTCTCGGAACCATGAACATTCTTCCCTAGAACAGAAAATCTTCACAACAATTTCTCCCCACCATTTGTCTTGGCAAGCTTTTCCAAACTGACCTTTGCCGATGCTTTCTTGTAACACGATGGTCCTGGCAATTCTTCTCTGAACCAGCAGCAGTAAACCCTTCGTCCCAGGTAGCAGCATCACCGCAGTCATCAACACGATGAGAAGGAGCTGGCAACGTGGAGCAGTAGCCACTGCTTCCATGGTCTCACCACTGTTTGTGGTTCAGTCTGGGCCAAAGCTTCTCCCAAGCCTCCTAGGCCGTCGTCAAACTCGGAATCCTACTGCCTCTGCCTCCTTCAGCAAATCCTACTGGCGTGTGCCACCACAACCGGCTGAGTGTAGCTTGGGCCTGAGCTCGGGCTCACAAGGCCACAGGCAAACAGCTTTTTCATGAATTCGTACCACGAACGTTGGGCGCCAGATGTAGCAGGATTTCTTAAAAGTTCTTATTAATAAAATCAAACCCGAGGCGAATTATTGGGGTCCATGCTGGTAGATCAGAGAGACAGAACGAGCCACAGCTATCTCACCTTGCCAGTTCCTCAGCTGGTCCTGTTTCCTCAGACTGGAAGCTTCTATGTCTTCATCCCAATGGCTCTCAGCTGAACTGCTGCTGGAAAGCCTGAAGCTTAACCAGCCACATGCTTAACCAGCCAAATGCCTAACCAGCCAAATGCCTAACCAGCCAAATGCCCTATTATTTATTTTTTATTTTTTGAGACAGGGTTTCTCTGTATAACCCTGGCTGCCCTGGAACTCACTCTATAGACCAGGCTGGCCTTGAACTCATAGAGATCTGCCTGCCCCTGCTGGGATTAAAGGTGTTTTATCCTTTCTGTTTCTAGCACATACTGGCACTTGGTAGGTATCTGAATGACAGTTTGCTAATTTCTGCTTACTGGGAAAGTAAGACACCTCAGATATCTGTAAGAAAATGAAGGTCAGAATAAGAAAAATGAAACAAAAAAGCAGCAAACAGACCCTCTCTGTCTTTGGCTTAAATATTTTAGAATTTAATGTAGATGGTATTTCCTTTGGTAAATTTTTCTTTTTCTGTTATTGTTGTGTTTTGAGACAAGGTCTCTGTATAGCATTCAGGCCGCCCAGCTTTTCAGACTTGCTATGTAGCCCAGGCTAACCTTGAGTAGCAAGTCTCTCCTAGCTTGGGTGCTGGGCCGCAGGCATGTGCACGGACACACTTTCTGGGGAGCTGTTCTTCCTTGTCATTGTTGGATTAGGGTCTTCTGTTGTTCTGTGATACCGTGGGCATCCCTAGTTCACGACAGCGCTTTTATTGTAATAGTACATTTTTATATAATAATAATGAGTTTATTCCTGGAGGGGAAGGGTTCACTTCATTTCGTCCACAGCCCTGGTTGGTACTTAGAAAACTGATGCTCATGATGGTTGTCCTTATTACTTATATTTGTTCAGAGAGGAACAACTGTTGGGATTGAGGAGTATGCGCAAAAACAAACAGCTTTTACTTTGGTAGATTACAATGCTCATTGGTTCCAAGAATCTTGGTTCCTTATAAGTTTTTAAAATTCACTAGGTTATGACCTTTTAAAATGTGTTTTATTTTATTCTATACTGTTCTTTGACAATTTCATGCAGGGTAGTCTGAGTTTTGGGTAATTTTATGCTCCATTTACTGTCTCATTTTCCTGTTAGTCTGTCAGTTTTCCCCTCTCCCCTCTATATTTATTTCAACCTTTGGAGCTAACTTTTTTTGATGAGTGGAAGAGTTGATACTGGGGCTTAAACCTAGTGCCACATACACATAGGCCATCACTCTACCACTGAGCTACATTCCCAGGCTCTAAAATTAATTTTTAATCCTTTTTTTTTCCCTTGAGGCAAGGTCTCACGTTTTCCGGGCTGGACTTGAACTTGCTATGTAGCTATGTAGTTGAAGATAACAGTGCACTCTGACCTCCCTGCTTCTACTTCCTAAATGCTTGGATTACAGGCATGTGCCACCATGCCTGCCTTAATTTTTAATCTTGGTTAGGGAAAATTACAAACATATAAAAGTAGAGACTGATGTGAACAAGTCAAGCCTTATCACATACCATGCTCAGCATATGGCCAGGCTTATTTAACTTTATTCCCTCTCTCCTCTTCCATATTTTAAAACAATATTTTAAATCCCAGACATTCTACCATTTCATGTGTAAACACTTTGGAAAGATATAATCAATTTAGAAACTAGTTAACTCTTGGAAAATCTGACAGAAAAATTCCATTTGTCTCCTTGAATCTGAGTCTGCATGCCAGCTGGTGAATTTCCATGTATAAACCACTCCCAAGGTTTGACTCACTATTGAAAGCATATACTCCATTGTAATTGCTCAGACAGTTTGCTAGAATGTGCTGTGGTGGTTACGTTAGGCCTCTGTTGGGTGGAGGGAGGGTACTAACGAGTGAAAACTCACACATTTTCCTCTTTGGAGATGTGTAAAGACAGATGATGTTCTTTGGCATTATGTGTTCTAAATATTTTAAGAGGTGTGTATAAAACAAGAGTGAAATATGCTTTGTGGATTCAATAGCGTAAATTCCTGTAGTTCTTTTGGGTAAATTCCCAAGAGTCACATTGAAGAGAGAGAAGGAAAACCCCACAACCCAGAAGATTCAGAACTAGAAAGACTGCTGAGCCTTGGCAGGAGATCCTGATCCTGAGCAAACCACACTGTGTGGTGTGAGTGTGGTCAGCTGTGTGAGGGAGTTAAGAGTGGTCACCTACGTGGCTGTAAGTTCCTGTAATGAAATTTCCCACAGGACGGGAAACCAAAGCTCTATTTTCTTTGAGTCTATATATTTAAGGATTGTTAGCTTGTGAGAGTGAGAACTTGGCGCAGAGCTAATGGTCACTAGAATACTTCCTTGTGAGGAAGTGAAGGGGAATAGAAACAATTGTAATCACCTTTAATTAAAAAAACAAAAAAAACCCCTCAAACCCCCAACTATATAGAAGAATAAATCTCTGGATCTAAGAGGCATAGGTCCTAGCCCTGCTTGCTCTTTATCCTGTATTAGCAAATCTTTTGCCCATGGTTGATAAGAGATAGTAGATGTGGTGATCTCATGTTTTGGCAGTTCCTTAGAAAAAGTGGACTTTTATTCACTCTTAGTTGATACCTCTAGTAAAGTCTTCATTACACAGTACCTCAGATAAGGATTTTGTTATCATCATTTCTGTGGTCTTAGCATTTAGAATGTGATCACTTGGAAAAATATTTGTTGACACATGATAATCCCTTTCCAACACTAAGATGAGGTGATTTGTTATTTTTCCAGTGGCCTTGACCCAGAATGTGCTAATAATGATCATAATATGTAGATTACCTCTTCCTAGAAGTTCTGTTTGTTCTCAGGCTCTGGATTATTCTCTTCTTTGGTGACCTTCCAGCTTGCTCTTTACTAACTTTTTAAATTAATGTGTACGATAAGGAGTTTCATTATGACATTTTCATGTATGTATATCATTGTACTTTGCTCCCTGGCACTATTTAATTGGTATTTTCAGACTGCAGTTGATTGTTGATAGGCGTGAAATCTTGGAAAGTGAAAGTATGCAAGGAAGGATTGCTGGGTTCCTTTTCACTTTTCCCTCTGAACTTTTCTATCAGTGGATTTCTCTTTGTTTTATTGTAACTGTTTGTTTGTTTGTTTATCCATTTATTTGTTTGTTTATGTGTTATAGGTGTTTCGCCTGCATCTATGGCTGTGTGTACCATGTGTGTACAGTGCCCACAGAGGCCACTGGAACTAGAGTTATGGCTGGTTGTAGGCTGTCGTGTGGTGCTGGGAACTGAACCCTGGTCCTCTGCAAGGCAGCCAGTGCTCTTCACTGCTGAGTATCTCTTCAGTTTCATGCACCTATACTCTCTGAGTTGCTCTGATTAAAATTTTGAATTCTTCTTTCTCTTTATCCTGTCTGTAATCAACTACTTCTCTACCCCTCTTGTCCACGCTACTGTCTTGTGGACTGTTAGTAGTACTTCATGACTGATTTCCTAGATTCTGCTCTTCCTTTTGTTCTCAGCAGCAGCCTAGATCATTCATTTTGTATATAAGTCAGGTCATGTCCCTTCTCTTCCAAAGCTCCCCATTCTGCTCTGAGTGAAAGCCCATTGGACCTTATCAGTCTTCTGCTAACTTCTGCTCTGTTGCTCGCCCTTGCTTGTGCTGCTGTAGCCACACCAGCTTCTTGCTGTCCCTTGAAAAGGATTGCCTCGTGGCATTTGTATTGGCTGTTCCCTCTGGCTGGAATGATTTCTTTTCTTACCACTGCCCGTTCTCTGCATCACTGGTATTTTCTCAATGAAGCCCATCCTAATGATATGGTGTGGTGACTTTGAGACCAGCCTGGTTCATGAGTCCCTGTCTCAGAAAAGGGAAAATAGTTTCTCTGTCCCTAATGTCTCTTTTTTCCCTTTGGGGTGGGTGGAGAGATGGGGAAGGAGATTGAGACATTTATATTACATTTATATACATGTTGTTGTTATTATTATTATTGCTTGTGGTGGTGTGAATATAACCCAGGGCTTCACTCTACCACTGAGCTACAACCCAATCTAAGAGCCAGGTAGTCTTATTTTTGTCTGTCTGTCTTGCTCCATTAGAAAATAAGTTCCATGAGGGCAGAACTTTATGTCTTGCCATGAATAGTGATATATTTCACTGAAAGGGTTGGCACACAGCAGGTGTCTACTCCATAACTGACAGTTGTTGAGCAGGGATGGTAATGCCTTTACTCCAATGGTGATTGCTTCCTAGCGTGGATTAGGCTCAGATTTGATATCTCACACTGAAAAAACAAGTTAAATAAATGAACTGTGAGCTGTTAAACAGTTTGATTTTTATTTTATGAGTATGAGTATTTGCCTAACAGTTTGATTTTTATTTTATGAGTATTTGCCTGCATGTGTCTGTGCACCATATGTGTGCCTGATGCCTGTGGAGGCCAGAAAATGTTGGATGCCCTGGTGGCTGTGAACAGCCATGTAGAAACTGAACCCAGGGCCTCTGCAAGAACAGCAAGTGCTGAACCATCTCTCCAGCCCAGTTTTCTTTCCCACCCTTCTTTTTTCCAACTGATGCTTTTACAGTGCCTAGAGCCAATACCAACAAAGTAGTATGTATAGTTGAGTATACTACCATTAACACTCTGTAACCTTCATGGTCACTCTCCAAGATAGGTGATAATATTGTTCATTTTTGTGTTTTTGAGACAATGTCTCATCATGTGGCAGAAGCTGCTGGCCTGCAGCTTCCTGTGTGGTCCAGGCTGAACCTTGAACTCTTGATCCTCCTGCTTTATCCTCTTGAGTGCTGAGATAATTGATGATGTCACCATGCCAGGCTCTAACAACAACAACAACAATGATAATTTATTAATAATAACAGTTTTGTGAGTTTAGATTAGGAAACAAGTATAGAGAACCTACTTAGCTTAGGTCCTGTGGCTAATAAGAATATGAGCTTAGATATGAAATCTAGATATGACCACAATGCTTTCCTGTGGCCATATTCATTTATTCATTCTCATTTCCCCCCTCCATTCCCTGGTCTACTCACCATTCTGTAAACATAGAGTCTTGGAGCTGGAGACATGGCTCAGTAGTTAAGAGTGTTTCCAGAGAACCCAAGTTCAGCTCTCAGAACTCACATCAGGAAGCTTACCACTGCCTGAGGCCCCATCTCCAGGGTGTCTGCCCTCTCCTGGCTCTGTGGGCATCCATACACAGTGCATACATTTACACAGACCATGTACATACACATAAATGAAATTATAAAAAAGACCGGTCTCAGCATGAAGTTCTGGTTGGCCTCAAATTTTTCATCCTCCTGCCTCATTCTCTAAAGATTAGGGTTACAGGTGTGTATCTGTCAGAGCCAGACCACATCATCTTCTTAAGTTATTTGTTAACAACCATTATGACAGTTGAAAAACAATTTATTCTAGATTTTTATTTATTTGGTTTTTTATCAAAAATTTTATATTCTCTTGCCGGGCGATGGTGGCACACACCTTGAATCCCAGAGTTCGAGGCCAGCCTGGTCTACAGAGTGAGTTCCAGGACAGGCTCCAAAGCTACAGAGAAACTGTGTCTCAAAAAACAAACAAAAAATTATATTTATTTATTTGTATATATGTGTGAGGACGCACTTATGGAGGTAAGAAGAGAACAATTTGTGGGAGTCCATTTTTCTCTTTCTACTATGTGTTCAAGGAATCTAGTTGTCAGGTTTGGTGGCAAGCACCTTTACTCACTTAGCCATCTTGCCAGCCCATACTGTGGATTTTTAATTAAAAAAAAAATTCCAATATTGTCATCCTTGTGTTCTTTCTAGAAATGAAAAATGTAATATATTTATTTATCTGCCAACTCTGATTAGACACTGATGAAAATTTGTTGTCAAATCCTTGTCTAATATTTGTTGACAAATACTGTTGTCAAACCGTGGCTATCCAGAGCTCAGACTGTGGTCTTCATGCACCCCTAAGAGCACTGAACTCAAACCTGGAGGAGGTGGTGGGGCACAGATCGGGGAAGGAGTGAATGAGAGTACGTAAGCTTTAGATAATCAAGAAAGAGCTGATACTGCTGACAGTTCCCCAGAAGACTCTTCCAAGGTGCCAGAAGTACTCCGAGCGGCGATTCTTCCCTAGAAGTTGGAATGTACTCAGTGAACTGGCACTGTCTGGTTATAAATGCATCTGCATTGTTTTTGAGAAGAAAGCCAAAAACATTTATTCAAAAAAAAAATCTGCAAGCTGGTATGTGGCATACTCCTGTAATATCAGCACTTAAAGGTTGAGTCAGGAGGATTTTTGAGATCTCTGTCTCAAAGAAACAGTGGAAGGAAGGAGAGGAGGGAGGGATGGAGGAAGAAGAGGGTGATAAGAACGGGCAAGAATGGGAGAGAGGAGCACAGTACACCAGCCGGGCGTCGAGTCGTTTAACAGTTGGTCTCTGGGCTGGGCTCGCCTTTAATTCCAGCACTCAGGACGAAGAGACAGGCAGATGTCCTAGGCCAGCCTGATCCTTCCAGGTCAGCTGAAGCTCCAGAGTAAGACTCTGCCTCCAAAACAAAAGAGCTCAAGGCCAGCTTTGGCTGGTGTGACCCTCTCTCCAAAACAAAACACCACAAAAAAAACCCCACTGGCCTTGCAATGCTTGTGATCCAGTTTTTCGTTTATAAAGTAACTGCTCAATCCACTGGTCTCCTGACTTGGGAACGAAAGGGTTGGATAGCTTAGGTCCTGAGGCTTTTGTTTAAAAAGCTTGACCAGTCCTGACTTTGTCATCATTTTTCTAAAGCTGGTAAAAAACAAAACAAAACAGAACAAAACAAGAGGTTAGAAGAACTTTGCTTATATTACTGCTCATATAAAAATAGAGTTCATTTTATTATGAAGTGAAGTAGACCTGGGTTCTGAAGAGGCTTAGTCAGTGGGTGACTCAAACAACCTTTACACAAGATGGTCTCATGTTCAAATCAGTTCAAAATACATTCCTTGACAACTTTCAGCTAAAATCCAGACTCTCACCTTGAGATTAATGTAAGAAATCTGTCATTAGCTTGCATCTTGATTCATCTATTCAGATTCCCCGCCCCCCCCCCCCAAAGTAAACCTACCACTGTTTAGGAGCAGACCTTTTCAGTCATAGCTTCCAGTGAAGTCCTGTTATTCTTAGTCATTCTCCTCCGAGTCCTTTTCCTGTGAATCAAAGATTGAGCTCATACCTTTGCACAAGATCTGGAGAGTATTTTAAGCTTGGCGTGTTGAGACCTGGCAGGCTTGACTAATATGTGGATAGACCAGCACATTAGAATGTTTGTAAAGTTCCAGGCCACAAACTGTGTTTTAAATGAATATTGGCATGTATAAAATTAATAATAAGCCGTGAGCAGCACAGAAACTCAAAGGCCTTTTGCACTGGGTCTCTGACTTTCCCGAGGCTCTCGCTGGCTCTGCATACTTTGCTCTGAGCAGTGCCAACATCGGGGTCAGGAGGGGTTTGCTCCTTTGCACTCTGCTGCCCTCTGCCCTCAGCAGGGCAGAAAGCTACTCTCTAGGTTCTTAAGCTCAACCCTTTGGAAATTTCTGAAAATAAGCTGGATTGGTTACTGTATTTCTAAATGTGACTCCACTCTACATACTAGGGATGCTCCACTTGCAAAGCTGGGAAAGGGCCCTGCCTCCATATGTTACCCATCCCTTAATTTATCATCAGATGCTGGCTCAGTTGGCATGGATGAAGGGGAGTGTTGTTGTCACGCAAAAACTAATCAGTTTTCCAGACTTGGTGGTCCGTGCCTGTCATCCCAGCATTTGTGAGGTACAGGGAGGAGCAGAAGTCTCAAGGCCAGACTCAACTGTATAGCAAGATTGAGGTCAGCCTGCCCTACATGAGACCCTGTCTCACCAAACCATTAATACAAAACAGAAAAACTACTCAATGCTTTTTAGTGATCTGTTGTAACAATTGTGCCTGATTGTTGGCTTAATGATGTAGTAGTCATACTCATAAAAATATAGATGTGCACTGTACTGTGACTAGCAGAATTGTTCAGATGACTAAGAATATGAATTCTAGTATAATTCACTTTGTGAATTTGGCCATTTGGGCCTTCAGTCAGCAAGTAGTGAACACCGACTCTGTGCCAAGCCCTGATAAGCATGGGGACAGCATGGGCGTTTAAAGGATGGTTTCTGGCTTGGACAGAGCAAAGGAACCTGTGTACAATTAATTTGGATGGCTCTGATAGAGCAATGGATAAGGGTGTGGGAGCATTCAGGGGAGAACATTAACTCTTGTTTCAGTTGAATCTGAGGTAATAATAAAAGTTGTAAGTCGGGTGTGGTGGTGCACTCTGGAGGCAGAGGCAGAAGGATCTTTATGAGTTTGAGGCTAGCCTGGTCTACATATTGAATTCTAGGAAAGCTGGCCTTGGTTTTTTTTTTTTTTGTTTTGTTTTGTTTTTTGTTTTTCGAGATAGGGCTTCTCTGTAGCTTTGAAGCCTGTCCTGGAACTCACTTTGTAGACTAGGCTGGCCTCGAACTCACAGAGATCCGCCTGGCTCTGCCTCCTGAGTGCTGGGATTAAAGGCATGTGCCACCACCGCCTGACTCTGGCCTTGATTTTTTAATTGAATAATATTACAGAGGCTGTTGCCCACTGACAGGGCTTCCGTGTCTGAAACCATTTCTTGTCATTTAGTCTGATGTGGCTGGTGGGTTGCTCAGCTCCTAGGGACAGGCAGTGCATTCTCTTTGTTCCCTGTGTGGCCCTCCACACATTGCAGCAACTCCAGAAACATGTAATGGACAGATGAGTATGATGCCTTTCTAGACACCACCTGCTGAAGTATCCCAGCTGTCATGGGGGAGAATGCCCACATTCCCTTAAAAGCAATGTAACTCCCTTCCAAGAGTGATTGTCAGAGGTTTAGGACTGTTGTCGTCTGGTTGTAGAAGAGTTCCTTGTCTCACGGGGCTCCTGGGAGCTGAAATGAGTACATGTAAGCATATACAACAGCGCCCAGCACACAGGAAGTACTGCCTTGTTACCTGTCATTGAACTCCACCTGAATGGCCTTTCCCCACTGGCAGCTCAACACTGCTGTGGTATGCAGAGGACAGGAAGGATTTAAGTGGCCGTCTAAATGCCCTTCGTGAATTGCAAGCACTGCTTATACTGTGTGAATTTTAATTTTCTGTCTGTGTTTTAGGGATTGAAAGGTATGGTTGGTATGGAATTGGATTTCTGTGAGAATTGTGAGCAAGGTAGACCCAGGTAGGTTTGCTCCTCCCTGCCTCCCTATCTAGTGTGTGTTGGTGTTTTCAGTTACATTCAGGTGGAATAGATCAGATTCGAGATTGATTAGGGAAACACAGGGTTTAATGGAGACCCAGTGACAGTCATGGTGTGTGCGGTATTGTGTGCTGTGCGTCTGGTGTCTTGGTAGAATGTATTGAATAGCTTGATGTGGTGGCACATACCTTTAATCCCAGCACTTGGGAATTTGAGGCCAGCCTGGTTTACATAGTGGGTTCCAGGAGGGCTACATAGAGAGACCCTGTCTCCAAAAAAAAAAAAGGATTAAATTGTAAGAAACAGTATAAGTGAAGTAGAAGTGTAGTGGTCGTAGAGCAGATCGAAGGCAGAAGTTCTTGTATTGATTCATTATATAAACCAATTTGAGGCATCAGTAGTCACCTTTAAAATGCAAATAATAGATTAAACTGAAGAGAGGGCTTGGTAGCCACCAGACTTCCACAGACAATGGTAAACTTTGTTACAGTTGACAGGCTCTGTCCATTGATCTGTAACCACTAGAGTTTGATTTGACGCAACATGCTTATGTTCCTCTCTCAATCACTGAGATTTGAGCAGAAGTATACCACATATGACTTTGGCTCCTGTGTCTGTCTTATAGCAGATACCCACAAAGAGTTCCAGACAGCAGCTTCATGTGGGTCCCCAAACCTTTTCCTGTATGAACATTTACCATCAGAGGTCATTGCTGTTCACATAGTTCCGGTTTTCTGTCATGTGTAGTTTGGTGAGATCCCATTTCCTATCAGTGCAGGGGGACTGTGTAACTTAGAGAACTTGGTGTCCAACACAGCAGTACTCTTCATAATCCCCCAGTGTAGCATAGGTTTTTAAAAGATTATTTTTGATTATGTGTATGGTGTGCGTGAGTGAGTGAGAGAGAGAGAGAGAGAGAGAGAGAGAGAGAGAGAGAGAGAGAGAGAGAGAGGAGAGAGAGAGAGGAGAGAGAGAGAGAGAGAGAGAGAGAGAGAGAGAGAGAACGAGTACATGTTGCTACTGTGCACTTGTGCAGTCAGAGGGCAGCCTTGGGTGTCAGCCCTCACCTCTTACCTTCTGAATCAGTCTCTCATTGTTTCATTGTTCCCTACTGTGTTGTGCACTCCAGAGTAGCTGGCCCTTGAGAGGTTGTGGGGTGGAAGGGTGGATTCTCCTGTGTCTGCCTCTGTCTCACTGGAGTCCGGAGATTATAGACATTATAGACTTCTGAATTTTTTTAAAACATAGATTCTGGGGAGCCAAGCATCAGGCTTGTGTGACAGGTACTTCTACCTGCTGCGCCATCATGCCAGCTCCTAATATTGTGGCCTTTTGTTAATACTGTGGTATATTTATAGGAGGTGCCCACGCACATACAAGCTGCATGCGCATTGAAGAACACAGGACAACTGTGGGAGTTGTCTTTCTCTGTCCAGCGTGGAGATTCCTGGGATGAACTCAGCTCACCAGACACTGCAGCCAGCACCTTTACCTGCTGAGCCATCCTGCTGGCTCCCCAGCACAGGCTTAAAATAATTGTTTGCTTTTTCCCCACCCGGTGTTGGGTTGAACCCAAGGCCTGCCATACACTAGGGAGTATCCTGTCCCTGAGGCACCAGACTGGCTCTCTCAGTCACACTGAACCAGGCCTTTAGTACATTGCTACAAGGATTAGTAGTTGAGGTGCTTCCTGTAGCAGGAGGAGCACGGTCTGGCATTAGAAACTGCTGCCTAGGAAGAGAGAGGAAAAGGGAGATTCAGACTGAACTTCCTCATTGCCTGGAACCTGCTGGTCTGAACTTGACTGGTTGGTCACTCAGAAAATTGCTTTTTTCTATTGTTCTGTTTTTATATCAGGGTGATAGTAATTGGTATCTACTTTATGGAAATACTGTGAGAATTAATGGAAGAGAAAGAATGAGATTCATTGAGGCATGCTGAGTGTTAGGCAGAGCCCTGTCAACCTTCACATGTTCTGTTTTGAATTTTGTCTTGTTAATTGACAATGTAGCTTTTTAGATGTAGGTGGATGATGTTGCTGTGAAAATCAGTGTGTTGACGTGTTTTAATGTAGATATGCAGGTGAAGCAAATATATGTTGCTTTATGTTATTTTGTGTATATCTACTAGCATATTATTTTATGGAAAAGGAAAGAAAATTCCTCCACGACATAGATTTTTGTTTCTGTTTTTAATCTTCTATGCTTGCAGCTGCTTTAGCCAAAGGCAGGGAGGAGACTAGGAGGTCTGAAATTAGAGACACTGATGTTTTGGGAAATTGAGCCTCTTGACCTAGGGTTTGCTGAAGTTGATGCAGAGGAGCCAAAGCAGGTTAACATTTTCAGCACTCAAAGTGAGTGTGAGTCCGGGTTGGTTCTTTTTAATTGTTTTTTGAGACAGGGTTTCTATGTGAAGCCCTGGCTGCCCTGGAATTCACTCTGTTGACCAAGCTGGCCTCGAACTCAGAGATCTGAGTGCTGGGATCAGAGGTATGTAACATACTGCCTGGCTGAATCAGGGTCGTTTATAGGTGTAGTTTTGATTCATGTCTGTCTCCATCTGCAGATAGAGTTAATAGAGTATAGGACCTCTGTTTTAAGGAACTTTGGCAAAAGTCCCTGAACCAATGCAAATTTATCTTCTCCAAATATATATATATATATATATATATATATATATAAAACTTCCCCATTTGGCTGTTTAGATGAGCTGAGGGAATTAACTGTTGTCATTTTGCTTGCAAAGAAATGACCACACATTCTCTTAAATGAATTTTAATTGACTTTCTACTCAAACTCTCTCTGGAAACCCTTCCTCTGAGGATGTGCCTCTATGTCCCTCAGCCACAGTCTCCTGTGGGATCAGCATGGTTAAGCTCTCTTTGTTACATGAAGTTAACTGCAGTGTTCTTCCTGCTGTTCCGCAGTTAAGAGTTCCGGTTTGTTGTTTTTCGGCTCTTAAAATGGTGAGCTCTCATTGTAGTTTGAACAAGATCTGTTGAGAATTTTCTAGAGACACAGTTTGCCTTTTCAAGGGTTGAAATGGGCATGTTTAATATGTTTAACTTATGAAAGTTTTCATTGTTAGTTTCCTGCCTATTGAATGAAATTCTGTACATTTCCTTTTGGTTACTTCCTTCTTACGGTTTAGTCAGAGGAATGATGAGTAATTTTTCCTTGTTTTGACTAGCAAATATCTCTTAAAAGAACAATTTTATTGAGTTTTTACTATGTCATTTGCCTGATTGAAGTGTGCATTTCAGTAATTTTTAGTAATTTTAGCTTTGAGATAGGGTCCCATGTAGCTCACTCGGCCTGGCAAGGGTCTCTATGTAGTTGAGGAAGACTGAATTCCTGATCCTCTTTTCTCCACCCCCTCCCCTAGTCCTGGGATTACAGGTTTGGGCACCACCACATTTACTCTTATAAACGCTTTTCTTTACACTTATTTTTATTGTTTTTTAAAGGGGTGTGTGTGTGTGTGTGTGTGTGTGTGTGTGTGTGTGTATGTGTGTGTGTGTGCGCGCGCGCGCGCGCAAGAGAGAGAGTGCTTGTGTGCCTGGATATGTGCATATAAGTTCAGGTGCCCACTGATGCCCGAAGAGGCATCAGATCTCTTGGAACTGGAGTTACAGGGGCTTGTGAGCCACCATGTGGTGCTGGAAATTGAACCTGCGTCCTCTGGAAGAGCAGCCAGTGCTCTTAACTACTGAGTTATCTGTCAAGCCCCTATTTACTTATTATTGTTGTTGTTTTATTCTTTTACTTATTTTCTGAGACAGGATCTTATGTAGCCCTGCCAAGCCTCCAACTCACTAAGTAGCTGAGATGAGCTTGATCTTGTCATAGTGCTGAGATTGCCACCAGGTCTGGTTTATGCAATGCTGGGGATTGAACCTACAACAGGTACTCTACCACATGAGCTGTATCTCCAGCCCCACTTGAAGTTTTTAAAGGCTCCTGATGTTGTTTTGTCTCTTTAATGGTGACGCCAGTCTCATAGTTTAGTTAAGTTCCTACCTAGCTGATTTACTCATTCTAAGAGTAATATGTATTACTGTTTGATGCCTTTTGATATCTTCTGTACACAAGTTCCACATAGTTGTCAAAATAGAAATATCCCTTCTTAGAGCAACAAACTAAATTGGATAATGGTGTTTAAAATTGAATGTTATATCAAAGGCAGTGTGTAAAAAAAGTATAGTTAAAAATTTTTGCCAGGCAGTAGTGGCTCACGCCTTTCTTTAATCCCAGCACTTGGGAGATAGAGGCAGTCAGATCTCTGGGTTCGAGGCCAGCCTGGTCTACAGAGCTAGTTCCAGGACAGCCAGGGCTACACAGAGTAACCTTGTCTCAAAAAAACAAAACTGAATTTTTTTCTTTTAAAAACAGTTGCTTGAGGGTGTTGGGATGCACATCTAGTTTTCCTTGGGTCATGGAATTTTGCTGATAATCTTTTCATAGTTTCTCTTTACTAGAATATTAACATTTCCCACATTTTTCAGACAAACTTTTTTTTTTTTAACTTGAATTTTTTCCTGTCTTCTGTGTGCTCTGCAACAGTACAGCTCTTAGTAGGAGCCTGGAATTCTCTGAACTTAAGCTCTAGTGTAGGAGTTACTATCTCTTAAAGCCTTGGTATTTTCCTCTGCTTAATTGGAGAATAGCAGTACCTAATATGCCTGCTGCGAGAATCAAACAGGTATTTGGCATGTTACCTGTTCTTAAATGGGTAAAACTTACCACATAATACTTAGTGATTTCCCCTTACATCTGTGCCCCATTATCCATGTGTACATGTATAGAAACTTCACTTGGAGACTTTGCTCAAGGAAATCATCTTTGAAATTTCTTCTCTGATGATCTCCATCTTGTTCTTTCTTGGTGAGACTTAATGGAAGTAGATTCACTTCTGACGTAGTGCTCTGAGTCTGTATACTGCCGTTTCCTGCACTTCAGTGTCTGTGTCTACTGCATGATAAATGGAAAGAAGAGAAGAAAGGAGGACATGGCTGCTCCTAGGCACACAAGGGAGAGCATAGTCAGAGGCATCTGGAAGGTCCAGACTGGATGTGACTGACAGACTGAACCAGGCCATGGCAGGCGAGGGGGGAGGGGAGAAGAGGAGGGAGAGCAAAAAAACAAAGAGGCAAGGAGAGCAGCATAGGCCAAAATGGCTGGGTTATACAGGGAAGAGCAGCTGGGGGAAGCCCAGCCCTGCCATGGCTGGAGAGTTTGGTGTGTGTGGGGGAATGCCAGCCAGGATGTCTTCGTAGTAGGTCCTGGCAATGCTGAGCCAGGCTGGGGGACTGCGTCTCCTTTAATAATGTTAATAGACACCTCAGCTGTTTGTCCTGGGTTTGAGACCTAACACATACCATTTTGAAAATAACACCTAGGGATTCCCTACTGCTGTGAAAAAGATGGAAAGAGTCTTTCTCCTCCAGACTGCATGGTCTTACTTCATTCTTACTGTCAAGGTACCAATTACTGCTTTCCTTTTCTGCCTTGATTCAGGCTGCAATTCTGTTTGTTTGTTTGTTTGGTTTGATTTCAGAGACAGTTTTTCTCTTGGTATCCCTAGCTGTTCTGGAACTCATTTTATAGACCATGCTGGCCTTGAACTCAGAGATTGTCTGCCTCTACCTCTGCTTCCTGAGTGCCTGGACTTGGATTAAAAGCATGTGCCACCATGCCTGGCCTAGTCAACAATTCTTATAGGCTGTCAGTAGAGATAAGGAAGTAGCAGTTAAGTTTTCAGTGGTTCTCATACCTCCAGAGAGTATTTGGGAGAGTATTAAGGGCATTTTAAATTAAGTGACTGGGTTGGATATATACAGCTGGCATTTGGTTGTTAGGGGCAAAAAAATAACAGTCTAAAAGGTAGACCTGTCCCCTTAAAATTATAATAGTATCATTGTTGGGAACTCAGCTAGCTACTTGGTACATGTAGATAACTATCTCTCTACCTCCATGATTAAACTTCTAAAATGCAGTTTTTAAAAATACTCATTTATGGGCTAGGGAAATGACTCATAGACAAAGCACCTGCTGTGCAAGCATGAGGGTCTGAGTTTGGATTCCCAGAGCCCATGTGAAAGCTGGACATGATAGCAGGTGCCTGTAAATCTAGCACTGCAGGGTAGAAACAAGCAGATCCCTGGAGCTTGTGACCAGCCAGTGGAGCTGAAATGGTAAGCTTGATGTTCAGTGAAAGACTATCTCAAAAAACTTAGATGGTGAAGTGATAGAAGAAAAATTCCCTACATCAGGCTCTGGTCTCCATATGTGCTTGTTTGCACAGGCCAGCGCACTTGGAGACATGCACATACATACCTGAACCTGTGCACACATACACATATACCACACACACAAATACCAATTAATGTATTTACTGTTATGGAATAATTTTTTTGTACATTGTGAAGATGAGTTGCTATCATTGGTTTAACAAAGAGTAAATGGCCAATAGCTAGGCAGGAAGAAGTTAGGTGGGACTTGCCAACAAGGAGAGAGTGTTGGGATGAAGAAGGGTGGAATTGCCAGAAGCCATGTGGAGAATCAAGATGAACATGCTGTGCTGAGGAAAGGTATTGAGCCATGTGATAGAATGTAGATAAGAAATACGGGTTAACAAGTTGTAAGAGCTAGTTAGTGGCAAGCCTAAGCTATTGGCTGAGCATTTATAATTAATAAGTCTCTGTATGATTATTTGGGAGCTGGCTGGTGAGACAAAAAATTCTGTCTACACATGACAGTCAATGTCAAACAAATATATCCACACTAATAAAAAAGTTTGGGCCGGGCGGTGGTGGCGCACGCCTTTAATCCCAGCACTCAGGAGGCAGAGGCAGGTGGATCTTTGTGAGTTCGAGGCCAGCCTGGGCTACCAAGTGAGTTCCAGGAAAGGCACAAAGCTACACAGAGAAATCCTGTCTCAAAAAACCAAAAAAAAAAGAAAAAAGAAAAAAATAAATAAAAAAGTTTGGAACACGGAATCAAATGCAGCTTCCTGGTGACTGAGGTCTCTCAGATAGGCTCAGTGTACAGAGATTGCCCAAGGGCTGGAGCCAGCTTCAGCACCTTGCACTAAGCTGAGCTTCTCTGGTGGCTGACATAAATAACAGTTTAAGATTCATCTCAGGCAATCAGAGAGCACTGCACATACTCAGTAAAGACAGATCCAGACAGAAAAAAAGCATTAAACAGGTTACACTGTGTTTAAAATGTACACAGGCTTAAGGAAAAAAGAAAAAGAGTATAGGCAGTCATAAAAATAGTTTAAAGATAATAAAGTCTTTAAAGAGAAAAATAAAATAATAGAAAGAATAAGCCATAAAGAGATGGGAAATATACAGGGAGTCTTGATCCTGTATGGTATTGTATTGACTTTACATTTTTTTTGATTGCTGATAAATGAATAGCTGCTGAGAGACATTGAATTATGGGAACTGCTAAATTAAACCAACCTATATATATTTTAAAAAGTCTTCAAAATGGAAGTCAAAAAATATGTTGCCTTGAGGAAGAGGCCTACTTTTATTTCCACAGAAAACAAATGGCTGTGGATTTATTCAAGGCTAAAGAAGGTCAGGTTTGACTGGGGGAGACCCCCTGAAAATCCTGACTATAGACATAAAGGAATAAATCTGAAAAAACAAAACACAAAACAAAACAAAAAACCCCAAAAAGCTACAATACAAAACAGGGAGACCAGACACTAATGAAAATGAATGACCCAGGTGATCCAGCATCTCAGAGCACCTCTCTTGCAATTTCCTCAGAGTTCTGCATCCAGAACAGCTTCAAGGCTGCTGGCTGAAATGGTCCAGCCTCACAGACTACTCTAGCCAGGATTCGACCATTTTCCTGATTTTTCTCAGGATCCCCCAAAGATACCAGTGCCCCTAG
Organism: Peromyscus leucopus; assembly: GCF_004664715.2. NCBI lineage: Eukaryota > Metazoa > Chordata > Mammalia > Rodentia > Cricetidae > Peromyscus > Peromyscus leucopus. Next base: position 38,075,852 of record NC_051080.1, on the reverse strand, counting down.
ACAACAGGAAGCTGTCTAAAAACAACAACAAAAAACCCCAATGCTCACATTCCCAAGAGATGGGGGGTGGTTTGTCATTCCATGGGTTATGAATGTTTGTCGTCATTTGGGGGGGGGGGTTAGTTACAAGTTGTTATTGGTCATGATAAAAAAAAAAAGCTAAACAAAGAAATTAGATTCAAGAATCTCTTTTTGAAGGAAAAAAGAGGGATATAGTATAAAAATAATAAGATAAAAGGGTAGATTATTAAATCTACTTTAATTCAAAAAACAACTATTAATCTCAGAATATTTTACATTGGTATGAATTTTGGTTTATTGATACAAATTTAAAGTTATTTTTGTTATACTGTGTGTATTGTTTCTATGCTTGTTTGGAGTATTGTGCTTATATAACTCATTTAAAATGTAGTGTATAAAAAATCATTCTGAGTGAGATAACCCAGACCCAGAAAGACAAACACGATATGTACTAATTCATAAGTGGATATTAAATGCAAAGCAAAGGATAACCAGGCTACAACCCAGAGAAGCTAGGGAAAAGGGAGCACCCTAAGAGGGACACACATGGATTGCCCCAGAAAGGGGAAGTAGTTAAGATCTTCTGGGTAAACTGGGAAGGGGGTAAAGGGGAGAAGGTGGGAGGGGATGGGGGATGGGAACATGAGGGATCGAGATGGTTGAGTTGGGGGAGGGACGGGACAGAGAGGGAGAGAAATTAAAACGATAATTTTGTTGTTGTTGTTTTGTTTTGTTTTTCAAGACAGGGTTTCTCTGTGTAGTTTTGGAGCCTATCCTGGACTCACTTTGTAGAACAGGCTGATCTTGATAGAGGGAGCCATTATGGGGTTAGAGAGAAACCTGTTGCTAGGGAAATTCCCAGGAATCCACAAGGATGACTAACGAATACTGTTGGGGTCCTGCCCCTCAATAGCCTTCACCCAGAGTTCTATAAGAGATGCTACCGGTGGTGAATTAATCTGAGGGGTTCACTAATAAATCTACATACACAAAACTCTTCAGTCTATACACTATATTCTTTTGAGTCAGTTTTCTCTCTACATAGCTTCTTTTCTGCTCTGTCCCTTTTCCTCCTGTCCTATTCTAGTTCTAACTAAGATCTTTTTGCCTCGTCCTCATCTTCATCTTCATTTCTCTCCATCTTGGTTCCTTCCTGTTCTCCTGGACCTGGCCTCTGTCTTACCAGCAGCTTGGCTCTTACATTACAATGCAAAACTTCTAAGATCCCTACTAGAGCAGTGAGTCAGTTTCATTTGCAACCCAAAACGGGAGTGAATAGAGGAGGCGGGGTCAGACAAGGCCTGGAATAAGTCAGAAAGGGAATTTATGTACTCAAAATATATTCTTATAAGTGGTTAGGTGAAACGTTATGAGTCTATCATAAGTGTGCTCAAACTACAGTCTTACAGGTGGTTAGGTAAAAGAGTCTGTAAGTCACTAAAATAAAACTGCCTCTATTTTCCTATGCCGCCATGTAGTGGCAGGGCCGGGTAACTCTGCTCAGAGCTAGGAAACCTGTCTAATAGCTATATTGTACCTGGTATGCAAAAAAACCTTTTGTTCTGAGTCAATTGCTCTGGAATGCCATTTGGGCTATGAGATAGGAGAGTCTGAGCTTCAGTTGCACAAGAAACAAAGCTATGAACCTAGAGTTGCCTGTCTCCTAGGTGGTGTCTCCAGAAGGGTGTCTACCTTAATTCAGGAGACTGCCATTTTGGCCTAGGATGTGTGAGAAGAATTTCAGGTAAAACACACCATTAAAAGTTCTTGGGGAAGTTATGAGCACACATAAAATTCAGAGCAAGAAACAGCTGATATATTAAAAGCCAAATAACACCAACTACTCCCTGAGACTTGGCTTGCTCCTCTGGAAGAATGCCTTGATTCTTCCAGGTATAGCTTTACCATATTCAGCTGAATTCTTACTACAGTCCTGCAGCTCGTAACACATGACCCCAGCTAAGACTCCTAGCAGTAGTGGAGAGGGTGCCTGAACTGGCCTTCCCCTGTAATCAGATTGGTGACTACCCTAATGTCATTGTATAAACTTCATCCAGTAACTGAGGGGAGCAGATGCAGAGATCCACAGCCAAGCACTGGGCTTGAGCTCCTGGAGTTAAGTTGAAGAGAGGGAAGGAGGGATTATATGAACAAGGGAGCTTAAAAATCATGATGGGGAAAACCACAGTGACAGCTGACCCCAGCTAGTGAGAGCTCATGGACTCTGGACTGATGGCTGGGGAACCTGCATGGGACCAAACTAGGCCCTCTGAATGTGGGTGACAGTTGGTGTGGTTTGATCTGTTTGTGGGGCCCCTGGCAGTGTGACTTATGGATCAGGACTTATCCTGGGTACATGAACTGGCTTTTTGGGGCCCATTCCCTATGGTGGGATTCCTTGCTCAGCCTTGATGCAGGGGGGAGGGGCTTGGTCTTCCCTCAACTTGGTATGCCAGATTTTGTTGACTCTCTAAGGGCAGCCTTACTCCCTTTTCTGAGGAGTGGATGAGGAGTGAGAGGGGAGGGGGAATGGGAAAAGGGGAGGAAGGGAGAACTGTGGTTGATATGTAAAATTTTAAAAATTTAAATATAAAAAGTATAATGTATAATTTAAACTGCAGGTTATTAATTAGTCATCTATAATAACCAAACTTGTAGTCATATTAGGTATGTTTTCAAGGTTGAACAGATATATTTAGATAGATAGATGGTCTTCAGACACTTCAGAGACCTACAGAATATGGCATTTAATATATTAAATAACTTGAGACTTTTCATGATAATGAGACACATCTGTTCCTGACAGCACCAATCTACGTCAGAGAAAGTGATGGGCATCAAAGAACCTCTGTTTGAGGTTTACTTTCTTTCTTTATTTTTGTTTTTGTTTGTTTTTCGAGCCAGGGTTTCTCTGTGTAGTTTTGGTGCCTGTCCTGGATCTCACTCTGAAGACCAGGCTGACCTTGAACTCACAGAGATCTGCCTGGCTCTGTCTCCCTAGTGCTGGGATTAAAGTAATACGTTACCACTGCCCGGCGGAGTTTACTTTCTTTGTGACAGAAGCTAGCTTTTGGTCAAGATATTGCCCTTGCCTTGACTGCTGACAATATGTTGTCCAAATTGGACAAACAAAACACAAAAGAAAACAACTGCTGGACTTTGCCAAGACAAGGTAGGACAGACCTTAAAAATTCCCTGCTTCTCAAAAATGTCTGTCAGATATAGTAGGCTTGTAGGCTGAAGAGGATGCTCTGATGTTGAAAAAAATTTGGGTGACTGTCCAGACAGTCAGATGTCCCTGTCATTAGGTAATATTATATCCTTCTGGGGTCTTAGATGGAGTTAAAGACTAAATAGTTACACTTACAGTTTTCCTTAGTTATGATAAAAAATAAATTAGGTATAAAATTTTAGACTCTCAAAGATAAGATAGATAATAAAATATTTTCTCTAATTTGTCAAATACAATCGGACTAGATATTGTAACTTTAATTCTTGCTTGATAACTGTTTTTATTGTATATAGTTTTACTATGTTAAAATTAAAACCTTCCTTTTTAATTAGACAAAAAGGGAAATGTTGTGCCTTTGTACACTGTGAAGATGTGTTGCTCTCATTGGTTTAATAAAGAGCTAAAGGTCAGTAGCTAGGCAGGAAGAGATTAGGTGGGACTTGCTGACAGGGAGAAAGGGCTGGACACTTTCTCTGTGTGTATTTTGCCTGCATCTATATATGTGCACCACATGTGTGCCTGGTGTCTGCTGCCAAAAGAGATCCCATGGAACTGGAGTTTTACAGATGGTTGTGAGCTGCCCTGTGGGTGCTGGGAATTGAACCTGGGACCTCTGGAAGAGCAGCCAGTGCTCTTAACCACTGAGCCATCCTCCAACCCCCACTTACTACTTCTTATATACTCTCCACCCAGCTCTGTTCTCCTTTTAGTTGTCTGATGCTTTATTTTATCTTATTTTTTTCGAGACATGGTTTCTCTGTGCAGCCCTGGCTGTCCTGGAACTCGCTCTGTAAACTAGGATGGCCTTGAACTCACAGAAATCCTCCTGCCTCTGCCTTCCAAGAGCTGGGATTAAAGGTGTATAGCACCACCACCTGGCAGTTTCTCATCTTCTTAAAGGAAGAAATTCAGTCGAGAGACACAGCAGTAGCTTATTTAGCAGAGCAACGGAAACAAGGCGGTTCAGAGGAGGCTGGAGTGGGCTGACCCAAAGGCTGAGGGATGGAAGTTCATTGCATTGTTGATTTTAAAGAAGTTTTGTGGATATTTATGTTGTGAGTGCCATATCCATTGGGTAAGGTGAGTCTTTTCCCCTCTATGTTGGAAATCATGGTAGATCATCTATTCTTCTGTAGGTCATTTCTTCCCATGATCCTCTTGAAAAGCCCATAAGGTATCAGAACCACGGTACAGATGATATTATAATGGAGTTGGACTCTTTGGAGACCGCAGACTCTCCATGAGTGTGTGTGTGTGTGTGTGTGTGTGTGTGTGTGTGTGTGTGTGTGTGTGTGTGAGAGAGAGAGAGAGAGAGAGAGAGAGAGAGAGAGAGAGAGAGAGAGAGAGAGAGAGAGAGAGTGTCAATGGGGAGAGTTTGCTCATGCCTGTGTTTCTGATACCATGGCTGGAACCTTACTTCGTCCTCAAAGATGTTCAACCACAGAGTGCATTCTGACAGTCAGGAGACACAGCTAACCAAGATAAAACTGCAGAGTCCTTGGCTCCCTTGTATCTAACTCTGTGACTAACAGGAAACACTGAGAAGATAAGTGGTTGAGAAGATTCTGTGGTTACCTCATAACCAACTCCTTGCCTACTGCACTCCAGTACCTTGTTCTACCTAGAGAGTCTTTTGGACTCTCCTGTAGTGCTTCCCTTGAATTGGAAGGCCAACTCCTTGCAATTTTTTTTTGTATTATCTTTTGTGCCTTGTGTGTTTAATTAATCAGAGTTAAAATGTGAGATGTTGTTTTGAGAGTTGGAAGCCTTCCTCTTTCATTTCAGGGAGTTTTTACAAGGAAAATAGAGCACCAAGCAAGATAAGGTTGCCAAAGTTATGGCTGCTTTGTTTGTGAGCTGGCCCCTAAACCTCATTAGAAAGCTGTGGTTTCCTTATCACACATGTCTTTCTAACTAAACTGCAGCCTTTTTTTTTTTTTTTCTGAAGTGCTTGAGGGCTATCCTGTCACTATATTTGCCTTCAAGTAACCAGGAGGCTGTCATAAATGATTATATTCTCACTGGGCAGTGGTGGCACAGGCCTTTAATCCCAGCACTCAGAAGGCAGAGGTAGACAGATCTCTGAGTTCGAGGCCAGCCTGGTCTATAGAGGGTTTCCAGGACAGCCAGGGCTACACAGAGAAACCCTGTTTTGAACAGCTCCCCCTCCCCCAGTTAAAAAAGGCTATATTTTCGAAGACCATTTTTTTAGTGTGCATTGTATAAATTGCACGAAGGGATATATTTCATTGTGAATTTTTCATGCATGCATATAATGCAGTCTGATGTTACTAACTCCTCTATTACCTTCCTTCATCCCACATTCCTAATAGCTTTCCTTGAACTGGTGAGATGCTCAGTGGTAGATGTGCTTACTTACACAGAGGCAAGCCTGAGTTCAGTTCCTGGGATCCACATGGTAGGAGAGACCCAGCTCCTGAAGCTTGTCTTCTGACCACCACACATGCCTTGATGGGCCCCTAGACTGACACATACAACAAGCAGACAAGCTAATAGCTCCCCTTTTAATTTTACATCCTTTTTCCCCCTCTGAATTCCACATGAGAGAAAGCATGTAGTTTTTATGTTTGTGATTTTAATTTGTTATTTTGCTTGGTATAATGATGTCCAGTTCCGTGTGGTTTCATAAACATTACATAATATCATTTTTTATAGTTAAATAAAACCTGTTTCTGTAGCTAGAGTTTTCCTGCCTTGCCCACAGTCAGGACAAATCTCTGTCACCTGCCAGTCCCACAGCTGCTCAGACCCAACCAAGTAAACACAGAGACTTATGTTGCTTACAAACTGTATGGCCATGGCAGGTTTCTTGCTTACTGTTCTTATAGCTTAAATTAATCCATTTCCATAAATCTATACCTTGCCACGTGGCTCGTGGCTTACTGGCATCTTCACATGCTGCTTGTCATGGCGGTGGCTGGCAGTGACTCCTCCCACCTTCCTGTTCTTTCAATTCTCCTCTCTGTTAGTCCTGCCTATACTTCCTGCCTGGCCACTGGACAATCAGTGTTTTATTTATTGACCAATCAGAGCATTTGACATAAGACCATCCCACAGCCTGTTCCTGTGCTGATGGACACCTGGGCCGACTATAGCTTGGATACTGTGAGCAGTGCTTTGATAAACATGGGCATGTAGCACCTCTATTGTAGACTAGTGTTGATTGTTTGGAGTATATAGGAGGAAGTAGATTAGGTGATAGCTGTATTCTTCATTTTTGAGGATCATTCATAGTGGTTATACTGATTTACATTCCCTCAGTGGTGTGCCAGGGTTTCTTTTTGCCTGCATTCTTGCCAGTGTGTATTGTTTTGTGCTTCTTTTTTTTTTTTTTTTGGGGGTTTTTGAGACAGGGTTTCTCTGTGTAGCTTTGCTCCTTTCCTGGAACTCATTTGGTAGCCCAGGCTGGCCTGGAACTCACAGAGATCCGCCTGCCTCTGCCTCCCGAGTGCTGGGATTAAAGGTGTGCGCCACCACCACCCGGCTGTTTTGTGCTTCTTGATAATATTAATTCTGATTGGCAGGGGGTGGAATCTCAGTGTAGTTTTTTGTTTGTTTTCCCTTTTTTCCCCAATGTAATTTTGATACACATTTATTAGAGATAATCTGGGCTGGGCATGATAGAGTACTTATCCAGCATACACAAAGCTCTAGGGATCAGTACCCAGTACCACATAAAACTGACCATAGTGGTATACCTGTAGCCCCAGCTCTGGGAAGGGAAATGGAAAAGGGTCAGAAATTCAAGATCATTCTTGACTACAAAATGAGTTCAAGGCTAGCCTGGACTACATGAGACAGATGTACATGTGCACATGCACACTTCCTTTAAGTGTGTGTGTGTGTGTGTGTGTGTGTGTGTGTGTGTGTGTAAAAACTACCTTGTGAGATTTGGGGATGTCGCTCATAGCAGAACGCTTGCCTAGCATTCATGGGGCCCTGAGTGTGATCCCTAGTACTGGAAAATAAACAGATATAAAACAATAATGACAAAATCCAGCCGGGCGTGGTGGCGCACGCCTTTAATCCCAGCACTCGGGAGGCAGAGGCAGGCGGATCTCTGTGAGTTCGAGGCCAGCCTGGGCTACCAAGTGAGCTCCAGGAAAGGCACAAAGCTACACAGAGAAACCCTGTCTCGAAAAAACAAAACAAAACAAAACAAAACAAAACAAAAAAAAACAATAATGACAAAATCCACCACCAAAGAGCAACAGTACCGAGTATATTTATCTGAAAGTACCTTGACCTTCAAAACTGTGGCTCGAGAAATGGCTCAGAGGTTAAGAGCACTGTCTGCTCTCCCAGAGGTCCTGAGTTCAATTCCCAGCAACCACATGGTAGCTCACCGCCATCTATAATGAGGTCCAATGCCCTCTTCTGGCATTCGGCAAACTTACAGAAAGAACACTGTTTACATAAGAAATAAAATAAATCTTAAAAAAAAAAACCAAAAAGGCAAAACAAAACAAAAAAACTGTGTGCCTAAATCACGAGCCAGCTGAAAGTCCAATAAATGGTGTATAAGTCTTGTATTTAAATGTCATATTAGAACTTTGGCTTCTGTAGCTCCATAGAAAGAAACTAAGTTCCACCAACACTTACTGAGCAGTTGAGCATTTTCTATGTGTAAGACACTGAACTATTTGATTGGCTGCACAGTGGGGAAGTGAGTTAGTGGGCATTTACTGAACACAGTGAATTTCAGATAGTTTTAATTTACTTAAGCTAACCATCTTGTTTATTAATCCATGTAGTAACCCCACTTAGCCAGATAGTATCTCATTTTATAGCACAGGAAACAGACATTGAAGTTAAGTTCTTCATCTAAACAGCAGCTCTGGAATTTGAAGCTAATTCTGTCTGACAAACAGCCTGTGCCCTTTCCCGACACACTGTTGCTTTATGTATAAATAGGACATATTCTTTGTTTCAAGAGTTTAGAGTTTAGTCTAGGGGTTCCCAGAGATATATCAGAAAAGTCTGTGATTCACTTTCAGAAAGTCACAAGTTTAAAATTAATTTTTTTATATAATAAATAACATTAAGGTGCTGTTTCACTGCTGGTGCCAAAGCTGTAATGGGTACTGTTCTGGCACCTTAGAATAGACTCATGGAGAGGCACCATACTAGATTCCAGTTACTGTAATTTTTGTCACTGTGTACTGAGACGGAAAGAAAAATAAATACCCCTTGTTGCTGCAATTAAAATACTTAAGTAAGCTGAGCAGTGGTGGCATGCGCTGTTAATCCCAGCACTCACTTGGGAGGCAGAGGCAGGTGGAATTCGAGGCCAGCCTGGACTACAGAGCTAGTTCCAGGACAGCCAGGGCTACACAAGGAAATCCTGTCTCAAAAAACCAAACCAAACCAAAGCAAAAAACAAATAAATTAGGACCAAAGTGAACATCTTTTTTTCTTTTTCTTTCTTTTTTTAACTGACCTAAAGTCACATAGTACAACATTTGCCTTTTTGATGTGTATAATTCTTTGGCTCTTGTGTAGTCACAAGGTCAATCAGTCATCACCATTCTCAAGTATAGACTGTTCTCATCACCTCAAGAATAACCTCCATTCCCGTCTGCTTGACTCTGGCACATGTAGTTCCTCAGCTCCTTCCTGTCTGGATTAGCCAATCCCAGACATTCCATATAAACTCACTGATACAGTGTGTGGACTTTGTGTCTTGATTCTTCTATTCAACATCATTACTTACAAGGTTCCTCCATGCTGTAGCAAATAGAACTACTTTATTCTTTCTTTCTTTCTTTTTTTTTTTTAACATTTTAAGGCCTGGGCATGTGGCACAGGCCTTTGATCCTAACACTTGGGAAAAGCAAAAGCGGTAAGATCCCTGTGAATTCGAGTTTGAGGCTAATCTGATCTATAGAATGAGTTCCAGGCCAGCCAGGGCTTCATAGTGAAACGCTGTCTCAAACAAATAACCCAGCTTTGTCTCTTTGTTTACTTTAATTTTTAATGATTTTTTTCTTGCTTCTTTGGGAATTTCACATCATGCACCCCAATCCCACTCATTTCCCAGTCCTTCCATGTCCACCTTCCACCTTTGTAGCTTCCCCCCAAAAAGGAAAACAAAACAAACCCACTTTGCTCCGCCCTCTTGCCGACCTCTCTGTCACATCTTCATTCATCTTAGTGGCATTAGGAGCTGCGGTGTGTCTCGCAGTATATCCTTTTGTCCAAACAACTTTACTTGAAAATGTTCTTTGCAGTGAGTCACTGGTCTGGTTCAAGGTCTCTGGCTTTTGCTGCACCATCAGTAACTGGACCTCACTGACACTCCTCTCTGGTATCCTGCTCATTGCCCTAAGTCATGGAGTTCCTTTGGCTATGGTTCTGTAGGACTGGTCCCTTCAGCAGCTCCAGCAGGTCATAGATGGGGTAGATGTTGAGGTGGGCTAAACCTCCTCAACTAAAAACCCTGGGTGTGGGCCTGGCTGGTAGCTGAGTTGGTTAGCCCAGGCCTCCTCCCGGACCCCCTCACCACAGGCGAGGGGCAGGGCTTGCTCTCCTCCACCCATGCCACCACTGTGCTGCCATGCTGCAGCTTGCAAGGGGCAAGGAGCAGGGTCAGTGAGGCCTGCTCTCCCAGGGCCACTGAGGGTTGGGCCAGCTCCTCTGTGCCTAGCCCACCAGGCCTGAGAGGGCGGGGCCTGCTCAGCACAACCCGTGGACATCAACATGGCTTTAGGTGGTAGTTCAGACCACAGGCATCCTCATGGCCATTGTTACCGTTGGTGGTAACGTAGGCCGTGGACATCAACATGGCTTTAGGTGGTAGTTCAGACCACAGGCATCTTCCTGGCCTTTGGTGGTAACATAGGCCGAGGACATCAGCATGGCTTTAGGTGGTAGTTCAGACCACAGGCATCCTCCTGGCTGTTGGTGGTAACATAGGCCGTGGACATCAACACAGATCCCAGATGTGGCCCTCAGCAGCAGCACAGGCCTGACATGGCCTCGGGTAGCAGTGAATTGACCACTCATCAGCCTCTTCCTTACCACTGTCTTGTCTCCAGTTCTGCCTGTCTTCATAGCATATGAACCGCTCTGCTTCTCTTCCTCTCCGGTTTCTTCACCGCATGTTTGCTCATTATAGTGGTGCCTACCTGCCCGAGTGGCTGTTGGGGGGGTCTCTGGCTTCTGTCTTCAACCTTGCTGGCACTGTGTGGATGGACAGGCCTCTCCAACTTACTTTCTCTTTCTTTCGTTTATTTTCCTTCCTTCCTCCTCCCATCCTTCCTTCCTTCCTTCCTTCCTTCCTTCCTTCCTTCCTTCCTTCCTTCCTTCCTTCCTCTTCCTTCCTCCTTCCCTCCTTCCTTCTTATTTGTTTATTTATTTTAGAGGCTGGAGAGAAGTTAAGAGTGCTTGTTCCTCTTCCAGAGGACATAGGTTCAGTTCCCATCATCCACATGTTCACAAACATCTGTAACTCTAGTTCACTTCCAGGGGATCTGATACCCTTTTCTGATCTCTGAGGGCACCAGACATGCATGGTGTACACACACACACACACACACACACACACACACACACACACACACTCACACCACAGTGCCTGTGCAAAGGTCAGAGGACAACTTGTGGGAGTTGGTTCTCTCCTATGGTGTGGATTCTAGGGATCAAACTCAGGTTGTCAGGCTTGGTAGCAAGCATCTGCTGAGCTATCTCACTGGCCTTTGTTTTGTTTTGTTTTGTTTTGTTTTCGAGACAGGATTTCTCTGTGTAGCCCCGACTGTCCTGGAACTCACTCTGTAGACCATGCCTCCAACTCACAGAGATCCGCCTGCCTCTGCCTCCTGAGTGTTGAGATTAAAGATGTGTGCCATCACTGCCTGGCTCTCATTTTTATTTTTTAATTTATGTGTATACATATTTTGTCCACATGTATGTGTACCATGTATGTGTAGTGCCCAGGGAGGCCAGAATATGGTGTCATATTCCCTGAAACTTGAGTTACAAATGTTTGTTAGTCACAATGTGGGTGCTGGGATTTGATCCCTAGTCCTCCGGAAGAACAACAAGCTCTTAACTGCCGAACCATCTCACCAGCTCCCCATCCCCCATTTAATCTTTCTTCCTGTCTTTTTTTTCTAAAACAAAGTTTCTCTGTGTAGTCCTGGCTGGTTCTGGAACTCTGTAGAACAGGCTGGCCTCAAACTCACAGAGATTCACCTGCCTCTGCCTCCAGAGTGCACAGATTAAAGGTGTGTGCCACCACTGCCTGGCTTAATCTTTCTAAAAGTAGCTATACAGAGACAAAATTCACAAACTGTGCAATTCCACACACTTAAGATATACAATTTAATGCTTCTTAGTGAATTTATAGACATGTACGACCATCACCACAGTTGATTTTAGAACATTTTAATCACTTCATAATGAAACTGTGCTGTTCCCCTTTCACCCTTCATTCCCCAGATACTTCCCTCCCCTGAATAAAAGGCCACTTTCTACCTTCATTTCCATGGGTTTCCTTGTTTTGAACTTTTACGTGACTGGGATGGTCTTCGGGTTTCTATTGCTGTGAAGAGGCACCATTACCATGGCAACTCTTATAAAGGAAAACATTTAATGGGGTGGCTTACAGTTTCAGAGGTTCAGTCCATTATCATCAAGGTGGGACATGGCAGCTTGCAGGCAGACATGGTGCTGGAGAAGGAGCTGAGAGTTCTACATCTTGATCTGTAGACAACAGGAAGTCATCTGACACTGGGCATAGGAGACCTCAAAGCCCACCCCCATAGTGACGCACTTCCTCCAACAAGGCAGTACCTACTCCAACCAAGCCACATTTCCTAATAGTGCTATTCCCTATGAGATTATGGGGACCAGTTACATTCAAACTACCATAGAGATTATACGGTATATAAGCTTTAATTTCTTTACATCCTTTACGTACACTTGCTGTACATCTGACTTTAGCAGTTGTAGTGGGTGTGAAGTGGTGTCATTGTGGTTTTGTTACATGTTCCCTACTGACTAATGCTGCTCTTTTGATGTGCTTCTTGTCCATTTGTGTGTGTTCTTTAAGTCTGTCTTCAAATCGCACACTCATTTAAACACTTGTTTATTCCTTATTAAATGATGATTTGTAAATATTTTCCCTCTGAATATTTCCCACCTCTATGGAGCCATGGCTGGCCTTGAACTCCTTGTATGATGAACTTGTGGGGAAGCTCAGTCTCCCACAAGGCCTGAGATTACAAGCCTTGTCACTATACTTGGCATCATTACCCCTTGACATTATCAAAGGGTTAGCGTTAAGAGCGTCAGCTTTTGAATTTTTTTTTTTTTTTTTTTTTTTTGGTTTTTCTAGACAGGGTTTCTCTGTAGCTTTGCGCCTTTCCTGGAACTCACTTTGGAGACCAGGCTGGCCTCGAACTCACAGAGATCCACCTGCCTCTGCCTCCCGAGTGCTGGGATTAAAGGTGTGCGCCACCACCGCCCGGCTAAGCTTTTGAATTTTGATGTAGTCCAGTTTATTTATCTGAGAGAGAGAGAGAGACAGAGAGAGAGACAGAGAGAGAGAGAGAGACAGAGAGACAGATAGACAGAGAGAGAGAGAGAGAGAGAGAGAGAGAGAGAGAGAGAGAGAGAGAGAGAGAGAGAGTTATGTGGAAGTCAGAGGATGACTTCTGAGAGAGTCAGTTCTCTCCTTTTGCCATGTAGATGCTAGGGATTGAACTAAAGTCCTTTGTGGCAAGCACCTTTACTTTACGGGCCATCTTCCTGGCCTCACCTTTTAAAAAAATCTTTTTAAAGTGTCCTGTCTAGGAAACTTGGCTAACTGAAGGTCATGAAGAGTCCCAGTCTTTCCCCTGGTACCTTACACTCAACAGTGGAGTCGCCTGCCAGTGCCTGCTCTGCTCCTTTGTTCCCCCACTGACCTGTTTCTGTGTGATTTGTCTGTCAGTGGGATCATTTCAGTTGGACTGGGGTCATGAGGTTTGCTCTGCGCCTAGGGAGCTCTTCTAGCTGCCTCTCCTGCTTCTCACTGCTGAGCTGGCCGGCCACCCTGTGGTCTGGATTGTTGTTCCTAAGTAAGAGGAGCTGTTTCCCAAGATGCCTTCAGGCTTGAGTCCCCCGTCTGTTGAAATAAAAACAGTTCCTTTGTGGACAGCTTGAGAGCTTCCTTGTGGACAGCCTCTGCTCTTGGACACATCTCTGAGTCATTCCTCAGGACATTGGCCTGGGTGGGTTGGCCTTTTTTGGGGGGTGGGGCATGGTGGTAGTGGTTTCGAGACGGGGTTTCTCTGTGTAGTTTTGGTGCCTGTCCTGGATCTCGCTCTGTAGACCAGGCTGGCCTTGAACTCACAGAGATCCGCCTGTCTCTGCCTCCCCAGTGCTGGGATTACAGGTGTGCGCCACCACCGCCCGGCGTGGGTTGGCTTTTGGTCTTTTTGATTTGCCTCAGAATGTGGAAATTTTACCCGATGATGGGGCTGGGAGAGTGTAACTGGGGCCCCAGCATTTTGAGACTCTTGGTGCTTGGGTGGATGGAGCCTCTGTACTATGGTGGACCCAGGCTCCTGGTCGCACTTACTAGGAATTTAACGTCTTCATCTTGAAGGTGTGGAAAATGAGAAATGCTAGTGGCCACTCCTGGTGTTGACTGGAGCTGGGGCAGGAGTGCTCTCTCTGCTCACACTCAGCTGGTGGGAGCTCTTTCAGGTGGAGGTGGGGTGTAGGCTGAGAAAGTGGGACCTTGACTCTCACTGTTGAATGTTCGGCTTTCTTGAGGAATTCCTCTCATCTGCAGGCTTCCTTTATGTTGAGATGGTTGAAAATGACATTTTACACATTATGTACTTGTTAGCATAGGTTTTGTGCTCGTTATTTTAATAAGATAGAATAAAAACAAATTAACTTACATTGCTTTTTGTGTTCATCCCTGTAATGAATTCCTCAGTGCTTTGTAGTGTGTGTGTGTGTGTGTGTGTGTGTGTGTGTGTGTGTGTGTGTGTGTGTGTTGCTCTCCAGTTCTTTTTTATTTCAGCCTGAAGGACTCCTAGCACGTCTTGTAGGGCAGGTCTATGTTGAAAGGTGGTTCTGATAGAATTGTTGCCTTCGGTGTGTCGTCCTGCTGCCACTGGTGTCCCCTGCGGCGCAGTCAGCTCTTCGCTGGGTTGAGGATCCTTGTGCATCATGACTTGATCTCTCCCTGTTGCCCTCCAGGTTTTCTTTCTGTCATTTGATTGTGGAGTGCCTAAGTGTGAATCTCTTGTATATACTTGGAGTTCATTGAACTTCTTAAATGTATAGGATAATATTTTTCATCAAAATAGAAAGGTTTTCAGGTAACGTTTCTTCAAATGTTCTCTCCTTTGTCCCCTCTCTCTCTGAGACTCCTTCATGTACCAGCAAAGTGATAGTACCCTGCAGGTCTCTGAGGGACAGAGTTGGACTTGCTCAGGGGTGAGTTCTTGGTTATCACAGGTGTTCATTTCCATTTTCTAAACTGAAAAGGCTGCTCAGTCTCTAGTCACTCAGTCCTTAGAGCCCATTGGCCAGAACGTCTTAATATGGCTACAGCTAATTTTAAGGGGATCTGGGAATTGTAGTCATTAAATTAGCTAAGGTCGTCCTTTGCTTGGATTTTTTGTTACTAAGAGAGAAGAGGAAATGGAGTTTGGAAGCTAATGAGAATTTTGGCTTTTGATTCCTGTCTATCTCTTTAGTTGTTCTAATGTTTGCCAATCTTTTAAAAAATATTACTCTTTTCTTATACACATACACAATTAAAAAATACTAAAATAAAAGATTATAAGATTATTTTAGACAATTTTCTGACTGAAAAAGTAAAATAACAGTGACTTTAAACCTAAGTTTGTTTTTCTTTTAAGTGAAAGAAGGAAGAGTTAGATAACGCAGGGCTCTATAATGCTTCAGAGTGTCAGTCAGGAAACCAGTTTATCCTTGCTTCTTGTTCTCAAATTATGACTTATCTGTTGTAGACTGAACTTTCTCAGTTCAGCCTGGTCCTGCCTGGGCAGCAGCTGTTTATAAAATAATCATTCGGAGGCTTAATATTAATTACAAACTGTTTGGTCTTTGGCTCAGGCTTCTTGCTAGCTAGCTCTTTCATCTTAAATGAACCCATTTCTATTCATCTATGTATTGCCATGTAGCCATGGCATTACCGGTCTGCTGGCAT
This sequence comes from Peromyscus leucopus, assembly GCF_004664715.2. NCBI lineage: Eukaryota > Metazoa > Chordata > Mammalia > Rodentia > Cricetidae > Peromyscus > Peromyscus leucopus. The sequence goes on along the minus strand of NC_051080.1, from coordinate 38,060,403 downwards.
GTTGCTCCTTGGGTGGCGGGTTGGCGTCTGCTCTCACTCCACTTTCCATGTCCCTCTGCTTGGATTCTCTGCATGGCTCTATTCTGCCTTGTCATAGGCAATAGCAGCTTCTTTATTTTTTAAAAAATTATTTTATTTTATTTTATTTTTTTCAGAGCTGAGGACCGAACCCAGGGCCTTGCACTTGCTAGGCAAACCCTCTACCACTGAGCTAAATCCTTAGCCCCGCATCTTCTTTATTAACCAATGGTAGCAACACACATTCACAGCATACAGAGAGACCATCCCACAGCACTTTATAGTTTAACATTGCTGCTCTCTCCAGCTACCTCATCAACATTTCAGCCAGAAAGGAAGAGTAGTTAAGTAGCGCACCACCCTCTTTCCTGGAAATCATATCCAGTTCTTTTGTTCATGTCTCTTGAATGGAACTCAGTCACATGGCCATGCTTAATTTCAAGAAAGGCTGGGAAATCACCTTCATTCCGTCACCATGAAGAAGTGGACTGTATCAGGCAGGCAAGAGTCTCTGTCTAGTGCCTGCTGCAAGGACCTAGGTGTTTTTTTTTTTTTTTTTTTCTTTTTCCACTTCTTGTTCCTTTTTAAAAGCTAAGTTATTTTATAGATAGACTTATTTATTTATAAGACAGAGTCTCACTATGTAGACCAGACTGGCCTTAGAATCACAGAAATCCTCCTGCCGCTGGGCTGCCTCCTGAGCGCTGGGATTAAAGGTGGCCGCCACCATGCCCAGCTCCTGTTTCCTGTTTCTTTTTACTGCGATGCTGGCAATGGAATCTAGGTTTTCCCTGCTAATAGGTTAGTGGGGTAGTGCTAAGCCACACTGCAGCCCCAGTCTCTGATACTAAAATATTCACAGTTCTCTCCCCATTCCACTTTCATGCCTACGACATCCATGTTACCACATTGAAAAGGTTCTTCTCTTTTAGGTGTGGATTACCAGTGTGCTTCCCCTTTCCTTGATCAGCTTTGAACTTTTCATATTAAGATACATCACCAACCTAGCTGGATCAAGAAAAGAGAGGGAGAACAAGGAATAGGAGACCATGGTAAATGAAGACCACATGAGAAAAGGAAGAAATAAAGAGCTAAAGAGGCCCACAGAAATCCACAAAGATACCCCCACAAAAGACTGCTGGCAATGGTCGAGAGACAGCTGGGACTGACCTACTCTGGTGATGGGATGGCTCAACACCCTAATAGGTGTGCCATAAACCCATTCAAGGACTGAGGAATCTGGATGCAGACATCCATGGTTAGGCCCTGGGTGGAGCGCTGGGAGTCTAATTAGTGAGAAAGAGGAGGGTTTGTATGAGCGAGAATTGTTGAAACCAAGGTTGGATAAAGCACAGGGACAAATAACCAAATGAATGGAAACACATGAACTATGAACCAAAGGCTGAGGGGCCCCCAACTGGAGCAGGCCCTCTGAATAGGTGAGACAGTCGATTGGCTTGATCTGTTTGGGAGGCATCTAGGCAGTGGTACCAGGTCCTGGGCTCATTGCATGAGTTAGCTGTTTGAAACCTGGGACTTATGTAGGGATGCTTGGCTCAATCTGGGAGGAGGGGACTGGACCTGCCTGGACTGAGTCTATCAGGTCGATCCCAGTCCTTTGGGGAGACCTTGATCTGGAGGAGGTGGCAATGGGGTATGGGCTGGGGGGAAGGGGAGGGGGGCAGGAAGGGAGAGAACAAGGGAATCTGTGGCTGTTATATAGAACTGAATAGTATTGTAAAATAAAAAAAAAATTAAAAAAAAAGATACATCACCAACAAAGCATTTGGCCATTCATGAGACTTGTGTGTCCACCCGCTTTTGCATGTTTTCTACATTGTGCTTATTGCTTGCACAGATGACTTCAAAATACTTAGTGTGGACTGATGGTACTGGTTTTCTTTTCTTTTTTTTTTTTTTTTAACATTTTATGAATTTTTACAGTAATGACACTCAAGGGCTAGAGAGTGTAGCTCAGTTAGTTGGAAGAGTGCTAGCCTAGCATTCCTGGGGTTATGGATTTGATACCCAGCAGAGGAAAAAAAAAGGTAATAGCAATAATTGCTGTTAGCACAGGCCTTTAATCCCAGCACTGGGGAGGCAGAGGCAGGTGGATCTCTGAGTTCGAGGCCAGCCTGGTCTACAGAGAGAGTTCCAGGACAGCCAGGATTGTTACACAGAGAAACCCTATCTGAAAACAGAAAAACAAAACCAATTGCTGTTACATAAAGTTATAATGTAGAAGGTTTCTCAGAGCTGTGGGTAGCACTTTTGTTACACTTACAGACAAGTGCTGATTGAGTACGGGGAGTGCACTCTGAGAACTGTGGCAGTAGGTGCTTTTGTCACTGTGCAAACCCAGAGTGATCACAGCATTTAAGGTGGCTAGGACAGGCAGCATCTTCTTAGGGGACTCCATCATATGTTGTCTGTTGTTGACCAAAATGCTGTGTTTCACGTGACTGTTTTCTTCGTTTGGAAAACTAGGGTCTTTCCCTTTCCTTCCCTCTGTTTAAGGCTTTAAAGATGACTGCGCTGACATTTAAGTCGTACCGATGCTGTACATTTACTGTCAGAGAGTCTCAGCAACCTTTTCAGAACATTCACGAAGAGCGACACTTTGAAATGTTTGTTTACACTTTATTTTTATTGATTTCTGTATGAGAGAGAGAGCAAGTGTATGTACTCATGTCACAGCCGACATACGGAGGTCAGAAGACAGTTGTGGAGGGTCAGTTCGCCCCTAACACTAAGGGATCCGGGGGTTGAGTTCGGGTTGTGAGGTTTGGTGGCAAGCACCCTTACTCCTGAGCTATCTCTCGGTCCAGAGTGGTGCTGTCTACAGCAGGAAGCGGTCAGAAGAGAGGAACAGTGAGTCCTCTTACGAGGGGTTTTTATTTAAATTATCAAGGTTCATTTTGTTTCTAGTCCTGTGTTGATCAAAGGCTGTTAATAAGCATAAGAAACTGAAAATGGAGCGAGGCGGTGGTGGCACACGCCTTTAATCCCAGCACTCGGGAGGCAGAGTCAGATGGATCTCTGTGAGTTCGAGGTCTTTCCTGGACTACACAGTGAGTTCCAGGAAAGGCGCAAAGCTACACAGGGAAACCCTGTCTCAGAAACAAACAAACAAACAAACAAAACAAAAAAAGGACGGAAAAGGAAGATGACTTGTACAGTCGTTGCTTTTGTATCGCAACCTATCTTACCAGAGTGAATTATTTTAATTAGTGAGTTGATTTTGGTCCAGGGAGATAGCCCAGCAGGTAAAGGTGCCTGTTTCCAAGCTAGATGACCAGAATTGATCCCTGGGATCCACATGATGGAAGTAGAGAATAGACTTCCTGTGAATTTTCTTCTGATCTTACACACATGCCATGGTATGCATGTACACACGCGCGCACACACACACACACACACACACACACACACACACACACACTAACATAAGCTAGTTTGGGGCCATTGAGATGCCTTAGTGGGTAAGAGGCGCTAGCCAGCTGGCTGACAAGTCTAGTATGAGTTTAGTGTCTGGGACCCACATGGTGGAAAAAGAGAACAGACTTCCAAAAGTTGTTCTCTGACCTCCACACATGTGCCATGGCATTTGTGTACCCACTACCTCCACACACACACTAAATAATTTTTAAAGCTAGTTCCTACACTTAAAATGTGATCGGAAGAATAATCCATGAGCATCCCGCCACCGCGTGCTTGTGTTAGCTCTAATGCTGCAGTGCAGTTGTTCATTGTCGTGACCGTCCCTCCCTCCATGGGGCACCCACAGGTACTCAGCTGCTCTAGGGCTGACTTCTTACAGTGCTCCCCAGATACTGCACAGCTGTGGGTAGGTGCTCCTCTCTGTGTTGTGTTTGGATGTTCCTCCAGAACTGCAGCAGCTTCGTTCTTTTTATGGCAAGATACTTTGTTCAAAGTGCTTGTAGATGTTGGATTGAGAATTTAGGAAACCCCTCGTGGTTTCTTTTGTGAAGCAGGAGTATGTTCTTGTTGTATTGGGAAGGAGCTCATTGGGAAACTGAAGAGGAAGAGGCTGCTGGCCTGCAAAGTGCCGCTTCTCTTTAAATGCTCCATTGTGGTGGGAGACAAAGCACAGCACTGTACACGCCTGCCTTCCTCCGCCTAGGTGAGCTTTGTCTCAACAGGCTCTTCATTCCAAAGTCACTAGTTAAAAAAATAACTAGTTTCATTCATATCTGAACAGATTGCTGTGGCAGATTTTCTGTACTGCAGGTTTTTCTGTGGCCTGGCCGCATTTCAGCTTATGCTGGTTTATTGGAGATTTAGTGAAAGTGACTAAAAAATTCCAATCCTGAATGCTTTCTCATAATAGATCACATAGTTTTTCAGAATCTGATACATTGTAAGAGCATGTCGAAGTATCCATGTCTCCATCTCTTAGAAAAGAAATCTCTTAAAAACACAGTGGAATTCCACATTTAAAAATTGAAGAACTTGGCTGGGCGGTGGTGGTGCACACTTTTAATCCCAAAAGCAAAACAAAAAACAAAACAAAACAAAACAAAAAACCCAAAACACAATTGAAGAGCTTGAGCACCACAAAAGAGGATTGCTTGTGAATCATAGGAAGCATACCTGTGATATTTGTGGGCAATAAAGTGCAAAGAATGTGATGAGGTCATCTGCTGAAAATAGTACTTTAGGTTTCAAACATTTATTTGCAGAAGAGGGATGATTTAAGGTAAATTGTGAAATTTATGTTAAGTGCTTTCAACAAAACACTACCTTGTGGTTAATATCTCTACACTTTTCAGAAGACTTTCTTGTTAGACTCTTAGATAACAATAGTATCACCAAACATGGTGATATAACTTATGCAGGTCACACATCATAGCTGTAATCGAAAGAACATTCCATTGTTGTTTGGGGACAGACTAAATAGTAAGTTAAACCCAGAGTCAGAAGCAGGCTGTAGTAAATAGCTTCCCTACGGTCATTCTTGTGTCCCTGTCAAAGGGGTTTTTGAAATGGCAGATCAGACCTTGCACTGTTTCTCAGAACCTCTGTTGGCATCTGGCTTCCCTGTCTACCATAGTCTGGCAGCCCCTCCTGCCTCACTGCCTTCAGTTTGCGTTTGCCGCTCCTTCTGCATTGCTGGCTGTTTCTTTTCAAGTTCACGCAGAGCGTGCTTGTGTGCTAATTAGAGGCGTAAGTTCTGAAGCTGATTGTGCAGGGTCAAATAACTTAACCTTTCAGCTCCTAGTTCCCCCAACTTTAAAACTGGGCACAGTAAATAAATAGCTCTTAGTGTTGTCCAGATTGAATACAGACAGGTGGAGTGCCTCTCTTATATTGAGTAGTCATTAAGTGTTGACTGTTCCCGATTCAGCTCAGATAGCATTTCCTCAATGAGACCTTTCTTGACCATTTAATCTAATTAGCCACCTGGCCCCAGGCATAAAATGTTTATAGTTACCTGAGATTATTTTATTGTATAGCTGTTTACTTTTATTTTATTTATTTTGAGACAGTATCTTTTTGTTTTGTTTAGTTTTTCAAGACAGGGTTTCTCTGTATAACAGTCCTAGTTGTCCTGGAACTTGCTCTGTAGCCCAGGCTGGCCTTGAACTCACAGAGATCCACCTGCCTTGGCCTCTTGAATGCTGGAATTAAAGGAATGCACCACTATGCCTGGTGAGACAGGGTCTTACCATGTAGCCCTGGCTGGCCTAAAACCTGCTTTGTAGACCAGGCTGGCCTCAAACTCAAACTCATAGAGATCCACCTGCCTCTGCCTCCCGAGTGCTGGGATGAATGGTGTGCACCACACTCAGACGACGACTTCTTCTTCTTCTTCTTCTTCTCCTTCTTCTTCTTCTTCTTCTTCTTCTTCTTCTCCTCCTCCTCCTCCTCCTCCTCCTCCTCCTCCTCCTCCTCCTCCTCCTCCTCCTCCTTCTTTTTTTTTAAAGTGACACTCCTACTATATTGGAAGCTCCAACACAGCAGAGAAATGTTGTCTGTTGAACTTTAGTGCCGAAAACAATGCCTGATGGTGAGAGTCAGGTCTGTCCCAGAAAGTCTTTAAGCCTGGGTTGGTCAGGCAAGGGAAGATGTTCCTTGCCTGCCAAACCCCTCTTGAGTATACTGTAAGCTGTAGATGCTGCAAGGACTTTGATGGGAGTGATGAAGAGGAACAGCCAGTCAGTGAGACAAGCATTGAGTGTGGGGATGAAATACATATTCAACTTCTCTTCTGTTTTTATTTATTTCTGCTGTTTCCCTTGTATAAGCCCTTGAGCTTACTTGTGTCTTTAAGTTTGGGGACAGCTGGCTGCCCCTCAGCATTATAAAGTTACAGCTTTATTGCCCTTTTAAAATAATATGAAAGGCAGTGTTGATATGTAATTAGATACTTGGCTGTATGTGATAATTTAGGAGTCTCAGGGATGAGAGCTTAAGTAGGCAGTTGGAGGCTGGGAATGCCCGAGTTTTCAACTGAGCCTATTTTGATAGCGTTTTCCCTCCCTTAGCCATTCTGTTTCAAATTTATGAACTAATTAACATTAACCTAAATATCCCCTCTGCAATATTATACCTTGACTTGTTCTTACAGCCTTGCTACTTTTTTGTTGTTCTCTCTCTCTCTTTTCTTTAAGGTTATCCATTTTAAAAATCATTACGTGTATGTATGCCTTAGTAGTTTATGTGCTCCATGTGCGTACAGGTGCCCTTGGAAGCCTTCTCAGGTCCCCTGGAACTGGAGTTACAGAGACTTGTGCTTTGCTCAATGTGGGTGTCAAACCCCAGGTCCTCTGTAAGGCAGGAAGCACTCTTAACTGCTGAACTCTCTCTTCAGCCCCTCTTTTCTGTTCTTGTATTCTTTATCATTTCTCTTGTGTTGCCTTCATATCTGGGTTTTCCTACTCCCATACTTAAAGGAAACTCAAATGACATTTTTATAATGGCCTTGGACCCTGGACTCAATGTGCAAAATCACTTTTACCTCTTTAGATAAAATACCCCCTTTCTTCTTTGTTTCTTTTAACAAGACTACCTGAGTTCTAGGAACATAGGTGTGTGCTGCCACACCTAGCTATTGAAGTCTTCTTTGACACTTCCTTCTATTTCCTCTCCTGCAACCAAATACATACACATCCCATCCCATAAAAGGTCTGTCTTGTTCACTCAACATTAATTCAATAGATTTGGTCTGCTGCTCTCTCTAGAGAACACTGTCAGTTCCCTTCTACATTACTACTTGAGTTCAAGATCTCAGTACGAGTTAGGAGTTTCATCCTGTGAAGTGCAGTTTTCCTTTCTTTCTAAGTCTTCTTCTCCATGCTTACCTCCTAACCATGGATAATGCCACTTCCAGCTTTCTAGGCGCTAGAGACTGGTTTTCTCTTCCAGATACAGCTTATAGAAAGAACTACTTGAGTCGTGTGGTTTGCCACACTGACTTCTCTTTCAGCCTCGCCCTGCCTATTCTCCTCTTTGTTTTTCTTCATGTAGTTCTTCCTCCTGGAGGAGTAGAAGCTTCCCAAGGACAGGAATTTTATCTTCTTTGCTCTAAACCCTAAGATCTTGTTCAGTACCTGGCAGGTAGTGTACTCAGTAAACATTTATTGAAGCATCATGAATGCTGGGATTACAGGCGTGAACCATCATGCTAGGCTTGTATTGCTTGTTTTCCATGATTTCCAAGATAAAGATGGTTTTTTGATCGTCTCTAGAAGTCCTGAGTAGTTAAGTCATATACAGATGGTAGATAGGGTTAGTAGTGATGGAGGGTATGGACAATTAGTTGAGACTTGTTTTCCTCATCTTCTGTGTGACCCAAGACAGTCTCTTGTAAGTTCCCACAAAATACTTAAGCTAATTTGCATCCTTCATGTCAGATTTTATACACGTGAGGGTATACACATGCACAAACATCTGTTTAGACACAGTATTCTTCTCTTAAAATGTAAAAGGTATCTTCTCTTAAAAATGAGTTAAAAGAAAAGTGCAAATCTACTAATTGATTAAAAATATTCATGCAGAAAACTTAATAATCAAAAGAACTGATCCATCCTCAGAGGAACTATAACATTTGGTTGTATGAAGCCAACTTTGCCATTGGGCTTGTGAACTCTGCTAGTCTCTTGTGTTTCGAGTTATCAGCTGTCTCCCAAGCCCTTCCATTCTCTGACACATTTTGTGCTGTTGCTTCTGGGTGCATGTGTTGCTTAGGAGAGACAGACAGAAGGCATGCAGCCTGGAAGGGGGCGGGGTTGGGTGGGGAAAGACGAAGTGGAATCCAGAGAGGGAACAGATGGGTTGTGGGAGATGACCCTGCCCCCATGTTGTTTTTGTTCTAGCTGCTGCTGCTCATACGTGAAGCAGCAGACCAGAAATTGGTCTTTCTGGTAGATTTATAAGCTTACAACACTGCAACGTTCAATTTAGGGATGCTTAGGAACTAACAGGGATACTTGATCCGTAGTGATGACCCCTGCACAGTATTTAATGTCGTCTCTACATTGTCATACTGTATTGGGATTTTCTGGACATGAGGTGTTGGAAGCACTGGGTGTCTTCCTCTATCATTGTCTGCTTATTCTTTAAGTCAAGGTTTCTTTCTGAACCTGGGGCTTGTGTTTTCTCAGTTAGACTGGAAGCCAGCAAGCCCCCAGTGATCATCTTGTCCCTGACCCACTTTGGAGTCGGTATTAAAGCCTATGCCAGATGCTTGGCTTGTTGTGTGAATGATGAAGTCTGGACTCTAGTCCTCATGGTGGCAGTGTCTGTCTTAGTCACTGTTCTGTTGCTGTGAAGAGACACCATGGCCACAGCAACTTTTTTGGGGGTGGTGGTGGTGGTTTTGAGACAGGGTTTTTCTGTGTAGTCTTAGCTACCCTAGAACTCACTCCGTAGACCAGGCTGGCCTCAAACTCAGAGATCTACTTGCCTCTGCCTCCCAAGTGCTTGGATTAAGTGTGTGCTACCATTACCCGGCTGACCATGGTGACTCTTGGGGCTGGCTTATTATTTCAGTGGTTTAGTCCATTATCCTCATGATGGAGAGTTGGTGGTGCACAGGCAGACAGGGTAGCTGAGAATTGTATATCTGGATCTGCAGGCAGCCGGAAGAGAGGGCCTGGTTTGGGCTTTTGAAAGCCGGAAGCCCACCCCCAGTGACACACTTCCTCCAATGAGGCCACAGCTCCTAATCCACCACTCCCTGATGACCAAGCATTCAAATCTAGGAGCCTATGGAGACATTCTCTTTCAAACCCCCACAGTGCCTTAACCACCAAGCCATTTCTCTAGATCCAAGAATCATATGTTAACGTTAAAATGGGGCCAGTCTAATGACTCAGTAGGTAAAGGCACTTGCTGTTGATCCTCAGTTTAATCCTAGGATTCCCACAGGGCTGCAGGAGAAAACTGACTCCATCAAGTTATCCTCTGGCCTCCACAAGTGCATTGTGGCATGTACCCCTCCTCACACAACTAAATAAATGTGATTAAAATTTTTAAGTATTAGAACAGTTATCAAGGGGGCTGGACAGATGACTCATCTGTGAAGAGCACTCACTGACTGCTCTTGCAGAGAACCTGGGTTTGGTTCCCAGGATCCACATGGTAGTTCACAAACATTCTTAACTCCAGTTCTAGGGGATTTGATGCATTCTCTCCTCCACAGTGACCAGGTATGCATGTGGTGCACATACTTACATGAAGGCAAAACACTCATACATGTAAAATCTAAATTAAAAGAAAGAATATTATTAAGCATAAACAAATGTAGGGAAAGTAATATGCTACTTAGCTTCAGTAGCTTGTGAACTTGTCTGTTCTTGTTTTGTTTGTCTTCGTCTAAACTGGCTGCCCTGTGGCCTCTGTGGAAGAATGCTATTGTGGTTTACTCTGATGTGGGCATTTTAAAGGCTGTTTCATGAAACCTGAGAAAATGCCACATAATTTACTCAATAAAATACACAACAATAAATTATGCATGTAAAATTTTAGGTGATTTTTTTTTTATTTCAAACACTTAATGGTTCTATAAATATGGATCTTTATTCATTATTAAGCTATTAAAATCAAGATGGGGGGATCAAGATTTAAGTCAAGGTTTCTTTCTGAACCTGGGGCTTGTCTCTTCTCAGTAAGACTGGAAGCCAGCAAGCCTGCAGTGATCATCCTATTCCTGATCCATTTGATCATTTGATAGAATGCTTGCCTAGCATGCAAGAAGCCCTGGATTTGATTCCCCAGTGCTGCATAAAATGTTGGTGGCACAATGTAGGCCTGTGATCCCAGCACTGAGAAGGAGGGATCAGGAGTTCAAGGGTTAGCTCTACTACATAGCAAATTTGAGGCTAGCCTCTGATACATGAGACCCTATTTTTTTTTTTTTTAAAAAAAAAAAAAACAACCAAAAACACCCGCCCCCAAAACACCAGAATCTCAAAGCACTAAAATCTGAAAGAACTCTTGTTAAAAGAGTCTTTCAGTTTTCTGCTTCTTTTGCTCTAAGTAGTAAAAGGCACAGTCACGATCCAAGTCCCAATGAAATCTGCTACCTTCCTTAGTGATTTGTGTTCTAGGAAATACCACTTTTGCTTTAATATGAAAAACTAGCCAGGAGTAATGGAAGCTGTCACACGCCTGTAATTTAAGCTACTTGAGAGGCTGAATCAAGAGGATTGAACTCAGAAGGCCCACCCAGGCAGCATAGCCAGAACCTCACCTCCCATCTCATTAAACAAAATCTGAGCTTCACTTCCCTCTTATGTCTAGTGCTAGATTGGGGAGGGGGGGGCACATTCCCCAAAATTTAAATATTTTCTGAAGATACTGATTATATATATCAAATGAATGCCAGACCTATGAACTCTTACAGCCTGCTTCATGTTTCATTAGGAAAAAATCATGATGCCATAGGACTGATCTTTATTGTATCTTGGGATAGTAACACATTAGTGTCAAAGCTCAGAATTCCAACAATGTTGTTAATTTTCTAATCATTTTAGGAGGAACATGATTCTTTACTAGTGAAAAGTAAACATTTTGTAGAATATATGATTTTATTCTTTTAAGCTCAGTAAGTAGGAAAAGTTGATCCTTGCGTTCACTTGATTGCTTGCTTGCTTTCAGGATCCTTTCCCACTCTGAACTCACCCTCCGGGTCCCAGGAAGAGCTGACAGTGTCGCTCAGTGCACCCTCTAAACAGCACTTCCCACACCAGTGTAGTCTTGAGACTTTTCTGTTTCTAAGTTGTTGCCTCTGCCGACTCTCACTCACTCTTGAGTATGGGGGTGTCCCACTCACAGGTAACTCTTACCACGCATTCTGGCTAGGTCCCATGAGCTGTGATCCCTGGCTGACCCTTGTTGGGAAGCACTATGATCTCAGGGGGGTGGGGCCCAGGACACTGCCAGTACTGTAAAAAGTCAACTGCAGCCTGGACATCACTGGAGGCACTACCTAAGCAAAGCCACCAGGAGAAAATAAAATGCAGCATGACCTCAGGGCACTGAGTGATGGAAAACTGCTACCACCTGAATGAACTGGTGGGCTAGTGTGCCACCAAGTCCACCGCCTCAGTCATGCTGGCTGGAAAGGCTGCTTGCCAGCTGGGTTCAGTGCCTTTCTTAATTTGATGGCTGTCTAGTATTTTATTGGTTTTAAAAGTCTTCAATGTAGAATAAAGAGAACACAGTTCTCTTTCTAGACTAAAACCCAGCCTTTTCATTAAAAAAAAAAAAACAATGTAAGTATTCTAGAAAAATTTGGAATCTATAAGAAAGTAAACAATCATTTCATAATGTGTGTGTGCTTCAAGGCGTAATGTGTACTTGGTAAATGCGTACAATTTAATCTGACTTTAAAATATGTAAATCTGGGGAAAAAGAGAAAATTAGAACTTTAATAGTATAAGCAATCAAAAATCTCTTGTGTTTTAACATAATTCCTGTGGGTTTTTTTTTATCTTACTCATAATTTTAGAGTCAACATTTTTACATTCAAAATACTTTAAAAATGATTTTTAATAACAGTGTTCAGAGAATGCATGTGTTCTTAACTGATGCAACTTTGCCATCAAGTCTCAGCTGTTGGAAGTACTTCTAAGTTGTATATATTGTTTTGTTGAGTTTTTGCTTGTTTTGGTTTTGGTGTTTTTGTGGCACTGATTAAACCGAGCGACTTACACATGCTGGGAAGTGTCCTGTCACTCAGCTATGTCCCTAACCAATTCTTTGTTCTTCTTATTTATTTCCTTGCTTACTTACTATCTTTGAGATTTGTTGGGGATGAGGTTGGTTTTTTGTTGTTTTTTTTTTTTTTTTTTTTTTTTTTTAATGTTGCTTAAGTTGGTCTTGAACTCCTGGGTTTAGTGATTCTCCTGTCTCAGTCTCCTGGGGCTAAAGGCATGGACCACTTTGCCTTTAGGCTCTTTGTTATTTAAAAAAGTTTTTTTTCTCTTTGTCATTTTTAAAGGTCTTTTAATGTTGTAAGAAGTTTTGTTTTTTGTTTTGTGTTGTCTGCTTTAAGTAAAAGCTCGTGCTTTTATTGTCTTCATAACAAAATCTGATTAGAACTTGATTCCTTGGCCCTTTCTTCAGAGTGCTCGAACCTCTTACTAGCCAGCATTCTCTTAGATCTGCGGTCAGGCTCAACATTCAGCCTAGCCCAGTCTTGGTAGTTTAGCCTTTTTTTCGGAAAATAGGCATAGTCTGCCCACCGGAGCCACTCTGTGCTAGCTTTCCCTGGGCAGACAGGGAATCCTTGCTCTTCTTGGACTGTATCAGTTTGTGGGGCTGGTGCTTGCCACATTTCTTGCAGAAAGCCCAACAGATCTTAGATATGTTCATGGTGTTTGTGGGAACGCTTTCAGCACAGAAAAGAAGAGTTTTGTGTTAATACGCTAGTTCTGTGATTGAATATCCTTGTAATGGTTGGCTGACCCATCACCAGACAGACATTTTTATATTCCTTTACAAAGTAGTTTTCCTAATTCCCTACCCTAGATATGATGATGCATTATGCTAATTCAATGCCTTGTGGCTACTCTGTCTGTGTTATTTCTCGTGATACTTTCTCTTGATTAGCATTTCCTTTTAACCCATTATATGTGCATGTGTGTTGCTTTTATTTTAACTGTATGTTGTCCTCTGAGTTAATTGAAGGCAGTAGCAAACTTGAAATCTGCGCTCTAAGAGTTTAATAACCGTGCTCACTTACTTTACAAAAGCCTTTTAAACTGGTTGCAGCAGTGAATGCCTATAATCCAAACACATGGGAGGCTGAAGCAGGAGCATCACAGATTTGAGCTTTGCCTGGACTATGTAGAGAGATGCTGTCTTAAATTTTTGAGCATGTTGATAGTATGCTGTTCCATAACCTCGAACATTGGTATTCCATATATGCTCAGCAGTTCAGTTTCTTCATTGTACCATCTAAACTTGCTGTTTTCTTCCCCAATTTCTAGGTTGCCATCACGAAAGCCAAGGTGGATTTCTCCAGTGTGGTGTGCCTGCCCCCTTCCGTCATTGCTGTGAATGGGCTGGACGGAGGAGGGGCTGGTGAAAATGATGACGAACCCGTGCTCCTGTCCCTGTCTGCGGCCCCCAGCCCCCAGAGCGAAGCTGTTGCCAATGAACTGCAGGAGCTGTCCCTACAGCCCGAGCTGACCCTGGGCCTCCATCCCGGCAGGAACCCTAATTTGCCTCCACTTAGTGAACGGAAGAATGGTGAGTCCTTAAGAAATTCCTATATTGCTTGCTTTGAACCAGAGTCTCCTTGATGATGTTACAGATCCTTGTCTTAATTCAAGTCTGGTGAAAATGTTTTGTCTTCATATTTCTTTCTTTTTCCTTTTGGTTTTTTGAGACAGGGTTTCTCTGTGTTGCCCTGGTTGTCCTGGATCTCGCTCTGTAGACCAGGCTGGCCTCAAGAATACAGAGATCTGCCTGTCTCTGCCTCCTGAGTGCTAGAATTAAAGCTGTGCACCACTACTACCCGACTAAATATTTCTTGTAAATAGAGAAACAGTTTATTTTAGTTGAATTCAACATTTCCTACCATGGTATACTGTAGCTGCTTTAATTTGCCTTCCTGCTGCTCTGCTGATTGCAACCCATTCTGTCCATTAATTCATCAGTTCAGCAAATACTTGTTGAGTATCAACAAAACAGCATCACCACTTGAGGATCAAGTGTCAGGAACATTTCACATCCAAACCATTACATGTCACAGCCTAGCCTGTGACCCCACCTAACTTAGACAGGCTCAGGACACTTCATGAGACTACAGTTGGGCAGAATGGCCCAACATAAAACTAGTAGATTCAGAAAAAGGGTAGTGGCATAGGTCTGCTTTCGTACCACCATAAAGTAAAAAAAAAAAATGCAAATTGAACCATTGTTAGTTTAGGAACTGTGTGTTCTTCTAAATCCATGTTTATTATTTGATATTTATTTACCTTATGAATTAGTAATATATGTATTTTATGATCTAATTTCTTAGTCACTTTATAATTTCCCTCCAAAATACCAGCCTTACCTTTATCTTCTGTGTTGATACGTTGTTTTAATTAGTCTTATCTAATAGGATGGTCTTTCTCTGTTTCTTGAATTGTTTTGGCTGCTCTTACCCATGGTTTTAAGGTTACTTAATTTCTGCAGACAAAACAATAGCAATAAAAGAGATACTTTTTCTCAAAGAAACCTTAAAATATATAATAGAGTTTTGTGATGAACATGTTTGTTCTCCTCTTAGAGTATACCACTACCCTTTTAAAACTTTATTTTTATTTTATGTGTGTGTGTTTTGCCTGCATGTATGGATATGCCCTGTGTGTGCCTGGTGCCTGCAAAGGCTAGAAGAGGGCGATCTGATCCTCTGGGACTGGAGTTGTTAATGGTTGTGAGCCACCATGTGGGTGCTGGGAACTGAACCTGGATCCTCTGCAAGAGCAGTATGGTGGTTTGAATAAGAATGACCCCCATAGGCTCCTGTATTTGAATACTTAGTCATCAGGGAGTGGCACTGTTTGAGAAGGATTAGGAGGTGTTGTTGGAGGAAGGGTGTCACTGGAGGTGGGTTTGAGGTTTCAAAAGCCCAAGCCAGGCCCAGTGTCTTTCTCTTCCTGCTTCCTATGGATCTGGATGTCCAACTCTCAGCTGCTTCTCCAGCACTATGTCTGCCTGTGTGCTCCAGTGCTTCCCACCATTATTAAACCTCTGTAACTGTAAGGAAGCCCCAGTTAAATGCTTTCTTTTATAAGAGTTGCCTTGATTGTGGCGTCTCTTCACAGCAACCGAACAGTAACTAAGTAGCAAGTGCACTCAACTACTGAGCCGTTTCTTCATCCCTCTACCATTGACTTTTTTGGAGGGTGAGAAATCGGAGTTAGACGGGGTCTCATTATATGAAGTGGGCTGGCCTTGTTGGTCCTTCTGCCTTAGCCTCTTTTTTTTTTTTTTTTTTTCTCAAGTCAGGGTTTCTCCGTGTAGTTTTTGTGCCTGTCCTGGATCTCGCTCTGTAGCCCAGGCTGGCCTCGAACTCAGAGAGATGGACCTGGTTCTGCCTCCCGAGTGCCGGTATTAAAGGCATGCGCCACCACCCACCAGCCTGGCCTGTTTTAACCTTTAATTGATATGATTACAGGTGTATGCCACCTTGCTGAGCTCTGCTTCGGACATTCCATATGTATTTGTCCATCTCTTTTATCGATCCATCTTATGTGTCTGATACATTTCAAAGTAAGGTTCAGACATTGGTACACTGCTTGTTGCTGAAATATAGCATCGTATGTCTTCTCTATTGAGTTGTCACAGATTAAACACACTTTTTGTAACTAGTATTTACAACTGAGAAATGATAAAACATTACCAAAACCCAGCTCCCACTGGGTGGTAGTGGCCCACGCCTTTAATCCCAGCACTTGGGAGGTAGAAGCAGGAAGATCTCTGTGAGTTCGAAGCCAGCCTGGTCTACAAAGTGAGTTCTAGGACAGTCAGGGCTACACAGAGAAACCCTGTCTTGAAATAAAACAAAACAAAAACAAAAAATGCCAAACAAAGAAAACAGCTTCCTTGTGCCTCTTCCCAGCCAGTGCTCTTTTCTCTCTGCTCACAGGAAGTTATCGTCCTGGTTTCTGATGGTCATCATCTAGTTTCACTTTGCTCTGTTTGTTTAATTACTTGTTTATTTGTTTGGTGATGGTGGTGTCAGCATGTCACCCAGGCTGCCAGAAACCTGGGGCTCAAGCAGTCCTGCCTCAGCCTCCCGAGCCTGGGCACCTAACCTGCTGTGCTGACATCTTACTTCGTTGTTTTGTATCTAGAAACAGAACCATCCTGCTTGTCTTCTCTTGGCTACTTTACACATCTTTGAAATTCTCTTTGTTGTTTGTGGCTACAGTTTCTCTAAACAGTTGGTAAACGTTTTGATTGTTTTAATTTAGGGCTACTATGAATCATGCTTCTATAAAACTCACTTCTTTTGGTGTATCTATTAGGATTCTAGGCTAAACTATATAATTTATAAGAAAATGTGGAGAATTTATATTTAAAAATACATGGGTCTTGGGCCAGTTGCGTGGCTCAGTGGGTAAAGGCACCAGGTGTCAAAGCCTGAGGACCTGAGTTCAATCCCCAGGACCCACATGGTGGATGGAAAGAGGACCAATCCCCACAAGTTGTCCTCTGGTCATCATACACATGCGTGCACTTATACACACCAAGTAAATCTAATAAAAACAACTTATGTATATGATCATGTATGTCTCTTTATGTCCATTCATTAGTTTTATATCTGGTCATAGGTGTTCTGTCTTAGCCTGTTTACAAGCCTCTGCAGAAAGATCATGTAAGTATATAGTTAGATCTACCGTCAGATACGGTTTTTGGTTGATGTGATAAGTGGTATTTTGTGAACTATTTTGTTTGAAACCAGAATATAGAAATGCTAAACTTTTTAAAAACTCCTGTTCCCTTTCCACACACATGAGCTCATTGACATGCACTTTTTTCTGTTCATCCTGCTATCTCTTTTTGTCCTTCAGGGTTCTGTTCAGACATTAGTGCAGATTCTTTCCTAGGCCATGCTTAAGTTAGATGCCTCCCTTTTCTTCTGCTTTGCTCTGTTGCCCTTTATCATCACACTTCTTCACCCTCTACCGTAATCAGAATTCTCCATTCAGCAATGGTAGTGAGCCTTTGAAAGTTGGTATCAGTATTGTACCATTCCCCAAACCCTGCAGTGCCTTCCCAAGAGGTTATGGTCAACTACATTTCTGTGTTGTGGCCTGGTCTCTCTCTGACTTCATGTCTTGCCACTTTGGCCCAGCCGTGCAGACTTCCTTGCTATTTGTTTCCCCCCTTCCATCCTCCTCAGCCCCCTTACCCACTCGCTCCTCTCTCTTACTTATTCTGTCGTGCTGGGGTCAAACTCAAGGCCTCCTGCATGCTAGTCTAGTGCTCTGCCACCGCCACTCCCCTCCTCAGTTCTCTGTGGTGTTGCCGCACAAACATTCCTCAGGGACTCCTTCCCTCCCCATGTTCTCTTAACAGCACCCCCATTCCTCCTGCCTTTTCTTTTATCACCTGTCATTTGTGTGTATTTATTATTTGCATTCTCACTTTTGATAGTACATCTTATAAGGGCAGAAACTTTATTTTGTTCATTGATACGTGGCCGACTGTTGGCTTACAGTGGACATCCAAGCACTTACTGGGTGGATAAGTGAATGGTTCATTTCTGCTTTCTAATGGGCAGCAATTCTTTTTTGTTTTAAGACAGGGTCTTACTGTGTGTGTGTGTCCCTGGCAGGCCTGGAACTCCCTATGTAGACCAGGCTGGCCTTGAATTCCTAAGAGTTCTGCATTTCAGGTGCTGGCATAAAAGTCATGCACCACCAAACCCAGCTACAATAACTGGTTTTTACATGTAGAGTTTTTAGCAAATTGTTTGGGAAGTAAGGGGCCCCCACAAGATTTTTGTGTGTTCTTTTTCTCATTTTTAATGCCCTGTTTCCAGATGAAGAGACGTCAGCTTGCTTATTTGATAATTTCATCTAGAAGGAAAGGTAGAAGAGAGAAAACTAGAAAAGGGGCTGTTGAGATGGCTCGGTGGTTTAGAATTCCTACTGCGCAATCCAGAGGACCCGAGTTAGGATCCTAGCACCATGTGACCAGCTCTGAGAGATCTGACACCCTCTTCTGGCCTCATGCACCTGCACACATATATGAAGTAAATTTAATACAGTAGGAAAGATGAGGGTTCCAGTGGAGCTATAAGGATGAGTCCTATGGTGCTGGCTCTGCCTTGGTGGGAAGTAAGGATGATGTTCCTCTGAGGGAGGAGGAATGCGGTGAAGGATGGCAGGCAGCAGGCTTAAGTAGACCGTTGTGCCTGGGCTGTGTGTGGAGGAAGTAAGCGCGGATGAAGAGGCAGTAAGGCACCTCAGTGGGGCAGAAGGCAGCTGAAGGTGTTGGGCAGAGGAGGGGTAGGTCCTCAGCCTGTCTGTCTGAACTTTCCCCCTTAGGTTATATAGTAAAGTCTTTGTCCTCATGTTCAGACTCCCGAGAGTCACTGTCGGTCATTGTCTTTACTCCACATCCTAGATAGAGATTTCACTACTGCACTTTCATCTAAAACTGCCTGTCAAGTTCATCAGTGTTGTTTTTGTTGTGGATGGAGCAGGCCCCTAGTCTTATCCTATTGATCTTTATGCAGAGTTGGACATGACCAGCCATTGCAGACATTTTAAAGCCTTGACTTTTTCACGCCATCTGTCTGTACACTACCTTCTCTGCTTGGAGTTTTTACCCTGTCTTTCTACTTCCTCCTTACATTTCGTTCCTGTGAGCATTCAATCCTGAGTGAGAGGTTGGGTGTGCTGGTGAGCAGACACTGCTAGGTTTACACATTTGTAGGGAGGTCAGGGTTGGAGTAGAAATGGAAAATCCCTGAAGAGACTGTGATGTGAGAACGGATGGCATTTAGCGCAGAGGAAGTCCTGGAGTTTGATAGGTGCACAGCTGTACTGTATGGAGAAGTGAAAAGTGAAATTGGTGTCTCAGATGTGCTTCACTGAAGATGTCTTATGTGGAGAGCAGTGGGTTAGTAGGGGTCCTTACCAGCAGTTGGTAGTCAAGCTAGTGACATCTGTTTACTGAAGAGTTGGCGCCCTCAGGTCAGTGGTTCTCAACCTGCCTAACTCTGTGACCCTTTCTATAGTTCCTCACATGGTTTCGTTTCTACTTGATAACTGTAGTTTCCCTATTGTTACAAATCGTAGTGTAAGTATCTGATATGTGACCCCCTTAAGAGATGCCTTTGCTCACTCGAGACTTTGGTGGCCTAAACTGGGAGAAGTTGGTAAGAAAAGTCCACGGTGTATGTTTCCATACCACTCTTTTATTTTCTTTGAACTGAACATCTATGTCTTAAAGGACACATTGAAAAGCCTGTGGGTTGTGTCCACCCTGAGCTTGGAGAAGCCTGGAAAGCCTTCTCCACGATGCTTCAATCTCAAGAAGTTTTAGCACTCAGTAAATGAATGTATTATAAATTTATTTTACTAACTCTATATTCATTTCTAAATAAATCTATTGGTTAGTTGAAATGTATATGACTGAAATGATTTTTTTTATTCCTTGTTTGCTCATCATAGCTAGTATTCCATAATCCTGTGTACATTTGTGATTTATCCATTTTCATTACTGTGTATTACATGCTTTCATGGATTCCGTAATAGAAAAAAAAAATCTGTCTCATCTGACTGTCCATCTGCCCGTCCATCCATATGTGTATGTTTGTGTGTGTGACTCTCTCACACACATGTACATAAATAAATAAATAAATAAATAAATAAATAAATAAATAAATAAATAAATAAAATCTTCTTAAAAATCTTTTTCCAAGCTGGTTGTGGTAACACACACCTTTAATCCCAGGACTCAGGAGGCAGGGGAATCTCCTGAGTTTGAGGCTTACCTGGTCTACAGAACCAGTTCTGCAACAGCCAGGGCTCACTGGATAGATAGATAGATAGATAGACAGACCCATCCACTTGAGTATATTTGTATTGTTCCGAGTTTCAGACTATTGATGTCTTTATGTATCTTGGTATGTATGTAATCATACCTCATAATATACCGAGGATGAACACTTTGTATTTGTTATGTAATTACTAAATAATGCTGAACATTTCTCACCGTGGTTAAACAGCTTGTGCCGCTCCAGCTGTGCCTGACAGCTCAGACCGCCGCTCCTTGGTCTTGCCAGCCTTGGCGACTGCTTTCTACAGTGTCCTCCTCTGCTGACTATACAAAGATGTCATCTCTTGATTCCCTTAGGTCTGTCAACCATTTGAGTTTCCTCTTTTGTAAAGGTGCAAGTTCAATCTTTATATTACCATTTTTCCTTGATGACTAAAAAGAGTTCTTTAAATATTCTGCATATAAAATTGCTGTTGCCTAGATGTTTGCAGATATTCTTTCCCATGTTGATTTTTTTCCTTATAGTATCTTTTTAAGATTTTATTTTATTTTTTAATGTTCATTGGTGTCTCACCTGCATGTGTGTCTGTGTGAGGGTGTCGGATCCCCGTAACTGGAGTTACAGACAGTTGTGAGCTGCCATGTAGATGCTGGGAATTAAACACAGGTCCTCTAGATGCTCTTAACCATCTCTCCAGCCCATATAGTATCTTTGTGTGTGTGTGTGTGTGTGTGTGTGTGTGTGTGTGTGTGTGTGTGTGTGTTTGTGGTTTGGGGGCTTGAATTCAGGATCTTAGACATGCTAGGGAAATGCTTTACCGATGAGCTACACCCTCGATCCCTCTTAAAGTATCTTTTGATGAAAATTTTCCAGATTTAATATAGTTGTTTGTTTTTTCTACCTATTATTGCTTGGTTTTAGGGGTTTTGTTCTGTTTGTTTGTTTGGGGACAGGACCTTTCTGTATAGCACAAGCTAACCTTGAACTCACCTGCTTGTCTGTCTCAGCCTCCTGAGTACTAGAATTGCAGGCCTGGTTGTAACTGGGTCCTTTGTAATTAGTTTTGTGACTTGTGTTTCTGGAAAAGTTTTGGTAAAAATAAAGCCCCCATTTCCCCCTCGGAAGAATTGCCATTTTCTCAAGACTCTCCTTTCTCCACTGCTCACAAAGTGGCGTTTTTTTCATGTGCAAGGATTTACTGATACGTAGGTGTGTTTCTGAGTACTGTGTTTGCTCCATGGGTCCTTCAATCTTGGCCTCCTCAAATTCCTCCTAATTTGAGTTATGCTAACTGGAATAAACCATGTTACATGGGAAAAGCAACTCCTTCTACCTTGTTCTTTCCAAGAGTGGATTTCTTATCTGCTCTTTGTTTTTTGCATTTCCTTTTGAATTTCAATATTGCTGTAGGGATTTGGTTGAAATGACATTTAAGTCTGTAAACTTGGAGACCTGATATTATTCTAGATTATTGCCCTGTGACTACATTCTCTGGTGTGTTAGAGTTCTATATGAAGTTCTGTCATTCCTTTGTGGTGGTCTTTCATGTGTTTTCTTCCATTTACTTTTCCCTGTTGGTTTTGTGGCACTGAGAATTTAACCTGAGGCCCTGCATGCTAGCTCTAGCCTCAGCCCTCCATTTCCCTCAAGTGTTTCCTATATTTAGATTAGATACTGTTGTAAATGTTTCCTTTTCTTTTCTTTTACTTTTGAGTTCCCTTTCTCCAGCTGATCCCAAATATCTTCCGGAAAGAGAATGTATGGTCTGTTTTCTAGACTGGTGGGCTAGGTGGGAAGAGCTATATGAAAGAGAATGGAAGTGGAACGATGACGTTTATTCCCTTCGAAGGGGCTTTTCCTTCTCTCTCTGTGTGATTTAAGAAGTCCTCATTTCTGTTTTGCATGTTTTTACAGCCAGGGGAGAAAGGGCCAATCTTGTGTGTTTTTTCCCAGTAAGGGGACGCCTGTGTTCTTTCGCACCACAGTGCTGCACAGGAGGTACTAATTAATTGTTGAGAGAAGTAAAAAGCTTGAGTGGGCAGTTTCAGGTCCAAATTATAATATTTTCTTGGGGAAAGAAAAGAGACTTTTAAAACTATGTTCCCCAGGAAGCCTCAAGGATTTTCCAGATTTAGTCTCACTTGAAAATGTCCAAATCTCAAGATTCATTAAATGACTCTATTTATAAAGTGACTTAGAGATTTTCCTAAACTACTTCAACCCAGTCTTAAAGATAATCAGGTTTCCATCTTGTTCATCAGATGTTGAGCCAGGCGCCCAGTGAACAGATACCAGATAGAGCCCCCAACTCCAAAAAAATAGACAGTAGAGACAAAAACCCCAGCTCCTCAGAGATACGCCCCACATCCCAGAGAAACCCGCCGTCAGCCTGTGGTGCTCTTCCTCCAGTGTCCTTACACATTAGTGCTGTTGGTTTATGTGCTGTGTCCTGCTCCGTTCAGCCTGTAGCCTAAGATTTTTTATATGCTGTTGAATATTTTTAATCTTCTCCCCAGTTGGGTATTTAAAACTGTTTGTATTTTTTACATGATAATGGTTTGATTGAGCATCTCTTAAAGCTCGTGTGTGTGTGTGTGTGTGTGTGTGTGTGTGTGTGTGTGTGTGTATACACTATTTCCTTAAAAATAGAAATACTTAAATTGTTTGACCATTTTAATGTTGAAAAATTTATTCTGGGACGTCTTTCAATTGAGTTCTAAGTATTAGAGAGCAATGAACAAGACAGATGAGGATCTCATTGTCATTAACTTACAGTTGAATGAAAGATTAAACAAGTTATGTAAACCAATTTATTTACATACTTTGGTAATTCCTTTAAAAGGAAAAGCACAAGATGTTAGGATATCAAATTCCTAACAAGGGGCATCTGCACATGTGTGATATATTCTCACATAGGCACATATACATAAATACTCTTTAAATCTGGTTTTATCATGGAATATTTTGTTTACTCTGTCTATGGTGATTGAGAGTTTTGCTGGGTATAATAGTCTGGGTTGGCATCCGAGGTCTCTTAGTGTCTGTATAACATTTGTCCAGGACCTTCTAGCTTTCATAGTCTCTATTGAGAAGTCTGGTTATTCTGATGGGGTCTGCCTTATATGTTACTTGGTCTTTTTCTTTTGCGGCTCTTAATATTTTTATTTGTTCTGTATGTTTAGTGTTTTGATTATTATGTGGCGAGGGCATTTTTTTTTTTTTTGGAACTAGCCTATTCGGTGTTCTATAAGCTTTTTGTTTGTTTGTTTGTTTGTTTATTTGTTTATTTATTTATTTATTTATTTATTTATTTATTTATTTATTTATTTATTTATTTATTATGTATACAGTGTTCTGGCTGCATGTTTGCCTGCAGACCAGAAGAGGGCACCAGATCTCATTGCAGATGGTTGTGAGCCACCATGTGGTTGCTGGGAATTGAACTCAGGACCTCTGGAAGAGCAGCCAGTGCTCCTAACCGCTGAGCCATCTCTCCAGCCCAAGCTTCTTGTATCTTCATAGGTATTTCTTTCTTTAGGTTAGGAAAGTTTTCTTCTATGATTTTGTTGAATATATTGTCTGTGCCTTTGAATTGGTATTCTTCTCCTTCTCCTATCCCTATTATTCTTAGCTTTGGTCTTTTCATGGTGTCCCAAATTTCTTTGTCATTTTGTGTTACGATTTTTTTTGTCTTTAGTGTTTTCTTTGACTGACGAATCTATTTTCTCTATTGTGTCTTCAGCGTCAGAGATTCTCTGTTCCATCTCTTGCATTTGGTTGGTTATGCTTGCATCTGTAGTTCCTGTTCATTTAGTCAGAATTTCTATTTCCAGCATTCCCTCAATTTGTGTTTTCTTTATTGTCTCAATTTCAATTTTCAAATCCTGAACTATTTCCTTCATCTGTTTAATTACTTTTTCTTGGTAATTCTTTGACTTCTTCCAATTTTTTGTTTGTTTTTTTCTTCTATTTCATTAAGGGAGTTTTTCATTTCCTCTTTAAGGGCCTCTATCATCTTCTTAAAGTCATTTTTAGGATTTATTTCTTCTGCTTCTTCTGCCTTGGTATGTTTAAGTCTTGCAGGTGTAGAATTGGTAGGATCTGATGTTGTCATATAGGTCTTTATGTTGTTGCCTGTATTTTTGCATTGGTGTCTATTCATCTTTTCCTCTGCTGGGTGCAGGCAGTGTCTGTATCTGAAGGTGCCTCTCTTGTTCCAATTGATAGTCTTGGTTCACTAGGAGTTCTTGGTCGAATCGCTGCTGTTGGGCTCTGTTTCTCTGGGAGCAGCTTAGTCCAATCATTGTTAGTGGGTTCTGTCTCAGGGAGCAGTTGTTCCCAGTTGGTGCAGGGTGTGCTTATGGCTCCAGTGGTTGTTGGGTTCTTAGGGGTTGCTTTTTTTTTTTTTTTTTTTTTGGTGGGAGAGCAGGGAAAGGTAGCTGTCTGGTCCCTGGGACTCCGATGTGTAGGGCCTAGGGGACTGCCAGTCCGGAGATGGGGGCTTACCTGCTCCCAGTTGGTGTGGGGTAGGCTTATGATTCTGGTGATCTGGTTCGGTGGCTGGACGGCGCCTTCTTTTGTGTTTTCAGGTCGCGTTTTTTCTCAATCGTCAACTCCTCAGCTGATCTTGTTTCCTCAGACTGCAGACTGTAGGATTCTGAATCCTCTCCCGAATGGATCTCAGCTGACCAGGTTGTTCAGTAGGGCAATCTCACCAACACTTCCAAGTTGTTGGGTTTCGCAAGATCGGCAGCTGGGCCCTGGGTTGGCCTCAGGCAGAGTGTTCTCGGATAAGTTCTGGTCACGTCCCATGGAGAGGGCTACTTCTCCTGGTGCTGGAATTAAAGACGTCCCTGTTCCAAGCTCTTAATCTCCATGTTTTCACTAACTCCTCAGCGGGTAAAAGCTCAGTTTCTGGTCTTTATTATGACTGCGTTTCTGCAGCCACTCTGCCTGCCTCTGCTGCTGCCCCATAAATACTCGTAAACAAATAAAATAAATCAGAAGAAATTAACAGCAACAGCAAAAGAATCAGTTGCTAACAAGGATCATTTTAAAGTAGGCAAGAGTGGACCGGAGCAGCATCGTTAAGAAGTTACCTTGGGGGCTGCTGCCTGAG
This sequence comes from Peromyscus leucopus, assembly GCF_004664715.2. Classification (NCBI taxonomy): domain Eukaryota; kingdom Metazoa; phylum Chordata; class Mammalia; order Rodentia; family Cricetidae; genus Peromyscus; species Peromyscus leucopus. The sequence continues at coordinate 38,035,285 of NC_051080.1, read as the reverse complement.
ATCTATCCTCAGGACCAGCATAGTCCTGCAAGTTATCCCCTGACTTCCATTTAAACAAAAGGAGAAACATTGCAAGTGACTCGTGCTTATCACCCAGCCCTCAGGAGGCTGAAGTAGGCTACAAATTTGAGTCCAGCCTGGGCTACAGAGTTAATACCCTGCCCGTGAATGAATGAATGAAAGAATGAATGAATGAATGAAAGTTACTGCTTCTCAGAGTTAACACCGTGTATATGAGAAGGAAAAGTTACTGGTGTATGGGGAGTTGATGGAGTCCTGAGTGAATGTGTGCTCTTGACATGGGCATGACCCTGTCAATAACCCAATGTTTCAGACCTGTGGAAATGACAAAGCCTTCCCCAGGTTAGACTCACAGCAATGGCAGAGCCTCCCTCTGGTCCAAGGGCAGGTGTCTATGAACAGTTGAACACTTGATCAGTGTGTGCAGAACCTACCAGAGTTCCCTCCTCCCCGTGACTGAGACCTGAGACGACTGGGAGATCTACTGAGTTTAGCTAGCATGCCTTCCTCCGCGTTCAGATGTGTAACACACCTGCCTTCTCGCTCAGCAACATAAACTTGCTGAGTTTCCTGGCTGCTGCTGGACTGTTAGAGCCCATGCCTACCCAGTTTTAGATTTTCTGTACATATGTCTGCCCCTCTTCATTTTCTCGTCAACCGTAAAGCTGTGCAGGTCTTGGCACTGCTGAGGAGGAACTACAGTCTGTGACATATTTTTGCCCTAAGGTTTAACTTAACTTAGATTGGGATTCTGTCTCTAACTCCCAATACCTGGAAATGAGGAGGAATAGAGCGGTGTATATATTAGACAGTGCTATGGGAGAACAGCAAATCCAAAATGTGGGGAGGCGGCCTACATTCTACATGAAATAAAGCGCAAGATTACAGAAATGTAAGGGACACATCGATAAGATGTGTTGACACCTGTGAACCCTAATTTGAATAAAACAACTAAAAATTTATGAGGTAACTGGAAAAGTTTAAACACTAGCTAGATAGTTGATCATATTAAGGGGTTAAAAATATTTTGGGGCCAGGCAGTGGTGGTGCACACCTTTAATCCCAGCCCTCGGGAGGCAGAGCCAGGCGGATCTCTGAGTTCGAGGTCAGCCTGGCCTACAGAGTGAGTTCCAGGACAGGCACTACAACTGTACAGAGAAACCCTGTCTCGAAAAACGAACAACAAATGGTGTTGTAGCACTACAGTTACACTGGATAGTTTGTGTTTTTAATGGATAGACAATTAGATGCCTGGCGTTGGCTTTGGAACGGCACATTGTCGGTGAGTGCTCTGTGGTGGTGGGGGCACAGTGGGTCTGCTGGGACAAGTTTGGCCACAGGGTGCGAGTGTCCAGGTAAATGATGGAACACAGACAGTTTATCACACAGTTCTCTGCCGTCTTTGTATGCGTCTAGATTTTTCTGTAAGTTAAAACTATTTGCATACTTTGAGCAACATTTAAAGGCCTACAGTGAAGCCTTGGTTGAAGGGATAGAATAAAAAGACTGGTTTTGAGAAATATGAGGTAATCAGTTACATTTGGTAACTAATTTTGCATTTAGTAACTCATTAGCGGTTCAGGGCTGAGCAGTGTATAAGTTCATGGTTTGGGATCTATGTAAAGGAAAATGGAAAGGCATCTCTTGAGGGGGTGGTACAGGGTGACGATACTGGAAAGTTTTGCTTTTGGACATACGTGCTTAATTTAAGATAGCTAGGTAGATTGATGTCAGAGTCAGATATGGGGTGAAATTTAGTTAAAACCTTCAGGAAGAATGAGATTGCCGGGGATGTGTGAAAGGACGGAAGGGTGTCCTGCGAGGAGCAGAGGAAGAGGAGTCATTTGGGATTCTGAGGAGGAAGGCGAAAGAGGTAGGGAAGAAAGTGTTTGAGGGAGGGGAAGCCTCCAGGAGGTGTGGCCGCTCTGACCCTCTCCTCGGCCTCATCCAGTGTAAAGGCCTGTTGGTGGTGCTCCGCCCCTTTCCTCTTTCTCTCCTTTCTTCCTCGAAGTCACAGCCTCACTGTGTAGCCCAAGGCACCTTTGATCTTCCAGTCTTTCTGCCTTGTTATTATATGAGTGTTAGGTTTTGAGTCTGTGACACTGCTCTGTCTGTTTCTTTCAGATTTTGAAGACTTTGAGGGGTTTCTCAGCTGATGGGGTAGGAGTAGAGGAAACATGCGCAATATTTTTAAATGTTTTAAATAATTACTAAAACTTGTTAAGCATTTGCGAACTATACTGATACCTGTAGTATAATGACCCTTTAGTGAATTAATAGATCCTGCTAAATTTGCATTGATTAGCTAGAGAGCCATGCTTAGAAGCAAAGCTTTTATTTTATTTTACATTTGGTTAGCCTTCATTCCCTTGGTGCTCTTAGCCCAATGTAGAGAACATATACTTTAGTTTTGTATGCTTTATCAGTATATCTTTTAGTTCTGTTTTCATGAAGTATTACCAATTTACACAAAAATTGTGAAACTCAAGTTTTCAATACTTTGAATCCAATACTTTGGAACTGGGGGGGGTCGAGGGGGGGCACTATCCTAAAGTCTGTTTGCACGGTGATTGTGGATGTGTAGATGTTTATATTAGTCAGGGTTCTCTAAAGGAACAGAACTTATAGAATGAATGAATGAATGAATCTATCTGTATCTATGTATCTATATATCTATATATGTATGTGTGCATGTATGTATGTATGTGTCTGTCTGTCTATTACCTACCCACCCACCTGTCCACCTACCCACCTACCCACCTGTCCGTCCGTCCGTCCGTCCATCCATCCATCCATCCATTTATCTTATCTATCGGGGATTTATTAGAGTAGCTTATAGGCCATGGTCCAGCTAGTCCAATGATAGCTGTCTACCACGGAAGGTTTAAGAATCCAGTAGTTGTTCAGTCCATGAGCCTGGATGTCTCAGCTGGTCTTCAGTATACTGGAATCCCAAAGAAGTAGGCTCTTATGCCAGTGAAGGAATGACTTGCTAGCACGAGTGAAAGCAAGCTCCTTCTTCCATGCCCTTTATAATGGCTGCCAGCAGAAGTATGGTCCAGATTAAAGGTATATCTTCCCACCTCAAAGATCCAGATCACAAATGGGTCTTCCCGGCCGGGCGGTGGTGGCGCACGCCTTTAATCCCAGCACTTGGGAGGCAGAGGCAGGCGGATCTCTGTGAGTTCGAGGCCAGCCTGGGCTACCAAGTGAGTTCCAGGAAAGGCGCAAAGCTACACAGAGAAACCCTGTCTCGAAAAACCAAAAAAAAAAAAAAAAAAAAAAAAAAAAAAAAAAAAAAAAAAAAAAAAAAAAAAAACAAATGGGTCTTCCCACTTCAAATGGTTTAATTAAGAAAAAAATCCCTTGCAGGTATGTCCAGCCTCTTGGCTTTTAGTTAATTTCAGATGTAGTTGACAACTGAGAATAGCCATTACAATGTTCTTTGACATAAAAGCAAAATCTGATCATTAAGCAAATATCTTACTTTCTGGGATTTTAAAAAGTTACTTAGATTTCTGTTTTAAAAACAGCTTTTTTAAAAAATCATGTTCCTTTTGTCCCACGTTCATATGAGTAGGACTTGCTGTTTAAAAATCTAACTAAGCCAAAACCTGCTGTTCCTCGTTCTTGTCCATCACATAAGTGTCCGTGTCTCCTGTGGGCTGAACACTGACATGTGTGGCATTGTAAGCACTTCCTGTGGCAGCGAGGTGCCTGGCAGGAGGGAGACCGTCTGTGCCCTTTTTCAGTCTTTATACAGGAGTCTTGTAATTTGTCATTCTCCCCTCTAAGTACAGAACTGTGAGCGAGAATTTGCTTCATATGGAAAAAACAAAACCCCTCACATAGCATATTGCATAGACCTAGAGGGTCGAAGGGATGACTCAGCCTTTTAGGGATGCTTCTCCCCAAGTTGGTAACCTCTGGCCGACTCTTAAGCACTCCCAGTTGAAATTCACTCATTTTTCATCTGCCAGTTGGAGCTGGGTTGCCAGCAGGGCCTGTGAGAATGCTCCTGCCTCCCGCAGCAGTGTGCGCCCACACTGGCTGCCACTCCATTGCCTGTTGAGTCATTCCCGCAGCTCTATATAGAGCTCGCCTCTTAAACATGATGTTCTTGGAGGGAGAAAGAAAGGGAGTTTTCTCTTCCACAGAACCTCCCTACCCCAGATCTGCATTGCCCTTTCTTCTGTGCCTTGCCCTCTCTGTGAAACTGTTCTTTTAAAGGTCTCCTAGTGTGTCCATTTATTGTTTGTTTGACTTTGTAAGCATTAAAGCATTTCCCGGGCTGAGGTTGCCCTAGTATGTTGCACCAGAAAGGGTCAGAAATTTAAATAACCACCCAACAGCTTCCTGATCTTCAGGTATTAAAAGTCCATCAAACGGCTCAGAAGCATCTTACTATCACTTTATTGTGAATATCAGTTATAAAAAACACTGCAAACGGAATAAATGACCTTTTAATTTGAGGCAAATGAAATAATTCCTATCTGTAATTTAAAAGGATCTTAGGTTTTGTTTTTTTTCTCCCTAGGGAAAGCAAAATGCCTATGTCCATTCATGTCCATTCTTATTCAGAAGAGTTGCTGCTCCCTGTAGTAGGAAAAGGCTGAAGTTTATCAGGGAAAGGATGCTTTTCCAGTGTATTCCCTATATCCAGCATAATCTCAGAGCATTGTAGGAAAATTATCTGTGGCACCCTGTCTATTCACAGCTAACATGTACCCCCATTGGCAGTGAGGGGCTCTTCAGGAGGACCGGCAGATATGAGAAACAGATTACCGCTTTGGAATGTGTTCTATGGGTTTTGGAAACATATTTTAATTGGAGTGGGGGTGGGGAAACAGTTGAACTTATGTAGTTAAATCGTCAGCTTCCTTAGCTGTTGCCTATAAATAAATACCACGTATGAAAGGCTGTTGGGATTCTCAGCAAAGTTATGTGGCATACGCATTTATTTGTATATATATGTTGATATGTATGTGATCCTCGAATGTTTCTTTCGTGAGATTGAGTTTGGATTGTGTTGTTTTGTTGCCCTAAACTGAATTAGCCCAGAGTTCCTTCTAGTAGGGTTTTGAATAAAACCCCGCCTTCCCATTTCTAAAAGAGAGGAAAGCAGTTTGATCTGCCTTCCGAAGTCCTTCTGTGCTCCTCCCCTCCCCCAGAGAGGACCGGAGGGGAGGAGCCACTGCTCTAACCACGAACTTCAGGTCTTCTCTGGAGTGCTCGCTGGGCTTCCTGTCTGCAGTCACTCAACTCTGGGCCATCTTGACTTGCCTGAAGGGTGGAGAATTGGTGTCTTCTCCGAGGAGGGGAGTGAGTTCTCACATTCTCCTTTGCGCACAGGCATGAGACTGAATTTGTAAAGCTCGCTGTGACCTTTCTAGACTTTTCCTGTGACTTGGACTTTTTGTGTTTGTGAGCTGTTTCCGTGAAGACTCCGTCATGACTCTGCTGGAGCCCGAGATGCTAATGATGGCTGTGCAGTCAGGTAATTCCCTTATTTCCTGCAAAGCTCCTTTGCCACAGGCATCTTTAGAATGGTTGAGCTAATTTGTACTAGCACTGGTCTGAGATGGGAAGCTGAAACATGCATCATTCAGTAAACATTCCATTTTCAGGTTTTTTGTTTTTAAAATTCTTTTCTTGAATTTCATATTTCAGTTTTTCAGACATAGCTTTGAATTAGATGCTAATTGATCTGAGGAGCGCTCAGCCAGGGGACCTACTTGCTTGTCTTTAACCATTTTATCACTGTCTTTGGCACTGCTTTAGTGAAGAGTAATTACATTGCTTTAGCTGCTTTATGTAGTGTGTCTTTAGTCACAAACCTACTCTTTGTAGTCACTGTGAGAGGATCTTTGACGCTTTCCTCCACTGTTGTTCTCCTCTGTGCCTCAGCCTTCCATTTCATCTTTACAGCGTCTGTGGGAACGAACGCTCTTGATAAAGCACAAGATTGGGTTAAACGGTAGAGATAGGGGAGCAGTTAACAGAAAGAATGCAGATTTTTGAAATTCTATCTCTAAAAATAGTTTCTCAATTCAAAGCTTCTCTTAAAACATTTAAAAATTCCAGATAGTTTTTAGTGGTTTTTTTTTTTTTACTTTTGGTGTTTTTAAAACTTGTAAGTCAGATATCTAAAAATAGAGAATGTTCCCTCTCTTATTTTTAGACTTATACTAAAATGTAATCTGTAGTGTTTTCAGAAAGATTCACACAAGTGGCATTTGCACCCTCTACCCCATCCCCTGGCCCCACGCAGAGAATGAAACTCCATCTCTGGCATGACTGGTCTCTGTCGTCCTTGGGGAGTGCTTAGGTAGTGTGTTGTCAGGTCAGATACACATCAGCTGAAGACGAGCAGATGCCGGAGATGCCGTTAGGTTACGCCGTGGACAGGAAGGGCCAAGAAAAAAGGATACGAGCCATTCTCTTTTTTCTGGTTTACAAACACAGCCATAATGCATCATTTATCAGATGAATTTTTCTGTTCTAGTGTGCTGTGCCTTTCAGGTTGCTTTTTCTTCCCCTCCCACGGATCTCTGGAGCTTTGGGTTCTAAACAAATAGTGTGCTTATCTGAGTGTTTCCCATCTGTCTTTGATGAGGGATCTCAGTAGCTCCTGGTTAAACCAACTCAATGTTTCCCATCTGTATTCCAGTTTCCTGCTGTGTGGGGGCAAGTGTGTATTTTACTTTAAGAGGCAGATTTTAATATTTGAGCATTCTTTCTGTCTCAGACACTAACACCTCATAGTAGGTTAAAAAGTTTCTTCCCCCAAGATAGTTTCAGTGTTCCGAGCCCTAAAAGGGAAAGAAAAGACTGTTTTTTTGTAGTTTCTTGTCTAAGAGTAGGTTTTCTTACAACATATGCTGGGCAGGGCTGGTCACCCATCTGTCAGACCAGCTACTTCATAAAACTTTCAAAGGACAACAGTGTGTAAGACAAGTGTGGGTGAAATTGACAAGGCTCCTGGAACAGGTAGGACCAAACGTCTGCTGAGAAGACGGTAGACGTGGGCTTCATCTTTTTGGTATGTTCGTAAAAACAGTGAAGCTGGGTTTAGGGATGGCCTTCCCATTACTTAAATTAGGAAATGGTCAAAAACATTCAATACCACCCCCCACGGATGGCTTTGTGAAACTTGACTGTTTTGTTCTGGAGTGTCAAAGCCATGAGCCCATTATAACAGTAGTGCAGCAGCCATTGTGATGGGAATGAAATGATTCTGCTATGGAATGTCAGTAAACAGTGATTCTTGTTAAAAGCCAAGAAATACGTTAATCTATACTCTGTGAGTATATGCTCTCTAGGAGAAATGCTTTTCATACCGTAAAGTAACTAAGTCCTTCAGACAGAATTGAAGATGCAAAATTTTAAGGTGCTGGTATAATAGTTTGGGGTTCACTGTGTTCAGCAGCAGTTTCCACCCAGTCCTTGGAGCTTGGAGGTTTTGGAAGGACATTCTTGAGTGTTGGTGAGGGTTTCCCTCCTTCACACTGCTGGAGGCCTCGAGCTGGTTTGGATCCAGTTGGGTGCTGCCCTTCCGTGAACCTGTCTCAGTAGGGTCACCCTCTGTCCTGTCATTCCCATAGTGCCACCTTCACAGTGCACACCAGGGGTCCCTACAGGTGGCTCCTAGTTAGACCATTAGTGTCTTTGAAAAAGGTTTCTTTTCTGTAAAGTGTGTGTGTGTGTGTGTGTGTGTGTGTGTGTGTGTGTGTGTGTAGATATGTGGCCTGTGTAAGTGCAGAGCACACAGAGGCCGAGCTGGAGCTGGAGTTACAGGCAGTTGTGTGCCACCTGATATCTCTCTCTCCAGCCCTTACCAGCTTCTTACGAGCACATCACTCATGGATGTGGACTCCTAGCAGGCATTAATTTATCTTTTGAAGAGTGGTGGAATTTTGTTTGACTTAATTCTCATTAATAAGCATAAGCCTTTAAATTAAGATTTTTATTAACGTATTTTGTAATCTCTTCTTCCATGAATAAATGATCCAGTGGCCATCGTCCTGGATCTCACTCTGTAGACCAGGCTGGCCTCGAACTCACAGAGGTTCACCTGTCTCTGCCTCCCAGGTGCTGGGATTAAAGGCATGTGCCACCACTGTCTGGCTAGCTTCATGGCTTTCAAAATTGGTGTTCTTTTGCCTCCCTGAATTTGTAGTGTGCCCTGTCTGTGATGAAGTGTGTTGTTGGGGAGATCTTAGTGTTCCAGTGAAACCATGACTGGAGTTCATGTCACTGCCATGGGAATCTGTCTGGATTGTCACAATTAGAAAATGACTTGAAATGAACATTGTACAATTTCTGAAGCTGGCCCTAAGGGAATAATATAGGGCCACAGCATTGATGGGTGTCTTTCTTAATGGAGGTATGCCAGGGCTCAGGTGTGTGTGTGTGTGTGTGTGTGTGTGTGTGTGAGACCCCAGCCGGGCAGCCCTCTGCCTTTTCCCAGTCAGTACCACTCTGTCAGTTCATTCCTCCATAACAGTAAGACAGACTTCCTTGGCAGAATGTATTAGGATGGCTTCCCAGGTCTGCTTTGGACCCACAATACATGCCTGATCATGTTGGGGTACAGTTAAGGAGTCAGCTGGCCCGTTCCCCCTGTTGCTTGTGTACATATGTGTGTACCCTCAGGGCTCACACTTGTCCATGCATAGGATACCTTTGGTCATTGTGGCTGCTTCAGGGAGAGAGGATGATGAAAGACCAGGAGGCCGAAGTAGAAGAGACTTGGTGTCCACAGAGCAGTTGAGGAGTCTTTTGAGCGTATTCTGGAACTGTGCTGTAATGCAAAGGATAGATAGGTACATAAAGGCATTAGGTATGTAAACTTTGACACCGAGAACCCCACTGCTCAGCCTGCGAAGCAGAGCAAACATAGCCTATGTGAGTGCGCTCGTTGGCTGTGCGCAGAGATGCCTGTTCTTAACAGTGTCCCTTCCAGACCATTCATGTTCACACCAGTTGCATATTGCCTATTCAAAAAATTCACTAATTAAAACATTGCTCCTCCGTTCATTAGTTAACGTCCTTATCCTTTGATATCTTTGTACTTAATTCCTAAATGTTTCTTTGACTTCTTTTTCCTTGATCGTGGCCGTTTGCCTCTGCACTGTTTGTTTTAAAACAGAGCATACAGAATAGGGGGATGACAGTCATTCAGAGGAGGGCTGGGGAAGATGGCAAGGCACAAGGGGCAAGCTAGGCAGATGGAATCCCGCCCATTTTGGAAGCATGGTACTTTAAGGAACCCCCGACACTCAGAAGTAGAGAGCTGATCAAAAACCTCAGAGCCTTCAGCCTTATATCACGTACTTGTGGATCTCTTGAGTGCTCGAACTTCTCAGTGGGCTTAGAAATACCCTGGTTTCTAAGGTGGTGGTGGTGGCGGTGGTGGCACACATCTTTAATCCCAGCACTTGGAAGGTAGAGGCAGATGGATCTCTGTGAGTTCAAGGCCAGCCTGGTCTACAGAGTGAGTTCCAGGACAACCAGGACTGCACAGAGAAACCCTGTCTCGAGCCACCTCCTACCCCTCCCACACCCCCCATCCCCGGGAAAAAAAAAACAAAAAACAAAAAACAAAACCAAACAAACAAACAAAAAAAACACCCTGGTTTCTTTTTAAGGAATTGTAGAGTTTGAAGGACAGTTTAGGTATTTCCTTGTCTTCTTTTTCTTTTGAAAAGAGGAAATTGGCCTTTGGGGTTGGTTTATTTCCTGAAATCGTGTAATTAATTTATGGCAGAGATAGGAGGAGACTTTGTTCCCACAATCTCTTGCCAGTGTTCTTTCTGCTTCAAGATATTTAAAAAGAGATGCCAAAGATCTCTAGTGTGTAAGGCTGGATGTGACCTCCTCTCAAATGGTGCCTCTTCTTGGGTTAAGAGAGAAGATAAAAGCAGGGTGTGGTGGTGTTCACCTTCAGTCCCAGCACTGGGGAGACAGAGGCAGATGGATCTCTGAGAGTTTGAAGCCAGCCTGGTCTAGACAGTGAATTCCAGGACTATGTAGAGAGATCCTGTTTCAAGAGACAGAAGGCAGGGAGAAGATAAAAAACTGGTGTCTGAGTATCTGCTTCCCGCCCCTAGGAAGTAAAGTCTGAACACCACAGACTTGCCATTCTCTAACCACCTTCGTCATGCTGTCTTCTCTGGCCTGGGTGATGATCTCATCAGACAGGTAGCAGACAGACAGCTGTTGTCCGCACTGCTGTGGCTTACATTTGACTGCCCTTTCTCTGACTCACTGATCTATCTGGACCTTCTCAGAGTTAGGATGCAGATCAAAGGAATTTGAAATCTTCTTTCACTTCTCTCTTTCTCCCTCTTTTTTGTTTCTGTTTGGATGAAGCAGGCTGTCAAGACTCTGAACCATGATTTTAGCCTTATTAAAACAGTGCCAAATTAAACAAAGATGAGGCTTATACAGGCTTACATTTTTATAGAGTCTCACTTTTATGATTACCACATGCATTGTTTTTTAAAATTTTCTTTTTAATAACAAGGAAAATACTAAAGGCCCTGTGTTGCCGCCAACACTCAAAACCCTTGTACTTCTTGAAGCTTAAGGGCTGTGTTGGGCTGAGTTCATGGAGTCACAGTCTGGGCCCTGCTTAAGGTTATGCAAAGTCACCAAGTAGGAGGTAGCAGCAGAGTGAGCATAGATGGGCTGTACGAGGGAAATCAAACTGAAAAAGAGATGCAGCAGTAAAAATGTATGCTACCACACTACACAGTTCTTGTGTATATTATTTAATGCCATGATTGTCCTTCACACCTGTAGAGGAAACTTGAAACTCAAAAGCAAGAGAACACATAATAAGACATGGAACGAATCTCTATGTTCTAGTGGTTTAAATAGATATATTCCCACCATATATTTGAAAGGCCAAGGGAGGAGGTTTCCCAAGTTCATATCTAGTCTAGGCTACATATATGATTCCAGGCCAGCCTGAGCTGCAGTCTAAGACCTTTCCAAAACAGTGTTGGCAAGATGACTTAGTGGGTAAGGGCACCAGCCATCAAGCCTGAGGACTTGAGTTTGATCTCTGGGACCCACATGTTGGAAGGAAGAGAACCAACTCCCACAAATTGTCCTTGGTCCCTCACATGCACGTATTCATGCATGTATAATGTAAAATGTAATTTAAAAACTGCAATAAGCCAGGCGGTGGTGGTGCACACCTTTAATCCCAGCACTTGAGATGCTGAGGCAGGCGGATCTCTGTGAGTTTGAGGCCAGCCTGGTCTACAGAGTGAGTTCCAGGACAGCCAGGGCTACACAGAAAAAGCCTGTCGTGGGGGTGGGGGACGACAAAACAAATGAACAAAAAATCTTCAATAAAACAACCCTCCTCAAATAAACCAAGTAGTTTAGATCTTTGTTTACTTGCATGATCCACTTAAAGTCAAGTGATACCCTCTCAAGACCTGCTGGTGGCTCTTCTGTGTAGCGTGCTGAAGTCCTCATAGAGCAGTGTGTCCATCCTTGAGAACTTGGGCTGCTCCCCTCCCTCCCTCCCTCCTCCCTCCCTCCCTCCCTCCCTCCCTCCCTCCCTCCCTCCCTCCTTCCCTCCCTTTTTCCCTCCTTCCCTCCCTCCCTCCCTCCCTCCCTTCCATTTTACACAGCCGTGCTTCTTGGCTGTCCCTGATGCCTAGCCCCTGCGCAGGCTCTCTCATATCCATCATTCCTCAGTGGAACACTTCTTCACTTGCTTCATGGCGTCCTCATCTCCGTAGATCTTTGCTTAAGCTTTAGTTTCTCAGTTAGCCCTTCTCTGGTTGGGAATTGTAAAATCTTGCATCATTGTCTTTACACCATTTATCACTTGACAAATTCATGACTTATTTATCGGTTTCTTGATGTAGCTGTCTCTCAGAATGTAAGTGCCGCTGAATGGGGATTGATCTGTGTATGTGACTCTTGGATATAGTTAGCATATGATAATTCTTTAATAAATGATCAAAAAATTGCAGTGTATTTAAGGCAAGTATGTTCCTCAGAATGTGGCTGTTTGTGAGGTGAGAGTTTCCTTTTTTATTAATATTTTTAGTTGGTATACAAAGTAATCAGTTTCATTATCACAGTTTCATACAATATCAAAATACGTGCTTTACTCATATCCCCCCCCCCACCTCTGGTCTCCTTCCTCCCTCCAAATAGCTGCAGTTCTGCTTCCGTGTCATATATGTGCATATATATGTTAAATCTAGATTCTGCGTGTAAGAGGAACGTGAGCCTCCCTTCCCTTTGGAACCCTTCATCTCCCCAGTTACCTCCTCTCATGTCATGCACACATATAGAAGTCTAGATTCTGCACGTGAGAGGAACTGTCTTTGTCTTTTGGAGTCTGGGTTATTTCACTTAGCATGGTGATATCCTATTCCATCTGTTTACCTGGTAATGACACGATTTTGCTGTGTGTGGGGGGAGGGAGAGACAGGGAGGGAGGGAGGGAGGGAGGGAGGGAGGGAGGGAGGGAGGGAGGGAAGGAGAGGTATTCATTTGTAGTGTGAAGGCAAAGGTTGGCAGCAGGTGGCTTCCTTTCTTGTTTTCTTTCTTTCTTTTTTAATCTCTCACTGAACCTGGAGCTCACTCATTCAGCTAGACTAGCTGGCCAGAGAGCTCATAGGGATTCTTCTGTCTCTACATCCCCATCACTAGGGTTATAGTCACATTATCACCATGCCCAGCTTTTTATATGGCTGGGTCTCTAAAGGTCTCATGCTTGCGCGGCAAACATTTTACCAGCTGAGCCGCTTCCATCCCGTGGTTGTTCTTTATAGCTGAATAAAATGCCTTTGTTGTGTATGTAAGTGCAGTCACTTTTCTTTTCCTTTTCCTTTCCTTCCCCCCTCCCCCCGCCCCCAGACAGGGTTTCTCTGTGTAGCTTTGGAGCCTGTCCTGGGTCTCGCTCTGTAGACCAGGCTGGCCTCAAGCTCACAGAGATCCTCCTGCTTCTGCCTCCTGAGTGCTGGGATTAAAGGTGTGTGCCACCACCTCCTGGCAATCACATTTCTTACCTAATTATCTGTTGGTGGGCATCTAGGCTGCTCTCTTACCTTGGCTTTTGTGAATGTCAGAGTATACCTTTAAAGCAGCGGTTCTCAACCAATGAGTCTCGACCCCTTAAAGATAGCATATCAGATATTTACGTTATGATTCATAACAGTAGCAAAATTACAGTTATGAATTAGCCACGAAATAGTTTTATGGTTGGGGGGTCACTACAACATGAGGGACAGTATTAAAGGGTCACAGCATTAGGAAGGTTGGGAACCACTGGTTTAAATCATGGTGTGATAGGCTCCTTTGAGGAGACTACAGAGTAATTCAGTGGTTTTCAGGGTGTGGTTGAGGACCCTTTAATATCCTGAGCTCTTTCAAATGGTGCAAGATCTAAAATTTTGTTTACTTAAAAAAAAAAACTGTTGTGGTCTCATGTACAATATATTTTTCTAAAGCTACACTTTGGAGTTTATCAACAAACGAAGCAGAATGAGATTTGAAAAGTTTTCTGTTTTACATTCTAGCAAGATGAAATATTGATAGGTAAAACCCACATAACAAAAGCTTTTTGAAGTCCCCAGTAACTAGAAAAGCGAGAAAGAATCTTAGCCCTAGAAAGTTCTGAGAAGTGCAAGTATAAAGCTCAGGCTGGAGCTGCCGTGTGCAGCGCTTGCCTTTAGAGTGTGCAGCCCTAGGCTGGAGGGTGGGGTAGTGGCGGCTGGGTTCTTACTCTGCTGCCTTTAAGCTTGTGGCAGTGGCACTGCTTGACTCCTGTTCACCTCTCTCCTACACTAGTAATGCGACAACACCTGTCCCAGGGACTGTACGTATGTGCAGTGCTTGTCACAGTTCCTACCACATAGAAAATAGCATATTTGCAAAATATTATCAGGGTAGGTTGTTGTTTGGGGGAGTTTTGATTCTACTTAATGTGTACAATATTTAATTCTTGGGCTGGAGAGATGACTCGGTGGTTAAAAGCACTTGTAGAGCGAGTTCGGTGCCCTGAGTTCTTACATGGAGCCCACATGGAGATGAGAGCAGAGGCCTGACCTGACCTCCACATGCTGCAGTGACACCTGCCTGCATGTGTGCACATACTCACACACACACTACACACAACTATCAGAATATTTTTAAAGCTTATTCCTGGGTTTTCTTATAACTCCAACAACTCTCTTGGTATTTGGTAACTCAAACATTTTAAAAAGTTTTTTTCTTTAGCCTTAAAATGCTTTTAAGAAATTGTTTTAAGGAAACTAAAAGATAGGAAAATATTTGTTTTTAACAAGTATATTCCAAGTATAGAAAAAGTGTTTTCCATGTTTCCATCGAATCTAGAATATTGGGGGCTGGAGATGTAGTTCAGTTCATAGAGTGCTTGCCTACTATGGAAGAAACCTAGAAAAAAGAAAACCTAGAAGAAAGGGAAAGAGTGGTGTGTGCCTCTAATTCAGTCACCGATGGAGACAGGCGTCAGGACCACAAGTTCAAGGTCATCTGCAACAACATAGTGAGATAGAGGTTAGTCTGAGCTACATGAGACCATGACTTAAAAGGAAGGAAGGGAGGGAGGGAGAGAGGAAGAGAGGAGGAAAGAAAGGCTCTGAGGCTGCCCACCAAAATGCTAACAGTTCTTCCAGGAAGTAAGGCTTGATTAGAGATATTCTTTGTTGGGCCTTTGTGGTTTTCTGTATCTTTCTGATTTTCTATGGTGAACATCTCTGTTCAGATGAATCCCATATTAACTGTCATGTCTAGGTGCATGTGTAGTTGGTTAAAAGAAGAGGAAGTGGCTGGAAAGCATGGTGTCACCGTGGGCTCAGGCCGAGTGAGGGCCAGCACAGCGCTGAGCAGACTGCATGATAAGGGCCTGCCGTCTCATCCGCTGGGTTCCCGCTGCGGAGTTGTTTGTGTAAATCCTTTTACACTTTGCCTTTGTTTCTGTTCGGTAAGATTTATTGAAATTTCTCTTTGCAGTGTTTGTCTTAGGCCATGTTCTTGGCAGAGCTGGGGATCTTTCCTATGCACACTAACCTACTCTCATTTGACTGAACCTTCCAGAAGATTTTGTAAGCTGAAAATACACCGCTTTTTTTTTTTAATTTTAGTGGATAATCATAATTCAGCTTCTTTTAAGCATAAAATGGTGGCATTAATATAAATATGCTTTAATTATTAAGTGATTTCCCATAATATGTGTTATTCTTTGAAAATCTTTCCCCCTTCCATGAGGCAAGTCCTCTCATGTAGCCTCAGATGACCTTGAACTCCTGATCCGCTTGCTTCTGCCTGCTGAGTGCTGGGGTTACAATGTGTACCACCATGCCCAGGTATGCAGTTCTGGGGGTCAAATGCAGACAAGCACTCTGCCAGCTATGCCACATCCCCTGTGTGGAAGTGTGAAAGTCTTAACCTATGTGCTCCTTACCGGAAGATGGGTTCTGAGATTGTGCGCCTGAGCTTTGTACAGAATCAGGAGGATTTGTAACAAGGAATCAAACTGTTAATGGTAAGTAAGTTAACCTCCTCCCTGTCTTTTCTCTTTTGTTTTGGGACACAGGGCCTCCTGTAGCCCAGGCTGGCCTTGAACTCCCTATGGTGGAGGAGGATAACCTTGGACTTCTGATCTTCCTGCCTCAACCTCTTGAATGCTAGAATTACAGTTGCTTGTCACACACCCAGCTATAAAGAATTCTTAAAACCCGTAAAGAGTGGGCAACATCTGGATATGACATTGCAATATATGTGATGCTGGGCAGGTGTTGGTAGAGGCAGTAGATCTCTGTGTCTCCATGTGCATAGTGAGATCCTGTCCAAAAAAAAAAAAAAAAAGAAAAAAGAAAAGATGCTAACAATGATCTCTCCAAAGTCCCTAAATGTTATTGATCGGCATAGAAATGCAAATAAAAGCCACAAAGAGAAGCCAGTTCATACCCATTAGAATAGTTAAAAATGGAAAAGACTGTTAATTAGAAGTGTGTGTGAAAGTGTGAAGCAGTGGGGAGTCACATTATGGGATATAGAATGGCACATAATGACCTGGGAAGGCGATTCATTACAAAGTTAAATACATTTAGTATATCACCCAGCAATCCAATTTCCAGATCTTTACACAAGAAACATGGAGCATACATTTGTGCTGAAGGTTCATAACAACTTAAAATTTTAATCACTCCAAACTGGAAACCACCTAAATGGCTGTTGGCAGGTAAACGACAGTGCTAATATAGAAGAGAATGCTAGCAATAAAAATGAACAAGTTACCAATTCACAGATCACCAGCATGTCTGTATTCTGTGAATTTCATAAGTATTGTATTAAATGTAAGAAACCAGATTCTACTACACACTCTCAATTCACACATATTCTTAGAAATGCAGGCCACGGGGGCTGCAGAGATAGGTCTTTCAGAGGACCTACCTAGTTTTTGTAACAAAAATCTCAAAATTGCCTGTAATTCTGTTTCCTGGGTTTCCAGTGCCTCTGGATTCTCTGCCCATACATGCACAAATCCATATGCAGATACACATATATACACAAATTAAAAGTCCGTCTCAATTAGATTTTTTATTTTGTGTACATGGGGGTTTGGCCAGTGTGTATGTCTGTATATCGTGTTCATGTCTGGTGCCCACAGAGGCCAGAAGGCGGTGTCATATCTGTCTGAAACTGGACTTATAAACGATTGTGAGCTGTCACGTGGGTGCTGGGAATCGAACCCAAGTCCTCTGGAAGAGCAGCCAGGGCTCCTCCTCGCCAAGCCATCTCTCCAGCCCTGATTGCTTTTTTCCTTTAATGTGAGCTGGGATGGGGCTGGGGAGATGGCTAGGTGTTTAAGAGGACTGTTGCTTTTGTAAAGGGCCTAAGTTTGGTTTCTAACACTCACGTAGGGCAACACCAGAGGGATACAGGATCGTTTTCTAGCCTCTGTGGGTGCACACCCGTATGGGCATGTACATGCTTGGGTATTCACAGTCTTTAAAAAAAAAAAGCAGATTAGAATATTGCTACATGTTTTTAAAAAATGAATGAGGTATTATGGAAAAAAAGACCTATTGATAACTCCCAAGATAGTTACATGGAATGAAGAAAGTTACATATTGTTTGATATTTGTATAAACTTAGAAGTTTGGTTTTGTTGCTGTTGTTTGGAGACTGGCCTTGAACTCACAGAGATCTGCCTGCTTCCATCTCCCATGAGGGATTAAAGCCTCTGCCACCAGGTTTGGCAGAACATCAAATTATGAAGAGATTGTGGTTGTCGGATCTGAGGGTGGTGAGGGGATAGTTCTGTACTGGGGACCAAGCAGTGAAGAAGATAGGCATTGTCTTGACTGTCATTCTTACTGGTTACAGTGATGGACTGTGGCTTTGTAATGTGTGATTAATAAGGGAAACCGGTTCAGGATGTTGGATCGCCTTGTTTTTACAAGCATGTGTAGATCTATAATTAGCTCAAAATAAAAAGTTTAGTTTAAAAAAATGCAGACAGTTTGGCAGTTTTTCAGAATATTAAAGCATAGCCCATATGACCTAGCATTTCTATTTTTAGCCCAAGAAAGTCAAAACATTGTCTTTGCAAAAACTTGTACACAAATATTCCCTGCAGGGCTGGCAAGATGGCTCAGTGGGTAGAGACACTTGCCGACAAGCCCTTATGTTGTGAGTGTGAGTTTGATCCCTGGAGCCCACATGGTGGAAGGAGAGAAGTGACTTCACAGGTTGTTCTTTGACCTCCGCACATGTACCACATACTCATGTACTCAAACCCAAATAAATGAATAAATGAATAAATGAATGAATGAAAGTGTGAATGTTTGAAAAGGGTTCTTAGCAGCATTATTCATATAGTCAAAAAGTGGAAACAACGCAACAGTCCATCTTACGGTAAAAAAAAAAATTAAAATATGACCATGTAGTAGAGTACTAGTCAGCCGTGAAAAGGAATGGAGTACTGACATTTGCTACAAAATCAGTGAACCTTAAAACACTATGACAGATCTGGAGAGAGCCCAGCTGTTAGAAGACTTGCTGTTCTTGCAGAGAACCCAGGTTCTATTTCCCAAGCAGCAGCTCACAACTGTCTTTTACTCCTAATTTCAGCTCCCCCTTCTGACCTCCAGGGAGACCTTGCACACGCATGATGCACAGACATACATCATACATGAAAGCACTCATACACATGAAATAAAGTAAATTAAAAAAGGATGCTGTGCCAAGTGAGAGAAGATAGGTGCAAAAGGAGTCTCACTGTGATTGTCTTCCCATGGAATGTCCAGAATGCGGAGAAATGTGGAGAAAACAGAGGAGCGGTTGCCCGGGCCTGGAGGGTGCGCAGCGGCTGCCGAGCTAGCATGCAGGTGCGCTGCAGTTCTGCAGTGCTTCTGCTTATGAAGCCTGGTGAATTGTGTGCTGTGCACGTTACCTAGGCTTTCAGTGCTCCGGCCGTTGGGTTGGCTCTGCATGTAGCTGTAGCCCTGGCTACTTGGGAGGCAGAAGCAGGAGACCAAGAGCAGCATGACCAACATAGTGAGACCCCATTTCAAGAGAAAAGAAAATCGGAGGGGAAAACTGTAGATTTGGGGGGTAACAAGCAGAAGTGGAAGGAGAAGTACTCAAGGGCCTGAAGAGACACAAGGTGCAGAGCTTTGTGGGCTCTCTGGACCGTCCTGGGGTTGTACAGCCTGTGCCTGTGTCCATGAGCACTGAGCTGCAAAGTGGGTGGATTACCTAAAGTTCAATAAAGTTGATTTTTAAAACTTATAAAACTGTGTGTAATTGCAAGCTTAAAGTGACCTTTAGGTAGGAATACTCATGCAGTCTTACTAATCTAAAACAAACAAAAGTCAGGTATGCTGAGTTCCGGGGCTAAGTTGCACAGTGAGCCAGGGTAGTATCATCCAGCCTGTGCCTTCTGCCTTTGGCCTAGCCTGGCTGTGTTGCTCTTTTTCAGAATCTGTGGGTGTGTGCAATTGCTCTATTTTGTTTGTTGTTTGTTTCTGGCTATTGTATTGCATTCTTTTCCTCTGTGTGCAAGTTGAAGAATGTCCCAGTGGTATAACAAATGGAGGTCGTTGCCTCTCACCAGCCCTTTGGAGTGCTCAGTTAATCTGGGCACAGGAGGTTGGTTAGAATGACTCCCGAACAAAGGGTTTGGGTAGCACTGCTGGGCAATGCTTAAAAAAACAACCGAGGCCAAGTGTGGGCACTTCTTTCCCTCCTGCATTGCTTCTGGTCTCACCCCAATCTCTTGCCAAGAAGTAGGCTGTCTAAATAAGTGTTACAGAAAACCTGCCAAGGTTTGAGAAGAGTTCCTGAAGGGATCTGTGAGAAGGACCCCCTCTGTGAACCTCCCTCCTTCACCTGCTCTCTCTCAGGTCTTAGGTACCGCTGTGGCCAAGCCCAGGGTAGATTGTGCCACGTGGTAGAGGCTCTGTTTCCTTTGTTGCCCCGGTGCTGGGGGTTGTGTTTAGGGCTTCAGGGATGCTGGGCACAAATCTTGTTTCTCTTGTTTTCCTCAAAGGCGGGACGGGTTAAAAGCAGCTTTTCTTGAACAGACACCACATTGGAACATGCAGAAGTAAGCAAACACAACCTTAAAACACAAGAGGCGCATTCTAGAATTCTAAGTGGGTCTTGTAGGGGTCCCAGCAAAGTCTGCCATGTATGGGAAGGAAAAGCTCACTTGTCCTGTGTTCTACTTCTTAATACCTCTGACAGTCGATTGAAGGCCCTAGGTCATTTCCCCCAACAACCAGTTACCTGGCTTTCCGACATCACGTCTGTTACTAGCTGTCTAGAGTGAGTATAGGCTTCATGAGCACAGAGCTCAGTCCCTCAGACCCCTCAGCCTTAATCGTTACCAGTGTGCTCACAGTCTCTGCACGACTTGCCTATAAATCAGAGGTCTCTACAGTCCCCTGTGAAGGTTGGATCATTTGCTAGATTGGCCCACAGAATTGAGGAAGACATTTCACCTCCTGTTACATTTATTTAAAAGAATATACTTCAGAAACAGCCGAAGGAAAAGGTGTAGAGGACGAGGCATGAGCAGTGGGACTCCATGGCTTCTCTGGGCATATCACCCTTAGCACCTCCATGTGTTTGCCAGCCTGGAGGTGCTCTGACCCTGACATCACTTGTGGATGTTTATGGAGGCTTCCTATGGAGGCACAATTGATTAAATCTGTCTGTAGATGATTTTTCTCTCCCCACTTCCCCTCATCTTGTTAGATAGACCTCAGTGGCCTCCAAGTCATGATCCTCCTGCCTCAGTTTTGCAAGCGTTGATGTTATTGACACATGCTACTACACCCTGAACCTGGTTCCTCTCTGATCCAGTGAGTGAGGGTAGAACTCAGGTTCTAGTCTTCTAGCCTCGTGGTCGGTTCTGACTGCCGTCTCTTTCCTAAGCACTGTGTTGGCCTACACTCACTGCACAGGATTGCTGTGAATCACGAAAGCTGCCAGTGCCTTGGTTGCCCTTACTGCTTAGGAAATGTTAGGTTCCCATTAATTAGTAGCTCAATGCCAGGAGTGGGGCTGAAGACCAAATATGTCCTTCTTATTATAAACCACACTAGCACAGTGTGTGGGACTGTATTCCAGCTTCCATAACTCTCCGAGTCCTCACAGCAACTGTAGGAGCTCAATGCCTTTATCAGCCTCCTTCACACAAGAGGGAAGGAACTGAGGGACAAAGTGGGTATGAAGCGTGCCCAGTACCACACACCTGGTGAGAGAGGGTAGAGCTGAGTCTGTTCAGATGGTCTGGCTTCAGAAGCTGTGCTCTCTACCTCTGCAGTCAGTGTCTTTCCTTTAGAGTAAACTTCAAACCCTTCACACCATTGGAACTCTTTGTAGACAGTTCTGGTCATCTGGGTCCTCTGCTCCATTAGCCTGGGATGTTACCTACCTTCCTCTAGACTCCTGCCCCCCACCACGGTACTCCCCCCACACTGTGATGTGACTGTTAACAAGAAACTGTGACCTTCCACCTTCTTTTAAATTCTGTTGTTCTAGCCCCTCCTTCTGCAAAGGGACAAGCAGGCCTCTTTCTACATTTGAACTTGCTTAGGAGTAAATGGGTATACAACAAACTGTAACCCTCACTTAGAAGCTTCCTTGTGGTAACCCTTTATCTGTTCACAAGGTGAGGATCGGTGCCATTTGGGGATCCGGTGTCACACGTTAAATCTAAGGAAACTCCAGTATCTTGCCACAGACGTGCATTAGAAATGCTGCCCAATGCACCACACAGTGCCTGTGCGTTGGAATTAGAGTGGGAACCTGTGCTGTAGGAGGATCTGCTTGGCTCCAGTTGGGAAGGTGTTCCCTGAGAAGCTTCTTAACAGCTGAGTTGGTGCCGCTGCCCCACGAGAGGGTTGAAAATAACCGTCTGTTAGTTGATCCTGAAGATGCTTTTGCATTTAGGCTTTTGGTCCTTTATGATTAAAATTGGCTTTGGGGGGTTGTTTGCATACTTCCAGAAAAGTCTGTGAATTCAAAGAAAAAAAATTTTTTTTTACACGTATTCGTGGAATTCAAACCATGCTGAATATTACATGAAAGACATTTTGAGAACCTAGAAGCAAAAAAATGTAATTTCCCCACATGCATATGGACTATATATTCTGGTTGTTTTAGAATTAAAAAAAAAAAAAAATTGGGCCACCACACCTTTAATTGCAGCACTCAGGAAGCAGAGGAAGGTGGATCTCTGAGTTCAAGGCTAGGCTGGTCTACAGAGGGAGTTCCAGGACAGCCAAGGCTGTTACACAGAGAAATCCTGTCTCAAAAAACCAAACCAAAACAAACAAGAATAAAAATGTAAATAATAGCTAGTGTAGAGTCTTTGTGTTCTGACACTAATAGCTGAGTTGGCTGGTGTATGCGGCTCTTATCCTGCCCACCTACGACTTTACCTCCTGTTCACTTTCCTCTTGCTTTCCTCCTCTTCATCTCTCTCTTCTTCCTCCTCCCTCTTCTTCCTCCTTTCTCTCTTCTAACCTGCCTTATTCTTTCCTACTCACCCTTCGGGTCTCAAAGAATGCCCCTTCACCTTTCCCTCACACTTTCTCATCCTCTGTTTCTTCATTGTGTATATACTTTGAGACTATATGTTTGAGATTTTTTAAAAGATTTATTTTTAACTTATGTGTGTGGATGTCCTGTTTGCGTGTATGTAATTGTACCATGTGTGTACCTGGTGCCTGAGGCCAGAGAGTGTAAGATTTCCTGGAACCGTAGTTACAGATGGTTGTAAGCCATAATGTGCTTACTGGGAATTGAACCGGGGTCCTTTGGAAGAGTGTTTTTCACTGCTGAGCCATTTCTCAAGCCCCCTGTTTATGAAATTTTTGTTTGTTGTATATTTTTGTTTGTTTATAGACAAGGTTTCTCTGTATAGCACTGGCTGTCCTGAAACTCGCTCCGTAGACCAGGCCAGCCTCTGCCTCCCAAGTGCTGGGATTAAAGGTGTAGGCCACTGCTGCCCGGCGATTTTCTTTTTCTTTTTCTTTCTTTCTTCCTTTTTTTTTTTTTTTTTTTTTTTTTTTTTTTGGTGAGATTGTGAGGATTTATATGCACAGAGTGTTTGTGTTTGCATTAGTAGCTTCATCTCTGCCCAGGATTAAACTAAGAATTCTCTTATATTGGTAAAGAGCTAGTGTGTATGTGCTTGGGAACATTTTGTGTTTTGATTTATTGGTTAGGGGCTTTAATGGATCTCTTTCTGTCTGGGCATGGTGGTGCATGCCTTTAATTTTAGTAGAGGCAGGAGGATCTCTGAGTTCAAGGCCAGCCTGGTCTGCACTAAGTAAGCCCTGGTCTGGGCTAAGTGAGTAAGATCCTGTCTTAAAAAAAAAAAATAAAGTTTCTGATATACTTAGATTTGTCCGGGCCTTGGTAGATCATCGTGGCATATTTAAGTCAAAGAACTTAACAAGTTTTGATTGAAATGGCAAGTGTTCTTTTGGAAGCTTAACAGTTCATGCTCAAACCAGGAGTGTTAATATCCAGTACTTCTTCTGAGTCCACTGATGGTTACCTCCTGCATGGCAGAGTGCTTCTCAGGTTAAGATGGACATTTCTTGTGGGATATGTGGGGCTCCTAGAAATCTTTGCTTTAGACTGTTTCCAAAGCTGTCTTCATAAGGACATAGCTTTAGCTGTGCTGGCCAGGGATTGTCGTGCCATGGACAGGCTTTACTCCTTGGGAAATGTCTCTTTCTTCTAATTCTTTCTTTTGTTACTTTAAACTTTCTAAATTTTCTTTGTTCTTTGCAAGTCGTAGAAATTTCTTTTCATAGCAAAAGAGTTACATAAAATAAGATTTAGAAAATTTTAGTTAAACAAATGCCTTTGTAAACTAACCATGAAAAGATGGATCATTTTAAGTTTACAAATGACTCTTAAATACAGATTGCTAGGGGTGGTGTCACGGGTATGGGTTTCTTGGATGTCATCCCTTTTAGCCCCAGAGCTAAATATCAAGAGGCTACATGCCCAACCAGAAAACGTTAGCCTCTGCCAACATTACATCAGCTCCATAAAACCTCACTGGCTAATTATCCCTTGGGATCGGACATGGATCTGGCAGCTTGTGAAAGCTGCTTTTTCCGATTTCTGTCTTCCTGGCTGTGACATATCCAAAAGGAATGAAGTTGAGAAATCATCATCTTTTGAAAGCTCTTGACTTCTCATTCCCACAGTGGTTCGTTCTCATGGCCAGGATAGAAAGTTGCTTCTGAACTTGAGGAGGCCCTTTATCTAGTTGATGAGGAGTGACCAGGGAGGGTGATGAGGAGGTGCCTGGTTGTATGTGTGTCTGGATGCTAGTGCCCCCGGGTTCTAGTGTGTTTCTGCAGCCTCCTCTCTATACCACGATTGAAGAAGGTGGGTAGACAGACTCAGACTCGTGCCCGTGGTCTCTGTGCGTTGGCTCTGCTGTGAGGACTGGTGCAGTCATTACTCACTTTAGTGATCATCACCCTTTCCTGAAGATAGCCTTCCCTAGAAAGAAGTACTGTGTGACATCAAACAGCCCTCTTCATTCCTTTGAGCCTCAGTCTTCCCTGAGTACATTCCCTGCTGTCTCTTCATTCTGTACTTTTCAGTGGCTTTTTCTTCAAAACTAAGCCTGAAGTAAGTTGACTAGAAAATTGTTGGACATGATTCTGTTAACAAAGCTCAGGAAGTGAGCAGAAACTGACCAAGGCTAGCAAGGCTGGCCAGAGTGGAGGCCAGGCCCCAGGCTGCCCAGTGATGCCGCACTGCCCACAGGTCTGTCCGTCCTGCTGCTTGCCTGCTCGCTGGTGGACTCCTGCCGCTCTTGGTATTACCACCACTGCCAGGGGTAGTTCTGATTATATTCTCACTTCGTGTATTGTCTTCACGGTCCAAGTCCTGGATGGGAGAATCTGGTCATCTTTACTTGGATTATTCATTTGTGAACTACAGGCCAAGGAAGGAAGGAAAAAGGCTTCTCTTGCGATTGAAATGTCTCCTGATGAAAGGGCTCAGGTGCCAGACAGTTAAACGCTAGGATGCCCTCTCTACAGTAGTTGGCCCCCATCCTCACAGCCACACTACAGTCTCAGAGTGTGTTCTTGGCCCAGGCCTTGACCCTTGCTGCATTGTGTTTCCTGGGGAGTCTGTTTCTGCTTGCCTGGAGTAGAGCAACGAGAGACTGGAGAAAGCTTCCTTCCGAGTCCAGCTTGGTGGGCCGGTGAGTCTGTTTGGGGTACTTGGAGGAGCATGGGTGAGGGGATCACTTGCAGGCCCGTGGGTGACAGCTCATGAGAGCTGTACCACCTGTGTAACTTGGAGCAGCTGTGTCACCAGAGGGTCCTGTCCCCTCTCCCAACAGTTGTCCACTGCTTATATAACCCTGGAGCTGCAGGAAGGGTCTCCTCAGGCTTGTGAGTTCGTTTCCTGACCTCTGTGAGTCCCGCTTCTTCCTGGAAGTGATTCAGGCCACAGCAGCAGTAGCCATACAGATAACTCTCCTCGCCCTTAGTCTACGAGTTCCCTCTCACCAAACTCATCTCAGCCTGTGGCTTCCAACACCACCTAGCAGGTGGTGTGTGTGTCTGTGCCTGTGGCCCTGACCTGGTCCTTACTGTAGACTGTGCTAAGCTGCTGCTGCTTCCACTGGATACCTGGATGGTTCACATGCATTTAAAGCTCATGTTGCCATTCCTGTGACTGCCCCGAAGCCTGGGGTCCCTAACTTAGTGCCAGCTGCCTCCCAAGAATGGCAGGAGTCATCTTTGGTTCCTTTCCCTTCCTGTGCTCCTCACACTTGTGGCTGAGTTTTTATAGGCTGTTCTTTGACTTTTCTTAGTTTGTCTGCCTGCCCTAGATATTCTCACTGTTTGCTTTTTTCCCCAAGCAGCCTTTCTAATTGGTTGCCCTGCTTAGAGCCCAGCTGTCTACCTAGAGCCCAGCTGTCCACCTAGAGCCCAGCTCTCCACCTAGAACCCAGCTCTCCACCTAGAACCCAGCTCTCCTTGATCTATTGTTCATTCAGCTGCCAAGAGTCTCTCTTCACCTCCTGTTCATTTTTGTTTGTTTTGGGGATCTCATATGTGTGGTCAGAGACAACTTGGTAGAATCATTTATTTGCTTCTAACATGTAGGTTCCAGGGATCAAACTTAGGTTTGGCTGTAGGTGTCTTTATTTACCTGCTTGACCATATGACCAGCCAATGTTTATTTTTAACATTTTTATTATTTTAGTTATTTTTATTTCATGTGTATTAAGTGTTTTGGCTGCATGTATGTATATGAACCACATGTGTGCCCTGTACCTGAGTAAGCCAGAAGAGGATGTTGGATCCCCTGTCAGCAAATGTGTAGGTATTTGTGAACCAAACCTGGGTCCTCTGCAAGAGCAGCAAGTGCTCTTAACTGCTGAGCGCTCTCTCTCTCTCTCTCTCTCTCTCTCTCTCTCTCTCTCTCTCTCTCTCTCTCTCCTCTCTCTCTCTCTCTCCCTCTCTCTCTCTCCCCTTGTTTGTTTGTTTCAGGTAAAGTCACACTTTTCCCGCCTTTCCGGACAGGGTCTCCCTACATAGCTCTGGCTGTCTTGGAACTCACTATGTAGACCAGGCTGGTTTTGAACTCATAGAGATCTGCCTGCCTCTGTAGGGGGAGTGCTGGGATTAAAGGCATTCGACACTACACCTAGCAAAAGTCTCTCTCTCTCTCTCTCTCTCTCTCTCTCTCTCTCTCTCTCTCTCTCTCTCTCTCTCTCTCTCTCTTTTCTCCTTCTCCTTCTCCTTCTTCTTTCCCCAAAACAGGGTTTTTCTGTGTAACAGTCCTTGCTGCCATAGAATTCACTCTGTAGCCCAGGCTGGCCTCGAGCTCACAGAGACCCGCCTGCCTCTGCCTCCTGAGTGCTGGGATTAAAGGTGTGCGCCACCACCACTGCCTGGCAAAAATCTCATTTTTTTAGCCTTGGCCAAATTGAAATTTATAACAGTCTTTCTGCCTGAACCTCTGAAGTGCTGGGATTATAGGCATGAGCCACTGTACCTGGCCAAATTACTTTTCGTAAACATCAGTTTTAACCATTTGACTTTCCTACCTGGAATTCTTTGGTTTTCTATGGGATTTAGCTATTTCATGTATGCATTTAATCTCTCATTGTTGGGTTATTTCCTTCACAGTCTCCACGAATACTGACTAGCTTTTGGGTTCTGGAAGTGCTAGTATGCAGCTGGTGTCCTTGAGGTTTCTATTCTTGGCCTCTGCCCTGACCACCCC
Organism: Peromyscus leucopus; assembly: GCF_004664715.2. Lineage (NCBI taxonomy): Eukaryota > Metazoa > Chordata > Mammalia > Rodentia > Cricetidae > Peromyscus > Peromyscus leucopus. The sequence goes on along the minus strand of NC_051080.1, from coordinate 38,008,462 downwards.
TCTTTGTGCATGTTAGGCTTTTAACGTCCTCTTGTCTGTCCAGATAAGCCTTAGCTCTTCTTTTTTTTTTTTTTTTTTTTTTTTTTTTTTTTTTTTTTTGGTTTTTCGAGACAAGGTTTCTCTGTGTAGTTTTGCGCCTTTCCTGGAGCTCACTTGGTAGCCCAGTCTGGCCTCGAACTCACAGAGATCCGCCTGCCTCTGCCTCCCAAGTGCTGGGATTAAAGGCGTGCGCCACCACCGCCAGGCAAGCCTTAGCTCTTCTAAGATGTGTGCACTCCTCCCACGAAGGTGTGTCTCTTCCTTGTGCCCCACCCCCTTTTTCCTTCTTTATTTGATGTGTTAGTGTTTTGGCTGCACATTTATCTGTGTATTCTATACATGCAATGCTCAGAGATGTCAGATTACCCTGGAACTAGAGTTACAGATGGTTGTGAGAGGCACTATTGTGGGTGCTGGGAATTGAACCCAGGTCCTCTGGAAGAGCAACCAGAGCTCTTAACTAACCACTAAGCCATCTCTCTGCCACCCTCCTTGTGCTCATTTATAGTCAGTGCATACCGCCACAAAGTACTTGATTGAGTGCGTTCTGGGCTGGTTCATGGTTACAGAAAGCACATTCTTAAAAAAGGAGGTATTTTGTTTCTGAATCCCTAGGCTCTGGCATGTAGCTGTTCTGTAATAATTTTATTTAAAGACTGATGAATAGAAGGCATTCTGAGAAGTGAGACAGTGTGCATGTGTGAAGATGCTTGCATAACTGACGTTTCTTGGAAGCATTAAGCATTCACTGACCCTAAAGATGGGTGGGTAGGCTGGGCGGTGGTGGCGCACGCCTTTAATCCCAGCACTTGGGAGGCAGAGGCAGGTGGATCTCTGTGAGTTCGAGGCCAGCCTGGGCTACCAAGTGAGTTCCAGGAAAGGCGCAAAGCTACACAGAGAAACCCTGTCTTGAAAAACCAAAAAAAAAAAAAAAAAAAAAAAAAAAAAAAAGATGGGTGGGTAGTCTGTGAGTCAGTCCCTGTTATCTGTCTGCAGGTGGCCAGAGCCCAGGAACCTTATCAGCCCATCAGATGATTTGAATCTGATCCTCTGTGATCAACTTTTGTAGTCTTCCTGACGAAGTTGATCAACTGTGGTTCCCCTTGGCTTTCCCAGCTGCACACGTTTCACTCCTAAATAGTGATCCAGTTCTCCCTACAACCACTGGTTCAGTCACTGCTTTGGCTGCTCCAGTGGCATACATTTACACAGTACCTACATACTCATACTGTGTTAATAATCTAGAAAGTAGGGAACCTAGAGGCATGCCCATCCATGTGGCTGGCCTGCTGGGTCTGCAGGTACCTCTGGTCCCACACTACAGCTCTCATTTTGTTTCTGTGTTCCCACTATGAGTCTTGGCAGCACACAAAGCTGGCTTTTTTTTTTTTTTTTTTTTTTTTGGTTTTTCGAGACAGGATTTCTCTGTGTAGTTTTGCACTTTTCCTGGAACTAGCTTTGTAGACCAGGCTGACCTCGAACTCACAGAGATCCGCCTGCCTCTGCCTCCCGAGTGCTGGGATTAAAGGAGTGCGCCACTACCGCCTGGCTAAGTTGGCTTTATTTTTTTATTTTTTAGGCCTTGACCACTGTCTTGATTTACTGCACTGGGAAGAGTAAATTTTTCTTTTTTTCTTTCTTGTTCCTCCTTCTGAGAGAGCCTGCGTCATTGAGAAATGTTTAACCTCATGGCCTTGCACTAGGGCTGGAGATTTGCCTAAGGGAACTGGAAGCTGGTAGTGTTTTTACTTAAATTCCCCCTTAAGGGGTGGGGGTTTTTAGCAGAATCAGCCAAAAGGGCTAGATGCTGGGAAACTTTTTAGTAGCAAGGCTGTTGCCATTGGGTTACTGGAAATATTTGGAAAGTTTTCTAGAGATAAGAATAGGCATTTTGGATTCCCTTTTGGGGTGGGGTGCGGGCAAAACCTGTAGCTTCTGCCAGGTATGAAGAAGAAAACTGAGGCAGAGGACTGGCTGCAGTGTTGCATGCCTTCAATCCCAGCACTGGGGACAGGGGCAGAAGGTTCTCTGGGAGCTGGAGACCAGCTTAGTCTACATAGCAAGTTCCAGGACAGCCAGGACTACACAGTGAGACCTTCCTAGACAAAGATTTCCTAGAAAGGACACTAGGAAGAGACGGCAAAGCTGGTAGAGGACAAGAAAAGGCGTGTGTGTGTGTGTGTGTGTGTGTGTGTGTGTGTGTGTGTGAGAGAGAGAGAGAGAGAGAGAGAGAGAGAGAGAGAGAGAGAGAGAGAGAGAGAGCTGAAATAAATCACAAATTAGTAGAAAAGTCAGTTCTTCAGTTGTATGCTGTGCTATTAAAAGAAAATTGACTGGCACAAGGAGGACGTCACTGGGTTGGAGTTGTAGAAACTCTCACTAGGCTGAGGCAGACTGCTCTGGTCTGTGGGAAGAATTTGACTTTTTCTCAACTTTGGAATTACACTAAGAGTAGATCATAACGGGGATTTTTTTTAAATTTTCTAATATTACTAGTGTGTTTTGTATTTAGAATACTTCTTTGACATAAAGAAGATATTTGCCCACAAGGGTTATTGTGAATGACCTTTGACAATCTTGGTATTAAGGGAAGATGTGAACCAGCAGATTAAATATAACTACCTGTTTTATATAACTTTATATTTGTTTTGTGTCACAGATGAAAAAAAGTGGTACATACGTTTGCCTAAATGGAGTCATAAGCTGAGCAGGTGCCAGGCCCTGAAAGGAAGGAGTTGTGAGGTTAAACCATTTGTGGTGTCGTCCTGACGTCATCGAAAACTGCGGCAATTCACTGTGCTTAGTATAGGTACAGGTTATCTTGCCCCCTTGAAGGACAGTTGGACTCACCTACAAGTTTTCTATTTGTACTGTTTTCTCATGTTAGCAGAAGAGAATGGATGATTGAGGACTGATGCATTATGAGACTTCTTTTAGTTAGCAAGAACTTAACACTTGTTGAGTGTATCTTTATCCCTATTTATATCTACTTAACCCTTCTTAGGAGTCCTCAGGCTCACTGTGCCTCAGGGATCTCTCACATTCCTAAGGAGTGATTCTAAGGCTCAAGAAATAAACTTATTCTGTTGTTAGATGGGAGGAGGGGGGGCTATAAGATCCTTAGAAAGAAAAAATGAAGGAAGTCAGGAAATTTTGAGGTAAGATTGGAGTTAGACCAGAGAATAAGCCAAATTTGATAGAAGAGTCAGAGGAAGAAAACGGAACCCAATGGTGTTACATCGGGAAGGGAACCCAAAGCAAACATCTGGAAACCAGAGTAGTCACAGTGTGTGAAAGAGAGTAATGTTTTTTACCTCGATTAGACTAGGAGGCGTAGGGTAGTTTGAAAATTGGATTGAATATATGGTTAAGGAGGAGCCTGACACTAAATTAGAATTTGGCCTTGACCATGTAAGTCATTTTAAGTTCTTGAGTAGTTATTTCTTTTTTGACTTTCAGTTGTAATTGGTATTGAAATGTGGCAGAGCTATAGCAGTCCTGAGAAACAGCGTGGTACTGAGCGCTCTTAGCACACCAGCACCACTCTAAAGTTTTTATGAGGAAAAGGTTGAATTGGTGCATAGTTTCAGCAGCTGAAAATCCAGAATCAGGAGGCCCATCCGTTTGGCCTTTGGTAAGGGCCCCTTTGGCTATATGACATCATGGTGGCATGTGGGAGCATATGCAGACAGGAGAGCATGGTGAAACAGGAAGCCACAGTAATTACTTCTTAAGTGCTAAGCTTGTGAAAGTCTATTCAAAGGTCACGATACATAAAATACTTTTTGAAAACATGCAGGAAAAGACACAGTATTTTAAATAAATCGCATATAATAACTATGAAGGTTAAGCTATCTGGCATATGGGCAAGATTCTTAAGGACATGACATTGCTTCCGGAAGGGGTCTTCAGTGTGCTTCATCGCGGTGGTGCCATGTGAAGTTACCCACTGCACCTGTAGCATACCAGGGCTCGTGTCAGGGGCCAGGGGTACAGTGGGGCACCAGACTGACATGGTACATGTTTGTACACAACTGAAGCCTATCAATGAAGGCAGAAGAGTAAGTGTAGCAGAAAAGAGGGCTGTGGTAGACTATTGAGACCACTGTGGACAATCAGGACAGGAATATCCAAACAAGTTAGAGAAACATTCCGAGAAGGCTTTGCAGGGGGGAAAAGGATCTTTGACTATGAGTTGAGGGATTTCTACCAGGAAGATATGAATGGTGATGGTTTGGAGAAAAGAAAGCTTATTTGAGGAACTGATGGACTTCTGTCAGTAACAGAACAACACAATATGGCAGATAAGTATAGGCATACACCTCATCCTGACCACTGACTGGTTGCCTCAGACACTTCTCTGTGCTCCATTTTTCCCATATGAAAACAGACAAGACAATAATCACTAACTTGAAGATTGAGGCTAAATAATTGAGGATGTATAACGTCCTCCCCAGGATAGTGTTTGGCAAACAGCAAGTGCTCAGTACACTTGAACTTTTACCACTAAGGCAACTGCTGCAAGTATAAAGTGTGAGAAGAGAGTCTGAGACCATAGCTTAGTGGTACAAGAGGTGTTTAAGAAGTCTCTTAAACTGACTTGAGGAGTCAGTGCAGGGGGTTTTCATTTTAGAGTGTTCTGGTTTCAGGGTGGAGGCAAGATTGAAAGGGCTAAAAAATCGACAGCAGGGAGAGCAGAAAGATGAATGCAAAGTCCACATGAGATACGGTCATTCAAAAGTGCTTACTGTGTGTCAGGTGTGCTTTTTAAAATTGTCTGTGTGTCTGTGTGTCTGTGTGTGGGTATGTGCACTTAAGTGCAGATGCCATTGGAGGCCAGAAGTGTTGGATCTCTTTGGGGCTAGAGTTACAGGTGGTTGCAAGCTGCCTGAAGTGGGTGCTGGGAACCAAACTCATGTCCTTTGCATTTTAACTGCTGAGCCATCTCTCCAGCCTGTGGTGCTTACGTTCTGTTGATGGTGAGGATGTCAGTGACAATGAACAAAGACATGATATTGGTAGTAAGTGCTGGTAAGAAAAATAAAGCAGAGTCATGGAATAGATGGAAAACATCTGTAGGTAATTTGGAAGGATGGTTAAGGAAGCCCTTTTGAGAAAGCCAGTTGAGAAAAGACTAACTGAAATGAAGCAGGGGAATCATCTGTGGTGTGTTCATGCTTAGCATTTCCAAGGACTCAAAAAGATTGTGCACATGTGTGAAGAACATACATGCTACTAGGACTGAGATCTCGCATCCTGTTCACTTGGAGTTGGTGTGAGCAGATGTGGCACATAGTGGCTGTTCTGTGAATACCTGTTGAAGAGACAGACCAAGTAGTAAATGAATAAACAGATGAGTCATGCTCACTAATAAGTCTGGAATCTGGGAAGGGGAGAGAAACTCGGAAGGTTGGTAGAAGTTGTGGGTTAGCTTTCTCACTTGGGAGAGCTCCAAAGGCTGGACAGTGGAGCTCAACAGTCCCTCCCGGCCGTGCATTCCCTGAATGTGTGACCTTGGCAGGTTTCTCATCTTGGTGTGTTTCTGTTTCTTTTTTTCAGGAAAAAATGAGAGCCCTCCAGAGGATCCCAGCAGGGCTTCTCAACCTTGGCACTGTTGACAATTTGGGGGGGGGGGAGAGAGAGAGAGAGAGAGAGAGAGAGAGAGAGAGAGAGAGAGAGAGAGAGAGACCGACCGAGACCTACATACTATATACCAGTAACAGCCTTCTAGCTGTAACAAACAAAAATACCTCCAGATATTTTATCCCCTCAGGGGCAAAATTGTCCAGGATTAAGAACCACTGTGAAGAGTAAAGGTGCTGATGGTCTCTTACATGATTACATAGATAACCAGATATGTATGCACACATGTATGTGTGTAGCCTAGCATATATATGTGTGTGTGGATAGAAAGATGATGGATGGATGGATGGATGGATGGATGGATGGATGGGTGGATGGATGGATGGATGGATAACAGGTAGATACAGCCTAGCACATCTGAAGCCCTGGGTTCTGGTGTCAGCATTACCACCATTCAATAGGGAGGGATGGAGAGAGGAATGCTGTTGGTGGCATGAGCAAACGGGCTGGTCTGAGATTTATTTACACTCACTGGTACTCTCAGTTGGAAATGTGTTGTGCTTTTGGTTTTTTGTTTATAATTTACATTTATTTCGTAGTTTGGAAGATAGAGTCTTTATAGGCTTGCTATACCCTACTCAGGCTAGTCTTAAACTTCTGGGCTCAACAGATCCTTCGGCCTCAGCCTCTCCCACATAGTTAGGACTATAGGTGTAGGTGCCGCTGGAGGGTTCTTTAAGGTGGAAAAATATTAATAGAATATTAGTAATAAGTTCTTTCCATAGTAACTGGGCTTTGGGGGCACCTGTTATAAAATAAGAATTTGGTTTCTAAGATTACAGTGTACTTCTTGGGTGAACCATGATGTATCCTAGTCAGAACTCCCAGCTTTATTAAGCACTGAGTTTATTCTGTTTGGCCATTAGAGAATAAAATAATAGTATATTCAACAATATTTAGTGCTTGTTTTGTAGGACAAACTTGTACTGTGTATCATGTGTTTTCTGGCAGCTGGAGTGCATTGGGCTGCCATTGGTCTTTATTCTGCCTACACTATGAAGAGAAATTATAAAACAAAACAAAGCTGACAAATTCAACAATCAGATAGGGTACTTGAATACATAATTTAAAGTTATCCCCCTTGCTCTAATTAGGAGATTGTTACTATGTAAAAATTTTGCTTAAGACGTTTTTATTTTTTAACTTTTTTTTGAGACAGTGTTGCACTATGTAGCCTTGACTGGCTTGGAGCTCACTATATAGACTTGCCAGGGATTAAAGGCATGTGCCCAACTCCTGGCCCAAGAAATCCTTAATGGGTACTGTAAAAAGTAGGTCGTGGAGACACACGCCTTTAATCCTAACTCTGTGGAGGCAGAGGCAGTCAAATCTCTGTGACTTCAAGACCAGCCAAGGCTGCATAATAAGAGCTTGGGGGAAAAAAGCCCAAAACAAAACAAACAAAAAACCCAAAAATTCACCACAGGGACTGGAGAGATGGCTCAGCAGTTAAGAGCACTTAAGGCTACTGTTCTTTCAGAGGACACAAGTTTAGTTCCCTGTACCGACACTGGGGGTAATTTATAACCCATAACTCCAGTTCTGGGATCCAGTGTCCTCTTTTGGCCTCTTTGGGCACCTGCACACATATGCAAATATGCACATACAGATGCATATATATACACATGATTTTAAAATGTATTTGCTTAATTTTACATAGGCGCTTAAGTCTGAAACTTTATTCTTTAAAAACTGCTGATGATTTATTAAAATAGACCTAAGTCTGCAGTGGGGACTTAACCCCAATCCATGGTTCATTCTCCTGGAAATAAACTGCTCATCAGTCTCAGGACTGTGGAAATCAGTGAGTGGCTTGTAAAGTCCATGGACAAGGTACTGTGTCTTAGATCCCTTACCAGTATCTCTGTAGGAACGGGTCCTTTGACTTTCAGATTCTCATTTTCTCTCTCTTTCTCTCTCTGTGTCTCTCTCTCTGTGTCTCTCTCTCTGTGTCTCTCTGTCTCTGTCTCTCTGTCTCTGTCTCTCTGTCTCTTCCTCTCTCTCTGTCTCTCTCTCTCTCTCTCTCTCTCTCTCTCTCTCTCTCTCTCTCTCTCTCTGAGACAGGGTTTCTCTCTTTAGCCCTGGCTGTCCTGGAACTAGCTCTGTAGACCAGGCTGGCCTAAACCCAGAGATCTGACTGCCTCTATCTCCCAAGTGCTGAGAATAAAGAAATGCGTGAGCCACCACTGCTGACCTCGAACTCACAGAGATCCACCTGCTTCTTCCTCTTGAGTGCTGGGATTAAAGGCTTGTGCTCCCCCCCCCGCCCCCCAGGTTCTTTTTCTTTGTGTCTCTGGTCAAGTCAGCCAGCACCCACCTTCTGGGATTTCATTGTGACTGAATAGAGTGATTTTAAACTAGTGAGTCAGCAAGATCCACAGGTGTCTTTCTGGTGTATATAAAAGCCATAGTTGCAGTGGGCCCCTGACTGACCTGTTCTTGGTAAGTAGGAACAGTAGAAGTTAGGAGTAGGAGTGGCAGGGATGGACTCCCCTCCCCCCCATTATTTTATACTTGATCTTAGCTAAAAAGCTGAGAGGGTATTCTCCTCCTTATTAAAAAAAAAAAAAGCAGTGTTGGTCTGGAGAGATGGCTCAGTGCTTAAGAGCTGCTCTTCCAGAGGACCCGGGTTCAATATCCTGCACCCACATGGCAGCTCACAACTGTCTGTAACTGTAGTTCCAGGGGACCCGACACCCTCTTCTGGCCTCCCTGGACACTAGGCACATAGTACATAGATACTCACCCAGGCAAAATCACCATATGTATGTAGTAAAATAATAAAATCGATAAACAGATACGCAGTCTTTTGTGGGATTTTAGCATTCCCATACCTTCTGTTTCCTTCATGTTTTTGGACCCTTGCTTTAAACCCTCGTCAGTAACCTGCTCTGTGCTTTTTCCACTGGGTTCTCATAGGTAGAAGCACAGGCCTTGTTATTTGTCCCATTGAATTGGGTTTTGTTTTAGTTGGGTAGGGGGGATTTTTGTTTGTTTTTTTTTTCTTTCTTTCTGTTTTTTTTGCCTGCCTGCCTTGCTTGCTTCCTCCCTCCCTTGCCTCTGTTTTTAAAGATTTTTTTAAAAGATTTATTTATTTATTATGTATACAGTATTTTGCCTGCATTATGTCTGCACACCAGAAGGCACCAGATCTCATTACAGATGGTTGTGAGCCACCATGTGGGTGCTGGGAATTGAACTCGGGACCTCTAGAAGAGCAGCCAGTGCTCTTAACCTCTGAGCCATCTCTCCAGCCCCCCCCCCCCCCCCCCTTTTTTTTTTTTTTAAGATAGCATCTCTTTATATAGCCCTGGCTGTCTTGGAACTCATCACATATCTTGGGCTGGCCTCAAACTCACAGGAGTAAACTCACAGGAGTCTGCCTGCCTCCGACTCCCAAGTGCTGAGTGCTGCGATCAGAGGTGTGCACCATTATGCCCAACTTATTGAATTGTTATTAAAGGGGATTGTATTTTATGTCTTTATCTTTGTTCCCTCCCTCCCTCCCTCCCTCCTGCTCTTTTCCTGTCCCTCATTTTTCCTCTCCCCTTCCCTTCTTGCAGTGCTGGGGATCCACCAGCCAGGGCCTTGTACATCCCAGGAGGCCATTGCTTTACCTCTGAGCTAAATTCCAGCCAGTGTCTCACTATGTACTTCAGACTGGCCTTGAACTCCCTGTGTAGCCTAGCTTGCCTTTGAACTAGACCCTCCTGCCCTACACTTCTTAAGTGCAGGGGGTTACAGGCATATGGCACCATCCTTGACAGGTTTACGTATCAGTTATGTATTTCAATATATTCCTAGGGGTGGGCTTGTGGGTTGAGGGAAGCCTTTTTAGTTCAGTAGACACTATTGTCAGATTATTATATTTGGTGGTGGGGAAGGGTCTCATGCAGCATCTTTTTTAAACAAAAGTTTTAAGAGATACAAGAAAAGAGAGACTTTTTTAGTTGGCATGACTCTACTCCCAGAATGCAGCAGGCTGAGGCAGGAAGGTCACTTTAAGTTCACAGCCAGCCTGGTATGTTATGAGATTCTACCTCAAAGAAAGAAAGATGTAAGCACACGGTGGCTATAACTGGTGGAAACAAGCTATGTACAAGATTCCCTTCCCCTCTTTGCTACATGTAGGTATTATACAGTCTTTTAATTGGTTTTGTTTCGGTTTTTGGTTTTTTGAGACAGGGTTTCTCTGTATAGTCCTGGCAGTCCTGGAACTCACTCTGTAGACTAGGCTGTCCTTGAAATCAAAGATCCTCCTTTCTCTGCCACCTGAGTGCTGGGACTAAAGGCCTGCGCTACCACCACTTGGCCTGTCTTTACATTTTTTGGCTGGTCTAATAGAAGCTAAATGATAACTCATGTTACTTCACTGTCTCTCCATCCAGGAGTTAGTTCTCCTCCCCCCCCCCCCCCCCCCCCCCGCTTTTAAAGTTTTTGTTTTTTCCAAGATAGAGTGGTCTCTCTGTGTAGCCTTGGCTGCCCTGGAACTCACTCTCTAGACCAGGCTTGCTTTGAACTCACAGAGATCTGCCTGCCTCTGCCTCCCCAGTGCTGGGACTAAAGATGTGCACCACCACTGCCTGGCTCTCCCTACCTTCTTTCCTGGTTGTTTCTTGTGTGTTTGTTTGTTTGTTTTTTAGATGGTATCCTGTACTCCAGACTGGCCTTACATTCAGTGTGTAGTTGAAGATGAGCTTGAACTCCTGATTCTTCTCCCTCTACCTCCCAACTTCTGAGATTACAGATGTACATCACCCATGCTCAATTGTAGGGGTGACATTTAAGTATAAAGTCTGGATTCAAAGAGGAATTTTCCATTTTCTGTTTTTCATTGAAAAAGAAGTAAATTTAAACTGTTTGCATCATTTGCCTGGCTTTATAATCAGAAAAGTTGCTGCTTCCTAACAGAAAGGCTGATGTATTGCAGCACTCAGACCAGGCCTGTGTTCAGACTAGGTGAACATGTTTTGATGTTATCTGAGAGCTGGAGACTTAAGCTTGAAATTCACCATTTATATTTAAAACTGTGAAATGACTAAGTTTCATATAAATGTACTAGTTACATTTTTGCTTTATTTATCACTATATAGGCATGTGTATTATATGTATATATGCATAATTATGTGTATGGGTACGTGTGTATGTGTGCATTACATATAGAAGTCAGAGGTTGTGGGGGCTGGAGAGATGGCTCAGAGGATAAGAACACTGATTGCTCTTCCAGAGGTCCTGAGTTCAATTCCCAGCAACCACATGGTGGCTCATAACCATCTGTAATGAGATCTAGTACCCTCTTCTGGCCTGCAGTCATACATGCTGTATACATAATTAATAAATAAATAAATCTTTAAAAAAAAAAGTCAGAGGTTGACATTGGGTGCTTTCCTCTATTGAGCTCATTTTGTTTTACTGTGGCAGGTCTTAGAAGCCAGAGCTTGCCAATTTGGCTAGTCTAGTGAGCTTGCTCTGAGGATCCCCTGTCTCCTGAGGACAGGGATTTCTAGTGGGCTGTCATGACCACCCAGCATGTGCATAGATGGTATGATCTAGACTCTTGGAACTTGAACACTGGCCCATCTCTCCAAAGCTCGTTTTGTTTTTAAATCCTGGACATTGTTGCTTTTTTTAGTTATGTGTTTTATGTTGCTTTGCCTGCATGTATGCATGTATACCATGTTCATGTCTGGTGCCCAGGGAAATCAGAATAGCGCATTAGATCCCTTGGAACTGGAGTCATGGAAGATTGTGAGCCACCATGTGTGTGCTGTGAATCAAACCTGGGTCTTCGCAAGAGCCACAGGTGCCCTTAACAGTTGAGCATCTCTCTCTACCATGCCCAAGAACCTGGGTTTGATTTCCAGAACCATTAAAGTATTGTTTGTGTGTATCAGAATCTCAGGTAAGCATGTATGATGGACATTCCACTTTCTTAAAATGATGAAGGATTTGGAATTGGAGTTGTCTCGTGTGTGAGGGAGCTTCACTACACCATGAGTAAAACCTTGCATTTCCACACTGCAGATAGCAGGTAGTTAAGTGGCTCTCCCTTTTGCCCTGTTCTTGTGTATTATGTGAGCTACAGGACTGAAGTCTGTGAGCACAGCATGGAGCCCCTGGTGAGTGTGGCTTCTAAAGAAATGTATGGAGTTGCAGAAAAATTATTACTCCAGTGCCCTTACAGAGGTGAGATGGAGGGAAAGATGTGTGATGGAGGAGCTCTGGCAGCTTTGGGAAGAAGTTAAGAGCTACGAAGTGTGGGAAAGAGCTGCTGGATGTTGTCTAACACCCCGGCAGTTTTTCTTTCAGAATCTGTGTTTTTTGTTTTGTTGACAGTTGCTGATGTGGAGAAGTTGACTGTTGACATCTGATCCACCGACAGAGGGAGTGTAGCATGTTGGGAAGCAACACCAGTGTTACAGGGAGGCACAAATGAGCAAGACTTTCTTCCACCTTTGTTAGCTGGACCCTCCGGAAGGACAGACCTGTTCTTAAGATTTCGTTAGGCTTTTGCTAACACACAGCACAGCCAGCAGCCTTTTAAATGGGAGCAGCAGATATTCCGAATCTTTTTAGCCATTGGCTTCCCTGGTGGGCAGTAGGGAGTGGGGGCAGTAATGGGCACCCTTTGTGGCACTAGGTGAGGAAAAAATATGCCAGGGGCTAGAAGCATAATTAGCCACAGAAGAATGTCCCCACAAAGGAGATTGTAAACTACCAGTAAGAGAAAGAGATGTAAAAGTGTGATATTCTTTCCTTGTGGGTGTAGACTTTTACTTCATTAGAGCATAAAAAAATTAGATCCTGAGGGAGCTGGAGAACTCAGTATTGAATACTTCTGCTGTTCTTGCAGAAGGTTTGGTTTCCCAGTTCCCACATGCTTACCATCTATAACTCCAGTTTCAGAAGACCAGACACCTTCTCCAGACCTCTGTGGGCACCAGCCAGGCATACATGTAATGCACGTATATATGTGCAGGCAAAACATTCATCTGCATAAAATTAAAACAAATAAAATTTTTTAATTGGATGTTGAACTTGAAAACTTGTGCAGATTTCCTCTGTTTCTTAAATTTTTGTATTGGAGTGGAAGTATCACCTGACTGATTTCAACTCAAAGAGGAAATTATAAGGGGAAAGTTTTAAGTAGAATCATTTTGGCCCTTAGTCCATTTTCTATTGCTATAGCAAAATACCTGAGAGTGGGTAATTTGCAAAGAACAGAGGCTCTTGTTGCTCATAATTCTAGAGATCCAAAATCATGGTACTGACTTCTGTTTGTCTCTGGTAAGGACTCTGCAGCTACGTCACAATATGGATGGCACTATTGTAGGAGCATGTATGAGAGAGAAAGATACCATAGCAAGACAAGACAGGAAAGCAGAGGAATTTAGGTGCCAGGTTCTCTTTTTACTGCATTTTATTCTTACAGGAACTAACCAGAGTCTTGTGAGAGCTACATCAATTCCCTGTGAAGGTAGCACCCCCCATTTCCTAACCATCTTCTACAAGACCCCACATCTTAGAGCAGTGGTTCTCAACCTTGCTAATGCTGCGACCTTTTAATACAATTCCTTATGTTATCTGACCCCCAACCATGAAATTATTTTCTGTGCTACTTCATAACTATAATTTTGCTACTGTTATGAATTGTAATGTAAATATCTGTGTTTTCCAGTGGTCTTAGGTGACCCCTGTGAAAGGGTCATTCAACCCAAGGCTGAGGAACTCTGTCTTAAAGGTTCCTCTAGCTCACAGAATCCTTGGAGTCCTGCACCCAAACTGTACAGAAACAGGATCTTGCAGAAAATGTTAACATAGCAGTATACTTTCACAAGTCTGCCTAAATGAATATTTTTGATTTCACAATCAGTTTCAAGAAAGAATGAATTGTTTGAAAAAAGATAGTTAAAGGGTTTTTCAAAGCCATGCTTGGTGGTACATGCCTGAATCCTAGCACTTGGGAGATTGAGGCAGAAGATTGCAATTTTTTATTTTGTTTTGTTTTGTTTGAGGCAAGGTCTCTCTACGAAGCCCTGGCAGGCCTGGGACTCTCTACGTGATCAGGCTGGCCTCGGACTCATAGGGATCTGCCTGCCTCTGCTCCCCAAGTGCTAGGATTAATGCAGCCCAGGCTAGCTTCAAAACTGTAGTCTTCTAGCTGCATAGTCCCAGGCTCACAAAACAAAAGCATACTTGAGTATGTGATCATTATGAAGCAGAAGTCTAGTAGTCTTTTTGATTGTCCTTTGCTTAAGAAACATTAAATGCTGTACTGTTTTTCTTTCTGAACATGCTCATTCAGTGGCAGTTAGATATGCTCCTTTCATCTTGACTTTTCTGTCTCAGAAGTCTCCATGTGCAGGAAGTGGTGGGTCCACAGTGTGCTCTGGCAATGCTGCTAAGCAGGCCTCTGCTCTTATGGCCTGCCGGAGCCCTGTGCTGTCTCTAGAGTGACTCAGCATTAGTCAGAGGAGCAGAACAAGAAATCCTGGGAGAGACTGTGATGAGCTCCCTACTTAGGGTGATGTTTTTCCTTTAATTTATTAGGTCATCTGATGTAGGAAAATGTTAACAGTTAGAAAACTCTAAAAGAATGTTAAGTTCCAGGCATGATGTCTTTATGAGCACTATCCTGAATTCACTAAAATATGAATTTAGTGAATTTAATTCCTTTTTATGCCTTGTTCTTTCTCTGTTTTTCCACCCCATGAAATCTGTTGTCTGTGCTATGAGAGACCATGGCTGTCCTAAAGGTACAATGTCAAAAAGTAAACAAGGGGATGACTAGTTGACTATTTTCAGTAGTGTTAATACAGATTATTGGCCAATTATCTCATTGAATTAACCCTAAAACTTTATGAGTGTGGTGATGATGTCCCAGTTTTCAGGTGCAATATGACTTAGCCAGAGTCAGAACTGAGCAAAGGGAGTTTGATTCCAGGTGAAATTCTCAGCCACATGATCACAGTCTTTGTCCAGCTTCTAAGCAAGATTACGATATAACAGGTCTCAGGCAGCTGAAGAGCAGTGTGCTTGTCTCTGTTGCTCGGTGGTTTATTGGTTCACTGCCCATGTCTCCTTGCCCCTCCACCACCTACTGGATGTATAACACATAGCATTTATTGAATAAACAAGTATGTGCAGTTATCCGTGGAGAGTAAGTTACTAACATTTTGTTTGTGAAGTTTTTAACTAGGGACTAGAGAGAGGGTTCAGTGGTTAAGAGACCTGGTTGCTGTTGGAGAAGACTCAGGTTCAGTACCCACATGGCAGCTACAATAGTTTCTAACTCCAGTTCTAGGGGATCTCATGCCCTCTTGTGGCTTCTGTCAGCACTGCATGTGTGGTGCACATACATACATGCAGGCAAACATTTATACATATAAAATAAGTATGTCTTGAAATTTGAAACTAAATGCGATATGTATAACATAGTACTGTGCATCTTAAGGTAGTCATTGTCAGGCTTATTGTAGCATATTATACCTTTATTTGAGTCAGGTTCTCACATAGCCCACCTGCCTTGAACTGGTCTTTCCTTGGCCTCCCAAGTGCCTATGTCACAGGCATATGGCATATGCCACCATGCCCAGTGTTTGCAGTGCTGGGGAAGGAACCCAGGACTTCATGCATGCAGACAAGCCACGTCCTCCTAGTCTTTTAATAAGAATAAAGCATACCTTGTTTCCTTGTTTTCTGGAGATCGTCAGTGGTCTTGAGTGTTCACTTCTCACTTCCTGACCAGCTTCTCTGTGGCCTCTCATCCCTGTTCATGCCGTGCTGCCGAGAGTGATGTTTTTCTATTTCTCTCTCTTTATTCTCCATTTCTCAAGCAGTTGTTTGTCACACCCTTGCCTTTCATGCATTTCCTTTCCTTTGGTTAGAATGCTCATCTAACCTTGAGAGTAGATTTTCCCCAAAACACCATTGTTTTTTCAGGGTGTTCTTGGTGCTGTTTGATACAGGGTCTCCCCACATAGTCCTGTGTAGACAGCAAGATGACTTAGTGAGTAGGAACACTTGCCCTGCGAACCTGAGGACCTGAGTACCCCAGAGCCCATGTCAAGGTGGAAGGAGAAAACAGACGGCACAGAGTTGTCCTCGGACCACCACACATGCGCCTTGGTGTATGCAAGCTGCCCCACCCCATGACATATACACAAAATAACAATACAGTTTTAAGAAAAAAGCAAAATAAAATAAATGGCATAGTCTGTCTAATGCTATCATGAATCTTAGAGAACATTCCATTTTAGTGATGGGGACACCTTGCTTCTTCTGATGGAAGTATTTGGAGATAAAGTGTCGCCTTGAGACACACAGCCGAGCAGTGAGCAGCACAGCTAAAACTGAAAACAAGATCCCGACTCCTAGCCCAGCATCCTTGCTTTCACTGTCTGTTTCTTTGTTTGATGGGGAAAACAGATTTTTAAAAATCAGTATTGTTTCATAGAAATCTGAAGATGTACACCAAAGGGAGGAAGAGGGAAGAAAATAGTCTGTTCCTGCCACCTACAGGGAGACCTTCCTTCCTCTCTGTGCTGTGTGTATGGACATGTCTGTGACCATGTCACATATGGTGTGACCACACTAGACCACGTGTACTGAGTGAATATAGAATGGGTGCTGTCCTCAGTGCTCCACATGTGCTGATTTGTTGATTATAATGACCCTGTAAATGGATTATCTCACCCTACTTTATATATGAGGAAATGGTGACACAGAATAGAAACATCTCAAGGTCTTCTAATTAGCAAGTAGTAGGTACAACACTCAAACCCAGGCGTTCCAGCTCAAGAGCCTGTATCTAGAAATGTTTTTGTATGCAATAATGGGCATGTGTTTTATCTAAGCTTTCCGTTTTTGAAAAGGAGCATGAAAAGAGAAGAAGCTAGGCAGTGGTAGTGCACGCCTTTTTTTGTTTGTTTGTTTGTTTTTGTTTTTCGAGACAGGGTTTCTCTGTGTAGCTTTGCGCCTTTCCTGGATCTCACTCTGTAGCCCAGGCTGGCTTTGAACTCACAGAGATCCTCCTGGCTCTGCCTTCCAAGTACTGGGATTAAAGGTGTGTACGCCACCACTCGGGAGGCAGAGGTAGGTGGATCTCTGAGTTTGAGGCTAGCCTGGTCTACATAGTAAGTTCTAGGACAGCTAGAGCTGTTATTACAAAGAAACCCTGTCTCGAAAAACTGGGGAGGCGGGGGGGCGGGGGGGAGAGAGAGAGAGAGAGAGAGAGAGAGAGAGAGAGAGAGAGAGAGAGAGAGAGAGAGAGAGAAATAAAAGAGAAAGAAAAGCACAATAAATTCTGAAAAGCAGCGAGAGTCTGCCTCTGCGTCGTTCTAGTTAGGAGAAAGGGAGGCAGAGACAGACTAGACAGAGCCTGCCTTCCTCACTGCTCCATTCTCATGGGTAATGTTCTGTGTCCACTTTTTGAGAAAACAAAAGAAAAAAAGAAGTCAATTTCTATGTGTTAGTGATCTCCCCTTTTAGGAATGTAGTTCAGTGGATTTTGAGAAAGATAACAGCACCAGAGTGTGCTTGCTGTGACGTTTGTAGTTTGTTTGTTAATTGCTGAATCTTTATTATTTCCATGAATTGGCATACCACATTTTTTTAACACAATTCAAAAGTCAAAGATAATTTAAGATGTTTCTGGTTTGAGGAAATTACTGACCTGTATGTTCATGTATGGCCCTTGAGGGGAACACATGTTTTTTTATCTTTCCTGAGTAGGTGCTCAGTGTTCTGGGTAATTTATGTCAGCTTGACACAAGCTAGAATCATCAGAGAGGAGGGAGCCTTGATTGAGAAAATGCTTCCATAAGATCTGGTTGTAGGCAAGCTTGAACAGCATTTTCCTAAGTAGTGATTGATGGGAGATGACCCAGCCATTGTGGATGGTACCAACTCTGGACTGGTGGTTCTGGGTTCTATAAGAAAGCAGACTGAGCAAGCCATGGGAAGCAAGCCAGTAAGCAGCACCCTTCCATGACCTCTGTATTAGCTCCTGCCTCCAGGTTCCTGCCCTTTTTGAGTTCCTGTCCTGACTTCCTTCAGTGATGAACTACAATGTGGAAGTGTAAGCCAAATAAACCTTTCCCTCCCCAATTGCTTTTTGGTCATGGTGTTTTGTCAAAGCAATAGAAACCCTAACTAAATCACTTGGGAATGGGTTTCCTGTCTTTATAGGGGGGGATTGGGGGCGTTTCGAGACAGAGTTTCTCTGTGTAGCTTTGCACCCTTCCTGAAACTCCCTTTGTAGTCCATGCTGGCCTCAAACTCACAGAGATCCGCCTGGTTCTGCCTCTTGAATGCTGAGATTAAAGGCGTGCTCCACCACCGCCCGGCCAGGGGTTCCTGTCTTAGATAGAAAGTTTAAGTTGTAAACTGTTTCCAGAGGAGCATTTGTGTCCAAGAACTCTAGGTGTTCCCCATCCTCAGTGCCAGATTCTTCTGGCATTTCTACGCTGACGTCTGAGTAGCACAGGTGCTCTTGTTGGAAAAGGGTGTGGCTGAACTAGGAGTTCCTGGTGAGAGGATTGTCCATGTTCTTTCCTTTCTGTTTCTCTAAATGCTCAGCAGTTTTCACTGTGTGGAGGTGGGTGAAGGAGACTTGGATAGCTCACCACCCACCCAGCTCCGTGAGCAGGAGCTGTGGCAAATAACATGACATGCTAGACTCCCGAGCTTCACCTGTTTTCTCCTGGAACAAATGACTCAGCGTGGCAGTCTGTGCTTCTGTTCCTGAGCACTGAACGCCTTGCTCAACTTGTACATGCCAGGAGACCCTGTATGGGAGGAATACAGTAGCATGTCTCTGCACTGCCAGCTTTATTATCTGACCTCCCTATAGGTGGGAATGCCAGTGAGTGTCATGGTGGCTGCTGTTTCTGTAGTCAGCTGGGTAAATGTTTCAGTTTAGCCTTTTGGTATAACTCTCTTGAGCACCTTCCCAAAGGTTGAGTGATGAGACTACCCCATCTAAGTGAGCAAAATCAAGTGGTAATGTAAGTTGAGGGTGACAAGACAAGGTTATAAATCTCAGGTGTCACATGGGCTGCCACTGTTGTCTCAATCTGTGGTCTCTGACTTAGCTAGCTTGTAAGGTCCTTTATTTTAGTCATTGTGATTGCTCTTCTTAGTTGCCAATTTGACTGCATCTGAAATTAACTAAAACCCAAATGGCTGGGCATACCTGGGAGGGATTTTTTTCCCCCCATAATTAAATCATATGAAGTAAGAAGACCTTTTTCTAATCTGGATCCACTTTAATCTGGATATAGAGGGCATGGAAGAAGGAAGCTTGCTCTCTTTGCCTCCTTGTCCTTATCATTATAGATCTTCAAGAGTGATTACTAACAACCACACGGCACAGTCAATAATAGGCTGTCTTGAAATTTCCTCTGCCAATGTCATTAATCCGCAACTCTTCAATTTAGTCTCAGGCAGATTTTTTTTTTTTTTTTTTTTTTTTTTTTTTTTTTTTTTTTGAGAAGGACAGAAAGCAGCCATATTCCTTCCCAAAATTTCACAAAACAGCCTCTAGGCCACTTACTAGTATTCTTCCTCTCAGAAACTTCTTGACCCGGGCCCCCACAATTCAAATTCCCCTCAGTACTGTCTTCCAAGCTCCTACTAGGATGGCCCATTAAGCCTCACTGAAAGTGTCCAACTGCTTTCCTAGTCCAAATTCCCAAAGTCTTCCATATTCCTTCAACAAGCAGCATGGCACGGCAATATCCTGCTCCCTGGTAACAACTTCTGCTTAGTCACTGTTCTGTTGCTGTGAAGAGACACCATTACCACAACAGCTCTCATAAAAGAAAACATTTAATTGGGGTTTGTTTATAATTTTAAGAGTTTAGTCCATTATCATCATGGCAGGGAGCATGGCAGTGTGCAGGCATGGTGCTGGGGAAGTAGCTGAGAGCAACATCCTGATCCACAAGCAGAGAGAGTCTGGTTCTGGCATGGGCTTTTGAAACCTCAAAGTCCACCTCCAGTGACACATTTCCTCCAACAAGGCCACCCCCCCAATCCTTCTAATCCTTTCAGATAGCACCATTCCCTGATGAGTAAGCATTCAGATATATGAGCCTATGGAGATCATTTTTATTCAAACCACCACAATCATGATTGTGCATACCTGTGATCCCTATACTGGGGGTTAAGGAGGGAGAGTTTGAGGTCAGTCAGGGATTGCTTCCCCCCACCCTCAAGATAGGGGTTCTCTGTGTAGCTCTGGGTGTCCTGGAACTCGTTCTGTGTAGACCAGGCTGGCCTTGAACTCAAGAAATCCGTTTCCAAGTGCTGAGATTAAAGGCGTGTGCCACCACTGCCTAGCTTCAGGGATTGCTTTTTTTTTTTAAATGTCAAATATGTAATAAGCTTATATCTTCTTTTAGAGTTTATCAACACAGTGCTCACAGTTTGCTAAGAAATGTCCCTTCATTGAACACGTTTGCCATGTGAACTGTCCATTCGTTCATTCATTGAGCATGTTTGCCATGTGAACTGTTGTGTTTAGGGTTCTCATCTCATCTAGGTGCTGGGATATGGCTTTTTTCAAAGTCAGTTCTTCCTGAATTCCTGTCCCCAAATTTGGTTATCTTTCATCTGTAAACATTTTAAACACAATTGTCAAGTAAGATAAAATAGTGCTGTGTTTTAGCTCCTTGTTCTACTTCAGTCCAGGTCTGCACAAGAAGGAAGGGAGGCAGATGCAAGAGGAGGGAACCTGATCATGTGATACTGCTTGTCTGGCAGGAGCCTTTTGGTCCTGAGCAGAGAAACCAACTGTTTACTATTTTGGGTGAATGAGGTTGGGTGGTTGCTACGAGTGATTTCTCTGAGGGAGCCCTGCGTCTTTCAGCTCTACACATTGAAATCGTCCCAGCCCTGCGTTTTGGCATTTGGGTAGTGGAGGGAGGTGTCGGTGTCGAATCCCAGTGCTGACAGGAAGAAATGCTTGGCCAGCAGACTTGGTGATTCTGCCCTTCTGCTGTCGGTGCTTTTAACGCCCCACTCCCTAAGTCAACTGGGATCTCGCTGTTCCTGCAACCCTTTGCACTGCAGAAATGAAGTGCCCACTCTAACTTACAGAGTTAGTAATGATAGTAAATGGCTGCTCTAAGGAGGGCAGGAATGGAGACTGGCTGCTTGCAGTATTGGCCTCTGGAGTCTTACATCTCCAGCACACTGGAGAAGACCAAGATTTGCCAGCCTGCCTGCAGGATCCTGCCACTCTCATGGATTGTCCTGAAGCCGAGGAAAGACAGCTGCTCAGCAGTGTGCCTCACCCCTTACCACAGTTTGCGGGAAGGTTAGCTTACTTATCCCTTTGGGTTTGCATGTCCCCCACACACTTAAATGTATTGCTGTCGTCTACCCCCTGCCTATTTACCTGTAGCCACTCAAGCTTTGACTTTTGATGGTTGCTTCTCTCAGAGTTTGTATTAAAGCTTGTTGAGCATTCAACAAATTGATAATTGGGCATAGTACTGTAGCATGCATTTCAAAACCAGATAGGGCAATGATAAAGACGTTTTTTCATGCCTCAGCCCTCTCCCAACAATGGGTAAACCTGGGTTGTAGAAGAAGTGATGAAAAAAAGCTGTGATAAGGTGAGACTCTGCCTCTGTTTGTGTGCCAAGTGCAGTATCTTATCAGTAAGTCACTGAGTATAAATCAATAGGGAGCTATTGATGATGGCCTCATTGTCTTCTGTCTCTTACAACAGCCTTCTTTGCTATTCTGAAACCAATGGCAAAATATTCTTTCAGAATGGAGTAGACACATTTGAGTTCTGCAGAGAGTTTTTTATTTGAGGAAAATCCTTACCAGGCATTCTGGGTTATTGGTGGGAGTGGATGGAACCTTCATCCAAATTTTACCAAATCTGGTTGGCAAAAGAATGATTAGTCTTGTTTCTTAGCTTGGAAATGATCTGCAGTCATTAGTGTATGGCATTAGCTGTGCAAAGGCTGCTTTCTAAAGCTTAGCTAGCATTCTTGAGTTCTCGAGCTCTCGTTGGGTCTCGTGGCTTCTGACAGGCCGACTCAAGTGTGTGGAGTCGGCACTGAATGAATCGGCTGCGGAGGAGGTTGATCTTCAGTGCCCAGTTTGCAGAGAATTCTAAGAGCAGACTGAGAGGCAGCTGTGTTTGTTTGTTTGTTTGTTTTAATCTAGGAGTATACTGGATAAGTGAGAGAAGAATCATGGCCCTGCAGAGGGAAGACTGTCTGAGAAGCAGAGAGACTTTAATCTTGACTGCAACCCTTTCCTCTGTAGACTCTAGAGAGTTGTAATGTTCCAGAGTCCCAGTTTGCTAGCTTAATGTCTTTGCAGATTTAGCTTGAGCTATGGTGAAAGCCCTGGTTCAGGCTCTAGCATTGGAAGTAAAAAAGCAAAGAATGTTTGCATTAGTGTGAAAAGCTGTGTGAGTAGACGTGCAGGCTTGTGTAAGCAGGATCAGAATGTCAGGTGAGATGCTCACTGTTGGGAATTCTGTACATCTGTCAGGTGCGTCCAACCTTTTGACATTGCAGCACAATTCTGTTATGTACAAAATCATACTCAAGAATCATACGGTAGTGGCAACCCCCCCAAAAAAAAACTACCCCCAAACTTCCCCTTCTGACTTTGTGTTGGTCTGCATTAACACAGTTTGAACACACCTTTGAGAACTCAGATCATTTGATGTCTTCTCCAATTAACTATTTTTTTAACGTAAACATCATTTTGTAAGCTCACAGAAGAAATGGATTGATTATGCTGAATACCCAAGGACACCCAGTGAAAATGAAGTATGTTAGTCTTGTGTTTCATTATTATAGATACATTCCTAATAACAATCATTTCCTTTCTTTTCTTTAATTGACTTTGGCAAGGATCAGATCTTTCTGATTGTTGTTGTTTTAAGGAGAAATGAGCAGTCTTGTTAGACGGCGGTTTGTGGTTTCATACCACCTTCTGGTGTAGCACTGCCCAGTACTGTGTCTGTACTGCCACACCCATTGTGGTGGTCACTAGGCAGACATGGCCATTGTGACTTGAAATATGCCTAACACTGTTAAGAAACTGAAAGTTTCATTTTACTTGATTTTAATTAGATGCAGACAGTAAAGTTCCTGTTGGCTGCTTCTTGAGATGGGCCAGTTCTTTGCCCTCCTTATTTTTCTTCCAGACTGCCTGCCTTTATTCCTCTTGACCAGCTTAATATTGCAACTAACTTGGAGCAAGCTGGCTGTGTTCCTAATCTACAGTACGTCTACTTCTCAGCCTTGGCTCTTGCTGTTCATCTCCAGTTTTGAAGTGTTTCAAAGGTTTCTCAGACACTACTGCCTCCATGAATATTACAGAATCCTTTTGTGCTCTAGTAATTTAGCACTAAGCTTATGTCTTAAAATGTTAAAACATTTACTAACTTTGTATGTGCATGAATGTGTATGGCCCATGCATGTCTGAACCCTACAGTATGTATGTGGAGAGCACTTTCAGAGTCTGTTCACTTCTTCCGTCTTGTGGATGCCAAGAATGGAACTCGGGTCAACAGGCATCTGTATCACTGAGCTGTCTCACTGGCCATTTTACACTTCTCTGTTGTATTGTGAGTCCCTTGAAGGTCTTTTGCCCTTTTTAGGGTCTTTTTTTTTTTTTTAACGTATGTTGTAAGCTCAGCCTTTTCTGTCTGGTCCTCTCAAGTGCACACCAAAAGCCTTTTGTAGATCACCAGCCATACTGTGCACATTAGCAGTTGGTTTACTGAGACTGCTGATAATTACTGTGCTTCTGGGCACTAGAGGGCAGTATTGTGTCCATAGGAAGATGTGTTTATTCTCAAGTGACTGAGGTTTTTTGAGTAGTAACCCTAGTCCAGTTTTAGTCAGTCTCACATGGATAATTCTAGCCTTCCATGGTATTAAAAAATGTTTCTGTAATGCTTTTTAGCTAGATTCAGAATATGGTGTTGGACCAAGAGATGGTGAATTTCTTCTTATTCCATCTGAGAGGTGGCAGTCAAGTCACTGGGTGTCATAGACTAATTCCTTGAGGGTAGAGTAGAAGCCTTTATCTGATAGGCAGTTATTGTCTTAGCGTAGAGCAGATTGTCTTGACCCTGAGTTCCTAATTTGATCTTGCCAGTGGTGTGTGGCCATGTTGCTCTGAGCTTTGGCAAACCAGTTTCTGATTTTCTAGTGTCTTCAGTCATAACTCGAGTCAAATAAGGTCATGTGTAAGTTTCTGTCAGGTGTTAGGTTATGTCAACTTGTACTGCTCCTCCTTGCTTCTGTCTTCACTTCCACACGAAGTGTACACACAGTAGAGACTAGTTGTACGATGTATGACATTACGTTTTAAATATTAGTTAAAGGTTGCATGCTGTTAAAAATTGATGAGATGTGAAATGTAATTCTACCCACCTAAGCTGCAGAAGTGAACTGTGGTTGTAACTACAGTAGTCTGGTCAGCACACAGCTTGTCCCCTGATGGTATCCCCTCAGAATGATTTCTATTAACTAATTCAGACCCCTTTGTTTTTAGTCTCAAGTGGATTTAGATTTAATGTTTTAATATCTTCTTCCTTTCTTCCTTTCTTCCTTTCTTCCTTCCTTCCTTCCTCCCTCCCTCCCTCCCTCCCTCTCTCTCTCTTTCTCCCTTCCTTCCTTCCTTCCTTCCTTCCTTCCTTCCTTCCTTCCTTCCTTCCTTCCTTCTTTCTTTCTTTCTTTCGTTTTGTTTGTTTATTTGAGACAGGGTTTCTCTGTGTGGCTTTGGTGCCTGTCCTGGATCTCACTCTGTAGACCAAGCTGGCCTGGAACTCACAGAGATCTGCCTGGCTCTGCCTCTGCAGTGCTGGGATTAAAGGAGTGCACCACTACTGCCCGGCTCCTCTGACTTTCTTAGTAATATAACTTCAGATATTCAGAGTTAGCCAATTATTATGAGGTATCTGGATTCATTATGGGAAACTAGGTTCAAATACAATTGTTGAGACAAGACTGGTGCATTTTGGATAAGCCTGAACAGTTTGCTGTCTGATCTGTGCTTAGACAAGAAGCAAGTGTCTGGGTGTGGTGGCACACAACTTTAATCCCAGGACTGGAGAGGCAGTGGCAGGTGGATCTCTGTGAGTTCCAGGCCAGCCTGGTCTACATAGTAACATGGAGCTTTCCTCGGTAGATCATTAGAACATCAAATAGAGTATCCAGCTGAATTTATGCAATCTGATACTTACAAAACACTCTTACCAAAGAAAGTTGCAGTCATGGTATCTGCAATTGAATAATTTCCTCTTCAGGCTTTCAGGTGGGAGAACAGAATCTACAGTCCTGTGTGGTTAGTTATAGAACTTCCCTGCTGGGAGAGGTACTGGTGATACTGAGTAGACACCCTGGCAAGTGTGGGATGAAGAAAGTACCCAGGGTGCTGGAACAGATCAGAATTAAATGTGCAAATCAGGGTATGCACGTTTACTCCTTTGGGGGTGATCTGAATAAAGCTCCTCCAGAGCATTCAGGTATGTGCTGAACACACTTGGGCTCTGGCCCAGGCAGATGGCACATTCCCACACCAATCTTCTGAAGCCTACCAGGTTCAAAAGTTGGGGGCAGGGAGTAGACGTGGCTGTGCCCTGACAAGAACAGCCCAAGAGCCTGATTCCTGTAGCATTTGGTCCTCTCCAGTTGGGGAAATGAATGCCTTAGGCCTGAGCAGGGCAGGTCCACCTAGGGATTGCCATCTATCCCACAGCCCTGGGCCTGCCCTGTCTTGGACTTGGATTCTGTGGTCGGTACATCTCTGGGACTGATTCATCTCTGAATACTGCTCCAGACTGAGGATGATTTGAGGCTAGACTGTAACAGTCCACAACTTCCCTCTCCTCACAACCCAGCCAGTCACATTCTTCGGCTTGACTAAGCCTTCCATCTCAGAATAGGTCCGAGTGGGGCAGCTTTGGTACAGGCAGTTGCCCCCTAATTTGTTATGTCCACCCTGCCTGTAAAGGAAATGGACAAGATACTCTCTTTAGGCTTCATCTCTCCCTGCCCCCTGACTTGCCTGTTGCCCTTTTGATATTTTTTAATCTGATACTCAACCTCTCCTTCCCCCACTCACACACGCTGGAGTCTCCTAAGCTATTTCTGTCGGTTTAATGATCCCCAGCTGTTGCTGCAGTTCTGGCTTCTCAGAATCAGCAGAGCCAGTGGAGAAGGAGGCTTGCTTGAAGTAGACTCCCAGGTTGTCAAAGAAGTCTCACTCATTTTTCTGAAACCACTGTTTAGGGATGCCAATCCTGGAATGATTAACAAACACAAGAGAAGTACAGGCTCCTACCATGGACATTTTAAAAGTAAACATTCTTAGTGAAAATAGCTAACAATAATGCATTGATTTTTCCAAATAGAAATTTTGAGTGTACTCAGCATAAAGAAATGATAAAAGTTTAAGGTGATGGATGTGCTAATTATGCTGATTTGGTCTTTATTAACCAAATTACAGAGGATTGAAAACATCACATTTTGCCTCAGAAAAAAATGTACAAATCTTGTGCCAAACAAAATTTTAAAAAAGTATTCCTCTTGGAGACTGAGAGATGGCTTAGCGGTTAAGAGCATTGGCAACTCTTCAGAGGTCCTGAGTTCAATTCCCAGCAACCAGTGACTCACAGCCATCTCTGACGGGGTCCTGTGCCCTCTTCTGGCCTGCAAGCGGACATGCAGATAGAGCACCATATGCATACAATACACAAATCTTTAGGTGTGTGTGTGGTGGTGTTTTAAACTGTATCTGAACTCATGCTCTGGCCTGTCCCCTTCCGACCGTGTTCTGTGTTGCAGGGGGCAAACACCTGACTCTGAAAGGTGGATTCTGTGACAGGAGAGATGGAAATCACTCCTGAAGGTGATGGAAGGCATCAGTCTCGTTCTCTGTTGACCTAATGCAGGTTTCTTCTGTAACATTTTGTGCAAAGCCTGCAGCAGTGGAACGTCCCCTTTGCAGATGTCAGGAAATAGACTGTGCTTCTTAGGACAACACGAGCGCTCCTAGGGCTGCACGGCCCACGTGCCTTTTCTTGTCATCTGCTCTTACTAATCATGGACTGGTGCTGTGGGAGTTCTTAACAGGTAAATAGCCCAGGCTTCCTGTCCATGGTTAGAGCTTGAGAAGAACTCTCCAACACTGGCTGCTGACCTTGCAGCTCCTATCCTTCCATACTGCGTGAAGTTTAATTTTACAGAGTTCATCTGTAGAAATTTTGCTGCAGCCTTTCCCAAAATTTATTTTTAAATGTCTAATTCAGTTAGATAGCTAAAACTTTACACTATCTAGAATTTGAGGTGAGGGTTCTCATTGTTTACTTAGGACACATATCCCTAAATTTCCTCTAATCAGAAGTTCTTTGAGATGATACCATCTGCCTTAGCCAATTGAAGAATAGAATTATATGATTTGCCCTTCCTGTGAATGGCCTGCAGGTGGCATAGGCTTTCAACTGGCCGTTAAACCTGCCTGTGACCTTGTCAGCCTTGGCCACATTCATCTGGATGGATGCCTGATCCTTGGCACCAATGATGTGGTTGCTCAAGGAGAATTTTCATGGCACATACAGGTCCATGAACTTGCCAGTGTCATTCTGCCTGTCAAGGCTGTGTCCCCTCCCTCCAGGTCCATCATGAACACACAAACACACACACACACACACACACACACACACACACACACACACACACACACACCAGGGGGGGAAAGATGGAGAGGACTGCTGCCTAGGATTTTGCAGAGAGAAATTGCTGTTTGTTCATTTTTTTTCTTTAAACAACTAGAACTTTATGCATAAACATTTTTTTAAAAAACCCTTCAGATTGTCTCTGTGTGTGTATGTGTGTTTAAAACACATGCTCTAATTTGTATTTTCTGATCACCTCTTTACACTCTAATCCTTTCATTAGAAAAGATCCCTCCTAAAGGCTAGAGATAAGAGTACTGGCTGCTCTTGCAGAGAACACAGGTTCAGGTCCCAGCACCTGCAAGGCAGTTCACAACCACATGTAACTCAGTCCAGGGGATCTGATGCCCTTTTCTGGACTCCGAAGACAACAGCAGGCTTGAGCTACACAGATATACATGTAGGCAAAACAACTGTACCCATAAAATAAAATGTTAAAAAAGATCTCCTTTAAAATTAAAATGTATTTATTTTAAGGAGAACTTAAAATTTTAAATTTCTCCCCCTAAATGTTAACTAAAGGAAATTTTATTTGTTATTATAAACACTAAAATTGAACATCAGAAGTTTCAAGAAACTAAATAGCCTTTAATCCTAGCACTCAAAAGGCAAATTCAGGCAGATCTCTGTGAGTTTGCATCCAGCATGGTCTACAAAGTGAGTTTTTGGGTCAGCTAGAGTTACATGGTGAGAGACCCTGTTTTTTATGTTTTGTTTTGTTTTAAAAGAATAAAAGAAAAGAAATAGGAAAAGCTTATTACAGCTTCAGATACTTTAAATGAATAAAAGCACCCCAAATTTCTAAGTACTTACATAATTTGGATGAAGTTCGAAGGCTTCCTCAGGCTTTTCATAATCATTCTAATGTGATTCATGTTTTCCAAGTCCATGTATCTAAAGACAGACATTAGAAGTGCACAGATCTAGGAAGATTATCTTTTGTCTTGTCTGTTGAGTTCTGGATCCAAGTTCAGAATCTGCTCACCTGTCATAGCCCTCAACAGATCTGGGTGGATTGTCAGCACGGTCACCCACAGAGATGAGGATCTGGACGTTTCTGAATACATAGAACTAATATCACAAGGAACAGGATGACGTTATGGGAACAGCGTCCTGACACTTTTACTCTGGCTTGCCCTCCTCAGTCCAGGGAGAACAGTGCCAGTCTACTGCCGTGTGCGGGTCAGGCTCCAGTGCAGTTGCGCACTGCATTCAGATCTTAGGTGATGGGTTCATTTTTTTAAGATTTTATTTTTAGTTATGTGTGGGTGTGTGGGTCTGTGACCATGAGTGCAGTATCCTAGTGGCCTAAGGTTTTGGATCCCACCGAAGCTGGAGTTAGAGGTAGCTGTGATCTACTGGATATGGGTGCTAGAAACTGAATGCAAGCTCTTTGCAAGAACAGTACATGCTCTTAACCTCTGAGCCAAATCTCTAGCACCGTGGAGTTTATTTTGTTTGTTTATTTTTAAGACAGGGTCTTACCGTGTAGCTCTTGCTGACCTGGAACTCACTATGTAGACCAGGCTGGACTTGAATACATAGAGATCTACCTACCCTGCAGCTTAAATGTGTATGCCACCAAGCCTGGCTCTGTGATGGAGCTGCTTGGAAAGTGAGTCTGTTTACACTGAAATAGTTTTTGTTTGTTTGTTTGAGTTGGGGAGGGGATTGGTTTTTCAAGACAGGGTTTCTCTGTGTAGCCACGGCTGTCCTGGAACTCACTCTGTAGACCAGGCTGGCCTCCAACTCAGAGATGCACCTGCCTCTGCCTCCTGAGTAGTTTGCGATCTGTCTGTCATAACTAGAGAAGTTGAGTTGAGATGGGGAAATGAGTCGCTATACAAAATGAAATTCTAAGCCCAGACTATTTATTTATTTATTTAGTTTTTTGAGACAGGGTTTCCCTGTGTAGCCCTGGCTGACTTGATACTCACTCTGTAGACCAAGCTAGCCTCAAATTCACAGAGATCCACCTGCCTCTGCCTCCTGAGTGCTGAGATTAAAGGTGTGCACTACCGCCACCCCGCCCAGATATATATATTTTTAAGTTCTATTTCTCTCTCTCTCTCTCTCTCTCTCTCTCTCTCTCTCTCTCTCTCTCTCTGTGTGTGTGTGTGTGTGTGTGTGTGTGTGTGTGTGTGTGTGTTCATGCCACAATACCCATGTGTAGGTCAGAGGACAACTTGGAGTTTGTTCTCTCTGTCCACCAAATAGTGTCTGTGGGTTGAAGTTAAGGCTGTCATTGTCAGGCTTGGCAGCAAACACCACCTTTTTTGTTTTGTTTTCTTTTGTTTGAGACAGGGTTTCTCTGTTGTAGCCCTGGCTGTCCTGGAACTAGATTTGTAGAGCAGGCTGGCCTCGAACTCACAGAGATCTGCTTGCCTCTGTGTCGTGAGTGCTGGGATTAAAGGGGTGCACCACCATGCCCAGCGACAGCAAGCATCCTTACCTAGTGTGCTATATTGCAGCCCATTAGTCCAGGCTTTTGAACATGCCATAAAGTGTTTCCTTTACCTATTACATATAATAATGAACATTTTTCACTCTGGCAGTAAGTGTGATGTAGTGGAAGAGACCACAGATCTTTGAGTTAAGGCTAACCAGTACCTTTATTTTAGCTCTCCCACTGCCTGCCTGACTCTGCCATCAGTTACTTACCTCTTTGAACCTCAGTTCCTTCATCTGTAAAACAGAAGTAACACATGGGTCAAATAGCTGTATTTGTATATGAATCCCAGTGGTCTTGCGACTACCCTATCAGATTCTTCATGTCTGTCTGTCTGTCTGTCTGTCTGTCTGTCTGTCTTTCTTTCTTTCTTTCTTTCTTTCTTTCTTTCTTTCTTTCTCTCTCTCTCTCTCTCTCTCTCTCTCTCTCCTTCCTTCCTTCCTTCCTTCTCTCTCTCTCTCTCTCTTTCTCTCTCTCTCTCTCTCTCTCTCTCTCTCTCTCTCTCTCTCTTTCTCCTCCTCCTCCTCCTCCTCCTCCTCCTCCTCCTCCTCCTCCTCCTCCTCCTTCTTCTTCTTCTTCTCTCTCTCTCTCTCTCTCAAAGATTGATTATGGATCAATCAACTGGATATGGGTGCTGGAAACTGAATGCAAGCTCTTTGCAAGAACTTGGTTCAAGTCAGCCAGGGCTACACAGGGAAACCCTGTCTCAAAAAACTAACTAAATAAATAAATAGTCTGGGCTTAGAATTTCATTTTGTATAGCGACTCATTTCCCTATCTTAATATAACCAACAAAGATTGATTGATTGATTGATTGATTGGTTATGTTCAGTCTGCAAGTATGCCTGCAAACCAGAAGAGGGCACCAGATCTCATTAGGGATGGTTGTGAGCCACCATGTGGTTGCTGGGAATTGAACTCAGAACCTCTGGAAAAGTAACCAGTTCTCTTAACCGCTGAGCCATCTTTCCAGCCCCAGATTCTTCATTTCATATACAATCATCTTCAAGACAAGGCTTTTCTCCATGCCTTTTGCACCTGCTACTTCTGTTCCCTGGAGCCCAGTTTCCCTGGGCCTTATTCCTGGCTTATCCTATCATTTAGGTTTCTATGTGAGTCACATTTTATTCTCAAAAAGTCTGTATGTGTTTTACCCCTCAGTCACTCTCTGTTCTCTTCACTCGATTTTCCTTTCTGAAACAGTTTCTTGTATTGAGAGCTAGGATGGGATGATGGCCTGTGGAGGTTAGCGTTCTTTGAGACTTCTGTCTCTAGGAGCCCCTTGGAGTGCTTTGAAGATGTGTCCACCATTGTCCTATTAGAATGTCTGGTTCCTGTGGACACAGGCAGCCTTTGCAGGGAATTCTGACACATGCTGCACCTGTAGCATCCTATGTGCTGCATTCTTGGATCCTCTAGCTGTGTCACTTTGATTGCACTGATGTGGTGTCTTTCTAAAACATGGTGATGTGTTTTAGGGAGGAGGAAAGGGAGAGTATAGAACTATGCTTAAATAAGGCTTTAGATTTGGACACAGCTGGAACCCAAGCTCTGCTCTGCTCATTAATTGTTACTGTGACTTTGGACAAGTTTCTTAATTGTTTCAAAACTCAAGTTTCATGTCTATAAGATGATGATAGTACCCACTGCATAGTTTGTCTTAGGAGACTTGGACCCTGGCGGTATGTTCTCTCCATTTTGTAAGTATTATTAAACAGTGCAGCTCTTTTATTTTTTCCTTATTTAAATGCTTAAATTAGGTTTCATGAGCCTGTCTTTACAAATTACAAGGCTGGATGGTTGAGTAGCTCAGGTTAAGAAGCATCAGAGGAACTTCAGCAAAGCTCCACTTTATTCCTAATAGCCTCAGATTAGATGGAGGATACTTATCTCTCTGAGGGGATGTCTTATTTCTGGTGTCTGAATTAGATTATTTAAAACGAAGTTAACTGGTATTTATATATGACATAGAGATGAAAGAGAAATTTTTGAATTTGTGAAAAGGTTGAATGATGGAGCTTATCAGCAACACAATCAAGTTTGAAATCCAGTTTGTGATGTGTGTGTCTTAAAATCAGGATTCTTCTACAGTATTATCTTTACAGTATTATATTGAAATTAGTTGTATTTGTTTATGCTACAGATCACTTACACTTTGACTCCATTAGAAAGCCTGTTACTCTTTCTTCCTCTTGATTAGTTGCTTGTGGAATAATGATTTCTTTGTGTCCAAGAGATGGCAGCGTTTCAGTTTGACAGCCTGGCCCTTGATGCGATCACTAATTGATTCATAAATCCTTCTGAAGAAATAAAATTCATGAGTTTATTTTTGTTAATTTTTAATTGTGTATATATGTGTTTTGTCTGCATCTACATCACTGTACCTCATTGTGTACCTGGTGCCTGTGGGGACCAGAAGAGGGCATTGGACCCCCTGGAACTGAAGTTATAGACAGTTGTGAGCCACCATATGGGTGCTGGGACTCAAACTTGGATCGTCTGGAAGAGCAGCCAGTGTTCTTAACTGCTGAGCCATCTCTTCCGTCCTAGATCACAAGTTTTTAAACAAGCTTTTACTTTAGAACAGTTATAGACGAACACAGATGGCAGAGAGAGCTCCAGACACTTGACATAGTTCCCCACTGCCGCATCTCACACGACTGTCGTTCTGGGAGACCAGCAGTGCCACATGGCTGTTAGGGGAACGCTTACAGCGTTGTAGGGACGGGTTTCACCTAGTCCCTGCTGCTGTCAGTTTTCTGAACCGAGGTCCGTGTGGGAGCTCGTGTGGGAGCTCGTGTGGGAGCTCGTGTGGGAGCTCGTTGTCCTGGCTGGTTTTGTGTCAGCCTGACACAAGCTAGAGTCTCCAGAGGGGAGAGAGCCTTGGTTGAGGAAATGCCTTGATGAGGTCCAGCTGTAAGGCATTTTCTTAATTAGTGATTGATGCGAGAGGGCCCAGCCCATGGTGGGTGGTGCCATCCCTAGGGTGGTAGTCTAGGCTTCTCTAAGAAAACAGACTGAGCAAGCCATGTGGAACAAGCCAGTAAGCAGCACCCCTCCATGGCCTCTGCATCAGCTCCTGCCTCCAGGATCCGGTCCTGATTCCCTTCAGTAATGAAAGTGTAAGCCAGATAAACCCTTTTCGCCACAAGCTTGTTTTTTGGTCATGGTGTTTTGTTGCGGGAGTAGAAACCCCAAGACACCGTTGATGCATTTAACCATATGATTTTCTTCGTTTTTCTTCCACACCCCTCCCCTTCTATTGAGTCTCACTGTGTGGCTTAGGTTGATCTCTCCTCTTAGATCCTCCTACCTGAACCATCTCAGTGCTGGGATCACAAGTATACTTGGTCACACCCAGCTCTAGCCATGGTGAGTCCATAGGATCTCAAAGACAATGTGCTTTCATTGTCTTCTGCTTTTTCATTTTTGTGCTAACTCTGGACCTTCACATTCAGCCGGTCCCCTTTTCTTTGGCAAAAGATAAGTGGATCTTTCTGGGTCTTTCAACCACTACTTCTGCATTGACAGCTCAGGAATTTAGGAGCATACTTTGAACATTCACTGTACATTTAATCTCAGTAATGGATGTTGCCAATTCTTCTGCCTTTTTCTGGGCCGTGCTCTTTAGACTTACAAGGGGACTCAAATCTGGGAACAGAGTGCAGATGAGCTGCCTTCCAGAGGAAGCAGTGTATTGCCTTGCCCTGCCTTGTCCTGCCTTGCCTTCAGTAGCTTCCTGTGCTGACAGTTTCTTGGGGGTGGGGGCTGTTGCAGAAGTCTTCGATGTGTCTCATTCTCAGTTATGGGTCCTCAGTCATCCATTCATTTCAAGAGGAGCTTCCCTGCCTCTAGCAGCTGATAGCAGCACAGATCATGGAACTCCTCATGGTTTCTGGAGACAGCGCAGATCGTGGACATCAACATGGTCTCCAGTGTAGTAGAGAACCCAGACATCAACGTGGCTTCCAGCTGCAGCATGGATCGTGGACATCAGCACTGCTCTGGTGACAGCACAGACCACAGACCTAAACATGATCTCTGGTGGCCACGTGGACCATGGACATTAATGTGGCTTCCAGTGGCAGCTCAGATCCCGTGGCCATCAACGTGGCATCTGGCATTAACACGGACCACGGAAGTCTTTCAGGAGGCTCAATCCAGAAAATGAAACATTCTCCATCTTGGCATCCTGCTGTTGCTCAGAGTCAGGGTGATTGTGCGCCTGGGCAGCGCATCTGGGGACAGGACCTTTGAGAGCTCCCGGCCGCTGCATACCCTCGGTGCTACAGGATCAAGGTATCCGGTGGTGCCCTGAGCCTCCCGGTGACCTAAGGACTGGCCCTACTTGGCAATGCCATGCTACTGTCACGGTTGCTGCATCTCTGGTTCCACTTCTATCCACCAAGCACCATCTGTTTTTCACGTTCCGTGAAACCATTATTAAAATCGTCTTCCCATAAGACCTACCCTTTTTTAGCTACTCAGAGGTACTGAACACACTGCAGGCTCATCACTGCTGAGTCGCCCCACAAAGCCTCTGTGGGTCTCTCAGCTCCCGGGAGTGGCTTGTGCCCCGCAGATGCTGGCTACTGGATGCTGCTACCATCTTGGATCCCGAGTGTAGAATCTTCACCCCCTCCCCCATCTCCCGTCTTCCTTCCTTTCGTTTCCTACCACCAAGAACAACTTGGGATGTGATTTTTAAACAAAATGTTTGCCTGGGGTTAGAGAAGATGGCGCAGTGGCTAAGAATGTTCGTTGCTTTTTGGCTGGTTTTAGGTTGATTTGACACAAGCTTGAGTGGTTTTGGAAGAGGAAACCTCAATTGAGAAAATGCCTCGTGGATGCATTTTCCTGATTGATGATTTATGTGGGAAGGCCCAGCCCATTGGGGTGGTGACACCCCCAGCAGGTATTACTAAGTTGTTTGAGAAAGCAGGCTGAGCAAGACATGAAGATAAGCCAGTAAGCAACACTCTTCCAGTGGCCTCTGCATCAGGTCCTGCCTTAAGTTCCTGCCCTGACTTCTTCAGTGATGAACTGTAAGCAAGCTGAAATAAACCCTTTCCTCCCTCAGTTGCTTTTGGTCGTTCTGTTTTATCACCACAGTAGAAACCCTAACTAAGACACTCTTCCGCAGGAACCAGGCTCTCTTCCCAGCACCCATTTCCTGTGGTTTCAGCTCCAGGGGATCTGATACTGTCTTCTGCCCAGTCCGCCTGTGGGAACGTGCACACGTCACATTTACTCACACAGACACATAATTTAAAAATAATTAAAAAAAAATCTTTCACTGGGTGTGGATAGCACATACCTTTAAATTCCAGTATTTGAGAGGCAAAGTCAGGTGAATCTCTATGAGTTCAAGTCCAGCCTAGTCTAGATATTGAGTTCCAGGTCAGCCAGGGCTACATAACAAGACCCTGTCTCTAAATAAATAAGATAAACCTTCTATTGTTGTTTTAAAAAATGTTTTACTATAAGCAAGGCACTTTTAAAGGCTAAAGTTACCTCTTTGGGAGTGTAGTACCAGATCACTGGCAATTCTTCTGCCATAAGGAAAATTAATCTTTTGAAAACCCCTGACCTGTCCCACAGCTACACAAAGCATTTGTTGTGTACATTTGTGGAATTTCAAAGATTTCATGGACGGGTTAGTTTCCAAAATGACGCGATGGGGAGAAGATTGAGGCTACCAGAGTTAAGTGGCTGGATTAGTCAGCACTGGAGTCAGGCGGCAGCCAGTGCTGCCGTCTCCGATGGCCCTTGGTCTCACCTTAAAAGTGAGTGGTTTACTTGGAACTTATAAAATATTCCAATGGTCTCTCATCCCAGCAGCCAGCAGCCGCCAATAGTTTTTCAGCTAGGAGTGGGACCTTGTGAGCCCCCTTCCCCAGTCTACACTGGAATATAGACTGGCTTGATCGTGTTCGGGTTACCACAGGTGCTGTGAGTGTATGAGTGCGATGGCCATGTCATGTTCACAAGACAACTTTTGTTTCTTGGTTTTCTGAGACAGGGTTTCTCTGTGTAGCTTTGCGCCTTTCCTGGATCTCCTCTGTAGACCAGGCTGGTCTCGAAACTCACAGAGATCCGCCTGCCTCTGCCTCCCAAGTGCTGGGATTAAAGGTGTGTGCCACCACTGCCCAGCCATAAGACAACATTTTATAGTAATTTCCCCATCCTTTCCTCTTCCATTATGTTCCCTGAGCCTTGTGGGGAAGGGGCTTCTAGAGATGGCCCATCTACAGCTGAGCACTCAATAGTTACTCAGCACTGTGACCACTGCAGGGAGAAGCTTCTCTGACCAAGGTTGAGAACAGCACTCATCTGTGGCATTAAAAACAAAACATTTAGAAGGCCATTTGACAGCATGTCCACTCATTAAAACAGTAGTCGCTCCCGTGCAGGCCTGTGACCTTGCCTGCCGTGTGCCTTTGCCGTGTGCTTACAGGACCAGGGCCAATTCCCCCTGTGAAGGAAGTCTCACATCCAACCAGAGAGTGGTCGGTTTCCCCCATAGCTCTTCTTGTCTGGCAGATCAGTACTATACCACTGGGTAAGATTCATGCTTCTCTCCCAGCAGCCTGCCAAGCACCTTCTAGCTATGAAAGATGTGTGGCAGGGAGGGCGTTTCCTAGTCAGTCCCAGCTTGATCTCTTCATGACACTACAGCATGTGGTGTTCTCAGCTGTTGCCGAGAGTCTTAGCCTGGGACAGATGGCCCAGAAAATAACGGCAAACGACCTCAGCCTGTGCCATCTCAGGGGCTTCTGGGGCTC
Organism: Peromyscus leucopus; assembly: GCF_004664715.2. Classification (NCBI taxonomy): domain Eukaryota; kingdom Metazoa; phylum Chordata; class Mammalia; order Rodentia; family Cricetidae; genus Peromyscus; species Peromyscus leucopus. Next base: position 37,971,819 of record NC_051080.1, on the reverse strand, counting down.
CCCTGACCATAACTTGTTGGGAGGCATCCTGTGCCTGGTACTGAGATTCGTGTTTGATAGTTTATGGGCAAACGTTACTGTCTTATAGCGTGTCGTGATTCGTTTTGAGTCCCCTTTTCCCATTAGACCTAAGAGTTCCATGGAAATGGGAATCAGTCCTCTTCAGATAGCGTTCCTAACAGGCCTGATTGGGAAGTGTCAGATGCATGAGTTACGTCTAACAGGCTGACCGCTTCCTGAGGCTCCCACGCTGCTGCTTTGGAAGAGCCTCCACACTTGTTAGGTAGTGCCTGTGTGCAGCTGTGAGCTGCGCTGACGGCAGGGACGGCGTCCAGCTGTCTTCGTAGCGGCTTCGCAACAAGCAGTGTCTGGCAGAAAGCCAACCCTTTCACTTCTTCAACGAAGACGAAAGAAAAGAAGAGAAGAGAAAGAAACAGCAGCAGCGACCTTGATAGGGAACCAAGAAGGAATTGAAGATGGAATGGAGGGAGGTGAATGCACATACTGGCACTTGGCACAGGAAGCCTCAGGCGGCTGAGCACAGACGCGCCAAGGGTGTGAGCCGTAAACTCTCGACTAGCTTATTTCTATGTTTTCCCTGAAATCGGTTTTAAACAGTTGACCCTGTAATGCAAGACAAAATGTTATAAGTTAGCTAGCAGACCATTAAAGGAGGAAGTACTGCTCTGAAGTACTTCCTGTCAAACATGTTCCACAGTCTATACTCACTTGTTGTCCTTGACCTGGTGTGTCTCCCATTTCCCTGAGCACATTGCACATGCGGAATAAGGCCGGCTCCAGCAGGTTTGTGTGTGAGTTCTTGCTTATGAATGAATACAGGACACTCTCCACCCCAGCGCCCAGTTCCTACACTAAATATTGCTGCTGGAAATAACCCCAACAGCAGAACTTGGGAAATAGCTTCTTCTCGGGTACCTTTTGCATACTTCCCAATTTCATTTATTTTTATTTTGAAACAGGATCTCATGTATCTCCAGCTGGCCTTGAACTAAGTATGTAGACAAAAGTTACTTTTTCTTTTGGTTTTGTACCGAGAGAGAGAGAGAGAGAGAGAGAGAGAGAGAGAGAGAAGACAACTTGGAGGAATTGGTTCTCTTCTTCCACTGTGTGGTCCCAGGCTCAAACTCAGGCTTAGCAGCAAGTGCCTTTACCGGTGAACCGTAGACCATGCCAATCTGGGGAGATATGTGAGAGTGAGAATTTGGCATACTCATCCTGTTTTGCTGTATATCACTATCACTATTGAGATCTCCTTATCATTCCCCAAGTAAATAAAAAGCCAAAAGAAATGCCTGCTTGTACACAGGCCTGTCTTTTACCTATACTGTTACCAAATCCCACAAACTTAATGCAGCGTCTCTTTCTAAATAGGTTTGTGGGGGCAGCCTGTGTATAGATGAACAAATGCATTTATAGCTAATGGATGGTGAATCAACTGAGTGGCTGCCAGAAAGAATTGGAAGACCCAGCTGGAGAGATGGCGTAGTGGTCAAGAGCACCGGCTGCTTTTCCAAGACCCAGGTTCAATTCCCAACACCCACGTGACAGCTCACAGCCAGCTGCGACCCCAGTTCCAGGGGACCCAATGCCCGCCTCTTGTCTCCACCGGCACTGAATGTGTGTAGTACACAGATAAACATAGGCAGAACGCTCATACACATAAAATAATGAAAAATTTTTACAAAGCATTGGAACAAAAAGAGAAGAAACCACATTAAAAAGTGACCAGCCCCAGACCCTGAACACTGCCCCGTGTCCAAAAACAACAGCAACACGATTGTGCAGTGGCCCTCATGACTCTAGCTTGTATGGCTCAGTCAGTATTGGCATTTCAGAATTACTCTTGAGTCATAGCTGTTTCACTAATTATTCTTTATTTGAAGTGTTCAGGCTTAATTGTTTCTCTGTTCTCTGAAATTGGTTATATTAAAGCATTCTCTAATAGCTTACCTTACACTGGGTCTTAGAAGTACCGTAGGAAAGGATAGACCGCCCTTTTATCCTCTTCCATCTTGTCTAGCTTGGCTTCCCCTTTCCTTTCTTATGAAAGGGTGTTAACATTGCTAAGTATCACACCTGAGAATTAGAGACCAGGGCGGGATACCCCCCACCCCACCCACCCCCCGCTTCTGTTCTTTTAAGCTCCGTGGCATAAAACAAAAAAACTTAAAGGTCTGTGCTCTAATTTTCTTATTTGTGAAAGGAGATAGTGATCATAGCCATCTTCACAGAGCTACTCCTTCAGTGCTGAGGTTAAAACTCAGAGCCTCGTACATGTTAGGTATGACTGATGAGCTACAAGCCTGGCCTGAGGGTGTGTGTGTGTGTGTGTGTGTGTGTGTGTGTGTGTGTGTGTGTGTGTGTGCGCGCGCGCGCGCGTGCCTGTGCATGTTGTTAAATAGGTTACAAGCATGTGAGTCACTGAGCACAAAGACAAGTGTGTAACATGGTGACCCCCCCATTGCTGGTTGTACCTCACTGCTGTGTTGACCTGCATGTGTGTTACTCTGCAGTCAACTCCTAGGGTAAATTCCTCCACCGAAGTCGATGACCTCATCTCCTTTGTCCCTAATCTCAACCAGTGGTTTTCCTCAGCACCAGATCTGAACCCTGGAGGTCTGTTATCTCAACAGAGCTGACTTGCAGAAAATCCTGGGAGAAACAGAGTTAGGAGCTCAGGTTGTGACATCAGATTGTTTGCGTCCAAATCCTGCTCCGCCGCTCATTAGTGAGACAAATTCGGTGAATTAATCTCTGTAGGCCTCACTTTCCTAACCTGTACAATGGGTTATGTAATGCCTATCTCCTTATGGATCTTATGAAAATCAAGTGATTTTAAAACATAAATACATAGGGCTGTGAGCACTTGCCTAGCATGCACAAGACCCTGGTTTGACCCCCATTACCACAAAACACACACACACACACACACACACACACACACACACACACACACACACACAGCCAGAGGTATGTAGAATAGGATCTGTCACAGAGTACATGCTATAAACTGTCAGCCATTGGCATGGTTGTTGTTTCTCTCTGTTTAGGTAAGACTTTATTTTAAACAATGTTAATTTGTAAATAACAACCTCATAGTTAGATTCCCAAACTGTCTATCATCACTTTGAGAGTCAGTTCTTTATAGCCAAGTGTCTTAGTTAGGGTTTCTGTTGCTGTGAAGAGACACCACGACCACAACTCTGACAAAGGAAAACATTTAATTGGGTGGCTTTCAGTTCAGAGATTAAGTCCATTATCATCATGGCAGGGAGCATGGCGGCATGCAGGAAGACATGGTGCTGGCTGCCTCTTGATCAGTAGGCAACAGAACATGGACTCTAACACTGGGTGGTTAGAGTCCTCAAAGCCCGCTCCCACAGTGACACACTTCCTCCAACAAAGCGGTACCCACTCCAACAGAGCCACACCTCCTAATGGTGCCACGCCCTATGAGCTTATGAGGGCCAGTGACACTCACACTACCACACAAGGTAGCTTTGGATTTGATCCTCCTGCCTCCATCTTCTGAGTAGCTGGGATGACAGACATGGGCCCCAGATCCCTGTTATTAAATGCCTACTGTAATAAAATACAAATAATTTTCCTTATTTTTCTTTTTTGAGACAGACTTTTACTTTGTAGCCCCAGGCTGATATGTACTTCATAGCAGTACTTTGCCTCAGCTTCCAGAGGGCTGGGATTATAGTTAGGAGCCACTGTGCACAGCTTCATAACACTTTTTTTTTTTTTAACTCCAAGGAGTTTATAAACTAGCGGGGGAGATGTCCAGGGGTCACTATGCACAGCAGAAAGCATCACTGTTCGGGTAGAGGGTGGCTTAGGTGACCCAGAGTAAGTCTGAATGTGGGGAGACCAGGTGAAGAGAGTGGGCATTTTTAAGTGAACTTGTAAAGATGGAGGAAGGTCCATGGTCATTAAGGAAGAGGAAAATTGAACATTCTCATTGGAGTGTCACCCTAGGGAAGGACAGCCTGTAAGTCACCACGGCAGCCTGGGAAAGTGGTGGAATTAAGAGCAGTCTGTGAGGAGGCAGAGTTGCTGAACAGGGTTCAGACATTATTAGTGCAGGGGAGGCAGGGTAGCTCGGGACACAAACTGGAGTTTGGGGAGAAAGGGGAGTTCTGCTTGGTACCTATGACTTTGAGACACAGGCAAGAGCCTAGCCACTGTTCTCCCATCCCTGGCTGCCTGTGAAAACGGCTGTGCAGAAAAGGCCCGTGCTAGGGAGACCTGTTCCACAAAGGGACTTGCTGTGGCTGTGGGGCCCTCCTCGCCCTGCCCTGGACTTGCCTAGTCTCTCCCCACAGCTGCACCAGTTGTTCCGCTGAATAGAGATGATCGACGCTTAATTTAATAAACAGCCCTGTTTTATTAAGCAGGGCTGCAGACTAGAGCTCGGAGAGACACCTGTCTCTCTCCACTAGCCCGGATGTGCATTGAGTCATAGAGCTCGGTTGTCTCATCAACAGAGAAAGAAAGGCAGGCCCTGAGTGAAGATGGAGAAAAGAACAGGACCATGTTAATGACAAGACACGATCTAATCTAGAGGAAGGTGGGGCATGGTGAAAATAGCCATAATTTTTGGATCCAAAAGAAAAGATTTTACCAATTAGCAGCACCCCTGGTCTCTGTGAGGAGCAGCATTTGTTCAGCGTGTTCATGTGCAAACATGTGCTGAAAACCCGCCGAGCAGCTGGGAAGCTCTTGGTGCTGGGTGCTGGCCCCGCTGGACTCTCCTTGAGCTTCAAACTGGTGTTTTCAGTCCCCAGAGGAAGGCTGAGTCCTGTCGGGTTTGAGCAAGAGGCAAGACTGGTAGTTGTGGAGTGTTATCGCCCTGCAAGACCCTTCGCAACTTCCTCTTGCCGCCCACAACAGAATGCGGAAACCCTGCCGTCAGACCACTTCTGCAGTTACACAGAGCTGGAGTTCGGGGTCCTCCTCTCACATTACAGCTGCTTTCTGGACTTTTTCTGCATTTGAAAATGTGTCTACTCTGGTGGGATGGCTGACTGACCTTCACCTGTCTTCTCTCTTTGCTACCATGCAGTGCTGCAGTTGAAGCTCCAGCAGCGGCGGACCCGAGAGGAACTGGTGAGCCAAGGGATCATGCCGCGTAAGTGTCTCTCTCAGCATTTGTACAAAGCTGGCTCTTTGTGTCGGTGCAGCTCCCGTGTGGCCCAGGAGCCTGACAGAGCAAAGGCCACAGGTTTATTTTCCCATCTTACCTGACTCTTACTTCTCCATCAGGAGTTCTTGTGGACTGGGTCATCAGTCACCCAGACTCATCAGCGGAACAAGCAGTGTTAGGCTTCAAGGGGCCAGCAAATAGATAGTCCTTTGCTCTTTTTGTGGTGGGGAGGTTTTCGAGACAGTTTCCCTGTGAAACAGTTCTGGCTGTCCTGGAAGTCACTCTGTAGACCAGGCTGGCCTCGAACCCCCGGAGATCTGCCTGCCTCTGCCTCCCGAGTACTGGGATTAAAGGCATGCGCCGCCGCTGCCACTACCACCCGGCTGGTTCGTCCTTTGCTTTAAAATTGTCCCTTTCATGGGTTGTACAACTTCCCTTCATGAGAGGAGCAGGGGCTGCTCTGCTGGTGCACACTTTGCCTCCACGCTCAGGCGTTAGGGAGAGAAATCTGCTTTTCTATTGCCGACGGGTATTGTCAGTGGCCTGCAGTTTATTTAGAGAGATCCTGAGGCACCCATGGAGGGTATGGGTGTGTGCATGCCTGAATGGAGCTGTTAGTAAGCTGCCATGACTCTGGGCCAGTGGCTGCATCCCTCGGGGGAGAAATGAAACCAAACCTTAGAATTTGTAAGAAGCAAGAAAGCCTGCTTTGAATACTAAGAGCATTTTAGATAGTGAAGGCTGGGGCCAGCTGTCTTGCTCTTTTGACATTTCTTAGTGAGTTCTCAGCAGGTCACAGAGGCATCCCTCGCCTGGTGGTGTGTCATCACCACTGGGCTCCACCCTGAGGACAACATACACATCCGTGCTTGCGCGGACATGGGGACACACACACACACACACACACACACACACGCACACACGCACGCACACGCACACGCACACACCAATCAGCAATGCCTGCTTTCATGAGAAAACTGGTCTCCACCTCACTTCAGTGCCTGCTCCGTGTTGTCAGTCACTTGTTCAAAGTAGTACTGTGTGCGGTTGGTAGTGCAGACTCATCTGCCCCTGCTCTGGGGGGGGGGGGTTATGCTTAGAAAGGAAAGACTGGTAGGGAAATGGAGACAAATGAAGGATACTCTGAGAGCCTGGTAAATCCCGGGTAATAAATTCAACTGGTGGGTGTGTTAACAGTAACAGGAAAAAAAAAAGTGGAGTCGCTTGGGATAGGCTGGCCGAGAAACCTGGTGTGGTGGCAACTTCCTGTAACTCAGTCATTTGAGAGGCTGAGGAGTTCAAGGCCAGAGAGGGTTGTAATGGGAAACTGTCTCCAAACCAACAGAACAGAAAAGACTGTTAAAGCAGCTGGTGTCTGGAGGATGGTGAGCCAGGAGTGAGGGGTTCCAGAGAAGGTGCACTGGTTTGTAAGCACATGAGGAAGCCGCTGAAGGTTGGGGAACAGTTGAGGATAGTGTTTGAGTCATATCATGGCGCTGATCTTTTTGTCCACTGCACTTTACTACGGTATATTCACCTGTTGTTCCTTGTAGTCCGTGATCCTCCAGAGAAGGATTCCCACCCCATCCCTTAGTGCCAGGGCTTCTGCAGTAGATTGGCAGGGTTACTGGTAGGCCGGTGTGTGTTCTATGGAACATTCCGGAACTGCCATTCCACAAGCCTCATCTGCTTACCCCTTCACAAAGGGCGTATATGTTTAGTGTCCCCTTTGTACCTCAGGTGGTTTTGGACAACATCGAGATAAAAGAAACACAAGGCCCTCAGACCTGCCCTCCAGAAATTAAACAACTACAGTCTACTGAGTGCGGATCCATGACGGGCTGGCTGCAAATGCATCACTAGTTTTGAGACCCTTGTTCTTAGGGTCGGCAGAAGGTTCGGGATCAGGTGGTTCTGAGGATGGGCTGCTCACATTATTCTTCCCAGCTTTCGTGGGCTACTGGGACTCATGTGGACAGAACTGACCAGTCAGCTTCCTTGCTTGGCGCTTCTTTAGTGTGGTACTCAGAAATTGCAGCTGTCTGTGTGTACCCCCGCCTACCTGAACTCTTAGAGAAAGTCACTTACTTGTGTTTCTGCCCCCCAATGCCTGGCCCTAGATGAATGAAGACAACTGACTGCAAAACCGGGTGTGTGTGTGTGTGTGTGTGTGTGTGTGTGTCTGTCTGTCTGTCTGTCTGTCTGTCTAGAAAACAAAATAGTAGCAAACTGGCTAGAATTCTGGTCACAGTGTTTGAAATAACTTCAATAAACTCTCCCGTCTTACTGGGAGCCCAGGGTCTCTAGCTGTCCTGGAGTCTGACTACATGCTTGGGTTGTCCCTGTCCCATGGATTGGGAGTGCTTACCTCTCCTGTGGGAGTGAAAATGGTTCCTAGAGAGTGTCACCCACCCACCAGGAGCTTTCCCCCGTGGACAGTGCTGCTTTTCAGCTTCTTTGGGAGGAAATGGGAGCAAAAGAGATGATGAGAAAGAAAACTGAAGTCTAGAGGAGTTTCCACTGTGAGATTCTCCTCTTCCCAGTGTGTGGGGATGCAGGCCTAGGCCCCGAGCTCCAAAGAGGCTCGTTCTTTTTGCTAGCCCACAGCGGTGAGTAATCCTGCCTCAGTGTCACCTGGCATTCTCCGAGTCCTGCCATGGCCAGCGTCCCTTCCCACGTCACCCCTTGACTGTTGCTTACCCCTTCCCTTACCTCCCCTGCAAGCCTTTTAAGGCTTGGCCTGGACGTTTCCAGAGTCCTTACATCTAATTTGTGTACACCTGAGAAGGAAGGCAGGTAAGCCAAGGCAGAGAAAGGGTAAGGTCCTCATGACTGTGTTTTATTTCTGGTGTATACCTTAAATCTTTTTATCCAGGCCCCCCCCCCACGCCTTTTTTTTCCCTAGAGCCGTGGGAAGGAAGGTCAACCTAGTCTCCTCCAGAACTCTATTCACAGCCCCGTGGAGGATGGACTGCTTGGTTCAGCTCGGACAGCGAATCTGCAGGACGTGATGTGCTTCCCTGGCTCCTTTCCCGTTACGGTTGTTCTTGTTCTGTGTGTTGTTGAGCGTCAGGAGTGGCCTTCTCAAAGGATTTAGAGGATTAAAAAGTCCTCTAGTCCCACATACCTTTCTCTGTGGCTCATGTGCTCTGCTCATGTGTCTCAGCTGAGGATGTGGGGCTGCTTTCTGATGTGTGCTCTGAACAGGACCATTCCCAAGCATCCTTTATCCTCATTATGTAAACATGTCTCAAATGTAACACTGCTTAAAACCCACCAAATATAGAGAGCCAGAACATGGGGGCCTGCGCAGTCCTGGCTCTGAACTTTCTCTGGTGCTTTCTGAGGAAAGGGGAGCATGCGGGAAGCCAGCGGGTCTTTCAGTCCAGAGCCAGCAGTGCCCTTGTAAGGATAAAGGTCCAAGAGACTGGCAGTGTGTTTTACACACACGCACACGCATGTGCACACATTAACAGACACACATGTACGCACACATGTTAACACACACAAGAGTGAAGGTCAGAACAGTGTTCTGACGGGGCCAGCTGTCCAGCTGTCCATAACCTTTTAAGAAGGCAAGTGTGGATGCTGACCTGCCAGGCAAATGAGAGGAAACTCCTGTGACTCCCTGGATGTGAGAGAAGAGCCACAATTGGTTTGCCCTTGGCTTGTTCCACCGAGGCTCCTTGACAGCAAGCAAAGGGCAGGACGTTTCTGGTGCTGTCGCCAACCTGTTCATCCGTCGTCTCACGGCAATGAGAGCAGCCACAACAGCCTCGGCACGAAAGTGGAGGAATAGATCTTGGCCCTTGAAGTGCTCTGGGCGCTTGGCTTGGTCCTCTTGAGCTTGTCTTTTAATTCCTTCATGTCTTCCCTCCCTCCCTCCCTCCCTCCCTCCCTCCATCTCTCTCTCCCTCTCTCCCTCTTCTTTGTTTTTTGGTGTTGGAAATCGAACCCAGGTCCTCATATGCTGGGCAAATGCTCTTCCCCCTGAACTCTATCCAAGCTATACCATGTCTTCTTTATTTATTTTTCTTATTATGTGTTTGTCTGTGTGTGAGTGTATGTGTCTGTGTATGTATGTGTGTGTGGTTCTCTATGTGTGTGTGTGTCTGTGTATGTATGTGTGTATGTATGTATCTATATGTGTGTAGATTTCAGGAGTCACTTCTCTCCTTCATCAAGTCCCAGGATTAAACTTAGGTCATCAGGCTTGGCAGCAAGCACCTTTACCTGCAAAGCCACCTTGAACTATGTCTTTACATTTTAATGGTGTTCCCCTGTGTGTAGCCAGTGCCATTGGTGACTCTTGTGGCTGACTGGTTAGGAGAATTCTGAGGGTATGAGGGCAGCTAGTTAGTGTCTTCCAAAGGCCTCCTCAGAGGTGCTTATACACATTGGCAGAAGAGTAACTGGTTCTGCCAGCTGATTGGGAATGGTTTGTAGGTCTGTGGTAAGCCCCATGTGTCTCATGCTGACCCTGCAAAGAATGTTGTGAGCAGTGGGTTCCTAAGGCTCTGGATAGACTGACCCAGCTTCACTCCATCCCTCCAGCTCTGCAGTCGGACCCTGTTGTCCGTCCTGAACTGAGGATACACCTAGTCTACAGAGAGACCGTTTGCACACTAATCTAAGAGATCGTTTTGTTAGGCCCCAGTGTTTGCTGAAGATTTTCTGTTCATCTGACCCAGAAGAGATGTCTGTCTTTGACAAAAGGTTACATGTGAAGCGTTGAGGTCCATGACTATGTTCCCTCTTCTACTCAAGTTAAATTCTTCTTTGTAGGCTGGGGGAGGGTGGACTGAACTAAGCCTTGTGCTAGGGCCTGCACTCGGTGCCCATGAACTACCTTTGTTTCCTACTAAAGATCAAGGTGGCAAGGTGTAGGTTTCTGGGAAATGTTTGTTTGCTTATTTTCAAAGTGTGTGTGTGTGTGTTTACATTTATTTATTTTACTATGTATTAGTGCTTTGCATGCGTGTATGTAAGTGCACCACATGCATGCTTGGTACCCACAAAGGTCAGAAAATCATCAGGATTCCCTGGAACGGAAGTGGCAGACAGTTGTGAATGGCCGTGTGGGTGCTGGGAATCAAACCAGAGCGCTGCAAAAACAACAAATACTTTTAACTGCAGAGCCAAATCACCAGCCTGAAAATGCTGCTGTTTGTTTTTAGCGAAGGGTGGTATTGTCAGGGATGTGATGTTCTGTCTCCGTAGATACTTCATAGATTAGTGCCTTTGTGTGGGGCCAGGGAAGGGTAGACCCTCGTCTCTCTAGGCTTCCATTGTCTCCATTTGCTCAAGTCCATCTAGAAGTTGGTAGAAGGCCTGTATGTTAGTCTCTGAATTTTTACCCTGTTAACCAGTGGTTTGGCCAAGAGCTACTCTTTCCAGAAGGAGCTTAGGAAACACCCCACCCCCAACACACCTTTGCCCATGCTGAGTTCTGGCTGCCCAGGCTCGCCTGCCTCCAGACACTTGCTTCCGAGCCTCAGCGCAGCCCCTCTGCCCTTTCAGACCGAAAAGATACTTTCCTGTCCTTTGTTATCCCCATCCCTTCTTTTTCCTTCCCTCTCCCCCCTCCTCCAACTCCTCTTCTTCATCTTCTTCTTAGTTAAAGAGAGACCCTATTTCCACAGGAATGTGACTGTTTAACTGTAATTGTAGCTCTAATTTTTGTGTTTTTATCTTGTTTTGTTTTTATAAACACTGGTAAAATGTGTATTTCAGGAATGAGCTAAACTGATCCCTAGATTTGAAGCCCAGAGGAAATTAGGTTAGGCATGTGGGCATGTGGTCCCTGGAATGCTTTCTTTTCTCTCAGGAAGACCAACTGGGCCCATGGCTCCTGGGAGTTTCCTGTTGCACTCTTGATGGACTTTTGGAGTCCTTGTCTCTCTTTCCGCTGTTCCGGGGTGTGTGCTCCTCAGTGGATGTGACTGGCATAGAGCCTCCTCCTTGGCCAGTTGCTCACAAGTCCTGAAATTGGAGTTCACTGTGTGTTGTGCCTGAATTGAAACAAAAAAACCAAGGGCAAGCTTTGTTGAAAGTCTTTCTAAAATTACTATTAACATTTATTTTTTGGCCAGGCATAGCAGCACACACCTTTAATCCCAGCACCCAGGAGGCAGAGGCAGGTGGATCTCTGAGTTCGAGGCTAGCCCAGTCTACAGATGGAGCTACAGTACAGCCAGAGCTATGTAGAGAAACCTGTCTCAAAAACAAAACAAAAATTATTTATTGTGTGAGTGTATATGGGGGGTGGGGTGGGTTTGTTTGTGGTTGAGGGAAGGTTGGAGGACTCGAGGGAGTTGGTTCTCTCCTACAATGTGCATCCCAAGGATCAGGCTCTGGTCATCTGGCTTAGCAGAAAGTGCCATTTCCTGACAGGCCATCTCACTGTCCTTCAGCTAATGTTTTGTTTTGTGAAGTGGTGGTACTAACTTGTAACTTGGGCCTACATATCACTATGTCGACCAAGTTGGCCTCAGACTTGTAGAGATCTGCTGCTTGCCTCTGCCTCTCGACTGCTGGAATCAAAGGTGTGCCTGTCTTGCTGGGCTTCCAAGTAATCTTCTTGATGGAGGTTTTATATAGTTTTATTATCTTTTTAAAAGAACAGGAGGGTAGTGTTGCTCTTCATGATTTGTTCTTAATATCTGAGGTATAAATATAAAGGGCAACATTTTGCAAGGTGTAATAAGTGAGGAGGATACAGTAATGTACACCTGGTCTACAGAATGTATTCCAGGCCAGTCCAAATGCATCTGAGACCCTTTCTTGGAACAAACAACAAAAACCTAAAAGACAATAAAGGCAACAGAGGAGACCGTGAGGCTGTCTGGTGGCTACTGTGCTTGCTTATTCTACAGCCCAGCATCCTGAGGTCAAGGTTCATCCTTAGCACCACACATGGATGAAAAACAGAAATCATGATGTGTCAAGTGGAGCCTGGTACATCTGATGATGGTGATGATTTAGATTCTTCAGGAATAGGGTATTATTCTCTGAAGAACAAAGATGATTTGCAGTTTATCTAAACAGAAGACTAAGGAATTTTCATAAAAAGTGGTCATTTTGGGTGCGTGTGTCTGAGTCTGTGTGTTTTTTGTTTGTTTTTTTGTTTTTGTTTTTTCGAGACAGGGTTTCTCTGTGTAGGTTTTTTGTTTTTTGTTTTTGTTTTTGTTTTTGTTTTTTTTTTTTTTTTTTTGGTGGTTTTTTGAGACAGGGTTTCTCTGTGTAGCTTTGTGCCTTTCCTGGAACTCGCTTTGGAGACCAGGCTGGCCTCAAACTCACAGAGATCCTCCTGCCTTTGCCTCCCGAGTGCTGGGATTAAAGGCGTGCGCCACCACCGCCTGGACGAGTCTGTGTGTTCTGAGGCTCCTTTCCAACTTCCAGATCATCCTCTCTCAGCTTCCCAATTGCTTGACACCAGGCCTGACTAAGTCTTTCTTTTTTCTTCTTAACGGTTTTGGACTTTACTGAGGAAGGAGGGGTACTGGACCAGTCTGAAGCCTTTGGCTGCAGAATGACGTGAAATGACCAGAGGCAACCATGAAGACCTAGCACTCTTCAAAGTTGGCTGTCCTGACATGTGCCTGCAGACCTAGCCTGGGGAGGTGGAGACTGGGGGACCTCCGGGACTTGCTGGCCAGTCTAGCCCAGTCGTCAAGATCGAGGGTTAATGAGAGGTTGTTTTAAAAAAAAAAAGCCAGAGGGACAGCAGGATGGCCCGGGGTGAAGGCACTTGCTGCCAAGCCTGAACACCTGTGTTGGATCTCCAGGACCCACGTGGTAGAAGCAGAGAAACCCATATAGTTGCCCTCTGACCTTTACACATGTGTCCGGATGTGTACACCCCACAATACACAACATATTTAAAACATACAAGGAAAAAGAAATTTGAAAAGGGCCCAGAGGGTGGCTCAGTGGTTCAGAGTACTTTCTGTTCTTGCAGAGGACCGGAGTTCAGTTTCAGCTCTCACATGGGTGACTCACAGCTACTTCTGTTACTCTAACAAAGTACATGAAATAATCAATTTATAAAAGCGGAGTTTTGCTCAGTTTGTTTTAATGTGTATGTGTGTTTGCCTCCATGTATGTCTGTGTACCACATGTGTGCCTGGTGCACATGGAGGTCAGAACAGGGCATCAGATCTCCCAGAACTGGGGGTACAGTGGTTACATGTAAGCCACCTGTCAGTGGTAGGAACCTAATCTGTGTCTTCTGCAAGAATAGCTGGTGTCATGGTTTTGAGATTATAGTACATGATTGACAGGCCTGTGGAGAGACAGTGTGCCATGGTGAGCGTGCACAGTGAAGAAAGCTGTTCAGTTCACACAGCGGGAAGTGAAGGAAAGAAAGGATGAGCTGGGGTCCCTCTCTCCTTGTCTTTTTCAAAGCCACACCCTCCTAAAGGGCTTATCACGCCTGGTAGTAGCATGGTCCTTAATAAGGACCAAGTCTTTTAACACATGGACCTCTGGGAAACACAGCGATCAGATTTAAAGTGTTTGGGCCTGGTGTTTCAACCTTAGTGTACCATCTCTTTGACATTGGTTTGTGCTGGTCTGTGCACCCCTCTCCTAGCTTTGGCCTTTCCCACCACTGGTGGGTCAGGTGGGAGCTTCTAGAGCAGCTTGTACCTCCGACCCCTGCTTCCTGCATTCATCCTTTCTGTGTGTGTATGGGTGAGTGCACATGTGTGTGGAGGGCAGAGGTACTGTTCCCCAGGCCCCGGGCCTCCCATCTCCCAGCCCTGGATGCACCGCTATATCCAGCTTTTTTAAACGTATGTTCCAGAGATTGAATTTGTGTCCTCAGAAGCACTTTACTGACTGAGCCATCCCCTGTACCCTCTGTCTTGGTAGTTGGCTGTGGTGTTGGTCTGGGTGGAGGTGACAGCCAGGTACCCAAACAAGGGTGCTGTCAAGCCTGCATACCGAAACAGGGTATATGTTGAATGCTCTCAATTTGGAGCTTGCTTGCCCTAGAGATGTGGTCCCTTCTCTACTCAAGCTGTCTCTGGTTCTTACTGTCATAGTCAGGCCCTAGAACCGTTGACATGGCTCTTTCATTAGTGGTCTTCGTTGCAGACATTTTGGTGGGTGTGATGTGTCGGCTGAACACGGACAGAGAGTGGAGGTCGGGCGCCGCTGGCGCTCGGTGTTGCTTCATGGCATGCCATTTCTACTCAGGGTGAGAAGGGAGGAGACTTAACCCAGTTTAGCAGATGGCAGAACACTTTCACTTTGTTCAATGCTGATCGTCACTGGGTGTGGTAGTAAGTGTAGCTGCCTCAGAAGTCACATGACTCGCCCTTGGGCTCACTGCCACTTAAAAACAGAGGCAGGTACAGCCCAGCTTTTCTGGCTCTAGACATGCTGTTGATTCCTGAAGGAAACAGTTTATAGTGGTACTTTCCCACACAGGGATCTTGAAGTCTGAAAGTACTTGGAAGGGCTGGGGTGAGGCTCTTGCCTGCCATGCATGAAACTCTGGGTCCAGAGCCCAGCAGCACATAAACCAGCGGGGCAGCACATACCTGTCATCCCAGCTCTCAGGAGAGGGCAGGGGGGCAGGAGCTCAGGATTGATGTCTTCTGCTACATAAGCAAGGTCAGGGCCAGCCTGATCTATGTGAGAGAGGACAGAGAAGGGGGTTCACTTGAAACTGAAACAGCATCCATTTGAGGTCCAGGGATTGGTCAGGAGGTCACGTTTGAGGAGTTGGAAGGGAGAGTGACTATCACTGTTAGCCTTCCAGGCTGCTGTCCATGCCCGCCATGGGAGGCTGGGAGACTGTGGGCAGCTTTCTGCTTCTGTCATGATACCCTGTGTTAAATCAGTGGTGCTTAGTTTCTTCTGTGCTACGGATGCTTCTTGAAGACTATTGCATATTCTCTGATTGAACAGTTGTCCAAGCAAGCACCTGCAAGTCAATGCACGATTTCTAGATCCTCAGCTGTACCGGTGGGTTCCTGTGCCCTGGAGTGAACCTCCTCTACCTGCGTATAGAATCCCAGGATCATCTCCTTGATGCTCACGGCAGGCAGCCCTTACACGTCAGCGGTGTAGCCAGCCTGTGCCTTCCTGCAGTGTGTGAGGGCCCTTTCCATTTCCTGTGTCTGTCTGAGTGGACGGCCTAGGTGTGATGGCCACGCCCCAGTCTAGTCAGAGGCTCCAGGGAAACAGCACAAAGCCCATTTATCTGTCAGTTCTTCAGGGCCAGGACCTCACGTGTGCTAGGCTCTGCTGCTGAAGCTTTGACTCCCAGGAATACAGCTCCAGAAATGAGAACTCCTCAGCCATGAAGTCAGCAGAGTTGAAATGTCAACCTTGGCAATCAGTGGGCTGCAGATGTCATAGGCAGATGGCCCTCATATCCCAGAGCTGAAAATTCAAACCAGGCTGTTGAGAAAGTTCATGAAGTCCTTCCACGTGTTTTGTGTTCTTCTTCACTCAGGGTGTGCTGGAGAATGAGCATATTTTAAACCTCACTTCCTCCATTCCTTTTGTCCTTTGGACTAGTGAAATAATGATTTTCAAATTTTTGTGGTTCCAAAATTGCCAAGCCCCTAAAGGTAAGACTGCTTGGAGCCCAGGATTCTAGAGGCCCTTGAATTCCACTGGAATGCCCTTTTCTTGAACCCCATTTACTTCTGGCATTTACTTCATGGAGGATATTGCTACTCTGTTGATGGAAGCTGGGAGGTGTTGGCGCACACCTTTAATCCCAGCACTCGGGAGGCAGAGGCAGGTGGATCTCTGTGAGTTCCAGGACAGCCTGGTCTACACAGAGAAACCCTGTCTCCAAAACCTCTCCACCCCACCCCCTGCAAAAAAAGAGTTGATGGCAAAGGTATCTTCCTGAGACAGATGACTGCTGCTGCATGTGTTTGGGTTTTGGGTTTTTGGTTTTGTTTTTTTTAAGACAGGGTTTCTCCATGTAGTTTTGGTGCCGGTCCTGGATATCACAGAGATCCGCCTGGCTCTGCATGTGTTCTTGCAAGCTTCTTTGCCCATCCCATCTCCAGAGAGAGGAGAAGCCTGCCTTATCTGCCTCTCACTGGCCTTGCTTGTGTGGTGGGAGTTTTGAAAAAGTTAAGTCCCCAGAGCTGGACAACACACTCTTGTGCTGGGGGCAAGGGATATGACGAGGGCCTCAGTTTCCTCTGGGTGGAGTTTGGTTACCCAGTGACCCCTTTTCCTCCATGTTAGCCTCTTCAAGAAAGGGAGAAGGAATAGCTCTTCTTGTGCCTCTTCTTGTTTGCCTAAGGTTAAAGCTGATGTATAAATCCTTCTGTCGTATTGCCAATTTGGAGAAAACAATGAAGTGCACAATGTCATGGCAAGAGCTCTTAGGGACAAAAGATTGCTTTTGCTCACAGTTCCAAACTACAGTCACCACTGTTTGTGATCGAAGCCCCGAGTAGCTAGTCCCGCTGAGTCCACAGTCATGAGGCAGAGAGGAATGAATTCATTCCCGCATGCCTGTGCTCAGCTCGTTTTCTCTCTCTGGCACAGTTCAGATGCCTAAGGATGCCTAAGGCAGGTCTTCCCACTTCGGTTAACATGACCAAGATACCCTGCTTCCACAGACATGCCCACAGGCCAATCTGTTTTAGACAGCCTCTCATTAAGATTCTCTTCCAAGTGACTCCGGATTGTTTCAAGTTAACAGTACTAACCACCGGGGCTTTGGAGATGTCTCCATGGGTGAAGGCACTTGCCACCAAGTCTGATGACCTGCTCAGTCCCTGGGACTCACCTGGTAGAAGGAGAAAACTGACCCACACACTAAGTTTTAAAAATGTACTTTTAAGAATTAAAATTAAAGCCAGGCGGCGGCGGCGGCGCAGCACGCCTTTAATCCCAGCACTCGGGAGGCAGAGCCAGGCGGATCTCTGTGAGTTCGAGGCCAGCCTGGTCTCCAAAGCGAGTTCCAGGAAAGGCGCAAAGCTACACAGAGAAACCCTGTCTCGAAAAACAAAAAACAAAACAAAACAAAACAAACAAACAAACAAAAAGAATAAAAATTAAAGTTGAGTAGTGGCATTTGCTTTTAATCCCAGCACTCGGGAGGCAGAGCCAGGCGGATCTCTGTGAGTTTGAGGCCAGCCTGGTCTACAGAGTGAGATCCAGGACAGCCCTATACAAAGAAACCCTGTCTCAAAGAAAGGGAAAGAGAAGGGGGCAGGGGAAGGAGAAGGAAGAGGAAGGAAGTAAAAAAATTAAAGGGGTTGGAGAAATACCCTAGCGGTCAAGAGCACCGGCTCTTCTTCCAGAGGACCTGGATTCAACTTCCAGCACTACATGGCAGCTCATAACCATCTGTTAATTCCAGTCCCAGGGATACTGTGCCCTCCAAGGACACTGCATGCACATTGTGCACAGACATACACAAAGTTACACCCATAAACATAAAATAAAAAAATTTTTAAAGAATAAAAATTAAAAACTATAAAGAAAGGCTGAGTGTGGAAGATCTACTGACGGTCACAGTGTGCGTCTCCTGAGTACAGAGCTGGAGTGAGCTGGATGTGCGCCGGGGTTGAACTGCCAATTTCTTTCTGTGGAGACCCAGGCCCACATGCACACAGACAGACACGAGGGAGGGGGCCATCCGTGGGGAATGAGGAATTGGGCTTGATGGCTAAGAGCTGTCCATGATGAGAAGCATTTCCAGAACTGCCTGGTGGGTCCTAGGAGGCTTCCTTGCCTGGATGCTTAAGGAAATCTGGAACTGGTTCCAGACGGTACTGGTTTGATGCCCTTCCTGCTTCAGCTCATGAACACAGCCTTGCAGGCACCTTGGACACAACTCTGAGTCCTCCTTTAAATGGTTAGACAGTGTATTCTTGAGAAAATGGAAATCATAACTTCGTTTTCTTATTCACAAGTGTGTTCATTTAAGGCAGCAGGCTTGTCAGGGAGGAAGAAGACAGGTGCTAGCAGGAAGGCCCAGGGTATCTGCTGCTTACAGCCAGCTGGGGTGGAGCCCAGTCTGGGGCTGAAGCTGCCATGAGGAATGCCACAGCTCTTGGCCACTTCATCCTTGGGCCTGCAGCTTCTCCTTCTCCCTGCTCAGTCTGAGCTGTACACTTGCCTTTGCTCAGAGCATCACAGAGCCCCAGGGTGGAGAGAGGATCGAGAACTGCCCTCTGCCCCCAGAAATGCGTGTTCTTAACAGCTCTGGTGTTGCATGGATCTTAGGGGCTTCTCCCTGCAGAGACTGCCTCCTTGGGGTTCTGGGAATGTGAACGTTGGAATGAGTGATGTTCTGGACCCTCCCGGCAAAGCTTTCCAGGCAGTGAGGAGGGGGGACGGAGTCCGCATGGGCACATCCCTCCTGGCTGCACACGTAAGAATCTGGTCTGTGCAGATGCCCAAGGCTGGGATTTCAAACCCATTTTCTGCTTTACTCTGCTTCCCTGTGTTCCGTCTCCTTAGCATGGACTCTCGGCTGATTTGGAATCCCCAGTGTCACTTGGTCCTGTATCAGGAAAGCCCAGGGCTTTGCCCACATCATCTTCCATCTCCATCACCAAGCCACCTTCTGTAATGCGCTCTAACAGAGCCGGCTGGGCACGCACGGGGGTGGCCCAGCCTTAAACCCCAGGGACTCAGGAGTGGTGGCTCGCTGTCTCAGCTCCAGTCCCTCCCACATGAACCTGGGACGTGCTTAGCTAGACGCTCCGCTTAGCTAGACGCTCCGCTTAGCTAGACGCCCCGCTTAGCTAGACGCTCCTCGCAGCCCGAAAGGAGGAGCCATTGCTCTTTCCTCCTTCGGCCTGGCAGAAGGAGCTGTGGAAATGGCCAAACCTGTTGTCGGGGAGCAGAGTTGAGAATGGAGAGAGAGAAACACAACCTTAGGTCGGCTGCCGAGGATGACAGGAACCAACATGCTGGTCAGGGTTAGGTGAAGGAAGAAGGGGAGGCCATGGAGGACCCGGATGGGATCCACCCTCTGGTTACTGGTGGGTCACTACATCTCAGCCAGTGTGGCTTCACGGTGTAACCAGAGAACAGTAGTTCTGAGACTGGGCTCCACTTGTTATCAAAGGAGTCTTCAAGGGCTTTGTCATTGCTATCTTGTTCTCCTGGTCATTTCTCAGTCTCCTGCCCCTGTCCAGCACAAGAATTCTCCCTGCTTCCGCTCCCCAGTCTGTCTGTGTAAGACCCAAGGCTGCTCCATGGAGAGCAAGCCTTGGTCTTCAAACTATGGTTTTCCAGGTCTGAAAGCCCTGGAGCCTCTCAGGTTGGGTCCATTAGCCCTTCTTCTGTGCCCCGTACCTCCTGCTTGCTGCTGTGGTCAAGCCTGCCTTCCCACATGGCCCATAGTCAGGTCTCCAGCTAACTAGTACATCCAACCGGTGCAACCTGGACATGCCACCTCCACCCCACTGGGCACCTGTCTGACAGGTTCTCCTCTTCTCTGTTTTTTAAAGTAGAGAAACGAACTCAGAAGCGAAAGAATTCTCTTTAAGAGAATTAAGTTGTAACCATGGCTGCCATTTTCTAGTTTTTTCTGATTTTTCTGGGCTTAGTAAATGGAACATTACCCACCACAGGTGTTGTATGTGCTCCTGTGTCTGTGTGAGCGCACGTGGGAGGACAGCCTCGAGTATCGGCCTCGCCCTTACCCGGAGACAAGACTGCCTTACTGCTGACTGCTGTGCGTCAGTCTCCCTGGCTTGTGAGCTCCAGAGTTACTGAAACATGTTCCTGTGCCTGCCCTTCTATGGGCGCTGAGGATTTGAACTCAGGTCCTTGTATGTTCGTGACAAATGCTTTACTCACTGAACCTTCTCTGCAGCCCTCCTTAGGTAAAATACTAAATTAGCTAGCATGGTAAAATATCTGAATTAGCAGCTGGGCATGGTCACATATGCCTGTGATCCCAGAACTTGAAGGGTTGGATCATCCCGAGTTTGAGTCTAGCGTGGGCTACATAATGAGACCACATCTGGAAAAAAAAAAAACAAAAAAAAACAAAAAACTCAGCCTGTCCCTATCATGTGATAAGCACTCAGTGACTATTAGTTTCGTTCTCGTTTGTGTGTGTGTGAGAGAGTGCCCTTAGCTCAGTGGTTCAGAAGCTATGTCCGCTGTGGCCATTTCACCTCTCACCATCTTGCACTGGTCGGCACCTGTTCTTGGTGTATGAAGAGGATGCACCCACCCTTGTATTGAGCTGTGTCTGTGCTTGTGAGGCATGTTTCTAGAAAGCAGGTTTGTGCATTACCCCTGGGGTGGCCAGTGTAGAACATGCAGGTAGCCAGGGGTTTAGATCATCATCTATGGCTGCAACCCAGAACCAGCTGGTCTGAGAATCAAGTGACCCAGCCAGAGTGACGTCATTGACGGCAGTGGTACTGGACAGGAGTGGTGGGTGCGTGCTTCCGGCCATGTGGCTATGTGTTTGGTTCATCTCTTTGCTTGTATGTTCTAAGACAGAGTCTCTCTCCATAACCCTGGCTGTCCTGGAACTCAGAGAGAGGTCCTCCTGCCTCTTCCTCCTGAGTGCTGAGTGCTGGGATTAAAGGTCTGCACCACCATGCCCAGCCTAACTCTTTTAAAATATTTTATTTACTTGTGTGTGTGTGTGTGTGTGTGTGTGTGTGTGTGTGTGTGTGAAGTATACTAGATGCAGATGCCTTCAGAAAATAGAAGGGGAAATATTGGATCCCCTGGAACTGGAGTTGTAGGCTATTGTGAGCCACCCAAAGGGGGTTCTGAAAATTGAGCCCAGGTCCTCTGCATAAGCAAACACTCTTAACTACAAAGCCATCTCTCCAGCTCCACTGATGTGTGTCGGGTGAGCAGAGTTTCAGTCTCCAAAAATCAGTCACACCCTGCGTCATGCCAGAAGTAGTTGTTAGAGCAGACTTCGTCCTGGGACGTGATCCCCGATGCGGGAACTTTTCCGAGTTTTTAACCTGTGTCTGAGCTCTAGGGCCTGGCTGTTCCTGGAGGTTTTCAGCTGTGCTGCAGAACCCTCTTATGACCCATCTCTGACCACTTAGAACCTCCTTCTTATCCGCTCAGTAGCTTACTGAGCAATACTGTGTGCCTTGTACCTGAAGAACGGGAAAGTCTGTGAGATGTGGAAGGAGGAGACAGAGCACCCCTCGCCTGTCACAGTCCGCACAGCAGACTGACAGTGAGCAGGCACAGCAACCGTTAGGGTGCTGCTGGCCAGCGTCCACTTCCTGGAACTTACTTGTGCTGTGTTCTAAGCCATCCCACAGCTAAAGCTGTGGTGGGGGTGGGGAGCACTAGCCCATCCCTCTCAGGCCAGGCTTCTGCTCCCAGGCCCCGGAAGCCAGTTTTGCTGTGGTACAGCCTTGCACAGTGGAGCCAGGAACTGGGGCCAGGTTCCTTCCCTCTGGGCAGCCTGGGTGGTTCCCCGGAATGATTCTCCAGCTGAGTGGGTTGACGAGAAACCTGTGCTGGTTGATGTTAAAATTGTCTGTTAAGTCTAGAGCTCCCCCTGCTGTCAGAAAATGGAAGGGTTCTCTGGGCTTCATTTAAGGACAAATGAAGTTTTCTTTCCTGTTGTTATTACTTTTATCCCCCCAGACAGGGTTTCTCTGTGTAGCCCTGGCTGTCCTGGAACTCACTCTGTAGACCAGGCTGGCCTCGAACTCACAGAGATCCACCTGTCTCTGCCTCCCAAGTGCTGGGATTAAAGGCATGCGCCACCACCTCCTGGCTATTATTACAATTTTTTAAAATTGTCTTTAATTTAAACAAAATACTGCTGGGGCTCTGAAGCTCCTCTGAGCATACTCTTGGGCCCAGCCCCGGGGAGTGAGGGCGGAAGCACAGAGGCCAGGCAGGATAGGGCCTATCTGTGCTCTTGCTACTTTGAGCGGCTCCTACCCTCACCCTCCACCACAGACAGCAGCCTGGAAGGTTATCTTTGCACACAGTCTCCCGGCTGCTTGCAGCCTCGGGCAGCAGAAGTGAAACTGGCCACAGCCTGCATATCCTCACCTGCTGCCATTGTTCCCTAGTGAAGTGAGCCCCATGCTCCCCGTCTCCCCAGTGTCTGACATTGTCATGTGTCACCTTGCAAGAGACTGGGAGTGCTTGTGGTGCATGTGCAGAGGCTGTGGCTGGCCTTGCCCCGGAGACAGAAGCTGAGGTCCCAGTGATTGTCCGGGAGCCAGAAGAGGACCCGCAGCAGGGCCAGCCAGCATGACTGAGAGATCTTCAGTTCTCAGAGATGAAGCTGAGTTCAGTTCATAGTGCTCTTGGTACCAGCTGAGGAAGGAGGCCGCACTGAGAAGACACAGGCCTTTGGGGTTAACTATCCCAGCCGGTCACTACAGTCCCTAATGAGACTGAAGAAGCGAGGTAGATCCGCTTCCCTCTCTGCCTGAACCAGGCGGTCTTGGCGGCTTACCTGATGAGACCCGGAGCAGTGTAGGACTGAAATGAAGCTCAGGAGAGCCGGCTGTGCTGCCACCAGGGTCTTAAAGCACCTAGCCATAAAGACACACGCTCCCCTGGGTGTCGGGGGGCATTTCCTCCTAAGACGCCATTTCTGCTGCGGTTGTGGAGTTTTACATGATGGGTCACGAGAAGTCGCGTTGGTGCTGAGCACTGAGCCCAGGGCCTTGCGTTCTAGCACTGAGCCAGCCTCAGTCTCTAAAAGTAACTCTTCTATGATTCTTTTCTCAACAGCTTTGAAAAGTCCAGCTGCATTTCACGAGCAGAGAAGGAGCCTGGAGCGGGCCAGGGTAAGGTCCTTTCCCCGAAGACCTCCAGAGTACTGTCAGCGTCATCCACCAGCTGCATTCCCTTCCAGTCTAGCACAGCTTTGGGGTCAGCCCTCACCTCAGAGCTCTAAATAATAGAAATCTCGGGCCTTTCCTGGTTCCTCCTTCCCCAGCCACCTTCCCTGGAAGACTTTTTTAGTGCCTTAGAGCCCTTGTGGAGGTCATCAGAGCTCCCTCCCCAAACCTGGCCTGGAAGACCACTCAGCTTCCCTCCACTGATCCCAGTGAGCCTCATGGAGGTGACCCGCGCCAGGGTTACCCATGTGCAGACTTTCCACTTGGGGACACCACCCACAGCCTGTGGGCACTCCAGTGAGCTTCCATCTCCATCTGCCCCAAAGCAGGCGACATCCACGCATACCCTTCTACAGCAGCCATGGGTGTACTGGAAGCCACACCCCTGTGGGAGCTCCTCAATGCATCCTTGTCCATCCCTTTCGGTTCCCTCCGGCCTCCGTGGAACGTCCTGCCCCTGATGTGGGTGGAGATGGGGAAGTGACCAGCTCCTGTTTCCTCTCCTGCTCCCACTGGAGGGCTGCTGGCCTTGGCTTGCTGGACCTCACACCATTCCTAGAGACTAATATGCTTACTTACTCCTGAGACTGGTTTCTCTCTTTAGAAAGTCATGGTTAACGTTAACAAGTAGGAAGAATGAGGTCCTGGCTGCCCAGAAAGAGAAACCGTAACAGACGGCACTCACTTCCCTTTGATGGGGGCCAGAGAAGGCCCAGCCAGGAGGGAGGGTCGGCGGTACAGCCAGGCAGATTGGCGCAGGGGGCAGTGGGGCCTGCTTAGACACCACTGTCCGACAGAGTCACTGTGAGTGAGGCTGTGTGTATTTCATGTTTGTCCACGCGGGAGCCCTCTTGAGTCAGGTGATGGCACCCTTGTTTTAGACGCAGCAGAAGTTAACTAATCTGTCCAGCTAGAAGGGGATAAAGCTGGAACTCACACCCAGGTCTGTGGAGTCCAGACTTACTGTGTTTCATTTGTGTGTGTGTGTGTGTGTGTGTGTTGTGTGTGTGTGTGTGTGTGTGTGTGTGTCTATGTCGTGTCTGTCTGTCTGTTGGCACATGTGTGGAGGTCAGAGGACAACTTGCAAGAGTTGGTTCTCTCTTTTCACTATGTAGGTCCTGGGGATCCAACTGAAGTCATCAGGCTCAGTGGCAACCAGCTTTACCTACTGAGCCATTTTACCAGCCAAATAATTTATTACTAGCACATGGTAAATATATCCATATAGCAGGTGCATATGTTGCACATCTGTTCTCAAATAACTTCCAAATTTCAATAACAGGCTTAATATTTAAGCACACACTAAACTGTCTTAATTAAAATGAAAAATTAGAATATGAAAATACTGGATTGGTCACAGCATAACTTGCTTTACTCAGTTACACCAACTCAGAGCTTTGAAAAGCTACTTTGCACCTGAGTGAGAGGCAGCACTGTGTTCCAGAGGATTTCTTACAGGATTCTGGTCACATGACTGCTCCCTATGTCTGTAACTCCCGTGAGGACAGCATCTAGTGGAGACTCATTCCTCGTTGCTGCGGCAGCCTCAGGTTCCAGAGGAGCTCTCAGATGTGGCCTGTTGTGTGGCTGGTTCCTTGTGTTCTCCAGCCCCAGGAATGCCTTCAGTGGCATCAGCCACAAAGCCCTTTCTTTACTTTCTGCACCAGGAGCAGACCGGTTTTCTGGTTGTCTGTCCTTAGTAACTTCTAGGTAGTCAGGCCTTAGACAGTGGGCATCCTTCGTAGATTTCCTGTTTGTTACAAAGGCTGTGTGACTCAGTAGTACCCAGGAGACAAGAGGTGTATTTGAATAGGCGTGGCTTCTCTGGTGGGTGCTCCCAGCACCTGCCTGAGTTCTCTAAGCTGGAAGTTCCTCCGGCCTTTCGAGTGCTGTATTCCATTGGGCTGCCCCTGAGCCACTGTCTGTGAGAGCTTCAGCATCTGCCTCTGCTCGATGCAGATGGGCTGATGCACCCAGAGCCCACGGCTCCCTTTTCCATCTCTAGGCTCGGGCTCCAGGACGGCCACAGGGTCCTGGGGCAGCAGGCAGTAGCCAGAGAACCAGGCTGATCTCTACTCTAAGTGATGCACCGCAGTAACTTCTAACTCTAACCTCCCTGCCCCATCCTGTACTCTACTTTCTTAGGCTGCTCTTGAGTTATCATTTGAAAAATGCTCTTTTTTCAAGAGTGAAGAGTATTGGCTGCAGTCACATGCACCTCGAATTAGCCTGGAGCAGCAGGGGCTCAGCGTGGCTGCTGAGGGAGTGGTTTAGTCCTCCAGAGTCTAATAACTGCAGAGATGAGGACATTGGACTTGAAGGAACTAGAGCTCTGACACCATGTGTCAAAATTAGTATTGCATTTGGCAGTCATTCAGACTGAATTGAAAATGCTCTTGAGATCACGCAATGCAGGGTTTTTTAAACAGGACATAAAATTATATCCAGAATGGTTACAGCTTTGCGGAATCAAACTCCAAGAAAGAACGACACCAGAAGAACATCAACTGTCCTGTTGAACTGGTTACTGTTTGGTTTCTAACTTTAATTACTTGTGTAGTATAAGTAATAAGTTTTGGCCAGTGATGGTGGCACATGCCTTTAATCCCAGCACTCGGGAATCAGAGGCAGATGGATCTCTGTGAGTTCAAAGCCAGCCTGGTCTACAGAGCGAGTTCCAGGACAGCCAGGGCTACACAGAGAAACCCTGTCTTGAAAACAAGACAAAGTAGTTTTAAACACACACAGTAGTGGCCTGAGAGGGACGCACAGACGCAGCTGCAGGCCGGGGTATACTCTCACACCTCCCCTCCCCTTGCCTCAGGCCCCTGCAGTCACCAAGCTGCTGAGGTGATCAGCAGCAGCCACTAGAGCGAAAGCGTGTTTTGTGGTCCTGTCCATACACATCCCAAGTTTGTGGCCGGCCTTGAGACTGGATTGTTTTTCCACAGACCGAGGACTATCTGAAGCGGAAGATCCGTTCCCGGCCAGAGAGATCGGAGCTGGTCAGGATGCACATTCTGGAAGGTGTGTGAGGTTGGAGGTGCTGGCCTGGCCCCGTTCCCACTCCGCTCTCGTGCCTCCCGCTTTCTGCTCTTGTCCGTCTTCTGCTGGCAGGGGCCGGCTGTTGGCTTCACAGTCAGACACAGCTATGTGGCCGCCACTGGCTTTGGGGAGTGTGTGAGGAGCATGGACCCATTCGCCCAGGTTGACCTGACCCTTCTCCTGGGTCCACCATATCCACTGGTATAAAACGGTCTCTGTCTGCTGGGACAGCGCTTCTCTCTCTTGTGAAAAGTGCACTTTGTTTGTGGATTCGTCTGCCTGCTCGCTTGCTCACTCTTTCACTCACTGGCACTTAGCTCAGCACCTGTGCTGGCAGGCACACTCACCTGGGTGGACTGCGGCTGCCCAGCCACACCTTCGTTCTGTGGTGTCGGCAAAGGAAAGGCTTGGGTTCCGGAAAGTGGCACGTGGAGGCCCACTCTTGGTTTGCTAACTTCGGTGTCATTGGGAGCCTGGAGAAGACCTTCTCAAGTCAGAACGCCACGGTTGGCAACTGAAGCCACTGAGAGCCAGAACCCAGGACAGTTTGCCTCAGTGGCCCAGGTCTAAGCGAGCAGGAGCTGGTCCTTGAGTCGGTGTGCCTCTGGCTCCGCAGCTCCACCTCAGACACTCCTCCACACTCCTGGGGCTGGCCCGGCCTGGCTGTGGTTGTCCTGTGACGCTGGGAGCCAGGGCAGCCTTCTCTGCCTGGGCATGCTTTTCACGCTGCTTGTGTTAGCGCCTGGTGCTCCGGAGGTCCCAGGGCGGCACCGGGACCTCCCCTTCCGTCTCTCTGACCCCCCTTCTCTCCCACGGTAGAGACCTCGGCTGAGCCTTCTCTCCAGGCCAAGCAGCTGAAGCTGAAGAGAGCCAGGCTGGCTGACGACCTCAATGAGAAGATCGCACAGAGGCCTGGCCCCATGGAGTTGGTGGAGAAGAACATCTTGCCTGTGGAGTGCAGCCTGAAGGAAGCCATCATTGGTGAGGAAGCTGGAGAGGGGCCGCGTCAAAGGGGAACCCTAGACATGCAACAGGGATGCACCAGGAGATGTGAGGAGGCGTTCAGGGGAGGCACCCGGGAGGAAGTGGAACCCAGGCCCGTGCTGGCCTCAGACAGGAGCGGTGGGGCCGTTGAGAGCCTGGTGTCCACACCCACACACTCATGCCCATGGCATACACGTGTCCACTGTCTCTTTAGGCCACTCAGTGATCCTTCATTCCCTCTCCTCAGACCTGAGTGTCTCCTCAGTGTGCCCTCTCAGAAGAGCATCCAAAGTCCCTCCGTCATCAGCTCCCAGGGGGCGGGGCCCATCCAGCTTTGCTTCCAGGACATGACTGGGTGTAGGAGAGGATAGAGGATTTGTGGTGCCCGTCTGGACATGGTCTCTATCCTCTCAGGATGGCCAGTGGCTTTCTTCAGGATGGGCCCAGCTCAGGGCGAGCTGTAGCTTCTCGGCCTAGATCACCATTGTCACATTGGCCCCACCAGAAAAATATGTCTGTAGGATTGGCATGAAGTTCAGGGACAGGTGAGGGGACAGAAGGGCGAGCCTCCCCTGACGTTCCTAGCCCATCAGCACAGTCCACTGGTGAGGGAGAAGCTTAGATGTTCCTCCTTGGTCCCTTGGGTGTAGAAAGCCTCAGGTCACGGCTGGAGAGGAAGAGGCTGTGGACTTGTTCCTCTTTTTCATCTGGGTCCCCACCTCTTCCCCTGGCTGTGGAGGCCATGGTTGTGACATGTCTTCTCACATATCCCCCTAACCTGTTTCCGCCTCTCCTTCCCTGCCATTCCCACACGGGGCCCTTGTCCCTGCCTCTGCCCTGTGTCAGCCAGCCCGTTCGGGATGTGGCTCTGGCCCCTCAGGGTGCTGTGGCAGAGACTGTCCTAGCACACTTGCTGCCCAGACGCTAGCTCTTGGTTCAAGGCCTTTGAAGGAGGTCACACTTCTACCGACCTGGTGTGCCGTGAGGTGGGTGTCCCTCTCCAGGGACCCGTTGTGGCGCTCACTTGTCTCAGTGAAGGCACACGCCTTCAGTGTGTGGACTGTAAGCACTGGAGAAAACATAACAGTGTGGAGTTAGTGCACGAGGCCAAAAGTTAGGGCTCTCTGTCGCCTGTGGCGACCCAGGCAGCTTCTGGCAAGCCTGTTTCGGAATGCGGATGGTGCTTCTGAACTGAGGCGGGGCGGCCCCTGGGTTCTCTTTACTGTGCCTCTCGGACCCAGGGCTGGGTCTCGACAGCGCTTCTTGCCACCTACCTGTCCTCTGGCTGCAGGAGTCTCACAGGGGCTTTTCGTTTCAGTGGGCCAGGTCAATTACCCAAAGGTAGCAGACAGCTCCTCCTTTGACGAGGACAGCAGTGATGCCTTATCCCCTGAGCAGCCGGCCAGCCAGGAGTCCCAGGGTTCAGTGCCATCACCCCTGGAGTCCCGAGTCAGCGAACCACTGCCCAGTGCCACCTCCACATCACCCACTCAGGTGAGCTTAACCCATTTCCAGATTCTTCCTCACATCCACCAGAGCTGCCCAGAGTCAGGTCTCTGTCCTGAGCAAGATGGGCGGTTCCTGGTGTGCTGGAGGGGTGGGCGTGTGTGGGGTCATGACAGCTGCTGCTGCTGCCCCTGCTCCTCCTCCTCCTTCTTAGGATGTATTTATTTATTTATTTATTTATTTATTTATTTATTTATTTATTTATTTATTTATTTATTATGTATAGTGTTCTGTCTGCACGTGTCCCTGCAGAACCAGAAGAGGGCACCAGATCTCATTACAGATGGTTGTGAGCCACCATGTGGTTGCTGGGAATTGAACTCAGGACCTCTGGAAGAGCAGTCAGTGCTCTTAACCTCTGAGCCATCTCTCCAGCCCCAGATGACAGCTTCTTGATGTCAGCAGTGGACCCCAAGTCTAGCAGCCTGAGCATAGAGGCTGGGGTCCTGCGGCAGGGCCCTCAGCCTCCCTGGCCACCCGCTCTCGCTGGCTCTGTTCCTAGCTGCCTGCTGGCCCAAGGGCCCTCGGCTCAGTGATGTGCGGCTGCCTGCGACTGCCCTCTCGAGTTCTCTCCCGAGCAGCCTGGCATGGGACCTTGCTGTCATCCCCCTGGCTGCCACTTAGCCCTTGGTCCTCTGACCATGAGGATGGAAGGGCAGGTTAGATACACTGCATTTGGGGGTGCCGGGGTCCTCACTCCTCCCATTCCTCCCAGGTTCTTTCTCAACTCCCCGTGGGTCCGGATCCTGGAGAGACGCTTTTCCTGGCAGAGCCGCCGCCCCCTCTGCCCCCCGCTCCTCTGCTGCCCCCCAGCCTCACCAATGGAACCACCGTCCCCACTGCCAAGCCTGCCCCCACACTCATTAAGGTACTTCCGCCCTCCCCTGTGTTTGGAAGTCCTGCTCTGGTGTCATCCTAGCCGTGGGAACAACTGCATGGGGCGGGGTGCACTCTTCAGTGACCTGGCCTGAGGTGATGTGGAATTTCTTCTGATCGCTGTGCCGCCGTGGTGACGTTGACTATCATAGCCCGCTGAACGCTCTCTTACCCGGTTTGGTTGCTAGTAATAGCCTGCCATGGGCTGGACATAGAGTAAAGAGGCTTGGGCCAGGGAGGTGGCTCACTTGGTAAAGACGCCTCTCACCAAGCCCGGCATCCTGAGTTTGATCCCCCAGTCCACTCACATGGTGGACGGAAAGTACGGGCTTCCACAAGTGGCCTTCTGACCTTCACACGCACACAATTAAAATGTCATTTGGCTTTGTTTTTGTTTTTTTGAGACGGGGTTTCTCTGTGTACCCTTAGCTGTCCTGGATCTTGCTCTATAGACCAGGCTGGCCTCGAACTCACAGAGATCCGCCTGCCTCTGCCTCCCGAGTGCTGGGATTAAAGGCGTGTGCCACCACCGCCTGGCTGTAATTTTTTTCTTTAAAGGGTTTTTTTTCTTGGCTTAGTCCATGGTAGTGGGGCTCAGTGTCCAGAATTTGGTCACGGGGCTCCATCCTGTGATGGATTCCTAGTCACTGAAGGCCCCTTCTGCATACAATCTAAGCCACCATCCTCATCATACCTCATAGCGGGAGTTGAGCTCTGAGGTGAGTCTCAGCAGGGGCACCACATTGAGCCCATGGCAAGCACAGTGAGCCAGGCATCCGTGCCCGAGGGCGCCATCTTCTGCCTCCTGAAGCAGTGGGGGTGCTGCTGTGCCTCAGGCGACTGAGCTGCGCCGGGTGTGCCTGGGGTCAGGCCACTGACCTGTAGCCTGCTTGTTCTCACCCCCCTGAAGCCCCTGGGGAGGAGGGGTTATGGGAGACAGCGCTGGGCTTACTGGCCTTGTGCGCCCAGGCCTGCCGTTATCGGCTGCACAGAGGTCAGAGTCAGGCTGTGTGTCCTGCAGCACCCCAGCAGTCCCACCGCTCCTTTCCTTGGCCCCCTCCCCATACACACCCTACGCCTACATGGCAACCCCTGGCCGCCCACAGCCTCGTCCTTTATAAAGCCCAAGTGCAGGCATTTTGAGCATTGCCCCCTGACCTTTCCTGGTTGGCCTGAGTCCTCTGACCATCCAGGCCCTAAAGTTGTGCCAGCTGGGAGCCCATGGGGCACAAAGAGAAGATTGTGGCATCCTGGGCTGGATCAAGAACAAGGTCACAGGTGCAGCCTTGGGCAAGTGCCTTCTGAACTTGTTTCCAAGTTGCTTCTTCCGAGTGGGACTCTCGAGGCTGGTGTGGCGCTCTGGGAGCGGGGCTGTGCTGGGCAGCCCAGACGTAGTTGGTGTGTTTCGGGGTCCTGGCGTCACCTGTGCAGGCCCGTCTCTGGTCTTTCCTCCAGCTTGCCATGTCTGTTAGGACAGGGACAGTCTCCAGAGTAGGGGTGGGTGCCTCCTCAGAAGATGCTGGCCATGGGGCGAGGCTGTGCCTCCTTGGGGTGGCCCCCAATGCACTGCCTCGTGTCCCCTCAGCAAAGCCAACCCAAGTCCGCCAGTGAAAAGTCACAGCGCAGCAAGAAGGCCAAGGAGCTGAAGCCGAAGGTGAAGAAGCTCAAGTACCACCAGTACATCCCCCCGGACCAGAAGCAGGACAAGGGGGCGCCCGCCATGGACTCCTCCTACGCCAAGATCCTGCAGCAGCAGCAGCTCTTCCTGCAGCTGCAGATCCTCAACCAGCAGCAACAGCAGCAGCAGCAGCAGCACTACAACTACCAGGCCATCCTGCCTGCCCCTCCCAAGTAGGCGCACAAGTCCCTGAGGTTCTGCAGAGGGGCCCGGCCTGCAGAGGCCAGGGAGGTATTGAGCCGCTTGTCTCTGTCTTGCCCCAGGCCAGCAGGAGAGACTCCAGGAGGCGGTGCCCCCACCCCGTCACGCAGCCTCTCCACCAGCAGCAGCTCCAGCTCAGGCACCCCAGGGCTCAATGGGCTGGCACGCCAGAACAGCACCGCGCTGGCTGGCAAACCGGGAGCCCTGCCGGCCAACCTGGATGACATGAAGGTAGGTGGCGGACCCTGTCTTACAGAAGTCTGGGCCTCTCCCATGAAGAATAAGGGGCAGATTTTAGGCAGAGATGGTGATGCCCCATGACCACAAGATGGAAGGCAGAGGAGGCTCCAGGTCTGATCTGCCACGACAGGAGCCCCTTCAAGCCTGCCGTAAGGCCTCTCTGGCCTATGGTTCTAACCGCGTCAGCCCTTGGGTATGTGTGTGGGGCTGGGGTGGGGGAATCTTACTCTCCATCATTGTGTGGTGGACTGAGTCGAAGCGGGGGGTGGGTCCCTCTGGGAGGAGAGCAGGCAGCAGGCAGGGCTGTCAGCTTCCCCCGCCTCCACTCTGCCAGTCAGTGCCAGGGGCTCAGCCTGGCCTGGCCTGTGTTCTCGGCCCCGATCACGAGATGGGATGGGCCAGGTCTATTAGACACTTGTCCTCCTGTGCCCACCTGGATCCCTGCAAGCCTGCGTTCATGGGGGTCTTGGGTCGACGGACTCCAGCTGGCCTCAAGTCCTGTCCTTTCTGCTCGGTAGCTTGAGGAGCTCAAGGCTGTAGTATTCTGTGAGCTTTCCTCGTCCGTCCGGTGTAGCCAGTGAAGTCGTGGAGCTCCGGGCACCATGCGGGGCTAGGGAAGTGTACTCGGGAGGGATTTGCAGGGTCTGTTGAGAGGACTCAGAAGCCATCTGGAATGGCCAGCGGGACCCGGATGAAGGACTGACTGACTGACAGACACACTGCCGGCCTCCTATCTTCCACAGCCTGCCCTCCTTGTCCAGCCCCCAGGCTGCTTTAACTCTCAACCCCTGCAGGTGGCAGAGCTGAAGCAGGAGCTGAAGTTGCGGTCACTGCCCGTCTCGGGCACCAAGACGGAGCTGATCGAGCGTCTGCGTGCCTACCAAGACCAAGTCAGCCCAGCTCCAGGAGCCTCCAAGGCCCCTGCCGCCACCTCTCTCCTGTCCAAGGCCGGTGAGGTAGTGGTCGCCTTCCCTGCGGCCCGGCTGAGCACAGCGCCGGCTCTTGTAACCGCAGGCCTGGCACCAGCTGAGATGGTGGTGGCCACGGTGACCAGCAATGGCATGGTGAAGTTTGGCAGCACGGGCTCCACGCCCCCGGTGTCCCCCACCCCCTCAGAGCGGTCACTGCTCAGCACGGGGGACGAGAATTCCACACCGGGGGATGCCTTCGGTGAAATGGTGACGTCGCCGCTGACGCAGCTCACCCTGCAGGCCTCCCCGCTGCAGATCCTCGTGAAGGAGGAGGGCGCCCGGGCTGCGTCCTGCTGCCTGGGCCCTGGCCCTGGTGCACAGGCTGAGCTGGAGGGGCTGGACAAGGACCAGATGCTGCAGGAGAAGGACAAGCAGATCGAGGAGCTGACCCGAATGCTCCAGCAGAAGCAGCAGCTGGTTGAGCTGCTGCGGCTGCAGCTGGAGCAGCAGAAGCGGGCCCAGCAGGCAGCCCCAGCCAGCAGCAGCCCGGTGAAGCGGGAAAGCAGCTTCTCCAGCTGCCAGCTGAGCGGCCAGCCCCAGGGCTCCGGGTGTGCCTTCGGCCCTGGCCTGGTGGTTCCCACTACCAATCACGGAGACGCTCAGGCCCCGGCCCCGGCCCCGGCCCCAGGGCCCCAACCTGTGGTGGTGAAGCAGGAAGCCGCCGGGCCACCTGAGCCAGATCTGGCCCCGGCCTCCCAGCTCTTGGGCCCACAGGGCACCAGCTTCCTCAAGAGGGTCACCCCGCCTACCCTGGTCACCGACTCCACAGGGACTCACCTCATCCTCACTGTGACCAATAAGAGCGCAGACGGCCCTGGCCTGCCCACTGGGAGCCCCCGGCAGGTAGCTGACTGGCAGGGGCTGGGGTGGGTCATGGAGGGGTGGAGCCCTAGACTCAGGGTCCCGCTGCCTAGAGTGGCCCTCTTGAGGCCAGGTGTTCCTGTCGCCCTCACAGCCTCATGCTTACCCATTCTGTGTCTCTTCTTCCCAAGAGTTCACTAGCTGACTCCCTGTGGGCAGGGAGGGAGGCCCCTCCCCACCCCGGCCCCTTTGGAGCCTTGCCTCCCCCACCCACAACTGTTCTCCCACTCAGCCCCCGTCCCAGCCTGGTTCTCCGGCCCCTGGCCCACCTGCGCAGATGGACCTGGAACACCCGCCCCAGCCCGCGTTTGCAGCCCCCACATCTCTGCTGAAGAAGGAGCCGCCTGGGTATGAGGAGACTGTGAGTCAGCAGCCGAAGCAGCAGGTGAGGATGCTGGCAGCTGGCAAGATGTCTCAGCCGATGAAGGCACCCCCTGACAACCACGTGAGCCCCAGGAACCACGTGGTGGTGGTCCAGGTGTGGACTCCTGCAGGTTGTCCCGACCTCCACACGTTAGGGCACGCACAGACGCTCCCATGTGTACAATAAATGCTATAAGGCGGTAGGCCTAGCCTCGGGCAGGGCCTCAGCCCCACGTGTGTTGGGATGAGCATAAGGGACACCCAGTACAAGGTGGAAGCGCAAGCCAGGCTGCCCAGCCCAAGCTTAGAAGGTATCTGGATACCAGCTCACGTTCTTCTGTTTCTTCCCCACAGGAAAACGGCTCCTCCAGTCAGCAGATGGACGATCTGTTTGATATTCTTATTCAGAGTGGAGGTAAACCCCGTCCCCAGCTGCCTGCCTTACCTCTAGTCACAGAGCAGCAGGCCTGTGACATCGTCTGAAGGCCTGGGCAGGCACAGTCCTTTGACATGTGTTCCTTGGAACATGGACTCCACAGCCCTGCAGTTAGGTGAACATGGCCTACAGAGTGTGCGGAGAGTCGTCCAAATACCTGGACAGTAGCACTGTGACCAGGGGAAGAGCTAGGAATTCAGGGCTCCAGGGCAGGCCCTGGAGGGTGCCATCTTGGGGGCTGTGGAGTAAGGGAAGAGGGCAGAAGAGCGTGAGGTCATGGCCAGATCACGCGGGGCCTGGCCCCAGGTGGCAGAGGGTACCCAGCCTAGAGGCCCCCGGGGTTGTGACTGCGGCTGCGTGGGAAGACCGGCGCGTGACCGCACTGAACTAGACAGGTGCAGCCCGAGGGTGCGCTTGATGCTCAGTTCTCGGGCTGAGGGGACACCTGTGCTGAGTCCGCCACGGAGCTGAGTGGCCTTTCGACCAGCGCAGGCGGACTGGAGTTCAGGAGAGCCCCAGGCCTGAGCTTCGGCGTCCAGAACAAACCCCATCAGGACAGGGGCGATTAATGAAGGAGTTGCCACCACTGCGGTCTGGTGTTTAAGGGATGGCAGAGGAAGAGCAGCTGGAGTGCTGCCTGTCCCCAGAGGACACCCGAGGATGCAGGAAGGAGGCAGGTGGTGGCACCTGGGACGCAGTGAACAGCTAGCCGGAGGATTTGCACAGTTTCACTGTATCGCACGTAGCCAGACTTGACCATTCAGTTGCATCCGCACATGGTGTTGCACAGCCGTCACTGCCTGCCTCACAGCCTTAGACGAGCACTCCCACGGCCCCACCCTGTCTGACCGGGCCTGTCTGTGTGTGGACTCACGGTCTCGGTCGGGCTGTGAATGGTTTATTTACCTAGCATGTCCTCAAGGGCCACCCACTTGTCCATCACTGGACACTTGAACTGTCTGTGGCTGCCGCCGCCGCCATATTCTTTTGAGTACATACCCACAAGTCAGGTTGCTAGATCATCCTGGGTTTTTTTGAGGAACCAGCTCATACTGTTTCAAAGCTGCTGTGAGCTAGTTCACCTTTCCTGTCGTGCACACTGGTCCAGTGACCCCACTTCCCCACCAACACTTCTGGTGCTGGAAACCTCATGCGTGTTCATCTGTGCTCCACTTCTGACCACCACCTATTTTCTGACCCAACGGTGGCCAGACTGCCGTGTATGAAGTAATATTTTCCCAGGGCAAGGCATTGCATTTCCCTAATAACCAGTGATGCCATGAACTGTTACAGCCATGTGTAGCTCTTTGGAGAAAATACCTATCCTTTGCCCGTTTTTTTTTAAAATGAAGTTGCTTTTATAAATAGT
Source organism: Peromyscus leucopus (assembly GCF_004664715.2). Taxonomy (NCBI): domain Eukaryota; kingdom Metazoa; phylum Chordata; class Mammalia; order Rodentia; family Cricetidae; genus Peromyscus; species Peromyscus leucopus. The sequence continues at coordinate 37,936,309 of NC_051080.1, read as the reverse complement.
TTGTATATTCTGGGTGTATGAGTTCCCTTATCAAACCTCCCATTTGGTGACATGTCTTTTCATTATTTTATTTTTTTCGGTGCATGCATCTGTGGTTTGAACCCAGAAGAACCTCATGCATACCAGGCAAGCACTGTACCATCCATCCTCAGCTCCCAACAAGTCCTAAGTCCTATGGTCTTATCTCCTGTATTTAAGTCAGTAGTCAGAAGGTTGTTCTCTGGTTTGTGGTAAGGGTTGTCCATCATCTTCTTGTGCATATTCGAACCTGGTTTCTGACCCCATCCACTCTCTCTGTTGGCAGAGATTTCAGCGTATTTCAAGGAACCACCATCCCTACCAGGCAAGGAGAAACCACCCCCAGCAGCAGCCTGTGGGTCCCTGCTGACCCCACAACCCTCGCCTTCGAACGAACTCCCCCAGGCTGCTCCTCCGCCTGGCTCCCCCACACTCCCAGGGCGCCTGGAGGACTTCCTGGAGAGCAGCACAGGGCTGCCCCTGCTGACAAGCGGGCACGAAGGGCCAGAGCCCCTCTCGCTCATCGACGACCTCCACAGCCAGATGCTGAGCAGCTCTGCCATCCTGGACCACCCCCCATCCCCCATGGACACCTCTGAATTGCACTTTGCTCCTGAGCCCAGCGGTGGTATGGGCCTGGACCTGGCTGATGGCCACCTGGACAGCATGGACTGGCTGGAGCTGTCACCCGGCGGCCCTGTGCTCAGCCTGGCCCCCCTCAGCACTGCAGCCCCCAGCCTCTTCTCCACAGACTTCCTGGATGGCCACGACTTGCAGCTCCACTGGGATTCCTGCTTGTAGCCCTCTGACTCCAGACATAGGCTAGGGGAGGGTCTGAAGTTGGGGAGCCACAGAACCATAGCCAATGTGTGCTCCCTGTGACTGTGAGCCTTGACAATCACAGTCCCTGGAGGCTGCAGCAGAGACCCTACGCCTGGCTCAGGCTCACCCAGGGCAGGGGATGTGAGCTGTCAAGAAATAACTCCCGACCTCTGCTGAGGTTTTGGGAGGCTGGCCAGGCCCAGTTCAATTCGACCTCCTTTTCTGAGGTCAGAGGTGCACATCTGGCTGGAGTTTGGCCCAAGTGGGCCTGGAGCCAACCTGCCTTCCTCTCCCTTTAAGGAAGAAACTAAGCCAGGCCTCTACTTGCCCATTCCCTATTTCAGCCAGTCCCAAGAGGTGGCACTTTGCCATTTTAGTCTTGGTATAATGTAACCATTTAGTGGTTGGTGGCAAAAATCTGTATAGGTGTATATACCTCTATATTATATATCAACTTACATATATACATATATTTTTAGGGGTGGGGGGAGATGGGTGTGGCTACCTCCACCTGCTTTCACATGCAGAAGGCCTGGAGAGCTGCTTGGGGGTTGATACGGGGTCGTCATGAGGAGCTGTGTGCCACAGGCCCAGTACCCAACCCCGCATGCAGCTGCCTAGGCCTACCCCACGTGTACTTGACATGTAGACAGACACCTGCCATTGCCTACACGCCACCCTGCCCTGCTTCCTGGCTCCTCAGTGCCACAAGGGCAGAGGCACTTCCTGGTTCTCCAGGAGTTCTCCACCCATCCACATTCCATCCCATCTCCTCACTGCAGCCACCCTGGCCTTGGGATGGTGGTGAGGGTGGGTGGGTCCTGGCTATACCTGCTGGGGGCTAAGAGGTACCTTCTGCCCAACACCAGCCTTGTTGTGTCCTGATTCAATATGAAGTAGGGACAGAGCCATCAAAACCAGTGCTGGGACAAAGGTGGGGAAGCTGTGTGAACTTTTTAGAATAAAATCAAAAACACTGACTTGCCAGTCTGCTGTATTTGATCCATCAGGGCTGAGAGGTGTGGCTGGGGTCCTGGGCCTATTCCATGACAGCATCTAGAGGTCACACTGTGGCCCTCATTCCATCAGGTGGACTTGGGACACATATTCAGCAAGGGCCCAGTCAGACCATTTCAAGTGGTTTCTGATGGGGTGGCCTTGATAGAACTCAGGCCTGGCTAAACCAAAGATGGGAGGCGCTCTATCACAAAATGAGTTTATTTACAATCAAAGTTAAGAGGCCTTTATCTGCCATTAGCCTGAGCAGGGGCCAGCATTAGGTGTGGCTCTTCACTTCTTCACAGGGTTTTTGGTTAATAAACCAGAGCTTCCTTAAGGGCCTTGGAAAGACACTCCCCAGGAACACATTGAGGAGAGAGGCTGAGCTGGCCACCAGGATCTGCTTTTGCCAACTGTGCGAGCATGGGGTGGGGAGGCCTGGACAGGCTCTGGAGCGTTTCCTTCCCTGAACCTCCTACCTTGGGGAGGGAGGCCTGAGGCTGGCCAGGGCTCTGCTCTCTTTCTATTGAAGGGAGGGGCCTGCCAGGCCGCCCATGACTGGGGTGGGCCTGGGAGCCACCGAGCAGCTAGAAGGAGTGTCATCCATCTATGTCCCAGCTGAAAAGGTGGTGCTTCACCAGCATGTCCTGAACACCCTCCTTCAGCGGCTGCTTCTCCTCCTGTGCACAGAACAGCCCCAGTCACGGGCAGGGACCACCCTGGAACCACACAGGTCACTTCTTCAGCCCAGACTGCACCACAGCCCTCCTGGCAAAGGCAATGCCAGGAACCAACCAGGCCACGTACGCACCTCTCTCTTAGCAGGAAGCTCCCAGTCCTGGGAGAGGCTGAAGGCAAAGCAGCAGAGGACACTAGGGACCAAGGAACAGTCTCTGGTCATTCTGGGCTGTTCTGCCAACCCACCAGCCTCTCATACCACCGAGTTCCAGGCCCTGCAGAGCTGCCCACTCACCTACCGGAGCTCACACTTGATCTGGACCCAGCCAGGGCTGCGCAGGAAGGACCAGGGCTGGTACCACTTCTCCACGGTGGGCAGGCTGGAGCAGAGGACCTCCAGCCACAGGTGGAGGACCTGTTCACTGAGAAGAAGACAAAAAGAGGATGGGGCCTGAGGACCTCAACCTGCAACCCCTTCCCGGAAGCTCCCGAGCACCCTCCACAAGAAGGCGAGGCCTCCAATGGGTCCAGAATTCCTGAGGACTTCCCCGCAACCCCGGCTCTGCCCCGTGGGGTACTCTTTGAAGGCCTCTCCGTCTCTATACTTACTTGAGCCCCACACAGATAAGGGAGCGGAGTTTGACGTCCATTTGTGCGTGTGCCGCATCGTGGGTCACATTCACAGACTGCACAGCCTGAGAAGGGCACAATGTCACTCAGTGCCCAGTGGCTGGCCAGAGAGGTCTCAAGAATACTGGCAAGTGTCCTAACTTACCCGGTACAGCAACTCCTCGGGGGTCAGGACTTTGCCATCTTCATCCAACCTGCAAGAACAAGAGTGCCATCACTGGCTGCCGTGCTGGGCACTGGCAGGTGGCACGGGCACTACCTGTGTACCTGTAAGTCTTACAGAGCACCAAGCGGGAGTACACAGAGTCAAAGTCTCTCTCGACTTCCCGGCCCGCGGCCTGTGGTGGACAAGATACAGTGTGAGGGCGGGGACGGTGAGCACAGGCCACCACCCTGCAAGCTCCTTCCCACCACCTCCAGGAACCCAGGGAAGGACTGAGGTGAGCACCAGGGCACCTCAGGGCCGGGACTCAGAAGGCCTTGTTGCCAGCAGCGATTACCTCCTCAATAAACAGCCAGGGATGGCAGGCCCCTCCAAGCAAGGATGGCTTCTTCAGTCCATGTTCAAATAGGGCCTTGAGGGCTGGGCAGAGGGTCCCTCGCACGAGGTCTGTGACTCCTTCTGTCACAGAGTCGTCCCCCGCAATGGAGTACTGGTGGAGAGAAGGTGTGAGAAGCCCTAGCCTGACACCTGCAGCCAGCCACCCTCCCCTGTTCTCCTGGCAGCTCCCCTAAGCCGGGGCCTTGGGACATGGACCTGATAGGAGGATGCTCCCACACAGCTACACGGAGTAGCTCCACACTCTCACCTCTTTGCTCCGTTCATCCAGGACCTCCACAAACTTGGCTGGAAACCAGCCTGTGGGAGGAAGCAGCCCCGTGAAGAGCAGCAACGGCCATCCCAGCCCTCCTACCCGAGGTTTGAGAGCAAGGGGCTCCCCAGACCGCCCAGACCCCTGAAGTAGGCCAGGCATGCCAAGAGCAAGGGGAAAGAAAGCCCAGCTCCTTCCGAGGCCAGGGCAGAGGAAGGCCTGGCACAGCGGAGGAAGTCCTCACCTCTCAGGCCGTTCAGCTCACCCACCCAGCAGTGCTCATCCTTCTGAGAAATAATCTGCAGCACAAGACAGGACAGGGCTCAGGGCCGACACAAACCACCCCAGGTCCTCAGCACCCGCCAGGCTGACACCAAGCATGCTCGGCGGCAGCATCCGCTCTCGGCAGGGAAGGTGGGGAGCAGGCCCCAGGCCCCCACACACCGTGATGATGTCATTTTTTCGGAAGCCCAGCTCATCATCATCATGCCGCTCAAAGTCCAGCAGAGCCTTGGCCCGGCGCCGGTGGCTACGTAAGCATGCCACGTAGTTCTCGTGGTCCCGCTGGTGGCTCTCCATGCTGTAGTCTGGGGTCAGCTCCTGCCCGGAAAGGAAAGGCCCACCATGGAGGAGGAAGCCTCAGTACCAAGAATGGGCTGGGGAAGGGGAGCCCCAAACTGAGTCCGGGAGCCTGCCACTCACCACACTACAGTTCTTGGGGTCTGTGCATTGGAAGTGGCGCGCCACACGCAAAATGGCTTCACGGAGGTCAGCGACCAGCTCTGTCTGCTTGATGTTCTTGGCCTTGAGAGCCTCCAGGTCGTCCTCCCCTAGGAGGCACACGGGAACGGTGACCGGCCCTGCCCAACCTCTAGAAGCGCCCGCGCAGACCCACACTGGTGCTCACCAAAGAGCAGGGAGGTGATGCCGGACTTCCTCCGCTGAGTCCTACGCCGCACAACCTGTGGAGAGGGAAGCCGCTCAGCCGTGGCCGAAGAAACCACTCAGGAAAGGAAGACACTGACTTGCTGTGTCTCAGTGGACTCTGAGATCAAATCGTGTCTTCAGCTCAGGCAAGGGCAATGTCCCCCTCACTAGCCAGTCCAGGAATGCATGTCACCGAGGAAGCCTAGGTCCCCCCCCTAGTGGCCGCCTGCTTGTCTAACTGGGCCACTGCAGGCCTGTGCAGAGCTGGGTGGAACGGAGAGTGGCTCAGCATGGAAGGGGCGGTCTGTTTCCTACAGCCCCTCACTTGGGCTTCCTTGGGAACTCCATGATTTAGTCAAGACAGGGCCTCCCACGCAGCCCACCTGAGAGAGGTTGGTGGTGGTGGCACTCGTGCCCATGGTCTGGCCTTGGTCTGCGATGAGGTAGGCCAGGTGCTTGCGGCGCTGGGTCTCCACAGCCACATCGGTGAGGGAGCCAGCCAGCCGCATGGCCTCTCCCAGCAGCAGCTCCGCATCTTCCATCTGTGCTGGGATGTCTGACAGCGTGTTGAAGATGGAGGCCGAGTTCTCTGACTGTATCAGCTCTTCCTCCTGGGGTGGGGTGGGGTGGGAGAGGAAGGGAGCATGGCCCTGGCACCCTCCCCAGAAGCCCGTGTCCTTCAGCAGACCCAGGAAGCTCCATCCCCGAGCACACCCACACTCAGGGCTTCTCTCAGGCAACACTATGATGAGGGCTGGACTGACTATCACAGTGACTCCCAGGGCTGCTGTATTGGTGCACGCTCTCCCGTTCTCAGTCTGGAAGCTAGGTGGCCCAGGTCAGTGGGTAGGAGACTGCGAGCACCTTGAGGCGCAGCATGCCCAGGGTCGTCTGGAACAACACCAGGGAGCCCTCGTAGAAAAACAGGTCCCAGATGCGCAGCAGCAGTCTGATGTGCACCACGCTGGCGAAGGCCGTCAGGAACCAGTGCAGTGTGATCAGGGACAGCTCTGCCAACAGACACCAAAGCCACGGGGGCTGGGGCCAGGCTGTGGCCTACAGAGAGCATCCTGGGCAGGAGCCAGCTCCCAGAGAGCAGCAGAGGGGAGGGGAAGGGAAGGGGTCAGCATACAGAAGACAAGAGCAACATAAACCACAGGAGCCTCTGCCTACAGCCTGGCCATCAGGCTCTGCTGCCTCGAAACCCCCGAGCTCAGAGTTGGCACTACCACCTCGGGATCCCGGGATCTTGGGGGAAGGAGGCAGCCAGGTCTCACCGATGTCATGTTCCTGCAACAGTTTGTCCAAGCGAGGCAGGTACTGAACGATCAGGTGGCGCAGGACCCGCTGGTCAGTCTGGACACCCAGCAGGGTCGTGCTGAAGTAGGAAGCAGGCAGCAGGTCCTCGATAATGGCACACATCATCCAGAAGGCATCCTCCTCCTCCAGGAAGAGCAGGAGGCAGGCAGCCACCTAGAGAGAAGGGACGGGAGGCTTCTACCTAAGAACTCATGTGAGTCAGAGAAGCTGCCTCATTCCAGAGTGGCTGCTCAGGAAAGGCTCTGGGGGACACTTCCTGAAGGTGTACCTTTTCAGGCTGGTTGAGAGGGCCCCTGGGAAAAGAAACACGTTCCCGTGGCCCTCCTTGGGGACTCCCAGGTCAATCCCTGCCTCCCATCCTTACGGCACCTCAAGGGAGAACACCCACCACGGGAGGCCTGGAGAAGACCCTGGCTGCCTCCCAGGCTGCTCACCATGCCTGTGCCCTGGCAGTAGCCAATCTCTGGGTAGAGCCAGGCCAGTGCTCGGAGGACTCTGCGCAGACGGGGCACCCCGATGCTGTTCACGTTGGCAAAGCAGGCATTGCTGGGCATGGTGCGGAGCAGGTCCTTCTCAATCTGCCAGACCCCCACCCCACCCCACAAGACCTTGTTGGATGCAATGGCAGACCGACACCCACCCAGTCAGGGAGAGAAGCTGTCGGGGGTGGGCTTCTGTCCCATCAATGGGGATTCCTTATGGTCCAGGCCAAGGCTAGCCCTCCCTTCTCCAGAATTAGAGCCCATCAAGTAGGGAACTGAGCCCACACCAGCCGCCACCTGGGAACCTCCTGCCTGACCCAGATCTGTATTTAAAATTCCCTGCTCTTCCTAACGTGGAGCCATCTCCTCCATGTCCTCCCACACACTTTAGATAACTTTCCCTGCCGCACTGAAAGACCCAGAAAGGAGCACGTTTACTCCAGGCCACATTCATGAGTCGGCAGGGCTGCCGACCCTGCCAAGGAGACCAACAAGGGGCATCAGAGGCGACCCCTCCCTCTTGCCAGGGCATACAGGCCCTGCCAAGCAGCTCCTGCTGACCAGCTAGCCAGCTGTCCCGTGTTACCTGCTTGGCAGCGACGGTCTCATCATTGGAGCTGTTCTTCACAATCTCACGGTAGGACAGCTCCGAGTTCGTCTTCTTCTGCAGCGCCCCAGAGAGCCGCATCCACAGCTGGAGAGGGAAGTCACACAGCAGTTTCTTTTGTGACAGGTCAGGGCACTGTGAGCGCTCCGTGGGGTCCTTGTCTCTGTGGCCATCTCACCTGTGGCCTCATGCCGTGTGGGATGCCGGCCAGCACTAGGGAGCGGAGTTTCTCAGAGCGGGGGAGGGAGACTGCAATCTTGTCCCAGGTGAGATCCCCCACGTCATGGTTGTGGGTAAACTCCAGGTGGGCCTGCCACCGCAGCCTCTGAGGGGGGTCCTCCACCAGGGGTGCACCTGCCATCTGGCTGCATCCGGGCTCAGAACCTTCCACCGAAAGAGAACAGAGGAGGGAGGAAAACGTGTTCCTCACTCCACGCTCCCCACAGCAGCCCTGTCTGTCCTGATGGGGCTTACTGCTGTGTCCAGGCCAGATGGCTCCACTGCCCACAGTCTTTCGTGAGCTCTAGCCACACGGTCTTCTTGGTGGCAAGGAGGCCCAAAGCAGCCCCAGACCCAGAAGCCAGGTCTCCATCCTCCAGAGGCTCGAGAGGCTCCGTGTACCCTAAACGCCAACTTCAACCCATCACACACACAATGGGCTTTGTGTGTGTGTGTGTGTGTGTGTGTGCGCATGCGCGCGTGCACACACACATGGGTGCGATAGTGCAGGTGTAGAGGTTGGGACAACTTCTAGGAGTCACTTCTCACCTTCCACCACATGGGTCCCAAGGACTGGAATCCGCTCACCAGGCTTGGTGGCAAACACCTCTACCCACTGAACCATCTCACCGGCTCTGGATTTTCTTGCGCCTTGCCTAACCCCTGACTACTGACCCATACCAGGACACCAACCTTTGCCTCTAAGGGCCATGGCAGTGGCCATCTCACTGGCCTCCACAGCAGTCACATGGACCTTCCAGGACATGTCAGATCACGTCACCGCTCAGGCTCAAGACCAAAGGCCTTCTGGCTCCATCACCTGCTCCTCTGTCCTCGACTCTCCCCTCTTTCTTCTTACCCCCTGCACTCCATTCTTCACCAAACCCATTCACTCCGGGACCTTTGCCCCTGCCGCTGCCCTTCCCCAGTTCTATCCCCCCCCCCTAATCTCTATTCAAAGTCTTCCCTTCTGAAAAGCCTTACTTAACTGCCTTATATGTAATGTTCTACCTCCCATTGCTACCCATGGAACGCTCTTCACAGGTCTTCTTGCCCCCAGCATACTCTATTTCTGTTTGACTACGGCCTGTCTCCTCACCAGATGGGAACTCTGTGGTCAAGACCATCTTTGGGGACATAAATGGGAAGAAAGCACAGGCACCATAGCTTCATGAACCCCTGGAACTCAAGAGGACGAAGTCTGCGGCCAATACAATCTGTATGGTGAGGCCTGCCTGCAGAGCCTCCTGGGCACTCCCCCTAAGCCAAGCTCTTCCCCTAGTTCTTAAGAACTTCGACCTTGGCAACATTACACAAAGAAAATGCAAAAGTCCTAAGTGTGCATCCTGATGGGTGTCAAAAAAAATGCCAAAACACTGTTCCACATGTGGTCATGAACACCCTGGACTCTAGATCTAGTGACCTATCAAAACACAAATGATTTCCATCATTCTAGAAAGTTCTCTGTGACCCTCTCAACCTGAGGTTTTAACTTCCATCTTCTTGCAAATGACAATACCAAGGAAAACTAATGCCTGAGTTAGAAACGTGAGTGATGTGAAGCTGAGTGCTTCAGCTGAAGGAAGCAATCCTGCTATTCCTGCTGGCAGGCCATTATGGATCTGGCAGATGGCCTTCCCAACCAGCTGGAGCATCTAGTCTGATGCCCTCTTATAGAAAAATGGCTATGCCAGGTGTGGTGGCTCACACCTTTAATGCCAGCACCCGGAAGAGAGGCAGGTGGACCTCTATGAGTTCGAGGCCAGCCTGGTCACATAGTGAGTTCCAGGACAGCCAGAGATCTGTAGAGAGACCCTGTCTTAAAAAAGAAAAGAGGTGGTGTGGAAGAGATGGCTCAGTGGTTAAGAGCACTGACTGCTCTTCCAAAGGACCTGGGTTCTACTCCTAGCAACCACATGGCAGCTCAGAGCTGTCTGTGATTCCAGTTCCAGAGGACCCAACACCCATGGCAAAACACCAATGCATATAAAATAAAAATTAAAAATTTAAAAAAAGAGGCTACAAAAATATCACAGTCAGTTGTAATATGATACTATGAAACCATTAAAAATGTGTAATGTTTAAAAACACAGAAATGCTCTGGGTGTAACGTGTGACATTTCACAGTGTCAGGAAAAGAACACTTTACGCAGCAGCAGCTTCCTCGAATTGTGGGACTACAGGTTCTTTTTTTAAACACCCCCCCCCACCCACACACACACAGGATTTCTCTGTAGCATGGGCTGGCCTGGAATGTGCTTTGTAGCCCAGGCTGGCCTCGAACCTCCCGAGTGCTGGGATAAAGATGTGCACCACCACCGCCCGGCCTTCATTGCTTTAATCTTTATCCCTTTCCTCGCTGTTTAACTTTACTACAATACACATAACTGCTGTATTATGTAAAGATCAATAAAATTTATCTCAAAAAAAAAGTTCCCACAAACTTACATCACTCTTAGATGTACTCTGTCCTAAATTCCTTAAATGACACCCCCAGACCTCAGAGGTCACATGCAGTGGAATGCAAAACCCGGGGCCAGGCTCCTCCCGAGAACATCAGTACGGTCACACGGAGGGGGCTGTGTCTTACCTTCCTTGTCCACACGGAAACCAAACTCATCATAGCAGAACTCCGGTTGCTCTGCAGACTCTTCCTTCTAGAACCAGGATTAGGAAGCAGGTTGTCTGTCCTCCACAGTGAAGCAGTTCCAAAAGATGCCACCCATACGGCTGACTGCTCACACCCACCCTGATAAAGGTGGCCCTTCTATGAGGCCTTCTCTGGCCACCATTAAAGTAGAAAGGGTCACTACCATGACTGAATTCTCCCGTGTCTCCCTAACAGTCTTCCTCCTAGCTAATGACTGAGTCCCACAGGCTCAAGACACTAAAATGCCATCTCTGGTAGTGAGCCTGTGACCTTCTGTGAATGTGGAGTGGGTCGTCTAGTCCCAGAATACTCGCAAAGGTGCATCTCTTCATGAAAGGCATGGGAGCATGGCAGGCTGGTGCCTGGCTATGCTAACTGCTATACCTGTGTGTACTTGGCCAGGATCTCCTGGGGCCATATGCTGGGAGTCAGGGCGGAGAAAGGGCCACTGGCAGAAGGCATGTGGTTTCCTACAAAGATCAGAGAGAACAATCAAGAGAAGCAGGAACACCAGGCATGGTGGCACACACCTTTAATCCCAGCAGAGGCGAGGCATCTGAGTTTGAGGCCAGCCTAGTCTACATAGTGAGTTCTCGTTCCAGGCCAGCCAGGAGTACATCATCAGACCCTGTCTCATAAAAAAAAAAAAAAAAAAAAAAAAAAAAATCACAAAAAAGACTGGCTATACAGAGTGGGCTGATGAGGCTGGAAGAGAAATCTAAAGATGAGCACTGTGGAAAAGCAGCAGCATGTCCAACAGAGAAACTCAGACTCCCCCACCCCACCCCAGTTTTGAGACAGGGTTTTTCTGTGTAGCAGCCCAGTCCTGGAACTCGCTTTGTAGATCAGGCTGGCCTTAAACTCAGAGATCCCCTGCCTCCCGGGTGCTAGGACTAAGGTCGTGCACCACCACTGCCCAGGCTAAACTCAGACTCTTGACCTCCTTCCCTACCACTGTGGGAGGATTCACAGCAGAGGAGCATGAGCTGGAGACGGAAACAGAGAAGACAGTTTCAGTTGCTGACCCAAGAGCCCAAAACCTTCTCTTTCCCCTCCCCTCCTCTCTAGTATGGATCGGTTTTCAGTTGTTTGAGCTGTTTTTGAGAAAAGGTCTCACAGCTCAGATTGCCTTTGAACTCTCTGTGCTGGGGTAGGCCGTCAACTCTTCATCTTCCTCTGCCTCAGTAGAAGGCTAACTAGGAAACGAGTCAGCTCCAGCACCAGCTCCTGGTGGGTGCAGGCCTTGTCCCCACCTGACATCATGTGCAGTAGACGGGAGCAGGTCCTCACGGATCCAGGCTTAGATGGTCATCACTGGCGTCTCTGACTGTCATGAGGCTCCTCAGACTTCATCCGCCCTGTCAGGACAACAAAGGGGATGTTGGTTGTTGCACATCACTCCTCCATCCTGGAAGGAGAGTCATCTCCATCCAGTCCACTGCTCAACTAGGAGATGTCTACCGTCATTTTCCTCTTTCTTTTTTGTTTCATTTTTTCAAGACAGGGTTTCGCTTTGTAGCCCCAGCTGTCCTGAAATTTGCTTTGTAGACCATGCTGCATGAATTGTATACTTCAGAGCTCACCGTCTACACCACAATGAGGTGGTGGCGCACGCCTTTAATCCCAGCACTCGGGAGGCAGGGGCAGGTGGATCTCTTGAGTTGGAGGCCAGCCTGATCTACAGAGCGAGTCCCAGGACAGCCAGAGCTGTTATACAGAGAAACCCTGTCTCAAAACAAACAAACAAACAAACAAAAACCAACCAAAATGAAAAACAAAAGAGAGAGAAGGAGGATATCTCTCTGGGTAAGGGAGGAAGGGTTGTCTTCTGGAGATCTGGATTCTGACATCAGTTCTGCCAGTCTCTGCTTGTTCAGGCCTTAGGGAAGTACATTTCACTTCTTTGAATCTCAGTTTTCTTACCCATAAGATGGACACGACCACTTACACCTTACAAAGACCATGAAGATTAACTAAGGCAATGCAAATGAGGCCCTCAAGCACACCATCTGACTTAGCACCAGGAAACTGGGGATCCTAGTAACTTCTAGAAAATGACTGTTGATATCTGAGCCTCGGGTCCAGCCTGTAGTACATTAAAAACTATTAAGCCATATGAAATTGCTGGTCCTCATGTATGATAGCTACAAAACCAATGTCAAATGGTTCGATGCAATGTATGCCCAGATGAGACCCTAAGACAACACATAACCATGAAGGAGGTGATCGGGTTGTTTCTTGAGGATGAACCGAGCATCTGGGCATGGTGACAAATCCCAGGAGGCAGAGGCAAATAGACTTCTATGAGTTTGAAGCCAGCCTGGTCGATATAGCGGGGTCCAGGCCAGCCACAGCTACACAGTAAGACCCTGTCTGAAAAGGAGGAGGAGGAGGAGAAAATAGGGCAGAGCAAAAGCACGGAGGAAAACCAGTTGTTTAAAGTGGAGGAAATGGTATCTGCAGTGGAGGGCAGAGGGGCCGGAAGACAATTCTCAATCAGCAGCTCCCTTCTCAGCAGCCTCCTACTCACTTGCCACTCAGCAAAAACGACTGAGCCCTGAGCCAGGCAGCCCAACAGTGAACAAGGTCAGGCTGTTGCGGTGTAGCTGACAATCAGACATGAGACAAAACCAGGTGGGATTGTGAGTCTCCGAAGAGAGGGGCTGTCTGTGTCACATCAAAAGAGGCTGTGAGAGCTGAGCAAGGGTCCAAGGGAAGCAAGGGGTCCAGGCCTGGACTTCACTGAGAGAGAGATCCAGGTGCAGGGAGCGGCCAATAAGCTCAGAGCCTGGGGTGCAGTGAGGGGATCGGAGTGACAGGGAGCAACAGCAGGCGCCAAGGGCACCTCATCCTGACAACAGGCCTCTGACCTTCATTCTCAGAGTGAGAGATCAGGAGGTTCTGAGCAGCCATGAAGAAAAATCTGATTAGGGTTGGATAAGCTCTCCAGATGCCCAGAGGTCTATGGGGACTTCAGGCAGGAGCAGACGGCCCAGGGTAGGAGATGATGTGGGCTTTGCCTGGGTGAAAGCACTGAGAAGTGGTCAGGTTGTGGATGCGTTTTAACAGGCTGCGGGTGTCAGCTCTGCATTTTGAATGCATGTGTGGATCGTGCCATTTCCATGTATGTTGTATATATGGATACGTATACTTCTTCAGGCCTTCCTTAAGCCTCCCAGACGTGATACTGCTAAGCTAGGCAGGCAGGTTTTTCAGCTTCTAGTTGCTATGGAAAATTCCCTGAAAGTACCCATCTGAGAACTGACAGAAGTAGCCCAAGGGGTAAGTCACATCTTGGCTACCTGGTCTCTGACTGCACTCTGTCGCCACGGGGGTGTTAAGAAGAAACTAGAAAACCCTAACTGATGCAGCTACCTCTGAGGTGCTCTCAAGAAATTGTAACAATTAAATGCACGTGCTTAAAGGAACCAGTCCTGATGATATATATCCCCCACTAATTTACCAATCCCATAATTTCCTGGTAGACAAATGTGCCACTGTATGTAGGCACATAGGTACTGCTCATGTCCTGTGGTCTCCTGACATGGACTGGAGGGAACTAGACCCTACAAGAAAGCAGGACTTCGGTCACACAGGGAGTTTTCTGCAGACATCTGCCAGCAAACACAGGCTGAGCCACAAGGGAAAAAACCCTGATTTCTGGTTGCACTTAGGATCCTGAGACCACTACTTCTCTCTAAAGAGACGAGGTAGACGAGGTAGCACTACAGATAACCCGGGAAGAGCAGCTCAGAGCTGGGAAAGTCGGAGAAAGGCTAAAGGAGGAGTCAGCATGGCACTAGAGGTGCTCCCGGCACCTACAGGGTGGCTCAAAACCAGGAGATCCAGGGTCTTCGTCTGACCTCCCTGGGCACCAGGCGTACATACATACATGCAAAAATACTCATATACATAAAATAACCTAAAAAAGAAAATTTAAATAAAAATACATTTTAATAGAAGATTTCATAAAATAATAAAATAAAAGTTGGATATTGCCACTATGACAGTATAAAGGGCTTAACCTTTAAGAGATGATTAGGTGTGCGCACATCTTTAATCCCAGCACTTGGGAGACAGAGGCAGGAGATCTTTGAGTTCGAGGCCAGCCTGGTCTACAGAGTGAGGGAACAGAGGCAGGAGGATTGCAATTTTAAGTTCAGCTCATCTATATAATGGGATCCTGGCTCAAAACAAACCAAAGGTGGTTGGACTCTTAAAGCCATTAGACAGTGGGATGTGGCGTCTACTGCTCTTGGATTTTTTGTTACATGTTTTATAATCTAGCCTACGTTGTCCAGGCTGGTCTTAAACTTTTGGACTCAAATGATCCTTCCACCTCAACTTCAAATGCTGGCACTATAGACATATGCCACTATGCCCAGCTTGGTCTTGATTTTTTATGTTATTTTCTTTGGAAGTATTTGAGACTACAACTATTTGAGACTTCAGACTTTTTCAGAATTTGGAAAATTTAAGTAGACTTTATAAGGGAAGTATCCCTAATTGGAAAATCTGAAACTCTATTTGTCTGTCTATCTATCTATCTATCTATCTATCTATCTATCTATCTATCTATCTATCTATTTTTAGAGATAGGATCTCTCTATATATCCCTGGCTGTCCTGGAACTTGGCTATGTAGACTAGACTAGCCTCAACTTCACAGAGATTTGCCTGTCTCTACCTACACTGGGATTAAAGGGATGCACCACCATATCTGGCCTGAAACTTTTTAAGCATGAGAAACACTCAAAAACTCTAAGAACACTTGCTGCCCTTCCAGAGAACCCAGGTTCAATTCCTAGCACTCGCACAATGGTTCACAACTATCTGTAACTCCAGTTCCAAGGGATCCTATGCCCTCTTCTGGCCTCTGAGGGCACTTCATGTATATGGTGCACAGATATATATTTGACATAAACACCTATACACATAAAACAAAATAATAACTTAAATTTAAAATTTTTTAAAGATCTTTTTATGAGTATTGGTGTTTGCCTGCATGTGTGTATACCATGTGTGTCTCTGGTGCCCAAGGAGAACAAAAGGGATCCGATTCTCTGGTACTGGAGTTTCAGATAGCTGTGAACCATCACATAGGGTTCTGGGAGTTGAATCTGGGTCCTCTACAAGAGCGACAAGTGCTCTTAACCACCAAGACATCTCTGCAGCACAAAATAATAATTCAAATTTAATGTGCAGTGTGGTGGTACAAGTCTTTATCCCAGCACTCAGGAAGCAGAAACAGGTAGAAATCCACAGGTTTGAGGCTAGCCTGGCCTATACAGTGAGTTCTGACCTGGCCTTACTGTGAGTTCCAGGTCAGCCAGGACTACACAGTAAGACTCTATCTCCAAATTAATTAATTAATTAATTAATTAACTAATTATGGGTAATGTTATAGTACACATATTATAATTAGAAATAATTACAACTTGGTAATTGCACTGGAATAAGACAGGTGCAGGTCTCTAAGCCTTTCTTCCTCTGGTGGCAAAACTACTACTCACCACCTCAAATTTCCTTCTTTGGGGAGTTAATGTTTATGCAAAATCAAGTGGAGAAAAAGCGAGGGGCGGAAGTGCAAATAGCTCGTCTGTAACTGTGAAAAGGACGCCTTTCCCTCTCATTTGTAGGTAACACTTTACCAACCAGCACAGCTTGAATTTGACATCTTAGCAACCTAGGAAGACATGAGCTTCTTAAACTGCTAACCGATAAAGCCATCACTTTTCAAGTTATTGTAGGAAGCCACCCTCCCGCCAACAGTCTAAATAATCACTGGAAAATAACTCACTGCCTGGAAACCAGAGCTGGCAAGCCCCAGCTTTATTCTGCAAAGGCTGGTCAAGGTACCCCTGGTACCCAAGCTTTCACATGGGGCTGCAGACGATTCCCAGCATGCTGACATGAAATAGTTTTCTAAAAACAAAAGACATAAAAGCAGCCTACAGGAAAAGAGATGCTTACCAAGGAGAAGAGCAAAGTACAGCCATCTGCAAAAAACACTCCTAGGGGAAAAGATGCCATTTCCAAGCCTATTTTTCACAACGCTTCCATGTCTCCTGAGTTCTGTGCAAATGCCCACAGGACCATCGTACCCACTGGCAACACAGTAAAATGTAAACACAAATGAAAGACTGAAGTTGCAGCAAGTGGACAAGTAAGCTCTCCGGCAGATGTGGGAGGAGGCAAGACAACTGGCTATGCAGCTACAAGACCTTGTCATAAAACCAATAAACCCGAGTCTCCAGATTAGAAACAGCCATTAGGTTTATTATGTATGACAAAGGAAATTCTGGACTCTTCTTTAAATTTTGTTTTGTTTTGTTTGTTTGTTTGTTTTTGAGACAGGGTCTCACTATGTGGCACTGGCTGGCCTGGAGATTACTATGTAGACCAGGCTGGCCTTGAACACACGAGATCCACCTGCCTCTGCCTCCTGAATTCTGGGGAGAAGATGTGTGCTGTTAGGACAAAAACAACTTGAAGAAGTAAGGGTATATTTCATTTACACTTCTAGGAAACAGTTCATCACTGAGGGAAGTCAGGACAGGAATCCAAGCAGGGCAGGAACCTGGAGGCAGGAGGTGGTGATGCACTGGCCATGGAGGAATGGTGCTTTTCTAGCTTTCTCTTTATGGCTTGCTCAGCCTGCTTTCTTGTAGAACCCAGGACCACCAGAAATGGGAAGGGCCCTCCCACATCACTAATTAAGAATTATAATTTCCCTATCTTATGGAAACATTTCCTCAATTGAAGTTCCCTCCTCTCAGGTGATTCCAGCTGTGTCGAGGTGACATAAAACTAGCCAGCACAGCTCCTAACCAACCTGCCCAGACAGACGTAATAGCTACCATTCATCGCAGGCTTTCTCCGTGCCAAGAACTCTAATAAGCGGAGCTAGATTAAACCTGCAGAGGCCAGCCAGGAGTAGTGGCGCATACTTTTAATTACAGCACTCAGGAGGCAGAGGCAGAAGGCAACGACTCTGTTAGTTAAGGCCAGTCTGGTCTACAGAGTGAGTTCTGGACAGCCAGGGCTATGCAGGCCAGCCTGGTCTACACAGTGAGTTCTGGACAGCTAGGGCTATGCAGGCCAGCCTGGTCTACACAGTGAGTTCTGGACAGCCAGGGCTATGCAGGCCAGCCTGGTCTACACAGTGAGTTCTGGACAGCCAGGGCTATGCAGGCCAACCTGGTCTACACAGTGAGTTCTGGACAGCCAAGGCTATGCAGAAAGACTGTCTCAAAAACAAACAAACAAAAATTCGAAGATATGCAAACAACAACAAAACCAGGGCCTACATTTCACGTAAAATAGAAGGTACAGTAAACTGGGCAGTAGGTAGAATTTCACTTAATACTCTTGTATCTTTCTTTTTCTTTTGTGTGTGTGTAAGGTCTGCATGTGTCTGTCCAGTACACACGTGCCTGTGTTAATGCCAAGTATTTTTCTCTATTGCTTTTCACTTTTTAAAAAGATCCGTTTAATTTTAAGTATATGGGTATTTTGCCTATATGTACATCTAAGTATCATGTGTGTATAGTGCCTTTGAGGCCAGTAGAGGGAATCAGATCCCCTGGTACTGGAGTTAGATCGTTCTGAGTCACCATGTGAGTACTGGGAATCGACTCCAGATCCTCTGGAAGAGCAGCCAGTGCTCTTAACCACGGAGTAATTGTTCCATTCACCTCCCTCCTCTTTTTGAGACAGGTTCTCTCACTAAACCTGGAGCTCACCAATTCAGCAAGACTAGTTGGGCAGCAAATCCCAGAGGCCTTCCTGTCACCCAGCACTGGGATTATAGGTGTTCAGTTTTGTGTGTTGTTTTGTTTTGTTTGTTTTGTTTTTTGAGACAGGATTTCTTTGTGTAGCTTTGGAGCCTGTCCTGGAACTCTCTGGCCTCGAACTCACAGAGATCCGTCTGCCTCTGCTTCCTGAGTGCTGTGATTAAAGGCATGCGCCACCACTGCCCAGTTTGCCTGGCTTTTTATATGGGTGCTGGGGACTTGAACTCAGGTCCTTACACTTATACAGAAAACACTTAACTGACTGAGCAATCACTCCAGTCTCACCTTTGATACAGCTAATGCAACAGGCATAGGTCTATAATCCCAGCACTGGGGAGGATAAGGAAGGAGGACCAAGAGTTTGAAGCCATTTAGGGCTACATAACATTTGAGACCAGCTTAGGCTACATTAATATTGTTTCAAAAAATAAACCAGAGTCTAGAGAGACGGCACAGCTGTTAAGAGCGCTGGCTGCTCTTCCGGAGAACCTGGGTTTGATCTGATTCCCAGAACCCACATGGCAGCTCACAGCCATCTGCAATCTTCAGTTCCTGGGGATCAATGCCCTCGGGCCTCTGAGGACACCAGGCATGCACGTGGCACATAAACATACATGCAGGCAAAACATTCATACACATAAAATATTGCTTAAAAATAAAATAAAAATAACAA
Organism: Peromyscus leucopus; assembly: GCF_004664715.2. Classification (NCBI taxonomy): domain Eukaryota; kingdom Metazoa; phylum Chordata; class Mammalia; order Rodentia; family Cricetidae; genus Peromyscus; species Peromyscus leucopus. The sequence continues at coordinate 37,917,677 of NC_051080.1, read as the reverse complement.
GTGTTTTAAAATATCAAACAGTGAGGCTGGAGAAGTAGCCGTAATCAGTAGAACACTTGTCCTGAAATTATGAGGACCCGAGTTTGGATTCCAGAACCGGATAAAACCAGACACAATAGGACCTGTCTGTCTTCCCACCACTTTCCTAACGCCTCCTGAAACTGATTTTTCTTAGAACCCGATGCTAACAAGGAGCCAGTATCGCCTACGTCAACATTACAGATCTCTCTGGCGGGACCGCCACCTCCGGTCTGGTCCCCTCCCCATCCACTAGCTTACAACCACACGGTCCTTTTTAAATGGACCCAATCATTTCCTTCCACTCTCCAACCTTTTTGCTTCCTTTCAAAGAAAAGCTATCACTGGGTGTGGTGGCGCACACCTTCAATCCCCAGGGTCAGTTGAGGCTAGCCTGGTCTACATAGTGAGTTTCAGGGCAGCCAGGGCTATGTAAAGACCCTGTCTCAAAAAAAAAAAAAAAAAAAAAAAAAAAAAAAAAAAGGCCTAAATTTGTTACCTTCCTTATACTGGATGAGCTAAGGCCCTGTAGCCTCCACCACAGTATATTTCCCCAGATACTGGAACCTGTTTGCTTCCTCTCAGAGCATGGTGCCGGGATATAGCGGCCATCGGTGCCAACCTTCTAGAACCAGTCCTTCCCAACACACCCCAGTGACCCTCGCTGAAAACACGTTATTATCCCACCACCTTTTAAGTCCCTGTGGTGACATCCGAGGTAAACCCCACTTTCTCAACGGCCTCCTCTAAAACCTGCGTTAGCAGAGGAGCACAGCGCTTCTCCACTCACTCCTCCAGCTCCGGCTCCCACAGGTCTGCTACCGGGGCTGCCGTCCCTTCCTTAAGTCAATATTTCCTCTGTGGCCAGGGATAGAATGTTCTTTCAGGCCAGAGAGGTGTGGCCGTGTAACACAGAACACACACTGGGCAAACACAAGCCAGGCAAGGAGGAACCTCCCCTGGAGCAGATGCCAAGGAACAGGCTGCCCCTGCCTGTTCAGCAGCCAAGAGAAAAGCAGCCCTCCTATAGGAACTTGCTTAGGCTCACGACCATCATCCCTCCATGGCTCATTCCTCTGTATTTACAGCTTGGCAGTATCCGGCTGCTAGTGAAGAAACCAAAGCCAGGTATCTGCATAGCCCATCTATGCCACCAGTAAGGGAGTGAAAATGAAACGTGTTAGCTAACTGAAGGAAGCTCAACATTCAAGTATCCCTAATAAATAGCTAGGTGGTTTTGAGGAAAATAAAGTTACTTGAGGGCCGACTAGAGAAAAAAATACTGAAATTTTTTTTTTTTTTTTAATTTATAGTAACATAGGGAGTCTGGTAATATAGCTCAATTAGTAGAATGCTTGCTTAGAATGTAGGAAGTCCTGGGTTCGATCCCCAACACCACACAGAAACAGCATATGGTGTGTAAACTGGTAACCTCAGTACTCTAAAAGTGGGAGCAGAAGGATCAGAAATTCAGAGTCATCTTTGGCTACAATCTAGGCCAGCCTGGGATAGACATATATAAGACCTTTTCTAAAACAGATGAAAATAAACTAAAAATACAAATTGGGGCTAGAGGGGGTAAATCAGTCATTAGTGTGTGCTGCACAAGCATGAAGACCCAAGTTTGGACCCCCAGCACCCACACAGGAAGCCAGACATGGCAGTGTTTATCTCATGACTATTTTGCATGCCTGCCTTCTGTAATATCTTAGGTTTTTGTGATAGTTCTTCATATTCCATACTTGGTAGGTGTGATTTAAAACCCTAGCAGTCAGGTTGAGGGCTGGGGACTGTGATTGGGAAGAGTGCTAGCCTAGCATGCATGAATGCATGAACCCTGCTCTCCACCCTCAGCACTGCAGAATAAGTAAGACCAATCAGGCCCATATACCTAAATATCCCACTGTAAGAATAACATCACTACACTGAAATAACCCTAACTCCCGAATGAACCTTCCTGCCTTAGCTGCCATGTCTAGTCCTCTGTTCATGCACCTTCTGAACAAAGCCGAGGAGCAATCCACATACAATTTATCTTCACTGTGGTTGAAAGCTTCATCACGCCATCTCTAACCGACTTGCGCTTTTTTTCTGTTCTTTGTTCTGTTTCTGTTCACACTGTGCAGCCCAGGCTGTCCTGGAATTCACTCTGTAGACAACCTGGCTGGAACTTGTGGTAACCCTCCTGCCTCAGCCTCCTAAGTGCTGGGATTACATGTGTGAGGCATATGCAGAGGGTCTCATTCACTTTATATCATATTTCCTTCAGCATTAATTCAAACTCCCCACAATCCTGATGACCTCTGGGGCTGGTCATGGCCTAAGAAGAGTTGAGGTCAAAGCTGCAGTTGGGCTGATGAAGTAGCTCTGTGATGGCATGCCGGGCACGCACAAGGCCCTGGGTTCCATCCACAGCACTGCCAAAGCAAAGCAACAAAACTGGGGGTGGGGTGGGGGAGTGGAGGACTGGAGACATGGCTCAGTGGTTGTGCTGGCTAGTTCTACCTCAATTTGACACAAGCTATACTCATCGGAGAGGAGGGAACCTCAACTGAGAAAACGCCACCAGAAAATCAAGCTGTACGCAGACAAGCCTGTAGGTCATTTTCTTTTTTTCTTCTTTTTTTTAAATCAAGACAATTTTTTCATTCATTTTTAATTGATCACCACATTGTAGGTGGTGCCATCCCTGGGCTGGTAGTCCTGGGCTGTATAAGAAAGCAGGCTGAGCTTATCTGTCAACATTTTCTTTATCTGCTTTACTGACATGTTTTTAAAAGCACTTGCAAATTAACTCACTCTTTTAAACTTTGTGGCTTAGCTTGCCTGTCTTAACAACTAGACTCTAGGGTCTCACCACTTTCCTAGTCATTTCATAGTTTGGGTTTCATTCCCCTTCCAAAGTGTGATTTAAGGGGCTGGAGAGATGGCTTCACAATTAAAAGCATTGGCTACTCTTACAGAGAACCCAGATTGGATCCCTATCACCCACATGGCAGTTCAAAACTGTCCATAACTCCAGTTCCAAGGATACAATGCCTTTTTCTATCCTCTAAAGGTACCAGGCACACACTCATACATATAAAATAATTAAAAATTAAAAACAGGGGGATGGAGAGATGGCTCAGTGATTAAGAGCACTGTCTACTCTTCCAGAGGATGGGGATTCAATTCCTAGCACAACTGTCTGTAACTCCAGTTCCAGGGGATCCAACACCCTCATACAGACATATATGCAGGCAAAACATCAATGTAAATGAAATAAAAGGAAAAAAATTAAAAACGAAGTAGGATTTAGGGTCAGTGTGATGGCTCTGTGGATAAGGGCACTTGCTGGCAACCCCAAGAACCTCGAGTTTAATTCCAAGGAAGTACTTGGTGAAAGAGAGAAATGACTCCTACCAAGTTGTCCTCTAACCTCTAACTTGTGCTTGTGCACACACAAACAAAATAAGCAAGCAATTGTTTTTTGTTTTGAACATGGTAGCACACACCTTTTTATTTTTGTTTCTTGAGACACGGTCTCTCTATGTAGTCTTGGCTGTCCTGGAACTCACTATGTAGACCAGGCAGACCTCAAACTCATGGAGATACACCTGTCTCTGCCTACTGAAATTTGGGATGCCACTATGCCCATTAGTAGCAAACCCAGCATTTAGAAGGCAGAGGCAGGGGCATTGGTCAGGGCCACAGAGTGAGACTCTGAAAAAAAAAAAAGAAAAGAAAAGAAAAAATAAAGAAAGAGAAATGTGGTACTTTGTGTATGCTCTAACAAATAAAGCTTGCCTGAAGATTAGAGGGCAAAGCCAGCCACTAGTCAGCCACAGAGGTCAGGAAGTGATGGCACACACCTTTAATCCCAGCACTAGGGATGTTGAAACAGGAAGTGATATGGATGGGTGGAGCAAAGGAATATAAGGCAGGAGGAGACAGGAGCTCAGTCTTTTTGGGAGGAGTTGGTGAGGTAAGAAGTGGCTGTGGCTTGTTCCTTTGTCTCTCTGATTGTTCAGCATTTACCCTGACATCTGGCTCCAGATTTTTAATTATAATCAATTAGGATTCGTGCTACAGAGAAAGAGTGAGCAAGATTTAGCCATCACTCCAGCCATGGGCCACACTGCTCTTTCCAACTTTCCATTGCATAGCTCACAACACACTATTTTTATCCCCTCTCCAGATGACTTTTTTTAATTATCCTATTTTCTTCTCAGATACTTAGATTTCAAGGTTTAAGATAATTTTAAGGCCTTATGTTTCTTTTACTCCTATACTAAATTAGCTGAAAAGTCTACTAACTTTGCCACGAGACACCTCCAGCATCCTGTTTCCACTGCCTTAGTCCATACTCTCCCTGCCTCTGTTCTGGTCCACCGTGAATATTTCCTAACAGGTTTTTGTGCCTCCAGACTGTCTTCTACTCACAAGCAATAAATTAGTCTGGCTGGCAGCACAGTCCTGTAATCCCAGCTCCTTCGGAAGGAATAGGAGGATGACACTTTCAAGGCTTGCTTGGGCTACAGAGCAAGTTCAAGGCCAGTTTGGACTATTCACGGTAAATAAAAAGTTTAAAAAAGAAAAAAGGAGCTGGAGATAGAGCTCAATGGTAGAACACTTGCCCAGCAAACATGAGATCAAGTTCCATCCCCCAGTATGGGGAACTAGAGAAGGAGGCACTACAAACAGATTAATATCCCAAGAAGCACAGCTGAATACATGTGCTCCCAACCTACTTCAGCCAGAAGTCATTTTGGGATGTTCAGTCCCTTCTCTGTCTTAAATTTTTATTTATATGCATATGTTTGTGTTTATGTGAGTGTATACCACATGTATATTGGTACCCTAGGGGCCAGAAGAGAGTGTTCAGAGCCCCTGGAGCTGGATTTAACAGGCAAGTATTGGGAACCAAACTCAGGTCCTCTGGTAGAACAAAAATGCTCTTAACTGCTGAGCCCTCCATCTCTCTAGTCCATCAGCCTTATTTTCTGAGACAGGGCCTGTCACTGAAGCTTACCTTTTAGTTAAACTGGCTGGTCACCAAGCCCCTGGGATCTGCCTGTCTCTGCTCCTCAAATGCTGGGTTATAGATGTTGTCTTAAGAGTTTTATTGCTTTGAAGAGACACCATGACCACAGCAACTCTTATAAAGGAAAACATTCAACTGGGGCTGGGTACAGTTCAGAGGTTCAGTCCATTACAGCCATGGGAGGAAGCATGGTAGCATGCAGGCAGACATGGTGCTGGAGAGATGGCTGAGAGTTCTACATCTTGATCCACAGACAGCAGGAAGTGACAGTGAATGACACACTGGCGAGGCTTGAACTTCTGAGACCTCAAAAGTCCACCCCCTAGTGACATACCAACAAAGCCACACCTACTCCAACAAGACCTGCTGTGGGATGTCATTCTGTATGCTGTGAATATGTGTTGCTCTGATTGGTTGATAAATAAAATGCTGATTGGCCAGTAGCCAGGCAGGAAGTATAGGCAGGGCAAGCAGACGAGGAGAATTCTGGGAAGAGGAAGGGCTTGAGTCAGGAGTCCCCAGCCAGACACAGAGGAAGCAAGATAACAAGGCAGAACTGAGAAAAGGTACCAAGCCACGTGGCTAAACATAGATAAGAATTATGGGTTAATTTAAGTGTAAGAGCTAGTCAGTAATAAGCCTGAGCCAATGGCCAAGCAGTTATAATTAATATAAGCTTCTGAGTGATTATTTTATACGCGGGCCATAGAACTGCAGGGGCTTCGCAGGACTGGAGAAAACTTACAGCTACAAAGAACACACCTCCTAATAGTGCCGCTCCCTATGGGCTTACGGACTTTTATTCAAACCACCACAGATGTATACCACTGGCATGCCGAAGATCCCAATTCTGTCCCTCACACCTGTGCAGCAGGCACTTTACCCAGTGAACCATCTTCCCAAGCTCCTCATTTCCTTTCCCCCTCCCATTTTACTTATTGTGCACAGTCAACATAGAAGTCAGAAGACAACATGTAGAAACTGGCTCTCCCTTCTGCCACCTTTGTCCCAGGGACTGAACTTGGGCATCAGGCTTGGAGACATTGCCTTTACCCACTGAGCCGTTCGTCTACTTCCGTAATCCACTTTTGCATCAGTTTTTTTATATAATATTTTTTTAAATCTTATTTAGTTGCCAGGTGGTAGTGGCACATGTCTTTAATTCCAGCACTTGGGAGGCAGAGGCAGGTGGATCTCTGAGTTCAAGGTCAGCCTGGTCTACAGAGCTAGTTCCAGGACAACCAGGAACACACACACACACACACACACACACACACACACACTGGGGATATGTGGGGATGCTGTGAATGTATTGCTCTGACTGATTGATAAATAAAATGCTGATTGGCCAGGAGCCAGACAGGAAGTATAGTATAGGCGGGATAAGCAGAGAGGAGAATTCTGGGAACAGGAAGGCTGAGTCAGGAGTCACCAGCCAGACACAGAGGAAGCATGATGTACTGGTAAGCCACAAGCCACATGGCAACTTATAATTAATAGTAATGGGTTAATTTAAGATATAAGAACTGGATATCAAGAAGCCTGAGCCATTAGGCCAAACAGTTTAAATAATATAAGTGTCTGTGTGTTTATTTGGGTCTGAGTGGCTGTGGGCCCGGATGGGACTGGAGAAAACTCCAGCTACACACACACAAAAGCGGTCTCGAAAAACAACAAAAAAAGTATTTAGTTTATTTTATGTGTATGAGAGCTTTGCCTCATTTGTATGTCTATATACTATGTGTGGGCCTGGTGCCCACAGAGGTCTGGAGAGTGTTACATCCCCATCCCCAGTAGTTACAGACAGTCTGAAGTTACAGACAGTTGTAAGCCATAATGTGAGTGCTGGGAATCAAATTCTGGTTCTCTGCAAGAGCAAGAAGTTTCCTAACCAACAAGCCATCTCTCCAGCCCTGTCTGCACCAGCTCTCACCATGTACATCATGCTTCAGTTAAAGTAAGGCTGACTCAACTGCCTTTGTGCTTTTTCTTTATTGTTTCTTCTGCTTAGAAGGCTGCCCTGCATGTCCACTTTTTTCAGTTCTTCAGTACTCAGCTCTGAAATACCTCTTCCGTGATACTTTCCCTACTTCTGCCTCTCAGTATCTTCTATACTCACATAATGCCACACGCACCACAGCCTCGTTTAGCCAGCTGTGTACCTCATCTTTCCTAGCAGACTGAAGCTCTGTTCGAACTAAATCCTTCGGCATCTAGGACTTAAATTCGGGGTTTCCTAGAGATTAAATCAGCTGCCTGTGTTCTGAGTACTTAGTCACCTACTGTATGAAGCATCTACATGTATATACCTTCCTTAGTATTTTGAAGATTTGATGAAAAAAATCTATATTTACCTTGTTTAAACATGGTACAGTGAAAGAAGGCCTGAGTTTGATGATCTGTTCTGTCACTTAGCTGTGAGCCCTTTAAGCAAAACAATCTCTCAAAACCTCCATTTTCCTTTTTTGTTGTTGTTGTTTGTTTGTTTCTTGAGACAGGATCTCACTATATAGCCCTGGCTGTCCTAGAACTCACTATGTAGACCAGGCTGGCCTCAACCTCACAGATAACCATCTGTCTCTGCTTCCCGAGTGCTGGGATTAAAGATGTGCACTAACTACACTCAGCTAACCTCAGCTTTCCTATCAGTAAGATTAGGATAGAAAAGTACCTGCAGAGTAAGTGAATATGTACTTACCACCTCTAGCACCATGCTCAAGACCCTGGCTTTAATCCCAAACACTAGAACAAAACCTCTACCACATATTTGGCATGGAAACCCTATTTTCTTTTTTCTTTGGTTTTTCGAGACACAGTTTCTCTGTGTAGCCTTGGCTATCCTGGAACTAGCTCATTAGACCAGGCCTGCCTCTGCCTCCCGAGTGCTGATTTAACTAAAGACGTGTACCACCGCCCAGTGGAAACCCTATTTTCTAAAATGGACTGATACATTATAACCTACCCCACATCTTAACCTGTGACAATGACAATCCTCCTCACTGAGTGGTGGAGTTTTTATGCCCCCTCCTCTTGACACAAAGCAAACTTCTGTGACTATTTCAACCCAGGGAATACTGCAGAACTAACATTACGTAGCACCTAAGGTTTTGTTATAAAAATGCCAATGCACTTTCACCAATTTCCATGAGATGCTAGCACATCTACCACACACTGTGATTTAGGAAAGGTTACATGGGAAGGTCAAGTACAGATGGTCTAGGTCAGTCAAATAGGGTAAGATCCAGGTGGCAGCCACCATTAACATGTAACACTCAAGACATACATGTAAGGACTGTTTTTTAAGGAGGAGGAGGGGAGACAAAGTCTCAAACTGCTGGAGAAGATGGCTCAGGGGTTAGAGCACTGCTGTTCTTCCAGAGGCCCTATGTTTGATTCCCAGCACCTACACAGTGACTCACAACATCTGTGAGTCCAGTCCCTCAGGATCCAATGCCCTCTTCTGGCCTCTCTTGCACATGGTACATAAACATACATGGCCGGGCGGTGGTGGTGCACACCTTTAATCCCAGCACTCGGGAGGCAGAGCAGGGCAGATATCTGTGAGTTCAAGGCCAGCCTGGTCTACAGAGTGAGTTCCACAGTGAGCACCAAAACAACACAGAGAAACCTTGTCTCGGAAAAACAAAACAAAAACACATACATGCACATAAAACACCTATACATATAAAAAATTTTTTTATTTTAAAAGAAATACTTTTCGAAAGGGAAAAAGATGAGCACTGGCTGCTCTTCCAGAGGACCTGGGTTCAATTCCCAGCACCCACATGGCAGCTCACAATTGTCTGTATGTCACTTCAGTTCTAAGAGATGTGAGGCCCTCTTTTGGCCTCTGAGGACACCAGGCTCACATGGGGTGCATAGACATACATGTAGACAAAACACCCAAACACATAAAATAAAAATAATTTTAAAAAATTTTAAAGTTTTCACACCGTAGCCAGGGTGGCCTCACATTCACAGAAGTCCTGCCTCAGTTTCCCTAATACAGTGCTGGCAGTACACATGTGAGCTGCCACAGTGTGGCACTGAAAAGACCTTTTTCCTTTTGGTTTTTCAAGACAGGGTTACTCTATTTTACAGAGCCCTAACTATCCTGGAACTCAATTTGTAGATCAGGCTAGCCCACAACTCAAGAGATCCGCCTGCCTCTGCCTCCCGGATTAAAGGTTTACACCACCATGCCTGGCTGAAAAAACATTTGTTGACGTAATAAGTAAAGATAATGGATAAATGAGACCCCAAAGAATGGTAAACAGACAAAGGAGCTTAATACAAGCCATAGTGGATGAGTTATGTATATATAAACCACAGAGCAGAAGTCACTCTATTTAGGAAAACCAGGCAAAATATCTTGAGAGAAAGAAAGAGTTTGTTACCAAAGAAAAAAGCAGGATAGAGCCAAGGAATGGTGGCACATGTCTGTAATCACAGCACTTAGGAGGCAGCGGTAGGATGACAGACAGTTCAAAGCTGACTTGGGCTATATAGCAATTATTTTGGATTGCCATTGGGATGGCGGCCCACCATACCCCATGATCTGTGGCGGTCGGAGGACAACATACCCCATGATCTGTGGCGGTCGGAGGACAGCTCTGTAGTCAGCCCTCCCCTTCCACCTTTACACAGAACCAGACTCAGGTCATCAGGCTTGCACCTGCTGAGCCATCTCACCAGCCCATAGAGCAATCCGGAGGCCAGCCAGGACTACATGCAAGACTGCCTCAAAAAGGGGAAGGGAGAGAAAGGAAAGGGAGAAGGGGTGAAAGCAACACTGGACTTTACCCTTATTCTCAAGTCACACAAGTTAAGGATATTTGCCAATGGAACGCAAACATAAGAAGTGGGAAATGACCTGCTGTTTCCTGTCTTTAGAATGTTATCTAGAAGGCCCCACATTATTTTGTTAAGGGGAAGGGGACCTTCTTTGAGCCCCAATTGCAAATCATGTCTTTTCTAAGACTTCTTTTTATTATTGAGACTGGATCTTCCCTATGTTGTCCAGGCTCACCTGGAAATTTCTGGGTTCAAGCAATCCCCCTGCATCAGCCTCTGTGGTAGCTGGGAATACAGGCATGGGCCATCTCCTGTTTTAAGAATGAGGACTTTGGGTAATTAGTGCTTTCAATTTCGGTTTCCATGTTACTCTGGTTGAGAATCTATCCAATGAAAGCTAATCAATGAGTCAGAAGCTAATCTTCTAAAACATACATCATTAGAGAAAACCACAAATACAAAGTGGGGCTCAGGGAGGGCACACACCTGTGGTCCCGGTCCTCAGGATGCAGAAGCAAGAGGATCTTGTGTTCAAGGCCAGCCTGGGCTGTATGACAAGACCACATCTAAAACAAACAACAGTAAAACACGCATAAAGACAGACAGCCACAGTGAGAAGAACCTGCGGTTACTGTATCTGGGGGACAAGGGCTGGAGTCAGAAGTTCAAGGCCATTCTTAGCTGTATAGTTACTTTGAGGCCAACCTGGGCTACAGGAGACCCTTCTCAAACAAACCTCACAAATACAAAATACATAACACAAATGCTTTAAAATGCAGGAAATGTGGAACTGGGTGTGGTGGCTGTAATCTCGGCACTCAAGAAGCAGAGGCAGGGGATGTCTGTGAGCTTGAAGCTAGCCTAATCTACATAGCAACTTTCAGGCTAGCCAGAGTTACATAGAGATCCTGTTTCCCAAAAAGGGGCAGGAAGTAAAAATATGAAAACAATCGGAAAAGACACACAACGTTAGAAGACTCAGATAACAGTAACTGTGCCTACTGAAAAGAGGCTAATGTCCCATTTGTGAATGGTGATCATAAGGCAGTGAGCCTACATTTTCAAAAGAGGGATGATTTATTATATATGCAACATTCAAAAACAGTGCTGTCAGAACAGCTGATAAGCTGTACAGAAAACTTAGCCTCATTATTGGGTCAGATGCTACTCCTACAAGAACGCATCTCTACCACGTGGAGCACAACAATCCCAAAAGGCATTCAACCTTCCAGTTATCACTCACCTACTGTTGATCTAGGGAGAGAGGGGTAAGGTGGTGAACAAGACAAAGGCCCTACTTTTCAAGAGCTCACACTGGGAGCTGGGGTTACAAAGACACACTTTGTGGTTCAGTTCCTAGTCTGTCAGACTCCAAAGCCTGCACTTTATCTTTCAACCATGTCACTTCACATGGTGTGTGTGGGGTGGGGGTGGGGGTGGGGGGTGTTCCTCCCTGGAAGAAAAAGCCACACGTACAGGCTAATACTACTTCTAGATCAAGGTAAAGTTTCTCTTTGTTAGTGGTCCAGCATCTTTCCCCAGTTCTCAAGATTAAAGACTTTGATGCAAGCGTTTAACATAAGATACTGACAGTTTCCAACTTTTTTCTCCCTAGTCCCTAAACCCCTGAGGGCAAAACTTACAGAAGGTGGGATACACAGTAGCTATTCAGGACATGGCTGAATGAAGTTCATCAAGGTGAAAGCCAGACTGTAATACACTAAGGAGCAAATGAAAGAGGGATAGAATCTGCCCCCCATTGTTTTGAGACAAATTTTGTGTATCCCAGACTGATCCAAACTATCTATGGAGTTGAGGATGACTTTAAACTCTGGATCCCCCTGCCTCCACTGGGAATACGGAGAGGTACCACCATATCCAAGCACTTGGTACTGAAGATCAAACCCAGGGCTTCATGCATGTTAGACAAGCAACTTACAAACTGAGCTACATCCCCAGGCCCAGAATCTGCTTTTTAAGGACAAATATAGAAAGGAAAATGGGCCAGGTGTGGTGGCACACACTTTTAATCCCAGCACTCAGGAGGTAGAGGCAGGCAGATCTCTGTGAGTTCAAGGCCAGCCTGGGCTACAGAGCAAGTTTCAGGACAGCTAGAGCTACATAAAAGAGAGAATTCGTCTCCAAAAAAATATAAATAAATAAGTAAATAAAAGTGGGAGAAATTATAATTTCTGGGGGAACTACGACCACAGAAGTCATTTATATATGTAATGAGACGATTGAACTGGGAGTATAACTCAATGGTAGAGCTTGCCTAGCATATAAGAGTCCCTAGGTTTAATTCCAAGTGTCACATTAAAAAAATGAGCAAAGAGTTAAACATACTTGCTTTTGTTGCTGTTTTGCAGTGCTGGTATTGAACACAGTGCATACATACACAGTAGGCCCTGTACACAGCAGGTGAGTGCCCTATTATTAAGCCACATCCCCGGTACTTTGAATATACTTGCTGATAAGGAAATACCGAACACTGTCAGAAGAGCAGGAGTGCTGGGCACGGTGGTACACGTGTGTAATCCCAGCACTTGGAAAGTGCAGGCAGGAAGATCTTGTGGTCTAGGCTATTCAGCAAGCATATGGGGGAGGGGGAGATACTGGGGGTGTTAGAGCTAGATAAGTTGACTAGAAGTTGGCTTTGTCAGTGTTTGTGAGAAAAATCATTTAACCTCTAGGCCTAATTTACACATTTGTAAAACATAGTAACACCTACAATTGACTGTGACAATTACAGTGTTTATTAGGCAAAAGGGACTCAATAATTGCTTCCAACAGATTACTGTTGCAAGCAGTAGCCACACTCCTGTGTTCTAACTTCTCCAGACTAGCTGTCCTGTCCGGATTTCCTGTCCAAGTCCGCGTTACACGCAATGACAAGCAGGATCTTTCTTTCTTCTGTGTTCCACCCTTTGTGCTATTCCCACTTCCTTATGACAGCGTGAGCTCATGAATGGCTGCTGTGGAAAATTACTGCTGTGACCAGCTGAGTAACAGGCAGAGTCTGGAGAACACTCGGATCAAACTGATGTTAAGTCACCAAATCTACAAGATTTTGGACTTCTGCCAAAATCTTCATTGATAACAAAGAAGAGATAAAGTGAAAATACATGCACAGAACATTTGTGTGTGCGTGTGACTCTAAGCCAAGAAGATGCTCTTGCAGTCACTCCAGGCACAGTGTAACCAAAGAGATGGTCTCCTGAGTCACGTTCTCAGAATTTCCCTCACTTCTATGACATACTACCCCAGTTCGTTCTTCTATCAATGTGACGAGTCCCCAAATTCACAAGGAAAGGAGGTTGGTGTGTTTTTATGCAGCGCCAACCTTTGGTTCACAACCTTCTTTCTTTTGCTAGGAACTAACTCGAAGGTCTCATCATGGTAAACCAGGACTCTCCCTAAGCCACGTCCAGGACTCCCCACAGTCCTATTCATGTTTGTCCATGGGTCGTAGCCATCAACCCAAACACCTCCCCTCTCACACAGATCACACACATCTGTGGTTAAAAACGGACAGAAAGTTGGATGTGGTGATCCATGCTTGTAAGCCCAACATTTAGAAACAGGAGCAGGTCTACAACAGAAAGTTCCAGACTAGCTATCGACAAACAACAGCAGCAGCATTGGGGGCTGGAGCCACAGCTCTGTGGTAAAGAGTGAATACTGCTCCAGCAGAGAACCGGAATTTGGTTCCCAGAGCCCATAACAGTTTCACAGCTGACTACAGCTCTAGCTCCAGCAGATCTAAAGCCATCTTCTGACTTGTGCAGGTTCCTACCCTCCATGCATCTGTGAATACACACGTGTGTGCCGGCACACCACACACACACACACACACACACACACACACACACACATTAAATCTTAAAAGTTTAAGGCCGGGCGGTGGTGGCCCACGCCTTTAATCCCAGCACTTGGGAGGCAGAGCCAGGTCGATCTCTGTGAGTTCGAGGCCAGCCTGGTCTACCAAGTGAGCTCCAGGAAAGGCGCAAAGCTACACAGAGAAACCCTGTCTCAAAAAAACCAAAAAAAAAAAAAAAAAATCACAATTTGATTAGGATTATCAAAAACAACCACAAAGCAAGGCATCAACCTTTACTTAGAATCAACAGCAAATGCTCATGGAGAACAGAGAGAAATGAATCCGTGAAACACGGGTCACTAATGCGTGGAGTCCAGAGAGGACTGGAAGCTAACCAAAGGAGTGAGGGGGTAAGGAACCAGGAAATGCGTGTGCCTTTAAACTTACTCACCAGCACACTTAGAAAAGCCACAAATAAAAGAGATGACACTGAAAAGTAGTCCAGTTAAAAATCTGAATTTCAGGGCTTGAGAGTGCACGCCTTTAATCCCAGCACTTAGAAAAGCAGGCAGATTTCTGAGTTTGAGGCCAGCCTGGGCTACATAGGGACAAACTTGAATTTACCTAGAAAAATTTCTTTTAAGGGATTAAAAAAAAAACAACATTCTGGGTCATCTCTAAATATCCCACCCACCAAAACCAAACCCCACGGTGACCCATCCCAAATTTCATAGGCAACACGAGACTGGAAGCTTCGACACAATCTGTCACGGAAAAAGAAACTTCGAAGCGTCTGTATTTCCCAGGACTGCGTTACTGCCACATTACAGCAGTCGGATCCACACCGAAATCCCGGAGTAATTCCCAGAACTCCAACCGGAAGGAAGCACACAAGGCGCCCCTGCCTAAATGAATGTTCGCCTCAGTTTCCCCGATGCTCACCCAGGGCAGCGCGCTCAGACTCGGCCTAAGATGCTGAACCCGAGTCTTAGATGAAAACCCCCCGAGTGCGCTCGGAAAGGGCTGTCACCCGCCGAGAGGCCCGCGGCAGCCCCACTTCACCGACACAGTGCCCGCGGCGGGCGCAGTTTCTCCGGAGGGGGGTGGGTCTGTCACGCGCGTCCCGGGTCGCCGTGGGAGCAGCCGCGCCGCAGCAGCCCCGCCGCCCCCGCCCGGCTGCCCCGCCGCCTCCCCCTCAGCCCCCAGCGCTGCCCGCGGCCTCCACCCAAGGTACTGGGGAGCGTCCGCCTCGCGGGGAGGCGCGCGCCCCGCTCACCTGTCTCACGGCCACCTCAGCAGGTCCGACTCCCGGCTGGCTCCCAGTCAGCGCGCAGCGGACCCTCTGCGCACGCGCGGCCCGCAGAGCCGGCGGCCGCAGAGCATGCTGGGGGCTGTAGTTCCCCAGAGAGAGACTGGACCACTCCGTATTTCAGGCCTCCTTTTGGAGGAGGGGTCCACAGTGTGAGCAGGTCTGGGTTAGTTTCGGGCAGTCAGGATGGGGTCGGTGCACAAAGCTGGAGACCGGCTTTCTCTTTCAGGCTTACAGTCTCCAGACCAGCTTAATCTAGTTTTCCATCAGTCAGGCCCTAGGGGAAGAACTAATTGGTTGAGGTTATGACCAAGAAGGATGCAGTGCGTGGAGCCTGAG
The DNA here is from genome assembly GCF_004664715.2 of Peromyscus leucopus. Classification (NCBI taxonomy): domain Eukaryota; kingdom Metazoa; phylum Chordata; class Mammalia; order Rodentia; family Cricetidae; genus Peromyscus; species Peromyscus leucopus. The sequence goes on along the minus strand of NC_051080.1, from coordinate 37,902,374 downwards.
GGCCTGCTTTTAAGTCACTCAGTTAACGTCTAGCGTGTCCATGGGAACCCAGAATTTAAGGCTGCCGTGAGAACTCGATGTGTTTGGGAAACATTTAAACACAGTGCCAACGAACAATCCAGAAAGATGGCAACTGTTGCTGCCACTGCTGGCAAGCAATCTAGCTTGAAAAGATTGAAACATGCCCTTGCCTCTTTGCAGAAGGGCTATCAACAACTTCAACAGCCTTAAAGGGGCATCTCACCCAAATCTGAAAAGACCGCGTCTAAGCTGCTTTCTAACATGCACACCTCTTCTTAGTGTTGGTTTGCAGTTGTGCCCAGGTGGACGAAAGCAAAGCGTACCAAACACAAGGCAGGCTCCGTCATGACCTGACTGTACAATATCTGGCTTACAATAAGCACTTTGGCAGGTTTTTCACGTCTCTCAAGCACTAGAATGAGCTGAACACAGAGTGAATTCCCATTTGTTGTGAGAATTCCTTCCCCAGGAGACAAATATCTACTCACGCTTCATAAGGTCCCAATGACAGATCCAAGTACGATACCGCTGAAGTTCAACCCAGAGGGCCAAGGCGTCCATCAGACTTACAGATCACAGGTGATGGATTGCCTACAGGAGCGTGGGTGACCACAAAGCAGCCACACGGCCGTCTCCACCACGGCTGAGTGGATGTAGCTCCTCTCAACTTCCCTAAACCTGTATAATCCAGCACATCCTGAGACCCTGAGGCCGTGTGCAATTAGGGCAGATTGCCTCTAAATGGCTATGAGGAGCAGCTGTAATCTCAGGTGGGGGAAGTTACCCTCTTCGGCCCCTCCTTCTCAGAGGGATGCCAACAGTCTAAAAGCCCTACTATGAGGGCTGCATCCAAACGGGCATAGCTGATTTCATGATGGCGTTTTTTCTCAGAGGACTGTTGTATACCACCATTTGGAGAAGGACTGATCAGAACTGAGCTAGTAAGTGGAAAATCTGGACTCTGAATTGTCATCTAAGAAGTTCATTATCTTCTCGGCTGCAACACCCCTTCTAATTGTATGCACCACTCCCCCAACACACATGAAACATTTATAGATGCAGCTGGGCAGTGGTGGCGCACGCCTTTAATCCCAGCACTCGGGAAGCAGAGGCAGGCGGATCTCTGTGAGTTCGAGGTCTACACAGCTAGTTCCAGAACAGCTAGGGCTGTTACACAGAGAAACCCTGTCTCAAAAAAAACAAGCAAAAAGTGTATAGATGTATTTATTTTATGTGTGTTAGTGTTTTACCAGCATGTATGTGTATGTGTATGCCTGCTGCTTGGGGAGGTCAGAAAAAGGCATTGAATCCCTTAGAACTAGAGTATGGATGGTTCTGAATCACCACACGGGGGCAGGAATTGAACCCAGATCCTCTGCAAGAGCAACTAGTGCTCTTAGTTGCTGAGCCGTCTCTTCAGCCCTCAGTTTTTGTGTTTTAGACAAGGTCTCTCTGTGTAGCTTTGGCTGACCTCGAGTTTGCTGTGTAGACCAGGGTGACCTCAGACTCACAGATCGGCTTGCCTCTGACTTTCAAGTGCTGAGGTGTGCCACCATGTCTGGCTCATGAAACATTCCTTATTCCAAAATGCTGCATAAGAACTCTACAAATCTGTCTAGGCTACATTGATCGGAAATCAGGAAGAAAGAAAAATAAAACTGTTTAAAGCTCCTTGGATGTGAATGCTCAAGGCCAGGCCCCCCTCAATTCTGAAATGTCAAATGTGTGTGAGATGGGGACCCCCGTGTACTGACGTAATTCAGCCAAGCTGCACACGTGTGAGAAAAACAGCACCTGCCCCATGAAACAAAGTGGACAGGAGAAGTTTCACCAGCCAATACCAGAGTGGCAGAGAGTTCTCTGAATCAAAAAGTCGTTTCTGAGAGCTGACAGGAGCTGGGAATGGATAGCTTAAACTTTTAATCCCAGCACTTGGGAGGCAGAGGTAGGTGGATCTCTGAGTTTGAGGCCAGTTTGATCTACAGTTCCAGGACCACCAGGACTACACAGAGAAACCCTGTCTCAAAAAAGCTAAACCAAACCAAACAAAAAAAGTAATACTTATTTCTCCTAGGCTATCACAAACTAAATGAAACCATTTGTTTGTATTGAGACAGAACTTGAATATGCAGCCCAGGCTGTTGTTGAATTCATGACTCTCCTGCCTCAACACTCCCAAGTGCTGGGATCACAAGCCAAGCTAGAAAGGAATGTAGAGTGTGCATTTGAGTGTGTGTGTGTGTGTGTGTGTGTGTGTGTGTGTGTTCCCTCCCACACACCCCTCTCCCCTCACCCAGGTCTCACCCAAGCTGGCCTCAAACTGTCTATGTAGCCAAGGATGAACTTCAATTTCTGATCCCCCTCTCCTGTATGCAGAGATCGTTCATAGGTTGGTGTCACTATGGTTTGTGAAATGAACTTTTTTTTTATGTGCATTGATGTTTTGCTGCATTTATGTCTGTGTGAGGGTGTCAGAAGCCCTGGAACTGAAGTTACAGACAGTTGTGAGTTGTCATGTGGGTGCTGGGAATTGAACCCGGGTCTTCTGGAAGAGCAGCTGGTGCTCTTAACAGATGAGTCATCTCTCCAGCCCCCAAAGTCTGTTATTCTCTTTTCAACCTTGGGGGGAAAGTGAGCAACTCATTTATCTAATGAACTATAGGCTAAACTCTTGCCTAAACCTTGTTTGGATTTTTGCATTACATTTCAGACCTATTTACCTATACTCTTATAAACAGCACTATCCCAATTAGAACATTTTAAAGACAGCTGTCTTATTAAAATTTAAAACCATGGAAGAGGTATTACAGTCAGAAGTTCAAAAGACCATTTCCCAGTGCCCTCAAGCCATGGCAGTGACAGGGGACAACATCAGAGGATGGAAACTGCCTGGTGGCCTTTATGGAGCATCCCTTCCCCCAGACTCACACTTAATCTAATATTGGAGACGACCATGTATTTCTCAGGATTCCCTTGTGAGGATTAAGAGTGAAGAATTCCTAAGAAGTTCTTAAATCCTCATGTAACTGTTTGTCCTAGTCTCCTCGTCTTCTGACGGCCTTGAAATTCTAGCCAGAAATGTAGCTCAATGTAGTTTCTGGAGGTAGGACTTTTATTTCCCATTTATGCATTTATAATTTATTTTAGTGTTTGTTGTAGAGGTCACGTGCCATGGCATGCCCATAGAAGTCAGAGGACAACTTGCCTGAGTCTTATCTTCTTCCACCATGTGAATTCTAGAAATCAAACTCACCATCAAGCTTGGCAGCAAGATCCTCTGTCCACGGAGCCATCTCACTGGCCTCTTGGGTTTCGGGACAGATTCTCCTGTATCCCAGGCAGGCTTTGAACTCCTGATTCTCCTGCCTCTACCTCCCAAGTGTTTGGATTTCAGGTGTATACCACCCTACCCAGCTAGAGTTAGAACTTTTCCTGAGGCAAATTACCATCCACTCACCACTAAACCTTTTTCTTCACAAAATTGACTTAGCAGCCTTTTTTTTTTTTTTTTTTTTTTACTTTTTTTCTTTTTGAGCTGAGGATCAAACCCAGGTCCTTGTGCTTGCTAGGCAAGCGCTCTACCACTGAGCTAAATCCCCAACTCCAACTTAGCAGCCTTTAATCCCAGCACTAGGCACTCAGGAAGTAGGGCCAGGTGGATCTCCGTGAGTTTGAGGCCAGCCTGGTTTACCAGGGAGTTCAGACAGCCAGAGCTACAAAGTGAGACCTGAGACCCTGTTTTTTTTTTTTTTTTTTTTTTTTTTTTTTTTTTTTTTTTTTTTTTTTTTTTTTTTAATTTATTTATTTATTTTTTTAAAGCTGGCTTATCAGAACTTCTCTGTACATGGCACTTACAAGGTGATATGTCACACAAGAACCCCAGCAGAGAAACCAAATTTTAATTGGTGTCTACAGTCAGAACTCGCTGAACTTGCAAGGTAAAAGTGCCCATCCATTGGACTCCATCTGCAGTAAAGGTCAAATCTTATATGTAATATACGTGAATTCCAGTGTTTTCAAACATATGCTATAATGGCTGCTGTGGAATGCTGTTCTTTATGAGAGCAGCCGTGGCGACCCTCACAGTCAGACCTGTTGATTCTCCCTCATACAAGTGTTGGGCAGGGAGGGGCATTCGACCCTCACCTGAGATTCTGGCTACCCTCCTGCCTCCTCTCCCCAGACTTCAAATAGACTTAAAACTTCATACATAATTCTACCCCAGCTTCATATAGACTTAAAAGGAACATATGACAATTGGAAGATTTCCTGAAGTGGGTGCCCCATCTCTCCAGCCATGGGAAGTTGACATGCCTGAGGTCACCAGAGTTTTCAATGATGTGGTCATTTTGGGGTCACCCACGCTCCTAGAAGTAAGCCAGTAAACTTGAAGGTTCACCAAGCTGGACTTAGGTAGGATTGTGTCTTTGGTCTGTTGTGGGCAGGTGTCTTATCTGGAGTAGATGTTTGCTCACGACTCCCTAGAAAAAGTTAACATAACAATGACTAAATGCGTGTGGTGGTTTGAAAGAAAATAACCCCCAAAAGGGTGGCACTATTAGGAGGTGTGGCCTTGTGGGAGGAAGTGTGTCACAATGGGGGCGGGCTTTGAGTTCTCCTAGGCTCAAGTTGCTTCCAGTGTCACAGACCACTTCCTGTTGCCTGCAAGATGTAGGACTCTCAGCTACTTCTCCAGCACCATGTCTGCCTGCACGCCACCATGTCCCACCGTGACAATGGACTGAACCTCTGAAAATGTGAGCCACCCCAATTAAATGTTTTTCCTTCATAGGAGTCACTGTGGTCACAGTATCTCTTCACAGCAATAGAAACCCCAACTAAGACAAAAATGTAATTTCTCTTCCAGATGGAATTCTGACACAGAAAAAGGCCATTAGCTAAGAACGAAAGACATCAGTTAATAAGAACCTATCAGTACTGGTTAATTTTGGCAACTGTATCACGCAACTCTGCCAACCAGGTTGCCTGAGTAGACTGCAGGGGAATGACTTTTTGATGGGAATCCCATGGAGACCAGGACCTCCCGCCACTGCCTCCCACGTGCTGAAGTTGTAGCTGTACTACCATGCAACTCGAAACCACTCTAAAATTAAGTTTATTGAAACAAAAATTACACATGGTTTGCACATATGCTGATGCTCAGCTATATATCCCCTGCTCTCCTGACTTAACTGTTGCTTGATTGGCAGATTGAGACAAGGTCTATGTGGACTTCCAACTCAAGAGTTCTGTTTTACCGACATACCTGGCTAGCTTAAAATTTACCTTTTCCTCTTTACCTATGCATCGTTTATGTATTCACACAAGGTCTTGTGTAATCCAGACTGGCCAGGGACTTGCTATGTAGCAGAGACTACCCTTAAACTCTGGATCCTCCCGCCTCCACGTCCCAAGTGCTTGGACTACAGACATGTACCACATACTGCCCCATTTAAAATTGCTCATTAGTTCTCTGAGCTTTGTATGTGTTTGATCATGGCCCCCAGCTCTTCTCAGATCCACCCTGCCCTCCCTACTCATCCGAATTTGTGTCTTTTTCAGTCCTTTGTAACCAATTTCAATTTGTGCTGCCCAAATATTCTTAGCTGTATCATTATTATTATTATTGGGGCAGGGTTTCACTATGTAGCCGTGGCTGCCAGGAACTCTGAGTGCCAGGATTAAAGGCGTGCGCCACCAGCCCCGTCCCACCTGCTTTTTATATTGATCGACCCACAGATCTCTATGTCAAGTCTCTTCACAGCAGGCAAACCACACTCAGCCTTGCTTCCCCACTGATCACACTGAAAGGCTGGTGAGCCTGTGGAGCTTGGGCAGAAAGAAATGTGATTTCTTTTTGAAATTTATTTTCATCTTGTGTGTATGTAATGTGTGGTGATGGGCATGTGTGTGCAGGTGTAAGCATCTATGTATGCACGTGGGAAGCTAGAAGAGGATATCCTGTGTCTTGATTTATTCTCACTCTATTCCCCTGGGACAGGTCTCTCACTGAACCCATGGATCCTCCTGTCTCTGTTCCCCACAGTGCTGGGATTACAAGCGCATGTGACCACAGGGGTATTGTCTGGGCAGTGGTGGCACATGGCTTTAATTCCAGCACTTGGAAGGTAGAGGCAGGCGGATCTCTGAGTTAGAGGCCAGCCTGGTCTACAGAGCGAGTTCCAGGAGAGCCAGGACTTCACAGAGAAACTGTCTCAAAAAACAAAACTAAACTAAAAAGTGGGTACTGGGATCTGAACCTGGGTCCAGATGCTTGAACAGCAAGTGCTTTTACCCCTAGTCATCTCTCCAGCCCCAGGACATGGTGTTTTCTGGATATCTTCTGTGACAGATCCCTTTGCACAGTCCCAGCTCACTTGACCCCTGCAGACCTTCACGATTTATGCCAGTCTAGACCCTGCTATTGCGTTTCCACTTAAGAATATATTTGCAAGTAACAGAGATGAGACTTGATATCAGCAGAAGAGGACGGCAAGTGCCCAGCTGTTTGCAGCTGGACAGGAAGCCTGTCATCCTGTGATCTGCCCAAGCCCTGGTGTCCATTGTGATTCTGATTGGGATTTTCGACACTAGCTGATCGTAAATCCAATTTTAGAGAAAGTACAAGTTTCTCCCTTCCAGCAAACCTGCAGCTCCAATCAGATGCCACAGGGGAAACAGACTGATTGCATTTAAGAGTCTAATCACAAGTGTGTAAATATAGGGAACAAAAGAGGAAAGTAACACACAAACCCACCCGTTCAAAGTACTCAAGAGAAACAGGCCAAACCAGCCGTCACCACACAGGTCTAACTGAGCTAGCCTATCTTGTTTCCATATCTTCTGTGAAGAAATTAACTAAAATCCCTGGTATTTAATGTCTCCAGTGTGCCTGATGTGACACTGAGAGAGGCTGTTAACTTGGAGCAGCTTTCAGAATGGCCAGTGCTCAGAGCAGAGCTCAGCAATTCACTTCTCCGTGCTAGACGCAGCAACCTCAAACAGTACAGGGGATTCAACGTGGGCCTCCAGTTTGTCCTCTCTTACCGACTATAAGCCTAATCACTCAAAATCTCTCTTTGAGACAGGGCCTTCATGTAATCCTGGGTGTCCTGGAATCACTATGTAGACCAGGCTGGCCTTTAATTTACAGAGATCTATCCACTTCTCCCTCCCTAGTTCTGGGTTAAAGACATGCTGCTACCATGGCTGGTCCCCTAATCTTTTTTTAAATTATATTTTACCTATTTTTGTGCTGTGATGTGTGTATATATGTGCATGTGTGACGAGGCACGAATGTGGGGGTCCAAGCCTTCTTCCATGTGGTCTTGGGGATCAAACTTAAGCTGTCAAACTTGGTAGCAAGTTCCTTCACCCCTGAGCTATTTCACGTGCCCCCGACTCCTTTTTGAGACAAAGTCCCTTGTATCACAGACTGACTGTCAGGACTGCAGATGTGTACCACCATGCCCAGTCTATGCTGTGTTGAGGATCAAACCAGGGCTTCTGGCATGCTAGACAAGCACTCAGTCAGCCAACTGCGTGACATCCTGTCATCTTTTGTCTCTTTGCTAGGTTACGCAGGCTGGCTTTAACTTGCCCTGTAGCCCAAGCAGGCTGTGAAGTTCCATCTTCTGCGAAGCTCAACTGCAGACCTCCTTCAGTACCTTTTCAAGAGGAAGCCCTGCGTGGTAATGTCCACAAGTAGTCCAACTACTGAGGAAGCTGGGTCAGGATTACTTGAGCATTAGACTTGGAGACCTGCCGGGGCGACAGCGAGACCTTCAAGAGGGAGAATTCGGAGTAAAAGGAAGCCGCAGCTGTGGTGTTCAATAGGTTCACAAATGCATTTTTCGGGGCCATGCAGATAGAGGGCTTATTTGGCAGTTCTTAGCATACAAACACAAGGACCTGAGTTTGAGCCCACAAACCCACCAAAAAAGACAAGCACGGTGTTGGTTCCTATCATCCAGTGCTGGGGAGAAGGCATACGGAGGGGGACCCTTGGGCTTGTTGGGCAGACAGTCACTCTAGCCCGATCAGTGAGCTCAAGGTTCAGTCAGACTCTGTCTCAAAAAGCACAATGGAAAGCCAGGGTGACAGCCTAGTAGCTAAAGTACTTACGACGCTGTTGGGGACACAGAGGTCCTTGTACTCACAGATAAGCACTGGGGAAACCAGGAATGTTAAACACACAGGTTGTCTCTTTGAAAGAAGATGTATAACCAGTTTTCTGCCCTCAAGAATGGGAATGGACATGGCTAATTATAGACTGTGACCTTGGCAATGTGGTACAGCCAGGCCACAGCTGGCTCCCCAGACTTACGTTTATCTCAGTCATCCTCCCCAGACCCTTATCTTGAGCACTGTTCTTCAGTCAATATATAGCACCCATCTATATGGGAGAAGTCACATGTACTTTACAAATAGGACCAGAGGTGGTTTACAGCCTGGTGACCTTTGCTCTATTTGTATGACTAAGACCATAGCAGATCCTCCCCCAGACCCTTAAGATGTCACGTGTAGTTAATATACAGAACCTGTCTTTAAGGACGAGGTCACATGTACTTTACAGAGTTTTGATGTAGCCATGCTTTAAGCTTTATTGTGCACACGGGACTGAGTTATCACCAGGAAACTTTTCCAAATTGTGCTGTACTTAAATATGCCTAAAATAAATTGCCCAGTGTCAAGACTCGTGAAGTTTGAACCGGATTTCCTTCTTGCCTCTCACAGAACGTCACTCTGCTGGCCATGATGCTTGCAGACACTCCCACACTATGCAAGCATGAGGACCTGAATTTGGACCCTCGGCACTCACAAAAAAGCCAGGCACAGCAGTGTGTACCCGGGAATGCCAGGACCAGGGGAGACAGACACGGGCAGATCCTGGGGACTAGCTAGATAGTCAATCTAGTGGAAACGTAGGTGTTGGGTTCATTAAGACCCTGTCTCAAAAACAAGGTGGAGAGAGAGAAAGATGCCCAGTGTCACTCGCTGACCTGACACACGTACACAGCCCCACACCCAGCACACAAACAAATGCATTTTCCTGGGAGAGCAGAGCATGACTGTGGCTCATGCCTGTTGCTCCTGAGCTGTATGGAGACGTCGGTTGGTTTGAAGCTGTCCTTTCCTTCCCAATAGATGCTCTTCACTTCTGGCTTTTGTTGCAGGGGACCAAGTCCAGGGCCCTGTGCATACGAAGCTAACATGGACACTGAGTTACCCCAACCAATTTCTGGCTCCATTTTTTTAAAACCACTGTCTCAATCTGTACATTATATGGCCTGGAACTGTCCCATGGCAATCCTCCTGCCTCAGCCTCCCAGGGGCTGGGCTAACAAGGCTGAGTCAGCAATCCAGATTCTGGATACTTGTGAGCACCGATGGAGTGGCCCAGACTTCCCTCCTTCAAACACTCCTGACAAGGTTGTCTTCCAGCTCCTTCCTGGACAGTTGCCGGGGTTGTGGGCCACCTCAGATAGGTGACAAGAAATACGGACCTCAGTTGTTTTTGCTGGACAACAGACCACGATACCATCCTTCTACTAATAGTATTTAAAGTGCTGATGAGCGTGTGCGTGTGCGTGTGTGCGCCTGCCATCCCCACGCCCTAGAGGCTGAGGCACAAACTCACGATTTCAAGGCTATAAAAAGGCCTGGAGATGCCCACCTACACTAAATCCAGAACTCCAGCACTCCTCCCAGGATGCTGGGGTCTGTAGAGGCGGAACGTTTCTCTTTGGACATATCCAAGACTGAACATAACACGGAGTCTGGATTAGTATCTGGTGACCTTTCTGGACACCATTACCACAATGTATCCCAAAACTTAGTTCTGGTTCTTACTGAGTTTAAGGTCGACTTGTTTACATTTACCTTGCTAGATGAAATATCAGTTATTACCAAGCTGGTTAATTCACCTAGTTTCTGTCCATTAAAAGTCTGATGAATAAAATCTTCATGTCTGTCTTGTAGGCAGGGTTTCTCTATGTAGCCTGGCCTGGCCTGACACTCACTGTGTAAAGCAGGCTGACTAGCTGGGCCAACTTTCCAGCCCTTTGTTTTCATCTATACCAAAAGATGCAGCCCGAGGCAAGGCTACATCCAGTGTTCCCCTTCCAGCTGGGCAATTCATAACTCAACCTTTGACGAGCTTGGCTAACCCAATACCAATCTACTTAACAAAGATCAAAGACTGGCAGATGCCATGATGTAATCTATTTACCCAGTGAGCATTTCCCTGATAAGCAAGCCTCTCCAAAAGATGAAATAGCCACAACCTGAGCTAAAGGGACCCAACAACACTCACTCTTTTTTGCTCTTTAGCTACAAACTTCAGTACTTAATCTAGGCAAAAAGAACCTTAATCAAGGTCTGATGATTCTGAATCACTGGATCCAGGTGATCTTTCAACTTCAACCCATTTTTCACGGGGACCAGGAATTTCTTACTACTTTACAATCCAGGACTACAGAAAAGTCTAGTTGAGTGTGTGGCAAAGTCTGCATAGGACTCTACTGTAAACTACACTAGACATTTGACTGCATTACTAAAGGGTTTCTGGTAGGCAATCTTCTCAGATCCAATGCTACTGTCAGTGTTATGAACATGTAACAATGTTTGATAGGTGAACTGAACTCATTTTTTAACTTATAAAGGTTTATAGGGACACAGTCTCACTCTAAGTCAGGAAACTCTGCGGACTTGAGGCAACTGGAAAGCATGCAAGGATGAGCTACATTATTCTGCTGGATTATGTTGCTGTAAAGAATGAAGAAAACAGCCAGGCATGGTGGTGCACACCTTTAATCCCACTACTTGGGAGACAGAGACAGGTGGATCTCTGTGAGTTCCAGGCCAGCCAGGGATACATAGTGAGACTCTGTCTCAAAAACAGAAGACAAACAAGAATATAAGTCTCTCTATCATGAACTCTAGGCAACAAAATTTAATGTATTTTTGTTGTTGTTGTTTTTGAGACAAGGTTTTCTCTGTGTAGACCAGGCTAGCCTTGAACTCACAGAGATCCATCTGCCTCTGCTTCCTGAGTGCTGGGATCCAAAGTGTGGACCACCATTGTCCTGCTCTCAATGTACATCCTTGAGGCACTGCAGAACTAATTTCTCAACAGTATAATTAGCAACCTCTCAGTGATTTCTCACTTCCCGTCTGCTCTACAGACTTAGCTCTGCTTTCACCTCCATCACACTGCCATAGGGTTTTAGGAGGGGATACACCTCCTCTTCTAGGAATCTGTGGACCTGCCAGGAGCAAACACAAGACAGAAGGAAATGTTAGTGTCCTCTCAAACCAGCTCTAGCACTGAGACCCAGCACGCTAAAGCTTCCTCCACTGAGCATGTGCTGTCCTCCAGTGCCCATTAGCTCCGTCCCAGACACAAACATGTCAACCCGGCACATCCACGAAGACCATCACACCAGAGGCCGGTTCACCCAGGCCTCCTCAGTGCTCTAAAGTCTGCGAGGCACCACACTGCAATCAGACTTCTCCATCCTCGCCCTAGTCCCATCTGACCAGTTTCCACGGGATTAACTCTCCTCCCCTTTTCTGTACTGATGACCACTGCCTTCGCTCAAAGTCCTCATGATCTTTATTTTTACTTAATCACGTCTCTGTGTGTATCTGCATGTGTACGTGGCTGCCAGTGGAGGCTAGAAGAATGCAGTGAATCCTCCGAAGCTGGAGCTGGAAAGAATTTGGGCTTTTGGTGGCATGAGTCCTTGTGCCCTAAACATGTTCCTTGCAAACAAAAGCACAGTTCTGATCTTTGAGAAAAACAAAACAAAACTAACTCTTCATTTCAAACGGCTGAATGCTAGTGTCCTACTGATGACAGAATTCTGAGATCCTTGGGGGTGAAGGGTCTCTACTTTCTGGTTTGTTTGTTTTGAGACAGGGTCTCTCTATACATCTGTGCAACCCTCGGAGTGCCCAGAACTCACCATGTGACCCAGGCTGGAGTTAAAGGCCCATGGTACCACGGTCAACCTCCACTACACTTTCCAGCCTCTCTGGGTAACCCTCTCACATTCCTCCCACAGCCCCAGAGGGCCAGGCTCTGCAATCAGCACCGCAGAGACAGTCCTCCTGAGGGTGTCCTGTTGGACAGTTACCTGCTGGGGCGCCCGGCCAGTGAAAGAAGAGGGGTCCAACAGATGCTCCAACTGTGAGTGGATGGGGCTGAAGTAGGCGTCTGCCCGGATGCGCTCTATGAGGTCATTGTCACCCCCTTCCTGCTTAACCACGGCAGCTGCCTGCTGGGAAAGCACTCTGATCTTCTCATGACAATCCTGGGGAGAGCGAGGTGGTGTTAGCACATCATAGCCAGGTGCTTACACAGTCATCAGGCATTTCACAACAGAACCCGTCCCGCTGAGGTGGCTCTTCTAGAATGATCTCCACGATCTCTACTCTGACCACAGCTTAGAGACACTGAGATGGGCGTTCCTCCTTCCCAACCTTATGAACCACTGGTTCTTGCTTCCTCCTCACTTCCAACAGAGATTCAGACCCAATGACAACAACCTTTTCTATGCTGGGGGGTTGGGGGGGACAGGGGACAGTCTCTACGTAGCCCTGAACTCTCAGAGATCCACCTGCCTCTGCATCCTGAGTGCTGGGATTAAAGGTGTGCGCCGCTGTGCCCAGTGTGACTCACTACAACATACCTGTCGGCTGCCCCCAGCTTTGACCATTGCCATGATGATGTTCTCTGTGGCCATGAAAGGCAGCTCTTGCCGAATGCGCCGTTCAATTACCTAGAAGGGCCAAGACAGATGCCTCAACATTACGAAGCCACGCAGTATACCCAGTAGGTCAGGAAAATGCACAGTAGGGCTATGAACTGCCACTATTTACAGGGATGGGTGATGTGATGCTTTATTCAGGGCCATGTTTCTCAATTTTCTTATAAATCCAGATATCTTCTCTCCCCTCCTTCCTTAAAAAAGTCTTTAAACTTTCAGAAGCAGCTTCACGGGAACAATCCTTAAAACTACCAATCTGGCTGGCGAGCTGGCTCAGCACTTAGTACTTCTTGCTCCTGCACAGGGCCTGAGCTTGGCTCCCAGCAGTGACATGGCTGCTCACAGTCACCTGTAACTCCATTCCTAAGGGATCTGTCACCTTCTTCTGGTTCTTCATGGGTACTATGCATACATGATACACACACATACATGCACACGAATATTCATACACATCAAATACCCTCCACTTGTTAAATTTCAATGCTCCACTTCAGTGAGAACACGATGGAGGAGACTCCATCTGGTTCAGGGGCCTAAAACAAAGCAAATGGCCAGGTGTGGTGCTGCATGCCTTTAACCCCAGCATTCCAGGAGGCAAAGGCAGGACACTCTATGTGAGTTTGAGGCCAACCTGGTCTACACGGTGAGCCCCAGTCAGCAATGGCTACTACACAGAGAGACCCTGACTCAAATGATAAAAGTCAACCAACCACAACAAAAAACCCACTCACCAAACAACAATAACAACAAGGCACCTGGTGCTCTCTGCCCGGCTCCCTGAGCTGCTCACAGGTCAAGACAATTCAGTGTTTTTCTCGGTCTGTATGCACGTCTACAAATTACACAGATCTGGTTCCCTATACCATCTTGGAGTCAAGGATGAGGTCCAGTAGAAGAGCTCTCCGAGCCAACCCACAGCACCCGATACACTCACTCCAGAGCACTCCCCTTCCCATATCCAGAGGCCTCTTACTTTGGGGTACACCACCAATCCTTCAGAAATGTTCTGCAGGGTATTTAATACAGTATCTGCAGTGAGAAATGCTTCAGCCAAACAGATGCGTCTACAAAACAAATGCATTCAGTTAATCAAATGTCAGAGACACACAAGGCGTCTCTATTGACTTCTCACGCCTTACATACTCTGGGCAGTTTCCTTCAGTCTCATGATGCCGCTCACCCCAATGTCCTCACAACCCTCTTATCGTCGGTCACTTCTGGTCCATACTGCCTGCCCAAGCAGCAGACCTTCCACTAAGTCTACCTCAAACTCCAGCATGCATCCAGCCATCCCCTCACTGTCTCTTGCAAACTACTACCAACCTGCTCTCCTCTCCTCTGCAGTGGCTCCTGTCCCGGCAGATGTCAGGAGTACCCCACTCCCGACCAAGTTCTCCAGTCAGCCACCGAGGCTGGCCAGACGGCTGACTCTCCTCGCATCCTTCCTTCCCATCTACATGAGCACTGGGCCCAGGCGGGCTTGGACTGCTGAAGTGGTCTAACTTGTCCCTGCCCCCTGCACACACGACTCCCTAAATGGTGCGGGGAATCTCAGCAGGCCATCTGAATTAGGTCTTACCTTCTGCCCCAGCCTTCTGCATCAGGGCTTCACAACCACAGCTTCCTTTACACAGATCAATGTTTGGAAAAATAAACTGCTTCAGCAGTCACTTTCTTTTGTTCTCCAAATAACACAGTAACAACTGTTTACCCAGGAGTTACACAGTATCGGGTATGATGTGCAATCTACACATTATTTAAAGTATACAGGAGACGGCTTAACAGTTAAGAGTGCTTGTTGCTCTTATAAGAACCTGGGTTCAAGCCGGGCGGTGGTGGTGCAGCCTTTAATCCCAGCACTCGGGAGGCAGAGCTAGGCAGATCTTTGTGAGTTTGAGGCCAGTCTGGTCTATAGAGTGAGATCCAGGAAAGGCACAAAGCTACACAGAGAAACCGTCTCAAAAAAAAAGAACCTGGGTTCAGTTCCCAGCACCCACATGGCCAGCTTCCAACCATACGTAACTCCAGCTCAGGGAATCCAATACCCTCTTCTGGCATACCAGGCATGCATGGGACACACACAGACATACACATGTAGGCAATACTCATACACATAAAATATCCTAAATTTAAAAAATATAAAACAAACAGGTGTTCACAGCAAAAGCTAGACCCCTTTGGGGCCTTTAGACTCTCCATAGACTAGCTGCTACCTGTGTTCATACTTTAGCCAGAAGGGCTCCATTCGCCAACTCGGTAGCTCCATATGGGCTCCTGCCTCTTCTTTGTGTGTGCGCCTGACCATCCTTTAAGTGTCTATGTTTCCTTTCCTTTGAGACAGGGTCTCTAGGCCAGGGTGTTGACTCCCTATGAAGATGACCTTGAACTTCTAATGCTCTTGCCTCCAACCCTGTCCCCACTGAGAGCTGGAATTACAGCGTGCACCACCATGTCTGGTTTTAGGTAGTACTGGGGATCGAACCCTGGGCTTCGTGAATACTAGGCAAGCATTCTACCAAACGAGCTACATCTTAACCTTCCTTCCTCCGTCGGGAAGGCTGTCCGGACTCTTCAGTCACTGCACTAGGGGCAGCGCCAAGCACACTGCTCCCGTCAAAGCTTCTTGAGGGGAGGGAGAAAGCAGACATGTTCACACACGCCTCTTGGCTCCCTTCCTTTAGTCCCCTCCCGCGGAGCCGCGTGTGCTGTCCCCATCACTGACCGGTTGGCACTGTCATCCAGTGTGCGTTCAAACCACTGCACCGAAGCTGTCTGCAGTGGATCCATGACAAGGGCCATCAGGTGGCGGGCCAGGCTGCAGCAACGTTCAGAGCGCATGGGGTTCCGCTTGTACGGCATGGCACTGGAGCCTGCCCACAGAAGAGGACAGGATGCAAAGGCGGAAAGGCTTCTAGGGACAGCAAGTGCACAGCATCTGCTGGGTGCACGCTGCAGTCACGGAGCTGTCCACGCGCCTCACCAGCAGCCAGCAAGCAGCCTCTCCTTTACACTCACCAATCTGCTGTGTCTCAAAGGGCTCCTCCATCTCCTTCAGGTTCGCCAGGAGGCGTATGTCAGTGCAAATCTGTGGAGGCAGACCAGGCCTTGCTACACAGGGGACCCGGGGCCAGCTAGGTGCACACCGGTGACAAGCTCTTATTTTTTTATTTTTTTGAGACAGGGTTTCTCTGTGTAGAACAGGCTGTCCTGGAACTCACTCTGTAGACCAGGCTGGCCTGGAACTCAATGAGATCTGCCTGCCTCTGCCTCCCGGGTGCTGGGACTGAAGGCATGCGCCACCACAGCCGGGCAGGTGATAAACTCTTAGTGTGTGCTGTTGCCAAGTTCAAGGCCAGCCCTACCCACCTAGGAGCTCCTGGAGTTTCTGCTCAGGCTCCTCTCTGCTCCTGAAAAGCTGAGTTGACAAATGCAAAGGGCATAGACTAGGGAGGTGGCTCTGCAGCGAACCCATGCCTGGGATGCACAGGGCCTGGGATCCTGAGCACCACAGAACAGCAACAGAAACATTCTTAATCAAAAAACTGCTTAAGGTATCAGGAAGCCGAGTGTGGCGGTGTGTGCCTATGATCTTAGCAGCTGGGTCCAGTCTGAGGCTAGCCTGGGCTACACAGCAAAACCCTGTCTTGTGAGTGCAAAAGAGAAAGAGACAGAGACAGGTCATGTAAAGACAATACGGTTATCTTTCCCTCTAAGACAGGGTCCTCATGCGGCTCAGGATGGTTTTCAGTTTGTTATGTAGCCAAAGAGACCCTGAACCAGTTCTGCCTCTCCTGTTGACATGACGGGATTACAAGCACAGGCCACTGTCTTTGGCTGAGGAATTTCAACTGTAATGTATTCTTAGACAGATAGACATGGTGTAGATGTAGAAGTAACGTCTTTCTCTTTGGCACACTTCACTTTAAAGGCTTTCCTTATAGGTCTCAGATTATTATGACTAATGTACTGAGATGCAGTTAACTGAAAGCCCGGGCCGCTCTGCTCTGTCACACGCCCCCCCCCCCCCCCCGCCCCCCAGCTGCCGCCATTACCTTGTGTATGGACGCCCCTAAGCTGGCCAGCACTGACAGCACTTCAATGTCCACTTTCCGTGTATAGGTCTGTCCTGTGATGATGAAAGCTCTGGAAGTAAACAGAAAAGAGATCTATTTTAAAATATGTGACTGTCACCAGGCAGTGGTGGCACATGCCTTTAATCCCAGCACTCGAGAGGCAGAGCCAGGTGGATCTCTGTGTTTGAGGCCAGCCTGGTCTACAGAGCAAGTAACAGGACAGCCAAGGGTACACAGAGAAACCTTGTCTCAAAAAAAAAAAAAAAGTGACAAATATAGACAAACCAAAAACAATCCTAAGTGATGGCGTGGCCTCCTGGGATGCTCAGTTATGCTGAACTCAAAGGGCCTGACTGGCAACTGGCTCCTGAATAGAGTTGTTTCCCTGTTTACCAATCCCCAGCAAAGCACTCTAACCCGAGGAGGAGGCAGAACCTAGTATGCCCATGTCCCTGGGAGCTCCAGGAGGTGCCCAGGAAAGGAATCATGGAAGAGCCTGGTGGAACTCAACATAGGTAGTGAGTTACATTAACTCACTGAGGGGTCCCAGGAAAGAACCAGAACCAGAGACACATCCAGGCATGGTGACCTGCAACTGTGATTCTCACAGAACCAGAGACACATCCAGGCATGGTGACCTGCAACTGTGATTCTCACAGAACCAGAGACACATCCAGGCATGGTGACCTGCGACTGTGATTCTTGAACATGAGATGCTAGAGGACTTTGGTGAATTCAAGTCCAGTATGGGCTACACAGTGAGTTTCCTGGACTACAAAGTGAGATTTTATCTCAAACAAACAAACAAACCCAAAACAGAACACCAGTATGCATAAAGCTACTATGAGGAAACCAAGGGGCTGGAGAGATGCTTCAGTGGTTAAGAGCACTTACTGCTTTCTTTTTCTTTCTTTTTTTTTTTGAGATAGGATCTTACTATGTAGCCATGGCTGTCCAGGAACTCAGAGATCTGCCTGCCTCTGCTTCCTGAGTACTAGGAATAAAGGTGTGGACCCCACGCCCAGCTTTATTTGTTATTCTTAAAGAGGACCTGGGTTTGATACCCAGCACCCACATGGCAGTTCACAACTGTCTGTGATGCCAAGTCCCAGGGGATCTGACACTCTCTTCTAGCCTCAGGGGCACCGCATACACATGCTACACAGATATACACACAAACAAAACACCCATATGCATAAAATTGAAAAATAAATAAGGGATGAGAGAGATGTCCAGGCAATAAGTGCACTTGCTGCACTCATTGGATCTGGATTTGATTCCAAGTACATACAAGGTGGTTCACAACCATCCTTAACTCCAGTTCTAGGGGATCCAAAGCCCTCTTCTGACTTCTGCAAGTACCGGCCACAAGCACTAATAACACACACACACACACACACACACACACACACACACACACACACACGAGGAGGAAGAGGAAAAGAGATAGTTGAATGTAGAGGCCCGTCACTAACAGGAAGTCAGCACAGTCCCCAGGTATCTACCTCTTAAACCCCGCCTTTTCTGTCACCATCTTGTCCAGCTGCTCCACCTTTGAGAAAGACAAGACAATCCTGTTAGAAATGTAGTGTTCAAAAGCCAGGCAGTGGTCCATGCCTTTAATCCCAGCACTTGGGAGGCAGAGGCAGGCAGATCTCTGTGAGTTCGAGGCCAGCCTGGTCTACAAAGTCAGTTCCAGGACAGACAGGGCTACACAGAGAAACCCTGTCCTGAAAATCAAATATAAAAAGAGCACAGGCGGGTTGGGGAGTTAGCTCAGTGACAGAGCGCAAGGCCCTGGGTTCGGTCCTCAGCTGGGGGTGGGGGTGGGGGGGCATAGGCTTCTCTTCCTGTGGTTAAATTCCCAGCACCAACATGGAGGCTAGGCTCACAACTGTCTGTAACTCTAGTGCCAACGGATCCAACACCCTCAAACTAATGCATATAAAATAAAATTTAATAAATTTTAAAAAAAAAGAAAGAAAAAGAAATGTAGGTGTGTAGTCTGAGCATGCTTCAACTGGTCACCCTGCTGGGTCTTGGGCCAACACATTCTAGATCAATCCTGTGAAGCCAGAGGCAGCCTTGCCTTGTGGGCTGGCACCAGTGAGTTGAGCTGTCCCTCAGGTCACTTTCAGAATACTTTTTTGGGTACTGCGTACGTTCAGAGATGAATGCAGTGTATTTTCTTTATTATAGTCTTTAAATATTTTTATCTGTGTGTGTATGAACACCGACTCCCTGACATGAGTATGGACGCAGGACAGCTTGCAGGAGTTGGTCCTCCCACCATGTGGGTCCGGGAACTGACTCAAGTAGCCATTTTGCTGGTCCCTCAGAATACCTTCTGGTGATCCCCCTCAAAGAGCTGCAGGAAGCTGGCCTGAGTGCCAGTGGTGCCCTTCACTCCCCGGAAGCGGAGCTCATCACGGACACGCTTCAAGTTCTGGAGGTCCACGCAGAGATCCTGAATCCAAAGGCAGCAGCGTTTCCCAACCGTGGTCAGCTGAGCAGGCCTGAACGGAATACAAAGAGAACACAGGGGTCCCACATCGAGGCCTACCTTCACCTAACAGCAGCCATTACTGGCGGGAGAGGGAATCATGTAAGAACTGGAGGAACTAGTAAAGACAAATCAATAGCTAAAAGCCAGAGAAAGAAGGGTGTAGGGCACTAATGCTACTACATATAAATATAAAAGGCTGCTAGCAGAGTTCTTTACCGAGAACCTTTGTAACAGCTTGGTAGGGTGGGACACACCTGAAATCCCGCACTCAGGAGGCTAAGGTCTGAGGGCAGCATGCATCTTTAACAAAAAGAGGGACTGGTAGGATGGCTCAGTGGGTAAAGGTGCTGCCAAGTCTGACAACCTGAGTTTGGTCTCTGGGACCCACATGGTGGAAGGAGAGAATCACATTCCTACCAACTGTTCTCACCTCCACCCATACGCCCCAATACAAATTAAAAGAATGTGTTTTTTCAACCAGGCAGTGGTGGTGCACGCCTTTAATCCCAGCACTCGCGATGCAGAGGCAGGTAGAACTCTGTAAGTTCGAGGCCAGCCTGGTCTACAGAGCAAGTTATAGGACAGCCAATGCTACACAGAGAAACCCTGCCTCAAAAAACCAAATAAATAAATAAAATGTTTTTTAAAGAGTCTTTTTTCCTGAGGTATTGGGGATGGAATCCAGAGCCCAATACATCTTAAACAGACATAATTACTGACTTAAATCCACAGCCCCAGAGGTATTTAATCAAATGTCAGGGACAACGGGTGTTTGGTTGATGGCTATATTCCCAGACGTTGACAAGAAATGCTGAAGACAGCCAGCGACATCTAGCCACATCACTGTATAAAGGACACACCAGGGCATCCTAAACAAGACTTCCTTGCTGACTCCGCTCAGACTGACCTGTGCGGACATGGTCGTGGCGGCACTATTCATGACAGCTGTAAAATGTCAACCCAAATGCTCACAGCTGACGGAGGAGAAACAAAGGCAGGCAAGTCTGTGGAATGGGATGCAGCCAAGCCACAGGAAGAAGTGGATTCCAAACACACGCTGCACCATGAATAGTAGATACATTTTACACAAGGTTATATACCTTACATGATTCCAATTAGATGAAGTCTCTGAGATAAACAAGCAAATCTACAGACAAAAATCAGCCTGTGCTTGCCAGGATGGGGAGAGGTGGCAGAAGTGATTGCTGATGGAGATGTCCTGAAATTACGGTGCTAACTATCATACACTGTAAATAGACTGGAAATAGTTTAGCATTCCAAAGATGATACAAGGCTTTTAGGGCTGTATTTAGTAACCATAAAAATGCTTACATACCCTAAAAATCAAAATTACAGGACTGGGGTTGGGTGTGGTGGCACACACCTTTAATCTTGTCAGTCATCACTGGGAGGCAGAGGCAGGCAGAGCTCTTCAAGTCTGAGTTAGCCTGGTCTACACAGGAGTTTCAAACTAGCCAGAGCTCCACAGTGACACTGTGTCACATCTACACTTGTCATAAACAAAACATAACGAGAAAAACAGAAACCACAGGGTTCGGAGTACAGCTCTAGGAAAAAGTTCTTGTCAACACACACACAGACAAAAAAGAGGAAAATTTTAATTATTATAACATAAGCCAGGGTAACCAAATAATAATGATGATGATGATGATGATAATAATAATAATAATGATAAGCCGGGCGGTGGTGGCGCACGCCTTTAATCCCAGCACTCGGGAGGCAGAGCCAGGCGGATCTCTGTGAGTTCGAGGCCATCCTGGGCTACCAAGTGAGTTCCAGGAAAGGCGCAAAGCTACACAGAGAAACCCTGTCTCGAAAAAAAAAAAAAAAAAAAAAAAAAAAAAAAAAATAATAATAATAATAATAATAATAATAATAATGATAATCTTTCTACAATTTTTTTCTTTTATTTTCAGAAAAGATCTGTGTATCCTTGGCTGGCCTTGAACCTGTCACATAGAACTCGAATTGATTCCAAACCTGCCCTGTCTCCCGAGTGCTGGGATGAAAGGCATGCATCACTATACCTGCTCTCTGTGTTATTTAAGTTCTCTTTTTCCCCCTATAACATAAACCTAAGCATACATCCACACTGTCTTTTTTTTCTTTGGTTTTTCGAGACAGGGTTTCTCTGTGTAGTCCTGGCTGTCCTGGAACTCGCTCTGTAGAACAGGCTGTCCTCGAACTCACAGAGATCTGCCTGCCTCTGCCTCTGCCTCCCAAGTGATTAAAGGCGTGCGCCCCCGGGCCCTCACACTGTCTTATGAACAACATTTTAACGGCTGATATTACTCCACTCTCTAGGCATACTATACCTTATTTAATTATTATTCTCTTGTCAGTCAAGTCATTTAGGCTCTTTTCTCTGATATCAGAAATGGCGTCTTGATAGAATGCTTTCCCTGAGTCTGGATTACTGCCCTGGGCTAGATTCTTAAACAAATAAAAAGGAGTGTGAGGGGCTGGAGAGATGGGTCAGTGGTTAAAGCACTGGCTGCTCTCCCAGGGGACCTGGGCTCCATTTGACAAAGTGGTTCATAACCATCTGTAACCCTAGCTTGAGAGGGATGACCTTTTCTTGTCTCTCTGGGCATCAGACATGCAAGTTGTGCAGAAACATGCATACATGCAGACAAAACACACACACACACACACACACAAAAGAAAGGAAGGAAGGAAGGAAGGAAGGAAGGAAGGAAGGAAGGAAGGAAGGAAGGAAGGAAGAAAGAAAGAAAGAAAGAAAGAAAGAAAGAAAGAAAGAAAGAAAGAAAGAAAGAAAGAAAGAAAGAAAGAAAAGAGAGCATGAATGTTTCTTTGCTCTTAATACAAACAAACTGCTAATTCTTGGGCCAGTGAGGTAGCTCAGTTATTAAGGCGTCTACTAACCAGCCTGATGACCCGAGTCCAATCCCTAGACCACATCATGGGAGGAAAGAACTGACTCTTACAAGTCAACCTCTGACCCCCACACGTGCAGTGTCATGGCTACACACACACACACACACACACACACACACACACACACACACACACAGATTATGACAAAGTTGTGCTTCTCATTGTTGAGATGGGTCTTCCTATGTGGTCCAGTCTGGCCTAGAACTTGTGGGCTCAAGCTATCCTTCTACCCCAGGCCATCAAGTAGCTGGAACGACACTTGTGTGTCTCCAGGCATAGTCAGTGTAGCTCAGCTACTCTTTCTTGCCATGCTGGATGTTGGACTCAAGGGTTCAAGCAAGCCAGACAATCACATTCCCACTAGGCAACAGCTCCAGTCCCCAGAAAAGCTTCCAAGCAAGGCTTTGGGCACATTTCTAACCAGTGTCCCAAGTTATCTGCTTATGCTTTGAGATTCTGGCCTCGACACGCACACAGTAAGTTCAATTCCCCAAAAGTCATCTTATCACTTACTGGAAATGTGTGAAACCTAAGGTGGGCAGATCAGCACGTTCCTTAGCAAAGTCAGCAAGCCTCGAGATCACTCTAGCAAGCTACAAGAAAGATCACGTGGGGAAAGAGGGTGAATCCAACGGAGTTCTTTATGTAGCTTCAGCTAAATGTTCATAAAACTTAACATGAAATTACATCTACAGCTTAGGGAAGTCAACACTGGTGAACTTTCACCTTTATATCTTGAAGTGCCCTGGGCAAAGATCATAGGAACCAATGTTTGAAAACTGAGTCGACTCCCTAACATGTCACAAACTATTTTAAGACCATTGCAGAATAACAGGACCAAGTGATGGCCTGACCCAATATACTCCGGCAACTCGTCTCTGGTTGCACCTGTGACATTTAAAAGGCTATGCTTTAAAAGCGACAACTTGCACTCTTCCAGGCTGGCCTTAAATTCTGAAATCCACCGGCCTCTGCTTTCCCACTGTTGAGATTGAAGACGTGTAACCACCGTACCTTATGTTTGAACCCAAGAAGAGACAGCTCCACAGACGACATACAGAGTCCCTGACTCGACAATATGAGCTTTAGATGCCGACACTGTGTGGACTCACTTCTAATTTCAGACCACTCCTATTAGGAGGCACCGAAGCTGGCAGGAAACTGTCAACATCTTACCTTAGGTAAAAGCAGGTCAAATGCATTTCTTAGAATAATCAGGTCCTGAAAAAGAAAATTCAATGGTTTCACATTAAACAGTGTCAAACAGTAGTATTATAATTGTAATACTTTCTGGTCATTAGAGTTGGTATCTCAGCTAGCAAGCAGCCCATCTCCCCATTAGCAAACAAGTGTGCTCCAAAAGATGCTAAGAGGCTGTTTTTTCCTCATTACCATTTAAAAACATAAAAGCTGGGCTGGGAATGTAGTTCAGTGGGCAGAATATTCACCTAGCATGCACAAAGCCATGAGTTCTATTCCCAGCATCATTAACTTGGAATGGTGACACATGCCTGTAATCTCAGCACTTGAGAAGTGGAGGCAGGAGGATCATAAATTCAAGGTCATCCTTGCCCACACAGCAAGCCCAAGCTACAGGAGATGCTACTGGGAAATGGGGAGCAACTTACAGAGCAGTGGGACTACTGGACTCCCTGGACCCCCGAGAAACAAAACCTTTACTGTTCAGTGTGTGGTGGGCACACTGAGGACTCTGTAAGTCCGTGGGCTTTTATCTTGCTTTCTTTCTTCCTTTTTTTTTGGTTTTTTTTCGAGACAGGGTTTCTCTGTGTAAGCTTTGCACCTTTCCTAGAGCTCACTTTGTAGACCAGGCTGGCCTCGAACTCACAGAGCTCCACCTGCCTCTGCCTCCCAAGTGCTGGGATTAAAGGCATGCGCCACCACTGTCCGGTTCATCTTTCTTATACAGCACATTCCATCAGTATTCTCCCTACTTTTTCTCACCTTTTTATTTATTTATTTGAGACAAGGTTTCTCTGTGTATCCTTAGTTGTCATAGAACTCATTATGTAGACCAGGCTGGCCTTATCCTCACAGAGATCCACCCGCCTCTGCCTCCCGAGTGCTGGGATTACAGGTTTAAACCACCTTGCCCTGTTCATCTATACTCGTTAGCACAGGAAGGCTAGATCTAGAACATCAAGGTTTAAGAAACTGAAAACGGCACCGCACATACATGGTACACAGATATTCACACAAAGCACCCAAACACATAAAATAAATACTATTAAAAAAAAAAAAAAAAAAAAAAAAGGCCAGGCAGTGGTGGTGTACTCCTTTAATCCCAGCACTCGGGAGGCAGAGGCAGGCGGATCTCTGTGAGTTCGAGGCCAACCTGGTCTACAGAGTGAGTTCCAGGACAGCCCGGGCTATTAAAGGACAAATGTAATCCTACCCTCTCTTTTCAGAAGCCAACAGCAGTCACAAGGGCCCTGGGTAAGTCTGGAGAATTAAGAACACACGACTCTATTATGAAGGACAAAAATCCCAGGACCAAGTGCAGAGGTTCGTACCGTGTTGTCCCCGACGTAGCAGGAGGTGGCCCCGAGGTGAACGATGCCCGCAGCTTTCGGACAGCAGCGGCCGAACGTGTGCACGTGAGCCATCACGTCGTGCCGCAGGCGCTTCTCTTCCTCGGCCGCCATCTGGAAGTCGATGTTGGTCAGGTTTGACTTCATCTCCTGGATCTGTTCATCTGTGATAGGCAAACCCAGGGTCTGCAGAACAGGCAAAACAAAGTCCAGGGACCTTCATGTTCAAGTGCGCGAAAAGAAGTAACTCTTCATTTAAAACCTGAGGCAACAAGTTCAAACGTATGGGTTCCGGAAAGAGGTGTGGAGGAATCTTCTAAGAAAAATCCCAAACAGGAAGCACCAGAGTCCTGATGTTGACAGTTAACTCCTGCCTCTCCTGTTCTAATCTCTGGGCTCAAAAGTCATCAAGAAAGGCCTCCCTAATGTCCCGAAAAACATCCCGTGTCAATGCTGTTCCTTTAGCCTGCTTTCATTCAGCACACCTGTGACTGCATGACATCGTCACACACTTAATTAACCTATTCAGCTCTCTTGAAGGGATACTGCATGAGAAGAGACCTTTGTTCTATTTATTATTACTCAATCCTCAGTCAGGACACTAAGTGTGCAGACAAAGTGTGGTGGCTTTCCACCTGACTCAGATGTACTTAGAGCAACTAAAATGAGCAACTCCCTAATGTTGGGCTTAGTGCGATTCATGCCATGGTCCTAGCACTGGGGAAGGAGAAGCAGAAGGATCCTGACTTCACGTCAAACACTGTCTCCAAAAGGAAACAATCAGAAGCTGGGGAGATGGCTCAGCTGTGAAATCCTTGCAGAGGTAGAAGGAGAGAACCTATTCCAGGAAAGTTCAGCAGGTAACCTCCACGTGTGTGTCCCCCACCACACACACACACACACACACACACACACACACACACACACACACACACAGATTCACATTTCTGATGCTGTGAGTCTCTTGTATTCCTCCTAATCTTTCATGTCTCTCTCTCTTGTTTTGTTTTGTTTTCTGAGACAGAGTTTCTGTGTAGTCCTGGAACTCTGTAGACCGGCCTGGCCTCGAACTCATAGAGACCTGTCTGCTTTTGCCTTTAATTCGTTGCTGGGATTAAAGGTGTGCACCACCACCAGCACCACTGGGTCATTTCTCATTTTTTTAAAGATTTATTTTTATTTTATTTTGCCTGTATGTATGTATGTATGTATGTATACATCACATGTGCATGTGGTGTAGAGGAGGCCAGAGAAGACATCAGATTCTGTGGAACTGAAGCTAGAGGTGCCTGTGAGCTGCCATGGGGGTGCTGGGAAAGGAACCCAGGTTCTCTGAAGAGCAGCCAGTGCTCCTAACTGCTGAACCATCTCTCCAGCTCCTCATCACTTCCCAACTCAACCAGTTATTACAGAGTGTACGCTTTTTTTTCCTTGAGACAGAGACTCAGTGCGTTCTGGCTGGCCCGGAGCTTGCTATATAGATGAGGTTGGCCTCAAACTCAGAAATTCACCTCCTCCTGCCTCCCTGCTGGGATCACAGACATGTGCTGGGGCTGGGGAGATGGTTTGTCAGTTAAGAGCATTTACTGCTCTTGCAGAGGACCTGACATTGGTTCCCAGCATCCACATCCTGCTCAAAACCACTTGTAACTCCAGCTCCGGGGATCCTCTGGTCTCCGCTGGCACCTGCACTCAAACGTGCACATATCCACATGCTGACACGTAAAAAAGTAAAATAAAAATAAACCTTTAATAGTCACCACACCTGGCTTTTGCTACTAACAGATGCTCTAACAGATAATCCACACCTACAGCTATGTATGCTCCAAGCAATTTATAGACCAGATAAACCTTACACTTCAGTTTCAGTTTGAGGCCACTTACAAGTCATGGTGACTCCTGGCAATGGCTTGCATGATCCCACCCTTATCTACACAATATGGGTATCAATGAATGAGAGAACTACATCACAGAGCACAATGCATGCCTACTCTCTATTGTTAGGGAACCAATAGTTTAATGCTTCATTTCCTCAGAGGAAAAATAAAAGAAAAGAAAAATACTTATCCTATGTAGTTAAAAAAAAATCAATAAGCTAATATAAATAGCTTTTACAAGAAACATTATTTTTGGGGGACAGTGTTTTAAGACAAGGTTTCTCTGCATAGCCCTAGCTGTCTTGGAACTCACTATGTAGACTAGGCTGGCCTTGAACTCAGAGATCTGACTGCCTCTGCCTCTCGAGTGCTGAGATTAAAGACATTTGCTACTGCTGCCCAGCAAGAAACAATTTTTTTAAAAAGATTAAACAAACAAACAAACAAAAACTATGTATGACCAAAAGGTACCACACAAACTTCCAAAGACAGAAAGCAACCAACAGTCCTACCCAACTATGATGCCCATGAATCATGGCACAATAAGGGTGCAAACAGAAGGGAACTCATACCGGGTTCTGGAAACCTAGCCAACTACCCAGGCAAGTGAAGTCATGGATCTTGGAGAACCTCTGATGGCCACTTACTAAACCAGCATAATCCGTACACTATATTCTAAACATTTGTCTTTACACCAACAGGCAAGTGTGGGTCTCACCCCTCACCAAAGGAACTTCTCTTGATGCACTGAGACCACTACAGAGAACTATAACCTATCAAAACAGGGTTGTGAAGCCCGGTCCCAATTGAAACATCTACAGTATAACTAACTGCACACAAGGCTCAGAGCTCATGGCAGAAGGTAGGTCAAAAAGACTGCAAGAGGGGCTGGAGAGATGGCTCAATGGTTAAGAGCGCTGGCTGCTCTTTCAGAGGACCTGGGTTCAATTCCCAGCAACCACGTGGTAGCTCACAACCATCCATAATGAGATCTGGTGCCCTCTTCTGGCCTGCAGGCATAACACTATACATAATAGAGAAACAGAAAGGAAGGAAGGGAAGGGAGGGAGAGAGGGAGGGAGGGAGGGAGGGAGGGAGGAAGGAAGGAAAGAGTATAAATACTAGAGGAAAAGGGGGTTTGTTGTGAAATTGTATCTCCTAGAAATGTCAGAGACACCATACCCATGAAACCTCACTAATGTGGCTGCCTAAGCAAGACCTGAACAAGGCTGACACCAATAGCCATGCTAACCGGGAAGGGGTGAAGCTCAGGAGGCCTCAACCCTAGACCAAAAACTACAGCCAAATGAGGGATGCTGAGAGCAGAATAGTCTTCCTCTGGATGATCCAACACCAAATGGTCAGCCCAGGAAATATACACACATGTAACATTATACAGACTGAGCAGGTTGTTTGTATATATTTAGAACACATACACCAACAACTACTAAAGAAAAGAGGCAATGCATTCTGGGAAAGAGTAAGGTGTGGGGGGGGGTTACATGGGAGAGGTTGGAGGGGGAGGGGCAAGGGAGAAATGATGCAATTACTACGTGTACACATACACATGTACATGAGTGAGTGGATGGATGAGCACGTGAGCACGTGAGCGAGTGAGTGAGTGCGTGCGTGCGCGTGCGTGCGTGCGTGCGTGCGTGCGTGCGTGTGTGTGTGTGTGTGTGTGTGTGTGTGTGTGTGTGTGTGTTGGAGCCCCTGGAGCTGGTGTGACGGGCAGCTAGCTGTATGCTACCTGACATGAGTTCGGGGAACTCAACCCAGGTCCGCTCCAGGAGCAGCACAAGCCCTCAGCTGCTGTGCTGAGCCACCTCTCCAGCCCCACAGCTTTTCTTTTCCTTTTAAGTGGGGAGAAGAATACACACAATTTATACATGTTTAAGGACTATTAGATGGAGAAATGTCTGCTGCCATCCTCTGAGTGGATGTTTGGAAGCACAGTGGAGGGGGTGGACAGGGAGTGCAGAATGGACGTGGTTCCCTAGGCACTGAGTTCTGGGGAGCACACTGCTAACAGGCTCTTAAACGTGAGAAACATTACAGCTCTCTGGATCACCTTCGGCTTCCTTCACCTTCTCTGGAAAACCTCTTCCCCAATCCATTTTTTAAAATACTAGGCTGAGGCCAGAGAGTGGTGGCGAACTCCTTTAGTCCCAGAGGCAGAGGCAGGTTGACCTCTGAGTTTGAGGGCAGCCTGGTCTACAGAGTGAGTTCCAGGACAGCTATGGCGACACAGAGAAACCGTCGGGGGGGGGGGGGGGGGGCGGGGGCGGGGAGTACTGGCCTGAACAATTGTACATGTGGTCCTTCTAAGAAACTATTAAAGTGGCTGTGTTGTTGAACCCCTTTAATCTCACACTTGGGAGGCAGCGGTAGGCCGATCTCTGTGCGTGTGAGGCCATGCTACACAGTGAGATGCTATCTCAAAAGGCAGACAAACCAACCCCAACACCCAAAATCAAACCCACACCACCAAAAAACAACCCCACAAACCCCTGAATCCTCTGTAATAAACACCTGCCCAGACCTTCTCTTCTCAGAGCAAAACACACACACAAAAGAGGCAAAAGCAGCTAAGAAACAGATTCCAAAACTGCCACTAACTTCAAAGGCGCCTAGGAAGATGGAAGCGTTGGCAAGGGCTCAGCTCAGGCTCTGGAAGGGATCCAGGTTCAAATCCCAGCTCTGCTGTCAGGAGCTAGCTGGGTAGCCTGGGGCAAACCTTGCTCCCTACAGACTTGGTTTTGCGCCCCACAAGAAGAAAAATTATGGCCCGGAACTATTGGCTCAGTGGTTAAGAGCACTTGCGGAGAGCCGGGGTTCAGTTCCCAGGACCCACGTGGCAGCTTACAACAGGCTATTAATCAGTTCCCTGTCCTGGCAACCAGGTATGTGCGTGGTGAAGATGCATACGCGAAGGCAGAACATTTATACACAAAAAATAAAAATAAATACATCTTTTTTTTTTAAGGTGGGGAAAACCACCATCAAGTTTGCTACGCGGTTAAAAATTTTTTTAAAAAAAGTTTACTTATTTTGTGTGTGTTTGAGTGTGCACGTGTGGAGGTCAGAAGACAACTAGTGGGAGCCAGTTCGCGCCTTCCACCACGTCGTCCCGGGGCTCGAACTCACTTCGCCAGGCTTGGCGGCAAGCGACTCCCCCTCGCCTCCCGCGCCCCCCGAGCCTGCAAAGTTTCCATGGCACGTCACTTGGACTGTGCCGTGGAAGGAAACGAGCTCCCAAACCTGAAGTCCTCCAAAGGATGTGCAGGGCTCTGGGACTGTTGCCGAGGCAACAGGTGCTCGGGCTGTGACCTCCCTGGCGACACGGGGCACGGCCAGTGAGTTACCTGCTCAGCTTCCGCCAGCCAGAGCCACAGCTGCCGCCACGTCTGGAACTTGTACCTGTCGCTGAACAGGAAGCACATCTCGGGGCTGGCGTAGCGGGACGCCAGCGGAGAACGGTAGCTTTCAGGACCGCCAGGGTCTCCGGCGGCAGCCATCTTCCACGCGGGACGCCGCGGCGGACACCAGCAGCACCGCCCAAAGCGGAAGCCGGGGCGTGCCTGGGGCGGGACTTCCTCTCCCGGCCCCGCCCCCAGGGGTAAAGCCGACCTGGGTGGTGGAAGTAGCGAAGCCCGTTTCAACGTATTTCTCTTGGTTTGTAGGAAACACGATTAAAGCTGCACCTCATCAGTTTTTTTTCCATTGTGGAACATACATTAGCACCAGCCTTTAGCACAGAAAGGAAGGTTCCAGAAGCATTCGTAGGGACGCCGGGAAGGAGCCCTGGTGGAGCCTGGAGTACTGCGGTCCCGCAGGAGCCAGACTCAGCGGGAGACAGGAACTCATAGACCGCGTGCAGCTTCCGTGCTCAGAAAGCAACCTCTCACAATTACTCAACGCGTGACCGCCCGAGAACAAATCAAACCCCAGATTCAAATTTCTGTGGCAGAATAAAAATGAAAATCGTACGCATTTTTTAAAAGGATATGTTAAAATTCGACCGACTTCTGTATTTGCACAGGAAAGAGCAAAGCAAGACAAACTGACTTTCAGCAGAAAACAAAATAATCAAAGAATAATAACAAAAAAGACCTGCCCTTTGGGGCTGGAGAGATGGCTCAGCGGTTAAGAGCACTGA
Organism: Peromyscus leucopus; assembly: GCF_004664715.2. Taxonomy (NCBI): domain Eukaryota; kingdom Metazoa; phylum Chordata; class Mammalia; order Rodentia; family Cricetidae; genus Peromyscus; species Peromyscus leucopus. Next base: position 37,871,497 of record NC_051080.1, on the reverse strand, counting down.
CTGCTCTTCCAGAGGACCTGAGTTCAATTCCCAGCACCTACATGACAGCTCACAAACTGCCTCCAGGGGATCCAACACCTCACACAGACATACATGCAGGCAGAACACCAATGCACATAAATCATTAAGAAAAAATTTAAAAAAGACCTGCCTTTAAGATTGTTGAGACTGAGCGAGTGGGGCTCCCAGGGGAAATGGGAGTAATCACTAAAATACTTTGTTAGTGTCATAATGTCTAACACTTCATATTGGTAATTAAGTACAAAAAAAAATAAAAATGTAAAAAAAAGTTCAGGAATGAGGAACACACACATAATAGTAATCATCTTTTTTGAGTATTTGACCACATTTAATATAGTAATTATATTTATATATAAATTTATTATATTCTAAATACAAATAAAATAAATGCACTCTAATTTAAAAAAAATTTTAAATTAAAATGTTAAAAAAAATTTTAAAAAAAGATTGTTTTGAGAAGCCAGGCATGGCGGAACACACTTGCAAACCCAGCACTTGGAAAATGTAGGCAGGAAGATCAGGAGGAGTTCAGTCATGCTCAGCTACATAGGAAGTTCAGACCTGGAAGACCACCTGGGCTACTTGAGACCCTGCCTCAGCCAACTACTTCCCACCCAAACGAAACAAACCCAAGCCAATAAAAGGGGATGCTGCGGTGTGATGCTTCCCCTTCCCCACTAAACACCATGGCTGACAGTTATTTTAATCTTTTTTTTTAACAAGAGGGTCTCACTGTGCAGCTGTCGCTCTCTGAGTTAGACCAGGCTGACATCTAACTCAGACGTAGCTTCTGTCCCTCCAAGGGTCAGGATTCAAGTTGTGCTGCACTCCCAGCTCCAACAACAGCAATCTTGTTGTTTTGTTTTTCAAGACAGGGTTTCTCTTCATAGCCCTGGCTACTCAGGTTGCTCTGAGAACCAGGCTGGCCTCGAACTCACAGAGATCTGCCTGCCTCAGCCTCCTGAGGGCTGGGATTAAAGGCTTACCCCCACCACTTCCCAGCTATTTTTTTTTTTTTTTTTTGTCTTTTTGAAAGAGTGTCTCACTATGTAGCCCTGGCTATCCTGGAACTGTTGGTAGACCAGGCTAGCCACTAAGGCACAGGGAGCCACCTGCCTCTGCCTCCCAAGTGCTGCAATTAGAGGCGTGCACCACCATGCCTGCCAGTTGATAGCAATCTTGATAGAGCGGTGGTTCTCCACTTTCCCAATGCTGTGACCATTTATTTATTTATTTATTTATTTATTTATTTATTTATTTATTTATTTATTTATAAACCCAAGTGTGAGCTGGGCAGTGGTAGCACATGCTTTTAAAGATTTGTTTATTTATTATGTATACAGTGTTCTGTCTGCATGTGTCCCTGCACTCCAGAAGAGGGCACCAGGTCTTACCTTGTCAACCATGTGGTTGCTGGGAATTGAACTCAGGTCCTCTGGAAGAGCAGCCAGTGCTCTTAACCTCTGAGCCATCTCTCCAGCCTGCTGTGATCATTTAATACAGCCCCTCAGATTGAGGTTGGTGACCCCCAACCCTAAAACCCACAGATTGAGAACCACTGTGATCGAGACAGAGATCCCATCTGTCTGCTTTGGTCACCTCTACTCAGCACCACAGCTAGCATAGAGTACATACTCACTAAATAATTGATAGATGAACAAATACCCACCCGGAGAAGCATAGTTCAGCAACAGAGCTAGGCATGGTACATAATATCTGAACACTGCTCCCTCTGCCCAAGCCTCACCTCCTCTAGGCAGCTTTCCATGGTTCCTTTAGCGATTCCCTCTAACTGATTTCTCCCAGAATACCTTGTCCACCAAACAAAACTACCAGACACCTGGTCCCAAGGTTCTTGAGCAGCAGAAGGCTGGACTGGGGTTCCTGGGACAGTGTACTCTGGATCGGTTCAGGGGTATAATTGCTTTGATATACTGTAGTGGCTCACTGTTCTCTTTCTGCAGAGATCCCTTGTGAAGTCAACTATTCTCAGCCTTCCCAGTCTTCTCTCCTGCCTCTGCTTCACTTAGCCTCATTACTTTTCCTCATCTAACGATAGTTTTAGCCTATACTTTTCTACTTGGTCTTGCTTCCTTCTCTGACTTGACTTTTGAGACAGAGTGTGCTTTGTAGCCTTAACTAGCCTGGGACTCACCGTGTAGATCAGGCTGACCTTGAATGAATTATAGCGATCCACCTGCCTCTGACTTCTGAATACCCAATTAAAAGCATGGGTGACCAAGCCAGGCAATAGTGGAGCATGCCTTTAATCCCAGCACTCGGGAGGCAGAGCCAGGAGGATCTCTGTGAGTTTACAGAGCAAGATCCAGGACAGGCACCAAAACTATACAGAAAAAAACCGAGTCTTGAAAAACCAAAAAAAAAAAAAAAAAAAAAAAAGAAAGAAAGAAAGAAGGGAGAGAGAGACAGAAAGAAAGAAAGAAAGAAGGAAGGAAGGAAGGAAGGAAGGAAGGAAGGAAAGAAAGAAAGAAAGAAAGAAAGAAAGAAAGAGAGAAAGAAAGAAAGAGAGAAAGAAAAGACATGGGTCACCATGACCAGCTGTTTGGGTTTTGTTTTTTAATGCATGGAATTATTCTGTTAAACATCACCAGCTGCCTCAGGGTCTGTTGAGTGTGGAGTTCCCTGCTTTTTGGCTTTCTCCTCACTAACCATTCCCAGCATTCCCATAGTTTTTGGTCCTGTCCTTTGGGCGGGTTTTGGCACTTAGGATTCTTGCCTAAAAATACGGCTGATGCTCCCCGGGCACAGTGAGGAGAGGCGACAAGTGATGGAGGATCTCTGCCTGGGACAACAGCTCAACCAACTTGTCCTTCTCTTCTGCTTTCCTAGCACTGCATTGTAACTTCTGTCCCTGTCCCTTCCTCTTCCTCACCCCCCCCCCGCCCCGCCCCTTCCTTCTCTCCTCTTTCACCTCTTTTGTTTGTTTTTGAGACACAGTTTCTCTGTTGTAGTCCTGGCTGTCCTGGAACTCTCTAGACCAGGCTGGCCTCGAACTCAGAGATCCACCTGCCTCTGCCACATGAGTGCCGGGATTAAAGGCGTGCGCCACCGCCCACACTCTCTCTCTTTTTTTTTTTGTTATCTTTCTGAAAAGGCTACGTTCTATAATATATGTGTTTGTCTGTATTTGCATAAAGCATAACAAGGTGTGGAGGGGGTGCAGGGACTGGAACAGACAGGGCTATGTCTGTAAAAATCCCCAGCACACATCTCTTATGTTCTTTTGATTTTTGTGCCCAGCGGTTTTTCTTTCTCTTTTTTCCTTTTTCCTGTACTCATTCACCCCTCCGGGCTGGCACAACTGTTCAGCCCCTTCTCCCCTTCCTGCACCTTCTCTTCCCTTCCCTCCGCCTACCACTCACACACTACATCAAGAACAGTGACGGGGCTGCCCAAGACTCAAGCCACGCTTCCTCCCTACTTCCGCTGAAAGGCTTACCTTCGAGTCCATGAGACCTCCAGAGTGCTGTGCGGGATTGGTGCCTAGACACGTCCATGGCTGTCACTGTTACCTGGAGCAGCATCTTTCAGCTTTGACTTTTAATTTTTATTTTGTGTGTATGGGTCTTGTATGCCTGCATGTATGTCTGTGCACCACATGTATGCACTACTCAAGGGAGCCAGAAGAGGGTGTGAGCCACCAGTGGGTGCTGGGAATAGAACCCAGGCCCTCTAGAAGAGCAGCCAATGTTCTTAATTGTTGAGCCATCTCTTCAGGCCAGCACACGCTCCCCGAGGGCCCCACCCACACCCCCGCTTCCTGTGGCTTAATTCAAAGAACAAGTCTTCAAATTTTGTTTTGTTTTGTTTTGTTTTGTTTCGAGACAGGGTTTCTCTGTGTAGCTTTGCGCCTTTCCTGGAACTCGCTTGGTAGCCCAGGCTGGCCTGGAACTCACAGAGATCCACCTGGCTCTACCTCCCGAGTGCTGGGATTGATTAAAGGCGTGCGCCACCACCGCCTGGCTAGTCTTCAAAAATTTTTAAATTAGATTTATTCATTTTATGTGTGTTTTGCTTGCATGTATGTATGTGCATCGCCTGCATGTCTGATGCCTATAGAGGTCAGAAGAGGGCATTGTAGCCCCTGGAACTGGAGTTAGGGATGGTTGTGAACCACCATGTGGGTGCTGGAAATTGAACCTACGACCTCTGCAAAAGCAGCCAGTGCTCCTAATACTGAGCCATCTCTCTGATCCCTTTTTATTCCTGTGTTTTTATTGAGACTTTTGTTTTGTTTTGTTTTTTGAGACAGGGTTTTTTCTCTGTGTAGTTTTGGTGCCTGTCCTGGATCTCGTTCTGTAGCCCAGGCTGGCCTTGAACTCACAGAGATCCACCTGTCTCTGCCTCCCAAGTGCTGGGATTAAAGGCGTGCGCCATCACTGTCCAGCGAGGCAGGGTCTCTTGTAGCCTAGTCTGGCCTCAAACACCTTATTATTATCCTCCTGTCTCCACTTCCCCAGTGCTACGATTACAAGGGTGAGCCATCGATACCTTTGTGTATGCTAAGTATACATCTCCAGTTTTGTTTATAACTGTCTCCTTCTCAGACACTAGACCGCAACCTAGGTCCTGGATGTACTAGGCAGGAGTCTAACCACTGCTCTGCATCTTTAGCTTGTATTTTTCCCATCTAAGGTCCTTGTTTTTTCAGCCTGGTTCTCACAAAACAAGCCAACAAAAATAAATAAATAAATAAATAAATAAATAGATAGATAGATAAAAGCAAGCCTTGGGCCAGAGAGATGGTTCAGTGGCTGAAGGGGCTTCCTGATAACTAGAGTTCGATTTCCAGAGCTTATGTGGTGGAGAGAACAGAGCTCTGAAAATCATCCTTGGATACCCCCAACCCAAATTCATACATGTAATAAAAATGTAAACAAAAACTTTTTTTGTATGTTTGAGATAGGTTCTTATCCTGTAGCCCAGGCTGGTCTGGAGTCTGAGGGAATCCTGCCTTTCAGCCTCAGCCATCTTTTTTAGTGTGGTGGGATTACAAGTGTGGATCAATAATGTTTTTTTTACTGTAACATCCCATTACCCACGAGGATCGTCCATCTTCCACACACCAAGTGGAGGCCTTGCAACTCAACAGTGAGATGTAATTAGGCTGGAGTGTGGAGAGGACAGGTAGTGAGTCTGAGGCCAGGGCTACAGGTACATGGAAGCCATGTGAAAACTTTGTTAGAAATAAGGTGTTATTCTAATGAGATGTCACTAAAGGTTGGAACATGACTTTACCAGACTTGTATTGTGAAACATATCCCATTACATATAAACTAGAAGGGGGACAGGTGACTGGACATGAGAAATCAGTTGGGCTAACGCAATGGTAAAACTAGGTGCGGTGGTTTATCCCTGTAATCCCAGCCCTTGAGAGGCTGAGACAGGACTGGTGTGTTTGAGGCTAGCCTGGGCTACCTACATAAGGCATTTCAGGCTAGCCTGGCTGCAGAGTGAGACCTTGTCTTAAAAAAAGAAAAAAACAAAAACAAAGAGAGGGAGATATTCTTTTTTTTTTTTTTTTTTTTTTTTTTTTTAAGATTTATTTATTTATTGTGTATACAGCATGTGTCCCTGCAGGCCAGAAGAGGGCACCAGACCTCATTACAGATGGTTGTGAGCCACCATGTGGTTGCTGGGAATTGAACTCAGGACCTCTGGAAGAGCAGTCAGTGCTCTTAACCGCTGAGTCATCTCTCCAGCCCGAGAGGGAGATATTCTTGCTGTGTTGCCCAAGCTAGTGTCCATCTCCTGGGCTCAAGGAATTCTGCCTCAAAATCCTGAGTAGCTGGGACTTAGCAAAGGTCAATAATTGGGAAGGCACTGGCAAAATGAGCAGAGAAGGGCAGGCAGTCGAGCCGTGCCCAGGTCTGGTGGCAGGGAGTTAAGTGTACATTGATAGCTTCCATACTTGCCCCCCCCCTTTCGCACCAGAAAATGCTTGAAGTGTCAGGAACAGAGGAGCAGTGGAGCGCACAGACATTAAACAGCGTGCTCCTGACATTACAGAATGTAACTTCTGCAAAGCACACTATCAAAGAACAGGAACCAGACGGGAGGACAGGAAGTCATGGCATGTTCAAAGTGCACATATGGGATCCTGAGAGCAAGTTTCCAGAGTATAGCGGGAGGCAGGAGGAAGGAGTGGAGGGTCCCTAACATGGAAGAAAAGAGGCTCTGTTTGAGCCAGAGTCTGACATAGCCTAGGCTTGCTCAAACTTGCTATCTAGTCTAGAAAGACTGGGAACAACTCATCCTTCTGGCTCCACTTCCTGAGGGCAGGGATTACAACCTGCACATCCACCCTGCTGGTTGAAATTTAAAGCCTTTGGTAATGAAGATTTTCATAGTTTTTTTTCTTTTTTCTGATCTCTGTTTGTCAGATGTGGGCTTGGCATAGGCCAGCCCTCCAGATGTGCAGTTCATCCTGAACCCCCAGTGTTTATTTGCATTCTCTTCTGTTCTGAAAGTAGGGATTCAAGTCGAGATCTAAGGCACTCTATTACTGAGCTACATCCACAGCCCCTGAACTTTCAGCACTGCTTGAGATTAAGGTGTGAGCCACAATACCTGGCCAATGTTTACAATCTTTATGAAGAACAAACTGGATGGTAGGTAAGAGGATTCCAGGTGTTTCTCAGCCCATGTATTTCCAAGTAGCTTTTTTGTGGTGCTGGGTTTTGAACTCTGCCTTGTCCATGCCAAGCACATACTTTACCACTGAGTAGATCCCACCCCACTCAACTGCTTGCATGACTTGACCCCCCATCTGAGGTGCTAGTATGATTTTACGCAGCAGAGGTGAGCGTTCTTTAAATGGGTGCACAACTCGCCTGGGCTACACGCAATGCCACCACCCCTGGTCAGCTAACTGGACTATGTCAAGCATGGCTTTTCTGAAGAGTTTGCTGCTGTCTATGAAACAGCTCAGTCTCCTTTCTAGCTGTTAACAGTAGCAGAGGGGCATCTTCTCTCCTTTCTACCCCAGTGTTCGGGCAAACATAAACAAGAACCAAATAAGACACCAGGCAATAGCAAAAGATGACCCTCAGTGCTCCATGGCAGGTGGCAGCTCTGGAACAGGGCAGCAAGAGGCAGAAATGGACCGACTGGCCTAGTGTGGAAGAAGGCTCAAATTCAAATGTAGAATTTCTGACATGCTTTTGTGTGGACTAGAGGCGATGGGAGAGGAAAAATGGGAGGAAAAAAAAAAGTAATATTGAAGAAGCCAGCAGATTAAACAAACTGTCAGAATAAAGCCAAAACCACAATAGTAAATGCTTAGCAGCCAAACACATTTATTAGTCTTTTTTCTTTTTTTTTTTCCAGGAACTCAAAAATATTTTGTAGTTATAATGTAAGCAACTGAGTTGCACATAATACAATCATATCTTTCCAAAATAAAATAAAATAAAAACTAAACAAAAATAAAATAAGCTGTTTAAAAGCCCAAAAAAACCCTTCAGAAAACTTTTATATATGCGTTACATCATCTCTCAGTTTTAATGAAATGACTACGACTTTATTCCTTATTACTCAACCTGTCACGATCCGATAAAACACCACCCTTCAGTTTTGTTTGTTTATATATATATATATATATTTGTTTTTGATATATATATATATTTTGAAATCCAGCATGAGAAATACAGTACCTGCTATGGCAAAAAATACACATAAAATGCAACTTTTCAGCTTATTTGTACATTAGTAGAGTTTAACATTTTGTTTTTTTTTTTTATTTTTTTTTTAAGTGAACCAGTGATTTTAAGTACCACTATACTAAAAAAGTAAAATAAAATATAGAAAGGGGGCCGGCCTGCCGTGCAAGTGAACCACCAAAGTGCCTAGTTTCTGTGTCCACGTTAAACCAGTAAGATGAGCAACTTTACCATATGGGAGTCTGACTGAACCTCTATGTTAAAAAAAGACAATGCCACATCCTTTTCTCCCCTCAAATATCCTTAAAACTTGTCATCTGCACTTTCTATTGCCCATCAGAAGAGAGAAAAGAAAGTCACCAAAATAATATCGTAAAAGCGATTTCAAGTATAAGAAAACAAAACACTTATAGGTAACTTGCAGAGAGCATCAACGTGTGCAGCGATTTAGTCCTTTTGACAGGTTGTTTCTGCTGAGTGTTTCAGATGAGAGGATTTTCGCGGTACCTTCCATTTGTGTGCAAAGTTGGAAAGCTGCCTCTTAAAACTTCAGCCTCCTGGTGCCTTTCTCTGAACCTTTTGATTAAAGGGCAAAGAGAACTGCTGAGAGCAGAGAGGAGGGAGTGAACTGGGTGTCACAATGAGTTAAATAGGCTCTCTCTCCTCCTCGGCCACATCCCCAGGTCCTCTCACCTCTGGTTCAGCCTCAGTGACCTCTTACTGAAGGCTCTCCCACTCACTGCTTCCTGATTTGGTAGAATGAATTTCACTATGTAAACGTAGCCCCTAGGATTACAGAACCCAAAGCAGCATTTGTCTCTCCATCGAAAGGGAGAAAGAGAAAACAGTCCTCTCCTCAGGTTGCTTTGTGTTGTTGGTTTTGGTTGCGCAGAACAGGGCTGGGGCTGGGGTGGATGCAGAATGAGAAGTTGTAAGCAGATGGTGGGGAGTCAGGGAGTGGGCACGGCTGAGCGGATAGATCTGCTTTATTTTCCCTCCCAGAAGAGTTTTATTTTTTAAAACCTGTTAAAAATGTTCCTGCACCTTAAGTCGTGCTGAAATTAAGGCCAAGGGTGCAGAATCTTGTGCACTTGTCTGTGAGCACACTAGAGGTGCGTGCACCATTTTGATGTCTTGTGTTGAGACCACTGCATACACTTTGGTCACTGGTGTGTGCAAAGGGTGTGGTAAGGGGACGTCCCAGGAAAGAAGTGCAGACATCAGCGAAGCCCTTTGGGAACATCAGAGAAGAAAACAAGGGCAGGCAGAACCCGGCAAGGAGAGGAAGCGCACTGATAGGCAAGGGCCTCCAGACTAACCACAGAAGTAAACTCCAAGTGGACAGGGCCAGTCGGAAGATGGGCGGGGGGATGCCCATGTACTTTCATCAAGATTCTTCCCTCAAAGGAAATCGTCGTTGAAAAGGACCAGGGAGAGCACTTAAAAAGCTTGACAGATACAGGCTGAGTTCGAGTGGGCTACAAGAGGGAGTCTGCTAACCTTGTCTCACGGGAGCCCGGGTCTAGGAGGGCAGCAGCTGTCGATGCCCGCACAAGCAGCATGTGTCAACGTGTTTCCTCTAAGAATGTCAGCTTTAAGCAGCATGGAGGGAGATTTGGGGATACACAGGGCTTTCAGAGTTGTTGACATGACTCCTCAGCTGAGTTCCCTTCTAAGTAAGCAATCCATTTCCAGAGCTCTGCTGAAAAAGCCACAGGACAGGCTGTAATGCCAAAGACTAAACCCCACCGGGGAACCAAAGAACCACACTAACGGGAGAGAAGTGTGAGCATGTGAACAACAACAACAAAGAACCACACTAACGGGAGAGAAGTGTGAGCATGTGAACAACAACAACAAAGAACCACACTAACGGGAGAGAAGTGTGAGCATGTGAACAACAACAACAACAACAAAAGGGCAGAGAACTCGAGGTCCTGGGTATGAAACCTTCTGAAGCCCCTGGAGGGGTGACCATACAAAGAAGAGAGAAATTCAGACATTCCCTACCCTGGGGCCTGGGTGCTGGAAGAGATGGCACCTAGTTCGAGCATGCGGAACCCGTGGTCTGCTGTTGTGTGCTGTGGGGAGAGGACCACCAGGAGAGAACAGCAGACCACAAACCCAAAGCTACCCCACTGACCTGTTTTGTTTTTCCTTCTTCAACAAGAAAAGAACCCAGATCTGAAACTTCTGATGGCTTAAAATGCAAATATCATATTTCAGGGTTATTTTCACAGCAAAGAAAATGTTTCAAAGACTTATCTGGTTATTTACACATCCTTATTTTATAAAGAATAGCTCAATGATGTCAGGAGAGGAGAGAAGAGTGAAGGGCCTACATTGCTGGGGAAATATACCTTGAGGTATCATTTTGTGTCAGACACTTGAAACATCAGGATTTTCTTGTTGTTTTGCTTTTGTTTAAAGGCAATCGAGCAGATTTGGAACCCTGATAAGATCATGCCTGCGCAGCCTTGCACAGACACAAAGAGACTGTGATCAAGTCTGTCACTCATTACAGTACTGTGAACATAACAAAGATTGCTGTGTGGAAAACACTGGATACAGGCTGAAAGGCTCTCGCTTCTGATACTGTGTGCTGTAACAATGCCTAGACCAGGGCAATGCAGATGCCATGATTTATCACAGTCCAAGTCCACAAAAGAATTGTTAGAACAAAGAAGAGGAGGTACAAAGACCTTCCAGTGCCCTACACCTCACTGCACCACCACCAGTACAGGTGAGGGAAACAGAGATCAGGGATGGAGGACAGGGAAGGGAAGCCTGGTTTTGCCTGTCAATCAACAGCAGGTAACAGCCCTCTTTCTCAGTTCATAATTAGGAATGGTTCCCTTCACAATGATTGACAACAAAGACATGTGAAAGAGAAGAGGAGTTTCCAAAACGATGTAAAGATGAACTCTCAGGTCAGCAGAGTGCGGCATGGTTTCCTGAGCTTGAAAGGATTCTGAGTTCAGAGAATACTGGAGCCTGTACGCGTCCATGGCTGCCCTGGGTTAACACTGCATGGTCAGTATCAAGAATCCTGCACCGTAATGGTGGACAGGCATGGCAGACCCCCTGAATTTGCTTCACAATCAGACCTGCCGGAGGGCTGGGTCTGGGAGGTCCCTTTGCCCTCACTGTGCTGACCTGGTGAGCCTCTCCTCTCCCTTTCTCAGACGTGGGGATACCATGGACACAGAAACTGGAAAACATAAAGATGCAAATCGACTTCTTCCTCCTCGTCCCTGCCTTCCCCCTTTTCAGAAAATGCATAGTTACATATTCAGGTTACAAAATGGAGCAAGGATGACCACATCTGGACCTTTTTTTTTTTGTTGTTGAAACAAATACCGCCCCCCCCCAAAAAAAAACACCAAACAAACAAAAAAACCTGATTCCAACAACCTCTCGTTAAATTCACATTTGCATAATAATACATCCCAAGGCAACCAGGAGTGAGTGATGCCTCCCTTTGTCTTCCTGAATGAAGCTGAAGGAACCTGGGAGAGTGCTTTCCTTGGTGGGGGCACTCTGAGGATGGTGGACAGGGCCCTTGGCACCCACTGGATCTTTCTTTAGAAGATAGGGAGAGGCGGGGTGGTTGGTTGAAAAGAAACACGAAACATAGGGATCTCTAGGTTTCACTACAACAATTCTTAAGAACTACAACATGATTTCAGAGTTTTTTCTTTTTTAAACACTGGTCTCAACTCTTTCAAAACCTTTCTCTTTGCGTGCAATAAATACCCTGTTCACATAAAGAGCAACACTGCTGTGACTTGAGTTTGAGAAAACCATGGCCTCCTAAGGCAGAGAGGGTGGAAAAGGAACCTTCTACAACACAAAGCCAGAAATGCCGCCTTTTTCTTCTTCTTTTTTTTTGGTTTTTTGAGACAGGGTTTCTCTGTGTAGTTTTGGTGCCTGTCCCGGATCTCACTCTGTAGACCAGGCTGGTCTCGAACTCACAGAGATCCGTCTGCCTCTGCCTCCCGAGTGCTGGGATTAAAGGTTTGAGCCACCACTGCCTGGCCAGAAAAGCCTTCTTTACATGCGTGAATGGGTCACCAAAATCACTGCATCCTGATTGCTCCAGTGCTTACAGAAACACACACACACACACACACACACACACACACACACACACACACACACACCACACAAAACTAGGGAATGCAGATGTAGACAGCTGACCTGCACCGGACTAACCTGGGCCTTGCTCATAACCTCCCAGCCCAAGATGCACAACCACACTCTGCAAAATGGACACTCATGAAAATCCAGCAGCTGTCCCTGGGCTGCCAGGAGACTCTCGGACAGACCACAGTTGGTCTCTGGACCGACAAAGGCACATTCAGAAGTACTACACTTGAGAGAGTCCTTGGAAAGAATTCAAGGGGGTAGTGTTTTAAACACGATTATTATAACAACCCCAAACTTCTGGCAAAAAGAAGTTTCAAGCTAAAACTATCCCTTGGTGAGTGACCATCTTACCTTTACAAGGTATGTGACCTCTTGAAGGATTCCCAAGGGTTTGTTTTGTTTTGCATAAAGAGCCCCCTTTTGTTTTTGGCATATACATTCAGCATCTACTACCCTTTCCTGCCTTAAGGCCAGTCATGAAAGTAAGGCTACTCCACCTGCCTCCAGTCCCTTTAAACCCCCAGGAGTGGGGTGCCCTTTCAGTGGCCCAAGAAGAACTGAATGACCCACCAGAAGGTCCAAGAACTCAGGAAGAAGGGAGAGAAATGTAGGAAGGAAGGATTTCCCTTTTTGAAGTCATCCCAATTTACTGATACTGGCTGGATACAGGTCAATTGTAATTGGGGGTTTATTTCCACAGCATTGACTACTCATAGTGTGAAAACTAAGCTGAGGCACATAGCGCTCTAGGAAAACACTATTTCTTTTTATTTAAAATAGAACACTTCTTGTCTATGAAAGTGTACCCAGCTTGTCCTCTCCCCTGGAAAGGTAAATCTGTCACCATGAGGAACAATGCTCAGCTAAGCAGAGCCTCTGGTCCTTTTCAAGGCAAGGGCCATTTCTGTTGAAAACAAATCCATGCACACCTGACCAGAAAGAGCTATTTAAATTTGAAAAGGCAAATAGCAGTTTCTGTATCTTTGCTACTATCTTAAAAACCATTCAATTGATGAAAATACTTTCCGACTGTTCAGGACCCAGTCAGGATGACCACACACTGGGGCAGAATGGATGCTGAGCTGGCAGGAGCTAGCTCTCCTCTGACTTTCATGATCCTGTACCTTGTTCATGTCCTCCTTTGGCAGTGTGGACTGGGGGAGATGTTGTCGGCAGTTTAGTGAGGACATAGTTTTTGCTTTATGAGACAGAGTCTCTCTGAAATTTGCTATGTAGACCAAGCTGGACTTGAACTCAGAGAGGTCCACTTGCCTCTGCCTCTCAAGTGCTGAGATTAAACATGTGTGCCACCAAGCCCAGACCACCATTCAGTTTTTATTACTGTATTTTTAGATTCTTGGAATTGATAACTTCAAATATAAAGAATGTGGGATGGCTACCCCCTTTGTCAAATTTAAGACTGAGAATAAAAACACTATTGTTGACGAGTGGAACCACCTCTGATGACAGCATGCCTTTGGCACCACCTGTAAACCTATAGGGCATGATTACAAGGAGTCCACAAACTCTGGGGACAGTCTGTTCCCGTACAGACTGATGACGTCTTCAATAGCCCTGTCCTTGTAGATAAAGAGCTACAAAGGGGCTCTGCATGGCTATCAGAATCTAAAGATGGAGACACTTGCACACAGGCTAGAATAACCCTAGCTGCACTCACAGAAGACAGTTGTGACGTTAAGAAGTGTATGTTGTCAATGTACTGACATGGACTGTGACAAATCTTGGCAAAAACACTGGAGAATAAAATTTCTTCACCAAACAAACCAACCAACCAACAACCCAAACCAACCACAGCTAAGGATGTGTCTCTGCTCCTAGTTGAAGACCTTAGATATACTTAGAGTAAAAAAAAGAAATCCAAAGCAACAAATGGCAGGGCTGTATATATATGCTGAATTTGAACTCGGAGGGCAAGGAAGAATGGGACCTTCTCTACACAAAGACTCTCAATCTTAGAGATGGCTATCGCCAGCCAGGCCTGCTGGAAATGTCCTATGGACACTGGACAGGAAAGTACGATTGACGTACACATTTTGCTCAACACAGAGACACTACAAGTCAAAATGGCAGAGTATGAGAAAATAATTTAAAAAGCACACAGCATCTGAGGTCAAAGTAGAATCTGGCTATCAACCCTACCCAAACCACACCCCTTCTAAGAAAAGGATGACAGTGACAGCGCAGGGCTGGAGGAACTGTGTGGCTGAGGCACATAACATGCTTGCCTAGCATGGGCGGAGTCCGGGCTTTTCTCCCCAGCACCATAAACTACAAGAAGGGAGTGCAGTATTTGCAGTAAGTTACTGTTCAGTTTCTGGTTGGTACACTAGTAAAGCCCTTCCAAATTCTTAGCAGGAATTCTTCTCCCTTTCTTTCTCCCCCTCACGTCTTATCTTCCACATCATACTTAATTTTGGACAAGCTACATTCACAACCAAAGCAGGAAAATTCTTAGAACACAAGCCATTGCGATACAAACCTCTGCTGGCTGTAACTACTGAATGGCAATACGCAGGTGATGCTTCACCAAGGACACTTAGGGGGAGAACACAGTTTGGAGTCTGTTGTTTTAGGACCAGGACTGCTGTACTGCTAAGGTCATTCCTATGAATGCTGGAAATGGAAAGTAAGTTTAAGGATTGAGGGCTGAGAGCAAGAGATGCTACATGGACTATTCTTTTTTTTTTTTTTTTTTTAGACAGGGTGTCAGAGACCTGAGTGTTTCTTAACCCTTAAACGGGGTCATGGCACTGGGTCTCATCGGCAGCAGAGGTTCTCCCAGTGATGGAAGACAACTCTTTCCCCGACTTGTGCTTTTCTTTTGGCTACTCATATGATAGACAGAAACAAGTTTTGTGATGCTCATGAGACATATATACCTCTACCTACCACTAATCAAGAATTAAAAAAAAAAGCCGGCCGGTGGATTTCTGTGAGTTCGAGGCCAGCCTGGTCTATAGAGCAAGATCCAGGACAGCAAGAGCTACACAGAGAACCCCTGTCTCAAAAAACAACAACAACAACAACAACAACAACAACAACAACAACAACAACAACGAGTTGTTTAAAACAAAACAAAACAAAAACCCCACAAAAAACAGCCTACTATAAAACAGAAGCTCACACTTACATGCTCTAATATGCACAGAACAAAACTATATAGTGGTGACTAGCAAGCTTCTGTATCTATGCCAGAACGTGCTGTAAGGGTATGCTCACTGAATTTTTCCATGTATAATGAAGTTGCCTAATGTCTTGGTAGACAGGGTTCTTGCTAAAGAATACCCCGGGAAGGGAAGGGCTTTCACCTTTCAGACACTCTCACCACACCCTCTTCTCAGGTCACTGCCTATCACTAACCAAAGCTTCCAGAAAGATGACAGATGGAAGGAGCGCACGGGCAGGGAGAAGACAGGAAAAGAGAAGTGGAGAAGCAGGAGCCTTCTTCCGCTGGCCCGGCATAAAAAGACTTTCCCCATCACTGTAACTGTCATCCTTCTACACACAGGGAAGTCAGCACCTATGGAGGGCACGCGACAGAGGAAAGAACTTGGCATCCCACATTTTCAGACAAAAAAACATACTTAACTTCCTCAATTTTTGTTTATTTTGATTTAGCCCACTGCCTTTGGGGCCTGTCCAGAACCACTCCAATTTCCTTTCCGGGTAAGCATCTTACTCCTGTGGAGTGACTGGACCACGTGCACATACACACTCATCTCCTGCTGAGGATGTCTGGGTGTATGTGCGAAGGCACTAAAGCGGTTAGAGAATGCAGGCAGCAACCCCACCCATTCACTTTACCTGTGGAGCTGGAGTTTCTTTCCCACTGGGAAGAAGCTTAAGGTTTGAAAGAAGCTGTGGCCATGACCTCTGGCCCCAGGAGGGAATACAAAAGGAGAATTCAATATCATCAAAATCGAAAGGAAACACTCCACATCTCCACCACCCGGGATGGGGATAGTAAGCAGCAGATCTTCAAAACAGCATTTAAAACAAGCACAACAGTAGCTGGGAGCTAACACAAAGTAAAACCACTTGTTCCTTGTTAGATTCTTCTGTTTTCTCCTGTAACAGATGGAGGTGAGACAGACATTCTTCACCAACAGAACAGTCCATAGGTAATTTTCCTTTAGTAATGCTTATATTTAAGATTTGTTTAAAATATTTCCTAACTCTTTACATAGATTCTCAGCAATCCAACAACCGCACTACTTATACAGTTTAGAGCCAATTCGTTTTTCTTTAGGCTGTTGTTTCTTTCTTTATTCCTTTCTTTTCTTGCTGGGGTTGGAGGGAGAACATAAACCTGACTGTGGAGACGTCAGTCCAGCCTTATACAGAGCAACAGTATGGCTGCAATCCTACTCATGTCCAGACACGCCCCCATTCAGTTAGACACTCTCAAGTGAGGCTGTGACGGTACTCCCAAAACCTGATCCTTCTCCCACAGTCGTTAGGATAATGAATTTACCTGTTGCTGCTGAATTGGTAATTTTTAAAAAATATTTCTATGTATCTTAAAATGTGATTCCCCCGTATGATAATAACATTTGGAGACTTCTTTTTTTTTTTTTTTTTTTACGTTTTTTAAGTAAAAGTCATTTAAACTTTTTGAAGTTTCAGGAACTTGTAAAAGTTTACTAACGGGAAAGAAACGGCTGTCTAGCTAGGATAAGATACGGTTAAATAAACCATCTTCAAAAAACTGGCTGCCTACCCTAGAATTCCTGAGAATGCTTGCAAATTTTAAAGCAGGAAAATAAATGTTAAAAACAAAAAACACTGTTAAATGCTCCCAGAGTTAGTCTTCATCTAAAATATATATATTTATATGTGTGTGTGTATATATATATGCATTTGTATATATACACATTTGCATATATATATATACACACACTTTTTGGTCTTTTTTTTTAAGTTTTTAGTTTTTTTCCCTTTAAGCTTATGATGGAAGAACATTTTAGCTTCTCGTGTTTATTTTTACATATTTCAAATCCCTCATTATGTCTTGTAAACAAGAGGGGCTCTAGCACCCGGCTTTCACCGTAGTATCGTAAGGAACTCAACTAAGCCATAGTGCAGGTCAAGGACCCAACAGGCAGAAAGAGGAGGGGGAGGAGGAGGAGAGGGCAGGCAGGGCCATGAACCAAGAGCGGCAGTGGACAGTCCCCATAGGCTCCTGGGAGTCTGGGGATGCTAAGATTTAGCCTTCAGTTTGCAGATATCTGAATATAAGCTGAGCTTCACGTGGACATATCCACCCATGACAGAGCTCTGCTCCAACACTGAGAGTCAGTGGGGCTGGAAGGAGAAGTTTTGTAGGGGCAGAGGTGGGAGGGGGATGGTGATGATGGAAACCAGAGAGCAGGAGGGAGGCAGAGTCCATGTGAACAAGGTGCTGCAGGAACAAACCAGACTGCAAACTCGTTTGCCCACCCACCTGCCAAGGGCTTCCAGACGGGCAAGCACAGGTGCCCACAGGGACGAAGCCTGTCAATCTCTTCTGAAGCCAGATTTATATTCAACAGGGGAAGCCGAGAAGACCACAGAATTTCCCACTCATTGTCTCACAAAGCCACTTACATGCAATTTTGGTTTTTTGTTTGTTTGTTGTTTTTCATTTTCCTATCCATACCCCCTACCCACCTACACAAAGACACAAGCTGAAAGTCCAATACATTAGGCATTGTTGTATCCTTCACTGAAGATGCTAAAGAAAGAAAAACTCCCTTGTCCTCAATAGCAGCAAGTCACAGAGGACAGCAGAGGTCTGCTCCCACCAGGGGTTGGAATGGGCAGGTAATTGCTGGTACAGAATGTCGGCACTTCATGTTGAACAAACAGTACGATGCAGACTGGGATATCCACACAAGTGCTAGCATGTTACCCGCACACATCCCCCCTCCCCCCACCCCCTCCCCCCACCATCTATTTTGAATGTAAGGATTCCCCTTCAGGTTATCTTCCACTCTCTTCACAATAAGCAGTTTGATATATTTTGATTCCAACATAGTACATACATGTTGTTGATAACTGTGGATTAAACATTGCCTCCTGTTCGGCCCAGAGAACTACTACATTGATGCTTTTTTAAAAAAGTCTTTAAATACCAAAATTAAAAAAACAAAAACAAAACAAAACAAAAAAACAACCAACATTACAAGAAAAAGAAAAAAAGAAAAAAAAGAGGTCAAAACCAAAACAAGGTGCAATACTTAAGTCTTTGCTAAGTTATTTCTGCCTAAGCAAAACCACATACACAGGAAACACAACACAGAGAAACAAAGGGAGAAGCCTGAAGTACGCACTGGTTTAAGAACATTCGTTAAGTAAACGTTTCTGTCAGTGATGGCCTGGTGCTGTAACACGCCACGGCCTGGCACAGGTAACGCTCAGCGAGAGAGGAGCAGAGGGAGGAGCTGCGAGGCTTCCAGGAGGCTGCTCACAACTTGCTGTTTTCCTCAAATGATAATGAGAACCAACAGGAATAGAGATTTGCATTACCTGATTTCTTTTAAAAAAATTCTCACACCTGATCACATAGGAAAGCGGGAACAGTTTTTCTGCTTTTAAAACATCACGTGCTTTAAAAATGACTGAATCTTCTGTTCCCATTCAAAGTAGCAAAAAGGAAGGCCTGCTTGGGACTTAAACTCCCATGTGCTCAGCGGCCGCTCATTTCACAGCACAGAGGTAAGCAACAGGCGCTCGGAGAGGTACCACCCGCCAACTGCTGGACCTGGCAGCGCTTCACTCTGCTGCTAGGTCAGGAGAAGGCTGGGGGACCTCACGTTCTGGCCACTGCTCTCCTAACTGAAAAGCACCCTTCGCCTCAGCGCAGCCCGAAGAGGTGGCTGGAGCTGCAGCAGCCCCCTGTGCCCCTGTGTGTTCTCGTAGTTAGAAAAATCAAAAGCAGATGGCCGGCCAGCCAGCCTGCGGACTGTCAGCAACGCAGCTTTCTGAGAAGTCAGGGTGGGCGAGATGAGGGGGCAGGACGCAGGCACACACACAGAGACAGAGAGGGGGATACACACACAAATGCACATGAACACACGTGCACACACATACCAGAACGAGCATGCCTGGGCAGTTACATGTGCCAGAACACACTGGTGTTTATCAACCAGCCAATCACAAAATTTTTCCTTTTTTTTTTTTTTTTTTTTTTTTTTAGGTTTTTTTGTTTTTGTTTTTAAAGTGAGGCTCCGTCAAGTCTTCCCTCCCCCCTCCCCCAACAATTCTTTTGAATTTCCCTCCCACCCAAACATGGTAGACCTAAGGACGGAAACACACCCAGTGCAAACAAAGTTAAAAAGCTATTTTTTCAGTATATATGTTTCTTAGCAACAACTTCCATATAACATGAAAAAAGTGAAAAACTAGAAACTAATTTTTTTAATTTTTTTGTGTTTAAATTTAAATGGTATGTGTACTTGCTTCACATTGTCTTTCTAGGTTGGCGTTCATGATTCAAGTATTTCAAGAGTGATATGTTCTCTTTTTGGATTCATATTCCAAACGAAAAAACTGAAGTTTTAAGGGAGGCAACTATGTGCTCAGACAGTCTGTCAATGACCCACCTTTTTTCTCTCTCCGTTTTCTTTTTTCCTTTTAAAAATGTATTTATTGCAAGTTGAAAAAAAAAACGAAAAGGTCAAGTTAGTGCTGCTGCTGTTCCAAAAAAAGGTCACGAGGTCAGAGTTGAAAGTTCTAAGTTCAGATTGAATCCGACCCTCCTCCCAGAAGGTCACCAGGTAGTAAAGGAGCAGGGCTGCCCATCCTATGGGGATCTTCCACCGTCGGGACTCCCCACAGGCTAGAAGAATAGTTTGGGGGACCCCACAAGGAAGTGCCAGCGAGGTCGGCCCCACCACTGCTGCCAGCACTGCTGCTCCATTGCCCGAGCCCGGTGGACCCACCGAAAAGGTTCAGCGCAGGGCCGACGGGGTCTGCCTGGTTCTGGCTGGTCTCCAGTGACTGCCATCCTGTGGCAGGTGCGCTTGGGGTTGCTGCAGGTGTAGGGGGCTGAGCTTGAGCCAGAAAGCGGCTGACTTCATCCTCAGTGGCAAACTCGGCCAGGATGGTAGTGTTTCCCAACACACACCTGGAGAAAGGAGGAAGGGAGCAGTGTGATCTACGAGATCACAAGCACAGGAGGGGTCACTGCTGTCAGCCCTCTGCCACTGTGTGGTCTACATACTCGCTTGCTTACTGATTGATTGAGATGGGGGGCCTTACACGGCCCAGGCTGGCCTTCTGCCTCTACCTCCGAGTGCTGAGATTGGTTAGAGCGGTTTGGTTTATGCAGTATTGGAGACTGAACCTAGGGGTTTACACATGCTAAACAACAATTGAGCTACGTCTCCAGTCCACGTGTGTGTGTGTGTGTGTGTGTGTGTGTGTGTGTGTGTGTGTGTGTGTGTCACAGAGAGAGAGAGAGAGAGAGAGACAGACAGACAGACAGACAGACACACACACAGACACACAGAGACAGAGGGTCACACAGAGAGAGACAGAGATAAGAGACACGGAGAAAATATAGAGCAGAGGATATTTTGGGCAACAGCACTACTCTGAGTGACACAATGTTATGATGTTGGATATATCAGCATATATTTGTTCAAACCAACCCAGAAAATAAACTTAACCCTAATGTAAACTTTGGTGGATTGGGTACCAATGAATGTTCATAAACTGCAACAAATGGGCCATTCTAATGAGTGGTGTTGATAATAGGGAGAGGTGTCATTGAGGGAGCGGTCACGATTATTATGGGAAGTTGCTGTTCCATCCTCTCAATTTTGCTGTGAATCTAAAGTATTTTCAAAAAATTTCAAGTCTTACAGCAAGAAAAGTGTCTGTTGTTTATTTATTTATTTATTTTTTAAACTCCATGTGAGGTAAGAACGGCAGCCATTAACATCCAGCCAGCCAGTGCCAACACTGGAGCACCATTACATCTTGGAGGGTAAACCAGCTGCTGGGGGCTGACTACTATATTTGTTTGTGCTCTCTGGATTTTTGTCATGGTGTCTGTGGCTCAAGGGAGTCAACACTTTCCTGTCCACCAGGAAAAGAGAATGTTCTGACCCCGATCAATTTCTGTCCACTTCATGCGAAAACCCTGCTACATACAATTCCTTCTTAGGGCTGGGTGTGGTGGTGCACACCTCAAACCCCAGCACTTGGGAGCCAGAGGCAGGCGGATCTCTGAGTCTAAGGCCAGTCTGGTTTCCACAGGGAGATTAAGAATAGGCAGGGCTACACAGAGAAATCCTGTCTCAAGAATTCAAACAAGACCAGGTAGTTCAAGTATTGATGGCACATGCCTCTAATCCCAGCACTCGGAGGCAGAGGCAGGTGGATCTCTGAGTTCAAGGCCAGCCTGGTCTACAGAGCAAGTTCCAGGATAGTCAGGGCTACACAGAGAAAACCTGTCTTGAAAAACCAAAACCAAAACCAAAAAAAAAAAAAGTACCAAATAGACAAAATTTCTTAATTACATGCTACAACAGTAAGCAGCTAGATTTTAGCATGAAAAATAATAGCGTTCGGAATGTTTTGCATGTTTACAAACACTGGCTTTGTTTGTGGTGTAATTACTCACTGTACAAGTTACTTACATTGAAATTCTGATTATGAACCTGTGACATAAACTAAACAATGCAAACAAAGTTAGGTAGAAAGACTGCCACCTCAGCATCTGCAGATGTATACATGACCGAGATTCTTGTGTGCATGCTTATGTCACTGTTTTGTTAAGCAGGGCCAGGACACTCCTGTGTGTATCACGTGTGCTGTCTGGATGTCTGCAGGGTGCAGTACTCACATGTGCAGTGCAGTCTGGGCCTTGGCTGCCTCTTGTTTGGTGCTGTACCGGATCAGGGCAGTGCCCTGGGTTAGATTCAGATGGAATGTCAGCAGTGGGCCATGCTGCATGCAGATCGTTCTCAAGGTTGACCCATCAATCTAAGAGATAACAACATGCATGAGCTAAGATGTAGAGGAGGCATGGGAAAGGTAAATTCTAAAACATTTAAAGAAAGACACTGAGACCCATTATTCTTATTTTGTAAATAAGATGTTTCTGTATAAAAATAAAAGTATAAGAGCCATAAAACCTAAGCCTGCCTTTTTTGTTTGTTTGTTTGTTTTTCGAGACAGGATTTCTCTGTGTAGCTTTGGAGCCTGTCCTGAAATTCACTCTGTACACCAGGCTGGTCTCGAACTCACAGAGATCCGTCTGCCTCTGCTGGAATTAAAGGCATGTGTCCCCACTGCCCAGCAATAAGCCTGCTTTTTTTTCTTTCTTTCTTTCTTTCTTTCTTTCTTTTTTTTATAAAACAATCAGAAAACATTTATTATACTAAACTGTACACCCTAGTAACCAAATAGAAGCCTGCTTTTTTAAAGAGATCAATAAACAAGTATGTGCTTATTTGTAGAGCTCAAAAGGGCAGAAATAAGAATTAAAGTTATCACGCAAAGTTACCAACATCATTACTAACATTTATTTTTTCTGCCTCTCTAATAAATAATCTTACAGAGACAGACAGGTAATACAAGAAAAGCACCGGCAGTTAAAATTGGCCTAGTCCAAAAACAATTCACTCCAACTCTCCCATTCCCCTGACATACAAAGAGGGGACTACTTCCACCTCCTTTCTAACTAAGTCCATTTGACCAGAGGCTGTAGGGATTATGGGTAATTTCCCCAACTAAGGAGTTATATGAACAGAGCTATTAACTCTATGGATTAATTTTGCAACAAGATCTTAAATATATTTAATTAAGCCTCAATTCCAATATTTCACTTCACTTCATTAGAAAAGGAATGTTACAATTGGGAATGCCTTAAAAAGCTGTGTAATGTGGCAGAAAAACAGCCTAACATACATAAGGCCCTAGGTTCCATTTTCAGCACCAGTGGTAAGCCTGAAGAATAAAACTCAGCAATTCATGTTAGCTTCTCACAGAAAACAATCATGAGTATGTAGGTATATGGCACAAACTGCTTTGCAGGAGACAGATGTCCTTTAAACACATTTTTGGTGATGAAAAGTCAACTTCCCCATGCATCAACTTTGCTCTACTAACAATTTAAACTAGGAGTGACATTAGTCTATTTACTAGGCAGCTCTAGTATTTAAAGAAATCAATTCTTCCTGATATAAACATAGCCAATATCACACTGATTTTATATACATTGGAAATGATGTATACTTATTATTTCTTAGTGGATAGAAAGAGTGAATGATGAGCTAGCATGCCCAAGCTCTTTTCAAAACCTCTTATTGCCTCTCTCATCCTATCCATATTAGAACCACCACAAAGTGTGACAACTCTTATAAACTCTTTTTGTTTGTTTGTTTTTCAAGACAGGGTTTCTCTGTGTAACTACTTTGACTGTCCTGAAACTCACAGAGATCCACCTGCCTCTGCCTCCCAAGTGTTAGAATTAAAGGCGTGCACCACCACTGCCAGGCATAAACTCTTTAAAAAAAACTAAGGCATACATAGTTTGAGCATCATCATGTTTGATTTTTTATATTGGGGCTGTAGTTAAGAGTACCCGCTCTCTGTATGTGAGGTCCCGGATTTGATCCTCAGTATTAGTATCCCCCTATCCCTCCCTACCCCCATTCTTTATAGTTTAGTCTACCATTAGATAAGGGAATAAACTGAGACTTTCATTTATTTATTTTTGATAGACTAGGTAGCCCTGGTTGACCTAGAATTCCCTATGTAGACCAAGGGGGCCTCAAACTCAAGAGATCTGCCTGCCTCTGCCTCCTAGATGTCATGCACCACTATGCTTGGCCTTAAATTGGGACTCCTGAGTTGATTAGACATCATGGTAAAGAATGCCTTTCTCAAATGTACCTAGAAATAGGAGTCTTGTGATTTATTCGCCACAAATAGGTTCACTGGGCAAATAAGTTTACAGTGAAATGTATTTCCCCCTAGAGAATCCTAACAGACATTAGCATGTTAAAGGGTCTAAAAAAATCTCAGTGGAACTTTATCAGCTGAGTCATTTTCCAAGCCCCTTCTGGTAACATGTTTTTATATGTGGTTAAAACACATCTCAGTTGATTCCAGATTCTTTTTGTTTTGTTTTGGTTTTTTGAGACAGAGTTTCTCCGTGTAGCTTTGGAGCCTGTCCTGGCACTCACTCTGTAGCCCAGGCTGGCCTCGAACTCACAGAGATCCAACTGCCTCTGCCTCCTGAGTGCTGGGATTAAAGGCGTGCGCCACCAACGCCCGGCTAGCAGCAAGCTTTCTTAACTGCTGAGCCAGCTCTCTAGTCCCATAAAGGAGCTTTCATATCTGCCAACCTCCTCCACTGTTCCTTCCCCTTTTTTTGATATAACAGTCCCATGTACCCCTAGAACTTACTATGCAGACCAGGCTGGTCTTAAACTCACAGATATCTACCTGACTCTGCCACCCAGGTGCTAGGGACTAAAGGTGTGTGCCACCATGCCAGCTCCTCTCTCTGTAGGCCCTATCTAGAAAACCACAAGAAAGTTAGGTTACCTGTGGAGTGAGATTGTGAAGAACCAGCCAGTAACTAGGTCGGACAGAGCTACCATCACTCCAGGTAGAGGCTGCAAACAATAGAAGAAAGATAAGGAAGAGTGAGAAAAATAAAACAAAAACCACCGAAAACCACCAACATTCTCAGGGAACCACGAAGGGGACATTTTCATGCGGATCATATGTCTTGTCTCTTCTCTGTCCTCCCTTCTTCCTCCCCTCTCTTTCTCCCTCCCCACCCCCTCTCTCACCTAACCCTGACCTTTATGGTCTCTTGTAGTCCTTGGCCCCAGTGAATTCATTTGCTTTTTGGTGAGATAGTATTCCCCCACTGTGCTCCCTCTATAGTTGCTCATTTTTAGTTCATGTGCCTTAGAGAGGCCCTGGGTCCCTTCATTTGTACCAAGTGCAAGTTTTCAATCGAAAGATGCTTTTTCTTCTACCAGACAACTATGCTCTCCTCCACTTTCAGCCCTCCCCATGGTGTAAATAGCCATTTCTGCGTGGCAGATCCTTCTCACCCGAGGCAATTCGAGAGTCCTGTGTCCCCCACCCCCTGACTGATCTGGGTGCTGTGCTGCTCCAGGGAGATGCCGGTTTGGGGTTGGTCAGGCCAGGAGGTGGGCGGGGCAGCGGTGTAGTGTTCCTGGAGGAGATGTGGTTTTTCCACATCTTGTTGGAGAGATGAGTGGGGTTGTGTCCTATGGGATCTGGGGACCACGTGGATTTGTAATCAGGGAACTTTGCTGTGAGAAGAGAAAAGTCAGGAAGCAGACAGGTTAGATGGGCATCTAGAAATAGACACGGACTTCTTTCTGTTGTCTTTGTTTTTTGGTGACACAAATTTTTATCTGCACACAAATACAGGTATATTTATATTCTATAACTATTGAATTCTTGTTTTAAAACGTCGAAAAGTAGCAGGAAGCATACATTTTACGAGCAGCAGTAAGAGTCGGGCAGTGGTGGCGCACACCTTTAATCTCAGCATTAGGGAGGCAGAGGCAGGAGGATCTCTGTGAGTTTGAAGCCAGCCTGGTCTGCAGAGTGAGTTCCAGGACAGCCAGGGCTACACAGAGAGACCTTGTCTCAGGTAAAAAAAAAAAAAAAGGGGGGGTGGGGTGGGAGAAACAGTATGAAAGTAACTGTTCTTTGTGTGTGCTGAATATGAAATTTTAAAAAGATTCTAAACGGACAAAGACTTAACAAGATAATGAATCTACTACTTTCTGGGGTAAACACAACTTGAAAGGGAAGACAAACTTGTTGAGAAAGTATTCCTAAAGAGGGAAAGCTAACAGACAGTTAGACTAGGAACACAAACACAACTGGAGTGCTCACCGAATCCACGAAAAACAAACAAAACAAAGCCAGAAAATGACGCGTTGCTTGTGCTGTGATCCATGTCAGACACCAACACTGATTTTAAAAACAGTGAGTGAGGTTGGAGCAAAGGCTCAGTGGTTTGGATTACTGGTTTTTCTCGAAAAGAATCTGGGTTCACTTTCCATCATGGTGGCTTACAACCATTGCAATTCCAGGAGATCCCACGCTCTCTTTTGACATCTGTGGGCACTAGGCACATACATGGTGCACATACATGCAGGCAAACACTCATACACATACAATAAAATAAATCAATCTAAAAGAAAGTTATCAAATGACCAGCACTGCTTACTATGCTTAAGGTACCGGACAGTACTGTGGGTAACACAATTATCTGGCAGAGCCTCTGGTTTAGATGGGAGACAGAACAACAGAACTGGTATCCTTGGCAACAGCACATATGTTCAATACACAGAAGACAGAAAGCATTAGGCTGCTAGCAGAGGTTCTGCAAAGATAGATCTGAAGGATTTATAATCAAGGGATGAGCTCAGGAAAGCAGGAAAAGGAAAATCCAGGTTCAGTAAGTCCTTTCCAGTTTTCACAGGGGCAGAGAGGTAGGAGGCCATGGGCTCAGTGTGGCTAAGTAAGCTGCAGTAGAGTTTTCCTAAGACTCAGCACAAACTAGGGAGAGACCGGACTGGAGCAAGTGGAGATGAGAGACAGGCTGGGGTCCAGGAGATGAGGAGAGGAAAGACAGCTCCAAGGACAGGCAAGCTCACTCAGGGAAGGCTGAGGTCAATGTCCAACTGCAAGAAGGTAATTCCTGAGAGCTGGGCTTTTATAGGAATGAGGGAACTAGATGAGTGCCAGAGAAGGTAGCCATGGGCCTGTGTGGCCAAGCTGCTGGGGAGAATGAGGCAGAGGACTGCTTTAGCCCAAGGAAACAGAGACCTACCTAGGTAACCAAAATCTCTCATTGTAGCCAGTGTGGTACATCCCTATAGTAAGAGCATGTGAGAGATGAAGGCAGGAGGAGAGAAGTGAATGTGAGGCTAGCCTGAGCTACACGAGACCCTGTAGCAAAAGAAAACAACCAAAAATGTTCTCTAATCAAACAAAAGAGTTAGACAAAAGTTTAATTTATTTTGTGATTAGATTGGTGTACATGTACAGGTGAGAATGTGGGTATAGGTGTGCACACCATGATGCACGTGTGGAGGTTCTTGGGGATCAAAGCAGGGCGTCAGGCTTGTGCAAGAAGTACTTTTCCTCGCTGTGCCAGCTTGTGCAAGCTGTAAACGTAAATGAAGTCGTGCCAAGCACAGTATGGGGAAGGCGTTAGGAGCCTGGTCACTGAGGTGCTTCTCTTCATATTTAGGCTCAGTTCTGAGATCTTCTTGTCCTTGTCCCCTAGCACTGGGATTAGTTATATGCACCATACCTTTTTCTTTTGAAATAGGGTTTTACTAGGTATGGCTGTCTTGGAACTTGCTAAGTAGACCAGGCTAGCCCCAAACTCATGGAGCTACACCTGTCTGCTCCTCCTGAGTGCTGGGATTAAAGGTGTGCCGAGTTGTGCCTACTTTTTTTTTTTTTTTAATTTTATGTGCATTGTGTTTTGCCTGCATGTATGTCTGTGAAGGTGCCAGAGAGTTGAGAGCTGCCATGTGGGTATTGGGAATTGAACCCAGGTCCTCTGGAAGAGTAGTCAGTATTCTCAACTGGTGAGCCATGTCTCCAGCCCTGCCTGACTTTTTTTTAAATGTGGGTGCAGGGGACTGAACTCAAGTCTCCATACTTGTACAACAAGCGTTTTCCCACTGAACCATCCCTCACGCTGCTATTAGCTTTTCTATTCCCCATGAAGTCTCAGTAAACAAATAAATGACAAAATCCAACCACCCCTCCCCCGCAAATAATGAGGAACTCAATAAGCATTACTGGCACGCTAATCCAGGTCCTCTTTTTGACTCTGGCTATCTATTTTTCATTATGTCTCAGATTTTGAGGGAAGCGTAAGCTATCACTGGTTGCCTCAATGTTAATCTGGATTAAACTGTCTCTTCCTATGGCCTTTGATTTCTTGGCAGGCTGGTTAACAGAAGCATTTGGTCATCAGGTTATGAACTCTGCCCTCTGAATACCTCCAGCTGTATGACAGTCTATTCCCATTGGCTTTGACCCATGTAATCCTGTGTTAGACTTAGCCCATCTCTGCTGTGGGATGGTCTATATGTCAAATTACTCTCATTGGTCAATAAATAAAACACTGATTGGCCAGTGGCTAGGCAGGAAGTGTAGGCAGGACTAACAGAGAGGAGAAAAGAAAGAACAGGAAGGCAGAAGGAGTCATTGCCAGCCGCTGCCATGACAAGCAGCATGTGAAGACGCCAGTAAGCCACGAGCCACGTGGCAAGGTATAGATTTATGGAAATGGATTAATTTAAGCTATAAGAACAGTTAGTAAGAAGCCTGCCACGGTCATACAGTTTGTAAACAATATAAGTCTCTGTGTTTACTTGGTTGGGTCTGAGCGGCTGTGGGACTGGCGGGTGACAGAGATTTGTCCTGACTGTGGGCAAGGCAGGAAAACTCTAGCTACACATCTCTGTGAGACTAGGAGCTCCCTGAGTGGACAGTGAATGCAAAGAAAGGTTGTGCCCCCATCTGTGCTGACCTATGTATGCTCTTCACCTCCTTTACAGATACTCCTCAGGAAGTAAATGCCCGAGATAAAGAGGAACAGCAACTGCTGAGCAAGAGGGGAAAAGCCAAGTACCTGAAGTGCTATGAACGTTGGCAAAGGAGTTGTCAGAGGCACTGTAGGGCCAGGCACCAGGTGAAGGCAGCGAGGTGTTGAGGGAAGAATTAGACCCTTGAAGTGACAAATGAAGAAGAAAATATTGGAGACAAATGTCAGTATAACCAGGGAAACTTTGTAGCATTTTATTTAAACTTAAATAGAAGAGAAAACAAAATGCAACCAAACATTAAAGATGTAAAAAGGGGCAATTTCCTGTTGAAATTATCAGGTACTACAGAAAGAAACAAGGCAGGGGTGACAGCTGTGAGGACGCTGGTGGGGCCCCACGGGACTGCAGCACTCCTCACCTGTGGTGTTATCCCGCAGCAGCTGGTGGTCAGTATCTACAATGGGAGATGTGGCTGTACCCCCCAGCACACTTCCTGGGGTCACATAGGGGTCAGATTCAGGGTCAATATTTTGGATACCTTTCCATGGCACTCCTGGTTGGAATTCTGAGGCATGAAGAAATATTAGGGATAGGAGATTGTTAAAAAAAAAAAGTTTAACTTAAACATTTCCTCTTTTATTTATTTATTTATTTATTATTATTATTATTATTATTTCGAGAAAAGGTCTTACTATGTAACTCTGGCTGTCCTAGAACTCACAGAGATCGACCTGCCCCTGCCTTCCAAGTGCTGTGATTTAAGTAAAGGCCATTACACCCAACTTTTATTTATTATTACTATTATGCTAAAATAGCTATTTAGTAGAAAAAACATGATCCTGTGAAAAGCCTAAACAATGAATCAATGTACATCAGATTTTCATCATGAAGTAAAAAATTTACTCTGAACAAATGCTCTTGCCAGTGGCAAGTCTCTTAGTATACTGTCTATCCATTCACCTGTCTGGGAGTGAACTGGATCATGCTCATAAAGGCCTGGCTCCATACATGATTCTCCAGCTACAAGAGCAAGGCAAGTCCTAAGGGAAAGTAGAAACTGATGCCTAAAGAAATGAGGCCAAGAACTGGGAGAAAACCTGGGCTTGAGATCAGTGACCTTTCACATTTTTCTTATTAGTTATTGGCCAAAATGCACATAATAAAATGGAATAGAAGTAACACTGCTTCACAGACTGTTCAGGGATAGTTGGGAATAATATAACTGATGGTGAAAAAACCTAGACTATATATGAAAGCTTATCATGTTTTTATTGATCCATTGAAGCTGTTGTATTTAAAGCTACATGATAGCATTAACAAATTGATATTTCCCTAACTGTGTTGAGAAGAGCTATATATATATATATATATATATATATATATATATATATATATATATATATGATCAAGAAGCATTATTTCACTTCACTCTAATAAAATGTAATTACACACATTTATGTCTGAATTACATATGGACGGAAGAACAATTACTAATTTGTACTTTTGCTTTACTAAATTTTCTATAATAAAAACAGAATAGAGAGACAAAAGGGAGGAGAGGGAGGAAGGAGGGAGCAAGAGAGAGATAAGAAACTTACTGAACCGTGTACCTAGGGCATATAAACGACATTATCTGACTAATGAATATGTCAATAGATTCAATGCACACTTTAAAAGAGCTCATGTTATAAGGCATCCTACACACAGGATAAGGCCAAGTCCCAGCGGCAAGGCCACTTATTAGCCTCAACTCCCATTTCTTGTAGATCTTTCTTTTTCCCATGGCACAGATTTCAGGGTGTATGCCTTGCCTTTATCAGACAATAATTACTAACGCAGAAAAGAAAGCATGGGGCTTCCTCAGTAAAGCAAGCAGCACAAGCTTGTTCAGAACGTAAACTTAACAGAAGCACTATTCTAGACAAAACATTTTATGAACAATACCTGGAGGCCAACTGGCATTGCTGGATTTACTTCCGATTTTATTAGTCGGTGGAGATTTGGCAGGTAACCAGCTATCACCAGCAGGACCCGTATGGCCACCCAGCGTGTCACCTGGGATTATATCAAACTGGTTGTATGGTGACCCTCCTCGGGTCTTACCAGGGGCCACTATAGCGCCTGAGAAAAGAGAGAAATAATCAACTATTTAAGAAAGAGCTCTAGCTAGGCGGTGGTGGCACACGCCTTTGATCCCAGCACTCAGGAGGCAGAGCCAGGTGGATCTCTGTGAGTTCGAGGCCAGCCTGGTCTACAGAGTAAGATCCAGAACAGGCACAAAAACAACACAGAGAAACGATCTCAGAAAAAAAAAAAAAAAAGAAAGAGCGAGCTCTGGGGAGCTGGAGAGATGGCTCAGAGATTAAGACCACTGGCTGTTCTTCAGAGGGCCCAGGTTTGATTCCCAGCACCTACAGTGCGGCTTAAAACTGTCTGTAACTCCATTTCCAGGTAATCTAATGCCCTCTTATGACATCTGTGGGGAACAGGCATTCACATGGTGCACATACATACAAGCAGACCAAACATACACACATAAAACAATAAAAAAAATTTAAAAACATAAAAAAAAAAAAAAAAAAAGATCTCTAAAGCTGAGTGGCTGCGGTGGTGGTGGTGGCGGCGGCGGCGGCGGCGGCGGCGGCGGCGGCGGCGGCGGCGGCACACGCCTTTAAACCCAGCACTCGGGAGACAGAGGCCAGCCTGGTCTACAGTCACTTCGAGCCAGGGCTACACAGAAAAACCCTATCTCAAAAAAAACCAAAAAGATTTCTAATGAACAGAACTTTCAACCTGGCCCTCCTCCCGCGTTTTTTTTTTTTAAAGGAACTCAAAGACAGGTACTTAGAGTTTGGAATAAAGTAGAATAAAGAACTTCGGGCTACCACTAATAGCACATGACTATAATGACATCTCAATTCCCGGAGTCTCTCCATCTCTCACCTAAGCCCACAGGAGTGTTCTCATTCTAGAACAGTCCTTTCTATCTGAAAACCCCATGGTATTACGAAGTCAGTGAAACTATGAAGCACAGTATCTACATGGGTGCTACACTAATCCCTCAAAAGAAATAGGAAACACTCTGAACAAACATAGCACCTTAGAGAATTTTACATGATCTGTCTATTGATGCTTTCTATCCCTGCTCTTAAGGGCTGGTTAAGCTTAGGTAATCTGGAATCTGCAATATGCAGAGTCCACTGGAGAAAAAGCCATCTGCAATTGCTTTAAATTCCAAGGCAATGAGGTGGAATCCCCGCCAGCAATGACCTCTACATTTCTGAGCCCAGGGCCGCCTCACATACAGAGAACAGCAAATCTTTTGTCACTGTATTCCCAGGGGTATTCTTGTGGCTTTGTTAGTGCCCCCTTTAAGCATTTTTATGCAGGAAAAGTGGAAAGCTTAAAATTCCCTAAGTTAACAACAATAACAACAAATTTTTTCCTTTAACTAAAAATTCAGGAGCCTATGGTAGACTATTTCCTTATTTCCCAAATGAAGTTCTCATAGAGTCTGTCACTCATTTGACATAGTCTTAGAGTGGGGATCATGAACACACAAAATAATCTGCAGGATAATGTATAAAAATGCTTGTATAAATATTGAATAAAGCAATCTGTTTGGTTTGGACTAAAAGGAATATTATAAAAATTGTCTCCACCCTCTGCTAAGAGGACATTTACTTTTCTGAGGACAGTGACAGAAATCTGGTTCAGAGGCACAGTGCAGTGAGGCAGTGGAAAATGAAAAGCTCAGTTATCTTGAGGATTGCTAAGGAAGTGGGGAAAACATCATATTCTCTGATGAGGAGAGAGGACACTGTATGTCTGGGATATCTTCTCACATGCCATTTTATATTTATTATCCAGACCTGGTAAATCACTAGCCTAAGGGAACTGTGAAAGTGCTCAGAGCTATGGATGACACAGGGCTAGGGTTACTCAGTCCATAAAACAGATTTTATAATTTCAATAAATTATTCTTGATTTTGATCATGCTAAGCAGGATAGGCAGAGAGCTCTGCGTGGCTCCTTCCCCAGTCTCTGGATGGGATTACTAAAGAGGGTTTTATAATGGGCTTATTAAGGAGGGTTTATAATGGAAACCTGGAAGGCTGCAGGCCGAATGAATTGGCTGGGCTAAGCCTGCCAGGGCTCTGCTGCAAGAACAACCAGACACTTGTTTACATTGACTCTCATGGGGACAACTCTGAGTCCAAGTGAAATATTGACAAAGAAAACAAACAATGCACTGAAGGCTGACAGAAGGTACAGACCTCTTATCTTTCTTCTAGGGAAATGGAGAAACCCTTAAAAGAAAATTATGGACAGGCAAGGCTAATCCTCACTCAAAATACAACTCCAATGCTGTCCTGGCAGGACACTAATTCACAAAGAACAAGGGGCCCAGGAAAAACTCCAATTCTTATGAATTCTCTTTTGCTAGTTATCTTTTGGAGCTTAGGGACATTTCTTCTTTTTCTGAGACAGGGTTTTACTATGTATCTCAGTATAGCCTTCAACTATGTAACTCAAGCTGGTCTTTAATTTGCATATACAACTATACCCAGTTTAGGGCAGGAGTTTTTAAAAAATCTGATACTGATCTCCAATCTCTCAAAAAACACAGAGCATGAACTACAAATTCTTAGTAAGACCCTGTCTCAGAAAACCAAACCAAACCAAACCAACAAACCAAAACCTCAACAAGGGGATTCTGTTCTCTCAGCTACTTTAATAGGGTTTTAATCTTATGGGTGCCTAAGTTCATAACTATTATCTCAATCCCATGATAAGTGGGACATTATGCCATCCTTAATTAGAACCTTTTAAATACCATGTAATATGAATTGCAGACCTAATCTTCCTGTGATAGATGATCATAAACTTTGGAAAAATATCAAGAGACTGATGAGCAAAAGCTAAAGTTCTATGCTTCAAAAAGTTACAAAAGGGAGGATAGAGAGATGGCTCAGTAGTTAAGAGAACTGGCTGCTCTTCTACAGGGCATGGTTTGACTCCTAGTACCTGTACAGTAGCTTACAGCCATGTCCCCTGCCCCTATCCCATGAGACAGGGTTTCTCTCTGTAGTTTTGGTGCCTGTCCTGGATCTTGCTCTGTAGACCAGGCTGGCCTCAAACTCACAGAGATCCACCTGGCTCAGCCTCCTGAATGCTGGGATTGAAGGCGTGCGCCACCACTGCCTGGAGGCTCACAACCATCTTAACTCTAGGCCCCAGCAATCTAACACCCTCTCTAGTCCTCTGAGGGCACTGCATATCTGTGGTGCACAGATATTCATGCAGCCACAATATGCAGATACAACAGAGTTTAAAAAAACCACAGAGGAAGGCATGGTGATATACACTGGTAACCTCAGTACACAGGAGACTAAAGCAGCAGGACTTTTTTGAGTTTAAGGCCAGAATGAGCTATAAGAAAGACCCTACAATTATTCATTTATTTAACTAAAGAATTTTTTTTGAGACAAGGTCTTATGTAACTCCAGTCGGCCTGGTACTTGCTTGACTAGAACTCACCGAGATCCACCTGCTTCTGCCTCCTGAGTGGTAGGATTACATACCAAGCCTCCCTGAGATACTGCCTAAAAGTGTGGTGGGACATGCCTTTAATGTCAGCATTGTGGAGGCTGAGGCAGGTGGATTTCTGGGAGTTTCAGGTCAGCCTGGGATACAAAGAAAGACCCAGTCTTAAAAAGAAAACACAAACACACATACAAAACCAACAAAACATGCAGGATATTTAACACAAACACACATACAAAGCCAACAAAACAGCTGGGCGGTGGTGGCGCACGCCTTTAATCCCAGCACTCGGGAGGCAGAGCCAGGCGGATCTCTGTGAGTTCGAGGCCAGCCTGGGCTACCAAGTGAGTTCCAGAAAAGGCGCAAAGGTACACAGAGAAACCCTGTCTCGAAAAACCAAACCAAACCAAACCAAAACAAAAAACAAAACAAAACAAAACAAAAAAAAAACCAAAGCCAACAAAATATGCAGGATATTTGTTCAAGGCCTGAGTAGGGATCAGAAGATCCTGCTGGTAACAGGGGCTGCTCTCTCACCATTTTTGTGCATGGTGGCTTCTTGTGTGCCCACAGAAGGCAGCCCTTCCATCATGGAGGTCCACTGTTTGAAGCGAGACTCAGTCCCAGCCTCCTTGCCACCAACCATGCCATAGTCCATGCCACCAGAGCTGAAGCCTGGAAAGAGATCACAATTATGTCTGTATGTTTCTTAAATCAGAAACCCAGTACCTAAGGCCAGGGGTGGTGGCACACAATTTTAATTCAAGCACTTGGGAGGCAGAGGCCAGTGGGTCTACAAAGCGAGTTCTAGGACAGCCAGGACTATTAGAGAAACCCTGTCTAGAAAACACCCCACCTCAGTCAACAGGCTTTAGGCTTCCAGCCAGGCTAGAGCTGGAAACCCAGGGCTTATTGTAGCGTCTGGCTTGGTTTTATGAATGCATAAACCAGGGGAGGGGGACCTGACACCTTCTTGTCCTTTACCTAAGATGTTGCTTATTTCTTTTCTTTTTTAAAAAGATTTATTTATTTATTATGTATACAGCGTTCTGTCTGCACATATCCCTGCAAGCCAGAAGAGGGCACCAATCTCATTACAGATGGTTGTGAGCCACCATGAAGTTGCTGGGAATTGAACTCAGGACCTTTGAAAGAACAAGCAGTGCTCTTAACCTCTGAGCCATCTCTCCAGCCGCTCATTTCTATAATAACCCTGTTTCTCCACACATTTATAATGTAGCCCAACTGTTTGCTTGGAGGGTGAGGGTGGTGAGTAGTGTTGAACTTTAAAAAAAAATTTATTTCTAACTATGTGTATCTGTATGTGGGTATGAATGCCTTTGGAGGCCAGAAAAAGGATGTCAGAACTGGAGCTCAAGTTACAGGCAGTTGTGGGTGCTGGGACCTGATCTAAGGTACTCTGCATCTTTCCAGCCTAGAGATTATAAAAACAATCCATGTTGCTCCTTGCACACTGCACTTCTGCCTTTGAAAGGAAAGCACGAGGTGCTGCAGCTGCAGGCTGCTTTTGGCAAAGATGACGAAATCACAAGCATTGGTAAGGAGGGGAGGAGGCTGTCCTCACACAATCATTTTCTTGGAAGTTACTCTAAAACGTCTTTCAAACTCAGAAAAGTCATGCTCTTGAATTTAAGCTGTTCAGTTTTCTGTGATGTATAAAGTGTAGAGAACGAAGAGTTATAAATCTTAGAAGAGGGAAGAACAGAGCTTAAAGAGGGCATTTGCTTCAGTGGAAATGTGGGGACTGAGCGCCAACACAGTGACATCACAGAGTCAATCTATAACCCAAAACTGTAAGAGAAAAATTAGTGCAGACTTGCATGTGGAAGACTGCATGTAGCCCACAGCACGTGCTTGCCTGGTATGCGCAGGCACATCTGACTGGTAAAGACTCTTCTTGCTGTCATATAGTACCTAGTATGGCCCCAGGCTGTGGGCCATGCCCTACTGGCTGCACTAAGGGACACTCACTGGTGACCTCTATCTACTTGTGAACTCTGGTCATAAGCAGGCTGTCAGGCTTGGTGGCAGCACCTCTACTCAATGAGCTGTCTTGCTGGTCCGTTATATATACCGGTATACTTTGTGGATGTTATAAATAACGTTTAATATTAATAAAACATTAAATATTTAAATAAAATTAGATAAATCTAGCCAGGTGTTGTGGCACACACCTTTAATCTGAGCACTTTGAAAGCAGAGGCAGGTGCATTTCTGTAAGTTCCAGGCCAGCCAGGGCTACACAGAGAAACCCTGCCCTGAAAAACCACAAAAGAAAAGGACTGGAGAGAGAGGGCTTAACGGTTATACTGAAGATGAACCAGAAGCTGAGCATGCAAACCTTTTACCACTAAACTACATCCTGGCCATGCCTGATGGATTCTTTATTCATGTGTGTAAAAGCATCAGGATCACTGAGCTATACTGCTCTGGCTGTGGAAGTCAGTTTTCTTCTCAAGTAATGGCATGCACTTGGGTGAATATGGACAAGTAGTGAGAACAAAGTACATCGAAACATAAAAAAGCCACCTTTGACTTCCAAATGCTTGTCCCTCAGACAGACTGGCTCTTACCTAGAGACCGATTATAGCTATTTTTTCCCCGTGGTTCTGGGGATCCAACTCATGGCCTTGTACATTGTGGGACAGTACTCTACCAACACTACATACTCAACACTATAGTCCTTTTTGACAAAGAGGTAAGAAGACAAGTTTAGCTTCAGAGACTACTCTAGTCAGGACTTCAGATAAGTCCTGCACTTTCCCATTACACAGAGACTGGACAACAAATGATACAGCTAGCTCTCCCAGGACTGGACCATTATCTCTATTTTCTCAAGGTCCCCTAAAGATGCTGTTGTCCCCCAAGACAGCAGGAGGTAATTTTAAGAATATGACACTCACATTCCTAAGAGGTGGAATAGGTAGTTTTTGGTCATTTGGGGGGGGGGGGTTATGGATGTTTGTTATTGTTTAGGGGAGTTGCTTGCAAATTGCTACTGGTCATGTTAAGGGAGGAAAATAAGCAAAGTGGTTGGGTTCAAAGATCTCTTTCTGAAAGGAAAAAGGGGGGATATAAGAATGATAGGATAAAAACAGATTATTAAATCTACTTTTAAACTTAAAAAACTATTAATCTAAAATATTTTACATTGGTATGGATTTTTGTATATTGATACAAATTTAAGTTTATTTTTGTTAGGAACATGCTGTAAATAAGTACTCTTATTTAAGGTACTGCACCTATGCAGCTCATTTAAAAATGTAATGTATAGTTCTAGTCCTTGAAAGCTACTATTATAGACTCTTTAGGATAATTAAAAAATGCAGGTTTGCAGTTATCTATAACAATCAAACTTGTAGTCATGTTACATATGTTTTCAAGGTTAAACATATTTAAGATAAATAGGTGGTCTTCAAACACTTCAGAGACCTACAAAATATGGTATTTAAGATATTTTAATAACATAAGGCTTTTCATGACAGTGAGATAGGTATATGCTCCTGGCAGCACCAATCTACTTGAAAAAACAAAAACAAAAACAAAACAAATAAGAATGATGGGCATCAAAGAATCTCCATAAGGAGTTTGCTTTTTCAATGTGGCAAAGCTGGTCACTGGGCAAGAAACTGACTTTGCCTCGACTGTTGACAGTATACTGTCCATATTGAACAAGCAGGACACAAAAGAAGGTGACTACCAAACTTTGCCAAGACAAGGTAGAATAGTCCTTGAAAATTTCTGCTTCACAGAAAAGTCTGCCAGATATTCTAGGCCTATAGGCCGAAGATGGATGCCCCAATGTTGTAGAGGAACCTTAGGTGACTATACATACAGGCAGCCAGCTGTCTCTGTCATTTCTATAGCTTCAGAAGTTGCTTGCTCTGCACTTCCTGTTTATTCAGGTAATAGTATATGCTTCTTGGGTCTCTGATGGGGTTGAAGAATAGACAGTTACTGTTGTTCTTGTTACCAAATTCACAAAAGAAACTTACATAAGAGATGTAAAGTTTATAAGGTTGAAAAATATAAAAGCTTAAGTTGTTTATCTAAGAAGATGTTTTAAGGTCTAAAAAATATTTTTAGGATGGTAATATAAGTTATGATAGAAAGTGGTATAGGTATAAACTTTGGACTAAGACAGGATAGATAATACAGTACTACTTTCTCTGAATTTGCCAAATAAATAATTCACTAGACATTGTGAATGTAATTCTTACCTGATAATTGTCTTTACTGTATATAGTTTTACTGTTAGAGTAAAAAAACTTCTCCTTTTTATTTAGACAATACCTGATAATTGTTCTTATTGTATACAGTTTTACTATGTTAGAGTTAAAACCTTTCCTTTTTATTTAGACAAAAGGGGGGAAATGCTGTGAGATAATCTTTTTGTACACTATGACTTTGCCATGTGTATTTGCCAAGGCACTTTCTGATTGGTTTAATAAAGAGCTGAATGGCCAACAGCTAGTCAGGAGAGGATAGGTGGGATTTCCAGGGAAACAGAGGAAGAGGAGACACCAGTGAGACATGGAGTAAGTTGGACATATGGAATAGTGGAGAGCTAACTGAGCCTCATGGTAAAAGTGTAGATTAATAAAAGCAGATTAATTAAGATATAAGAGCACCTCCACATCTACAGTAAGCAGCCTCTTCCCTCAAGCTCACCTTTTACAGAAAACAAAGTCACCACTGTCCTTTCCTAGGTCATTAAGAAAGGCTCCCTCTACTGGCCACACTGACCTTCCACAGCCCAGAGAGGATGGCAAGTGAAGGAGAGAGCCTGTCCTATGTCAGGTGGAAAAAGGTTATTTCCCCCCAGCATGGAGAACAGAAGTCAGGCTCTATGCTTATTAAGTTTTCGCTCCAGAGAGGCTATTCTGAGTATAAGTCAGTTCTCACATCACCTGTAAGAAGACAGCTGGTGAAAGCTGAGACTGCCAGGGTAAAAGACACTCTGGTCTTTACTACTTCTTAGCTCTAGCTGGAATTTCTAGGTCTGGGCAGAAGCAGCCATCTGTCCAATCAGGGGTTGGTCCAGGAACAGAGATTTCAGATCTCCTCACTCTTTTTTCTTTCTTTCAGACTGGTATCTCCTTTACCAACATAAATTCTAAATGCCATTACAGAAACAATTAAATAAACGAAAACCCAGCATCTTGCCATGTAGCTCAGGCTGGCCTTGAACTTGCAATACTTGTGGCTTAGTTCCCCAAGTGTTGAGATAACAGGCATGTGCCACTATACACAGCCACTAATTAAAATAAAATTGCCTTAAAATTTTAGTTTACATTTTGAGAAGGCAGCTTTATCAGTGAAGTAAAACACTTACACTTGTACATACTTTCATAGATAAAACCTCAGCCATGTGCAGCATTCAGATATATAAATACTTAATTGGCTTGTATGTGTATGTTTGTGCACTCCATGAATGATTATATGAATATTCATGTGTATGCTAACAAGTGTGTATGTAGGGGTCGGGGTCAACCTTTGGTATGTTCCTCAGGAGCTATCCACCTTTTCTTTTAAATGACAGACAGGGTCTTTCCCTGGCTCAGAGTTCAGATTATGCTAGACTAAGTGACCAGTGAGTACCAAGAACTGTCTTCACTTCTCAGTGCTGGAATTACAGACATGTACCACATACCATTGTCTACTGTAAAAATATAGAGGGGAGTTGGAGAGATGGCTCAGCAGTCAATAGTCCTGACTACTCTACCAAAGGACCGGAATTTGATTCCCAGCACTCATATGATGGCTAACAACTATCTGTAACTCAGTTCCAAGGGATCCAACATCCTTTTCTAGCGTCTTAGGGCACTGCACATATGTTGTACACAGACAAACATGCAAGCAAAACACACAAAATAAAAATAAATCTCAATTTTTTTTTTTTGAGACAGTTTCACTGTGTAGCCCTAGCTATAGACCAGGCTGACCTCGAACTCACAGAAATCCCCCTGCTCCTGTCTCCTGAGTGCTGAGGTTAAAGGTTTGCACTGCCACCACCACCTAGCTTCAAAAAAAAAAAGTTTTTAAAAGAAAATAAATAACATTAAAAGGAAAAAGCAAAGGAGGATAATGTAAAGCCAATCCCTACCACAGGATTGGCTAAGCAGATGTTATATTAAGTACTTGCCACAACACAGAACATACCAGAACCATATCCAGGGATTGGCCCTTTGGTCTGAAGGTCTGGGAGTCCCACATTCAGCGCGTTGGGTACCATGTTGTCCAAATGTGGCTTAGGCCCAACAGGATGAGATGGAGAATGCTTCATGCTAGGCTGCCGCTGTTGTTGTTGCTGTTGCTGCTGCTGTTGCTGCTGCTGCTGCAGAGCACTCATCATCCTTGCCAGCTGCAGGTCAGCATCCATTAAGGAAAGACCCAAGAGAAATGGACAGATGATAAGCCAGTACCCCAAAAGAGCTGTTAAGCCAAAGGTGTTCCTCACCCAGAACACTAGGGCTCCTCCCGACCCACACACCTGCTGTTCTTGCTGCTGGCGCACTGCTTGAGAAATCTTTCTCTGGTTCTGTAGCAACTGCTGCTGTTGCTGCTGCTGCTGCAGGAGAAGCTGACATGCCTACAAAACAATGAGGGAACTGCAGCTTCCTGAGACTGACAGGAGAGTCTGCATGTAAAGCACCCATAACCAAGTTCCTAGTCTATAGTTAGGGCTGCCTTCAGACAAACTGATATATCAATTTTTAATCATAATTAATCATCTGTATAAAAGTTTGAACAAAAAGTGACAAAGAGAAGGAAATTAACGCAAAGGAAAAAAGAGAAGCAAATAACCTTTTTAGGAACAGGAGCAAAACATGCAACTTACCAACTGAAACTGGGGAATCTGTGGAAGCTGGCTCAGCATGGCAATTTGTTGAGGAGATAACTGAGGCCCCACATTAAAGAGACCTGGATTCAGGCCACTGTTGGGGAACTGCTTGAGCATTGAGGCAGAAACCTAACCAGAAGACAGAGGGAAAGTCCTTAGAATTTATCAAAATAACGCCACCCCGCCTTTGTTTTGCTCCTGTGAAAAAGACTTGCTAGCTCTAAAGCACGCACTGTCAGCTTCTTGAGAACTATCTGTAACATGCTCCACAGTGTTCACAGTGGTTATCTATCTCTGGGCTAGGATCTCTTAAGACCCTTTTAATTCTCTCCTAAGACTTTCTAATTTCCTGCAGTAAAAATGATGAATTTTTTTTTTTTTTTTTGGTTTTTCGAGACAGGGTTTCTCTGTGTAGCTTTGCGCCTTTCCTGGAACTCACTTTGTAGCCCAGGCTGGCCTCGAACTCACAGAGATCCGCCTGCCTCTGCCTCCCGAGTGCTGGGATTAAAGGCGTGCGCCACCACCGCCCGGCAAAAATGATGAAATTTTAAGTCAGAACAAAATCTTTAAGAAAAAATCTAATGACAACATGGCTTTTCTCTAATTGAAAAATTGGCATTGGAAACATGCCATACAGTGAAACACGATAAACTGCTTAGAGCTAATAAATGCTTACCAGAAGCTGGGCGTGGTGGCACATGCCTTTACACCCAGCAGTCTGGAGGCAGAGGCAGGCAGATCTATGTGGCCTGGTCTAAAGAGCAAGTTCCAGAACAGTCAGGGCTACTTCAGAGAAACCCTGTCTAAATAGCCCCCAAACGAAACAAAACAAAACAAAACGCTTACCAGAAAGCACTTAATATACAAATAAGAATATGTATGTATGTATGTATGTATGTATGTATGTATGTATGTATGTATTTTTGGCAGGGGAGACAGGGTCTTATTACTATGTTGCCTTGGCTGACCTCAAACTCATTTGGGTTCGCCCTCTCTGCTTCCTGAATGCTGGGATTAAAGGTCTGCCTGCCTGTACTTTTATCTTGGTACCACTGTCAGTAGGGCCATAGAGAACAACCCTAAAGCCTCCACACAGAATAGGGGTTAAGAGCTTACTTAGTGTTAATGGGGCAAGGCAGTACATGTCTTTTGTCACAACTCCCTGGGAAGCAGATGTATCTCCTGAGCCCTGGAATTCTGAGCCACTCTGACAATGTATAGAGACCCCCATTAAAAATAATAAAAAAGCCAGGTGATGGTGGTACATGCCTTTAATCCCAGCTCTTGGGAGGCAAAGGCAGGTAGATCTCAGTGAGTTCCAGGCTAGCCTGGTCTACAAAGTGAGTTCCAAGACAGCCAGGACTGTTCCACAGAGAAACCCTGTCTCAAAAAACAAAAAACAAAACAAAACAAAACAAAGAAATAAATAAAAATAAAAAAGCCAGGCCGTGGTGGCACACACCTTTAATCCTAGCACTCAGGAGGCAGAGGCACAGGGATCTCTGAATTTGAGGCCAGCCTGGTGTACAGAGCTAATTCCAGGACAACCACGGCTACACAGAGAAATCTTGTCTCAAAAAACCAAAATAAACAAGTAAGTAAAAAAATAAATAAAAAATAAAACTGATATTAGGGCTTGAGACAGACTGAGTAGGCATGTACCCCAGTGTCTATTATTTCTAAGCTGTGTGACTCAGAACA
Organism: Peromyscus leucopus; assembly: GCF_004664715.2. NCBI lineage: Eukaryota > Metazoa > Chordata > Mammalia > Rodentia > Cricetidae > Peromyscus > Peromyscus leucopus. Next base: position 37,828,946 of record NC_051080.1, on the reverse strand, counting down.
AGTGTCAAATAAGACATTTGAGTTAATCTATCCCAAAGACTTAGAAATGTACTTCAGAAATACCCATTCTTATGTCACAGGATGGTTCTTCAGGAGACAAGAGCAGAATTCCCCAGTCCCTCACCTTCAAGCTAACACACCTGTTTCTTTCACCTCTGTTTCTCCATGCAGAACCAACAACAGAAAGTCATTTTCTAGGTACAGTCTCGAGTAGGTGCGGCCAACCCTAAGCACTTTGCTTAAAGTCAGACATTTTCTTTTTTCTTCTTTTTTGTTTTTGTTTTTGTTTTGAGACAGGGTTTCTCTGTGTAGTTTTGGTGCCTGTCCTGGAACTCGCTTTGTAGACCAGGCTGGCCTTGAACTCACAGAGATCCGCCTGCCTCTGCTTCCCGAGTGCTGGGATTAAAGGTGTGTGCCACCACTGCCTGGCCAGACATTTTCTAACAGAGCCTTGGGTCTGTTTCTCTAGTGATTCCATCTTAACTCTCTATTCAACCAAGAGCTCAGTACCAATCAGAACCAGCAGCATTTTACGTGTTTTGCTTCCCTAAGTTCTCTTTACATCTGCAATGATGAGGAACGAACCCAAGGCCTGGATCAGTGACAGGTAAGCACTCTATTACTGAGCCACAACCCTAGTTCCAACCACAATGTAATATTGAACTCATGCAAATGGGCCTCTAATTTTTATTTATTACATTTATCTTCATGCAGATACTCTATAAATGCTTATTAAATGAACACACTGTCATTATTCTAATTTAAGAATCATTTACCAAGTTATTTTCAAATAATTTTTGTGGATGGATGGAAATGCAGAACTTGCTAGGTAGCTCGGAGGAAAATCTAGGAGGATGCAACTAAAACTTTGGCAAATCTAGGAGGATGCAACTAAAACTTTGGCCCAGCCTGAAACTCATCAGCTAAACAAATGTCTTTAACATTTAACTTTCTTTTTATAAAGTCATTCTCTGCTCTAAGATTTAATTTGTTATAAGCCCCTGATTTTTAGTTGATGTCCTACCCTGCTCCTCCTCATTCTTCCTTTTTTGTTTTTAAAGCAAGGTCTCACTGTATAGTCCTGACTGTCCTGGAACGCTATGTAGACCAGGATGGGCTGTGGTGATCTATTGCGTTAACATTCAAACAACAATGGCTTTTTTTTTTGCTTTTAAATAAAGAAGGCTCTTTGGGTTGAGGGTGGTAGTGCAGGCCTTTAATTCTAACCTGCGGGAGACTATTTTATATGTATGTGTGTGCACCTAAACACTTGCATGTGCACCATGTGCATGCAGGAGCCCCAGGAGGTTAAGATGGCAGATCTATGACCACCATGAGTGCAGTGCTGCTGAGCAATCTTTCCAGCCCCACTCTCACCTTACCTAAGACAAAGCAATAGAAGCAGTATGGTCACCAGTAGGTGCTACACACTAGTATAAGAAAGAACTAAGGCATGGCTGAGTGGTCTACAAAGGAGTTCCAGGATGGTCTGAGCTACAGAGAAACCGGGTCTCAAAAACAAAAACAAAAACAAAGGGGTGGGGGAATTAAGTCACACACAGAAACAAAGGCCCTTTTCGTGTCTGCCTTAGTCTGTGTTCTAATGTCGGCGTCTCTCTTCACTTCACCTCCATCTGTACTCATTCACTGCTTTCCCATCAGGGATTCTGATCTTACCTTTCTTTAGCACCTTGATCGAAGTCAAAGGGCTCAGTGCCCTATTAATTTTTTTGTTTTGTTTTGAGACAGGATTTCTCCTCACAGCCCTGGCTGTCCTGGAACTCACCATGTAGACCAGGCTGGAGATCCGCCTGTCTCTGCCTCCTGAGTGCTGGGATTAAAGGCATGTGCTACCACATCTGGCAGTCCTCTATTAATTTCAAGTCACCACCTCTGAACATCCTCAAGAATGAACGATCTATTTTTTTTTAAAAAAAAACACTTTGTAGTCTAGAAATATCTGGTCAAGTTCAGACTTGCTAGATTTTTGGCCCATCAACTCATTTTTTCCATGATCTCAATCCTATCTGTTTACCCAACTAACTCTACTGTGAGGTTGGTTGCTTCCTCTCCATCCTCTAAGAGACACTGGTGATGCTGAGTGTTACCAACCAACTTAAAAACTTATTTGATCTCTCTTTGAACTGCTGAATTCATAGCACAGTATGAGCATACCACACCTGTGGGATTTGGCTTCCATCCCAGTATATGACAAGTATATGACACCTTCTACAATTTTCCTATATAATACATACAGCATATAGGCTTTCATTTTCCCCAAGAGAGGGTTTGTGTAGCCCTGGCTACCCTGGAATTCAATCTGCAGACCAGGCTGGCCTCAGTGCTGGGATTAAAGCATGTGCCACCACCACCTGGCTTTGTATATTCTTTCCTATACACTATATGGTTTCATTGTCCAAAATAAGAAAAGGCAAAATTAATAACACACTAAAGATGGCCAGATATAGAAAAGCACACCAACATAAGACATTCTTATATCTACATTGCACCACTGCACATGCTCCTTAAATTGAAAGTTTTACTTTAAGAGTTATACTTGGGGGTGGTGGTGGTGGTGGTGGTGGTGGTGGTGGTGGTGGTGGTGGTGCACACCTTTAATCCTAGCACTCAGGAGGTAGAGGCAGGTGGATTTCTGTGAGTTCAAGGACAGCTTGGTCTACAAAGTGAGTTCCAGGACAGCCAGGAGTATTATAGAGAAACTGTCTGGAAAAGCAAAAAATAAAATAAAAAAAAAAAAGTATACTCTTTCTATTTACCCTTGCCTCTGCAGGCTACAGATACAGTGTCTCCTTCCATGAATTACAAAAGGACCAGAAAGCATCATTACTATGCTCTTAGCAAATAGCTGTTCAAACCTAGAATGCAGAGTAATTAAAGTGCAGGTTTCCTTATTCCCATTGAGGGGAGTTAATTATGCTGGCTTAAAAGCCCCGTCTCCAGCTGAGCTGGAGAAAGTGAAGACCTTGCTGCAATCAATATGGCTTTAACAAAACATTGCAGGTGCAAAATAGCAGAAATGTAAAGGCACAACAAAAGCCACCAGAATTACTTTCTGAATACCCCAATGATGGAGGGAAAGGCAACTGTAGAAACAAAGGCTGTAACAATCCTTCCTTCCTTCCTTCCTCCCTCCCTCCCTCCCTCCCTCCCTCCCTCCCGTGCTGGGAAAAGAACCTAGGGCCTCACACACTCTGCATGAACTTTCTACCACTGAACATTTCCAGCCTTTGTAAGTGTTAAATGTTAATTCTCAGTGTCTATGCTTAAACACAAAACAAAAAAATCCACCCACATACAAACAAACAAACAAACAAAAAACCTCAAAAACTACATTCTGAAGCCGAGTAGTGGTGGCACACGCCTTTAATCCCAGCACTCGGGAGGCAGAGCCAGGCGGATCTCTGTGAGTTCGAGGCCAGCCTGGGCTACAGAGAAAGTTCCAAGAAAGGCGCCAAGCTACACAGAGAAACCCTGTCTCGAAAAACAAGAAAGAAAAAAAGAGAGAAAGAAAGGAAGAAAGGAAGAAAAAAAGAAAGAGCCAACAACAACAAAAAACTGCATTCTGGACAACTAAGTTTAGAAATAATGTAGACTCATGCCTGTGATCCTAGCACTAGGTAGGGTAAGGCAGGAGAATCATGAGTTCAAGACCAGGCTGCACTACATAGAAAGTAACTAATATGGATGAAGGTTTTTTGAATAAAAATTTTTCTGCAGATTACTTATAATAGTAAAAAATCAGAAACAAATCAATATTCAATAAAAGGGGAAGAGTGTTAATTAAGGTAAATGTATCTAATGAAACAATGTTAATAGTGATTAACATTGCCAAGGTATGGTGGCACATGCCTTTAATTCCAACACTGGGGAGGCAGAGGCAGGAGGATCTCTATGATTTTAAAGTCAGCCAGGGCTATAGTGAGACCCTGTCTCAAAAAACCAAAACCAAAACCAAAACCAAACCCTAAAATAAAAGAACAACAACAACAAAACAAAAAAACAAAAACAAAGAATGAGCTGGGCGTGGTGGTGCATGTCTTTAATTCCAGCACTTTTTAATCCCAGCACTTGGGAGACAGAGGCAGGCGGATCTCTGTGAGTTTGCCAGGGCTGTAACAAAGAGAAATCCTGTCTCGAAAAACCAACCAACCAACCGAACAAAAAACAAAGAATGATCAATATGGGCTGAGGTACAGCTCATTTGTATATTATTTACTCAGCATGCCTTGGGTTCCATCCCAAGCACAGAAAGAGAGAGGGTGAGTGGGGAACCAACATGAAGATTATTTGGCAACAGGAGAAAACACTAAGACATCATGTTAACTACGGCAGGTTATATGTGAGTACATATATGAACAGCATGCCTGCTCATGCACGAAGTCAATGGGCTACAACACAATTGTTGCAATCCCTGCCACTGTGAAGCTTGACTCAAGAAGCAGAGGCAAAAAGTTAAGGACAGAGGAAACCTCTGGAGGGTAAGGAAACAATAGTCGGGAGGTACTGTAAAGGTTCAGAGCTGAGCCTGAGAAAGCATCTTGGGTAAGGTGCTTTCAAGTAGAGAGGCAAGGAAGTGAAGACTGAGCTGACTGGCGACTGAGACAAAAGTGTTCTAAAAGGGTGACTGGTGTTTTGGGGTCACTTGGCTGGAGAGACATGAGTAAACAATAGGTATAGGTTGGGTGAGGTCACCAAGAACCTTAAAGATGGCAGTAAATACTGTGTTCTAGGTGAGTAAGCAAACCAGGAGAGGATCTGCAGTCAAGGGACAGCATGATGTACCCTATGTTGTACATCAGGACCACACAGAGCTTTCTGTAATGCTGAAACAGACACAAGCTGGGTGCAGCTACTTAAACTTAATGATTATGAAGTAATAGTCACATTTCAAGTGTTCCCCTGCTAATAACTACCGGAGTGGACAATGTGGCTGCAGAAGCGGACTAGTGTGACTCTGACCATAGACAGCAACAACTGAATGAAGCAGAATGGGACAGACAGGCAAGAAGGCCCTAGACTATCTATGATGGCATCCTGGTAGGGACTGCATTAGTAGAGATGATAAACAGTCAGAGCCTGGATCAAGGTGGTTGTTTCTTTGTAAACGTTTTGTGTGTGTGCTTGTGCATGTGCACATGCAGATGTGTGCCTCTGTGTTTTCATGAAGGTCAAAGAGGGCACTGGGATTCTTGTAGCTAGAGTTGCAGGACACCCAACTCCTTATGTGGTGCTAGCATCTGATCTGAACCTTGATCTGAACCTCAATGCTATGCAAGAAGCCATCTCTAGATCAAAGTTTTTGGTTTGTTTGTTTTATTTGAAACTGGGCTTCTCTGTATAGCCCTTGCTTGTCCTGAAACTTTCTCTGTAGACCAGGCTGTCCTCAAAACTCAGAGATCCACTTGCCTCTACCACCCAAGTGTGTGCACCACCACTGTACAGCTTGGGTCAAGTTTTAAAGAGAGAATTTACTGAACGAAATGTGGAATATGATGTGGGAAAGGATCATAGTTTAGCTTGTGGATCTTTGACGTAAGCAACTTCAGGACAGGAGCACATCTAGCTGGAAGAGGTTTTTTTTTTTTTTTTAAATACTACTTTGGGCATATCTAGCAGTTTGTGGAGCTGAAAAAAAATGTTGACAGCAGGCACAATTTTGGAACTCAGTATTAAGGCTGGTCACTGGAATAGATGAAGTCACCTAATGGTGGTTGTATGCTATGAGAAGCTTGAGAACCGAGCACCAGGACAGTATGATGACGCAGTGTTGGGAAGTGGGAGGGTACGGAGAATCATGGTTAGGTGCTTGAGAGCAAGTGAGTTTCAGGAGGAGGAAGGGAAGGGCCACACAAAGATGGGTGGGTCTGGCCCCCACTGTCACTTTGCTTGTGCCCTTGTGCCAGCTCTGCTGCCCGCAGCTTGCTGCCCGCAGCTCCGGTAACTCCACCATGTAAACACAGCCTGTCGTCTTACTGCCATCATCTCCCAGACCACGCGCTTCCCTATCATCACTGGAGAGCCTTAATGTTCCAGTGTCTACAACAGCCACCACACAAAAACTATCCAGTCAAGTGGAGGAGGAAGACAGAACAGGCAGACATGGACTCATACATCTGGGGTTTGGTTCCCAGCACAAAGGTGGTGCTAACTGTCTGTAACTCAAGATCCAGAGGATCTAATGCTCTCTTCTGGCCTCCATGGACACTGCATTCGTGCACACACACGCAAAAACCTGTGTATTTTGTTATTATATTAACTTACATATAGTGCATACATATTAAAAGAAAAACAAAACATGAAAACTACCTAGGTTTGAGCAGGCCCCAAATCCCAAGAATTCTGTCTTAATAGAGTGAATGAGGGAGACCTTTAAGTAGCAGCCCAGAACATGGTTATAAACAAGTTGACAAAGATTGGCCTACAGGGCAAGATCCAAACTCCTGAGCAATGCATAGTTTTGCCACAGTCTGTCCCTAATTCCTTGTCTAATTTCTTCTCATCCCACTGAGGAATGCACGCACCTCTATCAACCTGTTCACACTAATCATTCAAAGCAACTCCTTTTCCTCAACACACCAACTGCCAGCTATGACTGCATTGGCACAAGGCTTCTGTGTCTTAGAAGGTTTCGTTAATGTGGCTATTCCTAGAATTTTGAATTTATTCTTCAAGGCTCAGTTTAAATGTCACTGCTAGTGATGCTAGTAACATTTGATCAGGAGAAGCATCACCCTGGTCCCCAAACTTTGCTGACCACCTGTGACATTTATCATACTAATTGCTGACTCTGCACAGTCCCATCAGACTGGCCTCTTCACCAGCTCTAGGGCTCTCTGAGTAGGAAGTCAGTATTTTTAGCACACAGCTCCTTAGAGTTCTATAGAAAAATGAAAAATGTCATAATTCTGTTTATCTTTAGGCAAATCCCAGAGGGCAATCTGTTTCTGAACACTCACCTTAGAATTTATAAATGGTTTTCAATTAGGAACAAAAAGACAAAAACCAAACCAAACTAAAACAGTATTAGGCGATTAGTAGTTACAAAGTATCTACTGTGAATGTGTGATGCAATTTAAAAAGGGGGCTGACATTCTGTTCTAACAGTCTTGCACTTGGCGTCTGGCTTTGCCCAATGTCCAGCTGTAACCATTCCTCCTTTCATGGGCATCAACCAGGCAGGAACAACGGGCCCCAACCTGAATGCTCCCTAACTCCCAAAGGTAGGAACATAGAACCTCTTACCTGGGGGGAGATAAACTGGGGAGGCACTTGCGCCCGGAGACCAGGAGAAGGACTCAGTGGCTGCACTGGAGTGTGCAGGCCTCTCGATTGTGCTGTGCTGTTTCCAAACAAACCGTGACTGCCGCCCTGCAGGGGGAACAATATCCATCAGGACTTTTTGTCAATTCAAGAAACAGTCAAGCAGCAGTTCTAGTTCTAGTTTCTATTCCTAAGAAGAATCAAGATCCCTAGTCCATGGAATGACAGCATTCATTTTAGAACTTAGGGGCTCTTCATGTTGGGATGTTGGGGGACAGTTGCTCAAACTGAGTCACGGGCATATCATTTGCCACAGGTGATCAGATAAATTCTACAAACTGAAAGGGTTAAATTTAGTCACATTTAGAAGTAGCACTACATTCTTTGTGGCTGAAAGGAATAGGCTGTGCAAAACTTCAAGACTGCCTTTTTGAGACATGGTCTCACTCTGTAGTCAGCCTAGGCTCAAAGTTGAAGTGAGCATCCTAAGTGTTGGGATTACAGGTATGTGCCACCACAAAAATCTTGGTTTATCAAATTTAATTCTCAAACTTTAAAATCTGAGATGCATCTTAAAAGGCACCTGGATAAAAATATACACTATAACCAAACTATCAGTTGTAAAGTAGCACTCTGGTATCACTTCCTTCAATCAGTCGGCTTAACCAATCACAGCCATCACAGGGACCCCACTCTAGCTCTGAATACACTTCCATGTCCTGAATCTGTTGGCTTTTTTGCGACATGCTAAATGCTCATCAATCTTACATCAAGGTTAAGAAGAAAAAGATATATTAAATATCATTCTAGGTCATGGGAATAAACATTACTCACCTGTAACTTCTCATTCAAAAACATAAATATCAGTCTAGTTAAAAAAAAAAAAAAAAAGCGCAATTCCATGATTCCCAATGAACCACTTCACTGAGCTCATCTCTAATCTTCCAACCAGAACAAGGGAAGCTGGGCTCCCGGGGCCCTGATGTTATTTGTTTCTAGCTAAGGAAAGTGCTTAGGAAAGAAAACTGCATTTGATGACTTGCCACTGTTTCCTCTGTCTGAGGATTGTCCCCCGACCCCAACAGTGTTTCACTAAGTAGCTCAGGCTGGCCTTGGACTGCTTTCGTCTCCAAAGTGCTACGACTGAAGCATGCACCATCCATCACACCTGGACTCCTGAGATTCTCTACACCATATACTCTTGGCCTGTTTGAGGCCTGAGTTCAAGGGCCCACTCAGGGTATCTTCCCCAAAGCCTCCTTCCTCATTACATGAACAAAGTAACTGAACTTCTGTGCTAAGAAAACACTGGAACTCTCCAATGATGTTCACTGTCATTTTCTATTGTTTTTTTCTGTACCAGTTTAATCCTTCCTTTTGGTATTCTCAGAACTTCATAAAGCCTTGGTCAACAGGATGCACATATCATGCAAATGTCCATGGCCCACCAATCGTTCATTTGAAAACACCCCACTGAACATCTTAGAAAAGACAGCTAATAACGCATTTGTAAACTGAGGCCACTACTTTCAGTTTAACACAGGGTTAAGACAATCTTTAAGAATTTAAATAGTATCATTGAGTTACAGAACACTAAAGATACTGTGATGGCTTTAATGATTCAAAAATTAGATTAAGAGACTGCTACAGGCAAAAAAAATGAACTTAAAAAGCACTAAAACTAAAAATGATTACAAACATAAAGTAGAAATGGCATTTAAAATCTGTATATATCATAAAAGGTCAAAGATCTACCACAAATTTTATTTGCCCAAGGGCTGTTTAACTCACATCACTGCACCCAGCTTAGAGTAATTTTATTTTTGTTTTGGCTTTTTGAGACAGGGTTTCTTCATGTAGCCCTGGCTGTCCTGGAACTTACTCTGCACACAAGGCTGGCTTCAAAGTCATAGGTCCGCCTGCCTCTGCCTCCCAAGTGCTGGGATTAAAGGGGAGAGTCACCATGCTAGAGTCATTTTAAATTTCAGTCTTTCCTTTTTTTTTTTTTTTTTAAATTTATTTGTTTATTATGTATATAGTATTCTACCTGCATGTGTCCCTTCAGGCCAGAAGAGGGCACCAGATCTCATTACAGATGGTTGTGAGCCACCATGTGGTTGCTGGGAATTGAACTCAGGACCTCTGGAAGAACAGCCAGTGCTCTTAAGCTCTGAGCCATCTCTCCAGCCCCTCAGTCTTTCCTTTTAGAAGATTCTCAGCTTCCTGCCAAAATCGAAGGGTGTCTGAAGCCACACATAACATTCTGATGTTTTTGAAGTGGGTACAAGCAAGCCAACAGTAGTCTATAAACATGCTTTCCTGCTATCTTTTTTTAGAAATCTTTCAATTTATTTTTATTTATTATGTACACAGTGTTCTGCCTGCATGTTTGCTTGCAGGCCAGAAGAGGGCACCAGGTCTCAATATAGATGGTTGTGAGCCACCATGTGGTTGCTGGGAATTGTACTCATGACCTCTTAACCTCTATACCATCTCTCCAGCCCTCCTGCTATCTTAATATGGCACTTTAACTCATTTTTTGGGCTCAGATTTGCTGATTTTCAGGGATTTGCTAAGGACAAACAAATGTGTGGCCTTCAAAAACATTATATCTAGGAATTAAGAAGACAGTTATTCAAAGGCTATATACATGCAATGGTGGTCTATCTGACTATTGTTCAAGCTTTTCTGGTATATGTGGAAGTTCTAAGATGACCTATGTATATGTCCTCCTAATTATTGAGGTTATTTGCCTCAACCCAGGGTTTAATTCAGAAAGGTATATAAATATAAAATAAATCTAGCAAACTGAGTTAAATGTTCTGTGATTTAGGCAAATATTATTATTTATTATTATTAGAGACAGAATCTTACACTGTAGCCCAAGCTGGCTTCAAACTCTTGCCTCCTGGTCCTCCTGCCTTGGCTTCCCAAGTATTGGGATTAAAAATGTGCTACCATGACTGGCTGAAGTAAATTTAATAAATTCCGTATGACAGCAATTTGAAACAGTTAGAACTACATTTGGGTAGGACATAGGCACCAACCTGATACTGATGGACTTTGAGGTAATCCACTCAAGATGAGGAATTATCTTTTTTTTTAAAGTCCAATGCCAAGCTGGTGGCTGTTCTATTAAACTTGACTTTACCTACTAATAGAATTAGGTATTTATGCGAGACTGGAACCACACTGTATTTTATATTTTCTATTATCTCAATGTAAAAGAAGCATCCTCAAAATACTGTTTTTCCTCTGTTCATGTAAGCAATATATAGCCATCCCCTTTAGGAAACTATAAAACAAACAGGCAGACAGATAAAACACTGAAATTAGAGGAAGAAAACAGAAAAACAGTATATGATTCCCCCCAATCCAGAGATAACTAATCTGAATATGTGGACACAGCACAGTCTACTTTAAATCTGCACATGACAGGCTGTGCACAACTTGACTATGGTATGAGGTCCTGCTTACTTTAGCCTTTAGTGTTCATGTAAAAGTCATGACATGAAAGAATGGATTGTATAATTCATGTCCTTGTGCTCATCCTGAGGTGAAAGGCCCAGTGGCAAGTGTGGAGTCACAGAACTATAGCTAGAGAGACACTACTCTTAGGGATTGTTGCTGTAACAGCATGGGGAGCCCCAGATTCCTGGTTTTCTCCATAAACCTACAACAGACCCTGGCAGCCTTGTTGAATCCCCTCAGGCCTATGAGAGTGAGCACGCATCATCACCTGATGGGCCCAGCCTGTTCTGATGCTACTGTATGGCCCTTGCTTGGAGAACTAATTTTGGCAACTGCCAATGCTTGAGCAATAGCCCCTCTTCAATGCTTCACTACTAAGGTTCTCCTTCTCTATACAAGTACTGTGGTTTAAATTCTAAAGACAATAGATAGCCAAATCCCCAGTTCCAAAAAGCTATTTTTAAGATCCTGCAACCCTCACATATTTCATCTTACTAGTTTTGCTACTAATTTTTGGTTAGCAGATATAGTGACGAGACCCCAGGAATCCTACTTAGTCTATATTCTAATGGCTTTTAAGATATTTGTTTTTATTTCAGGTCGGTGAGTACTTTGCCTGCATGTATGTCATCTGTGCATCCTGTGTACGCCTGGTGATGGCAGAAGCTAGAAGCGGGTGTCTGGTCCCCTGGGACAGGAGTTATAGGAGTCTGTGAGCTGCCATATGGGTGCTGGGAACAAAACCCAGGTCCTCTACAAGAACAGCAAGTGCTCTTAACTGCTGTGCCACCTCTCCAGCCACATATATAATTTAATATTAAAAGGTGACAAATGTATCACTAGATTATATCAGGTACCTAAGAGAATCTTATTCATAGTTTCCTAACCAAAAATGAAAAGATAAAAAAAAAAAGATTTAAAGTAAAATCCATGTTGAGAAACATGAAGAGAGATGGGTCCTATGGGCTGAAAGATGTAAAACCTACATTTAGTATCATTCTGTGCATTCAGTAATCAACAAGTTTCCCAAGACAGACAAATGATGCAATAAACTGAAGACCAGGGCCACGGTGAGGCCACAGCCAAGCAATTACAAATCTGAGAGGCCTCCTTACTTGTCTAGCAGCGAAGTTTTGGGGGTTGAGCCCTGTGCCGATTGCTCCAAGGCTGACGTTGGGTAGTGTGGAACCAGAGGGAGACAGCTTGTAGCTGGGAGAAGGGGAGAAGGGAGAGCAGGGAGCCTCATCCCCAAGGCACCCATCTTGATTGGAGAAAGGCAAAGTCAGCTGAAAGGTAGTAGGAGTTAGCCAATCACAATGAGTGTTGGTTAGTGAAGCAACAGAATGCAAGAAGGGAAAGAGAGACACACTAGGAATAAACAAAGTAAGAGTGGATTAGCAATAACCCGGATGAAATTTGCACAACAGACATCATCTGTCATCTTCCTCTGCAGAGACTTCCTCTTAAGTTAGTAACCCAGTTGGTCCACTGTACCAGGACAAGGGTTGCCAGACACTGTTTTTACAAGTCTAATACTGATTATTCTGGTGGTATGGCTCCTGAAGCAGAAGCTAGGCAATCCTCCTGAGAATATGGTGTCACCTAGACAGTCAACAATGCTATGGGCCCAGATCTCCATGTTTTGGTTTTAAATGTCTTATGGGGACCAGGAGCACTATAAAACAATATTCTGAATCAAGGAATAATTTCATTAGAAATGCTAAAAATCGGAACAAGTCAGTAAAAGTTACTTGCTTCAATCAGGAGTGAGAATTTGAAGAATATACCATTTACCTAAATATAAGCCACTAGGGAAGTAGGAAAGATGGAGAGCCTTTCCAGACCCAACTCCAAGCTTGCAGGAGACACATGTGTTTGCACAAAGCCCAGATTTTGCCTGTAGCTGGCACAGCAGCAGGAACAAGAGCGCAGAGTAAGCCTATCTCTAAGTGCCCATGACCTCCTCCAAACCTTCATGAATATCTCAACACTCAGAGCTTCATCACAAACAGTAAGGACAGACGGCTCTCGTTCCTGCCCAATCATCTGTTGACACCAGCTATTTTCATGTCTCCACATTAATGCTGATGATATTCATGTTCTACCTGTTGAGTTCTGTAAGTTTATGCCTTCTCTAGAATTAGCTATCAGAAGACAAATAAGAACACAGTGATTCTCATCCACTTAAACAAAGCATGCAACTCACCTTCTCAAAGTAAGGCCCACTGTCTGCGGTTCCCAAGTCTTTGGAATTAGGTGGACGGAAGCCAGGTCGATCCTTCCTCATGATATCATTAAAATCCCCGAGATTCATTGTTCGCTTGTCCACATCAAATTTCTTATCTGAAAGAACATAAATAAAAACTTCAAGATTTAATATTGCCCTCAAGAGCCACATGAGACCTGGCCCACGTACTCTCTGGGGTCCTGGCAACAAATCCTCTCTACTCTTTGGAATGAGACCAGCAGAGTTCTCACTGGTTCAGGGCTTGTTCTGTCCCTGGTATACATATGGGTCCGCTTTTAGAAATTAAAATATATACCTGGTACAGCTTGTCTACCATGAAGACTGAAGGAGAGCCTTGAGGCAAAACTGACTAAACAGTATTTCGATCACAATTGATGTGTTGGATGAATACATCTTACTCATGAAGTCACATGTTCTCAGTGAGAGAAGTTGCCTGTTTTGCTTATTAGCACCTGCTAGATACATGGTTGGAGTTTTAAAGTAGTTATGGGAATAGAAAGATCACAGAGGCACACCTGTTGCCCGAAAATTCAAAGCTTAGGAATTAAACAGAGCGCCTGCTCAGCCAGGTCTGAATGTGCAATGACTGTTTCCTCCTCTCTGAGCCCAACAAATCTTTGCTTGATAACATCAATGGGTTACAGCTCAAACACTGTTACCGTTGATATCCAGGACTGTTTCTCTTACACTCAGTTTGATTCTTTTTGTGTTCCCTGGGGTGAGCAAGAGCATTACTGAGAAAATCCCCACAGATGAAGGCTGTCCCTATCTGCTTTAGTCACAGTGGAGCAGTATGTCAATGATGAACCATCCTGGGGTACAGTCAACTTAAGGGTCTAGTCTAGCAGTACCACAGACACATTAAAATAATCTGAATTTAGCTTTCAGTACTCAAAAAAAAAAAAAAAAAAAAAAAAAATCTGAGCCAGGTGGTGGTAGCCCATACACCTTTAATCCAAGCACTCAGGAGGCAAAGGCAGGAGGATCTCTGTGAGTTCGAGGCCAGCCTGGTCTACAGAGTGAGATCCAGGACAGACAGCTATGGATACACAGAGAAACCCTGTCTCAGAAAAAAGAAAAACAAAACAAAACAAAACAAAGACAGAAGGAAAAAGAAATCTGGATGCTGGTAAGGCATGGTCCAGTCAAGCTTGTGATTTTCATGCAACAACTGCCTCAGGTAGAGCAAGGCCTGCTGAGGCAGACACGCCTTTTTCACAGTTACCAGTTCACCCAGAATGCAACATTCCTTTACATTCTTTCCTGGCTCTCCAGTCACTTGAAATTTCAACCTCTACACTGTATCTGGCATGAAATCTTATATAGAGCAAAATGTTCGGTAAATGTCTATCCATTTGACTGCCTCAACTCAAGCAGGGCAGGAGATCCCAAGGGCCTGTCATGTCCATGGATAAACCCCAAATCCTATTTGTGGACTGATACACACCTACAGACAAATCCATTTTGCTGCTTGGGTTATCTTCTGTTTGACTCTGAACAAAACAAAGCAAACACAAGTGAGAAACAATTGCACACATTTTTAATCATAGAAGAGGTGCCATTTTGCATGTGAAAGCCACATCTTACCACAAGCACCCCACAAGACCCTCTGCAGTGAACTTTAAACTGAAGTGAAGACTGTAACATTTTTGCTGTCACAATTTGATGGCCATCATCATTCAATTCACATGTAATCATCCTCAGTAGAGCTATGGACAGAGAACCAGTTCAACAGCTCCCTGGAGAAATAGTCATCCTTAAGTATGCAGGACCGATCCCACAAGTGGTAGCCAAACAATGACAACTTCTTCTTGTGACTTGTCAAGTCGTCAAATCTTCAACTGTGCAGCCAAACTAAATCATTTGTCTTTTGGCAACCAGGACAGGATGTCCCCACAGTGTTCCCAAGAGATAAGGAAATTAGAGATTCTGCATGAATTATTCTCTAGATAATGAATCCTATCGTAGTTTTTCTGGTTGCTTTCTTTTTAAAAACAATGATGCATACACTGGTACAAATGTCATTTAAGTGTCTCTTTTGTCCCCACCTTTCCAAGGAAAAGGACACAAAGACAATTCACTTTTAATGTTGGTGCCTTAATAAAAGAGAAAATAATAATGCTTACCTCTAAGGGCCAAGAACATTGCTTCACCCATATTTAAATCTGTAATTTTGTAATGTACATGGCAGTAGTCCTTAAATTTGTACTAAGTCTGAAATTTGGGATAGTTTACACATGAGAAAAATAAAACTTACCAGCAATCCCATATTTGAAAACTGTTTGGCAAGAGGATTCATCCATGAATCATTGTTTCCTCCTTTTAGTGAGCACTACAGAAATGAAACACAGAACCTCAGTCACAGACCTTATCACAGCCTTCCAAGCCAAGGGTTAACCTTTCTGAACCTAATAGCTTGCCATTTTGATATTTTACCTATTACTTTAATGGCTAATAAGCCCTAAGTCCAGCCATTTTACTTTTTAGTTCAGTTTTTACTCCTACTCATCACAGTGAACTGGAAAAGATTTACTTTTCACATAGAAAGAAGTCAGTTACCAGGTTGTTTAAAAACGTTAACTTCTGCATGCTACCTCAGCCACCTCTAGTAAGATGCTCTCCTGTGACCCCAGCAGGATTCTGTCAGGGAAAGAACTGCTACTGGTGAGTGTTGTTTGGAAAGGGCCTGTTTCAGCTGGACACGACTCTCTGCGTGGGAACAATGTGGAATGCATCCAAGGAGCCTTCATCTGGCTCACAGCATAAGGGTCACTGGTTCTCAGTGGGAAAGAGGCCTGGACAAAGATACTATCCTTGAGTTCCAGGGACAATGGAAGGAGGGTAGGTCTGTGACTCCCAGGATGCTCTGTTTTCTCCATCTGCTCCATACCCACTCCTGTGAAGGCAGGATTCGGGGGATGGGGTTGCTGGAATGGGGTTTGGGCTTTGTGTAGCTGTGCATTCTATAGGTAAAAACTCCATGTGCTATGTATGATATATCGTAACTGTTATTATTGTTGTTATTTGAGATAGGATGTCCTCAAACTGACTGTGTAACCTAGGATAACCCTAAACTCTTGATCCTCCAGAATCTGTCTTCAAGGGCTCTGATTACAGATGTGCACCACCTCATCTGGCTCAAGATATATATATTTAAAGTAATGGGATACTTATATTTAGTTAAGATATTTTTAAAAAATCCCCATGAAGGAAGCAGAGACAGGGAGTTTTCTAGTGTAGAAGAAAACAACTCTTTGTGAAAATACTTAATCTCACTGAACTGCATATTTAAAAATGGTTAAGGTGACAATTTTTACATTATGTGTATTTTAACACATTAAAAAAAACCATCCTTAGTATTGAAGGTCAGAATCACTGTCATCAGAGTTGAAACATTCAACTCCCAATTAAGTACATCTTAGTTACCACTTGAATGGGAGGATTCAATTAGGATCTTTCACTCAATCTGGATCCACGGCTAATTTGCAAAAGGTCAAAAGACTGCTAAAGCAGACCAGACAACATGAGAGTTTGAAGATGCTGAGCAGTATAGTGCAATTTCTTTAGTGACTAGAGAAAGGAAAGTCAAGTCCTTAGGGAAGGGAAACCCAGGAAGAATGGCCTCAACCAATGTTTCTAACAGAAACCCACAGCTTCAGGTCAAGGGATGAAGGCTACCGGAAGGTCTCGCAAGATAGTATGGGGATCTGAAGCCCAGGAGGAGATCGGCTAGGAAGCATTTCACAGGGCAGCAGGGGTTTCAGGGTGAAATTGAGCATGTGGGTGTTTGTTACTTATTTCTACCCCCCCCCATCTCTCTCTCTAGGGAAAGTGAGTTGGGAGGCACAGCCTGGCACAGGATGTGAGGAAAGCATTTAGTTATGGCAGCGGAAAAACTGGGGCTGGCTTTCATTTTACTGGAAGAAGGGCTCTGGACCTTGGGATGACTCACTGATCACTACTGGAAAGCCAGTATTATCTTCATTTGGTGTCTTTTCTACATTTTCATGGAGAGTTACCCATAGGATTTCTTTGTCTTTAAATGCAAAAGCACAAAGCATTTTTAAAACAGGCCTCAAGCACTTAAAATAAATTATAACGTGGAAACCAAAACTCAATTACCTCCACCTTACAAATTTTATTTTATCCACAGTGCCACTTCACGATTTCAAAGTCATGGGACAGGAAGATGAGAGGGTATAAGGGAAGTAGTTATTAATCGATAAGGAAATACTTTCCCTTTATTAGAATCCCAGTGACTGCAGCTGCCTCATTCCCTCCGTGAACAAACTCCCAGTTCTGCCTTCTAGGAATAAATAAGCAAGCCGAAGCATTTCGGAAGCACTACCTTCATCTGTTTCTTCCCTCCTTGTCCCCAGCTTGCTGAGTTGTGGGAGGAAGTGCTTCCCTGAGAGCCGGCGGTGTTCCAGACTCCTCCATCATCCTCCTCTTCCCAGCTAGGATGGCGAGCTCCTGTGACCGGCCCGTCACTCTCCCCCCAGCCGTCTTGCATAGATTTGGAATCTTTAAGGAAAGAGTGAACCATGAAACAAAATTAGAGACATTTCTTGCAAATGCAGCATTTTAGTATATTTGCAGTTTTGTCTGCTCTAGCTACACGGTAAGGCAAATGCATTATACTTAAAGAGAGCAGACAACAGACCTTAAAATCAAAATCTTTTGACTGCTTCCATGGTTCTTCCTGGAACCAATGAGATAGCAATTTCAAAACTTAAAAGAAATCATCACTATTATAAGAAATTTCAGAACTGGGTGATGGTGCATACTTGCAATTCCACCACTTTGGAAGCTGAGGCAGGAGAATTACCAGGAGTTTGAGGCCAGCAGGGACTACTACAGACACTATCCCAAACAAATCAGCAAAAAGAGTGTGTTTGTGGGATAGTGAATGAATACGAATATATATGAATTTCACATTTCACTGAGAAGAAACTGGTTTCTCTTAATGAGCAGGGCTGCTGAAGTGAATTTTGAATGCTGCAGGCATTTCAAATAGGTATGGCCAAAAAACCAGCGGTCTACCTTGTTTGGGATGAGACTGAAATAAGAATGGGAATAAAAAACACAAGGCCGCCGGGCGGTGGTGGCGCACGCCTTTAATCCCAGCACTTGGGAGGCAGAGGCAGGCGGATCTCTGTGAGTTCGAGGCCAGCCTGGGCTACCAAGTGAGTTCCAGGAAAGGCGCAAAGCTACATAGAGAAACCCTGTCTCGAAAAACCAAAAAAAAAAAAAAAAACACAAGGCCATGGAAACCTGAAGCTTATTAGGTCCATAAACATATCTGAAATGTATTAGCTGAGGAGGATCTTAGATGTGGCTTCAGTAAGAAAAGATAAAATGTAGAAGACAGAATGGGAGAAGAAAAGAAAGATGGGACAGCCAGAGAGGAGGGAACTGGACACCAGTCTCCAGTATGTTCTACTACCATACTCTTTAAACAAATGTTGTTAATATGAAGTCTGTAAGAAAACATTAATTTTCCTCCAAAACTACTGTACAGAATTGGGTTTGTCTTCTTCAAGTAGAGTAGGGGCTGGGAAAATGGCTCTTCTCTGTACTACTTCCAGGGACAGCTGCTATCCTTGAGACCAGGCCTATGAGAGCCAAGTAAGTTCCCACTTGCAAAGCATGGGGCTGTTGCCTCTTCTAACTGTGGTATCCCACGCTATAGCAGGTCCAAGTGAAGCCAGAACTCTCCCAAGGAGTTCATCCTAACCACAGGAAGGGACTTTCTGGTGGAAGAGCAATAGGCAAGACTGTTGCTCAAAGTACTAACAGCCAGATGCTACAAGAGGTTACAGTTTTATATAACCTGCATTGTACTGTATAAGCTTAGGATTTATATCACCTACTGATAAGCAATAGGAATTTAAAACCAAATATACATAGCATACTGATCTCTTTATAAAAATGGGTTGAGAGAGATGGCACTGACTGCTATTTCTGAGGATCCAGGTTCAATTCCTAGCACCCACATGGCAGTTCGTAACTGTCTATAACTCCAGTCCCAGAGAATTCAAAGCCACTGAGGGCATGTGATGCACAGACATACATGCAGGCAAATACTCTTAAACATAAAATAAATAATAGTAAAAGTTTAAAAAAATGTGAAGCTAAGCAACTGATACTTCCTTTCAGAGAAGAACTGAACTTTTAACAAATGTTTTCCATAAAAAAGGGATTAGGAGGCAAGGCTCACATCACACCTTTAATCCCAGTGCCTGGGACTCTGAGTTCCAGGCCACACTGAGCTACATAGTGAGACCTTGTACAAAAACCCCCCAAAACAAAAAAATAAAAAGTGGGGTCAGTGGGTAAAGACGCTTGCCACCAAGCCTGACGACTTGATTGATTTTGTTCCCTGTAATCTGAATTTTTCTTTTCCTGGAGCTGAGGACCAAACCCAGGGCCTTGCGCTTGCTAGGCAAGTAAGTGCTCTACCACTGAGCTAACTCCCCAACCCCCTGGATGTTTTTTTAAAAGTGAGAATCAACTCCACAAAACTGTCCTCTGACCTTCAACTAACCTACACACTCCAAGTGCACACACTTGTGTACACACACACACACACACACACACACACACACATTTTTGTAAGAGTGGGTCTCAGGCTATAGCTCAGTGGTAGGGCACTTGCCTAGCTCTAGGCCCTGAATTAATACTCAACAGAAAAGCACCTGATTTTGTTGTTGTTTCGAGACAGGGTTTCTCTGTGTAGCAGCCTTGGCTGTCCTGGAACTCACTTTGTAGACCAGGCTCACTTGGAACTCATAGAGATCCACTTGCCTCTGCCTCCTGAGTACTGAGATTAAAGGCATACACCACCATCATCTGGCTAAGCATCTGATTTTTAATCATAAGACTTAGTATCAAATGTAAGGCATTTTTGGCTGTGGAAGAACATACCTCACCATTATCAGCTGAATGATTTACTCTTTCCTCTGAGCATCCAGAGAAAGGGCAAGAGCTACAATTACAAATGACACTGACCAACCAAACGTATTACAGAATACGGGAGAGAAAATGATGGATTTGTGGTAGCGGAGAGGTGATTCTGAAGCTGGTAAAGGCTGTAAAAATCCTACAGTCCTGCTAAACAATCCGTGTCAGGCCTCATAAGCAATCTGGATCTACTTCAAGTTAACAAGATCCTATTTCCCATGATAACACAACTGACTTCACAATGGAAATCATGAGAACGAGGTCTTCAGATTTCTCCAGAAGTCTATGAAGTGGAATGGATCAAGACCTTTGAAAGACAACAGAGCCCCATAGGCATGGTTGTGAACTCTAGATTAAATCTAATATATTCCTCACAAAGTTCTGAGTTTCATGGGATATACTTAATCTTTTTTCCTATCTAAAGTTTTGAGTATTCCATAAAATTTCATTATTTAACCAAAAACCTTAACCCTTAAGTCTGCTACACAGTAGAAATGAGATGTTGCAACATGTTTATGAAAGTTACAGTCAAGTAGAAATGTGCACCTGATACTAAATTCTCATTTTAATCGAATAACAGTTTGCAGATTATAGTGACTACAAATTGTCAGTTACATCAAGTGTAGCTTATTCTTCATTTAAAAACTTGACATCTCTGTCAGAAAAAAAAACCAAACAAACTAACCAAAGAAAAAACCAACCAAACAACCCCCCACCTAAAATTCTCCTATGTGAGTAGACGACTGAGAAATCATGTCTTAATTATATGAAGGGGAAAAAAAAGGAGAAATCAAGTAGCTACAATGAACATATTTACATTTCTGAGTAAAAATGCACAATATTCAAACTACAGTTCTAGATACTAAATCTAGCTTGTTTCTTTTTCCTTACATTCACTTACTGTTTGTGGGTCATGTGCATGTATGCTGTCAAAGAACAACTTGCTCAAGTTGGTTTCTTCTTCTACAATGTGAGTTTGGGGAACAAACTCAGTAACATATGAGGACAGTACTTGAGGAGCCTGCATTTTTGTTTGTTTGTTTGTGTTGTTGCTGTTGTTATATTTTATTTTTTGAGACAGGGTCTCAGCATGAACCCTGGCTGTGCTGGGACTCACTCTGTAGACCAGGCTGGCCTTGAACTCACTCATAGAGACCAACCTGCCTGCTTCTGTCTTCTGAGTGTGCCACCATGCCTGGACATTCATTTGCTTTTAAATCAATAATATGAATGACTTTTAGCTCACTGTAAACACCTGAACACATGCCAGCAACATTCACTACCATTGCTGCTATTTAATGTTTCAGGTTATGAATTGCATCAACCCAGCATTTTAAATAAAATAGCCCTCACCAGAGTGCCTTATTTCCTAGTTAACAAGGAATTCCTCAAATTCAAAACCAAGTCTACTTACTGGGTTTCATGGCATTGGGAGCGCTGGCAGGTGTGTTTCCCCAGCCTGTGGTCGATGCTCCTGCATCATCCATTTCACCCCACCCAGGACTGCTTTCATTTGGCTCACCCCAGGCTGAAGTCCCGTTATCTGGAGCTGGTGGTGTGCTTTTGCTCCAGACTGTAAGAAAGAAATGTGTGTCTCTAAGGATCCAGTGAATACTTAACATCCAGTGGAGGTGAAGTGGGGAAAACAGTTATATTATCTTGGCAGAAACAAATTCAACCTTCATGGAAGGCATCTGGCAAAGCCACTTTTCAAAGGCCCAATATAGATAACTTCTGACCCAGTAACTCCACTGCCAGGAAACTGTACCCTAGATATACGTACTAAAGTGATAAAATTCTATGTACAACGATACTGACTATATTGACTCTAGAAAAACTGGAAGCAATTTAAACATCAGAAGGAGATAGGTTATATCAAGTGTGGGTAAAGTGCAACTTAAATATCTACCAGAGGGGACAGGTTAGACAAATAGTGGGCCCATCAAATGAAAACAATTAGGAGAAAGACCTGTACGTGCTACAAAAAGCTTAAACACAGACATAGCTACAGGAATATTGCCTGCCTACCGGGGAAAGGCCCTGGGATCCAGTCTCAGGATTCCTGCCTCTTCCCCTCAAAAAGTCCACAAAAAAGCAAGTTGAACACTGCAGAAAAATAATCCCTTCCCTGTTTAAAAAAATTAAGGCTTAGGTATATTTGTAATAGATAAGAGCAAGATTTATGAATGAAAACAAATTCTAAGAGATTTCAGTGAGAAACCCAAGAGGCTAAGATTCTCTCATTTATTATCTTTTACTTTTCTGTATAGTTTGAACAGGTTTTCTATGTGAACAGAAAAATTTAAAATATTAGCAAGTGTAATTCTAGATATGATGTTAAAGAGTAATCTTTCTATTTCTGTCCTCATTTTTTAAAAATTTTTACTTTATTAATTTTTTATGTGCATTGGTGTTTTGCCTGCATGTATCTCTGTGTGAGGGTGTCGGATCCCCTGGAACTGGAGTTAAAGACAGTTGTGAGCTGCCATATTGGTGCTGGGAATTGAAGCCAGATTCTCTGGAAGAGCAGCCAGTGCTCTTACCAGCTAAGCCATCTCTCCAGCCTTCTTTTTTTTTAATTCTTAAAAAAAGAGCTAGTTAAAAACAGTCACTCTGAATGATAATTAGTGTTACTAATTACATTTACTTAAAAACTGGGTTTACTTTGAATACTGGGAAACTTAACATTATGATTAATTTTTAACTAAAAACAAACAACCCGGATTTTCTAAATTGGTGAGTCTTTTACAGGGACATTCAGGCCAAACGGAGAATAGAATTAAAAGTTGTTGGAACAGTTTAGTATCTGTCCTGAGATCATCTTTTAAGTATGCTCCTTTCAACAGCCAACCATTAAGTCACTTGGAAGGAAGTGAGACTGTAGCTTAGGGTACAGTGCTTGCTTAGCATGTACAAATCTCGCGGTTTAAGCCCGAGCACCAAAAAATCAATACATTTGGAGACCTCAACTGTTCAGATGCCAGCTGTAACACAGCACTGTGGTGGCTTCTGGAAGAGCATCACAGGATACTCTCCTTTGCTGGGGGAAAGAAGCACAGGGGGGTGGGGTCATAGGTGGAGTTAGGAAGTAAAGAGAGTAGGTCGCCGCTTTCTTCTTTAGTTCTTTATTTTTAAACTCAGAGTAGTTTTTTTCCAAGAGAAATAAGATGTTTGGTGGTTGTTGTTTTTAAATCATGCAGACCAATACAACTTCAGAAAAATAATTATGGGAACCTAGCCAGTGGTGGTGGTGGCATATGCTTTAATCCAGCACTCGGGAGGCAGAGGTAGGCGGATCTGTGAGTTCAAGGCCAGCCTGGGCTACAGAGTGAGTTCCAGGACAGCCAGGGTACACAGAGAAACTCTGTCTTGAAAAACTAATAATGATAATAATAATAATAATAATAATAATAATAATAATAATAATAGGGACCCAGAGTATCATCATCTTTTCCTTGTACCAAGAAAGACCACTGTAACATACTGGAGCAGATGCCATCTCTAGTGCCCTTCAGGAAGAGGTTCTCAGAGCAACGAAGCTGGAGTTGGAGAAACAATCCCCAGAGTAAGTTCAACGATGCATCTTAACAGATATGGCTTGGACTAGGATTTCTTTTCTTTGCTCAAACCTATGAGAAAAGAGTAGGTGCCTACCTGATGCTGATTTTCCGGTCATTGGGGTAGGCAGGTTTGGTTCACGAGGCGGTGGGCCCCCTTGGGAATTCTTATCCCACAGGTTCACATTCTTGTAGTTGTAACTGTTAGGGTCTCCCCAAGCTGAAGTGCCATCATCGATGTCCATTTTTCGGCTAATTGACTGCGGGGATGGCTCCTCCCAACCACTGGGTTCATCATCCTTAGCGGTTGCAGGCTGGGGCCCACTGCTCCAGTTGGAATTGGAAGGTCGAACACTGCCTGGAGGTGGTGGGGGTGGGCCTCCCCATGAACCAGAAGCCTCTGGCTGTGGCGGTGGCGGTGGCTGCTGCTGTTGGTGTTGTTTATTCCAGGAACTGGGCTGTCTCCCCGTCTCAGTCCACGCAGGGGATCTTTTGCAATCTTCCCAGCCACCTTTTGAAGCTAGGTTTGCATTCCCACCGTTACCCCAAGTTCCAATTTCATTCTGCCCTCCTTCACCCCACCCAGATACAGGCTTATTTGCAGAACTTTCCCAATTGTTATTTTTCACTTGATCAACCTCCTCGCCCCAACCATTCTTCCCAGAAGTCCATCCTGGGTTGGGCTGGCGCCCACCTCCCCACCCCTGATCCTTGCAGGAACTCTCATTCCAAGAGGAAGGGGTCTTTTCATCTGCTCGTCCTCCTCCCCAGTTAGAAGAGTTGTTGTTCTTATAGTCATTCCAGCCTCCTGTGCTCTTGGGGTCCTTCCACTCGGTCGAGGCTGAGAGCTCCCCCCATCCAGACTTCATTTGATTGCTTTGGCTGGGTGCATCTCCCCAGCCCCCTGAGTTCTTGGTCTGTGTGGCAGCGCTCTCCCACCCCTCAGTTCCTTTGTCAGATTTCCCCTCAGGCCTTGGCACCTCTTCAATATCCCACACTGTGTCCTGCTTAATTTGAGTTTGACCCCAGCCAGTGTTTGAGAGCACCCTGGGGTCCAAGTCAGTTCGGCTCAAAAGAGTCTGCAAGACGGCCTGGCAATCAGGATGTGTGGGCCTGTACGACCGACGGCCGGAGTTATGACTGTCTGTACTTCCTGCTTTGTGGTTGCTTCCAGTGCTTTGACCTCCAACTTCACTTCCTGCGGAGCTGGAAGACCGTCCCCAACAGGGAGCCTGGGCATTGCCGTGGTTTTCAGGGAGGGGGTGGCCCTTCTGATTGTCCCATGCTCCAGTGCTAGAATTTGGTTGGTTTGGACCACTCCATTCTCCAATTTTCAACTCATCAGACCCAGTCGGCTGTTTCCATTCTCCCTGAGAGACCCCAGATGTCATTTTGTTCCCTTCACCCCACTTGCTGTCATTAGAGTCCTGAGGGCCAAAGCTCCAGGACCCACCCGGAGACCTGTTATTGTTGTCCCAAGAGTCAGTTTTTGACCCGGTTGATTTTGGAACAGAAGCTCCTTTCCAGGAGTCCTCTCTGTCTTTTCCATTGTTCCCATTATTTCCAGAATTGCTTTGTCCAGAGACTGTGTCAGTTCCAGAAGGCCCCCTAGCTGCACCCCAAGACCCAACACTCCCAGTCTTTCGATCTCCAGTGCTTTGTGAAGGGGCATCAGTGCTCCTGGAGGTGTTCCCCAAGCCCATCCCAAAGGGCATTCCCTTATTTTCCATGGGGTTTGGTGAACTTAAGTTCAAGGAGTTAGTGTTTCCATTTTTTGGTCCATCAGTGTTATGAATCTGAGCCTGTTCTCTGCCAGAGACAACAAAATTAACACCCGCATTTTCCATCTTTGACTGCTGTTCCCTGGATGCCTGACCTACTGTGCTCACTTGTGCACCGGAATTGCTATTTTCTGTCTCCAACGCCCCTTTCCTAGAAGTTCCTTCTTGGACCAACGCCGGCCAGGCAGATGGGTTGCTATTTGGGTTAAAGTTGCTGAAGCCAGAGCCAGGTCCAATTCGATCTTGACCGCTCACATTCCTCCAATTTCCTAGTCCATTGTTGCTGTCTGAAGTAGAGTTGGAAGATTGAACAGATTTAGCCTTAGGGTCAGACTTCCAGACCCCAAGATTACATTCGTTCCCGGAACTTGCAGACTGGCACTGGCTCCCTTTGCCTTTGTTACTAGTGGTGCTTCCTGGCAGAGTGCTCTTCTCAGAGCCAGGGTTCGAGGCACTGTTGTTATCGGTGGTGTTTTCGGAAGAAGATTCAGTGTCTTTGCTGGCAATACAAGGCCACTCTTCCATGTCAGACCCGTCTACAATCACCTTGTCCCAGATGTGAAGTGGGTTGGGGGAGGCGCCGTTGTTGGAGGAGGCTCCCGGGCCCCAAGTGGAATTTGCATAATTTGAAGCAGCAGCACCTCCAAGGGTTGACTCTGGGAAAGAGATCATCGGTCAGCCATAGCTGCATACATCTTTATCAATACCTGGAGTGCTGACTGCCCCAGGAGAGCTCACTGATCTCTCCTAGACTGGCCTGTCTACCTGGTCGATCTTCCTGTGTGATTTAACACAGCATCTAGAGTCACTTTTGTCTTTATGTGTATGTGCTTATGTGAGCATGCCATGGTGCCAGTGTGGAGGTTCGAGGATAAATTAGCTGGGATTGTTTTTCTCTTTCTACAATGTGGGTCCTAGGGACTGAATCAGGTCTTTATATGCTGAGCTATGAGAACATGATGGAGTTGCCCCTGTTATTGGCTACTGCTGTATGTACTAAGTCCATATCAGCTCTTAAAGTTACCTACTTGCCACTCCTGCTGACACAGAAGGACCTTCTTATATCCTGAGAAAATGCAACAGACCTTAAGCATGCTGTGTTTCTTCAATCTATTCTAACACTTGTGGCTGGAGTGGTTTTTCTAAAACACCCCTTCAGTTCTATCATTGCTCTCTGAGAGCTTTCAACAATTCCTTAATGCACAGAAAAGTAAAACCCCTGGTTGGCCTTATGACGATGTTCTAAGGCCGACCAGTCTTCCCAGTTGCATCCTTTACAACTTTCCACAAAGATGCCTACAGCCCATGAACATACCCTCTGACCCTGGCACCACTCTAGGCTGGGACCTACTGGTTTTTCCTCCCAAACTCACACAGTGAAATGTATTCATCTTTACGGACATACTTCAAGTGCCACTCCATGTATGCAGCCACTTCCGAGCTTGTCACCTGAAAAATCATCTTTCCCCAGCAAGAGCCATTTTCCTCAGTGTGGTAACCCTGTTTACATCCTTCCTTTCCTATGGTCTTTTCATGAGAGCCTATCTTGCTAACGTGTGAACTCCACACAGTGGCCTGTGCATTCTGCTCTATAAGCCTCTGCTGAATGATGACTGTCCCTGAGCTAGTTGTCGAGATACAGGACTATGGATCAGACAGGCTCAGACTCCCAAGTATATTAATCTGATAAAATCAGCACTGCTCAGCACATATTTCAGTAGAAGTACTCTATCTAGCAGGGTGGGGGAAAACGACATTTTTAATAATTGTTTTCTCAACTAATTTCTACATTAACCAAGCAATTTTCAATTACTATGAATTAAAAAGAAGATTACATAAAATATATTAGCTGGGTGGTAGTGCTTTATGCCTTTGATCCCAGCACTTGGGAGGCAGAGGCAGGTGGATCTCTGAGTTTGAGGCCAGCCTGGGCTACAAAGTGAATTCCAGGACAGCCAGAGCTACAGAGAAACCCTGTCACAAATATACATATACATCTATACACATTAAAATGAGGAAGCACAGGCTCCTAACACCTTCATACTGTGCTGGTCTTGCCTATGCTTAATGATATTCAAAGTCTAGGTTTTTCTTTTCTTCAAAATTTGTTTTTTTTTTTTTTTTTAAACAGTTCCTAGTTCTCTCTCTTTTTTAAAAAAAAGATCTATTTATTTATTATGTATACAGTGTTCTGTCTGCACATATCCCTGAAGGCCAGAAGAGGGCACCAGATCTCATTACAGATGGTTGTGAGCCACCATGTGGTTGCTGGGAATTGAACTCAGGACCTTTGGAAGAGCAAGCAGTGCTCTTAACCTCTGAGCCACCTCTCCAGCCCCCCAAATTTGTTTTTAAAAGTACCTTTGTTTACTTATTTGTATGTGTGCTATGATGTACATATGGAGGTCAGAGGACAACTGTGGGGAGTTTGTTCTTTCTTTCCACTATGTGGGTGGGACCTGAAGATGGAACTCAGGCCATCGAGCTTGGTGGCAACCACCTTTAGCTGCTGAGCTCTCTCCCTCTAGCTCAAGCTCTAAATTTTAATATAACCTAAAAAGGCACATTAATTTTTTTTAAAGGCACTGGAAACTCTTTGCTATTACTGATGTAATACTTATTTAAAAACTCTTGGTGGCACATGCTCTCATAAAGCTGAGGCAGGAGGATCATGAGTCTGACACCAACCTGAGCTATATCAGAGATCCTGTTTCAAAAGACAGACTTCTAATGTAACTCTTCAGGGAAAGATCTCTCATGTCTATATTATAGTGTCTTAAAGTTCAAAATCCAGGGTTCTAAAACTAAACACTGATTTAAAAGAAAAAAAAATAAAAATAAAACCCTAGTTAAAAACCACAGAATGATATTATCTGGTCATTCTGGAAGATTTAGAAAAAGCCCCATGTAAGTCTCACTTCCTGAACACAGCTGAGGGACTACAGAACCTAGGAGGTCAAGCATGGCATTGTTCTCCTTTCATGGCAAACACCACACAACCCGGCGTCAGAGAGCTGCCGGTGCACTTTTCAGGCTGGGACCCTCCCCATCGTCTGAACAATCCTAACTCTCTACATTAACAATGGTTCCTGTGGAATTGCCATCAGGAGATCAACAGAGGAGACGCTCTCTCCCTCTGGAGCTGGCACTAAGGTCTTACCTGGCGCAGTCGCACTCTCGCCCTGCAGCAGCGTTCCTGTCACTTGTGCGTTGTTGTTGGGGTTTGCTCCAGGCGCTGTGCAGGGAGGAGGCCCTGCCCCACCCCCGAGGAGCATGCAGGACGGTGGAGGGGGCTGCCCACGTTTTAGTAACACTTTGTGGTCCTGCTGGCAACGGAATCGCGGTGGCACCTCCCGAGGCATGTAGCGGGCGGCGCTTGGCGGTTGTCCGTTCGGCACTGCCACCCTTTTGGCATTGTTGCCACCATTGACTGGTGGCGATGGAGAGCTGCCAATGGGGCTGGCGGCCGCGGGTTGGCTTAAACTTGGTTTCGTCACTTCGGGCACTGAAAGACAGGAGTTGGGAAAGTCTTTGAAATTAAACATATTTTTCTAAAGTCTGTTTTTAAGAAAACACACATGAGACCATTCTAATAAGTCAAATCTTTCGCTCTGTTCTCCAGGGACAGCCCTTTCAAATTCCTGCTAGGACGTTCACTTTCCTTGGGTAGGAGTAGTGGCAGCAGGTGACAGGAACAAAGAATCAAGAACAGAACATTCTATCACTTAAGTGGGGAATGAAGCAACCAACACTCACTTCACCAAATCCTGGGAGGTAGAAATAGTTGTGCCAGTCCTCAGTAGCTAAGGGACCTTCCCTTCCTTCAATTTCTTAAGGAAAAAAACACATTATTTAATTTACTTATTCTCTATGTACACATGCTATGGTAAGCATGTGGAACCCAAAGGAAAACTTGAGGGAGATGGGTTTTTCTTTCTATCATGTGGGTCCCGGAGCTGGCTTGGCAGCAACTCCCTGAGCTACCTTATGGACAATCACCCCACTGAAGACCTCTGTGAACTTTTCTGACGTCCTTGGAGCACACTTTACCCATGTTCCTGCAACATAGTGAATTACATTTGAAGTTGCTACTTAGAGACTGCTCTCTCACTGGCCGTAAGTCTCTCAAGAACAGAATTCATCATTCATTTTCCTCCCAGTGAGACAGGCACCTACAGATGACTACACACCTAGAGAGTCACAAAATTCCACTTGGCTTTGGTTCCTACAGCCACTTGGATTATCGGTGACTGTTTATGTAACAGAAACATTAGAAATCTTTTAGCTTTTATTTAATTTTAGCTTTTTCATTGATACAGACTGTCAAACAGCATAGAAATGTGCACAGCAACCATGAAATTACTACCCCCTGCTGGACCTGCTGCCCCTACCTCAACCTTGCCTACAGAGGTTCCAAGCTTTGCACCTCCTCTCTTTATCCTAGCAAAAGACCATAACTCTGTATTTCTTCTTCTTTTTTAAAATATACATAAATATATATATACACACACACATATATATATACACATATAAAATATATATATAAACTCAGTACTTATTCTTGAACAATAGTTTTAAATACTTTCCTGAAAAAAACATCATCCTCTTCTCCCAAGAAAATCTGCCCAGCACACAGAATCTGGCAGAGCTACAGAAATAACCTGAGGCCCAAATCCCTGCCAACCAGCTCTGGTAGCAGGACTGCTTTGACTGCTGAAATGATGCTGGGCCAGCATGTTGCCATTTAGCTGGCTCCTTTATGAGGAGAGAGAAACATCATCAGAAAACAGGGGCCCAGACTAGCCACTACTGGACATTACTGAATACTGTGAATGACAGGAGAAAAGAATAGTTGGCTGAAGTAAGTTCCAGGCAACTCATATGTCTATTCTTAGCCAATCACAAGATAGTACTGACCTCCCAGTTAAAAGGTGGTGGCTGTAATGTGATGAGCAGAATAAAAATTTAAACCAGTCATTGTCTAATATTAACAGTGCTCTCTGCAGAACCTACAGCAAATGATGGACAAATAACTGTTAAATGAAATATTTGTTTCTGGAATATTCCACATGCCATATTAAGCTTCATTTCTCTTATGAGAATAAAGCTAGGTGGATTCTTCCCAGCTGGTTTGTGAGGCTGCTCTTCCAGAAATGCGTTAGGATCTCTATTCTAGTTAACTAGGTTGCCCACATATCTTAACTTGTTAAGTAAGACAATGACAGAGCAGCCTCAGGTGAGAAGGGTCTGACTAACATTACAGCATGCACAGCTGCTTGAACCCAAAACCCTGGTGGGTGTTGTACATTGTACAAAAATCCTTGTAAAACTCCCTTGTGGCATTTCCCCCCAATCATATGAAAGACAGGACAGATGTGATAATGAGAACACAGCTCCATCACTTTTCCTCTGACATGGTGCTGTCTCTGGAGCCCAGCTGCTGAAAATTTCAGGACTTAGAAAAGCTAACTATGCTGAAGGGCATGGCCAGATTTTTCCTCCTTTTTTCAAGACAGAGTTTCTCTGTGTAACAGTCCTGGCTGTCCTGGAACTCGCTTTATAGACCAGGCTGGCCTCGAACTCACAGAGATCAGCCTGCTTCTGCTTCCTGAGTGCTGAAATTAAAGGTGTGTGTCACCACAGCTTGGCTGATTTTTTCCTTTATTATACTTCTTTATGAACTTTAAACAAACAAGGGACAGCAAGATGGTTTAGCGGGTAGGGGTGCTTGCAACCAAGCCTAAAATGCCTGGAACCCAAATGCTGGAATGAGAGAGATGACCCCTGCAACCTGTCCTCTGACCCCACATACACACATAGTAAATAAATCAAGTGTGAAACATTTTAAAGGCAAGCAAAACCTTTGACATCTACTGGAGGAACTCTTAGACAGGAGCAGACACATTTGTACACATTCTCCAATTCAAAGCTAAGACATCAAAACTAGTGTACCTCTGGAGTGTCAGGTGTCAGACAGAGAGTACCAAGTCTGAGTGGTTGCCTGTCAGGTTTTTCTTCTCAATGTCAATGATTTGTAGGCTGAAGCATAAACAGTTCTAAAATTAGCTATTCTTGCTATTGAACCATGTTTATTTGGTGCTGGAGTTCAAATGCCTCAAGGCCTCAGTTTCTTTGCCAGAGAAAGGCTTTAGGGGCTGAGGTGGCTACCTAGCTCTACTCTGGTTCAATTCACCAAAACAACAACCAAACCAAAGTCTATGCTTCAAATAAACAGTCTCTATCTCATAGGAAATAAAACACCGTAGAATAGTGTGTCCTGTTTTCTAATTTCTACTCATGTACTTTAACAACTACATACTCTATTGACTGAATCATCCCCTTCCTACTCGCTTAACTTACACGATTCTCTTATTTTGCAGTTTCAGCTTCTAATTGTCCTCATTTCTAAAAGCATCAGCAAGGTGCCATGTTTGAACCTGGCAAGCTTCTGAATTGTATGTTTGCAAAACAGATCCAACAAGTATACAGAGCCAATACAAGCTACCACTTCCTTCATCTTAATGGGACCAAACACACACACACACACAAACCTCATCTAGAAATGTTTGTAAAAGGGCGAGGGATGTAGTTCTGTGGTGAGCAAGAGACTCTAGATTCAATCTCCAGCAAAACAAAAGCAAAATTAAAACTAAACAAACAAGAACAGTTAAAGCCATAGAGAATATACTATTTTAGGTTAACAATTTAAAATCTCAAAGACTGACCCATGCACAGGTGACTAACCCGCCCCGTGGGATTCTCAGTGACCTCCATCACTATCTCTATGTCTTCACTTTCCACTCACACACACTGGCTTCTGCACCCAACATCTTCCTCCAGTCACCAGTCTCTTCACTGCCAGTCTAGAGGGCACTGGGCACTTGTCGTCATGCCTGCAGCTCCTGACTACTGGTGCTTTTGAATTTACTCTGGGTAGCTCTTCAATTCTTCCTCATTTTCCTGTGGGATCCTCCATACTGTGGAGCAAGGGTTAAAGAGTAGATATTTAGCCTTAACTGGGCATGGGGTTTTCGCTTTAGCAACTCAAGTGTGTACTAGAAGAGAGGAGCAGCCATAGACTGTTGCTGTGCTTCAATAAGAAGACTTCATTCAGCCGGGCGGTGGTAGCTCACGCCTTTAATCCCAGCACTTGGGAGGCAGAGCCAGGCGAATCTCTGTGAGTTCGAGGCCAGCCTGGGCTACCAAGTGAGTTCCAGGAAAGGCGCAAAGCTACACAGAGAAACCCTGTCTCGAAAAACCAAAAAAAAAAAAAAAAAGAAGAAGAAGACTTCATTCAAGGACAGTGAGCCAGGAACTGTATATTCTCACAGAAACTCTTCTTTGAAACAACCGAAGACTATAAAGCACTCGTTTTACTTACAGGCAGTATAAAAATAAACAGCAGGTCAGATATGGCTTGTAGGACATAGTAGCAGCCCCTTTTAATTATAATTTAATTATAATTCCAAAATGACAGCTAGTTTGGCCATTAGCTATGTGTGCATGTATAGACACATACTCATTCACTTTGGAATTTTGAAACAGGGCTTTATTCTGCAGCTCTATTCAGACCAGCTTCCAGTTCATGACGATCTTCCTGCCCCAGGCTCTCAAGTCTGGGTGGGATAATAGGTACAAGTCACCACACCAAGCACTGAGTTTACATCTATAAGTTGTTTTTGTTTTTGTTTTTTTTTTTTTTTTAAATTACACATATTTATTAGTGTGTGTGTGTGTGTGTGTGTGTGTGTGTGTGTGTGTGAGCATACTCAGGTCACTGTGTGAGTGACCTGAGGACGATTGCAGTAGTCAATTGTCTCCGTCTACCCATAACGAACAGGTTGGTACTTCTCACACTGAGCTGTTGGAGAACAAACTCTTCCACAGAGGCTTTAATTATCACTGTGTAATTGTTTCCTAAACCACTATCTCCAACTTAGGTCTCTTTTATCCTCTCTGCTCCTCTCCAACTTGCTCCCCAGCCCTAAGCTCCATTATCTCCTAGCATAGTGATGTAGTCACCAAATTTGCACTCCAGCCTAGAGGTGTTTTAAGACCCCATCTGTCCTCATCCAATATACACACCATTCCCTAGGAACCCAAAGCTGAACTCTACTTCATTCCTCTTTATCACCACTGCTTCATACAGATACTGTCCATCCTTGTTCCCTCCCACATGAGCATTTGGCGCTCACTTATCTGAGTTCATGTTTTGTAACAGCTCATATTCACTGATCTTAGAAACAGCTAATCCCCCCCCTCTCCCTCCCTCCCGCCCTTCCTCCCTCCCTTCCTCCCCTATCTATGAATCTGTTTGTGGAGCATAATATTTATGTGTGGGAGATAATCCAAGTGTGTAATGATACAAAACATATGTAGAGGTCAGAGGACAATTTCTGAGAGTTTGCTTTTTTCTTCCATCATGGACCTAGGGATTGAACCCTGATCATCAGGCTTGAATGGCAAACACTTTTACCCAGTGATTCGTCTCACTGGCCCTCGTTCTATTTCTACCTATTAGAACACTAAGTGCCTCTACGGTGTGGGGGCCTTGCAGATAGGTTATCTGAGCAATCGCCGTACACTGACTATACTATGTTTCCTGGAGTAAACTCAGAAGCCAGTGTAGTAATGACCCACAACCCCAGTTATCACTATGGGAAACACTTCCTTCAGATGTGTGCCAATTTGAGACAGGGCAAAATTATGATTTAGAGCTTTGAACCAGGATTTAAAAACTGATCCACTGAGCTGGAAGCTTTCCCCCACTTTTTGGACTCACCCTTGGTACTTCTGGGGTCAAAATAAGCCTCACTGGGGGGGGGGGAAGCAGGTATTTACTGTAGACATGTTCAATTCTAGCCATCAGAGTCCTACCTGAGGGTCCTCAGAAAGAAATAGGAGCTAAACAACCCCACATACTTAAATCTGCCTGAAGTGATAATTCCCTTGGCCAATCTGATCCAAACTTTGCATGGTCCATGGAGGCTTTCTTCTACACTGATGTCTAGAGACCTGCAATTCCCACTTTGAATACTTTCTAGCAGCTAAAGGTCATGCTAGTTTTTAGAAACCAGTCATTTCATTCCATACTGATAGCTCTCATTAAGGCAATCATCACCCTATAGCACCCTTTAACAAGGCTAAATTGTTATGGCCAAATTCTGCCATTATGTCGTTTGTATAATTGGGCTTTTAACCCTAGCCTTACCCTTTTCCCTGTTAAATTTTACCTAGTTAAATCTGACCTAGTACCTGATTTGAGAAACTGTTTTGCTTCTGTCTAATATCCACCAAAGAGAATCTAAATTTTTGCCTAAGTGCTTTCTTTTTCTTCTTTTTAGCTGAGTAGGCACAGCTAGCCCATGTCCTCAGAGAAGGAATTGAAATCCCTGTCCTACTCTCCTCTCTGGGATTCTCACCACACTGTCTTTAATGGTGGGAGATAAAGGAAAAACATACAGCCAACCACTGGTTTCCTGAAATACAGAAAAGTCTTACTTCAGTCCTTGTACAACCCAAGCCTTGGCACCAACACAGTCTTTTCTTTTTTCTCTGCTGGAGAAAGAGTAGATTCAGAGTTAAGGGCAGATCACTTAAGATAGCCGTCATTGGGGAGAGGAACAGGAACCAGAAATTTCAGCTCAGGGAAAAGAATGAGGTGGAGAGTGCCCAACAAAGAAAAGACTTGATCATGAAACAGAACAAACCTAGCAAAGCTGGTGAGTCTGATACACCTCAAATAGCACTAGAAATATATGTATGTACGTATGTATATGCCTTTTTAAACTTCGGTCTTCTCCCTGGTTCTGACAATTAAATCCCTTGGATACCCAAGCCATGCTCTCACCTCCCTTCAGGATCGTCTGACCTAATTTTCTGACTGACAGAGTAGGAAGATTAAGTAGACAGGGAAGTACGTTTCGCCTACAGTTAGGTTTGAAAAAAGACCCAAGGAGAAGGGAGTGCATAGAAAGGAAAGCTCCATTTTTAAGACTTGACAGAAGAGAACAAGGTGTGTGTGAACAGACCTAGCACCGTTATTACCATTTGGAGAAAGAATGCCTAGTGGACTTTATTTTCTATAGAAAAGAAGCAGAAGCTGGCTTAAGTGGCCAGGCTTAGGAACCCAAGTTCTACCATATTCTTTATGTTCTAACAACATAGCCTGCCTTATGAAGAAAATACCAACTTTCTCACCTGATGCCCACTGTAAAGTCTTTTAATAGGCCAGCAGCACATGCCTGTAATCCCAGCACTCTGGAGGCAGAGGCAGGAGGATTACTGCAAGGTCAAGGCCAGCTTGGTCAACACCATGAGGTCCAGATTAGCTGTAGCTATATAGCGAGATTCTCACCTCTGATAAAGATTTAGTTTCCCCAAGTCCAGTCACAAAGTATACTTCTAAATAGACTTAGAAAAAAAAATGTATATTTGATGGATTTTTCTAGAAGAAAGCCTACTTGTGTGTTGGGAACTAGCTGAACTGGATAAGGGGGAAAACACCATCCTAACCAATTAAGAATTTATTATTCATAATTAAGTTTGCTAAGAAAGCTATCTTTAGATAGAACATCAATGAAGACTGAACACCTTTATGGGTCTTCCATCACTGAATGACATGCTTTGGCCTGTTGGTCACCAAACTGACCAAATCAAACCAAACTGAATCCAAACCACTTCATCATTAAAAGGACTCTTATTAAATCCAAGTCTCCATTACCCTTATCTGATTTTCTTTAAAATAATAATAAAAAAAAAAATCCAGGGCAATGGTTTTCATGTTCTGAGGCTTCATGGACACTTCAAAGTACATCTACAAGGGCTCCAGCCTAGATACACCTCGGTCTGGCCACAGCCTGGGTGTATCTATTGACAACCATGTAAACTATTCTAATGCACACCTATTCGAGACCCACATGCTTAAGTGCTCAAAAATAAGCATTATCTCTCCCACTCTTAAGGCCTGCCAATCCATAGTGACCATTATCAAACAGAACTATGTAATTTTAGAACCAGGAAAGCAGAAAGAACCACAGAAAAGGACAGTATTAGACTGAGAATGACCTAAGCCTTACTTGTTTCTGTTTGCGACGCATCAGTTTTTTCAAGCAGTGTTAACTTATTCCAAATTTAGTATCTTAAAAATCACAGCCTAGGCTGTAGTTCAGAAGGCTGTTGAACATTCTAGATGTGACATTCCCGTTTCAGACTTGATGCACTCCATGTATCAAGATGAGTACATCTGAAATTAGGAGCTGGTAGCTTGTTACTGTTCTACTCAAAGTTCTGAAAGAGTTCAGTTCAAAATCATGATTCACACACTTTTAAGGCCAAGTATTTACTCTTTTGCTTCCTAAAAATGTAAGGCCAACTAGAAACACAATTCTAAATGCTTTTCATTTGTCATTCCTGCTCTTCAGTGGCTGCAAACAACCCACCTTAATTACTGTGCGCCCACTCTCTGTTGAGTGGATTGCAGGCTGAGTCAGCAGCACTATGAAATCTAAACACAAAAAGAAGATAAAAATCTTACCTTTGGTTTTTTGTTCCGTGATCTGCAAAATAAATAAGAGATATAAGTAAATAAAACTCATCTTTTAAATTCAATACTGTATTATTGTAAGACCATTTTAATTCTATTAACTCAGGCAATTCAAGTTGTCAGGATACAGAGTACCCAGGCTTAGCTGAAATCCAAAATAGCTGTGAATCAATTTGGACATCTTTCTAGAAGTTATGTCCCTATGTCTAGCCATATTCACACAAATCAAACCAAAGATTAGGGGGAAATCTAAATTTAAAACAAACAAAACAAAACAAAAACCAATAAACAAGTTTTTAAAAAACATTCTACTTGCTAAATGATGTAGTCCCTGTATTAGGAACAGTTAGACATTTTGATTGCTCTAATTTCAGAAAATCAAATAGCTGTGGCCAGAAACCAAATATAACATTGACACAAAAAGATTCCTCCCTGAGTATGGTCTCAAAAAATTTGGAGCTCAAACTTAAAAAGCATGAAGGGTTCATCCTGAAACCAGGAATCATGGTTGCAAAGGAAGATTTGAAACCAAGCCTGTGTGATCTCAATTACCCATTTGCCTGGTGTGATACAGTCATCTCCTCTAGCAGTTTGGTAAGGGTTATGTTCAATTGATATCTTATGTCATCATCAAAGTTATAAAGCAGAACATAAGACTGAATTGTGCAAATTTTGAACAAAATTTTATGAGTACTTTATTAAAAGTACTTCAAGTACTAAGTAAGAGTCTATGAAAAATGATGGGTAGCTAAATATCGTAACGGGCTTGGGGGTGGTGGAGATCTTTAGAAGACAGTTGGAAACTGCTTCTGAGACTACTTCAGGGCAGTGTGTGCATGTGTGTGCGCGCGCGCGCAATGACACAGGGCCACTAATCATTTACTCTCAGTTATATAAAAGCAAAACCACAAAAGAAAAATATCCCAAAGCAAGTAAGCCAGTGCTGTGGGATGGTCTCTCTGTACGCTGTGAATGTGTGTTGCTACCATTGGTTAATAAAGAAGCTGTTATGGCCTATGGCAAGGTAGAATAGAGCCAGGTGGGAAATCTAAGCAGAGAGACAATGGTCAAAAAATGATTAAAGATATATAATAAAGACAAATTCAGATGGAAAAAACTCTAAATGGATTACAATATGTTTCAAAAATGTACGTAGATCTGGGAGAAAAAAGAAAAAGGTTATAGATAGTCATAAAAATAAAGTCTAAGCCGGGCGGTGGTGGCGCACGCCTTTAATCCCAGCACTTGGGAGGCAGAGCCAGGTGGATCTTTGTGAGTTCGAGGCCAGCCTGGGCTACCAAGTGAGTTCCAGGAAAGGCGCAAAGCTACACAGAGAAACCCTGTCTCGAAAAACCAAAAAAAAAATAAAGTCTAAAAATATATATTAAAAATAAGCCATATAAAGATGAATAATACACAAAGAATCTGCATTATGTATATTATTATGTTTTCTTTGAATTTTTTGACTGTTAATAAACTAACTGCAGAAAGACATATGATTGTGGGGGCTACTAAGTTAAACCAACATATATATTTTAAAGGTATCTTGACTTCAAAATTTGGGCCTAAGGACATGTTGCTTTGGAAAAGAGGTTTTGCTTTTGTTTCCACAGGAAGCAAGAGGCTGTGGATTTGTTTCAGGTTAAGATGGATCAGATTTGATCAAGTGAGACCTCCTGAACCTTGAGAGATGGTATCTGTCAACAAAAGTTATAGCTGCTCTTTCCAGGACTTGACCATTATCTCAAATTTTCTCAGGATCCCAGGTTACCAGCACCCCTAATCAGCAGGAAGTAGTATAGAAAACTATGCCCAAATTCCCAAAATATTGTTTATGAATGTTTGTTTTCATTTAAAGGAGGTTGGTTATAAATGGTTAATGGTCATAGTCAATCTCTTTTTCTAAAGAAAAAAGGGGGATATGACATAGAAATGATGAAAAAATGGTAGACTTAATAGTCTACTTTAATCCAAAAACAATTGTTGGTCTCAAAATACATTGATATGGACTTTGGTTTATTAAAACAGGTTTAGTGTCAATTTTGTTATACTATATGTTTATTTCTGCTCTTGTTTGGGTATTATGTTTATACAGCTTACTTGAGATTGTAGTGTATAATTAAAAGTACAGATTAATAGTCATCTTTGATAATCAAACTTATAGTCATGTTAGTTATGTTTTCTAGACATACAAAGATATACTTCAGATAGACAGGCGATCTTCAAACATTTCCAAGATCTACAGAACATGGCATTAAAAATGTTTTGAGAACTTAGACTTTTCTGCACAATGAGACACATATTCTTCTGGCAGCACCAATTACTTCAAATAGGATGATGGGCATCAAAGAAACTCATTATGGAGTCTGCTTTCAATATGGCAAAGGCTAGCCATTTGGGCAAGAAATTGCTCTTGCCTGGACTGCTTGACAATTATGGTGTAAACTGGACATGCAGAACCCATAGGAAAGTGACCACTGAACTTTGCCAAAACAAGGCAAGATGGTCCTTCAGGTTCCTGCTTCACAGAAAAAACTGCCAGACATTCTGCAGGACACAGAGGATAGTGACTGATGAACTTTGCCTAAACAGGCAAGACAGTTCTTCAAATTTCCTGCTTCAATGAAAACTCTGCCAGATACTCTAGGCCTGTAGGCTGAAGATGGATGCCCCAAAGTTACAAAAGAATTTTGAATGACTATCTAGGAATCCAGATTTCTCTTTTCATTTCTAGAGTTTTGAAAGTTGCTTGCAATGCACTTCCTGTTTACTCAGGTAATATTATATCCTTCGGGGGTCTTTGACAGGATTGAAAAGTAGATAGTTATAATTCTCTTTAGTTATGATAAAAGATAAATTAAATATAAAACTTTAGATTCACCAAGATAGATAATTACATGTTTTCTCTAATTTTGTTAAATACAAATAGACTAGACATAACTGTAATTCTTGCTTGATAACTTTTGTTATATGTAATTTTACTATATTAAAATGAAAACCTTCATTTTTGATTAGACAGAAAAGGACAAGCGCTGCAAGATGGTCTTTCTGTACACTGTAAATATGTGTTGCTACCATTGGTTAATAAAGAAGCTGTTATGGCCTATGGCAAGGCAAAATAGAGCCAGATGGGGATTCCAAGGAGAGAGACAAGGAGAACAAAGGCAGGATCAGGGCAGAAGCTGTGAGCTACCACCAGGAGAAACAAGATATGAGAGAACACGTAATGCCATGAAGCCACATGGCAAAACATAGATTAATAGGAATGGGTTGAGTTAAGTTGTAAGAGCTAGCTAGTTAGAGGCCTGAGCCATAGGCCATACACTTTGTAATTAATATTAGCCTCTGTGTGTTTACTTGAGACCAAGCGGCTGCAGGACCAGGCAGGACACAGAGAAACTTCTGTCTACAGCCATGGATATATTACATTAAGACCATATTTGACCCACTTTTCCAAACTGTCACTCTGCTAAAGCACTTTTACACTGACTATCTGACTTTGTATGAAGAGTTATTAAAAATGAATGCTATGGCCCAAGGCTCAGGGACCACAGAGGAAGAGGGGACAGAAGGACAGTAAGAGCTAGAAGATGGGAGGACCAAAACAGTTCTGGCCCTGACAGAACCACTGCACTCATGGATTCACAGCGGTTAGAAAAGACCTACACAAAATCAACCCAGTTCACAATCCAGCACGAAGCAGGAGGAGTCTAAAGCCCCACCTCTAGCTGGGGACCTACTGACAGTTGATGGCTTCTGAGGCAGAGCAAGCTTTCTTTAAGGTATGGCTTTACTGGGCATAGTAGTAGATGGCCCCAAACCCTTGACTATAATATGACCAGCACAAATTACAATCAGTGGGCTATAAAAAAAAATGAAGAGGACAAGATATTAGGAGTTGGTGGTAGGGTGGATCTGGGAGGAGTTGGGGGAAGAATGGGAGGATTAAATATAGTCAAAATACATACTGTATACATGTATGAAATTCTCAAAAACAATAAAAACATATTAAACAAAAATATGGTGAGCGTAAACTTATATATAAAAGTTAAGTATATTTTTATTTAGGCACTGTTTTATATATTTTCAATATATTATCCAAAATGTAATTAAATGAATGGTTAATTTAAGAATGAATGCTACAATCTTCTTAAAAGACATGTGTGACTGGTAATCATTCTGGATTACTACCATTCATGAAAACATGGTCATCTTTTAGCTAGCATGTCCTGTAGCTAACTCTCCCTCAAAACAGATTCTAGCACACTTAGACTCTGAATCTGACCTAAACAATTTATTCTTAGACTCCCTGGAGTGCTTCTTACATTTTGCATTAAAGGACAGGCTAATTGCATTATACTGAAATCTGTGGGAGAGTGTCTTATTTTTGTTTTTTTCAAGACAAGGTTTCTCTGTGTAGCTTTGGTGTCTGTCCTGGATCTTGCTCTGTAAACCAGGTTGCCCTTGAACTCACAGAGATCTGCCTGGCTCTGCCTCCCAAGCACTGGGAGTAAAGGTGTGCACCACCACCGCCTGGCGGTAAAGTGTCTTAAAATGAACCTGCTCCCCACTACTAATTGCTCAGGCTCAGTTCTATTAAAAAGTCCTTGTACATTTTTCAATAATCCATAATTATCCAAGAATGAATGGGTTTGATCCACATACCAATTCCTGATGGTAATTTAGGGTTTATACCATTGTAACTATTTCTTGGAATGCCACTTTGAAGATCAGTCTATAGGAGTTAATACTTCCCCAGTTGTAAGGAACAAATCTAACTCATGTTGAATTATGTCTTATAATGTGGGTGCTGTTACAACAGCCAATTCTCAGATGGTGAAAAGCTGGACAGTCAGAGTCCATATCCTGCCAACATTACACAATGCTCCTTTTGCAGCGTCAGCCTAATGAATGAATGGAGTCCTTTTTTACACCTCTCCATGAATGAGAATTTAACATGGTTTACTCAGGGGTGGCTCTGGAAAGAGCAAACAGCCACTGAACATGGTGGAAAGAGGTTCATTTTTAATTTCTGTGTGGAATAAATTTAATTTTAGCCCTAAATGAAAGTCAACGCTTTAATAAAATGACACTGGCGTCATTCATTCTTTCTCTCCCTCCAGTGCTGAGGATGAACCCACAGCACTTCACCCAGTCACACAGTCAGCCCACCACCACCCATTCTTGAGCACTCACTCAACAAACATTCTGAGCAGCTACTGGGTCTCAGATACATGGATGCTGTTGATAAAAATACGACTTCAGGAACTTTATACCCAGTTTAAAGGGAAGACAGACACATGGATGCTGTTGATATACCCAGTTTAAAGGGAAGACAGACACATGGATGCTGTTGATATACCCAGTTTAAAGGGGAGACAGACACAAAGAGTTGGTTACAAAACAATGAGGAAAACAAGAAGGATGTGGCTAACAACTGCAGAACAGAACTGGCACATTCTCTAAATTCTCTCTACCAGAGCACATTTTATGCCTTCTAGCTGTTGTTACAATAATGCTGGGACTACTGAGACAGTCATATGGTAAGCTTTGTGCTCTTTCCTTAAAACTGTTAAATTGGAATTTAATTCTAAAATTATACAGTAGTTCACCATAACAAAATGTTGTCAAAGACAAAGTGCCAGCTGGTGTCAGCCTAGACTCTCTGTTAGTCGATCTAGAATGTTTTTGAACAGAAAAAAAAAAATTTTTTTCCAGTCCTGGCTGACCTTGAACTTCCTTCCAAGCCTCTTGCCAAGACCCAAGAATTGGGATTATAGGCAAGCACCATCTTGACCAACAAAATGACTGAATTTTTATATTAGTCATAATTAATCCCTTGAAAACTTAAGGTTTTTGTTCTCTTTGTCATTATTTCCTTTTTTAAAATTTATTTATTTTTATTTTTATGTACATTGGTGTTCTGCCAGTAGGTATGTCTGTATGAGGGCATTGGATCCCCTGGAACTGGAGTTACAGACAGTTGTGAGCTGCCATGAGCAGCAGTGCTCCTAACCACTGAGCTTTCTTTCCAGCCCATCAGTATTTCTTAATTGTTCAGTGCAGATGCATGGACTTGGGGAAGATTATCTACCTGTATAAACTACATACTTTGCATAAATAATCCCAATTAACTTTCCAATGTAGCCAGATTCTCCTTTATTTCAAATAAGTTTCCTATTTGTAGAATACATAATAAAAGTCTACAGATGTATATTTGACTTATAAACATGAGATGTTAATATTTTCACGCAACTAACAGTTGTCTATGTTAAGGATGAAGATGGAATACATACTGTCTGAAACAATCACTTTTTACTTGTCAACTAGTCAATAGCCCCTGCTCAGATCCTTGATGTCCAGCCTATTAACTCCATTTCCACAGACTGTGAAAGCTGTGTGCCAACTTAGGAGATGAAGTGTGCGAATACCTGAAGGGGAAAAGTGCTAAGTTCAACCTCTCATTGTTCCACTTGTTTTTTGGGGGTGGTGGTGGTGGATCAGCAAGGCACAGGGCAGGAGCTCAAAGACCACAGGGCAACAGAATCAATATGCCAACACTAGCGCACCTGCACATCTCAGCCTGCCAGGGAAGGCGGCTACGTAGTCAAGATGCTCTTTCCCTCTTTCGTGAGACAGTTTTATAGAACTCATTATGTAGCTGAGAAATACCTTCAATTTCTAATCATTTTGCCTCAACTTTCCAAATTGGGGGGGGGGGTTATAGGTCTACATCCCCACACTAGGCTCATTATCTGCTTTTTAAATTCATACTCTTTATTCTAGAATTGCAGGCAATTCTGATAGGCTAAGATTGGCAGCAAGTACTCTGATAGCATGAAGACATGATAAAAGATGCACCACTATCAACATGACAGAAATACCATTAGAAGCAGACAAAAATTTAAATAACACAGCAGTCTGATAAAACACTAAATAATAACTGACTGTTCCTATTAATTAAGTCATAAAGAATAAATTACATTCATAGACTTGAGTTATCTGCAACCCAATTCAGAAAGTATTTCCAAGATTTTTCAAATGCTGGTCCTCACAAATATCTATTTAAATATTACTTCAAATAATGAAATTTTAGGTCATACATATTCGGTGATTCTGGGAAAGCCTGTGGCGTGGCCCTTCTGCTTCACATTAGGTCTGATGGCATTTACTGTTCTATATGAAGAGTTCTCTCTGAACCTCCAGCAGTTTATACCTCCACAAACTTAAAACCAGTGCCACAGCAGGGACCCTCATGCTGACTGACGGCAATGGCCCTGCTTCCCAAATCTCCACATAACCATACAAGACCTGACCAGCAAATCTTGTCTGCAGAAAAGCATTACAGCAACCCTGCAGAACAGAGCCCACGTTATACGTTACTACAGGAATAGTGAAGCAGGGAAAAGCCTGGCCAGGCAGTGGCCAGGTCTTCATGCTGGGCTGAGAGCAACACTCTGAAGTAAAAGGCTGCGGCTGTCAGGGCATTCTAATTATTCTCTGTTTCCACCAGTCCCATCAGACAAACTTTTCAATAG
The DNA here is from genome assembly GCF_004664715.2 of Peromyscus leucopus. NCBI lineage: Eukaryota > Metazoa > Chordata > Mammalia > Rodentia > Cricetidae > Peromyscus > Peromyscus leucopus. The sequence goes on along the minus strand of NC_051080.1, from coordinate 37,784,562 downwards.
AGAGCTGACAGCTGTCAGCTCTGTCTTTTCACTTAGTACTTCTTTGTCCTCCAAGCACATCGCTCATAGCTATGCGATGCTCAGCATTCTTGAGACAGGGTCACACTATATAGCTCAGGCTGCTCTGGAACTTGCTATGTAGCCCAGGATAACCTCAAACTGAGCATCTGCCTGCCTCCCAAGTAACAGGATTACAGACATGTGTCCTCCCGCCCCCACCATGCCTGGCCTACTAGAACCTGCCTAAGGGGCAGTTTATTGATGGGATCATTATAAAGCAAAATGTCCCAAACTACAGCACAAAAATAAAAAACACAAACAAATAAATAATAAATTGGGCATGCTCAAGCAAGCTTTAAAAAGTTTGTCTAGCTGGGCGGTGGTGGCACGTGCCTTGTGTCCCAGTACTCGGGAAGCAGAGGCAGGCAGATCTCTGTGAGTTCAAGGCCAGCCTGGTCTATAGAGAGAGTTCTAGGACATGTTCCAAAGCTACACAGAGAAACCCTGTCTCCAAAATAAAAAAGGTTGTCTATAAACTTGAAGAGAAGATGGATACTAAATTATGATTCAACTAGTGAAACACAAGTTGACACTTTAATATTGTTTCTTAATTTTCATAAAATAAGCTGCAATGTTATTTATCATTTACTGTATAAGCCTCAAACATTTTTCTACTTTCAAATAAACTAATGTCTTGGGCAGCATTATGGTGTCAGGTATTCAAGTAATGTCAGGTATTCAAGTCACTAATTATGGCTGGCTGGCAAATATAAAGACAGACCTAATTGCTCGACTCACCTTCTGAGTGGCTTCTTTTTTCTTTTTATCCTCTTTCTTCCTTTTCTTGTCTTCCATTAACTGTTCTTCCCTTTCTTGCTCCTTCTCTCTATAAAAGAAGTAACACACCAGAAAGGTTATACCTGTACGTCCACACCCCACCTTTTGTAGCAAAGATCACAGTACTAATACCTTACTTAAACCAAAAGGACACATAAAACTCACTCCCTTTAGGTATCCCCACATCATGGCCTGCTAAACCTTTCACAGAACATTCATTACATTAGGCTCGGTTTCAGAGATGCCTACAAGCATTTCTATAATATCTGTATACATCCACACTCAGAGGATTAATGCATCTTTTACTCAGTAATGGGTTTGTTTTGAATGTAATATATAGATGGCTTCTAATTGACCTTGGGTTGCTTCCTCCATCACTCTACCTTTTCTTCTTTTAAAATTTCATTTTATTTTAGAGGTATAGGTGTTTGCCTGGTGCCTGAGGAGGCCAGAAGAGGGTGTCAGATCTCAAGAACAGGAGTTACAGATGGCTATGAGCCATCACTGAATGCTAGGAATTGACTTGGGGCCTCTGGCAGAGCAGCAAGTACTCTTAACCACCAAGCCCTCCCACTTCAAATTTTTTTCTCTTCTTTTTTTTTTTTTTTTTTTTGAGACTGAACCTAGAGCTTGTTGTTTCTCGTAGACTGGGTGGTTGACAAGCCCCAGGGATCTACCTGCCTCTGATCCCTAACCTCCTGCCCTAGAGCTGGGACTACAGGTGTGTGTACCACTCACCTGGCTTTTTTTTTTCCTTTAACAAAAACGTAAGTGAGGTATGTGGTGGTGGCATTGGTGCACGCCTTTAATCCCTGCAATTGTGAGGCAGATCCCTGTGAGTTGGAGGCCAGCCTGGTCTACAGAGTAAGTTCCAGGACAGCCAGGGCTGTTATACAGAGAAACCCTATCTCACCGCCCTCCTCCCCCAACAAAAGAAACTATAAGTGCTAGGGATCTGAACTTCCCAGCCATCTCCTCAACCCCACTATATGTATTTTTAAGGAAGGTACTAAGAGTCCTATAGAAATCAAAGTGTTCTCTATTGGGTGGGTTCATAACTGTATCTTTTTCCTACAAACACAATTCAGGTCAATAAATCTGCTCCACTCAATAGAAAACAAACAATACACACTAATAGACCTCCAGTTGAGGAATTGTGCTAAATCTTCCAAAGCATGTTTGAAACTTTCATTGTATGTTCCCCACAGCAGGAAAGAGACACAGACTATGGCAGTTAGGATTTTACATAATTAACAAACACATCATCTAGAATATGACCAAGATAAAAAAGATTAACGAAACAATTAAGGAACTAACAGGTCTGCAAATGGCAAACCCACAAAAATGGTTCCAGAGGGACTTGAGTCTAGGGAAGAAAGCGGATCTAGTCAAATACACTCAACTACACAAAGCAATCAGTATTTTACCCATGCAAAACAAGAGTTTTCAACACCAGACATGGCAGTGGGCAATCCCAGAATGTGGGCGCTTTGGGAAGTGGAGTGAGGAGGATTGTTGAGTTATAAACTACCATTGGCTACACAGTGACACTTTGTCAAAAACAAACAAAAAATAACCCACAAAAAACCCCACAATATTTAAAAAAAAATTATTTACTTTCCTGTTAAACCGTCACTGAATCCACATAGACAAATATCAAACTTTTTCTCCTACATTCCTGGGCATAAATACAAAAAAGTTTTTTGGTTTTGTTTGTTTGTTTTGTGAGACAGGGTTTCTCTTTGTAGTTTTGATGCCTGTCTTGGATCTCGCTCTGTAGACCAGGCTGGCCTCGAACTCACAGAGATCCACCTGGCTCTGTCTCCAAAGTCCTGGGATTAAAGGCGAGTGTCACCACCGCCTGGCACGAAAGTTTTATATGCAAAACTCAAACTCCAAATGTAACTTTCTCATGAAAATACAATGAAAGGCACACCTCTCTTGAACTCCCTTAGGTCTGGGATTGTGTGTACCATGTATGTGAGTCTGCAGCAGTATAATTTGGTCAGGGCTAGAGAGAGGGTTCAGGGGTTAAGAGCATTAGCTGCTTTTCGCAGAGGACATGAGTTCCGTTCCCAGCACCCATATGACAGCTCACAATCAATGCCCTTTTCTGGCCTTCGTGGGCACCAAGTACTACTCATACAATACACAGACATATATGTCAAGACATCTATATGCATCAAATTATAATAAATTTTTTAAAGGAAAAAGAAACTGAGACAGATGGGTGTTGGCCATCTAAAGAGGTTGGCCAAAGTCCCTGTTATAGTTGGCTTTAGGGATGCCGTGCTTCCTCTCATCAAGTAGGGGAGGATAAGGTTCCCTGATTACCACAACTCAGTTCCCACATTTTATAGTAAAACTGGTTACAGAAGAGGAACAGTCAGTCTGAACATCTCCTGCTTAAATATATGGTGCTTTGAAAAAAGCAAGTTGTCATATTTTTCCTAAATCTAAAATTTCCAAAATTAAATTTTATTCAAAATGCCACACTAAAAAATAAGTATTTAATGAGATACATTCTTAAAAAAGAAACATACCTTTTCAAATCCTTTCCTATAAACAGGTAATTCAGGGAAGAGAATGAAATTCTCACACATACAGAAGGATATTTCTTTCCAAAGCAAACACTTTTCAAAGCTTTCTAGCAGACAAGCTTTGCTTTCTCCCTGACTGTTTTTCTTTTCTTTTTGTTTTTCAATAGCATCTTGGTAGAATTTAAGTCTTCTCCTTACCTTTCACATTCTTAGGGAATTTTTACTTTGCCAAACTCTATTTAAAAGCCCACCACTGACTTATTTGAATCAGTGTGGGACTTGCCTCTTAATTCAGGTGTTTCCTATCTATCTAAGCTGCAGAAATATCATTTGGGGAGCCCAAGGAGAGCAAGGACACTACTCTAGCTGCAATGGAAAGGCACTTGCACGCAGAAGGGTGACAATAAAGAAGGGCATGAAGACAGCAGCAGCCAGGTTTCTCAAGCCTCAAAACAAAAAACCAAACAAAAAATCAAACATATGGAGTTGGATCTAAACTGGTTATCAGCAAGTACTCATTGTTTTCGATAAACACAGACATACATACACATGTAACTGCTTATGTACCCATTCTCTCCCTTCCCACACCTTCTCTCCTTACATCTGTAACTATGAGGCTATAAAACAAGGAATACTCAAATAGTAGTGAGCCTATTTAGCACACAGACTTGCAGCTTTTAATTACCATTCTTTACTAAAAGAACTGGAGTTATTCTGGGGGGAAACCAAAATGCTAATTCAGGGGTTTGGTCCAGGAAAGTTTAATATGAAATCAGACTGCCACAAAGTAGGAGTCCTTAAATTAGAAGACAGTCTGAAGGGAATTCTACTATCTGGGATGACATAAGATCTTCTAGTATCGCTAGAAGAGGTTATAAACCATTATATGAATTAGTAAAGGACAAAGGAGAAATAAATGAATAAATTATGAGAGAGTACCCTCTCTCATATTGGAACATTCAAAGAGTTTTAAAACACCTACCCACAACATACTTTTCAATTTTGAAGGGGAAGAGTAATAGCAGGCTGGCAGACAGCACCTCAATCAAGTAATCTGTCACTTGTTATCATCATGGGGACTTTCTGGGGACCTATCAGACACCTGCACCATGAGAGAGGAAGCAAATGACAAAATAAATGGTTTGAAAGCCTCCCAGGTCAAAGTCAAGGAAAGCTTGAAAACCTGCTGTGAGTAGAGGAACTAAGGAGATGGGACCAAACCCATCCGGCAGTCCTTTTGCTACAAAGGCTGAGGCAATAATGGGAGGGATATGCCTTCAATGGGGCTGGAGAATCAATGGCAGTAAGGACCAATATTGACTTTGCATTTTGTTTTGGTTTATTTTGAGGTAGGGTCTCACTGTAGCAGCCCAGGCTGTCTTGGACTCACTATATATTCCAGACAGGCCTCTAATATGACATAATTCTCCTGCCTCCACCTCAGGAGAACTGCAATTACAGGTGTGAACCACTGTGCAGGGTTAGATCTTTGCTTCCGGCGGTCATACTGCAGGAGTACAGGGGAATGTTCTGTCTGCCAGGAAACACCACAGCATTGGTGAAATAGTTGCATGTGCCTGGGCACCAGGTCAGTGGCTCATTCTTAAAACTCAGGAAACAAGCAAAAAAGGAACTTTTCAAAACTATACAGATTTGAACTCTAAATTCAAGACTGTTTCCCTAAACAACAAATACAAAATTATTATTGCCCAGGCAGCATTCCAGTTCAGTGACATAAGAATCACTAGGGATTTTTTAAACCACCCTCCTCCCAAGTGTTCTAACATGTAGCTAGGCCTGAAAACTGCTGATACAAATGTACTTATTAAAATTTACATATTAAAACTTTACCGAATGTTTGGGCTAGAGAGATGGCTCAGCAGTTAAGAGCACTGGTTGCTTTTCCAGAAGACTAGGGTTCAATTCCAGCACCTATACAGCAGCTCACTACTGTCTGTAACTCCAGTTCCAGGGGATCTGACACTCTCACACAGACATACATGCAGGCAAAATGCCAATGCACATTAAAAAAAATAATAAAAACTTTACCAAATGTGCAAAAATAAATAAATATAAATGCCAGGTAAGGAGGTGAGTCTCCCTTAACCATCTAACAGCTTCTAGGTATGAAGGGCAGGTGGATTTGTTTCTCTTGTATCTACCTCTCCCCTTCCAAACTGCTGAATCAATTCAGCACACACAGTAAGTATTTACCGAGTTCCTACTACTTACCAGGCAATATTGTTCCCAGGTCCAAATATGTATGGAATTGAGGGCCCCTCACATCCCTTACAGCCCCCCAGGGACTCCTGGCTAGAAACCGGGGCTGCCAGCCCAGGGCACCTCATCTGTTTACTCCAATGTTCTGCACACATCTCTTTCATGTGGGTCTGAACATAAAAGGTGAAGGGGCATTGTCTAGGAGCTGGGTTTACTACCCGGCACCAGCACTTGCCCTGCAGGAGGCAAATCTGTGTCATTTCTGCTTTCATTTGTTAGTACTGGAAGAACTGAAGCATATGTAGGCAAACAGAAGATATAACAGGGACAGATATTACAATCTAGAATAAATCAAGAAAGGTAAGAAGTCAAACTATAGTCCCACTGGCCCTTTTCATCACGCTAGGCATAGAATCCAAGGACTCTGCATGCTAAGCACAGGCTCTACACTGAGTTACAACTAAGGTCCCAAACTACAAAGAGCCCCCAAAAGGAAAAACCAGCATTTGCTCATCATTTCTGTAATAGTTATCAGCTGAAAGGAAACTTTTGAGAAAGGCAATTCTGGACGGAAGGATGTTGTAGTGTGTAAAAGGCACAGCCGTCAAATGTGACAAGCAGAGCTCGATCCCTGGGAGCACGTGGTCAAAGTACAGACCCCATCCTTGCAAGCTGTCCTCCAACCTACACACTTCTGCCCACAAACACAGAAAATAAAATGTATTATTTGTTTAAAAACCACAGACAAGGCTGGGTTTAATCCCAGCACTCAGGAGGCTGAGGCAGGAGGATCTCTGTGAGTTCGAGGCCACCCTGGTCTACAAAGTGAGCTCCAGGACAGCCAGGGCTACACAGAGAAACTGGGTGGTGGTGGTGGTGGTGGTGGTGGTGGTGGTGGTGGTGGTGGTGGTGGTGATGGAGGAAGAGTGGGGAGAAGGACGAGGAGGAAAAGGAGAAAGAGGAGAGGAAGAGGAAGAAGAAGAAAAGGGAGAGGAAGAAGAAAGGCTGAGTGTAGTAACATGTACTTCAACTCTACATGTGTATTCCTGGGGCTGGCTAGAGACAGCCTAGCCTAATTGACAAGCTCAAGGTTTCAAAGGGAGAACGTCTCAAAACCAAATTGGATGGCTACTGAGGAATGAATGACTCTTGAGGCTGACCTCATGCACACTAGCATACACACACACACACACACACACACACACACACACACACACACACACACACGAAAGTCAGTAACTGAATAAAAATGAAAACATCCAATAATGCCTGAGCTGTGTGGCACAAGAAGAACCCTGCTCTGCATGCAAGTTCACAATAATGAAGAGCAATGCAGCAGTTGTTCCTGAAAACCTGCCCAAAGGCTCCTGCAGCCTGACACCAAGCAGATGAAACCTAAGAGCAGTTGATCTACAATTCCCCAGTGCAAACTCAACCTACTCATCCATTCTGTACACCTACCACTACCACCAAAACATCCCTTTTATTGTCCACTGTTAAATTCTAGCTCTCATACCGGCTTGCTTCAATGACATCTTCCTTACCAACTCAAATTCCAAAGAAATTTGCCCTCTTCTGTACACAACATAACTGTTTCCCTGCAGGTGTTAAGGCAGACATCATGCCATCAATTACAGAGCCACTACAATGGCTTCTGTAGTGTACGTGGTCTTGTTAGGGATGTCGCTTAGGGATACCTCTCCATGTTTTATACAACCCTCTCTTCCTACCAGGAGGCCTGGAAATAGATCTTGTTCTTTAACAAACACTAGGTGTCTAACATGAGCCAGGCACTTTCCCAAGCACTGGGACAAGGCAGAAACAAAGCCATGCTTCAGCTTGATGAGGGAACAGGGAATAAACAGGGCATACAACAAAATATGTATGTAAAATACACACTTCAGGTGGTGACAAGGCAGAACTGATGGAACTGATAGAGAATGGCAGAAGAGGGCACTACCTTACCTGACATGGCTGGGAATGGCCTCTGATAAGATGGCCTAGGAATGGAGATCATGGGGCAAGGCATTCATTGGGCCCTGTGGATAGCAAGAGAGCATTCTACACAGGGAATGATAAGTATCAAGGGGCAAGATAAGAGAGAAATGTATGGTGATTCTGGGCTACACACTGCTTTGATAAAAGCGTAGACCCACTATTTCTGAGACTTGATGACTCACAGAACTGGTGGAAAACGTCATGTTGGTAACCTGAAATGGGCGGAGCCAACAGCCACAGCGACCTTTCAGTCTTACAATACTACAGTTTAAAGCAATAGGCTACGGTAATATAAAAAATAAGCCATGTAAAGATGGCTACCACACAGAGAATCTGGATTATGTTCTCTTTGATATTCGTAACTGAAGAAAAACATTTGATTGCAAAAGCTGTTGAGTTATGCCAAAACGTATATTTTAAAGGTACCTTGACTTCAAAATTTGGATTTAAGGATATATTGCTTTGGAAAAGAGGTTGTGCTTTTGTTTCTACAGAAAGCCAGAGGCTGTGGATTTGTTCCAGATTAAGATACATCAGGTTTCACCAGCCAAGACCCCCTGAAAGGTCTCCGATGACACCATGGCCCAGATGATCCAACATCCAGAGCGGTTTCAAGGCAACTGGTTCACACAATACAGCCTCACAGACTACCCCATAGGCCTAAAGTTTTTTTTTGCGTCCCCATAAGATACAGCGCCTCCCTCCAACAGGAAGTAGTAAGAGATGCTACGCCCAAATTCCCAAATATACCAAGCTGGCTTTGGAGGTGGAATTGGCTCACTCCCCCTCTAAAAACCCAGACATATTGCTAAAAAAAAAAAAAATGGTTAAGAAATTCTTGTGTCCCAAATCAGAAGAGCCCTCTGGTGTGGGACAGAAAAAAACCAATATTTTTATTTAAAACAGATTGATTATAAATGTGATCTCTTTCTAAAAAAGAAAAGGGGATATGATATAGATATATGAGGCTATAGAGATGATAAGATAAAAGGATAGATTAATCAACCTACTTTTAAAGAACAACTTGTTTAAAATGTTTTACATTGGTATAGATTTTAGTTTATGTTTAAAATGTTTTACATTGGTACAAATTTTAGTTTACTGATACAAACTTGAAGTTAATTTTGTTATACTGTACATATATATTTCTATTCTTGATTGAGGTATTATGTTTATGTAACTCATTTAAAATTGTAATGGATAATTAAAAATAGATTAATAATTAGTCATTTATGATAATCATATTTGTAACCATGTTAGCTAAGTCTTCTAGATATATATATAATATATATATTATATATATAAATATATATATTTCAGATAGATAGGTAATCTTCAAACACTTCATAGACCTAGAGAATATGGCATTTAAATAACTTAGAATTCTGTTGACGTGAGACACAATTGCTCCTGGCTGCACCAATTTGATCCCGAGAGAATGTTGGGCTTCTAAGACATTTCCATTTGGAAGTTTGTCTTCTTGGCACAAAATGGCCTACTGGGCAAAGAACTGCCCTTGCCTTGATGGCTGACAGTACGAATGCAATGCTGTCCTTCCTGGACAAGTGGGACACAAGGAAAGCGACCACTGTACTCTGCCAAGACAGGGTAAGATGGTCTTTCAGAATTTCTGCCTCTGAAGATGGTCTGTCAGATACTCTAGGCTTGTAGCCAATTTGAATGCACCAACAATGCTGAGAAACATTAGGTGACTGTCCAGGCTGCCAGCTGTCTTGGTCTACTCTTGCAAGATTCCCGAAAGTTGCTTACATCCATCTACCATTTCTCAGGTACCATTATGTTCCTTCTCAGGTCTTTGATATGGTTAAAGACTAGATAATTTCCTCAGTTATGATAAAAGATAAGTTAGATATAAAACCTTAAACTCACAAATATAAGATAGATAGGACATCTTCTTTAATATTGTAACTGTAATTCTTGCTTGATAATTGTTTTGTTATATGTAATTTTACTATGTTAAAGTTAAAACATTTCTTTTTAAAAAAAGAAGAAAAGGGGAAGTGCTGTGGATATTACTCTATATAAAAACACTGATGGTCAGTGACCAGGCAGGAAGTATAGGCGGGACAAAGAGAGAGGAGAATTGGGGAAACAGGAAGAAGGAGGGAGAGACACTGCAGCCACCGCCAGGAGAAACAGCATGTAAAGATGCCGGTAAGCCACCAGCCACGTGGCAAGGTATAGATTTATAAAAATGGGTTAATTTAAGATAAAAGAACAGTTAGCAAGAAGCCTGCCATGGCCATACAGTTTATAAATGATATAAGCGTCTGAGTGATTATTTTATAAGTGGATTGTGGGACTGCGGGGCTTGGGGAACCTGGAGAGAAGCCCTCCAGCAACAGGTGATATTTTATTTTTTATTTGTATGTTAATAAATAAAATTGCCTGGGGGTCAGAGCTAATAGCAAGCCATAGCAGAAGCTGGGCGGTGGTGAGAGCACACCTTTAATCCTGATCACATGACAGGCAGATCTCTGTGTGTTCAAGGATACCACCAGCATGGAGACACATGCCTTTAATCTCAATACCAACCATAGGAGACCTGGAGGTCTGTACAGACAGGCAGTGACAAGGAGGTAATGTGGTTGGGTTTACAACCAATGAGAAGGCAGAACAGAAAGTCAATAAAAAGACAGATACACAGGAAGTAGGTCTCTTTCTGAGGGGAAGGACGACAGTGGCAGGGAAGGGTAGGAAAGGTTTTTTGTTTTGTTTCTTTTTTTTGGTATTAGCTCTTAGCTACTGTTCTGACCTCTTGGGCTTTTAACTCTGCCTTTGGCTCTGTGTTTCTTATTTAATAAGACTGTTACATCTACTGGAGTGTTCTTAGAATAAAGGCATTTTTAAGTCAGATGGCAGGCATCTTCCTACACTGGACACAGAATCAGACTCATAAAACCCTGTAGTATTCCCACCTCCAACCAAAAGACAACCTCTCCCAGTAGATATATTGAGATCTCCTATAGCAGGCCTTATCCAGAGCATACTACACACATCTGTACATGGATGGGTATGGAGGTGGTATTAGCCTGATTCTTCTTGTCACTTGCCTCACACAGGTACCGAGGACATGGGGCTCCATGTAAATACTTATCATTGAAAGAGTGAACAGTGCAGTGTGTGTGTGTGTGTGTGTGTGTGTGTGTGTGTGTGTGTGTGTGTGTGTGTGTGTAGCATTTGCCTGGCACATGCAACCCCTGGGTTCAAGCAGAATAAACAAAGAGTGAACAATGCTTTCTGTACTTTAAATGGGAGACATGTTGAAGAAAAGCCTCAAAGCCAACAATGGTAGCACACACTTTTAATCCCAGCACTCAGGGAGGCAGGTGGATCTCTGTGAGTTCCAGGCCAGCCTGTCTAGAGAATGAATTCCAGGCCTGCCAGGGCTACATAGAAACCCTGTCTCAGGGGGAAAAAAAGCCTCAAAAGTAATGGCTAAAATCTAATAAGCACACTTCATGACTGTGACGCACCAGTTACTGGACCATAATAGTAAGCAAAAGAGACAGTCCCTGTCTTGAGAGTGTTGACACCTTAGACAAAGAGACAGGAAACACAATGCCAGGAAATCATGACAAATACCATGAATAAAGCTGGGTAAAGGGACAAGCAATGTGAGACATTGGCTGCTATTGTTGAGACAGTGGCATCTGAAGAGAAACCTAAGCGGAGAAAGTCCTATGGGAGGGCACAGTGGTGTGATGGCAGTCCAGCCATTGGGAGTTGGGGCAGGAACACATTGGAGTCTAGGAGCTTGAGGAGAGCCTGGGCAACACTGTGAGCTTCAGAGGGAGGGGGAAAGAAAAGGAGAGAAGGAAGAAAAGGAGAGGGGAGAAGAGGTGACAAGAGAGACTAGTAAAGAGCTTGGTGTTTGTTTAGGAACTTGCATTGTTGGAGGGAGGGGAGAGCCACAGCCAGCCTCCTACTGACACTCTCACTTCCCTGTGCTTACAATGAGATGACGACACTTCAAAACCCCAGACTGCTATTAAAAATACTCTCTTCTGCCTCATTCATGTATTCCTATGGTACCTGCTTAATGTTGAGTACTATGCAGAGGCCAAGAGTTGAGCAGCAAAGAGGGCCTGTGCTTCCTGGAGCTCTTAACCAAACTTGGTAACCATAGAGGCAACATCTCCAATGCACTCCTGAGTACTCCGAGGAAAGCTTGCAGCGCCTTTGGTGTTTCAGCGCATGAGCAGAAAGTACAACCACCACCTAGATAAGTTGCCAGGTAGTTATGCCAAGTAACAAAGCCAATGCCAAAGGCTGTGTACTGTATGATGGCACAATATGTAGACACTGTGTTAATCCAGTTAAGAGATCACCCATGAAGGACAGGAGAGGAAGGACTGTCAGTATCTTGGCTAGTACAGTAACTAGAGTAAAATGAAGTCAGCTGTAAACGAACAGCCAAGGCTCAATTGGACAGGAAATGGCTGCAGATATTCAGGAGAATGTTCCCTTTCTTAAAGGTCTGGATAATTGACCATCTGACACTACCCTGACACTACGGCTGTCTAAGTGGCACCTCTTCTAGTCCCAGAGTTTACAAACAACTGCACAGACTAGTGGACAGACCTGAACAGATACAGTCACATATCCAACAGACCTCTGAAGACGGACCAGAGGCAAACTGCTATTAATGTGTATCCAGGAAGTTCTGCCGCGTGAGAAAAGGCCAAATTATGCATTGTCTGATGGCAAATTTTGTAACATTTTTGAAAGGACAAGTGGTTAGCTGCCACAGGCTGCGTGTGAGGGCAAGGCAGATGAGGTTATAAAGGTGCTCTGTCTCCATAGTGATGGAAATGTGACAGAACTGTGTACAACTACTTACGTGCACACATACATAAATACAAGTAAAAGGAACCTTGTAAGATCCATGGCTGTATTAACGTCATAATTTTGGCTGTGATATTGTACTATAGTTTTACAAGCAGTTACCACTGGTGGAAACTGGGTTAAAGAGTAAAGGGAATTCTTTTGTACTGTTTTTTACAACTGCACATGAAATCTACAATTATCACCACAAAAAAATCAATTAAAAAAAAAAAACTTCAAACACTGATTCATCTTTTAGTCTCCTAATTAACACATTTCCAAGGACCTATACTTAAAAAAAAAATTTTTTTTTACTCACTTCTTTCGTGTGTAGTGTTTTTGCAAGCATGTATGTATGTGTACATACTTGGTGCCCACAACGATCCAAAGAGTGCATTGGATTACATGGAACTAGAGTTACAGATGGTTGTGAACTATCATATGGATGCTGGGAATTGAACCCTGGTCCTCTGAATGAACAACAAGTAAGCCATCTCTCCAGCCCCAGGACCCATACTTTAAAACATTTTGAAACTAGCTATTTATAAAAGTTGTATCTGAGAACTTTAGAAAATTTTTAGTCGACAGTCCTAAACACTCAATTCCAAAAATATTCTATAATCTATACTTCAACCTGCCATGTTCCAGTTGTTACAGTTTTCTGCTAACCAAATGTCTCTTGTCTAAAGCACATCAGATGTCACAGGTCATTCAGAATGCTTCTCTACCACACTGTTCACAGTAATTCTTTTAGTTGTTATTCCATTTTGTGGTGGTACATACCTCAGCTCTGTTAACACCAATGACAATTCCAAGTTCCTTCTGGTCTATTTCCCAGACTTCCTCATGACCAAAGACAAAGTCATTCATGTTGCTATAAAGAGCACCTATGTGCAACTTCAATGGAGGAACACAGAAGGTTCCCATCCTGTCAAGAGGGCAGGACAGGGATGAGGTGGTCCTGAAGCCTACAAATGTCACAGCAGTTTCCTGACTGCAAGAGGAGGAAGAAGCTCCCCTGGAGCCTGGCTTTCAGATCCTCAAGGACCCCTGAGAAGGCATTACCATTTAATTATCTCTGCCCATCAAAGGAGTGCACATCACTCATTGTTTGCCCACAGAGAACTCTCCTCAACAGATTTAAACAGAATTTTTCAAAAGACATCTAATACCTGTGATTTGTCAAGTATGTATGTCCTTAAAAGACAAAAGGTAATCCTTGCAATTTATAAAACAGAAAGAAAATAACTAGGCACAAACCATTACCAATCAAAACCAATTAAGGATTAATGATACCACATGAAAATTTGGGAAGAGAAAAAGTAACAAAAGGGTGCAGTGAAAAGAGTTAAACAGTGTGCTCCAAGTATTCATTGAAAGCGTTTTTAATTTTAAATGCATAAGAAAGGGAGCCTGCTGGAATACATCCATCTAGGCAGAGGAAATTATATAGTAGGGTACTCCAAATATCTGTGTTGGGTTTGTTCTTAACATTTTTTCATTTGTTGGATCTGTCTGAGGGAATTTAATGGGATGCTAATGCAATTTGTACATGATATTAAATTAGAAGACACGGGCAAACACTGCTAAGAGATAGAAATCATTTTGAGACTGAGTGGCTCACAGGAAGAAAACATAAAAACTACAAAACTTCAGTAATGCATTTCTTTATTCCACAAGGGTACAAACATTTCTCCTGCCTTCAGCTGTATCTTATGACATGATAGGCAATATGTCAGTGACATACAACATCTTCAAGCTTCCTTTGGGAACTGTGTAAAATATGCACAATGATGCATGCATCAAAACATCAAACAGCAGTACTCCACTAATAATATACTCTGATCGTGCTTAGCATTTGCAACTGGACTGTCTCATAGTGGGGCTATGGAATGATATGATCACTCTGCAAAGCAGTTTGGCAAGCTCTGAAAGAGTGAAACAGACATTTGCCTATGACCCAGACATTGCACTTGCAAAGAGTGTGCCTCCAACAAAGACTTTCAAATAAACATTCATGACAGCTTTCTTTGTAATTGCTGAAAACTAGAAATGCCCAAATATACTTCAAGAAGTGAATAGATAAATTAAGATACAGAATACAACAGACTGCTACTCAGCAATAAAAGGGATGAAGTACTGATGTACCCAACACAAATAAACCTCAAAATATGATGATGGGTAAAAGAGGCCAGACTAGAGGAGCTGCTGAATTATCTCATTTGCCTAAAAATATCAGGAAATGCAAACTACTCTATAGTGATGGAAGGTAGACAGACAGGCTGAGGTTTGGGGAAAGGCGGGAAAAGATGGGCAGGAGGGATGATGACAAGTGGGCAAAAGGAGACTTTGGTGGTAAAGAACAAGTTCATTATCTCTGTATACAGATCAAGATGTATCGAAGTATACAGTTTAAATACAAGCAGTTTAGTATATGCCAATTTTATCTTAAAGACAAGAAAAATAAAAGGTCTTTTAAAAAAGGTTCTAGGTGAAATTCCTAAATGGCTTCTGCCTTCATGACAGCACAGTAACTCCTCTAGTCCTATGAACAAGTTCTCATTTCATCTTCAGTGTGTACACTATTTGCCAAGATCACAGACTTCTAACATGGAGTCTGTGCACCAGCAGCACCCCTCTGATGGGTATACATTTTCATCTTTCAATGCAATGACCTCTCCTTTCTCCATCTTTACCTTCCTATCTCATTGCTTTAACCTCTCTGGACTCTTAACTTGCAATCAATCAGCAATGCCTACATGAAGTGTATCAAAGCTGTTTATTTTTCATTCTTGTGGATTTTGATTGTCTTAAAATACAAAGGTTCTTCAAATTCAAAAGGCCCCTTATGACATGTGTGGTGGCACTCATGACAGGCAGATCTCTTGGAGTTCAAGGCCAGCCTGATCTACATAGTGACACAGCAAGTTCTGGGCTAGCCAGAAAAAGGGGTTGGGAGGGAGAAAGAAGATAAGGGAGGGATAAAGGGAGGGACAGAAACATGGAGAGGGACCTCACCTTAGGTTTTAAGGTAAATTTGGTAAATGAAACTTTGCTAACATTACCTTCCATTTTACTGGTCAAAGTTCTTTCCCATACATAATGAATATGGCAGGCTCCTAAAGGCAGCCTAATAGTAGTAATACTACTGATATCGAGGCAAGCTAAGGAACAGCACTGTGGTAAGTGCTATACCACATACTCTAATATTTATAACCTGGAGCCACTAAGAACTATTTACAACTCAGGGACCAGAAAAACCCACAAAACCCCCCCACGATTCAGAAAAACACTTTACCCTTCACATTTGACAGCAAGAAACTGAAAAGGAAGCTTTGGGAAGAACTACTCACTACAAGAGTGATAACTATGTTCCTACCCAGGCAAGAAAATCAACTTGTCACTTCAAACCCACAGCATCAAGGCACACAGACCTAGAAGAATCTGAACACATTAACAGTAGACGGGAGATGCAGTCACAACACTCAGGTGTGGACATTCTGTGCTATTTGCTGCCTCTGGGCATGGCCCGATGCACTTTTTATTTTATATTAAAAGAATAAACAGAGCTGGGTGAGATGCCTTAGCAGGTAATTACCCTACATTACGGTGAGAGGAAAGGCAGGCTCCCCAACTGTCTTCTGACTTCCAAATCCACTCTGTGGCACCCACATGCCCATAAACACAATAGCAACAAAATAATTAATTACAAAAAGATTAAATAGCTGGGTATCATGACTCATGCTTGTAATTCCAGCACTTCAGAGGCTGACAAAGGAAGACTGGCCCAAGTTCAAAGACAGCCTGGGCCACAGAGTAAGATTCTGCTTCAAATAACATCAGCAGTAATAACTGACTTTTGAAATACATTAAGACTGTCAGAAAATTCATTCATACCAAAATTAAGTTGAAACTCTACTCTGTGGTAACTGTCAAGCAATTCAAGAGTGGAGTCTGACTCAATTCATGGTATCCAGCAGCGTCAGTGGCCAAGACCTGGAAAATGGAGTGCTTTACAATGGCCACACAGACCAGGGCCTCCTCTTCAGGTGCTGACTAGAAGCTAGGAGCTGAGCACACCCAAG
Organism: Peromyscus leucopus; assembly: GCF_004664715.2. Lineage (NCBI taxonomy): Eukaryota > Metazoa > Chordata > Mammalia > Rodentia > Cricetidae > Peromyscus > Peromyscus leucopus. The sequence goes on along the minus strand of NC_051080.1, from coordinate 37,768,034 downwards.
GGGGAAAGAGGTCTGTGGTCCTAAGGCACTTCTTGCCAACACCATCAGTAGCTTGGCCCTCCTCTACCACTAAGCTACCCCTTTTCCCAAGGGCTGTATACTTGCACACAGAAGAAATGAGGCTTAATGATGTCATACGATTCTTATAAAGCAACATTAAAGTTTATGGAATCCATGTGAAGACAATGAATACAAACAGTACATTGCACTCCTCTCTGAGCATAAGTTCTCAATCTCGCCCTGACAGGTACCATGGAACAGACACAAGGAGAATCAGAAGAGTCCAGTTATGTTTGCCCTTTAAGTAATTTACACATTCCTCTAGGTTTATGCCTTAAAGAGAAACAAACAAACATATGCTTTATGCCAATTGAACAGAAGAGATTTAGACTTTATCTATGAAGGTTTATGGCAAGTGAGCCAGGCAGAGACACAACAGAGCACAAACTTCTTTGGTAACCCAGGAAAGTGTTTTGTGAATGATCTATCACAGTTACCCTTGTAACTTTCCAAAGACAATCTCAGTCACAGCTCATTTCCTGGTGGGACTGCTCCATTCCCATTCAGTTTGTATTTGCTCTTCTAATTCGGGAAACGCTACGAGAAAGGGTGCTATTTGTGACACTTATCTTGGTATGAAAAAAAAATTAGCAAAGAAGAAAAGCAACCCTGAATTCAAGATTCCACAGGTGACAGTTGTACCCTACTTCTCAATGCTTCTAATTTGTACTCTATTTTCAGAATGGTAAAAATGGAAAGTCATGTTCTTGTGCGCCAGTAGTTGTTATGTAAATTTAGAAAGCTGAATAATTGAATTACTCTGAAGGAAATGTATATTTCTGAAAGTTAAGCATGTTTAATAGTAATAAGTAATGAACTACAGAATAAGGCTGACTTGTGAACTCATATGACCCAGTTCTTCAACTAAAATTACATACCTGGAAAGTGACTTAAAATCTAAAATATGAATTATATATGGTCTTTTGTAACAGCCATAACAAACACTATCTGTGGGGCAGATAAAGGATGCCTATCCCATTCAAAATGACACCCAAGTCTCCACAGAGACAGTGTAGCACCTAATTTCTACTTAGGTGACCTGACTATGTTTAAAACGAATGAGCAAACCTTGTTAACTGTCCACAATCTCAGTAACAGCTATGTGTAAACTTTGTTTTTCTGAGAGATACTTTTATACCAATAAAAAGAACTCCCTCTTTCGAGGAAAGTATTCTTTCTATGAATATTAGTTACTTTTTTATTGCTATGGTAAACACATGACAGGCAGGAGCTGATATAAAGACCACGGGGGAGTAATGGTTACTAGCTTGCTTCCCATGGCTTGCTCAGTCTGCTATCTTGTACACCCTAGAATCACCTGGGTAGTACTGCCCACAGTGGGCTGGGACTTTCCACACCAATCATCAATTAAAAAAAAAATCCCCACATGCATTTTCTTAATTGAGATTCCTTCTTCTCAGATGACCCTCAACTGTGCCAAGGTGACATAAAAGCTAGCTGGCACACTATGTATTGCTTGAATCTAAAGATTCTATTAATGGCTGGGTGGCGGTGGCGGTGACGCACGTCTTTAATCCCACTTTAATCGAACTCAGGAGGCAGAGGCCAGCAGATCTCTGTGAGTTCGAGGCCAGCCTGGTCTACAGAGCGAGATCCAGGATAGGCTCCAAAGCTACAGAGAGAAACCCTGTCTTGAAAAACAAAAAACAAACAAACAATTCTATTAATGAATGCACACAGTATTTCTTTAATTCTGACATGTTTTGGAACTCCAAGGATCCTCTGATTTCTCTTGAATTTCTGTTTCATAACCCTATACCCAAACATAGCCAATCATGACCAAATATTTCTTCTCCCAGGTACCCTCCCCTCTTCTACACTGTAGTCAGAGATAAGGAAGAGAAACGCAGTTTAAGATCACATTGTAGGGGGCTGGAGGGATGGCTTAGTGGTTAAGAGCACTTGTTCTTGCAGAGGACCTGGGTTTGAGTCCCAGCACCCACATGGCTCACAGCCATCCATAATTCCAGCTCCAGGGAATCCAATTCCCTCTTCTGATTTCCTAGAGCACCAGGAATGCATGTGGCACACAGACATACATGTAAGCAAAACACTCATACATATAAATCTTAAAAACAAAACAAAACCACACACACTGTAGGTTAGGCAAGAGAGATGGCTCAGTGGGTGCTTATGCCAACCTGATGATCACCTGCATTAACTTCCAGGACACACACTGATGGAAAGGAGAACCAACTCCCGCAAGTTGTCCTATGACATGTATGCCATGACACTGTACACACACACACAAATAATAAGTGGATAAATAAATCAATATAATGTGATATAAAAAGATTACATTGTATTTTGGACATTAATGGCAAGAATTCTGGCAAATTATCCAACTTTTCTATCAGTTGTGTAGCTAAGAAGGGGGATATAAGTACTGATTGTGAAAACAGCTGTGCTGATAAGCTGACACCACCCAGCACAGGAGCTGCTGTTACAGCCTCTCCCACATCATGCACTTACCTGCAGAAATCAAAGAGAAGCAGCTATTGGTATGAGACACCCCACTCCCAAGAAAGCCCTTGTCTCTATAAAATGAGATCTATACATCTCACTTTTTACACCAAAAAATAAACTCCAGATGGGTAAAGAGGGAAGAGGGAAAAAAAGGAAAGGGTGGGGGAGATAATCACACTAGGAAATAGCACATTATTTTAAAATGTAATTTGGGAATAGATAAACTTTCTAACTATGATACAAACTCAGAAGCCATAACAAATGACAACATATCTGGCCATAGGAAAACTTTAACACAATTATCAGCTATAAAATTCTCTGTGAACAATGTCAGTATTGTGAGAAAACAACACCAGTACTTTATATTGCCAAGAGCTAGATTCCACATTACATGAGCTCCTACACATCAATGAGGAGATCAGCCAGTGGGGAAAGGAAGTGGACACCTGAGAATAGGAACATGGGAATAATGGTGTTGTCAACAGTGAAAGCAGGCATCCACAGACACCACTGTTGGCGAGAATGTAACCTGGTAAAATCTCTATGCAAAACAACCTGGCAGTTATTTATCAAAATTAAAGTACAGTCTTTGACTCCGCTATCTTATTTTTTGGCATTTGTCACAGGAAAAGATTTACTCACGATTACACATGTGGAGACTTGTATATGTAGAGAATAGTGTATGTAATAGCAAAGATTAGGGGACTAGTTCAATAAATTATACCTTATCTACTCAGGGAATACTATGCAATTGTATAAAGAAGCTCTTACTGCATAAACAAAGCTAAGTCTCCAAGACACACTGCTCAATTTAAAAGGCAAGATGCAAAACAGAGTTCATGCTGTAGTATATCGAAGTAAAAGGGAGCTGACACATAATCTTTATGCAGGGATGGACACCTCTGGAAGGAAACCAAACGACTACTGAGACAGCTACTGCTACTACTGTAACAACTGCACAGCCTTAAAAAGCCTGTGGGAACGCTGAGGCATGTGCACGCCCTAGCATGTATGAGGGGGGGTCAAAGGCCAAGTCTCCAGAGTCAGCTCTCTTCTGTCACCTTAGGGGACCCAGGCCTCCATCTCAGGTCATTAGGCCTGCATGGAAGTTCTTCTTCTCCCAGGAGCCATATTGCCAGGGCCAATTTGTACAACCTTTTTATAGTTGGTGTGCTTGATTTTTACTTTAAAAAATTATTTAAAAAAATATTTTTCTCAAAAAGAAAATATTTTTATTTTATTTTTATGTGCGCTTTGTCGGCATGTATACACGTGCATCACCTATGTGCCTGGTACCTGAGGCCAGAAGAGGGTATTGGATCTCCTCGAACTGTAGTTATAGATGGTCGTAAGCCACCATGTGGGTGCTGGGAATTGAACCCAGGTCCTCTGTGGGAGCAGCCAGTGTTGTTACCTAATCACTGAGCCATCTCTCCAGTCCCCTAAATATTAAATATCAGAGGACAGAGGACAGCTTGCAGAGCTCCTGTTCTCTCCCTCCACCATGCAGGCCCTGTAGACTGAACTCAGGTTGTCAGGCTTGGCAGCAGGAACTTTTATTACGGAGTCATCTTGCCAGCCCAAGTTCAAGTTTTAAAAAGAGAAATTAAAAGAAGGCACCCCTAGAGACACTGGGTTAAAGGGTACATAAGATTCTTACCACTGCATGCAAGCATACAATTCTCTCAAACAAAAAATGTAGACAAAGATAATTATTTTATTCAAGTTAAATTAACACAAAAGCTGGGAGGAAGTCAAAGGAGTGGTCAGGATAGAAACTCCATGTTCCTGAGACCCCTGAGGTTTCACCACAGATGACTTAAGGTTCCTGAGGAGACAGGTCTATATCCTATTCAATCCCCACACCTCTTGAACTCTCTTGGCTCATGTAGACGCCTTTATTCTTTCTCATCAGTCAAAGTATCAAATAACTAAGAAGGTTCCCATTCATCTACCCACAGCTCAGCACTATGTCTAGTGAGTGATTCACAGGATAAATCAAAGTGCTTCAAACATGAAAATGCAGACTGTTCACTCAATCAGCCACAAGAGAATTCTGCAACAAGCTGCCAACAGAACACATTAAGAGGTTCCAGTGACTCCCCAAGTCACCTCCAGGAGGGGCTATGAGGAAGTGTGAGAATGGAACCCCACACACAGAGGCAGACAGAGGTTGAAGGCATCTCTTAAGAGCAAGACTCTGCTGCTGTCTCTACTCTTCCCAGGGCAAAAAGCGCCTTTATTCCGAGGTATGAATCACTGGCCTCCTGAATATACCTTAAAATGGAAAGAGCTGGCTGGGCCAGGACACCTTCACATCAGGATACTATTAAGATCCTACAATTAAAGCAGCCCATAAACGGCCATCCTGCTCACCAGACAACATCTAATTCTCAAACACGGTACACCTGGGCTAAGGACAGACACAGGCAGAATCCCAGTGGGAGTCTGAGCAGACGAAAGCAGGAAGGCAGAGAAAGGGGGAGGGGAGGGGTGGGGAGGGAACGGGGTAAAGAGACTGTAAATAAAGCAGCCACCTCTTTTCCTTCCTTTAGCCCGCTGAACTAGCTTCAAGAAAGAATTCTGAACAAGTAAGTCTGCATATGCCTGCCTTCTTAGCGCTCTGCTGAGCTCAAACACCAACTGAACCCTCACAGTGCACACTTGAGGTTTATCTTAGGAAGGAGACTAGGTGTACACTAGATAAGGAAGTGAATAGGGTCTCGGTCAGAAAGGACAACTTCTGACATGTTGTACTACAGAAAACAACAAAAGAACTAGCATCTTCCACGTGTTAGCCTGGCCTGAGTTCTGGTAGCATGGGGAGTGGGAGGGTCCAGGCCCTTGGAGGTTGCTCGGGAGGAAACCAACCTAGGCCCTTTCACTGGAGGCCCATAAGGAAGGCTGAATATCCAGGGCTTTACTTCCTCCCCAGCATGCCTGCTCCACCTCTATCTTTTTTATTCATTCCATTTGCAGTTCTAGGCTCTTAGACTAACAAGTCTTGTCATGAAGAGCCAACAACTGCTCTCCAAACACACCAATTTCCCTTTTCCTAAAACAAAGGCTTTAAAAGGGAAGGGAAAGCGAAGAAAGAAGGTGTGTTCGGCCTACCAATTCTGGTCAACTCAGCGTTTCCACAATACTGCTCACATTTTTTTCTATTTATAAAAATTAAAAAAAAAAAAAGGGAAACAAGAAATTTGGCACAAAGCACTAAAACCAAGCCATAAAGGGACAGCCAAAAAGGCTAAGCGATTTCTAAGATGAGTGTAGAGAGTTCACACACTCCTATTGACTGCCTCCAGCTCAGCAGTCCTCCTGCTAGCCCCCACCAGCCTTTCCCACTTTCAAGCTGACACGACAAAGGCTTCTCACTGAGGGTAGGAGGTGGAGAGAGTGTAAGAACACAATGTCCCTCACCTCCAAGTAGAAACTGCATCTGATATACTCAATGGTATGCCTTCAACCCTGGCTCCAGGTCACACTGCTTTTTCGGACCATGGTTCAGACTGGCAACCTGTGTGTAGCCACCAACAATGGTGATCCTTCAGTGAGCATCCCTACTAGAAACCTCACGACCCTTACAATCAGAAAGCTCAGGGGTTAGGTGGCCAGTTAGGACAGAAATTCTTAAAACCCTTTCCATTTGTGGTATCTTTTTGCCTGAGACATATACCAGGCAAACCTGGGTATATAAACATATAAAATAGGCATACAAACCAAACCAGTTTTACCAGTCATAAATCACAGTAAAATGTATTTAAAAGCAATTCTTTGGACTTTTTCAAACATTTACTATTTCTTGGGGATAGGGACACAAATACCTCGGTGAGTGTGTGGTGGTCAGAGGACAGCTTGGAGGACTCTGTCATCTTCCTCTACTATTTGAGTTCTAGGGATCAAACTCAAGTTGTCAGGCTTGGTGGCATGCACCTTTATCCAAAGAACAATCTCACTGTCCCTTTGTAGTATTTTTTAAAGACAGAAAGCAAAACTGCATACTTACGAGATGGATGTGCATATTTATTTTTACAAAATGAGTTAAATCTTGGCTGTATTTGATGATGCAGAACACAGAGCATCTTCAATGTTTTTCAGCCCTGACATCTTGACTTTACAACCAGTAATGCTGAGAATGATGCTTTGCATACATACATACTCAAAATGGCAGAGGTATACTTAGGGTCATTTTAGAAATTGTAGGAGGCTGTCTTAGTCACAAGACAAAATTCACTTAACGACTCAATTTGTGTATATGAGTGTAGTGTATTATGTATATGGTGTATGTGCACACGTGTGGGTATGCATGTTCACATATACACTCAAGAGGTCAGATGAGCACATCAGGTGTCCTGCTCTGTCACTCTCCACCTTCTTCCACTGAGGCATGATCTGTCACTGAACCTGGAGCTAAACTGTCAGGCCAGCAAGCTACTGCAATTCTGACTGTCCTCAGCATTCTTAAGTACACGTGGCCATGCCCTGCATTTTACATGGATGCCAGGGATTCAAACAAGTCCTCATGCTTACACAGAAAGTACTCTTACCACTGAGCCATCTTCCCAGACTCTCATTTAACCAGTTCTTAGAAAACCCAGGTTAGAGACTCAAACTAATTTGAGGGAGGGGAGGGATTGAAACAGGGTTTACTCTGTATCCCAGGCTGGCCCAGAACTCATGGCAATCATCTTGCCTTAGCCTTCTGAGTGATGGGATTACAGCTGTAAACTATCCCTCCCAGCTTTAAAACAGCAATTTTTAAAATCAAATATTCTGAGACTCTGTTAGCTCTGATTGGACCAAGAGAGCCTTCATCTAGTAACTGATGGAAGCAGATGCAGAGATCCACAGTCAAGCACCAGGCTGGGCTCCAGGAGTCCAGTCAAAGAGAGAGAGAGAAGACAGATTCTATGAGCAAGAGTTCGTATCAAGATCATGATGGGGAAATCTAGAGAGACAACTGAACCAAGCTCATTGGAACTCACGACTTTAGCCTGACAGCTGTGGAACCTGCATGGGACTGGACTAGGCCCTCTGTATAAGGAAGACAGTTGTGTAGCTGGGTCTGTTTGAGGGTTCCCTGGCAGTGTGATCAGGATCTATCCCTGGGTGCATGAGCTGGCTTTCTAGATCTCACTACCTATGGTCGGACACCTTGCTCACCCTTAATGCAGGGGGGGGGGAGGCTTGGTCCTGCCTCAACTGTATGTACAAGGCTTAGCTGTACCCGCATGGGAGAACTTACCCTTTTGGAGGAGGGGATGTGAAGGGTGGACTGGGAGGGGGAGGGGGGGCAGGAGGAGGGATGAGAGGGGGATCTGTGGTTGGTATGTAAAATGAATTAAAAAAATTAAAAATCAAATATTCTAAAACATTGCAATTCAAAGATATACTAATTTGACATTTACTGAGAGATGATGGTAAGGAAAATATTAAAAGTCCTTGTTTTCTGTAATTAAACCATTATGCTTCTGTAAGAGCAGGAAACTGTCTACACAGTAAAAATACTGTAATTCATTACATAAACAGTCTTAAATTGGAGCTGAGGTGTTTTAGACAGCATCTGAAGGTATAATGGCATGTCCAGTGCAACGTGCACATGTTGTGTGTTCAGAACCAAGGCTGCAGTCTGCAGCCAAGTTGTATAAATGCAATATTGGTGAACACTGCTAGAAACACTTGAAATATGCTATATGTTTGATTTTGAGCTAATTTTTGGTCACTGCATCTTCACAAACCTTACTTGTTGCCAAATTTTTCACAACACCCACATTCAGTTACATGAACCCTAAATGGGGTCATGACCCACAGTTTAGAAAGACCCCTTGCCTGCTACAGCAGTCCTCAAGGACATCAGTTGTGAACATGATCTTAATCTGTTGCTCAGAAGGTTCCTCAAGTTTACAAAGTGCTTAAAACAAAGGTAGTAACTGTCTAGTCACCACCCCCCACCCTGATACTCTCAGGCCTCCTATAGCTTACAGGCCACAACTTGTACATAGATAGAGTAGAATGTGACAGAAACTGGGCTTCCATTCCAGAAAAAGAAAACAGGCAAACCTGATGGTTTCAGCAGGCATCAACACTGTGGGGAAACACACCAGGGTTAGCTAGCAAGGCAGAATGTAGGCAGGACAGCAATCTTTTTAGGTAAGCAGTAAGGAGGGCTTCGGTGGAGGCCCATAGGAGAGCAGAAGACAGGGCAGTCCTCTGGGGAAAGACAGCATAGCAAGAAGGAAGAATCAGCCCAAGGGCACAGAGAGCAGGTCTGGGTGGCTGTTGGTGACATCAGCTTTCCCAGCCAAACTCTGCAGAGTAGACAGTTGCTGTTTAGAGAAGTTAGTGGTGTGGGAGGTCACAGTCATGCCTACACAGTACCAAGGGTAAAAGTAAGCTCCTGTCATCATTTTTAGGGCTGTTACTTTCCTGGAGCAACAGTGGAGAAGTCTCTGGCCTCCTGTTGGATCATTCCATCCTCATTCCCAGCCCTCTTTACTGGAATTCCTCCCATCCAAACCTGCCTTTCTTCAAAACGTGTACCCGAGGACCAGAGTGCTCACTCCTCTTCTAAGACAATACCCAATGCCTATCTACTAAGTGCCAGGTGTTGTCCAGGGTCTGGGGAGAGAGAGGTGAACCAGACACAGCCTGTCTTGAAGAGGCTCAGCCTGGTCTCCTCGGAAGGACAGGTAACCAAACACATCTCCACATCTTGTGACATAACAGCATAGGTGCACTGATTTTCATCAGATAATTGCCTTTGACAGCAACTTCACTCCAGCATGATGTCACCTGCCCAAACCAGCCTGAAGACTCAAAAGGCAGGCGGGGCTTCTTCCCAGAAAGCCTTCCAAGATGAGATTTATGCCTGAGGCTCCTCCAAAACATGTAGGGGTAAAGAGTAACGTTGTCTTCCCTATCAAACCAAGCCTTCCCTCCCAAGCCCAGCTCTTGAAAACCCGTCATTCATGTGGCTTCTAACTTACACCCCCATCTCTCTACCACGTCTCCCTGAACAGACAGACCTTCAACTACGATTATCAAAACCCAACTATACTTCCCTACTCTCTTCTAGTCACAATCTCAAGTTTGGGCCAAGAAGGGTACTTAATAAATACCTTTGCTTCTTAAAGCAAAGGAAAAAAGGGCACTGTCCATCCAGGTGTACTCAGGATGTAAGTCTCTCATCTACAGTGCTGTGCCAGCAATGCTTCCTCTCTACATCATTACTACTTAAAATCAATTAGGTGCTATATTACAGGAGCTAAAAATTATCTCTAGGCTCGCGTGGATCTCAATGGTGAAATACCTGCCTAACATGCACTTGGTCCCAAGTTTGATTCACAGAGCAGATGGTGGTGATGGTAGTGGTGGTTCTAGGGTGTTAAGTCACTGTCTAGGAATATTACAAGCAGCCTCAAAATAGCTATATTCTATAAACTAAAGTATATAGAAATAACTCTAGTAAAGTATGCAACAGGCAACAACTTGGGTAAAACTTGCAGACATAATGCTAAGTGAAATAAGCTTAACACAGAAGAACACATGGCATGATCCCAGTGTCATAGGCAAACCATGCCAACCACCGAAGTGAGAAACTGGGGTAGGAGCGCAAGGTGAGCTAAGTTCTAGAGATCTGTTAACTGCACTGCATACTAGACTTTGGCTGAGAGTAGACTCCTGTTAAGTGTTAATACTACAGTAACTACAGCAGAATTTATTGAGATGAGTTTGGTTTCTTCCTGTTTGTCTTGCAAACTTATTCCTAGAACATTTTCCTGGCTCAGTCCCTGGCAACCCTCTTAGACTACACAGTGCTAGGACAGCTTTTTTAGTAATCTGGAAGGGCGGCAAGTCCTAGAACTCAGATCTAGAAAGAAATTAATTTACACAGTCACACATGATGGGTTTGTAGTCTTTATCATCACCAAAAAACACAAGACAGGTGTTGCCATCTCTGGCTCTGCTTGGACACCCCCACAGGACCCAGACACTGAGTCTGAGCCTTCCAAGTTTTCTCCAAGGTAACTAAGGTACATGCTATCTCCACTTAGAGGAAAGGGAACAGAGCTCTTGGCCACAACATGAGAGCTTGAGAGGACTTAAGAGGAAGGGGAGGGAAGCTGCAGCTGCTCCAGGCACTGCACTGCAACAGGAGTGAGTTCTGGAGGAACAAGTAGCTGCACACTGTGTTCGTGCTTCAGTGAAGTGTCGCATTTGGGACTAATGGCAACTCCCAAGAAGCAAGCTGGGTGACTTTGTGTCCGTTATTTAAAGAAGGTGGTAATACAGCTTCAGCAGGTGTGTAGAGTTTTATAGTTCTTTTCACTTAATTATTACAGAAGGGAGCAAGTTGACATATCATGACTTCCTTAATAAGTGGTCTCTTTCTCATGGTTTCATTCCCAGCCAACTATGAGATGAGACACGTCCAGTAGATCTAGCAGATGGGGCGGGACAATCATGGCTCTGTGGGCCTCATTAAGAATGCTCTTTTACTGTCAGCACAGGAGCCTACTGATGGTTAAGTGGGTGAATCTCGCGTTTACATTTCAAAAGGTCACTGGCAGCAGGGAACAGAGTACCTGTGAGAGATGTGCAGATGTAGGGCATGTTCAAACTGGTGGGCCCATGGAGTAGCTATCAGTCAAGGTCTACCCAGGAGACAGAAACCACACTCATTATTTTAGCAGAGAAATTTTAACATAGGGGTAATATAAAGAATTTATAACTAGTATAAAGTTATTAACTAGTCACTGACAGGTGGAGAGAGAGAAGTGAGAACTTCCAGGGTGCATGGAGTCGGGGGTTGGGGGTGGGCGGGGAGCCCGCACACATGAGGAAAGGCCATGCACCTTTGAGCAGGGGACTTTGGTGCCATCACCACAGAGGGTGCCATGGTGCTGATCCTGTAAGCAGGAAAAACTAGAAACTGGACTCAGCTGATGCTACAGGAAGAAACTGCTGCTGGTGGAGCAAAGAAATGTTGCCCAACTGCCCCTCATGGGCTGAGGAAACAGCAAGGGCCTTTTTCCTTCTCTAGTCATGCCCCTTCTCAGCACTGCACAGCTAAGAGCCGGTGACAAACTGGCAGGAGCCCAGTTTCAGCATCGCCTGAAGGAGTAGAGAGAGTGGGTCTGGAGCTGAGAAGTGAACTCCTGGTAACTGGCAAACCAGAAAGCATTGCCTAACACACTTTTTGCCATCTACTCTTCTTTTCCAATGGAACCAACAACTCACTAACCAAATGTATCACAGCAAGATCATCATCAAGTCTAGGAAACCAAAGATTGTGAGACCTCAGTATTTTACACATCATTGAGAGAGAAAAAAATGACACCAATCACATTGACTTGATGCTACGCCTCCATGAACTATAAGGTATATCCCTATTTCAAAAATGCTAAAAGGTTAAAGGGCTAAACAGCCACACATTCTGCAACAAAATAGCAAACAAAACATAATTTCTGGAGCTGGGGATGTAGCTGTCAGTAGAGAGAATGCTTAGCATACACACAGCCTGGGTTGGATACCCAGTACCACGTAAACTTCCAGTTGAAGGACAGAAGACCGGGGTTCAAGGTCATCCTCAGCTACCTAGTAGGTTCAAAGGCCAGCTCATGATATATATGACCCTTCTTAAAACTAACAAATATCCAAATAAATAAAACCCACCACACTGTCTATGTAAAATTCTATTAAAGAAAACAGGTGGGAGAAAAATACTTGAAATGAGTGTATCACTCAAAGGTATTAACATGTGCTAATTAATTAGTATGTGTGAGGTTCAAACCCCAGCAGAAAAGGAAAAACCAAAAGGAGGAAAATATTTAAAAATAGGAGCTCCAAATAAAATTCTTTTGTTTAACTCTTTATTTTGAGAAAACTGGTATACATGTTCAATTTAAGAAACACCAGTAGCCAAGCGCCCGAATGACTTTGCCTAGTCTCTCCCAAAGGTTACATCTTAGAGTACAGCATCACAGCCAGAATACATCAAAATCCAGCAGTGTTCAGATTTCATATGTACACACACACTCCTCGGTGTGCTGTCCTTTTGTACTGCATTCTGCACAAGCTCTCTTGTTCACACTCACATACGCAGTCTCCCCAAACAGTTTCATCACATGATGCTGTTCACACCATAGTCACCTTTCTCCAAGACTTGCCTACCGTTTTCCCCCCAGGTAAAGAGTTTATCTTACTCTGCCATTATTTGTCCTATGGATCCCACTATCCTTCTCAATATAAACAGTGATTAATGACTAAGGTATCTTACTCAGCTTTGGGGATAACTATTACTATGTAGCAATGCAATGCAATGGAAAGATTTCTCCAAATGAGGAAATCTCTCTGAGCCCCATATTTCCTAACAACCGCAGCTCTTATCACTGTGACTTATTAGCCTGTCTGTCTGTCCTGTTCCAGAGAAGCCATCGCAGATTTTCCACAGAGTAGCCAGTGACCTTTATAAAATGAAGTAATGTGCTTACTTAAGATCCCTGGCACTTTCATGCCTTCTCTCCGGTCCCCTCAGGCCCACCATAGGAAGTTAAGCACTACCTGTTTTCCTGGGTGTTTGCGAATTACTACCAGGACTCAGGAGACTGCCTCCTCTGATAAAGCCTCCCTAATGGCCTCTCACCACAGGTTTTGTTCTCTCACCCTATGTACACATTCCCATTGTGACAAAATTTAAGACACAAAAACTTTGTCAGTGGATACTTCAAAGCCATCAAGAGTTATTTCTTTCAGGCTGAATTTGAACCTTATCTTAGGTAGGAGACACAGAGAATCTACTAAAAAAGTAATTACACAATGTGGTGGTATTGTGTTCCCCAAAATATTGTGTACCTTAATAAACTTATCTGGGGTCAGAGAACAGAAAAGCCACTAGTTAGGCAGTGGTAGCACACACCTTTAATCCTAGCATTCCAGAGGCAGAAATCCATCTGGGATCTCTGTGAGTTCAAGGCCACATTGGAAACAGACAGGCATGGTGACTCACGCCTTTAATCCCAGAAAGCCAGCCTTTAATCCTAGGGAGTGATGGTAGAAAGCAGAAAGGTATATAAGGCGTGAGGACCAGAAACTAGAAGCATTTGGCTGGTTAAGCATTTGGCTGGTTAAGCTTCAGGCTTTGGAGCAGCACAGTTCAGCTGAGATTCATTCTGGATTGAGGACACAGAAGCTTCCAGTCTGAGGAAACAAGACCAGCTGAGGATCTGGCCAGGTGAGGTTAGCTGTGGCTTGTTCTGTCTCTCTGATCTACCAGCATGGACCCCAATAACTGGCCTCGGGTTTGATTTTATTAATAAGAACTTTTAAGAATCCTGCTACAACACAATCCAACTTACACTTTAGAAAGTGAAGAAAAGCTATGTGTCAAAAGAGGAAACTCGGGGCTGGAGAGATGGCTCAGTGGTTAAGAGCACTGGCTTCTCCTCTAGAGGTCCTTAGTTCAAGTCCCAGCAACCACATGGTGGCTCATAACCATCTATAGTGGGACCTGATGCCCTCTTCTGACATAAAATAAATACATCTTTTTTAAACAAAATGTGTTTGCCGGGTGGTGGTGGCACACACCTTTAATCCCAGCACTCTGGAGGCAGAGACAGGCGGATCTTTGTGAGTTCATGGCCAGCCTGGTCTACCGAGCGAGATCCAGTAAAGGCACGAAAATTACACAGAGAAACCCTGTCTCAAAAAAAAAAAAAAAAAAGAGGAAACTCAAAAGAGAAGAGACGACAATGGAAAGAATTTAGACTTTGGAGTCAGCATCTACTCCATTCATCCTAACATAACCTGGGCACAGGGTCCCCCTCCAAGGGCCTTAGTTCCCTGCCATGTAAAATGACCACACATTTCTGCTGGTGATCAAAGACTGAGCAGGCAAACTCTCCTGCTGTCCCTTTCTAGGATGAAGGGCTGGTAAGGAAAAGCAGGCTTGGAGCAAACCACACTGAACACAACCTACAAATATGGTATAGGAAGCAGTTCAGGCACCTTCTGCTAAGTAACCTTTCAACAGATTGTTGGTTTGGCCTGACTTCTGAACTTAGTCCACTTGACCAATGCAACATCAAGTTAGTTTTGCCACAGTTCAAAACCCTAATTAAGACCATTTTTGTACCTAAGAAGCCAAAGATTAAGAGGTTAGTAGCCAAATCTCCAAATACGCTAGTACTGGCTGCCATGATAAGAGATTTCCTCTACTTTTTTTTTTTTTTTTTTTTTTTTTTTTTGGAGACAAGCCTCACTGTTGCTCAGGCTGACCTGGGACTCTGTATAGCTCAGGCTGTCCTCTTAACACCCAGCAATCCTCATGCCTCAGCCTCCTGCCCTTCTAATTTAACCTTTATGGGGAAAGGAACTCTGAAACAACCAATATGCCTTTTGCTCTACTTCTGCCTTTAGATTATGAACCAACCTCTGCTCAGCTCATCAGACATTCTATTTGGTGGAACGAGCGAGGTATTGCCGATTCTAGAATCACAAATAAAAGCTAACCAAGATCTTTAAATTTGATGCGATTACTCTTTCTCCTCTCTTCTGAGTAGGGTCTTGCTATTTAGTGCCCAGGCTAGTCTCAAAATCATTCTCCTTCTCCAGCTTTCCAAGTGCTGGAATTATAGGTGCTCAGCCACCACCATCATCTCCATCATCAAAGCTTAATCTTGTCTTTTGATAGTTCTGGTGACTGACAAGGAGACAGAAAGGACAATGTTAATGACTCCCCAAGCCCCTTAAGAACCACAAGGGGGTGGTGGTGCTCTGGCTCTTGTATGAGCTTTAGCCCATCTTATAGAGTCCTGAGAGAAGAAAAGCCCCCCACTTTCTCTTTTTGGCTTTGAAATGCAGAATTAGTTTGACCTTGAAGAAGGCACAGAGCAACCGTGCAGAGATGGGACTTGAAGGAATGTAATGTTGACACTACCTTTGAAAAGGTATTCTTTAGGGTTAGCCATGCAGGGAGTCTATCTTCGCTGTTTCTTTTTCTTGCCTGCTTAGATAAGAGAAGCCTTGGATATATGGCTCAGAGAACCTGAGATATTATTGATCAAAGGAATTTCAGAGTGAAAAGTATAACTTGAGGACGGGCAGTTTAAGCATGTAGATATGAGAGTGCTCGCCACTAAAAATACATAACTGAACACAAATAATTAAGGCTTGGTGTTAGGACAAGCTTGGTCATAAAATGTGCTAGTTTACATCATGCCATCCAGCAGCCATGAAGAAGTGTCCATGTAACAGATATGCTGTGAAAGCATGTCACCACCCAGTCTCTTTGCATCTAATCCCTAGGTTCCAATCTGAGAGGGACCCTTTAAATTTCTAAGAACTATGTTCCATCTTTCTGGCTATGTCTGCTCCCCACCCCTTCTTTAAAATGTGTAAACACGGTAGGCCTCCAACACTACAAGTACTTACAAAAGTGACAGAAATCTTATTGTAGATCACTTAGAATTACAATGATTATTATTATGTATTCTAAATCAAGAGCTCTGTAGTGATTCTTTCTCTTATATAGACTGATGCTGCTTTCCTGTTTTTTGTTTTTTTTTGTTTTTTTTGTTTTTTGTTTTGTTCTGAGAACTCTGTCTGCTGAGGGCAAACAGCTTATCAGTCCTTCTTGTGTAGGCTGGCTAATCAAAAGATTGGGGACTCAAGAACATGGCTAGGTGGAAATGGACAATTGTACTGGTGGTTAGTTTGAATTGTCTAGAATTACATGGGTCTGTGGGCAAGCTTGTGAGGGATTTTCTTATCTAAGTTAACTGAGGTAGGAAGAATCATTCTACTGTGGTACCATTTCATGGGCTGGTCCCTAGATTTTGGTAGAAAGGAGAGAGCAAGCCAGGGCCCAAGCATGTATGTATTCATTCTTACTCTGTTCTTGACTGGAGATATGACTTAGCTGCTTCCCATTTCTGCTGTACTGGCTTCCCTCCCCACAATGATGAACTATAACCTGGAGTTGTGAATTAAAATAGGCCCTTTCTTCCTTAAGTTGCTTTGGTCAGGGTATTTTATCATACCCAACAGGTAATGAAAATTAGTACCTCATTTGTGGTTAGTGCAACACGGCTGACCAAAATGTACATTTTAACCCTTTTTCTTTTCTTTTCTAAGATTTATTTGTTTTATTTTTACATGTATCAGTATTTTGCTTTCATGTGTATCTGGGTGCCTGGTGCCCACAGAAGTCAGAAAAAGGTAATGGATCCCCTGGTACCTGAATTACAGACAGTTGTGAGCAGCCATGTGAATACTGGGAGTCGGACCTGGGTCCTGTACAAGAGCAACAAGTGCTCTTAAACACTGAACCATCTCTTTGGTCCCTGATAGTACCCCCCCCTTTTTTTTTTAAAAATCACACCAGCTCTTTTTTTCCCCCCCCTGGGGTGTGGAAGACAGTGTCTCATGCATTCCAGGATGGCCTCTAACTTTCTACATGGAGGACCCTGAACTTCGATCATCTTGCTTCTATTTCTTAACACTCCCCACCCCCAAAGGTTTCTCTGTGTAACAGCCCTGGCTGTCCTGGAATTCACTCTTTGGATCAGGCTGGCCAAAGATCCACATGCCTCTGCCTCCTGAGTGCTGGGATTAAAGGTATGTACCAACACCAACAGGCTTGCCTCCATTTCTTAATTGCTAGGATTACAGATTTCATGTCCTTTCATATAGTGATTGAACCCAGTGCTTCATGCATGTTACACAAGCACTCTATCAACTGAGCTACATCTCAGTCCTACCATAAACTCCTACCAGTTCCCGAGATGCTTTTTCTCTTAGTTGTCTTTGGAAGTGTTTCTGGGTCACTGAAAGGCTGGCATGAATTGGCTCGAACCTCCCTCATTCCTGGTCATTTTATTGTAACTAGGAATCACAGTGAATTTTCCATGCTATTTTCTGTGATAAAGGTTTGGGGTTTTTCAGCTACGAACTAGAAGAATACCATAGCCAGAGAGGCTGGGATGAAACAAAAGCTGGTCTTATTTATTTCAATCTTTCTATTAACTATTCAACTCTAATAGAAATGGGCAAGTATAAGGCATCGTTAAAACAATTTCATGGGAAAGTCAATGTTTTAAAGCAAGGCTGCCCTGAGAATAGCCTCTAATCAACTTTGACTAGAATAAATTGGAATTTTAGTCAACTACTCACATTTTGAAGTCTTAAATTAAAAGGCTGACATGTTGCAAGAGAATCTAATGTTGGACCATTTTCCATCTGGTTCAAATACTTAAGATGCCAAGGAAACATAAAATGAACAGGAGATAGGCATATTGTTGCTCTGATGAAAATGTGAATAAGCTTTGAATTCAGCTAAAACCCCCTGCACCTGGCTCTTGGGACACTGTCAGGTCTACAGTGGCAGAAGCTACCTACTTCAATGCCAAAGTATGGGACAAACTGTGATCACGAGACCTTTCTCCTTCCTGTTTTTTTTTTTTTTTTTTTTTTAAGACAGGGTTTCTCTGTGTAGCTTTGCACCTTTCCTGGAACTCGCTTTGGAGACCAGGCTGGCCTTGAACTCACAGAGATCCGCCTGGCTCTGCCTCCCGAGCGCTGGGATTAAAGGTGTGTGCCACCACCGCCCAGCTTCTCCTTCCTGTTTTAAGTTTCTCTCATCTATAGAGAATTTAAAACGTATTTTAAATTAAGCATTCAGCACTTAGATTACTTTTGGATTGACACGGACATTTCTGTTATTCTTCCATTCTTGAAAACAATTTCCAAATATTTTTGTTATTAAGTATTTAATATATACAAAAGAAATTTGTGCAACTTCCACTCAGCTTAATGAACAGAATGATTCCAGTATAGAGAAGCCCTTGTATAATCTTTTCACATCCCACCCAAGTTGCATTCCCTTTGATTTACCATATATTGTGTATCCTAATATTTTCATTTTATAAATGGAACTGTATCACTTTATTCTTCTACAATTTGCTCTTCTCAATCAGCTCTAGATCATCCATGTAAACGTCACAATAAGGATACCACAGTCAAGATGAGCGTGGAGGTGTATATCTGAGATCAGATCAGAAGTATCAAATATTCAAGGTCATTCTTGGTCCGTAACTAGTTCAAGGCCTACATACATACATTACAACATGAGACCTCGCCTGCCTCATTCCCTTGACGGGCATCTAGGTTTTCAGTTTTACCACTACTAGCCATGTTGTCATGAACAACTTAGTACATGTCCTCTGCATACATGTGCAGGGGAGTTTATCTCCTGGGGGACAGGCACACAACTGAAAATGCTGCGCTGCCCAACTTCTTACTATCCAATACATCCTACACCATTTTCCAAAGTGGTTATGATTTATACTCTCACAGAGTTTTCACTGCTTCACAGGCTCAAGCAAAACTTGTTATTTTAACACTTTTCAATTTTTGCCAGATTAGTGGGTATAAGGGCATTCACTGTGGTTTAACTTTTCAATTCTTTGATTACTAACTAAGTTGACTTCCTCTAACCCCCAGTTTATTTGGTCATTTGGAGTTGTTCTACTGCAAAATTACTATTTGTTTAACTTTGTGCTTCCTATTAGCTCTTTTTAACTTGGAGTTCTTTACTGTATATAGATACACAGATACAAATCCTTGGTTGACCATATGTGCTGAAAATATTTTCTAATTTCTCTATCACTTTCATGGGTGTCATTTAGTGACTATAAGTCTTAATTATAATGAACATAAGTGGATCACTTTTTTCACTGTTTGCTTGTTATTGCATTTAAATAATCCCTGCTCCAAATTATATTCCTTCCATATTCATTTCCTAGGACTAAGAAACATTTTCATATTTACCTCCATCTAGTTGGTATTTATTTTGTATATGGTGCCCGACTTGATCCATACAGAGAGGAAGACATTCCTGTCAATGGCAGCAGAAATGGAAGTGATGCAGTTATACGACAAGGACACCAGAAGCACCAGGCAAAGACTAGATGCCAGGAAGAGAAGAGGACCCATTCCTTTTCCTGGACTTCATAGAGAGCAGAATTTTAGACTGCTGGCCTGAAAAACTGTGCGAGTATAAACTCTGGGTGCTTTAAGCCACCCAGGTTGTGATAAGTTGTATGACAGCCCTGAGGGACTCATGCAACCCATTCGCAGAATTTCCACCATTTATGGGAAAGTCTGTTGTTCTTTGCTCCCTAATCTTTGTTGACAACTGTCACCTTTCCCTGGGGAACAGCAGGGTAGTTCTGTCATGGAGCAGGAGTCCACACACACACAAGGGTCCAGAGTCTACACTGACCCATCGCTGTCTTCTTCACTAGACTTTTTAACACACAGTGAACTCGGCCCCCCACCTCATTCCTTCCCTTTCCTCTTCCATATAAATTTTAAATCACCTTATCAAGTTTCAAAAGTTACTGGAATTACCACTGAAATGGGTTTGAGTTTATGCACGATCTCAAGGAAAAGTGACCTCTTTAAATCATTGATTCTTCTTTATTCATGAGCTGATAGAGTTCTATTACTATTTAGGTCTAAATTTAGTACTTTCTAATCTCTTTACACATTCTCCATGGATGTTCTATTACGTTCAATCCCAAGTGTATTTCTCAGATCCCTCGGAATAGTATCCTGTTGGTTTTTATTCATTATTGCATCTGCGCAGCTATGCACGTGCCATGGCATGTGTGTATACCTGTAGGTGGGGTGTCAGGACAACTCACACTACAAGTTCTAGGCATCCTACTCAGGGGTTCGTCAGGCTTGTATGGCAAGTGCTCTTACCTGCTAAGCCATCTCACTGACACATAAAAACTGCATACTTAAATGGGGAAATGTTTAAACAAAAAAGATGAATTTGCCAACCTTAAGAAATAGTTCATGGTTAGTACGTTCCTGAGTGTGCAACTTATACGGCTTATATGGCAGCTTTTTTTTTTTTTTTGAGATTGAGGGCTCACTATTTATCAGGCTGGCCTCAAGCTTCTGATCCTCCCATCTCTACCACTTAGGTTCTGGGATTGTAAGTTGTGCCAGCATGCTGAGCCTTTAAAAGTCAAACTTAAAAAAAGAATTTTTATTTATGTGTGTGTGCACTTGTATACAAATACAAGGGGGCATCAGATCCCCTGGAGCTTGACTTCCAGGCAGTTGTGATCTCCCCAATAGGTGCTGGCATGTGAACTCTGAATAACAGTAAGTACTTCTAATCACAGACTCTTGACATGGGTGCTAGGAATTGACCTCCAGAGGGACTGCTGAGATATCTCTCCAGCTCCAATAACTACATTAAAAAGAGAGAGAGAGAGAGAGAGAGAGAGAGAGAGAGAGAGAGAGAGAATAAAGTAAATGGAGATTGTCTCAAGACTATTATTTCTGAGCTGGGAGTATAGTTCCATCCATGGTAGAGTATGTACCTATATGTGCCACAAAACAAAACAAAAAACATTTGTTTCTAACATGATTGTTTTCAAGTTATCTATAATTAATTTTTAAAAATTATTCAATGCTTGTGGAGCAGTGGTGGTATATGCCTTTAATCCATGCACTCAAGAGGCAGAGGCAGGCAGATCTCTAGTTCAAGGCCAGTCTAGTCTACAGAGTGAGTTCCAGGACAGCCAGGGCTACACAGAGAAACCCTGTCTCGACAAACAACAAAACAAAATCCCAATGCTCAGCTGTTAATTTTTGGACTAATGATTCTCCAGCAGAGCTCACTAAGTCCCAAGCTCCCAGGCTAATGATGTCGCTTCCTTTGTAAGGAACTATCATTTGACTGTGCTTGTGATCATTCAGCGATTATATTACTGTACCTTGATTCTTTGTAATGCAAGTCAGAACCAGCACTCAGGACTACCAGCAACTGCCTTTCAATCAGTATCAAGTGTGTGCTTTATACTCTTCCATATTTTGGTACAAACTGGTACAAAACTGTGGACTAGTCACAGACACATTTGTTTGCTTGCTACAACATTATAAACCCTACACTACTATTAAGGACATGGGACACATGAGTGAACAAGACAGTTAAATAACAATGTGTCCTACAACAAAATGCCAAGCAATGGAGAAAATAGGGACCCAGTGGTCAGAACAGCCAGTCTATTTGAGGAGGACACCTGAAATTAACGTCACTGTTAAAACATACAAAGAGGGCTGGGGAGCTGCTTGGCTGGTAAAGTACTTGCCATGTAAGCATGAAGACCCACATGTAAAAGCTGGGCACAGGGGCACATGTCTGTAATCCCAATGCTGGAGAAGCAAGAGAAGGGCAGCTTCCTGGAGCTTGCTGGCCAGCCAGCCCAGTCAAACAAATGAGCTCCAGCTTCAGTGAGATACTGACAAAAGAAAAAAAGGCAAGAGCAACTATGTACGACATCCAATACCAACCTCAGGCCTCTACATGCACACATGCGCAACACACATGACAACCCATGCTCACCTACATGTGCATGTGTATGTACACACACGATTGTATGCCAAGCTCTTAACTACACATTTTCAAGAGTCTTTCCAAATGGTGATGAAAATGGAACTGGAGATCATGTGAAATAAAATAAGCAAGACAAAATTTTCTTTCATAGACTTAAATACGAATACACTTACAGATATACACACATACATGTGACATGAAAGTAAAATGGGGATTGAGTGGAGAAGTGCTGGTCTAAAAGGAAAGAAAAAGCAAGAGAAGGAAAGGGGAAACATAAAATACCGGATGTTCATGGCACGTGCCTTTAATCCCAGCACTCAGGAAGCAGAGCCAAGTGGATCTCTCTGAGTTCGAGGCCTGCCTGGGCTACAGAGTGAGATCCAGGACAGGCATCAAAACTACACAGAGAAACCCTGTCTCGGGAAAAAAAAAAACAAAAAACAAAAACAAACCCAAAACCAAATAAATAAATAATGGATGTTCTGTTTCACATGTGGAATCTAGGTTTGACTATATATAGACAAACAGACATAAATACTATATATATACATATACACACTTCATATATACACAGGAAAGCAGAAAGGGGACTTGTGGGATGTGGAGAGGACAGAGAAGGCAGTAAGAGTAAAGTGTATGACATATATCTGAAAATGTCATAATGAAACCCAATATTTTGGGCTGGAGAGATGGCTCAGAGGTTAAGAGCACTGGCTGAGTTCCAGAGGTCCTGAGTTCAATTCCCAGAAATCACATGGTGGCTCACAACCATCTGTAATGGGGTCCGATGCCCTCTTCTGGCATGAAAGCATACATGCAGATAGAGCACTCATAAATACATAAATAAGTAACACTTTCAAAAAAAGAAACCCCATTAATCTGTATGCTAACTAAAAATTTTTAAGCTGTGCTGAAAGTGAAAAGAATGCAATAAATGCAACACTGCTGTTTAGTAAGATAAAAATGCATTGTATTTTCCAAGTAATAACTGTTGAGAATCTTCTGTTAATTGTACTAGTAAATAAGAACAAGGTTAGGAACCAATTATGTTTTTCCTGTGCTTTTTCAGGGAACCACTTGTATCAGTATAGGAATCAAGAAATTGGCAAAACGGAAAAAGTAGCAGCAGCCACCACCAGTGACTGGGAACAAGAGCAGGTGGTACAGTGTGGCTTAGCTCGACAGCTGCAGGCAACTCTGCAGTCACCAGAGTCAAATATTCTCACAGTAGAGTATCAAGGAGGCCCTGCAGCTCTAGCCACCAGCCCTCCCCACCTGCTACCCCTGCCATTACACATCTAGAGGATGTTTCTCAACATGTGGGTCGCAACCCCTTTAGGGTCAAATGACCCTTTCATAGGGGTCACCTAAGACCATTGGAAAACAGATGTTTACATTATGATTCATAACAGCAAAATTACAGTTATGAAGTAGCAACGAAAATAATTTTTGGTTGGGAGTCACCACAACACGAGGAAGTGTATTAAAGGGTTGTAGTATTAGGAAGGTTGAGAACCACTGCTCTAGAGAGACACGCATTTATAAACACTATTGCAAACATTAAAACCCAAGTTCCACAAACCACTCTGTGTTGTGAAATATTAAGATGTGGAATATTTGTTTAATGATGCAAAAATGTGTTGCACTCTGTGAAGCTATGTTACTGTGCCTGCCTAACACACCTGACTGGTCTAATAAAGAGCTGAATGGCCAATAGCTAGGCAGGAGAGGGATATGTGGGGCTGCTGGGCAGAGAGAATTAATAAGAGGAGAAATCTAAGATCAGGAGAGGATTGAGGAGCAAGAAAAGGAGGAGAGGAGGATGCCAGGGGCCAGACACCCAGACACAAAGCCAGACACATAGCAAGAAAGGAAGAAAAATATAGAATAAAGAAAGGTAAAAAGCCCAGAAGCAAAACATAGTTAAAGAGAAACAGGATAATTTAAGTTAGAAAAGCTGGCTAGAAACAAGCCAAGTTAAGGGCCGACATTCATAGGTAAAAACAGTGTATTTATGTGGGAGCTGGGTGGCGGGGCCCCAAAGAGTGAAAAGAACCAACTACAGCTCTGCAGCACAGAAAATCCACTCTAGCAGTCCCTTCTCAGCACCTCTGTATCCAGCAAGGTGCAGGAATCAAAACACCAGGAAAAGGCACTGCTTGGGCTCTGCTAATCTCTGGACAGCAATGTGGCTGTGGAATGACTGGCTTGGCTACTGGCCACAACATCCTCATGTGTGCATGTGTGTGTGTGGGGGGGTGGGGGGTATGCCTAGTGATCCATGAATAAATAGTAGATGACAACATTTCATAAGATTGACTGGATTTGCCGCAAAGCTACACAGAGAAACCCTGTCTCGGGGAAAAAAAAAAAAATTGACTGGATTTGCAAGTAAACCTTGCATATAAAAGTTCCTGTCCCTTTATCTACTTCTCATGATTAAAAAACAATGCCACCACAGTCAATGGCTTATGAAATATAAGAGAAAATATTCAAGAATTCTGAGACTTTAAAAAAGATGTGGCAACATAAAGACAGTTAATGTACCAGGGAAACAGCTCTACTGTGTAAGTGCTTCCCATGTAAGCACAAAGACCAGCACTGACTGCATGCCTGTAATCCAAGTGCTGTGGCTCTCTGGGGTGTTCTGCAAACCAGTCTAGCTGGAATCAGTGAGCTCTGGCTTCAGTGAGAGACCTTGTCTCAAAAAACATGAGGTGGAGAGTGAGGAGGACACCTGGAATCAATCTCTGGTCTCCATATGCACAGGCAAGTGCTCTCAAAACCCAAAACCAAACAAAAAAACAAAAACAAACAACAACAAAACCAGTTAGGTTAAATATGAGAGGCTGAGTCAGGAGGATAGTGAACTCAAGGTCCTGGGCCTGGGCTACATAACACAGCAAGACCTTGTCTCAGGCTGGAGAGACAGTAGCCACACAATGATGCAAGCCTAGTTAACTGAGTTGATACCCAGAACCCACATAAAAGTGGAAGACCTACTCCATCCTCTACATGTGTGCGCATATACAGATCACACACAAAATTAATTTCCCAAAGACCTGTCTCAAACAAAGTATTCTGCTCAAAGCATTACATGATAAAATGTCTCTTCTGCTAGGTGTGGCTGTGCTCCCCTGTTTTATACTAGCACTTGGGGGGCTGAGGTAGGAGGACCTTGAGTTTGAGGCCAGCCAGAAAAATATAGCAAGGTCCCATCTCCAAAAGTAAATGAAGTTTATTCTCTCTTATCTCTGTTATTTCCTTTCTCTTTTCTTTAGATTCTCCTTTATTTATAGAGCAGCAAATACAGGTGAGAGGCAGAAGGCTAAAGACGAGGTTAGAGACAAGAACTCCTGATGGAAAGCTGGAAAGAAGCAAGCCTGAGGAAGGAAGAGAAAAACGAGATGCACAAAGAGCAGCAGTACAAGAAGAGCTTGGGGCTGAAGGTGATGTAGCTCCTATCCTCCCACACTATGACCAATGGCCCTTCTGGATTCCAGATTACTGAACCCACATAGACGAGGCTGGAATTTTCAGAAATTTCTAACGGTACATCTCAGCTGCTCCTGCCACATGGACAAAAATCAAAATAAAACATCAGCAGAAGACCTCATACCATAAGCTGATCCGCTGACTGAAACTAAGGCTGAAAAATGAAGATACTGAGTCTCAAAATTTCTTAAATATGGAATTCATATAACTGAAGGCCAGGGGTGTGGTACAGCGATTTGCCTGGCATGTTTCAGCCAGGTCCGTTCTTAACTCCCAGAACTAAGAAAAATAAAAATGAAAAGCCAAGGAAAGGACTGCTAGAGCTGTAAGGGGTGCCATACGTGGCATTCGTCAAAGTAATCGAAGACAGTCGTCCCATGCTATTTCTGTCTGGTTTCCATGACATACCTGGAAGGGCAAATGGTGAGACATGGGTGAAGCAGAGAGGAAGATGGGTCACATAGCCAGAGGACCCTGGTGGGAATCCGTGAAGGGGGCAAGTCAGCCACAGAGTGGGTGAGAAACCTGGCATGCTGTGTGACATGGGAGCTCTTTGTGATGTACTAGAGTGCCTGGGCACCAGGCTCAAGAGAAGAGCATCAACGACTCAGGACTGAACATGTACTTTGTTTTGAGCTACTTGTCAATCCAGGCTGGATTAGAGAAGAAATTGTTTTTACACTCATTTATTTATTGTGTGAGAAATGTGTGCATGTAGAGGTCAGAGGACAAGTTGTGAAACTCAATCCCTTCTTCTACCAAATGAACCCTGGGGACTGAACTAAGACAGTCAAGCTTGGTGGCAAATGCTATTAACTAGCAAAACATCTCACTGGCCCTTTTGTTTATTTTTGAAACCTGCTCTCATTTATCCTAGACTGGCCTCCAACTTGATGTACAACCAAAGATGACCTTGAATTTCTGATCCTCCTGCCTCTACCTCCCTGACTGCTACAGCAGGCATGAACCAACATGCCTCATTTATACAATTCCAGGAATCAAACCCAGGGCTTCATTCATGCTGGGCAAGCAATCTACCACACCTGAGCTTTAGTCTCAGCCTAGCGGAACATATTTTAACATGTTATAAGTTAGCGGCAGCCTCAAAGCTGAAGTTCATTCAGCATATATATAACCTGGCCTCATCACAGTCTCAGTCCTTCTCACCAGAAGACTACTTCAGTGGGAACAGTGGACAGAAGAAGCTTGTTACAGGCTGTGATTTTTGAGACACACAGTAGATTCTCAGGCCAGTGATTAGAAGGCCAAGGATCCCATATACCTGCAATTACCCTGGCCATTCAGGCCTCTTGCCCTACTTTAGCACTCACTGAATAGAAGGACCACGTTAGTGTCTGTACGGGTTAGGCGTCGTATGAGCCAAGGATATGAAGGAAACATTTTGGTTTTTACAAAGCTACGAGATAAAAAGTTGGTCATTTGCAATTTTGAGACAGGGCCTCATGTAGCTCAGGCTAGCCTGTACTTCTTATGGTTTAACTTTTAGTTACTTTGGGGGTTAGATGTACTGGCACACACTGTTAGTCCCAGCAATCAGAAGTCAAAGTTCTGGATGAGCCAGTGCTACATAATGCGATCCTCTCTCTCTAAAATAAAAAAATAAAAATAAAAGAAAGCTACTTTAAAAATTCTTTTAAAGTTCTGTAATAATCACAAATGTATATAAAAGTTGCAAGAACAGTACCAAAAAACTAACAAAAACTTTTGCAGACTGCTATGGTAAGTTGTCAGTTTGATGTCTTTTCATTCCAAATATTTTAGTAGATGTTTACCACTGTCCTATATGACTACAATACATCTATCAGGCTCAGAAACTAACATACATTTCTAATATTTATTCTTTAAGCCCCCTTCAATTCTTGCTACTTTTTCCTCACAATAAAGCCCTGGGTCAGACTCCTGTGCTACATTTCATTATCTCTTTAGTTCAGAACAGTTCCCCAGACTCGCTTTGACATTTAAAGTCTAGAAATAGTTGTGACGATTATACTTGGTTATTGCACAATAACCCTCAAACTAGTGTTTCTTCATTATTTGATTCAGGTCCTGCACCTCTGCAGAAATATCACAGAAGTAGTATTGCTTGTCTTTGTGTCCTAGCAGGAGACACAGCTCCAGCCTGTGCCCTGCTGGTGATGTGGCTTCTCCCAGATGTGTCTCCACAGTAGAGACTCTTCTCCTTTGGTGATCAATAGGTACTCAGTAGAAAGTTACTTTGCCCTTGAAGTCTATTCCTCAAACTGAGTTTATTTCTGAGTTCACAAATACGATTTCTTACAAATGTATAGTGACATTGTATGAGAACTCTTAGTTTTCTCTTATTCCACAGGTTTTAATTCATAACTGTCATTTCTTAAATTTTGAAAATCAAGTTATATCAAAGTTGACTATTAGGAGCCCTTTCAAACTGGATCCCACCTTCCCCTGCCATGTTCCTATTACTCATCACAAAGATGTCCTTGCTCTTTAGTATAGGATGTCCCAGATTCACTTTAAATATAATCACAAACCCATAATGAATCATTTCTCCAAGAAGCCAAGATTCTTTTAGGTAGAAGTGGTATACAGAAGTTAAGATTCTCACTGCTACTAGGGGACTGCTGTTTTTAGGAAGCATTCCCACCCTCTGATGACATGGCCAGGGCACAGATGCAGGTGTGTATGGATGTACACACACAAATACTTGCCACAGAGATGCATGTGCACACTGATACTATTCTGTTTTGACTGATGCTTACTAAAAACCATGGACCCACATCAGTTGTTTTTTTTTTTCCCTCATTACTAAGGATCAGAACCTAGAGCCTTGTGCATGAAAGGCAAATGCTTTACCTCCGAGTTCCATCCCCATCCTCCATACTAGCATTTCTGATTGCTATTTAACACTGTAGGGTCCATTTGAGTTGTCTGTGTAACACCCTTTTCCGAGGGAGAGCTGCTGGCTCATGTTAACGCAGTCCATTTAACTGCTGCCACCCGCACAGCCTCCTCCTCTCTTGGGCTCTGACATGCCACACCACATTCTTCCTTGTGAAGGCCTCCTCAGTCTACCTGAGCTCTCACTAGGCATCCTAAACCTTACTCTTCTTTCTTACCAGCATTTAGGACTGAACTACTGGGGGAGGGGGGAGGAAGAGAAGAATACTTTTAGAATTAAAAGAAAAACTCACTAATAATGCAAAAGAAAAAATTAAAGGACACTCATTAAACTTAAACTTGTGATCGTTTAGAGAGCCAAGCTGAAGTTCACCTTCGCATCATCTATGAAGAACAGGTTTGCTAAGTAAATTAACAGTATAAACAAGCTTGTAACCCAGATGTTTAACCTACTTAAGGAAACTAATTGTTTTTCAAGCACTTTAAAAATCACCGGGCATGTACTGGCCTTTAATTATTGTCTAATTACAAATAATTTATATTTTCTTCATTATAGCTTTGATAAACCCTATTTGATTACGTTTTAAGAGTGGCAACTTAAACCCAATACTGCTAAGATTCTTTTAAAAAAAATGTTCATTAATCAGTTTAGTTTTATAATTAATCCTCTAAAATCAAGTTTTGTTTTGTTTTTTACCCACCAGTGACATGTAGCTAACAACAAAAAAAGGAAAGCAATGCCTTTCAATGACCACACAGGACTGCACTTGAGACCTCTTGCATGCCAGCAGCACAAACCTCCTCCTCCCAATGCTCACACAGTGAAGAGGGCACCCATTAAGCATCCGTACCCAAAAGGCTTATTGGTTCCTACCACTGCATCCTTATTTTACCTAAGATGTTCCATTTTACAAAGCAGGATTTTCTTCAATCAATTAATATATTCTTGACTAAGACAGGCTTGGAAGAAGTGCTTATCTTGGGAGTTACAGCACCCAGTTTCCCCATTTCCTTATCTGTAGGGCCTCAGCCTGATTACTAGGCTTCAGCACTCCATTTTCCTTAGGAAGATAGTATTTCCCTGAAAGGCTGTCAGGAGGACTGAAAGGTGAGGGAAAGTACCTGCTCTATGAATGAATAGTTAATATTACTTGATGTCCTTTCTTCAACCGAGCTTCATGAAAACAGCATGATTCAGAAACAGAGAAACAGCTCCTAACTACCAGCATTATTCATCACAGATGAAGGCAAAGGGAGACACAGAAAGTGCCCATAGCTGGGCGGTGGTAGCGCATGCCTTTAATTCCAGCACTCAGGAGGCAGAGCCAGGAGGATCTCTGTGAGTTTGAGGCTAGCCTGGGCTACAGAGTGAGTTCCAGGAAAGGCACAGAGAAACCTTATCTCAGAAAACCAAAGAAAGAAAGTGCCCATAAAGGCTGCATGACCTAAAATGACTTAACAGCATCAGTACTGTGGGTGAGAGAGAAATGAGCAATAAAGAGATTACATTGTCTACCTTGACTTTCACATGGAGATACAAACTAAACCCAGAGACCCAATGAATTCCAGCCCATGAGCCTCCAGACCACTTGATGCAATCTCAGGGATGGTGATCTGGGTTTTTAACCCAGTAACTCTTCAACTTCTAGTGAAAAAAATACTAGGATTTTCTTCATCTGGCAGAGATCACATTTTTAAAACCCACCAAAAGGCAAGCAATTTAAAACCCAAAGGTATTAAGAATGTAATGCACCACAGACCATTCAAGAACCATCAAACATGGAGGCTCATGACTAGAATCCTAGCACTTGTGCAACAGGCAGTACAATTACTACAAGTTGGAGGCCAGCATGGGCCACACAGGAAGTTTTGGGCCAGCTTGAACTATAGAGTGATAACCTGTCTCGAAAAAACAACAAAAATATAAAAACAGCCGGGCAGTGGTGGCGCTTGCCTTTAATCCCAGCACTTGGGAGGCAGAGGCAGGTGGATCTCTCTGAGTTTGAAGCCAGCCTGTTCTACAGCATGAGTTCCAGGACAGCTAGGGCTACACAGAGAAACCTTGTCTTGAAAAACAAAACAAAAACAACAACAAAAAACCATGAAGGAGGACAGGGCAGCCCAAGCAGCTATTTCAAGCACATGATCTCAATAGGAAACACTAGAATATGGAGTATATCTAAAAACTGCTAAGCAAATAATGCTACATGATCTGTTTGCTCTATATTTTCAATATTTAACTAAAGTTTCTTGGAAAGAGTAAGAGATTATATAGTTTCTATTTGTTGTTTCTTTTAAAGTCATGGTGGCTCATGGCTGAAATCTCCAGGAAGTAGAGACAGGAAGAGAATTCCAAGTTCAAGGATAATGTGGTCTACAAGAGAAGTTCTGGGCCAGCCAGTGCTACATAGCAATAGAAGACCCTGTCCCCAGATAAGGGAACAACACATATGTAAAACTTTCATGTTGAAAAGATAGAAGAGTGACATTCCTTCAAAACTGGCACAAGAATAAGCCCAAGTATTAAAAGAATGCAAACAGCCAGGCAGTGGTGGCTCACACCTTTAATCCTAGCACTCTGGGAGGCCGTGCCAGAGCTTTTACACAGAGAAACCCTGTGTGTGTGTGTGTGTGTGTGTGTGTGTGTGTGTGTGTGTGTGTGTGTGTGTGTGTTTTGGGGTTGGGGCACAGATGATAGGGGAGGACAACAGCAAGAAAGAATGCAAACAAAATTCAGAGGTACCAAGAATATCCATTGTTGGCTATTGGTATTTGTAGGGATTGGTTCCTGCGCCAAAATCCAAGGACACTCAAACTTGAAAATGGCGGTAGTACTTGCACATAACCTATGCTCGGTACATCTTCCTAACATGCTTCAAGTAAACTCTAGATTATTTACAGTACCTGACACAAAGTAACTACTATGGAAACTGAGAATAGTTGTTACATCATATTGTTTAGGAAATAATGATAAAGAACAAAAAGTTCTGCACATGTTCAATACAGCTGTTAACTTATTTTCCATGGCTAAGTAGGGCCACATATGCACTGTTGTCTAAAGTGAAGATGTTGAGCCCGGAGTGGCGGCACAGGTTTTTGATCCTAGTACTCCTGAGGCAGAGACCGGCGTATCTCTGAGTTTGAGGCCAATCTGGTCTATATAGTGAGCTCCAGGCTAGCCCAGGCTACACACCAAAGACTCTGTCTCAAAAAAAAAAAAGGTATTGATGCATATTTTAAAACACAGAGGGGAACAGCCTATGGTCCCCTTCCACATCCTTCTAAATATTTCTTTTAGAAGAAAAGCTGGCCCGGAAATTTTAAGAAGCCACTGAAAAGTTACTTGGCCTGGGATGGTCCCTCCAACTGCCTTCCTCTATCACAGAGTATCAACACTTAAGCACCCAAACTCACCATCTAAGGCTATTGGGGTTGTTTCCTACCTAACCACTTAGAAGTGCAGTTCACCACTCTTTAGGAAAAGCACAGGAATTATGGCAAATAAAGGCCTGTTAGAAACAGTTTGTCTGGTTCAGAGAGCAATCCGAGGGAAGCTCTGGAGCTTATCCTCCCAGTCCACAAAGTTCCACCTCCTGCAGTCCAGCCTTCTTTCCCAGTCCTTCAGGTTATTGCCTACTCCTGGTTTCCAGTTTATTCCAAACTTGGCCTAAACACCATGAGCACACCTACACATCCCAGTTGCCTATGTTACCTTTCCAAGCAGATCTTCACTGGGACTCGGATAACCCCAACTGTTTTTCACCCTGACACATCAGCAGAGAACAACCCTACATATCCACAGCAATTACCAGTGGAGCCTCCCTCTCCTCTGGGGCTTTGGAGCTACCATACGGTTCTTACTGTAGTCTTTTTCTTGGCAGGGACAGGGGCTGCTCCAAATGTCATCTTCCCTCTGCCTCCCTTACCCATTGAACACCTCATCCCCTATTTAACAGAGAGTTAAGTGAATACCCCCTAGGGGAACTCCCCTGAGTAATCTTTCCCTGGTTCCAAATTTACATTTTTCTCTAGGGCTAACTGGTCCCATGTCTAGGTCTCTCCTCTGACTCACTCTCCCTCCTACAAACAGGTTAATAACTTTACTTTCATTTTTTTTTTTTTTGTGTGTGTGTGTGTGTGTGTGTGTGTGTGTGTGTGTGTGTGTGTGTGAATACATGCAGAATCCAGAAGAAGGCATCAGATCTGCTGGAGCTGGAGTTACAGGTGGTTGTTAACCAGTCAACATGAGAGTTGGGAACGGAACTCATGTCCTTTGGAAGAGTAACAAGCCTTCTTAATTGCTGGGTCATCTCTTCAGCTCCAGATTAGTGACTTTAACAATGCCTTTTGGGATGTGGGCTCAGTTCATGGATGAACACAGATATCTCTGGTGCCTTCAGACTTTCTTTTGGTGCCTGTCTACTTCCTTTCTGACAGCTTTCCCATTCTTTTTTTTTTTTTTTTTTTTGGTTTTTTCGAGACAGGGTTTCTCTGTGTAGTTTTGTGCCTTTCCTGGAACTCACTTGGTAGCCCAGGCTGGCCTCGAACTCACAGAGATCCACCTGCCTCTGCCTCCCGAGTGCTGGGATTAAAGGCGTGCGCCACCACCGCCCGGCTAGCTTTCCCATTCTTAAGAAAGAAAGACATACAGGACAGGGAGTTTTGTTTGTTTGTTTTTTGAGACAGGGTTTCTCTGTATAGCCCTGGCTGCCCCAGAACTCACTCTGTAGACCAAGCTGCCCTCAAACTTATAGAGATCTGCCTGCCTCTGCCTCCTAAGTGCTAGGATTAAAGGCGTGCGCCACCCTGCACACCCTGGGAAGGGATTTTTAACCATCTATTTTTGCCCACTGCTTTATCCCTAGATACTAGCATAGCTCCTGGCATACATGTACCACTCAATAAACATCGATGAGTGTAAGTCATCCTTGATTTTCTTACCCACTCAAAACACTGAGAACTCACTGGGTATATGAGGCTGCGTAGGTGCTAGGTAACAGAACAAGTTCTGGTTCTGAACTTGCTCAAAATAATGGCAGGGAAGAGATCAGGCAATCAGCAAGCATGATGAGCAATGTGCATGGACTGCAGGGTCCCAGGACTCTCAGAGGTACCTTGGCTTACTCCTAGGCACTGGCCTTGATGCTATCTATCCTTTACTTCCTTAAACCCCTTCCTGTCTGGGCTGCTCTTATCCTAGTCTTTTTCCTGTTCCCATCTACCTGTCTCACCTGAACTGAGCTCCCAATCTTGCTCCAGCCCCTTCCTTAGTCTCCCTACATTACACTAGCCATCTAGCAAATGCAAAACAAGTACAAAGAGCAATGTACACCTCGTTGCCCAGATCACAACCTGATTCCTTCCTTGGCCTGGCACCTACCCGCACACCCCACCCTTGTCCCCACTCTACCCCGCAGACTACACTCCACAAGAACCTCCAGAACCTGGTCTTTCCATCACTCCACAAGAACCTCTAGAACCTGGTCTTTCCATCACTCCACAAGAACCTCTAGAACCTGGTCTTTCCATCACTTCACAAGAACCTCTAGAACCTGGTCTTTCCATCACTCCACAAGAACCTCTAGAACCTGGTCTTTCCATCTTCCTAGCTGCTGTCCAGTTACTCCTCTAGCTTTCTCACTTGTCTTTCCAGAATCTCTCCCCTGTCAGATTCTCAAAGTTCACATCAGTTCAGGCAAGCTAATTTAAAAAAATTATAATATGCCGGGCGGTGGTGGCGCACGCCTTTAATCCCAGCACTCGGGAGGCAGAGCCAGGCGGATCTCTGTGAGTTCGAGGCCAGGCTGGGCTAACAAGTGAGCTCCAGGAAAGGCGCAAAGCTACACAGAGAAACCCTGTCTCGAAAAACCAAAAAAAAAAAAAAAAAAAAAAAAAAAAAAAATTATAATAATAGTAAGAAAAAATCCGCTTTTTTAAAAATCTTGTTTTTTTTTAAGTTTTTTTTTTTATTTATTATGTATACAGTGTTCTGTCTATGTGCCAGATCTCATTATCTCATTATAAATGGCTGTGAGCCACCATGTGGTTGCTGGGAATTGAACTCAGGACCTCTGGAAGAGCAGCCAGTGCTCTTAACCGCTGAGCCATCTCTCCAGCTCTAGTTTGTTTTTTGTTTTTTGTTTTTTTTAAATGATAAAAACACATCAAGACACAATGCTAGCTGGATGGGGTGGTGTATACTCATAATCTCAGCACTCAGGAACGTCACTCACAGGTTTCAGCTTGGGCTCCATAGTATTAGGATCCTGTCTCAAAACACAAACAGGGGCAGGGGAGAGAAACGACTCTAAACTAAAGGACTTTGCCAGTCCTCCAGCTTACTGCTCCCCACTCACCTCCTTAACTCCACTCACCTCCTTAACTCCTTTCCCTGATAGCACTTCTTCTGCCTGAAATACTAACAATAAACAGAAAGTAAGAGCCAACAATGTGCTAACCACTTTAAAACGAACTCTATGCAACCCTTGGAGCAACTTCCTGAGGAAGGAATTACTGCCCCAGTACCTTAAGAAAGCTGAGACGGGCAGTGACCGGCACACACAGCAGCCCTGATTTCAGAACTCATTTCTGCTCATCTATTGGAAAGACTGAGGCAGGAGCATTTTAAGTTTAAGGCCTTGCTGAGAAGCAACACCGCCCTCCTCCCCTCCTCCACCCCCCCAATGGCTGACAGTGTCAGCATGGCAGGGCAGGCCAGCCACCTGCTGACTAGGACCTCAGTTACTAAAATGAAGTGCATGTAGAAGACATTTTATCCTTCAAGGGGACACAGTGACAATTGATGTGGAGTCTTTGTCATTTAAAATGCAACAGTGGAGGATAAAAATTAAAAAATGAAATATTAGAAACTGCCATGCCGTTATCCATACCCATTCAGAGCTGACAAGCAGGCTAGCTAAACTGTACATAAGTACAGTCTTTCATGCTAGCACTCAGGAAGCTGAGGCATGAGCAAACTGGGAGACGAGCCTCGGAGACAGAGCGAGACCCTGTCTCAAAAATAAAAAAAACCTCAGTCGGTGAAAAGACTGGGCACTTGCTGTCAAGCCTCACCAACTGAGCGGGATCACCAGAACCAACAAGGTGGAAGATGAGAACTGACTCCTGCAAGTTGTCCTCTGACCACACATGCTCGCCATGGTCAGCATATGTTTGCCTGTGTGCACATACACAAACAAAATACAGGAAAACATGTAACTGGGGCTGGCTAGCTTACAGTTTCAGAAGTTTAGTCCCTTATTATCATGGCCAGAAGCATGGCAGGGTACAGGCAGACATGGTGCTGGAGAAGGAGCTGAGAGTTCTACATCTTGATCTGCAGGTAACGGAAGTGAAGACTCAATCCCACACTGGGCATAGCTTGAGCATATGAGACCAAAGCCAGCCACCACAGTGACACACTTCCTCCAACAAGGCCACACCTCCTAATAGTGCCTCTCCCTATGGCCCAGGCAATCAAACCACAACAAACTCTGTCTCAAAACCCAAAAAATAAAAAAATAATAAAAAGAAGGAAGGTAGTCCTAGAACTTGAAAAAAGATTTATTCCTATGAGTGAGGCTAATAAAACCATCAAGCACATAGTTAACTGTGATACACTTTGAGATCATTTGTGACTAAGACGCAGTTTCCAAATACTGAACTTTATAGCACCTGTGCTGATCAATAGGGGGAAAGGAGAAAAAAAATGCAAAAAATTCTTTACATTGCTATATCACAAAGCTATATTCAATTTAATGGTATGCCTTAGTCTGAGACGATCCATACTTTTTGTTATGATTATTATTTACTTTCAGATGATGGCAATAGTGGTTTTACTTGGAAAATTTAATACCAGTGACTCATGCTGGAGTTTGGCATAGTCTTTCCCCCTTTTCTTCGTTTTGAGACAAGGTCATATTCTTGCAGCAATACTCTTGCCTCAGCCTCTGGAGTGGTAGACAGGCATGAGCCACCCACCACTCAAGGCTCCAAAATTGCCTTCTTTAAAATGCCAGTCCAAGGTCAGGCAGTGGAACACACCTTTAATATCAGCACTCAGCAGGCAGAGGCAGATAGATCTCTGAGTTGGAGGCCAGCCTGGTCTACAGAGTGGGTTCCAGGACAGCCAGGACTATGCAGAGAAAACTTGTCTAGAAAAACCAAACCAAACCACAACAAAATTCCAGTTCAAGGGCACCTAAAGCTGGGAAGTATCACATTAAAATATTTAGGGTGACTCAGGAACTACCAAACCCAGCTTGCTTCAGAACAAGTAATTTTACAAAAGAATACTAGAAATGGAATCCTTGGAGCTGGAGAAGGCTCAGTGGTTAAGAGCACTGCCGCTCTTGCAGAGGACCGAGTTCGGTTCCCAGCACTAACAGGCAGCTCACTGCTCAGCTTACCTAACTTCAGTTCCAAGGGATCTGATGCCTTTTTCTGGCCTCCAAGAGCTCCTGCATACATGTGGTGCACATATACTCATGAAGAGTCACACATACACACATAAATTTAAATAAAATTTAATAGAATGTTAGTCACACCTTTTTCCAACTAAGCCCCGCCCCCCCAACAAAAAATGTGAGCACTATAAAAACCACTTCACTTACACACTGTCCATACACTATCATCTTAAACATGGAGAATCTGCAGCAACCACAGACTAGTTTATTAATTCAGCTTCACTGAGAGCCCCCCTCCTTGGGAAAGGCACAGCAGATCTGTTAGCAGCAATGACAACAGAAATACACTAGTGGAGAAAACTGCAGAGCACTCCTGAATGTACCTGAAGACCAAGTGCCTTCTGAGAGAGGCGTTCTCAGGAAGTCAGGGGAAGGGAACAACGGTGTCTTCTCCCTTCCCAAAACCATGCAGTGCTTTCTGTGAAGTTTGCCAAGAAAACACACTAGTAGGGATTTAAGAAGTGTTTCCTACCTAAATTTCTTTACAAATACAGCTTGGAGATACAGGATCCCTCTCAGCTACCAAAAATCCATAAATGCTCACTTGTAACTCACACAAAGTGATATATTTCCTTCATACATGCCTACACATTCTGTAAATCACCTCTAAATTACAAACTTGCTTAAATCCAATTTCTTTAAAAAAAAAAAAATTATCTTTGATGCACAGATCACTGAATCCAAAGGTATGGAGTCCACAGCTCTGGAGGATTATCTAGGTGTGTTTTCATGTCTTAGGGAGTGTGTGTGTAACTGGCCTGCCTGACAAGAATGACGATATTCTAAAGAGACACTTGTGACCTTCCCTTCAACTATCCCTTCAGACTTTTAAAAACAAGGCACTCTAAGGAACTGAGGTTTCCACCAGAAAGCTCATGTTGAGAGGAGAACGCTAAAGTCTGGTGTCTGTCAGATGAGGAACTTATCTCTAGAACAGGATTTCACACAACCTCACAGCAGACACTGAGATGATGGGCGAGGTTAAGCCCTGGCCAGGGCTGCTTAGCTAAATGCCTCTAGACCTAAACTTCATGCCAGGCCCCAGAAGAGGAGCTGAGGATGGGAGAGGTTACTGGATCTCTTTATCCCTCTTTTCAATGTGTGCACACTGAATGTATCTACTTTTTTTGCTTTTCAGTATAAATTTGGCTCTTTCAAGTGACTTACTGAGGACAGGTAACCAAACCTGGCTTGTGAGGGTCACTAGAGCTCTAACCTTACTCCGTTAACATGTATGTGTAATATCCATCTCAACATAGGGAAAAACAATTATTTGATGTTCCTGACCTAGACACAAAAGACAACATTCTGGTCATCAAATATATACATCTCCCACAAGTTGAGGTAAAAATTAACACCTTTAAAAAGCTACTTAGGGGCTGGAGAGATGGCTCAGAGGTTAAGAGCACTGGCTGTTCTTCCAGAGGTCCTGAGTTCAATTCCCAGCAACCACATGGTGGCTCACAACCATCTGTAATTAGATCTGGCACCCTCTTCTGGCCTGAAGGGATATATGCAAGCAGAAGCAGAACACTGTATACATAATAAATAAATAAATCTTTAAAAAAAAAAAAAAGCTACTTAGGAATTTGGTTGGCGTGTTGACTGAGGGACTAATAAATCTGATTCCCTAGAAGAGCAAATAGAGGGATGCTACCCCAGAAGATGGTAACCTAAGAATGGTTCCTGCAAAAAAACCTTTTTCAAACTGCAGTGAGTCAACCCTCAATAGATGATTAATCACTAACAGTCAATTTGATAGGAAGGGGTTCCTGGGTTTTGCAAACTGTTTTTGTATAATATATCTAAGTAAATCATATATTATACATTATATTTAAGAGCAAATACCTCCTGTTGTCTTGGAGGGGGATGTTTTTCAGACAGGGTCTTTCTTTGTATAACCCCGGCTACTCTGAACCTCACTCTGTAGATCAGGCTGGCCTTGAACTCAGAGGTCCACCTGCCTCTGTTCCCAAATGCTGGTATTAAAGGTATGCTCCACTATGACCATCCAGACAGGGTCTTTCTATGTGGCCCAGGCTGGCCAGGAACTCACTAAGTGAACTAGGTTGGCCTTGAACTTGTAGCAACCTTCCTATCTCTCCTGGGATTTCAGATCTGTATCACCAGGCATAAGAGAACAATTGCTTTTGTGTCAATATATGTATTCATTTCTAGGGTCTCAATGCAAATTATATCGTCTTACAATGCATCCAATCAAAAAGTTTAAAAGCCACTATTCTAAGCTACCCAATTATCTAACTTCAACTTATAAATAGGCACACCATGGCATAAAAAGAACAGCAATTATTTCCGTAAGCAAAACAGCAGAAGGAACAATGACATGGAGAGGAAGCTACTAAGTGTAACTCCACTGCTCTGGATTCCTGGAAGGTAGCAATCATGTGCTACCTCTCCAGCCTTATGACAGGAGAAGGATTTACTTAAGCTGACCACTATACAATCTTAACAAAGACATAAATGGATGGCTGGGCATAGGAGCTCTTGCCTGTAATTCAGGTATCTAAAGGCTAAGGTAACAGGGTATCTTATGCTCAGGAGTTCAAGGCCAACTTGGACAACAGGAAGAGATTCTTTCTTTTAAGAAAAAAATTAAAATAAAACAAACCAGTACTTAATAGCTCTTTAACAAACTCTTATAGGGTAGGTACTTGGTAGAAAAATTAGCTCTTTTGTGTTAACTGATAAGAAAATTCTGCAGAGCTAGGCAGGTTGGTACATGTCTTTAATCCCAGCACTCAGGAGGCAGAGGCTGGTGAACCTCTTTGAGTTCAAGGCTGGCCAGGTCGGTCTACATGGTGAGTTCCAGGACATCTAGGGCTACACAGAGAGACACCCCCCCCCTCGTGTCTCAAATAAACAAACAAACAAAAATAACAACACACACAGAGAGAAAAAGAGAGAGAGGGGGAGAGGAAGAAAGAGAGAATTGTGAAGAGTAACCAAAGAGCAATAACTTTCCAGTGTGAACAAGATTCGGTTCCTTCCAAGCAGAATTCACGGCCTTTTCTGTCCTTACTGATCATTATTTAAAAGCTCTCCATAGTTAATAGCTACAAAGTAGCCTAAGCCCACAGACAATGAACTTGGTCTCTGGACCTGCTTTTTATAAACTCTTAACAACCACCATCTCCAGTAAATATTAGATCTACTGATGCAGGTGGGCAAAGAACACAAAACACAATGTGCATGTTACTTCAGGGAAGAGAGGCACAAGTACAAATTAACCCTGTAGCACCTCCCTCTCTCATACATAAGGGTCCAAAGAAAAGGAGGGAGGGAGGGAGAGAGAGGGGAAGGGAGGAGGAGGGAGGGAGAGAGGGAGAGAGAGAGAGAGCACAAGAGCATGCACATGCTCACATAAACTGCTCATAGCTTTGAAGAACACTGGATCATGCATGCCTCTTTCCCCACATGCAGCCACCATCTCAACTAAGTTCAAAGGAAGCTTACAGAGAGGGGCTGTTTCCACCCTTCCCCGAGTTTGTTCTGAAATGTAGGCCTAGACATGGGCATTTTTGAACTATCACACAAACTGGTGTGTTTAGGTACCTCTACCAATGTAACTGTTGACCTTAACTAAAACAGCATTTTAAAATGTGAAATTTGTGTATTCTGATAAAAAGTTTGCCTTTTCACATGTAAAATTAAAAGACTGGACCCTTCCATTCTAAGTCTCTTGATAGGTTAAGCCAATAAGTGTTACCCTGTGAAAGGCTCTGTGCCAGGTGAAGCCATTTTGGATATTTTCAAAGTGCACATTGCCACAAACAACCTGCTTTTACTTTGCAAACCCCTGAAGTAACTACTATGGTAACCATGGCACTAGTAACATGTGGCTAGTGCCACTCAAACTTCATTTAGTATAAACACTGACAGTTATCTACATTCCTGGAAAAACTTTGTATGTTTGGAAAAGACTTGGGCATGTGAGTTTACTTTTTCATGAGAAAGTAGTAAATTTTATGGAATCTAAATACAGACCAAATATTTCCAATGAAAATGTTAGGTTCAAACTACAATGCCTTCTAACTGTAAAGCATACACCAGATTTCAGACTCATTATGAAAGAAATTAAATATTCCACTAGCTTTAGATCAATTACACATTAAACTGGTAATATTTTACACACAGTGGGTTAAATAAAACACTGTTCAAATTAATTTCACTCTTAGATGGATTGTTTTCTATTCCCCCGAACTGTGCTGCCATTATCTAATGATTCCTCAAATGTTCCTGCCGGAGCACCTCTCAACACCAGCTTGGGAACAATGCCATGACCAGATAGCTACCTTCTTTCCGGTCCAGCATCTGAAACTGTCGGTCACACCTGCAATGAACTGAAAAGTCCTTCCTTCATCCTTGGTGCCTGTGACTGACTGTCTACCTTTCAATTCTTCCCAGGTCCTCTTTCTCTTCCTGTCCCCATTCTCATTTTCTTTTCTATTGTTTAGACTCCCAGGGTGACCTCATCCACTCCTAGGCATCCACTATCACTTCAACAGGAAGCTATCCAACTCATCTCCATTCTGACCTCATTCCCAGGCTGCAGCTTCACAGGGCCAGTTTTCTGCTCAACCATTCTACCTGAAGTCCCACTTGTTCAACTCTGTATCTGTATGTCTGAGGGGGAATTCACTGTACAGAGGACTCCATCACTCACTTGGAAAACCTGGAGTCTGCCTTCCTGTAGTTCCAAGGTCGGTCTCACTCAGAGCAAGGAGGTCTTTTCACCAGAGTCCTTTCACCAGAGTCTCCCCGCCCCCTGCCAGGACAGGTCTCTCTGTGTAGCCCTGGCCCTGGAACTCGCTCTGTAGCCCAGGCTGGCCTGGAACTCAGAGCTCTGCCTGCCTCTGCCTCCTGAGTGCTGAGAGTAAAGGCTTGAGCCACCAGCACCACCACTGCCCAGCTCACCAAACTCTTCTAATTGGACTGCTGGACTCCAAATTCTCTCCCACCGTCTCCCTCACACTCAGCACTGCCCTCTTAGCACTGTTTACCTCCTGCTGTTTACCAGCGCCCAAATACCACTGTGCTAACCTTGTCACCAAGCTTAGGATCTCTATTCATGAACTACTCAGCAGGTACCTAGTTCTCCTCACCTCACCTCATCAACCTTTAATCAGTCTCCCTGGGCAGTCCTTCCAGTTCCAGCTACCTCAAGCTAGAATGGCCGGCCTTCAGTTCCTTGAGCTCAATTCTGCCAGATAAAGGCTCTGCTCATATGCAAAGTCCTCACAGAGTGCTCCCTGATCCATCCAGCTCAAACCAGTATTTCCCCTTTCAAATGCCCTTGGGTGTTGGGTATGGTGCATGTCTTTGATCCCAGCACTAGGAGGCAGAGGGAGGCAGATTTCTGAGTTCAAGGCCAGTCTGCTCTACAAAATGAGTTCCAGAGCAGCCAAGGGATACACAAAGAAACCCAGTCTTGAAAAACCAAACCAAACAAACAAAAAACTTGGTATTACTATTACCACTGTAATGGTAAGGAAACTATATGACTTTCCTCCTCCTCCTCTTCTTCCTTCTGGTTTTTCAAGACAGGGTTTCTCTGTACAGCCCTGGCTTTCCTAGAATTTGCTCTTTAGACTACATTGGCCTTGAATTCACAAAGACCCACCTGCTTCTGACTCTTGAGTGCTGGGATTAAAGGTGTGCACCACCACAGCCCAGCTGGCTTTTTATCTTTATAGAACAATGTCTCCTATCACCACTGTCCTTACACTGCATATTATGGCCATGCCATCTTTGGATAGCTTACCATTGGAAACCAATTTAAGAAGGAGAAATTTGAAAACTTAAAACTACAAAGGATTCTTAAATTTTTATCTCAGACTGAATCTCTAACTTCGACAGATCTTTATTTAAAACTTCCAAAGTTCAATAACTCCAAAACTAAACTAATGACTGTTATGCCCAGATTGTGACCCCAAAGA
The DNA here is from genome assembly GCF_004664715.2 of Peromyscus leucopus. Taxonomy (NCBI): domain Eukaryota; kingdom Metazoa; phylum Chordata; class Mammalia; order Rodentia; family Cricetidae; genus Peromyscus; species Peromyscus leucopus. Next base: position 37,725,255 of record NC_051080.1, on the reverse strand, counting down.
GACCACCGAAGAACTTGGATGTCAAAATTTGAAAACTTAAAACTACAAAGGTTTCTTAAATTTTTATCTCAGACTGGATCTCTAACTTCGGCAGATCTTTATTTAAAACTTGCAAAGTTCAATAACTACAAAACTAAACTAATGACCTCAACCCACATCTGCCTGTCATCTAGATCATGCATGCAGGGCCTTTGTACAAGCTTACTTCCATTTGAGTTGGGTGATCTTCCTTTGTAATCAAGCAACATCCTGAACCTGCCAGCCTCCTCCATTTATATTCTTTTTTAATACAGCAACAGTGCCTAGAGAAAAATTTCATATTACTTTCTTTTTTGTTGTTTTCTTTTTATTAGCACATACTATTATATTAACTAATGGGTTTCATAATGACACTTCCATACATGTTCATAATGTATCATTCATATTCACCACCCCTTATCTTGCTCCCACTCCAGACCATCTCTCCATCTACTCACATGGGTTGTTCTACTTTGAGACTCACTGGATTTGATTTGGATTGCTCACAAGAGCAAGTGTGAGGGTTTACAGGCACATGGGCAGCTTACCAGTGGCTACGCCCCTACATGCATACACACACTTGCACAGGTACACCCACACACACACTGAATATATATGTGTGTGCACACAAGTCTTCAGGGAGGAGTGGGGCCTCCAAAAGTCTCTCCCCGGTCCATGTCAGGATGTCCTCAGATGCAATCTTGTGCAGGTAAGCATATGTTCACATACTCTGTGAGTGTAACAGGCAGCTAGCCATTGCATGCCCAGAAGCCGGCATTCCACACCCTCTGTTTCCTCTCACACTCTTTTTGCCCCCTCTCCCAAGATGCTCCCTACACTTTAGAAGGGGAGATATAGCTGACCCATTTATGTCTCTGAATTCAATAGTCATTTCTTCACAGGACTCTGACCCATTATGAGTCTCTGAAGTCACTACCTTGATATCCTCCCTATGCTAATTCCCTCCAGGGTTTCACCCTCCTGAATGCTTAAGGGTAGTTCCTTGTCTGTGTATCCTGCATAAAGGGTGTTAACAGCTTAGATGCAAGATTGTAAAACATCCATAGTGAACTTCTGCCCTCCAGGGTTCTCCCATTGTGCTATAAGCCTGTATTTAAGACCTCCTCCCAGCCGGGCGGTGGTGGCGCGCACCTTTAATCCCAGCACGCGGGAGGCAGAGGCAGAGGCAGAGGCAGGTGGATCTCTGGGCTACAGAGTGAGTTCCAGGAAAGGCGCAAAGCTACACAGCGAAACCCTGTCTCGAAAATTCCAAAAAGTAAATAAATAAATAATTTTAAAAAGTACAATAACTATATACCATATATACAAGCAATAAATACCTAAACAATGTCTAAAAAAAAGGGGAGATATAGCCGTCCCATTTATGTCTCTGCATTCAATAGTCATTCCTTCTCAGGACTCTGACCCGTTATGAGTCTCTGCAGTCACTACAGACCACTGTACAAAAGCAGCTTCCCCTACCAAAGCTGACAGCAGCACTCACCTATGAGAATAAGCACAGTTATTAGAAGGCAGTTTGATAGGCATAGCATGTCCATTTAACAAGCAACAGTAGTGGCTATGACCTCCTCAACCACATCCTTTTGACCAAGTTTACAGAATCAGATATGAATTCCTCCAGAATGGACCAGAGCAGGCATCATATCAATTAGAAAGCAACTGGTTACCCCATACGTTCTATGATTCTAATATTTAATACTTGGCATGTATTCAGTAATTTGCTGTATTATTGCTGTATTTGCTGTATTAATCATTAAAACAGACAATAAAATTCTCATGTTTAAAAAAAATCCAAGATCAAAGAGTGAAAGCCATTTTTATGTCATTTGTATAAATTCAACAGTATTTTGTATAGTGAACAACTGGCCTCTATTTAACACATCTTTTAATACATCCCGAGTTTAAAAAAAAGTAATAATTTGATTAAACATAATTTATTATGTATGGGCTCAGAACATTAAAAATGAGAGGAAATACTGTATTCTACATTCTCTTTTGTCTTGTCAACTCTAATAATAATTCATATAAAATTACCTAGGAACTTTTGATACAAAACAGAACATATGAAAAGCAGCCAAGAAAATATTTATGGGCCAGAGCTGGAAGAAAACAAGTATGGAGACTCATCAGCCAGGTATAGTGGCACACATCTGTAATCCCAGCAATCATGAAGAGGAAGGCAGATCTCTTGAGTTCAAGGCCAGAGTGGTCTCCACATCAAGTTCCAGATCAGCCAGAGGTACACAGTGCAACCCTGTCTCTAAATATATAACTGCAACCAATCAATAGAATATAAATAACAGATTACCTTTAAAAAAAAAGGAGGAAAAAAACATGGAAACATGACACTGTGGTGACTTTATTAAAAAGATAAGGCTCCAGTCCATTCTTGATCTCATCCACAACCTGAACAAGTGCAATGGCCCTGGTGGCCACAAGAAACAGAAGTCTTCAGCAGGCCGTAAGAGCCTTCTTGGTTTGTTTGGGGGCATGGTATCTCATACCTGTAATCCCACACTGTGGAGGCCATGGCAGGAAGATAGCCACAAGTTCCAGGCCAGCCTGGGCCACAGACTGTGACCCTGTCTTATAAAAAAGCCTCTCTGGTTTCTCAACCACGTCAGAGTCTGTGAAGGTGAAATAAACAGACTTGATATCTGCTGTCACACAGCATTCTCCTGTATGTCACAACCACCTCTTCTCCCCATTTCCATATAGGAGGAGGCACACTAGGGTCACAGTTAGATTGAACTCAAATAATTACAATAACAAACAAACTCAAAAGAAAAACACAAACCAAACCAGAGTCTACTAAGAAGCTACAGCTGCCTTTAAACATTCAATCCTCCTGCCTTACCCCTGGGGTGCTGAAATCATACACATGTGCCACTATGCCCTGCACTCAAATGTGTTTAATCATGAGCACTTCCTCTTGGTCTAGGCCCCGGGAACAGAATAGTAAGCAGGTAATGTCTCTACTTACTGTTCTGGAAAAGGTTATTTTGTGTAGAGAGTGTTCCATACACAAGTAGTATACATTTCATGCAGTGTAGCAATTAAGGGGTATTAAAAAAGTAAAAGGGGTGTTACAAAGTAACTAGGAAGGCAACTGAGGTCAGAGGTTCTCAGGTTCTCAAAACCTAAGTCTGAAGAGCTTTTGCAGAGCTATAGAAAACAAAGTGGAAAGACTACCATGACAAACCTCATATTCAAATGTCTACAACAGTGGTTCTCAATTTGTGGGTCACAACCCCTTTGGGGGGGTGTCAAATGACCCTTTCACAGGGGTCACCTGAGACCATCAGAAAATAAAGATATTTACATTATGAATCACAACAGTAGCAAAATTATAGTTATGAAATAGGAACAAAAATACTTTTATGGTTGGAAGTCATCACAACTTGAGGAATTGTATTAAAGGTTAGAAGCATTAGCAAGGTTCTAAATAGAAAACCACTGCTATAGAACTACCAGAAACAAAAATTACCATTCATTCCCAGATTATCAGTAAAGGAAATTAAAGAATTTTATCCTACATACAATCCAAGGTTATTAGTCACTACAATCGCCTGATACTGAGTATTTCCACAGGAACTAAGAGGATGGCTGTTCTGGGTGAATGGCAGGTTGAAATCCATAGATTCTCTTAGCATGTACATCAGGATATAATGAATGATTGCTGGAGAAATATATAAAGGAAGGAAAAGGATAGTTAACTCTCATGGGTTAAATCCTTCTTTAGGCCAAGTGACTTCAGTTCACTCCAGCCACTCTGTGGTCTTAATCATAAGAAGTAGGTGAGAGAGACAAGGGGGATTAGGATAAATCCAGGAACAATACTATACCGGGAAACAATTAGCATATGGTGTTACCTCTCCAGCCAATGCTCAAAGACCCCATCTTGAAACAGCAAATTCCACTTAGTCTAATATCTAAATGATGACTAAAAATTAACAAAGGGACGATTATTAGTCTCCAAATAAGGGCTTTCCATGAAAATACTCGGGATACTTCTGTTGTCAAGTACTTGCTCTGAATGCTGCACACACACAACCAAGCTGAGATGATGTGTTTAATAACCTTACTGGTGGAGACGGACCAAGTATGTTCTATAGTCACCCATGTCACTCAACCAGAACAAATTAGACCCTTAGTAAAAATAAATTTCCCTCAACTTTTCAGTCATGTTACTGTTCAACCTGCTCTGTAAGCCCTGAGCGGCCCGCATTTCAGTCTGGTAGGTAAGTCCAAGAGTTGGAGAAGTCTCTGCTTCAATTTTCAGAAGTTTCTTTTTCAAGGACTCTCCAAGCAGTGACAGTAAACAGCAAAAGGCTCCTCAGAGCTGAACAGCAGCATTCCATTTGTACTATCTATCAAAGATGCCAATGCTTTGTGCAGCCCAGATGGAAGGCCGGAGAAACTTCTGATAAATATTATCAAATGCTGTGATGGTTCAGTGGTGAACCCAAGACATCTCTTTCTGGGAGAGAGCAGTGCGGAGAACAATGACTTAACAGCTACAAGCCACACGTAGCATAAGGAAAGAGAAATGGGGTTGCGGCTTAAGGATTATGTTGACTCTCTCCGGCAAGACACTTCCTCTGCAAACACCGTGTCCTTTTAAAACGTAAAACCACAACATTCGAGTTCTAGTACGGCTGGGGTTTGCTCCTTGTAGCACCGACCACATCTTTAGAGTTTTTAACCCAACAATTTATACTACAAGCAGAAAACCTTAAACAAGACACAGTTAAATACTATTCGTCGGTACACTGGATGTGCTACTCATTTTCATTTGCTCTGAATCATCATACTTCGGTGAGAATAAGAATTGGCTCTACAGGAACTTAGACCCAAAATGGCAGCTGAGCTTCAAAAACTCAGCAGAGCCATCATGCTTACCATTCCTGAAACCGGGTCTCGTTCATCTCACCCCTCCACCGTTTCTGGGAAAGAGTACTTCTAAAACCATGCCAGTGACTCGGACGGCATTCTGTTAATGTGTTTAAGGACCATTCTCCTTTCTGCCCAGGAGATCGGGCACTGCTCTGGTTCCTCTCTGCACGCGGAATAAACCTGCCATTCATATGTTTACAGTCCACAAAAACAAGCTAGAGGCAAAACATGGAAAGCAGAGTATTTTCTCTCTCTAGTCTTCAGCCACAACTTAGGAAACAGGAGTAAAATGAATCACCCAACAAGCGAAGCTCCAAATAACTGCTTTCATTTTCTGAGAAAACAACAACAAAAACCAGTTCTAATTCTCTTCAGACCCAGGACAATGCAACCCTTCCTATCATTGAAGTAATTCCTACTAATCTAAACTGTAAAGATAATTCAGAGTCAAATGTAATGTTTCCAATTCCTCTCACACAAAAGCTGGATTTATATCACCATAAAATTCACATGGAAGCCCTCCCTCAGCACTTCAGGCACTTCTCTCTTAGAACCATTACTAATACAGCAACAACATTACTTTAAAAAATAATAAAATGATGGCTCTTCTGAGACAGAAGACTAATTATCCTTACGTATTCAAATGGAAAGTCTTTTTGTTAAATTAGCGTGAAAAGTCCCTTCATCTACACACAATTGGCCCAAAGAAACAGGCCATTTTCAGCACGAGAGGCCAACCCATTTTAACAGTGAATCAAAAGCTTTTGAAAGCACTACACACCCTCTTCCACACTGTCCAATTTTCAAAATGGTCCAGCAGTTTCCCCATTTTATTTTTTAACACTTTAAGGCCCAGCTGGTTAGCATCTCATAATTAGATTAATTAAAAAGGAAACAACAACAACAACAAAAAAAACCCCTGCTCCCTTCTGATCAAAATTATTCCATTTATAAAGCTTAATTACCTTAATCCAAGTCTACATATTAAATGATGGGGTATGACAATTCAATCATTTGTATATTTTAAATGCCTTTTCTAAACTATATAGCAGATTTAGAAGAACGGTGTCTTTCTCTTGCCAATATGCCACAGCACAAATCAAGAGGCCACAAATGAGGAGGAAAGAGGTGAGAAACAAGGCTTCTCAGAGCCAAGGATGTGCTGGGGGAGGAGGGAGGGATTTTTGTCAGGGGTGGAGGTAATTTACCCGCCACATCACAAACTACAGTCCTTTCAGCACACCAGACCGAGAGGCATTACATCACACTCTCACAATGATAGGGGGAGGTGGCCCTGAGAAAGCAAGTTTTCAGCTTTCTTTCCAGCCTGCTCAGGCTTCTAGAATCCTACATTAGGAGTAATGGAATTTAACTTGAGGCACCGCACTTTCAGGGTTACTAACAAACTCAGACACTCATTTATACGATCCTAAATGACCACTTTACAACAAATACATGTCCAAAAAGACACACATCACACACAGTCAATTGGCGTTGAAAATCTAACATTAAACAAAATATTTTATTTCATGTGAAATGGAGACCAATATACACTGAGAACTGGTAAAGAAACAGTTTCTAAATGGAATAAACAGCCATTTATATCTTTAAAAGAATCGTGTTTACAAGACAGTCCCACCATTTGGTTGAAGCCAGGATCAAAATAAAAGCGCATCTGGCTGCACATTTGAGAACACACACTGGGACCCGGTGCAAAGGAGCGCGCGCAGAGGAGAGGATGAGCTACATTTTGCTTGCATTTCAAGCAGGGGGAATCTATAACCCCAAATCTGGTGTATTTAGTCACCCCCTGGACCTAGTTTAGAATGTTTCTGGTCTCACTTTAGGCTCTACACATCTCCAGGAAGCATACCCCGGTCTGAGAGAGAGAGAAAAAAAAAAATGCTTTCCCATTCTAGGGCTAGTCCTCCCGGATCCTTTGTCGGCCTTAGCAGCCGAAAGAATGCAAACCCATTTATATTTATGCAAATTTTTGCAGCAGATTTAAGGGGGGAGGGAGAGGTTTGTGTTTTTTTTTTTAAAAAAAACCTCTTCCTAAATATCAAATTCCAATTACTCACAGCTTCGTTTATTTGCATGATAGAAATGATGAAAAGCTACATATAAACTAAAAGTGCAATAAAATCACTTCAAAATTTAAATATTTTACCAAGTCTTTTCCATTTCTAAAATGCTGAACCAAAAGTACATCACGGGTCTGATTTACAGATTCGCGAAATGTCTGAAGCCAGGCTCCATGCTAGAGAAACGCCGATTTGCAACAGCACTAGTGAAAACGGTTAGACACGATCCAAAGAAATCAATTGGTTTTTAAAAATTGAAAATATTTACCAACCTCATAAAGTGCAGCAGTGCTTAAATCCAGCAAATTGAGGCATACAAGGTAGAAATGGAAATGAAAAAAGGTCCAAAAAATGAATTCTTTTTGTCTATCTGTATTTTGTATTTTAAATATTCAGAAACCAGCAGAGACTCTGTCGGCCATTTTGGCTTGAACTAACTCTCTCACTCACTCTCCCTCCTGCTCTCTCTCTCCCCCTCTGTCTCTAAAGGAAGCAGCTTTTTGTGACCTTCAAATAGAGGCGGATCACGTGACTTCGGGTAGGTTTGTCAATCAGGAAAGGGGAGGGAGCTGGAGTTGAAGCTGCCTTAAAGTGAAAGCAGCCTTTTTCCACGGGCTTTCATTTGTGCAATGCTGTTATCTCAGACTCCCGCCTACAGATTCTGCATGTGAAAGTGGCAACACCATAAGGGTAACAGATGAACAAAATAGAAAAACCTTTATTGGTTTATAGAAATATGCTCAGTTGCTAACGATGCTTGCAGATCCTGGATCTGATCTTGGCTCCCTTGCTAGTGATTCTCTAGATGTTTGGGCAAGAACAGACTGGCAAACTGCTCTTTCAAAGGGGGCTTAAACAAAGCTTTACCTAAACAAAAAGAGAATTTAGTTTTCCGATTAAGATGAAACACAGGACACAACTGATTTCTAACTACCTGTGAAATACACAAAAAAGACGGAAAGTTACTGTAACCACTTGTAAACTGAGTGGCAAATCAGAGAGGTTAAGCAGCACTCCAAATCACACAGCACACGACTGCTTTCTGCCCTTTGAACTTGGTGCCTATTGTGTGAGTACAGCACTCAGTAGCCTCTCCCCCAAGCCTAAGTGAAAACTAAGCTAGGGCTTCATAAAGGGCAGTACTGAGTCATCTTTATCTCCTCCCACCCCAGGAAGTGGCTCTGAGTCTAGGCAATCAATTAAAGCCCACTTGGCTTCCCTGCAGCCCCAGTCCCTCCTGGAAAACCCACCCTGGGCTAAAAGCAGAAGTCCATCCCTTGCCTCCTCCCCAGGCCTCTGTTTTGGCAGGTGTGGTGTGGAGATTGGAAGTGATGGTACCTTGGTGTCTGTCTGTCTCTCTCCTCCTTCTTTTTGATTTATTTTTATTTTATGTGCATTTATATTTATTTTGGTTTTTTGCCTGCATGTATGTCTGAGTGAGGGTGTCGGATCCCCTGGAACTGGAGTTACAAACAGTTGTAAGCTGACATGTGGGTGCTGGTAATTCAACCAGGTCCTCTACAAAAGTAGCCAGTGCTCATAACTACTGAGCTATCTTTCCCGCCCCTGGTTTCTTTCTCTTACTGGCTCTATTCACTTTATCCTGGTCAAGTTTTGTGGTAGTGCATGTAGCTAATCCCAGTGCAGAAGCAGGTGGACGGATCCTGCTCTACATAGCAAGTTCCAGGTCAGTCAGAGATGCATTGTGACCTGTCTCCAAAAAAAAAAAAAAAAAAAAAAAAAAAAACAAAAAAAAAACAGTCACTACCCAAAGCAAGCATGTTGAGCATCCTAGTCCAATCCAGGCACTCCTAGGACACAACTGCCTACTTCAAAGTTGTTTAGTTTTATAATAGAAACTGCTTAATGTTTTTCCTAGCTATAACTGTCAATTGTCTGTGGGTAAACACCACCATCTTCCTCATCTTCGGTGAGGTGTCACACTGAACTCCAAACAGCAGCTGAATGAATGAATGAATCTATCAACCAAATCACCTGGAGCTCTGTGCAGACAGTCTGGGCTAAACAGAAGGTTACAAACAAATATAAGTAATTTAGGGGAATAGCTGTCACAGATCTCCAGAAACCCCCATCCATTCTATCTATTTTAAGGATTCTTTTTGTTTGTTTGTTTTTTGAGAAAGGGTTTCACTGTGTAGCCCTGGATGTATTTAAGGATTCTTTAAGGACATAAACAGAAACAGTAGGCTGGCCAAGGTGCTTTTCCCAAATGAACTAGGCTGACTGGCCAGTCAGCTGAGAATCGAAGACTCTGAAGCTTCTTTACAGAAGAACCTGTGAATTCAGTCTAACCTTACATGTTGGTCTTTCTGGTTTTCTACATTTTACACTATCTCCCTCCGATTTTCCACTTCAAAAGGGACAGGCAAGGAGCTGCTTCCGGACAGCAGAAGTCACTGCCCAGTCAATGTGGCTGCTCCCATACTCTGGTGTAAAATGCTTCCACTGCACTGCACCAGGAGAATGGCCAAACCCTGTCTGACAATTGAAATGTAGGCAAAAGCAGGAAACTCCTAGGCTGGAAATTCTGAACATTAATCTATTTTTGTCCTTCCAATACCTTCCAGATGACTTACAGAAAGCTCATGTGGAGTACACTCGATATATAGAAATGTGTGGAAACTGAATACACAGCCATCGTGCTTCAATTCATGATGATGGTCGAAAATTTTTATTCTGCTGTCTCTATTCTCCAGGCACAGTATTACTGTTTAAATCTATTTCTTGTTAGCTGGGCAATGGTGGCACATGCCTTTAATCATTCCCAGCACTCGGGAGGCAGAGGCCGGCAGATCTCTGTGAGTTCGAGGTCAGCCTGGGCTACCAAGTGAGTTCCAAGAAAAGGCGCAAAGCTACACAGAGAAACCCTGTCTCGAAAAACCAAAAAAAAAAAAAAAAAAAATCTATTTCTTGTTTTATTCGAGACGACACAGAGCTTCTTATACTTTCTCCTCTTATAACCTTTCTTCACATGACCAATTTTTATACAACCCAGGTCTATAGATATACAGTCATATAAAACTCAGTGGTGGTGATCACCTATAATTCCAACATTCCAGAGTTCAAGGCCAGTCTCAGGCAACAAGGCGAATTTAAACCAGCCTGAGTTACATGAGACTATCTCAAAAAATCAAAAAGGGCTGTGAAGAGAGCTCTGTCAGTAAAACATCTGCCAAGCAAGCCTAAGGAAGTGAGTTCAGTCACCCGTGGGAAAAAAGCACCTGAGCACCAGAGGCCGACCTCTGCCCTCACACATACATGATGACACACACAAGAAACAAAATAGGTATGCAAATAAAATATTTACTGATAATAAATCATGAAGAATATTTAAAAATAACTCTGGTACATTTGTAATATCACCATTTATTAAAGACAAAAACAAACATTCACACTTATTTTATTTTTACATGAATTAAATCTTGGCCGAATATTTGATGCTGCAGGGCATGGAGAATCATTAACATTTTCAGAGCTGATCAATATTTTGATTTTATAATTATCAACTCTGAGACCATCAAATCATGTAAATACATAGTTCAAAGTGGCAGAAATATACTTAGGGCCATTTCAGAAATTCTTAGAATTCTCTCCTAATCCTAAATCAAAATTCATCCAAAGAGATATATTATCAACAGCAATTTAAACAGTGATCTTTAAAAATCTAACATTCTGCTGGGCGGTGGTGGCACACGCCTTTAATCCCAGCACTCGGGAGGCAGAGGCAGGCGGATCTCTGTGAGTTCAAGGCCAGCCTGGGCTACCAAGTGAGTTCCAGGAAAAGGCGCAAAGCTACACAGAGAAACCCTGTCTCGAAAAACCAAAAAAATAAAAAAATAAAAATAAAAATCTAACATTCTAACACAACAGTACAATCCAGAGATACACCAATTTATAATTAATGCTGAAGAACAACAATAGAAAATAATAATATTAAGTCTTTGTTTCCCATAAGTATGTTCCTATAAGAGTAGAACAGTTTGTATAAAATGAAAAACACTGCAACTAGAACATACAATAGTCTTGAGTCTGAGCTAAGTATTACGGGCAGCATCTGCTGGCACTGCACTGTGTGAAAGTATGTGCAGTTCAAAGTGCATGGACTGTACGTTCAGAAGCAAGGCTACAGTGAAGTTCCACAGTGCAACATGGGGGAGCGCTGCTGCAAACACTTCAGACTAATTATGCATTTGATCTTTGAATTAATTTCTAGTCACTGTGCATTTAGAGACGTTTTACTGCTGCCCAATATTTTCGCAACCCCTGCATTTAGTTATACAATCCCATATGGGTTCACAACCCACAGTTCCAAGGATCTAAGGCTTGGGACTAAAGAAACGGCTCTGCAGATAGAGCAGTTGCTGTTTTTCCAGAGCACCTAGGTTTGATTCCTAGCGCCCAAATGACAGCTCACAGCCATTTATAATTCCAGTTCCAGATGCTTCCACAACCTCTTCTGGCTTCCATAGGCACTAGACATACACACGGTACACTGATGTACATGGAAGCAAAACACCCACACACATAAAAAGTAACATCATAATAATTTTAAAAAACTAGGGCCTACCACACATAAGACCCTGGGTTCAATAACCATTACTTATGGAACACACCTGCAGCAGAGAGAAATAAAAACGTATCTATGATCATTAAAGTCAGGCCAGCCAGCCAGTCCATTCAAAACTAGAACTCCTAGGCTGGGTACACAGTTCATTGGCAAAGCATTTGCTTAACATGCTTGAGATCCTGTGTTATAGAATATTATTTTAAGGTGTGTTACATTTGCTTATGCTGTGGAACGTCTGTTTAATTATGCAAAGATGTGTTGCATTCTTTTATGTTGTATTTGTTTAACTCTGTGAAGTTGTGTTATTTTGCCTGTCTAAAACATCTGATGGTCTATAAAGAACTGAACAGCCAATAGTGAGGCAGGAGAAAGGATAGGTGGGGCTGGCAGGCAGATAGAATACATAGGAGGAATCTGGGAGGACAAGAAGAAAGAGCAAAAGAACAAGGAGAGGAGAATGCTAGGGGCCAGCCACACAGCAACACAGCCAGCCACAGGGTAAGAGTCAAAGTAAGATATACAGAAGTGAGAAAAGGAAAAGGCCCAGAGGCAAATGGTAGATGGGATAATTTAAAGTTAAGAAAAGTTGGCCAGGTGGTGGTGGCGGCGGTGGCTGCGCACTCCTCTAATCCCAGTACTTGGGAGGTAGAGGCAGGAGGATCTTTGTGAGTTCGAGGCCAGGCTGGTCTACAAGAGTGAGATCCAGGAAAGGAGCAAAGCTACACAGAGAAACCCTGTCTGGAAACAAAAACAAAACAAAACAAAAAAGCTGGCAAGAAACAAACCAAGCTAAGGCTGGGCATTTATAATTAAGAATAAGCTTCCATGTGTGATTTATTTGGGAGCTGGGTGGCGGGCCCCCAAAAGGAACAAAAACAATCAACAACAATCCTGGGCTCAGTCTTCCCAGTGTCAAATCTTTAGATTTGCATGTCTACCCTGGAGTACCTGTAGAAGCCAAGGAACTAGAAAGGGACCACTGAGGGGAGGAGAAGAAAGGGACAGAAGAGCAGTATGAAAGAGAATGATGAGAGGAAGGGTTAAGCAAGGGAGGGTGAGAAGGTAAGGCAGGGGAAGGGATAACTAACACGAGGTGTATCTGAAAAAGCCAGAGGCCTGAGAGATTCAGTGGTTAAGAGCACTGGCTGCTCTGGCAGAAGACCTGGGTTCAGTTTCCAGCATCTATATGGTGGCTCACAACTGTCTGTAACTCTGGTTCAAGGGGATGTGACACTCTTTCCTGGCCTCTGAAGGGACTAGATACATGCATGGTGCATATACATACATGCAGGCAAATGCTCATATATATAAAATAAAAATAAATCTAAAACAAGGAAAGAAAACCCATATGGAAACCTACTGCTTCATAAGTGGGCAGGGGTATGTGTGTGTGTGTGTGTGTGTGTGTGTGTGTGTGTGTGTGTGTGTAATTGGAATTACCCTACAGAGAGGATAATGCTCTTCCTGGAAGCTATAGACTGCCAAATAAAAAGTCTAGTGCTGACATTGGTGTGTGTGTGTGTGTGTGTGTGTGTGTGTGTGTGTGTGTGTGTGTGTATCTCAATATATAAGATTTATTTATTTATTATGTATACAGTGCTCTGTCTGTATGTCTGCCTACTGACCTGAAGAGGGCACCAGATCTCATTACGGATGGTTGTGAGCCACCATATGGTTGCTGGAAATTGAACTTATGACCTCTGGAAGAACAGCCAGTGCTCTTAACTGCTGAGCCATCTCTCCAGCCCCCTATTGGTACATATCTTTAATCCCAGCCCTTGGGAGGCAGAGGCAGGCAAACCTCTGAACCTCTGAGTTCAAGGCCAGTCTGGTCTACAGAGCAAATTCCAGGAAAGCCAGGGCTACACAGAGAAACCCTGTCTCAAAAAACAAATAAACAAAAAAGTCTAGCCGGCGGTGGTGGCCCATGCCTTTAATCCCAGCACTCGGGAGGCAGAGGCAGGCGGATCTTTGTGAGTTCAAGGCCAGCCTGGTCTACAGAGTGAGATCCAGGAAAGGTGCAAAGCTACACAGAGAAACCTTGTCTCAAAAAACAAAACAAAACAAAACAACAACAACAAAAATGTCTAGTGCTAAGTAAAATATCTGTCCCTTTAGGTGCTGGTCTGGGATGTCCTGGGGACCCCCAAAGTAACAAAGGCTATTGGCATTGCTCTTGATTGCCACCAGGTCTTGATGGTAAGACCCTATTGCTCAAGACACCACACACTTTGGTCACAGGACATGAAGAAATCAAATTAGTATCAACAGGGAAGCTTCCTCTCTTGCTGGCTAGCTTTCATAGTACTGGATGATGCTATGTAAGGGTGCTGGCAAGGAAAGTCATCAATAGTCTTACCCAGCTATAACCAGCTAATCCTGCAAGCTACAATAAGGACCAGACTGGCAAGATATGACAACTGGTGCAATTGGCACAAATGGTATAGAAGTAACCAACTGTTTTCTGATTGGATTTAAGGCCTGGAACTTCATGAGAGGAAAAACATATCTGGTACTATAAACCGATCAAGAACCCATGGCTGAGAAGACCATATGGTCTATGAGGTTAACCTACTACTAAACTGCTAAACTGACAGGGTATCAAATTGCTCTCTAAAGACCTGATTCTTTACTCATAAATTAGTGTAGTTCTTAGTCCTCATCAAGGAAGCTTATTTGTGCAGTAGACAGCATTTAATGTGAAAACTTATACCTGGTCAAAGTGCAAAGAATATGTGTGTCTGTAGAGTTTTCAGTCATAAAAGGGATGTTTATACAACACAGTCTCCCCCTGAAGCTCAGAGAAAATCTTGGGAGAGGTAGTAAGATTTTCAAGAGGCAGAAAAATTGGGAAGGATCAGGGGAAAACTGTCTCCTGGACATGACAATATTAATGTACCCTTGAACTTCTATCAGCTACAGTATCCTACACAAAATCAAGTCAGTCAACATTATAGCATGGAAGACAAAGAGGTTCATAAGCCCCATCCTTAGCCAAGGAGCTACTGATATAGGGAAGGGAGAGAATCAGTTTTCTTTGGTGGTGTGACCCCCTCATAGGTCAACCCTGCTCCAGTGGATTTTCACCATCCATGGGTAGCACAAATAGGACATAAGGTTGGGAACAGATGGTAGGATTGATCTAGGAGGAGTTAGGGGAGGATAAGGAATGAATATGATCAAAGCACACTGTATCAGCTGGGCATGGTGCTGCATGCCTTTAATCCCAGGAGAAGGGAGGTAGGGGCAGACAGAGTGAGTTCCAGTCCAGCTGGGGTGACACAGTGAGACTGTCTCAAACAAACAAGTAAACAAAATAGAGTGTTAACAAAATAGAGTGTGCATGGAGATCCTCAGAGAATTAACAAAAAATATTATACTAACAAAAGAAAATTGCTCATTTCGAACTCAATGCCTTGTGTTTTATCATGGACTATCTCCCAATTGCAGAATTAAGCTTAAGCCCATAAACCATATTTGAGAAATGTTGCATGTGTGTGAGATATGGATTAAAGCTCATATTTTTCATATAGATATCCCATTTTCTCATTATTATTTTTGGAAATGCCTTATACTTTTATTCTTGCACATTTGTCAAAATCTATTCCTCATATACATGAGGGCTTATTCCTGGACTCTCATTTTTTGTTCCACTGATTTATATTCCCTGTTTTTTGTTTGTTTGTTTTGTTTTGAGATAAGTTTTGTCTGTGTAGCCTTGGCTGTCCTGGAACTCACTCTGTAGACCTGGCTGAAGAGCAACCTTCCTCTGCCTTTCAAGTCCTAAGTGCTGGAATCAAAGGTGTGTGCCTCTACCGTCAGGCCTAGTCTCTGTTTTGATACTGATAAATCATTACCTTGATTACAATGATTACATCTGATATTGTTCTTTTTTGGAAAAAAGTGTTTTCACTATTTTATTTTACATTACATTCATTTTCTTCTGTTACACAAAACGTAAAAATTACACATTTATATTATAGCATGTTTCACTGAATGTATATACTGTATAATATTTAAAAAAATGTAAACATATCTACCCACCACACCCCACACACATAAAGCTAAAACCATACGAAAGGCAGGCTCTGGGCTCTGGACTCCATAGTCACTGTTTGAGTACCTACTGTGTAGCAGGTATTTTGCTCAGAACCAGGTCCAGGAAGCTGTAAAATTATTATCATCTGCAAAGAGAATGATCGAACACTGGCCTTATGTGTGTGAGGCCCTGGTTTCAATCCCTAGCACTACAAATTCATTCATTCATTCATTCAGTCAGTCAGTCAGTCAGTCATGGTAAGGGTCATAATGAAAATGAGAGGAAAAATTTCACAGCAGAGGTGAGATTTAAAGTTCTGAACTGAGGGCAATGATGTCATGAGCCTTTGATCTCAGCACTCAGGAGGCAGAGGCAGATGGATCTCTGAGTTTGAGGCCAGTCTGGTCTACAGAGTGAGTTCTAGGACAGCCAGGGCTACATAGAGAACCCTGTCTCAGATTTAAAAAAAAAAAATTCTGAACTGAGTCTTCCTTTTCTCTCTTTCTTTCTCCTTCACTCTCTACTCTCTCGCTTTTTCATCCCAGGCCTAGTCAAACATGTGGCTGAGCATGAGCTTCCTACATCTGTCTCCTGAGTGCTGGAGTTAGAGGCAAGCCACCAAGCTCAGTTTAACTAGGTGCTGGGGATGGAACCTGGGGCTCTGCACATAGTAGGCAGACACTCTTCCAATTTAGTTATGACTCCAGTCCCTTAAACTGAGTCCTAAATGAAGAGGTTTGTCATTTTGCCAGGTAGAGAAAGTGAAGCAAAGACTTTTCTAAATCTTACTAACTTCGATACTACCAAACAATGCAACTAAGGATGAGGAAAATCTAACTGTGAGTTTTGTTTCTATGGTCTTACTATCAACATAGTCAAAAGGCAGAAACAGTACCCCAAACTACCCAAGAATCCCGAATATAACCTGGATCCAATAATCTCCAGATTATTGTTAGAAATTAGAATGCTACTATTACACTCTAGTATATTTATGAATTAGAATTTTAAAGAGGTTTATTTTATTGCCCCCCCCTTCTTTTGTTGAGAAAGGATCTCTGTATAGCCCTGGCTATTCTGTAACTTAGTATGCAAATCAGGTTGGCCTCAAACCCAGAGAGATTTTCCTGTCTCTACCTCCCAAGTGCTGGAATCAAACCATGCACCACCATGTCCAGCTTTATCATTATTTTGTGTGTCTGTACACACAGTTGTATGGGTGTCCAAAGAGGCCCAAAGTGGGCATAGTGGATCCCCTAGAGTAGAGCTACAGGCATAAGCAACAGTTAAAAGTTGCCCAAAATGGGTACTAAACTTAAGTCTTCTACAAGAGCAACAAGTGTTCTTAACCAGAGTCATCTCTCCAGTGCCAGCCCTTCTAAATTAGAGTATTAATAAACCAAGCTCACAGGGCTGGAGAGGTGGCTCAGTGGCTAAGAGCACTGGCTACTTATTCTTCCAGAGGACCCGGGGTTCAATTCCCAGCACCTACATGGAGCTCGCAAGTGTCTGTAACTCCAGTTCCAAGGGATCTGATACCCTCACATAGACCTACATGTAGGCAAAACACCAATGCATATAAATTAATAAGTAAATAAATCATTAAAAATAATAAACCAAGCTCACATCATCTCATCTGGCAGGAAAAACTTTTTACCCCCTTCCCCTCCATTCTGGGGCTGCAAATGCATCTTAGCAATGGAGTGCTCTCCTACCATGGCCCTGGGCTCATCCTAGCGCAACAAAATCAAAGAAAACAAGAATCAAATTCCTTATGTGTGTGTTCCTGTGTGGGTACACATGCACATATGCGCACATGTGTGGGAACTCCGAAGACAATCCCGGATGTCATTCTGCAGATATTGTATACTTTTTTGTTTGTTTGTTTTGAGACAGGGTCTCTTTTTGGCCTAGAATTCACCACAGAGGCTAGTCTGGCTAGCCTGTGAGCCCAGGGGTCCACCTGCTCCACTTCAACAGTGCTAACATTACAAGTACACACCACCAAGACCAGCTTTTTCTACAGATATTCTTTTTTTTTTTGTTTTTGTTTTTTTCAAGACAGGGTTTCTCTGTGTAGCTTTGAGCCTTTTCCTGTAACTCACTTGGTAGTCCAGGCTGGCCTCGAACTCACAGAGATCCGCCTGCCTCTGCCTCCTGAGTGCTGGGATTAAAGGCGTGGGCCACCACCGCCCGGCTCTACAGAGATTCTTAACTCAGATCCCCAAGCACTTTACTGGCTAAGCTATCTCCCCAGCCCACATGTTAATTAAAAAAAAAATTTGTGTACAGTTTTTTTAAAAATGTTATGTGTATGGGCATTTTTCTTACATGTATGTCTGTGTACCATGTCTATGTCTGGTGCCCTCAGAAGCCAGGAAAGAATGTCATATCCCCTGAAACTGGAGTTATTAACAGTTATGGGCTGCCAAGTGGTTACTGGAAATCAAACCTGGGTCCTCTGGAAGAGCAGCAAAGACTTTTAGCTCTTCAGTGCCTGGACACTCCCCCCCCCCTCTTTAAAAAAGACCCTCAAACTCTTCAGATCCACATCTCAAAAGTTAAATTCCAACACTTTCCTCTGTCTCCATGGTACCACATAAAAACGTCCATGGCAGCATCTTCATACCCACACTGTGGTATTTGTCAGCTTTTTACTTTTTTATTTTTATTTTTTTTTAGTCAAGGTCTTGCTATGAAGCCCAGGCTAGCCCCAAACTCACAATCCTCTGGTCTTAAACTATCATGAGCTGGGATTACAGGGGTATACTGAGAAGCCCAGTTTGTCAACTTTTTACTAAGTTGCCACTGATTGATTTATTTCTTCAACTTAAATAAATATTCATTAGTATGTACACCATAAAAAGATGAAATTTTACCATGTGTAAGACTTGGAAAACATGTTAAATTAAGTAAGCTACTATGGTGGCTTGAATGAGAATGGCCCCTATAAGCTCACATAGTTGAATGGTTGGTCCAAAGTTGGTAGAACTGTTTGGTAAGGGTTAGAAGTGTGGCCTTGTTGGAGGAGATATGCCACTAGGGCGGGCTTTGAGGTATCATTCCCACTTAGCTCACATTCTCTGCTTCCTACCTGTGGATAGGATGTGAGCTCTCAGCTACTGCTCCAGTACCATTCCTGCCTGAGGGCTGCCATGCTCCCCACCATGATGGTCATGGACTCTAACCCTCTGAAATTCTAAGCCCTGATACGGTCTGCCTTCTATAAGTTTTCTTGGTCATGGCATCTTTTCTTATCTTTTTTTATGGCATCTTTTCATGGCAATAAAAAGCAATTAAGACAGCCAGGCACAGAAAGGACAAATACCAATCACGCTCAATGGTAGAATCCAAAAAACTGTTCCAAGCAGAACAGCAGTTATCAGAGGCTAGAACATCAGGAAGTGGGAGATGGGGAGAAGGTAGCCAACAGGTAGTGTTTCCAATTGTTCAAGACTACTTCTGTGTTCTACTATATAGTAGTTTAACTATAGATACAATAGCAATATACACAATGTCCGTGCAATCAAACATAGGGCCTTGCACATGCCAACAAGTTCTTGACCACTGAGTATTCCCAGCTCTTGGTTTTTAGAAACACTCACTCCCCACTCACTATTTCAAGACAGGGTTTCCCTGTCTTTAACAGCCATGGATGTTTTGGAACTCTCTCTCTGTAGACCAGTCTAAGTTCAAACTCAAGAGACCCTCCTGCCTTTGCCTTTCAGGTGCTGGGATCAAAGGCATGTACCACCATGCAGGTGACTTTGAACTTTTGATCCTCCTGTTTCAGCCTCTAGAGTGCTGGTATTATAGGCATATATCATGTCCAGTTGTACTTCATGTTTCAAATATCTACAAGAAAGGATATTTAATGGTATCATAAGAACAACAATAATAAAGAAATGTTTAAGGAGGTAAGTATGTTAATTACCATGATTTGATCATTATACAATGTATACATATATCAAAGCATCACATTGTACCCATAAATATACCAATTTTAAAGTAAGCATTTAACTTTTGAACCCAATTATTTATTTGAAACTAATTATCCTTTTCTTAAAGAGCATCTTTATAAAACCTGACTTATTATTGGTAAGAAAGCATTGTATTTTGCCTGAACAGAGGCACTGGGAGGAGGACCAGCTGTGCAAGGGGCAGCACAGGTCCTTAAAGAGCAGTGCAGATCTGTGGGCAGGCTAGGAGTGTCTGAAAGAGGCCATTAGAAACCAAGAAATAAGGAAATGATCCCTTAAAAAAGAAAAAAGGCAGCTAAGAGGCTAGAAAGACATTTTCTGCAAAATAAATAATAAGCAACGATGGGCTTACCAGTAGGAACACTTGAAAAGAGCCGTACTCAGCTAATCTATCTGCTCTGGATATCAAAATCAGGGTGGTGGTGGTAGTAGTGGTGATGGTGCACACCTTTGATCCTGGCACTTGGGAGGTAGAGGCAGGCAGATCTCTGAGTTAGAGGCCATCTAGTCTGCAGAGTTCGTTCTAGGACAGCCAGGGCTTCACAGAGAAACATCATCTTTAAACCAAACCAAACAAACCAGGGAAGCAAACTCTGGATATCAAGTCACACAACATGTTATCAGTCCCTTTTTTCTTTTGCTATTAACAAATAACATCTTAGAATTTTGGGGTTCTTGACAACTTCCCACCTCAGATTTTCAAAATGGGTGTATGGAACAGGGGTGGGAACTTAGGACCACCTTCATCCATTCAGCATGTATTTATTGGTGCCTTTTTTAAAAAAAAAAAAAGATTTATTTATTTATTATATATACAGGATGTATGACTGCAGGCCAGAAGAAGGCACCAAATCTCATTACAGATGGTTGTGAGCCACCATGTGGTTGCTGGGAATTGAACTCAGGACCGCTGGAAGAACAGTCAGTGCTCTTAACCTCTGAGCCATGCTCCAGCCACCTATTGGTGCTTTTTGTGTGGCAGGTCCTTCTTGGGTAGAGACCAAGGCAACCAAAATCTCCATCCTTGCTTGCAGAGCTGGGGGTCTTGTGTAAAGGCTCACTGAACCGGGCCTTTCGACTGTGTACCCTTAGGCTATACCTTCCCTGCATCCCTGCATCATCTACAGATTCCTGGTGCGGAGAGGAATCCAAGAGAAGTGCTGAGGGCAGAAGTGGGTATCCACTCCATATAGGATCAAAAACATGCACCACCTGGCTGGGTGCACTTCTTTAATCCTGGCACTCAAGAGGCAGAGGCAGGAGGATCTGTCTCTATGGTAGAGGCCAGTCTGGTCTACACAAGCAGTTTAAGGCTATCCCTGACTATATAGTGAGACCCTGTCTCAAAAAAGGAAAATGAAATAAGACTTCTGCTATATTAATCACAACTCTCTGTGAGCTATGTGACCCAACCTATTATTGTTGGTTAACGTTACTACCTCAGTCTACAAGAGGTCAATCTCACAGGTATCCGAGGAGAAACTTACAAAACAAAATCCAGAGCATATTATTAAGAGACATTTGAGGGACAAAAATACAGTTTTCTGAGAAGTAATTCTTTTAAGCAACTTCGATGTAAATTAGAAAATTTATTAGCATCAGAAAGTTTCCCACAGCTAATATACAAATATTGATGGCTTCACTCAAATTTTTAAAAGCAAAACTTCCATGAGTATAAAATATCTATTAAACAGCTATGGTACTTAAAAATATCAATTACCTTGAAAGTAAAATTCATGGTTTCTCTTTCTCACAATCTGAAAAGATTCTATAGAAAAGCACATTATTCTCTTGCTGTCCGGCTTCCTGGGTGATTACCCAGTATGCAAAGAGTTCAACTGAGTATTTCTTAACATATTTATTTCAACATTCGCATGTTCTAATGGCTCAAAGAGGGGGAAAGAGTGAGGGAGAGGAGGTGGAGGCAGAGGCATAAGCAACAATTTGTGAAAACCTGGTCATACAATACACAAAATAGGCCTGACTTGATGGCTCACCTTTAATCTCATCACTTAGAAGGCAGAGACAGGCAGATCTCTCTGAGTTGAAGGCCAGGCTAGTCTACATAGTTCCAGGTCAGCCAGGGCTACCCAGTGAGACCCTGTCTCAAGCAAGCAAGCAAGCAAGCAAGCGAGCAAGCAGGCAAACAAACACAAAATGAAAAACAAAAACAAAAACACCACCCTATGGGGGCTGGAGAGTTGGCTCAGCAGTTAAGAGCACTTTTTGCTGGAGAATTGGGGTTCAGTTCCCAGCACCCACAGTGGTTTGCAAGTCCTATAACTCCAGTTTTGAGAGGATCTGATGATCTCTTCTGTCCTCTGCAGGTACCAGGCACATACATGATGCATATGC
Source organism: Peromyscus leucopus (assembly GCF_004664715.2). Lineage (NCBI taxonomy): Eukaryota > Metazoa > Chordata > Mammalia > Rodentia > Cricetidae > Peromyscus > Peromyscus leucopus. Next base: position 37,703,277 of record NC_051080.1, on the reverse strand, counting down.
ATACATGATTGTTCTGTAAGCAAACATGCATACATTTGGGAATAAATAAAAAAATTTAAAAAGCTGTCTGTTAACAACATACACCTTTAACCCCAGCAGAGGCAGGATCTCTGTGAGTTCCAGGCCAGCCAGGGTTACATAGTATGACCCTGTCACCAAAACGAACAACCAAAAACAAACACACACATAAATAAAAAAGAAGAAAAGAACTCCCTATGGCCAACTAACAAGTTTAGCATCTAAAGATGAGTTAACTGTAAATTTTGTGATTTGGGAATATTTTCATTGTTGCTGTATTTAGGAGATGCCGCAAAGCTGTTCAAGGCTTTTAAACAACCACCAGAACAGTGCTTCTAAAAAGCAGTGTTGCTGGGTCTGCACAGACTTGCGACTGAAGCTACTCCAGAGACTGAGGCCAGAGGATCATAAATTCAAGGCCATCCTGGGATACACAGTGAGTTCTCAAGACAGGCCCATGCAATTTAGTGAGCCCTTGCCTCAATATTTAAAAAGTAAAACGACAACTGCAGAAACAGGTTTGGTGACAGAGGGCATGGCTAGTACATGCGAGGCCCTAGGTTCAATCCCTAGTACTGTAGGCTTAAAAAAAAAAGAAATGAAAGAAAGAAAACAAAAAGGCAAAGTGTTAAATGGAGTGGCCAAATATAAAGCAAGGAATGCCATAGCCAAAGAAATCTTTTTCTCCCTTTGCCATGCTTGAGACTGAGCTGAAGACCATGTGTGTACTAGGCAAGTGCTCTACTAGTGTGCTCATGGGTAGCCAAGGGATCTTTAGTCTGATCTAGGGTAAACTTTTAAATTTTTATCTATTTATTAAAATGTGTATGACATGTGAGTGAATGTGGGTGTGCACATGACATAACTCATGCGGAGGTTAGAGGACAGTACTTGGGAGGTCATTCCTTCCTCTCACCTCTACATGGGTTTCAGGAATCACACTCAGGTTACGGGAATTGTCCGGCAAGTGCTTTTACCTAATAAGCTTCCTAGCAGGACCCATAAATACATTTTTATGAGTTGTTCTGTGTTATAAGATAAATCCATTCATAATCCATGGTAGATAGATACTTTTTTGTTGTTGGAGACAGGATCTTCTGTATCCCAGAATGGCTGTGAATTCACTATATACTTAAAGATGAACTTGAAGTTCAGATCTTTTGCCTCCATCTTTGAGTGCTGGGATTCAGGTATGATGCATTACCATACCTAGTTTATGCTATGTAATACTGAAAAAGGAAAAGCAAAGGGCAGAATGAAAGAGGCCAAATTCATCATCACATTAAAAACCAGTATTCAGCTTGAAAATCACTTATAATAAATCTTCTTTCCATGGGTATCAAAGAAAATAGTATCAAGCCAGGCAGTGGTGGTGAATGACTTTAAATCTCAGCTCAGGAGGCAGAGGCAGGTGGATCTCTGAGTTTGAGGACAGCCTGGTCTATAGAGCAAGTTCGAGGACAGCCAGGACTACACAGAGAAACCCTGTCTCAAAAAACAACAGCAAACCCTCCCCCCAAAAAGTATCAAAACTAAATTAAAAGCCTTTCTGAATGAAACATTTTATCTGAAATGAGCTCTCCAAAAACATGGTATGATGAAGCTTCATCAACTTGACTGGGTTTATCATTACCAAGGAGACACAATTTCTGGGTGCAGTGAAGGTGTTTCCAGCAATGTTTAACTGAGGGGAAAGCCATGCTGAATGTGGGTGGCCTTACCCTATGGGCTAGGGGTCTTACACCAAAGGAAAAGGAAAAGGGTGACAGCAGGGGCACAGCATTCATCTTCCTGCTTCCTGAGTGTGACACCCTGTGACCAGCTGCCTCACACTCTCCCACCACACCCCATGATGGACTCCCTCAAACTATGGGCCTAAACAGACCCTTCCTTCTGCTTTTGCCAGGTACTTGGTCACAGCAGTAGGAAAAGTAACTACTACACATAGTACAGCACAATATACAAACAACTCTCTGCTCATGCTGTTCTGAAAAATCATCATGCAAGGCATGGTGGTGCATGCCTTTGATCCCATCCAAACCAAACGTCATGGCCTTTATTTATTAGTTTTTAAATTTAGTTTATGTATATGAGTGCTCTATCTGCATGTACAACTTAATGCCAGAAGAGGGCATCAGATCCCACTAGAGATGGTTGTGAGCCACCATGTGGGTACTGGGAATTGAACTCAGGACCTCTGGAAGAGGAGCCAGTGCTCTTAACCACTGAGCCATCTCTCCAGCCCCCATGGCTTTTTTTACTCACCCATTAAATACATTATGTAATTAAAGTTGTGTAATTTAAATGTAGTAATTAAGGCAATAAACTTGGCTTATCTTATTTGCTATAGTAACTCTCTTAAGGTGGATATCCTCAAAAAAAAAAAAAAAGATTGTATTAGACATACCAATAACAAAACTCCACTGAAAAGGGATGGAGAGAGATGGCTCAGTGGGTAAGAACACTTGCTGCTTTTCTAAAGGACTTGAGCTCAATTCCTAGCACCTACACCAGGCAGCTCATAACCACCTCTAACTCTGGCTCCAGGCAATCTGATATTCTTTTGGCTTTTAGATATCCACAGACAAGTGGCATACAAACATGCAGACACACACATAAATAAAAGTCAAACAAATCTTTATAAAAGCAGTATTAGAATAATGTGTTTATCAATCTAAATATTTATATAACTATAAATATTTAACAACAAACTAAAAATTTATAAATATTTAATAACAAACTAATATTAATAGTTTAGCACAGAAATTTCTCAATATCAAAAATCTTTTGTTTTGTTTGTTTGCAGGTGCTTGGAATGGTTTTGTTTTGTTTTGAGAAAAGATTTCAAGTAACCCAGGCTAGCTTAGACCTCACTATGTAGCTGAAGGTCCCTGAATGATTCTCTTGCCTCCATCTCCTAAGTGTTGGGATTATAGGCATGAATCATTACACTCAACTTAAAGTCCTTTTTTTTTTTCTTGCTGGCAGCCACGGGGAACTCAAACCCAGGGCCTTGCACACAATAGGCAAAGTGACCTACCACTGAGCTACAATCCCAGCACCAGAGTCCATTATTCTTAACAGAATGTACAGAAACCTAAGTCTTCCTGTTAATAAAACTTAGTTGTACTGAAATAAGCATCCAGAATATAATGTTGTGCTGAGTAATTGTTGTGGTCAATAAATTAAATGGGAAACAAAGAAAGAATGGACCAGCTAATAAAATTAGTCTTTATCCTTACAAGAATTTTCTCTGTGATCTTGAGTAAATTATATAACTTTTGTGCTCCATCTGCCCTCCTTCCATAATTAATAAAGTATTTATATAGCCTGTCTTACCAATAAATAAGCAATTTTGGGAGCAATTTCCAAACAAATTTGGAAAAACATTAAGTTAGAGTCTGTCTGGGAGCTGAGTATAGACCACAACAGCAGAGTATTTCTCTGGGTCCAATCACCAGTATCACTGGGGTGGGGTGGGTGGGTGGGGTATGGTGGAATGGCAGGACAGAAACCACAAACCAAACAAATGAAAACTTTATTTGCTCCCGACTCTCACAGAGGGTAATTTCTGCTTAATAACTTCAATACAGGGTAACAGGGCAGACCCAGAATGAATGAATCAACAAGTGAATGAATGAATCAATGAATGAATGAATGAACAGAAACCAACAAATGAGGGCCAGGACTACACTTTAGTGCTTACCTAGTAAGTTGCAAGACCCTTGATTCCATCCTTAGTGCCAAACCAAACCAGAACAACAAAACCTCAGCATTTAGGGGGCTTCTAGAGAATGGTTAAGATATCACACAAGACACTCAAATTTATGAAACCCTCTAAAATATATATGTGTGCAGAACCCCCCGCCCCAAGGATTCCTGAGCTCTGGAAGAAGTCAACTCAGGGCAGGTGTTACCAGAGAAGGCCTCTCAAGGTAAAGAAGGTTTGTTTAGGAAATGGGCACCCTTTAAAGAGCAGAACTTTCATTGGTGTCTAGGAAATACTCTTAAAGCCCTTTCATTGTTTTCCCCAACTTCCTATTTCTCATGAGACTTTGACCTTGACTTCTGTTACTGTGTAAACCACAGTCGGCTTCAGGAGCACTGCTCAGGGATAGCAAAAGAACCCACAGAATAATACTATAAGCACCTTAAAGCCAGCAAGATCTGCGATCGAGTCTTCAAGTCTACTTTGAGTTGTACTGACATGGCTGATCTGAGTAAAATGGAGACAACATGCTACAGTGGAAATGGCGCCAGCGATGGAGAGCTGGCTCAGTGGGAAAGAGCCCTAACTGCTCTTCCAGAGGACCAAGGTTTGATTAGCAGCATTCACAAAAACAGCTCACAACCATCTGTAACTCCAGGTCCAAGGGAGTGATGCCTTCTTCTGGCAGCTATGGGAATCAGGCACGCATGTGGTGCACAGATGGACATGCAGGCAAAACATTCATACACATAAAATAAAAATAAGTAAATCTTAAAAACAACCCAGTAACCTAGGTGTGTACCTACTTGAATACAGAAAGCCTTTGACAAATGGAACTGTGGTTTTTATAGAACAAGATTGTAGGGTACGAGAGTGGGTGGGGGCCATCAAGAAAATCTCCTGAATTACTTCTGCCCTTTCACTGAGACCAAATAGATGTCTGGCATTCTAATTCCCTAAAGAGGAATGGATGCCATCAACCCATCTAAAATGAAAGTGCATTAGACAGATCAGAGCAAAGTTAGGATTTATATTGTGAGCTATTTTTAAAACTGCCAGCTTAGCAAATTAAATGGCTGTGAAGATCTCCTGGTTTCCATTCACAACAAACACACGACAGTGCACTCTCCTTCAATGAGATCTCCTGGTTTCCATTCACAACAAACACAAGACAAGGCACTCTCCTTCAATGAGTCTGGCCTGCTGGCAGCACAGTCTATTCTGCATAATTCATTCCTAAGAGGTTAGGAAACATCATTTTCTTAAGATACACCAAAATAAATGATTTTCTAGGGAAAAAAAAAGAGGGAAAAATATGAAGAAGAGGAGTTTTTCTTTACAGATTTTTGGTAAATCCTATGAATCACCATCCCGTTCAATTTAGGAAACTACTGTCTAAATAAAACGCGAGTTTGTCAGTGCTTTAAGCCCGTCTTAAGTGTTTTTCCTTTTTTAAAAGGGCATATGAAAAACTGGTCTGCTTTGAAACACAATTTTCTAAATCCTATGACAGATAAGGGAAAATAAAATCTATTCAGCACCACTAAAAAGCCACACCAAAGGTGACAAATTGAATTTTAAAACCATTCACCTCTTCAGAAGTTGGAGGTGATAAATCCTGAACTACTGAGAATGTTGGCTAAGTTAATGGTATTCACAGCCCCTGTTCCATCAGATAAAAACTATTTAAATAATGATCCAAACTGTCAATTATCACTGGAATTGAATTTCAGGAAGTATTATGCACACACTTGGGGTGTGTAGATAGCCCTTAATTGAGCCTTCTTCATGAAGATATTGCTAAGGGAAGGAAGCCCCATTTCATACTTTCTTTGGAAAACACCCAAACTTAATTAGTTCAATTTGGAACATCCTGAGCCTTAAAGCCTTTGCTTAAGCATAACATAAATTCTGATTAGCCAAGTGTGAAAACCAACAAAGCCAACTTTCTTGTCCCTCTAGTTAGTCTATAAATAGAAGTACTGCATCAACAAAGCAACTGGTGTGCTCTCCTATATCTCCGATGTACACACGGCCCAGCAAACTTGCTCTCAGCACACTGAACCAAGTGCGTCCGAGGCTCTGTAAAGGACCCTTTTAATAAACCGTGACTCACTGTTTGCTTTCTTCTCCAGGAGGTGGAGTCTTGCCATGCCCTTCCATTACAAAATCCTCCTGTTCCACCTGCAAAGGCAAGCACCACGGGTCAGCAGCAGTTAGAACTGTGATGTGACTTTCTCCAGTGCCAGGCCCTGCTCTGTGCACACCCACAGGGCCATGTCACTACAGTGTCTAAAACAGAAGTGAGGGCCTGAGACTTTCACTCTCCAGGTTTGTTCACAGCATTTCTCCTTGGGTGAACAGATTTGCAGGATGAAAAAGGAAGAGTGTTGATCAGCAACTCATGCAACTCTGACAAAGGATTAGCATCTGGAACATAAAAGACTATCTAAGAGTCAATGAGAAAATACCAGCCCATGAAAAACCTGCAAACTACTGGTGGGAGTTTCACTGAAGAGAACACATACATGGTCCCTGAACATGCGAAAAGCTGCTTCATTTCATATCTCTGAGGAAAATACAAATTAAAACCACAAAGAGATACCATTTCACAACCACCAGACTGGGTAAATGACAAAGCCCAGCATCATGGAGTGTTAGCAGAGGTGAGGAGCATGGCAACTCTCTACTCCTAGTGGGAGGGAAAACTGGTACGACTTTGAGAAAGTTTGCCCTTACTTGGTATGTTTGAATACACACTCACCATACAAACTTCAAATACATTTCTGGGTATGTGCTCTGAAGAATCTTTTACACATATATGAAAGTATCTATTTGATATTATATTCTCTGCCCCCCCCCATGCCTCAATCAGCCAACCCCCTGCCCCGCTCTAAGACAGGGTTTTCTCTCTGGCTTTGAACTCCAAAAAAACCACATACCTCTGCCTCCCAAGTGTTGGAATTAAAAGCATGCCCAGCAGGCAATAACATTTTTAATAGAAGAAAATGCAGAAATAAATATTCACTGACAATAAAGTAGGTTAGGACATTTTTAGCTACATACTCAACACAACTAAGTTACAAAAATCTAACCTTTGCTGAGAGAAGCAAATCATAAAAGAGTACCTCCATCCCTTTGTATCCACAGAGGACTGGCTCCAGGATTCTCAAGGATACTAAAATCTAAGGAGGCGTAGGACAAAGTGGTACAGAATCTGCATACAACCTATACTAAGATAACACAATATATACCACTTGGTCCAGATTTTCATTTTAAAATTTTATTATTTGTGTATGTATGTACATACATACATATGTGGGAAGGTCAGAGGAAAACCTGTGGGGGAGTTGGTTATCTCCTTCTACCATGTGGAGCCTGGGGATTAGACTCAGTGGCTTAGCAACAAGAGTTTTTACCCACTGAGTCTTCTCACCAGACCAATATATTCTTTTTTGTTTAAAATAAGATTTCATGTAGTCCTGGCTGGAACTGAACTTGCTATCAACCTGAGACTAGCCTTGAACTTCTGATTCTCCTGCCTCTAACTAATCTCAAGTGCTGGGAAAACATGATGCAATCATCATGCTCAGCTCTAGAGCTCTTTTAACACCTAATACAAAATGAATGCTGTATGAATAGCTGTCATAGTTATTGTTTACAAAACAACAAAACACCTGTACATTCTCAGTGTAAGTATAATCTCTTCTCATACATACATACATACATACGTGTGTGTGTGTGTGTGTGTGTGTGTTTGTGTGTGTGTGTATTAGTATAGAGAGTAGAACCCAGTGCCTCATTCATGGTAGGCAAGAATTCTATGACTGAGCTAGAACCCCTACCTATTTCCCCTGGCCCCAAGTATTTTCTAACTATAACTAGCTGCGTGTTTTGAATAAGGAACTCATACAGGGAGAATGGTTTATACAAATATGGTATGACTATTTATGAATATGTACAAACACACACACACACACACACACACACACACACACACACACATATATATATATATACACAAACTCTTGTTATATATAGTCCAGGCTGGCTTCAAACTCATAATCTCCCTTCTTCAGTCTATATACAACTATTTACTTAAAGAAATCTTTATATTTTATGTGTATGGGTGTTGTGCCTACATTTATGTCTGTGCACCACATATGTGCCTAGTGCTCATGGAGGCCAGAATCATTGGATCCCCTGGAATTAGAGTTACAGATGATTGGAAGTTGCCATGTGGGTGTTTGGAATCAAACCTGGGTCCTCTGAAAGAGCCTCCAGTGAGCTTAACCTCTAAGACATTTCCCCAGCACTATTATATACAGTTTGAGACACTGAAAGCTTGAGCATTCCCAATCTGAAAATTTTGTTATTTTGAAACTTGAAGTTTCAGTGTTGAAAGCACTTCAGATTTCTAGATTAGGGATGCATGATCTGTAAATGCTATACATATATCTCAAAACCGAAAAGCTCAAAATCTGAGATACTTCTGGTCCTGAGCATTTAAAGATAAAGGAAATTCAACACACACACACACACACACACACACACACACACACACACACACATAAGTGAAGAGTTGACTATTAAGAAAGGTAATGATTACTATGAAATCTAGGGTAGTGATTATTTTAGCAAGGGAGAGAATATGATGAGGGAGGTGATTCATTCAGGGAGGATGCATGGGGCTATCTAGGATATGATTATCTTCTATTTCTTGGTTTAATTCCAGCACTCAGGAATCAGAGTCAAGCGAATCTGAGTTTGAGGCCAGCCAGAGCTACACTATGGGGGTAGGGGTTCTTCATAATTATTCTTTTAATTATATATGTGTGTATGTATGTATGTATGTGTATATTATATATATATGTATATATATATACTTAATACATAGTTTATATAAATTTCAAAGAAATTTTTACTTCCAGTAAACATCTGGAACAAGCATTTTTACGGCTCCATACATTCACAACAGAGAAAGTGACAGAGATAGAGATACTCTATGAATGGGATTATCAGTCCGTGAAAACTACCTCCCAAAGGCATAATTTAAACACAACAGAAACAAAACACGACTAAGGGAAGGGGTGACGGCTCAGTGCTTCAGAGCAATTGCTGCTTCTGTAGAGGACCTGGGTTTGTTCCCAAGTACCCACATGGTGGCTCACAATCATTCCAGGGTATCTGATACCCTCTTCTGTGCTTGCAGATACCCTCTGCAAGCACAAGGAACTCACATGGTGCACATGGAGACAGACATTCAGGCCAAACATTCATATACAAAATAAAAATTAATAAATCTTTAAAAACAGACATGTCCAGAGATGGGATCACTCCCAATTTAGAAAAAAAAATCCATTTTTTTATGGGACCTAGTGATGTGGAAGACAGACAAGTATTATGGGGTAGTCAGGGTTAGGCACTTGCCACCAAGCCTGACAATGAGTCTGATCCTTGGAACCCACACAGTACAAGGAGAGAACTGACTTCAGCAAGTTGTCCTCTGATTTTCACACATACAATGTGGCATGCATGTAACCACATCACACACTACATAAAAACAAAATAAACACAAGTGCTTTTCAAAGTCACTAGCCAGGTATGGTGGCTCATGGATGTGATCACGACACAAATGCAGGGCAGCACTGCATGTTTGAGGCTAGCTTGGTCTGTACAATGAGTTCCAAACAGCCATGGCTATGTAGCAAAAAGCAAACAAAAAACACTGAGCTGTGTATTTTGTGCATTTAACGAGACAAATGTCATCTTTTAATCACGTAGAAAAAGGTATTTTACTGCTAATCAGTACTATAATACCACAATGATGCTAAGCAGCAATAACGGAGTCTCACCAAACCCTCTGTATCAGCTCCAGACTTCACCTCCAGCCCTCATGTTTGAGCTGGTGGCCCAAGAGATCCAAAATGAAACACTACCTTAGTTCCTAAATTTCTTCTCCTATTTATACCCTCTAGTTTTTCCTTTGTCCATTTTTGCACACTTTCATGTGTATGGTGTGCACACGAGTGTGACATTTGCAGGTGTGGGTACACATGCAATGTTGTACATTCATGTGAAGGCCCAAGGTCAATGTCAGGAATCATCCTTGGCCACTTTTCCACCTTAAGCACCGAGGCAGGGTTTCTCTCAATCAAACCCACAGTCTGTTGATATGATTAGTCTCACTAGCCAGCTTTCTATAAGGATCCCATCTCTACCTTCCAAGGCTGGAATTATGAAAGGGCTGCCACACCCACCTGGCATTCATGTGTGTCTGGGAACCCAAACTCCTGTGCTCATGCTTGTGTAGCATGCACTCTAGCCACTGAACCCTCTCCCTAGCCTCCAAGATCTCCTGATTCTTATGTGAATAGTACCACATGTACTAAGATCCCTTAACAAGAAACCTATAATTATACGGGAGACTTAATTTCTCTTCCTTAATCTCACATTCAATGAGACTCCAAGACTTACCTGTCCCTGCGGCATTGAGCAGGAGGTGTTAAGCATTGTTAAAGCACTCTTAAAAACTGTTAAAATCATGATTAGTGTTGGTAAGTTCTTCAAGTTCTTCTCATAAGCACTCCATCTGAAGTTCATTTTCTTGTACATAAGCAAATATTTGGGGGGGGGGTCGTCGTGTTCACTCACTAATGTTGAGCTATTGTAATCTCCCTTGCTGCCCCGTCTTCCTTAAGCAAAAGGACTGTCAGTCCAACAGCCAGATGCCTGCTCTTACTCTAGCACCAGCTGTTTTAAACACTCCTCCGACACATTCAGGAAAACACATGATGGTCCAGCTGCGTGCTTTGGCTCCTGTAAGTACAAGACCCAGCAAGGACTGTTTCAAACAGATGTTTGGCCGTCAGAAACCTCAGAGAATCGGAGGTGACCCTGCAGCCAGAGAAGGTGCACTTTCCCTAGTGGCCTACCAGAGAGAATTCCGATTGGCAGGAGAGGGACACTGCTGACTAGTGCAAACACAAACCCTCATTTGCACAAGAGGTTTGCTATGATGGGTACAAATACCCCTTCTCTGGCTATATAAGTAAGCAGACTTGGTTGAACACTATACTCATAAAAGGCTCTTCACAAGCAGTTTTTCTTTGCCCTTTCAGGCTCAGTTGGAAAGGAGAAAACAACAGTGAAGCAGTGACAGGCAGTAGAGAGGCAGCAATAGCGGATCAGCTGGAATGCAGAGCTGAGAAGCCACAAGTCGCCAGATGCCTGAAGCTGAACAGAAGGCAGAGCTGAGTAGTGGGTAGGCTGAGCTGTACACACAGAAACACATGCACATGCATAGACCACACACATGCAGAAAACAACAACAAAAGGCAGTTGTCATCTGAAGAATGACAGCTGAAGTTACTCCTTTGGTCTTCACATATACCCACACACATGTACCTGCACACACAAAAACAAGACACTGCAATTCATAACACAACAGTTTCCATCTCAGGTAAGGTGTTTCAGTCAGCAACCGCTGGTGTTGCGTGATGTGACAGCATCTGCAATGCAAAGCATGCACGTTGTGTGTCAGAATCAAGGCTGCACTGGAGCTGGCCAATCCAACAGTGGCAAGCACTGCCCCAAACACCTTGTGTCCAGCATACATTGGACTTTGCATTAATTTTTGTTTGATACATGTCCAGAAATCGTTTATTGTAGTCAAATTTTCACAACCCTCACATTCTCGACCTGTCTCAAACAGGTGGCCTATCTCTCTTTTACTTCAGCTAGGAAACAGGCAGACTGGGCTCTGGGCCTCACCAACAATCTGTATTGCTTTACCCCAACATCTACTCTGAAAATGAAAAAATCCTAAAATTGGACTTTGCCCACAAAAATTCCCCTACTCCTCCCTTCCGCTGAAATCTACAAGGAGTCTTCATAACTTGTTTTCAGGGTGCTCTTTTCCGAAGTCTATTTGGATTGTAACACAAAGGAACACAGAATATTTCCTTCTCAATATCCCAAATTTGCTCCTCAGCTGACTTGCTCTTAGGACGTCCCCGTCTTGCCAATCCCGTTTCATCTGCAACATCTGCCCCTGGGTTGCAGAGCACTGCTGTAGAAAGTGACCAAGTTCCTCTTCCTTCCACCTCCGTGCTGGCCTCTGGAGCCTACTGGCTGTCACTTTTATTTTCTAAGAAGTGGCTGCTGACATCTAGCACTTCTTCTCTGTCCTCCACCTCTACCCTGCAGAGCCTCCTAAAGTGCCTTCTATGACCCTTTGTTCTATTTTCCCTTGGGGTGAGCTTGGGATAGACAGAAACAACGTAATCTTTGTGGACAGAACACAGTCCTCCAACATGGGCATTCATTCATTCAATACACTTTCCAAAGCCCTTTTTCCAAAAGGTAGACACTAGGTTGAAAGAATGAATGAATGTCCCATCTACACAACCACATTTCTCCTACATAGTTAGTACTTTTTCTACAATTCCCATCCACAAGGCCTAAGACTTTCTTGAGAACTTATTCCACATAAAGCCTCTCTTTTATTCCTCTGAACTTAACTACAAACCTGTGTTTTTTACTCATCCCCTCCCATTCCTCTACTGTTCCGCCAGGCCACCGTCATTCCCTGTATCCTAATCTTGATCTAAACTAACTTCTCTGCTTTCTCTGGGTCTTCCTCCCTATCTAAGGTACTCTTCTTTCTCTTGCACCCATTCCCCATCGTCAGTAAGCCTGTCTCTTCAATAGACACATGGCTTGCAATCTCTCTTAATCTAAAAATTTATTTTTGGCTTTGTGGTGCCTCAAATTATCCCCTATTAATTAAAAAAAAAAAAAAACAAAACAAAACAAAACAACCTATCCTATCTTTTACCAACTGCAACTCAAAATCTTCTAGCCTCCCAAGTGCTAGGTTTACAGGTATGTGTCACCCCAGACAGTTCTTCCTCCTCCTCCTCCTTCCTCCTTTTTTTTTTTTTTAAAGATTTATTTATTTTTGGTGGCACACACCTTAAATCTCAGCACTTGAGAAGCAGAGGCAGGTGGCTCTCTCTGAGTTTGAGGCCAGACTGGTCTACAAAGTAAGTTCCGGGACAGCTAGGGCTGTTACACAGAGAAACCCTGTCTTGAAAAAAAAAAATTATTTTTGTGTTTGACTGTTTTGCCCACATGTCTCTAAGTATACTAGATGCATGCAATGCCTGCAGAAGCCAGAAGAGGGAGCCTCTGGAACTGGAGTTAGTCAGTCAGTTGTGAGCTGCCATAGTGCTGGGAACCAAATGCTAGTCCTCTGCAACTGCTGAGCCACCTCTCTAGGCTCGTGCCTGCTTTTAACTGCCCAAATCTGTATGAGCAGACCACAGTCAGTATTTCTATTTCTTACTAGTGGCCTGATTTTTTAAATTATTTAAATTAGCAATGAAGATTGCTTCACTGCCTGATTAACTGATTTCTACAAAGCTGGGCAAGTGCTCTACCCTAACTCGTGGTGTGTGTGTGTGTGTGTGTGTGTGTGTGTGTGTGTGTGTGTTTAAATATCAAATAACTCCTCACCAATCCTTTTCTCACTTTCTTTTCTAGCCTCCCAATGTAAGTCATGATTTTTCTTTAAATCAGTGTTCATATCAAACATTGCTACTAGTAAGTAAATAACACATACAGCTGAGTCACATGGATTGATATAACTCAATTATCTTTCTGTACAAGCCTCCCTCCCCCAAAAGCAGCAGAGAGAGCTTGCATGCTACCATAGTTGCTACCCAGAAGTTACATGGCACTCTAAATTCTGTTTGGGGTACCCTGTTGTTTTTCTAAAACCTTCTGTGATACTTAAGTTTCCTTAAAATGCAAACCACTAAGTACAGCTCTCTTCGCTGACTGAACTTGTACTGGACAGGTACTGCAATCGAGTGCCTAGCTCCTTCAGGTGCAGGGCATTTCCTCTCTTTAGTGACAATTTCCTCCCCTCCACTTTCTGTTCTCTCCTCTTAGAAATCCTGTTATTTAATGTTCAGTTCTGGGGTTGATCCACTTTCTTTTCACTTCTCCATGTATATCTGACCAATATTTTTTATCTTTCTTTCTGAGGATTTCTCCCAACTTTATCTTCCAACACATAGTATACATGCGTATTTTGTATGTGGTACTGGAGAAGGAACCCAGAATCTGATACATGCTCGATAGGTACTCTAGTACTGTAGTAGTACACTCTTAGCCCTCATACCCATTAACTGTACAATTGACTGGCATTAAGCATATTCACATTGCTGTGTAACAACTACTCTCCATCACCAGAACTTATAAACAATGTTTCTCATCTGAAACCCAGCATTATTTAACAACACTCAGCCTCTAGAAGCTGCCATCCACTGTGCCTTGAGTTTCTATGAATACGACAACTCCAGGTTAAGTAGGATGATACGTTTGTCTTTTTGTAACTGCTTATTTCAATTAGCATAGTATCACCTATGTTGCAAGCATGTGTTGGGGATTTTCTTCCTTTTTGAGGATAAATTGTGTTCCATATGTATATGCCACATTTTTATCCATTATTCACCCATTAAAAACATTTTAATTGCTTTCCATTTTTTGGACTTTGTAAATGACACTGTTATAAACACGGGTGAGCAAGTATTTGTTTGCATCCCTTTTTTCAATTCCCAATAAATGTATATGATTATGATTTGTGTGTGTGTGTGTGTGTGTGTGTGTGTGTGTGTGTGTGTGTGTGTGATGCCATGGTGTGTATGTACAGGTCAGAGACTACCCTGTGGAGTCAGTTCTCTGTTTCTGCCTTTATGTGGCTTACCAGGCATGGTGGAAGAACCCTCATCTACTGATCCAACTTGCTGGCTCCCCAATGAATTGTTTTGTTTTGTTTTGTTTTTCGAGACAGGGTTTCTCTGTGTAGCTTTGCACCGCCTACTGAATTTTTATTACTCTTATTATTCCCTGACCTCTCCTAACACTTAATAAAGGAGCCACTATCCTTTTGAAATTCTTTTCTGCCTTGTACTCCCATATAGACTTCCATTATATTTCCCTTTCTGTCCCTCACCCAATATTGGGGCCTGTGGAATGATTACTTAGACTCGGAAAGCTTTTCCCCCAATACTGTTACACGAAAGCTTTCTTTCCATCGTTTAGACATCCGCTCCTGTGCCACTCTCTTTGACTGCAGCTGAAGCACCTTCCATACTCAATCACTCTCTTGAGTAACACAGATCACTCAGAAGGACCTCTTACTTGTTCATGTGTTTTGCTGTCTGGTTCTGCATCAACAATGCAAATTCCTGAGTCAGACACTCTGAATGTCTTCTTCATTGTAAGCCTGGCACAAATACGATATCTGAAAAAGCTATGCTGACTGAATTCTAGTTCTTGTTTCCCTATTCCCTAAGCATGCATTTCTCCCAGCATCTGTCCTTGAACATGTCTCTCCACATTCTGCCACAGCAATTTAATCTAATCTCACATGTTCACCTATTACATCTGGGTGATTCCCGATTCTGTCTTGAATCCTCAACCATCCTATCTTTCAGTCATGTGTCTTTATCTGGAGGACAGATTCAGCAATAAGGATAGTATACCATGTGGGAAACAGCATTCTTTCTCTTCATTTCCAAACTTGTTTTTCTCATGGGTCTTGTTGTTACTGAGGGTTAGGATCAGAGCTGGAGCCTTGACAGCCCTAGTAAGTGAGGCTCTGCTACCAGTCCTCAATAAGCCAATCAAACAGGTAAGTAATGGGGAAAAGCAGAGAAAGGCAATTTAGAGAATGTAGCCACGATGGAAAGAGAAGCAAAGAGCTTTAGTGACCTGATCCACCCAGCTCCAGTGCATCTTTGGGGTCCTGACATGAGGCGTGTATTTAAACAGAAGGTCTCAAAGTTCTACCTCTGCTTCCCAAATGCTGGAATCAGAGGCATATGCTACCATGAAAGTTGAAAAATTAATGAAATTCAATTTAACAACTGTCCTGCTGCTTTCTACATCCTACTGAGAAATTTTCACAACCTCACAGGGCCATGAAAGACATGTTCCATGTGTCTTCCAAAGACTTTATACTTTTGGCCCCACACTCAGATCTATGGATCACCTCAATTGGGTTTTATGTATGGTAGGTAACATGGAGGTCCATGCAGTCACATATGGTTACCTAGTTATTCTAGCATTCTTCCCTCTCCTATTTTGTTGTTGTTGAGAAATGGTTTTACTATGTAGCTCAGGCCAACTTCAAACTCACCACCCTCGTGCCTCAGCTTCTTGAGTTCTGGGATTATAGTTATGACCCATTACATTTTGCTTTCTTCTCTTATTGAATTACATTAAGTCTTTGGGTTTTTTTTTTTTTTTTTTTTTTTTCATTTTGAGGTCTTATACTTCTGCAGTTCAATGAATCAACAGTACAACTACCAGAGAGACAAGGCCAGTATAAAAGGAGTGTGATGGACAATGGGACTAACTTCTTAGACCAAGAAGCATACTGTGGCGGTTTGAATGAGAACAGCCCCCACAGGCTCATATACTTGAATGCATAGTCACCTGGGAGTGGAAATTTTCAAAGGATTAGAAGGATTAGGAGGTGTGGTCTTGTTGGAGGAAGCCAATGGGGGTGGGCCTGAGGTTTCAAAAGCCCATTCCAGGCCCAGTGTCTCTCTCCCTGTCTCTGTCTCTCTCCCCTCCCTCCCATTCTCCCTCTCTCTCTCTCCCTCCCATTCTCTCTCTTCTCTCTCTCAGATACTTCTTCAGCGCCATGTGTGCCACCATGTTTCCTACCATGATAATGGAATAACTTCTGAAACTGTAGCAAGCCCCAGTTAATTAAATGATTTTTTTTTTTTTTTTTTTTTGGTAAGAGTTGCCTTTCTCCTGGTGTCTTTTCACAGCAACAGAACACTGACTAAGACAATTACTTTTTGTGTTTCTCAGTGCTGGGAATAAACCCAGGGGGTCTTGTAAATGCTTAGCTTATGTTCTAGCCCCAAGCTCTACCCCATCTCAAGAAGAAAATTTAGACGAACAACAAATTTCAGTGAAATAGCCATTTAAGATCAATTTGACATTTCTTCTTAGAGAGAGGCGAGAAGCTTCTAATACTTAAGAAGTAAAGGAAATTAACCCTGAGCTTCTCAGGAAGCTCCTGGCATGTACAATATCCATAAGGCCGTTCCCCAAGATGTAATAACTGCTGGAAAAGAAGATACTCTTACATAGAAGCTACCTGTAAGTTGCCAAGGGGACTCCAGGGATGGAGGTTTCATGAGGTGTCACCCAGGCTTGGCTTTTGGTGATGCAGGGACTAGCGAGTCACCCATGCTCTATGTAAACAACTCTGACAAACTAATGGAAAACTAACAATATGCTACAAAATGAAGGACTATGAAAACATTATACTAAGTGAAAGAAGTTCCACACAAGAGAAAAAAAAAAACATATGATCTTATGTATATAAAATATCCAGCCAGGTGGTGGCAGTGAATGCCTTTAATCCCAGCACTTGGGAGGGAGAGGCAGGTGGATCTCTGTGAGTTCGAGGCCAGCCTGGTCTACAGAGTGAGTTCCAGGACAGCTAGGGCTACACAAAGAAATCCTGTCTTGGAAAAAAAAAAAATATCCAGAACACACAATTCCATTTAGGCAGGGAGTTGATTAATAGTTGCCTTAGGCCAGAGGAAATGAATGGTGAGTGATGGCTGCAGACCTAGAATTTTCTTTTGGGAGTAATGAGAATATTCTAAAACTGTACTAGTTATTTGTCTTGGTTAATTTTTTTTTCTTTTAAAAATTTATTATTTAATTTCCTGGTTAATTTTAACTGTCAACTTCATACAATCTATTATCACCTGGGAAAAGAATCTTAATTGAGGAAATGCCTATATCAGATTTGTCTCTGAGTATGTCTGTGGCAGACGGTCTTCACTGTTAATTGATGCCCACTGTGGGCAGCAGCATTCACTAGACAGGAAGTCCTGAATTGTGTAAGATAACTAGTTGAGCATAAATCTGCCTGCCAGACAGCAAGCAGCATCCTCCATTTTCCCTGCCTTGTTTCTTTGGCTTTGAAGTGGGTTCTTTGGTCAGAAACAATAATATATGAAATAGCAAGCAGTCCTATTTTCAGGATCCTGCCTTGACTTCCCTCAGTGATGGACAGTGAATTAGATTTGTAAGTCAGAATGTTTTATCACAGCAAGAGAAAGGAAACTAGAAAGTGACTGTATAATTCTGTGAACATGGTTAAAAACTACTAAACTAATACTTTAAAATGGGTGAAGTTTATGTGTCTGTGCATAGGTATGCAAGGAGAACTGAACTCTGGGTTTTCTTTATACATACTAAATATATGCTTTACCACTGAACTAGAGCTCCAACCAAGTGGGTAAACTTAGTGGCTTATGAAATAGACTTCAATAAAGCTGCTTGAAAAAGTAAAGAAAGACACCCAAGATAGTTCTTGCCCATGCCAGAGTTCCACACGGTCTGAAACAGTTGCTGTAGTTCTACACTCAGAGCCTGGACTCCTCTGTTCCTACAGGCTGCAAATGTCCAAAACACCACACATAGTTGCCCTTCTTCCTTCCTTCTTTGCTCTGTCTGTTTCTATCTCTGTCTCTATCTCTACTGAAGCCCCAAATGCCTACCAAATATTTTCTCTGGGGTACCTGGAGGCACCCCAATACTTCAAACTCAGAACTCACCCATACACAGTTTTAAAAAAACCCAACAGGACAGTACTACAGCTCAGCAGCAGTCACTTGACTAGCACGCAGAAAAAAAAACAAACCAACCCAAAGCACAGCAATAACAAGAGTAACAACAGCTACAACAAAGTCCTCCTCTTCTCTATTACTTCTTACCAGCCAAGTCATCCTTTCCATATTGTCTCAGCTGCTCCCATCCTACTCCTGAACATGCTTCTGTAAGTCCCCCACTCTTCAGACCCATGAAACCTTATATAATTTGCTAAGCAGACTCTGTCTAATGCAGAGACACCCAAACTTATAAAAAGCAAAAGGTATCTGAACTTTTTAAAAAATAATATAAATAGTAATGTGTATTTATGTCCAAATCATCTTGCTTAACTGTCATTAGTGATAAGTAAATCAACAGATCACTGTGTTCAGTGTAGAAAAAGACTAAATTTACTTTGGAACACTCTATGTAGACCAGGCTAGCCTTGAACTCATAGAGATACACCTGCCTTTGCCTCTTAAATGCTGGGATTAAAGGTGTGAGTCACCACACATAGGATTAAATCTTTTATTTGTAGTGAATAGTGAGATGCATGGCTACTTAAATCTATAGTTGTAACTTTTAGCTTTATTTTCTTTTTTATTATAAATGTTTAAACAAAAATATGGAGATACTATCAAAAACATAACTACCCAGTGCTATGGTGATTTTTACTATACTCACTTTAGATTTCATTCAAAGAAACCAACATTCCAAACTACAGATATACTTTTTATAACCACTAAGCTAACACCAACTCATTTAGAATATCAACCTAAATTAAACTAAACTTAAATAAGAAATGGCGGTCAGGCCTGGTGGCACAGACCTGTGACAATGCACTTGAGAGGTTGAAGGAGGAGAATCACTGAGGCAGGAGGATCACAAAGTCAGGCCTGCTTGGGTAACTATGAGACTGTGTCTCAAAATAAAAAGTAAGAAGAGGTGTGAGGACATAACTTAGTGGTAGAGTGTCTGGCATGCATGAGGCCCAGGCTTCTAATCCCTAGTATGAGAGAGAAAGAAAAATATGATTTAGAAAAAAAAAAAGAAATAGCCATGGAGTTGAAAATTGTGGGGGGCCATCCCACCCCCACTTTTCCCCAGAGTACTCTTGAGTAGGAGCAGCAGGAAATACTAGATAGAAGTAAAGAGGGGAGAGAAACAGAGAGAAAATACAGGATAGCCTTAGGAGGGCCTGGATCCTAATCCATTGGGTCTCAACTGTCTCTGCTAAAGGGTTTTAAAGGGATGCCAAGGGGTGGAGCAAAAGACCTTCTCCCCCCAGCACAGCCAAGTGCAGACCATCTCAGACACCTGCACTCAGGCCCGAGGTCCAGTCATCCTCTCTATGCGGACCTGCTGGGTAAAGCCACGAGGAAACCCGAATGGGCTCCAACAGAAAATGATCATCATAGTCCGTTCTTCATAAGCAACATAAAGGAAGAGCCAGGCACGGTAGTGTACACCTTTAATCCCAGCACTCAGGAAGCAGAGGCAGGTGTTCAAGACCAACCTGGTCCACATAGTGAGTTCCAGACCAGCCAAAACTATATAGTTTAGCCTTTTTCTCAAAAACAAAAAAGTAAATGGAAGAGCACAGTGACATGCACCTGTAGTACCACTTACTCAGCAGGCTGAAATAGGAGCATTACTTGAGCTTAGGAGTTCCAGGCCAGCCCATGCAGTATATCAACACTTCTACTCTAAACAAAAAAGGCCAGGTATAGTGACACACGCCTTTAATCCTAGCACTCAAGAGGCAGAGGCAGGTGGATCTCTAATTCCAGGCCAGCCTGGTCTAGCGAGAGTTCCAGGACAGCCAGGGCTACACAGGGAAACCTTGTCTCAAAAAAACCTCGGGGGGGGGGGGGGGGGGCCGGGAGGGATATAGGGCTGGTGATATGGTTCAGTTAGTAAAGGCATTTGCAACCTAGCCTGATGACCTGAGTTTTATCCTTGGAACATGGATGGCTGAAAGAGAGAAATGACTGGCAAGGTGTCCTCTGACCTACACAAGCATGCTATGGGGCACACACACAGACACACAGACCAGGAGACTACCCCCCCCACACACACACAGACATAGACACAGACACACACACACATATATAAACACACACAGAGACAAACACAGAGACACACAGACACCAGGAGACTACCCTACACACACACACACACACACACACACAGAGACAGAGAGGGACAGAGACAGACAGATGCATGCACACACACACGCACGCACGCATGCACGCACGCACGCACGCACGCACGCGCGCAAACACACATGAGACTACCCCCAGAAAGGTGGTAGCTGCTTCCTAATCATGTGCACCCTCCTCATATCTCACATTAGTACCTTCTTTGAAAGCTTAAGACCCAAAGGAACTCGGCATGCAAGTGCTGGGATTAATAATTGGGTCAATTATTCTCTTACTCTCCGTTTTTCTGAAACAGGATCTTACAGTGTTGCCCAGGTTGACCTTGAATTTATAATTCTCCTGTCTCAGCCTGAGTGTTGGAATTATGGTTATGTGATACCATGTAGGGCTCAGATTCTCTTTCTTTGGAAACCTCAAGGTCAAGATACAAATATTTTAGTCTATCTCCTCCATCAAGACTAGTCAAAGCAAACTGTAAAGTAAAATGAAGATTTCATTTCCCTTTTCCAAATCTGCTGCCTATTCTGGAAACTTTGCAGTCTAAAATCATCCAGTCTCTTGTCACCCCTCTTTTTCAATCTGGCATCTGGCACTCTGATCACCGTGTGGTAGATTAAAGACAGCCTTGAGTATTTTGCCAATCATCTCACTGAGAGGCAGTAATGTTGCCCTTGCCCTTTAAATCTGGAGCTGTTCTGTGACTTGCTTTAATTTGACAGAACATGGAGGACTTCTGAGGCTGGGCCTTAAGGTATCTGTGGCTTCTGCATTCTTGGAACATACCCTGATGGATCCCTGCCACCCTAAGGCAAGTAGAGAGGTCACATGGAGATGCTCCTCAAAGCTTAGTCAACAGCTTCAAGCTGAGCTCCCAACTGGCAGCTGACACTGGCTGCCAGCCCTAGGTTGAGTTGTTCTGGACATTTCTGGACAACTGGGCATCCAGTTGATTGCAGAGCCAGCCAGTACAACATTGGAGCAGAAGAACTGCCCTACTCAGCTCAGCCAACCTCCAAGTCTTAAAGACAGCACAAGGCTGCTGTGCTGGAGTTTTAAAATATGTAAAGAGACTTCATTTTTTAGAGCCAATTAAGTTACAAGAAAATTGTAAAGACAGAGCATTTCTATATATACCCTGAACCTAGTCTATGCTCATTATTACCCTGGACCTAACCTGGTCCATTTGTCACAGTTAAAGTACCACAATGACACATTATCATTTACTGAAGTGCATATTCCACTGAGATCTTATTAGTATTTACACACATCCCTGGATCCCACTTAGGATACCATACTGCATGTAGTCATTGTGTCTCCTTAGGCTCCTCTTGGCTTTTCTTAGACGTTTTCATTTTCCTTGATAACTGCAGTCAGGTATTTTGTAGAACACCCTTACAATGGGATCATTTTTTTTTTCTGAGTAGAGTAGGGCAATGGGTTTAAAGGAAGAAGAGCCACTTCTCACTCCTTCAAAAGTGGAAACATGACGTCACTGATGATGTTGAACTTGATCCTCTGGCTGAAGGGTGTTTGCCAGGTTTCTCCACTATGTGAAGCCACATTAAAGGAGTAGGAAGTTACTACCCACATCCTTCAGAGTGGAGTATCTACATAATCATTTCAGATTCTTGTGTTCTGGGGACCAAATTGATTTAATAGGTTCTGGTGTAGATTCAACACATAATAGGATATCTGAACACACTCAAATTATTTAGCACTTTCTGCCATATTTTACTATATATGTGCCATGCCACAGTTCTGTCTACTTATAACACTGTTCCACCTCTACCCACCTACACACAAACCAGTAAAACAAAATCCTTTTATTCTTCCTTGAAAGCCAAGACCAAGTGTTCCCTCTTCACTGTGGAGCTTCCTTCCAGGAAGAATTCAATGTTTTAAGGTAGATATACATTTAATAACAGTATCACAGCCCATGTATGACTCTCAAGCAGACTAAAAGTTCTCAGCATGCAAACACCATGTCTCACATAACCTGGCGCACCTACAGCTAGGATACAGCAAATAGTTAAGAATCCATTAAATGCTTCTAAACTTAATCAACTAGATGCCTATAAAAGTTCATTATTTTTGGCGGGCAGTGGTGGAGCACCTTTAATCCCAGCACTGGGGAAGTAGAGCCAGGTGGATCTCTGTGAGTTTGAGGCCAGCCTGGGCTACCAAGTGAGTTCCAGGAAAGGCGCAAAGCTACACAGAGAAACCCTGTCTCAAAAAAACAAAAAACAAAAGTTCATCATTTTTGATAATATCTCAATAAAAGGAAGGATAACACCAAACAAGTAAGGTCCAAGATATGTCAGCAAATCTACAATAGAGCTAAATCTCTGTTAATACACAGTTCCACTCTGTTGTAGCTAGAGAAGGCACCAGAGAAAAGATCATTCCATGAGTGAGAGCCACATATGACAGATAAAATACATTTCAGGTCAATAAGCATATAAATGTCAAATGAAGTAGGTCAAACACACCTCTAAGGGAATAGGGAATCAAATACATAACTCCTACCTTTACATTTTCTGATGTGCTGTTAAAGACTTTACAGAACATAATTCTCATACTTAACCTCTGCAAGTGTGGAACAAAAGGCTGACTCATGTTAACTGTTAACTGTATTCAGTATTCTGTCTTGTATACAACAAGGAAATTCACTAAGAAGTAGTCCTTGGGGAAAACATAAGGAATAGTCACTGTGCCTCTGAAAGAAATATTAAGGGCTTCTAGAGTTCTACTATGACAACTCTGTTGATGTGTATGCTTTTAGTATTTATAATAGACACTTTCACTAAAAAAAAAATCATAATTTCAAGACTGTTCTTGGCCATATAAAATTGCATACCAGTGACCATTCAAGGTAAAGATAGGCAATAGTCATAAACTAATGTGAAACTAACATTCTTCTTGTTTCCACTTAAAACAGTAGCACATCAATCACTAAAAACCAAATCATGCCAGGCAATGGTGGCGAAGCCTTTAATCTCAGCACTTGGGAGGCAGAGGCAGGCGGATCTCTGTGAGTTCAAGGCCAGCCTGGTCTACAGAGCTAGTTCCAAGACAGCTAGGGCTACACAGAGAAACCCTGCCTCGAAACACCAAAAATAAACAGATAAATATATATCACTATTTATATGGACAACTCCGTGTGTCAGCACCCAGGACAGTTCCTGGCATACAACAAGTGATCAGTAAATACTTGCTGAATTAGTAAGAGATGGAGAGAGGAGGAGCAAGAAAAAGAGGTAAAAGTAAAAATAAGCAATGAGACAGGTGTGGCATGTGCCTATAATTCTATCATTTGGAGGCTGAGGAATGAGAACTGAGTTTGAGGCCAGACTGGACTGCACAGAGAGTTTAAAATAGCCTGCCTACAATAGATGGTGCCTTAAGAAAGAAAAAAAAAAGTTAATAATAGGGTAAGTGAGAGAGATCAGGTAAATGTGCTTTTTGTGTAAACTTGGTGACCTGACTTCAAGCTCCAGGAACCCATAAAAATGTGGACTCCAGCCAGGCGGTGGTGGTGCACGCCTCTTTAATTCCAGCACTGGGGAGGCAGAGCCAGGTGGATCTCTGTGAGTTCAAGGCCAGCCTGGTCTACAGAGTTGAGATCCAGGACAGCCACCAAAACTACACATTCCCTGTCTCAAAAAACCAGGGGAAAAAAAAAAAAAAAGGTGGACTCCATCAAGTTGTGCTCTGACCTCCACAAATGTACTATGGAATATGTGTCCACATACACCTCCTGTGATAAGATAATAATCTTTTTTTGTTTGTTTGTTTTTTGGTTTTTTGGAGACAGGGTTTCTCTGTGTAGCTTTGCGCCTTTCCTGGAACTCACTTGGTAGTCCAGGCTGGCCTCGAACTCACAGAGATCCACCTGGCTCTGCCTCCCGAGTCCTGGGATTATAGGCATGTGCCACCACCGCCCGGTCAAGATAATAAATTTTTAAAAATTCAAAAATAATACAACAAGCAATAATGGAAAGAACACATTTCCATAATTTAGGAATTATCTATGATTTACCTACTGAGGGCTTTTAAAGCTACTGCCTGCTTATCTCTTTTTGGCAGAAAAAAAAAAGCAATTAAAATCTAGAGTTCCCAACTCTAGACAAATATACAATCTCTGAATGTAAGCATCTCTCTCCAAGAAAAAAGCCTGGAAAGTACTGCACAGTTAGTTCTGGAGACCCTCTTCATGAGGAACTTACGCTCCGAGAAGCTTCCCTTCCTTAGGCCCACCCTAGCACATTCTCTCGGTGTCTTGTAAATGTATTTGGCCAGTGTACTCATATATAACTTTTCTTAATATCTGCTCCATAATTTCAGTAACTCCAAACCTTCCCCCTCAAGAAATCTTGTCATTTCAAGTCCTCAATTACATATTCCACTCTCTAGATCAGTGATTCTATTTCCAAGGCAATACAAAGAAAAGCTAAACTCTCTTTCCTCTCAATATCAGCTCCCCCACCCCCACCCCCATCAAGTAGGAGCAGGATCTGACCTGAGCTCCGATATGATAGCACATTGATTCCTAGCTTCCATCAAGCTTGCAAATCTGACGGCCCTTTTACATTTCCACTGTTGCTTCCACTCATTCTTTTCCTCTTTTTTCAAGCAAAGCACAGCCTTCTCCAGTCTTAAAAAAATTTTTTTGAGCTGGGAGTGGTGGCGCATGCCTTTCACCCCAGCAATCCGAGGCAGAGGCAGATGGATCTCTGAGTCTGAGACCAGCCTGGTCTACACAGCAAGTTCCAGGACAGCCAGGCCTACATAGAAAGAAACAAAAACCAGCTGGGTGGTAGTGGCCCACACCTGTAATCCCAGTGCTTGGGAAGCAGAGACAGGTGGATCACAGGGTTTGAGGCCAGTCTGGTCTACATAGTGAGTTTCAAGACAGCCAGAGCTTACACAGAGAAACTCTGTCTCAAAAAACCAAAAACCCAAAAAGACAAAAAAGAAAGAAAAACACTTTTCAAAGTTTTAAAACTTTTGTTACAGGAGTTTTTATATACATATAAAGTAAATGTGAATGAACCTCCACATAGCCATCCTCAAGCTTCAACAGCTGTCTATAGTCTACTATACTTTTCTCAACTCATTTGTCACCATATTTAATGACTACTTTGGGGGGGGGGTTGTGGTTTTTTGATTTTTTTTTTCAAGACAGGGTTTCTCTGTGTTGCCCTGGCTGTCCTGGACTCACTCTGTAGACCAGGCTGGTCTTAAACTAAGAGATCCATCTGCCTCTCTCTCCCGAGTGCTGGGATTAAAGATGTGCACCACCACTGCCTGGCTTCAATGACTATTACTTTAAAATTTTATTGGGCAAAATTGATCTATCATATTTGTAATTTTTATTAACATTGTAAATTACAGCATCCTATCAAACAGAGCATCTCCATCATCTCTCATAGGTTTTCTCATGTCTTTTCCCGTTAATAAGTCTTTTACTGTTGTTTTAATAGATGGGTTCTGCTAGGCTGTCCTCAAACTTCTGGACTCAAGTAATCAGACTCTTCAGTGCTAGGATTACAGGCTGAGACTGCAGGCATCTTCCACAGTGAGGAACCCTGTCACTAGTTTTGTCTTTCTTCTGAGACAAGGTCTTGCTATGTAGCTGGGATGGACAAGGAACTTTTATGTAGTCCAGGCTGGCCTCAAACTCACAATCCTACCTCAACCTCCCAAGTGCTGGGATTACAGGTGTAAACCAGCATACCAGCTTTCATTACTTCTTAAAAAAATATCTAGAACTGGAGATGTAGCTCAATTTGTAAAGTGCTTGCCTAGCATGAAGGAAGCTCTGGGTTTTATCTCCACTACCACAGAAACCAAATGTGCCTATAATCCCAGCACTTAAAAAAAAGGTTTGGAGACAGGAGAATCATGGCTCTCCAGCAGTCTCCAAGTAATTAGACTGATATCTCAAATACTCATTGTATCTTGCTCCTCCAATAGGGAACAACTGCTTAAGGCTCCAAGTTCAGAGAATAGGTCCACATGTGGCTTTTGAGGAACAGTCTCTACACCCTTTTCTAATCACACTGGGCCACCTGAGCATCTGATAGTTCTTGGAAAAGGCTGGGGGCCTCCGTAGCCTTTTCTTCTGTCTAGAACACTGTTCTCCTCACTTTTCACGTAGCTGGCCTTCTGGTCCTTTGGCTAACATCTTGTCTCAAAGGCCTTGCTCAATAGTCTAAGCTCCTCTTCCTAGTCCCCTTTTAATCCATGCTTTATTTTCCATTCTTTAAAGTACTTATAGTGGTTATAATTACTATCTTTATGTTTGTTTGTCTCTCTTTAGAACGTGGGCATCTTGAGAGTAACTACTCCCTGTTATATCACCTTTAACATATAATTAAAAATGATTTATTGAGGGCTAGAGAGATGGTTAAGTGGTTAAGAGCACTCACTACTCTTTCAGAGAACTCAAGATTGGTTCCTAGCACCCACATGGTGGTTCACAAACAGTTCCAAGAGGTCCTGCACCCTCTTCTGACCTGCTTATGCACCAGACACTCTATGGGTGCACATACATGCATGCAGACAAAACACTAAAAATATAATAATTGAAAAAAGAAATAGAAGCTGGGTGGTGGTAGTGCACACCTTTAATCTCAGCACTCGGGAAGCAGAGGCAGGTGGATCTTTGTGAGTTTGAAGTCAGCCAGGTCTACAGAGCAAGTTCCAGGATAGCCAGGGCTACACAGAGAAACCCTGTCTCAGAGGGGAGGAAAAAAGGAACCGGGTGGTGGTGGTGGTGGTGGTGGTGGTGGTGGTGGTGGTGCTGCTGCACACCTTTAATCCCAGCACTCAGGAGGCAGAGGCAGGTGGATCTCAGAGTGAGTTCCGGGAAAGGAGGGAGGGAGGGAGGGAGTAAGGGAGGGAGGGAGGGAGGGAGGGAGGGAGGGAGGAAGGAAGGAAGGAAGGAAGGAAGGAAGGAAGGAAGGAAGGAAGAAAGAAAATGCTCCACTTATCCTCAGAACCTGCTTTCTATTCACAGATATCTATAAATTAATATAGTATTATGAGAAAGTCCTACATTAACAAAAAATCATTACAAATATAAGATTTTATATTAAAAAAGCAAGACTGGGAGATAAAATCATTTTAGTTAAAAAGACTGATGAAGATTAAGTTAAAATCCAGTTTCTTTTTTTTTTGTTTGTTTGAGGCAAGGACTTGCTATGTAGGCCTGGATGGCTTGCTATTCACTTGATAGCCCAGACTGGCCTGAAATTCAAGGCAATCCTCCTGTCTCAGCATCCCAAGGATGTTACAAGCATGTGTCTCCAGACCCAGCTTTGTTCTCTTATTTTTAGTCCAGCTGATATTGAACTAATACACAATTAAGTAACTAAAACCCAAGAAAGCCAACCTTTCCTTCCATCCTGCAAAACAAAACTTGTCTCATGTATTTCTGGTCTGTTTCGAAATTCCCAAGTATATACAACTTTCATAACAGAATGTACAATAAAATACCAGTATTCTAAGAATGAATCACAATCATTACCCAGCCTTGTAGGAGGCTGAGGCTTTAGGATCAAAAATTTAAGGCTTGTCTAGACTGCCAAGTAAGTCCAAGGTCAGCCTAGGTGACTTTGCCAGACACTGTCTCAAAATAAAAATTTAAAAAGGGATAGGAGTATAGATCAGAGGCTGAGTAGTTGCCCAACATGAGCCAGGCCTTGAGTTTAATCCATAGTAACACACACACACACACACACACACACACACACACACACACACACACACACAGGCATACACACGCGCATGCAAATCAGTCAGGTAAAATCTTGTTTTTAAATTGTCATGTAGCATAATGAAGAAGTATACTGAGAAGAAAGAGCTCATCAATCTAATTTCTAAATTCACCCACAACAAAACACCCACTCAGTCCATCCACTGCCATTAACTGTTTAATTGCTCCTCCAGCTGTTCCTCTGCTGGGTGATATACTGACCTTGGAACTGCTTTCTTCCTCTACTTCTCCCTCATTGGTTTGCATGGGAACAGACTCTGTGCAAAACTCTGCAGAAACACAGACACTGCCTGAAAGATAAAAAGAGAAAAACACATGTAAAGTCTTCAAGGCACAAGTTTGCTTTTTCTAATATTTAGACGAAAATCTGTCCCGGCGATCCTGGACACTATGAAGCAATGACTTTAATCAGCTATACCTCTCAGTGTGCATATGTGTACGGCGAGGCATCTGAGAGAAAAAAGAGGGAGAGGTGGAGTGGGAATCTTCTCCATCTTGAAGGATGGTGGAAAAGGTATTGCCAGCTTTACATTTCTTGACCTATTTGTTAGGCTTCTGGAGAAGGTGATATAGAAATCTTCAATGACTCTTACAGTAGACACCTGCCAGAAAGGATGCCAATGAGCAAAGAGGTGATACCACACTGGGTCTCACTTCCTGGGCTATGCTACTGGAACTGACTGCCTGTCTTGGGTTTATAGCTATGCTGAGCATCTTAGGCTTTTGTAACTGATGTACTCATCACTCAGTATATCTTTTAAAGAAAATATGCCCCAAACTAAATGTCAGCTCATTTATTTTTACACAAATTGGCTAGCTATAGAATAATACAATAAAAGTAGTTTAAAAGTTTCCTCTAATAGTAAGAGCTAAGGCCTGTGGCATGAACTGCCACACATGTCCTGGGAACAGAACCTGGGTCCCCTGGAAGAGTGTTAAGTACAAGGGTTGAGTCATTGCTCACGCCCTCAAAGCTGACTGTTAAAGCTTCCTTTGACACTTTGTGTTTTGGCAATTTTCCTCAAAACTGTCATTCATCCTGGCCCCATTCTCCTCCTCCCCATCTTCTTCTTTTTCTGAGACATGGTTTAACAGCCCTGGCTGTCCAGTAACTCACCCCGTAGACTAGGCTGGCCTCAAACTCACAGAGATTCACCTGCCTCTACTAAGACATACACTACCACTGCCCAGCTTAGTTTTTTTTTTAACCTTGGATTTCCCATATGAAAGAATATATACAATATTTATCTTAAAATCTGGCTTATAGCCGGGCGTTGGTGGTGCACGCCTTTAATCCCAGCACTCGGGAGGCAGAGCCAGGCGGATCTCTGTGAGTTCGAGGCCAGCCTGGGCTACCAAGTGAGCTCCAGGAAAGGCGCAAAGCTACATAGAGAAACCCTGTCTCGAAAAACCAAAAAAAAAAAAAAAAAAAAAAAAAATCTGGCTTATAATTTAATAAATTAAAACATGTAATTATTAAGAAATAATTAGTCAAACCAACCGAAAGGAACCACTATGACTGACCATTACAATGGACACTACAAGTGACCACCACACTGACCACAACAGTGACCACTACAACTGACAATCACAACAAACACTACAAATGATCATCATAGTGACCATGGCAATGACCAATATGGCTGACCACATCAATGATAACCACAGTAACCACTACAACTAACTAACCATCACAGTGAGCACTAAGATAACCATCACAGTGAAAAATAAAAGTGACCCCCACACTGATGACAGTGACCACTCCGACTGACCATTACAGGAGACACTATAACTGACCACCACAGTGACCATGACAGTTACCATCATGGCTGATCATCACAGAGAACACTACAAGTGACCACCCCAGTGACCACTATGACTGACCCTCAGAGTGAACACTACAACTGACCACCACATTGACTATGGCAGTGACCACATCAATGACCATCAGTGTCCACTATGACTAGCCATCACAGTGGACACTATCACTGACCACCACAATGACTACTATGACTGACCACCACAGTGAACACTACAATTGACCACCAAAGTGCCCACAACCATCACCATTATGGCTGACTATCAGAGTGGACATAACTGATCAGCATAGTGACTCCCTTGTAACAGCTTAAAAAAAAAAAAGATGCTCATAATGCATGCTTCTGTGCAGAGAAACTCTTTGGGTATGTACCCAGTCCTGAATATCTGCCATGGTGCAGGCCTCTCTACAGCTAAGACCTAAGACCTGAGGCCATTTCCACATTGGTTATGTGGCAAAGGGGTATCAAAATATCTATTGTGCTCACTAATAAAGTTTTTAAGGAACAACTGTGTATTTATGTAATGAGAAATATAAAATTGACATAGTAGTAGCTGTCACTCAACCTCTATTCACTCAGGTCCAGATGAACCAATATTGTTCATGCCTCTGTGCTCACAAGTGAAAAAAGCTTCTTAGAGCTGATCATGTCCTTCACTTTTTATGGCAATTATGCATAAATAGGATAGTTCTTTCTATGAAAATTAAGTTGGTGGAGCTGGAGATTCAGCTCAGTTGGTACAGTGCTTGCCTAGCATTTTTGAGGCCTTGAGTTGGATCCCTAGTGCCCTATAAAATTAGATGTGGTGTGCACACCTATAAAATCCAAACACTTGAAAGATTGAGCAGGAGGATGCTTTAACTTGAGAGACAGCAAGGTCCTGCCTCAAAAGCAAGAGAAAGAGGAAGAGAAGAAAAAGCTGACACCACTGGAAAAATTGAATAACCTATGCAGAAGATGTGGCACGCACAGTGCTTTACAACTGTGTCCCTCTTAGTTAAAGTGAAGATTACAGTCATAGGCCATTTGTCATCATCATACTCAGACCTTGGTCCTGCTCCCAGGCCTCTGCGGCTCACAGAAGATGCTGTTTCTCCCCAACAGCCTCCAGATCCCTGCTTCCTCAGCAAGGGACTCCATTCTTGGCCTTTCTTTTAAAAAACATTTTACATGTATGTCTGGTTCTTCACCTCTTTTTTAAAAAAAGGTTATTTTATTTTACTTTATGTGTATAAGTGTTTTGCCTGAACGTATGTATATGCACCACATGTGTGCCTGTTGTAGCCCCTGGCAATGGGGTTATAGATGGCTATGAGCCACCATGTGGGTCCTCTGCAGTGCTCTTAACCACTGAGCCATCTCTCTAGCCCTCCCTGGCCCCTCTTATCTGCTGGCCACTGACTAGGCTAATGTGATGCTCACTGACAGAAGACAGAGACTGGCAATGGCGAGCAGCTTTTCTATGACAGGCCACTCATTCTTACCAGGTGAACTTCAGTTACAGGCTTTACTTCCTTCACCCTTTGGATCTGCCTACCTGGCTTGTTTTTGTTTGTTTAATATCTGTTCTAGCCTGACTTGCTTGACTCTCTCTGTCCCTCACTCTGTCAGTCGCTGCTCTTCCCCTTCAATGACTCCTCTTCCTCGTCCCCAGAAATGAACACTCATCTGTCTTCCACCCTTCCTATTACTCTCTACCTTCCAGGCCCCTATACTCACTTCTCAATCCATTATCTCTTCACAGGCTCTTGCCCATTCATCGCGGCCCAGTTGGGTCCGGCCTGCTCTATTCCAGCCCTCCATTTGCTAAAGGGTACTCAACTAGCCAGCAGCTGGCGACAGCAGACAACCTTCCCACCACTAAGCATGAAGGGGCGAGGAGCAGTGGCAAACAAGCAAAGCCAGCTGTGGCTATAACCAGACCCAAACACTAATGCTGATTTCTGTGTGGCCTTGAGAAAACGACTGTCTCAGGCTTGCTGTCCCTAAGGAAACTTGAGAGGAATCATTTTTCTGAGGATCACTGGCAATACATTTGCCCTTGGTACACAATACTAATGGCCATTCAGGAAGCCCTCTCTCTGAATCCCCACTTCCCTATAGACACACACTCTCAGTTACCTCTTGGTCCTTTCCCTGTGACTGTGCACCTGGAGAGGAAGGCTTCCTCATCTTTCTGCACCCCTTCACTTCTAGTTGCTCTCTGTCCCAGAGCAGGTAGAGCAGCTTGCCTGAGAGCTCAGAAAAACAAGATATGTGGCCCTCCACCCTTTTTCTTCAAGTAGCAGTTGCCCAGGAAGCAGGCCTTCTCCGTGGTTCCTCATAAATGTGGGACACCTCCACAATTCCCCACAGAAGGCAAAGTCAGCTATTTCTTTTTTAAACTTTGTAGCTGAGGATGGTCTTGAACTCCTGATCCTCTTGCCTTCATCTCCTAAAAGTGCTGGGAATATAGGCACACACCAACACACCTGCCAAGTTTGTTGAGTTCTGTGGTTTAGTGCCAAGAAACTCACTGCTCTGTATGACATCGTCTATTATCTCTTTTTCCATCGGGAGATCGAAAGTGCCATTTCTGTGCCTCTAACCCTATCCTCTGGTGTACTGAACTGAAATTTATTTTTATTTTGATTGTTTGTCTGGTGTCCTCAGAGGTCAGGAGAGGGCATCAGATCCCCTAAGCCTGGAGTTATAGATGGTTATAAATTACCATGTGAATACTGAGAGTCAAACCTAGGTCCTCTGCAAGAACAACAAATGTTCCTAACTACTGAGCCAACTTCCCAGCCCTGAGACTAAAACCTTGGTAAAAGACACAAATTAAAATTTTAGGGCATTTTATATGTGAGATTTTTGAGGTTTCTGTCAAGCTAGGCTTTAGGGAGGGACAAAGTGTTTTCTTGTACATTAGGCCAAGTGAATGTTTATAGCTGTACACTAGCTTTTAGCTACTGGCTCTTATAAACTATAGGCCACCCAGCATTTTGACCTCAGCAGTGACTGTAGTTATGGCAACTTTGTTGTTAGGTAAGTGGCTGTTTCTATAGAGACAAGGCTGCATGCATTAGGCTCAGAGCCTTAGCAAAAGCTTAGGGGTTTGCAGGTCTCACCAAGAATAAGCCACAGCTTGTCACAGTGGTTGATGGCACTGAACGCTCAAATAAACTGAATGTCAGCTGTGCAGGTAGCCTCAGCATACGCTGACCACTCTGGCCTAGCAAGCAAATGTGCTGTGCTGGCCTCAGCAAAGAAGACAGGGCATTAGGAGGCTTGGGTAGATTCAGTGTACAGAGACTGCTGCCTGACCTTGAATTATGCCTGCCCAGCTTTTCCTAAGCCAGCATGGCTGAGGCAAAGATTAGACAGTGGACAAGAGACTTCCTTCACACACACCTTTTAGACAGCAGAGAGTGAGACAATTATTAGCTACAAGGCAGCTGAACTTCAAACAGCACAGGCATTACAAAGCCAGCGAAGTTCTCTATTTAAATTATTTGTGCTAGACATATGTAGGTGTTTCAAAGAGGAAATGGAAATGAAGAGGTTTCTGACTGTAACTCATGTGAGAAAGGAAAGAAAGGTCTGGGCATAATACCCTGGCAGACCCAGACCTACTGGTTAAGACCAGCACACTGAGAGACAAAAGAACATGTCAGAGAAAGGAAGCCCCTCCCCCACACTCGAGACTTTCTTCCTCACGATGTTTTAATATTAGGGATGTAAATCCCTAACTCATGCTGTCAGGGTGAAGTGCTTATCTGATTAGTGTGTCCAGAAGAAACTCAGCCTGGACTTGCACAGTCCAGCTCCTCTGCTGCTCCTTCCCTCACAGATACCCACTCTGCTCTGCTCCACGCTCTTCTAAGAGGCAGGCTTACCTCAGACTAGGGCTGCCATCTCAACATACCCGTGAGGTCCCAGAGTTCAGGATAAGAACTTGCCCTCAGAAGTCAGCTCTCAAAAGCCGACTGTATTCGCAATGGAAGGGAGACTTTCACCCTCCCGTCTCACCCCTCTGCATGCCTCTGCTAGTTCAGGACTCGGTGGGGATATTATTTATTAGATCCTCTTCTGTCCCTACTTATTTTTTAATTTGTAAAACTTATTTTCCAAATTAAGTTCACTATTCTGTATCAGCCTTCCCTTCCTTCCCAAACTCCTCACTAACCTGGTTTCTTCCCATATATACCTTTTTCTGCAGGTGACCCAGGCAAATTTCCCTATTCTCTCCACATAACACACTCTCTTTCTGTCCATCCCCAGGTCATACTTCACATGCCCCCCAGGGGTCTATGTAGTAAGAGCCTGGTTCTCAGCAACAGACCTGGAAGGTGCATGGGTCTAGAAATCTTTGGGTCTTGGAAAACATGCTCTTGGAGTGGAATGGGGGATGCCGGTCTCTTCTTTTGTTAACACAAGGTAAACAGTTTTGTTCTGACATGAGATATTGCCACACTCAGAAGCCATGGACTAAAACCCTCAAAAACCCTGCATCAGAACCAATCTTTTTTCTTTATATGTGAATTATCTTGTGTCATTGTATGGTGACAGAAAGCTAACAATACCCCATTAGAAATCCCTTGTGTTGGGGCTGGAGAGATGGCTCAGAGGTTAAGAGCACTGGCTGTTCTATCAGAGGTCTTGAGTTCAATTCCCAGCAACCACATGGTGGCTCACAACCATCTGTAATGAGATCTGGTGCCCTCTTCTGGCCTGCAGACATACATGCAGACAGAGAACTGTCTATGTAATAACTAAATAAATCATAAAATAAATAAAATAAAACTGTTATTTAAAAAATATCCCTTGTGTTTACCCACATCCTTTCCTTCTAACATCCATTTAAGTTTTATTTCTAAAACTCTTTCCTGATTTTTTTCCATTAGTGTGCCTACTTACTCTAACTTATCTATAACTTGTTTTCCTCTTTGCCCTTTATTTTCATTCACCTTTTTTTTTAAGATCTCTCCAGTCCCCTATTTTCATTCAACTTTTGCTGTTCCTTTGGAATTAATCTTATAGTTTTAAATGTGTTTTCTTTAGTCATGTGTGGTGTTCAGGAGGCAGAGGCACACCAATTTCTATGAGTTCCAGGCCAGCCTGGCCTACAGAGCTAGTTAGTTCCAGAGCACCTAGCACTACATGATGAGACCCTGCCTCAAAAAGCAAAACCAAACAAAAAAATGTGTTTCCTTTTAAGTCTTGACAGTCTAGGGGTACAGCTCCAAAGTAAAGGGTGTGCCCCTAAGAGACCTACACACTGAGCTGGAGAGATGGCTCAGTGGTTAAAAGTGTGTACTTCTGCAGAGAACTTGAACTCGACTCCCAGCACCAGAACTGGGTGGCTCACAACCACCTGTAACTCCAGCTGCAGGCAATCCTACACCTCTACGCTTCTCGCTTCTGTACTCACACGCATGTACCCATACACAGGCACACACACATACTCATTATTAAAAATAAAAATAAATATTAAGAAAAAATCTACTTGTAAACTTTAAAATGATGACATTCTTGCTTCAAAATGTGTCTTACAATCATTTTTAAGAGCGTGGTGGTGGTGGTGGTGGTGGTGGTGGTGGTGGTGGTGGTGGTGCACACCTTTAATCCCAGCGCTCGGGAAGCAGAGGCAGAGGCAGAGGCAGGTCGAACTCTGTGAGTTCAAGGGCCAGCCTGGGCTGCAGAGTGAGTTCCAGGACAGGCTCCAAAGCTACACAGAGAAACCCTGTCTTGAAAAACAAAAACAAAACAAAACAAAAAAAGAATCAAAGTCAGTTTTGCCGTCATTTTGACCAAAGAGAAGAATAAAATAGGCAATACTTAAGCACCTAGTGAACTTGGGTGATACCTGGGGACTACTGAAGGTTGTATAAAGTGTCAGTGCTAGAGAAGTGTTGAAAGTCAATATAAAAATTCACTGGAAGGGGTGAGCAGAGGTAGCAAAGCTGTCCCAAGAAGTGTGGTGTTTGTTCGACTTGTTTCAGCAAGTTCATTCCACCACTTTACATTGAAATGATGGACAGTCTTGACCTGGCACTGGGCTCGCACTCACAGTACAGCAACTTAGTGACTGTTAATCACCATGTGAGTAATGTCACACACAGTCTGTGGACTTCTATGAAAATAGGCAAGCATGCTGGAGTTTTTAAAGCCCTCTAGGCTCCAGCCTCCGCTCTCTCCAGTCTTACCTGTTTGCTTTGTTCCAGGCATAGTGATCTACTTCCTGCTTCACCAATATGCCAGATGGGGTTAGGCTTCCATATTTCTGTCCATATTCTTTCCTCTGTCTCTTTCCCCCCATGGTGTCACCAAGGAATATAACTTAAGGTCAGCTTGTGTAAAGCTTGTTTTTTTTTTTTTTTTTTTTTTTTTTTTTTTTTTTTTTTTACTGACTCATCTCCAGATGGAAGGGACTGTTTCCTTAGTGGGGTCTGTCTAAATTCTATTATGAACCTTTAGCACCTTTATGGATTCATTGCTCACAGAGATTCTTTATGTTAAGAGGGATGTTCCTGAACTCTTGGTATCAAATATTGGATCTTGTTAATCTCTGTATTCAGTATACTTAAAACTGTGCACCTGCTGCTGGATAAAGTGGCACACACCTTTAATTCCAGCACTTGGGAAGCAGAGGCAAGTAGTTCTCTGAGTTCAAGGCCAGCCTGGTCTAGACAGATTGAGTTCCAGCCAGGGCTACACAGAGAAACTCTATCTCAACAAACAAACAAACAAAACAAAGCAAAACACCAAATCAACAGCAAACAAACTGTTCATTTGATAGGTATTCAATGAGTTTCTATGTAGGAATAAATGAATGAACCAACTGTAGTGCTTTTTATTAAAAATGTAATATATGGGGCTAGAGACAGGGCCCAATAGTTAAGAGCACCCATGTGGCTACTCACAACCAGCTAAATCTAGTTCCAGAGGATGCAATGCCCTCTTCTGGGTTCTGTGGACATAAGACACATGCATGACATATTTGCAAGCAAGACACTCATACACAAAGAATAAAAATTAAGTTTTAAAATGTTATTTCCTAGCTCTGGTGTGCTATTGTGCAGCAGGGTAATTGCAGATGATGACATACACTGTGTATTTGAAAGCTGGATGGGGGCTGCAGAGATGGCTCAGAAGTGTACACTGTTCTTGCAGAAGACAAGAATTAAGTTCCCATGTCCCACATGTGGCTCACGAGCACTTGTAACTCCAGCACTTGCCTCTGACCTCTAAGAGTACCTGCACTTACCAGACACATACCCCACTCATAATTAAAAATAAAAACAAAGAAAAAGCTAGAGAGAAAGATTTCCAATGTTTTCACTATAAAGATGAGAACTATGTGAGCAGGCAGATTTGTTTATCCTGACTCAAACATCATTATATATATATATATATATATATATATATATATATATATGATGTACATACATATATGTACATCATACTAATATAATATATAATATATGTATATATATATTATATATATATACCCCTTAAGCATGTATGATCTTTCTATTTTTATGTATTTGTTAAAAACCTCCAAAGTTTTTAACAAGTTTATAGACAAGACTGCAAATGCTGAATAACATCAGTGTAAACAATGGATGACTACTAGTACAATAACAGCAGGCTTTTTCAACTCAGATGAGAAAGACCCTGCAGAGAAACCAGGAGAAAGGACAGCAGGAGAGGTAAAGCAGCTGTGTCTCCTTCCTCTTCTAAATGCTGAAAGAAAAAAAAAAAGCAGCACCAATGCAGTAAAATATTTGAAGGTGTGTTACTTTTGTTCATGTTGCATTTGTTTAACTCTGTGAAGCTGTGTTACTGTGCCTGTGTAAAACACCTGATGGTCTAATAAAGAACTGGTCAATAGCAAGGCAGGAGAAAGGATAGGTGGGGCTGACAGGCAGAGAGAATACATGGAAGGAGAAATCTGGAGGGACAGCTAAGATCTAGCAGCCAGAGGATGAGGATGACTCCAGGGGCCAGCCACCCAGCTACACAGCAAGCCACAGAGTAAGAGTAAGATTTACATAAGTTAGAGAAAGGAAAAGCCCAGAGGTAAAAGGTAGTCGGGATAAGTTAAGGAAAGCTGGCTAGAAACTAAACCAAGCTAAGGCCGGGCATTCATAATAAAGAATAAGCCGCATCCGTGTGTGATATATTTGGGAACTGGGCGGCAGGCCTCCCAAAGGACCTAAGACCAACCAACAACAATAAATGGGTGTACCAACATGGGGCTCAAATATCCATCTACAGCCTGAGAAAGCTTAACAACAACAAAAAAAGACGGCTTCTTTAAGAGGTGCGGCAAAACAAAAACAAACAAGCCCAACTCCCCACCCCACCCCCACCCCACCCCAAACCCCCGCCCCAGCAAGCTAAGAAAAAATTGCCTGTGGCAACACAGGTACTGGCTTCCATAGCTAGGAAGATTTAAGGCAGTTTTTGGTCTCCTACCTCTGACCTGGATGAGGGAGGGTTTTAGGCTTGGCTTTCATGTGAAGTGGGTGGATTATCCAGGTGTACCTGAGCCGTTTAAAAGTTTGCTCATGCCGTCAAAAAAGACTAAAGAATACTGATAAATTTAAGGTTATTTTTGTTACAACATATTTATATATATTTATATTCTTGTTTAAGGTATTGTACTTATGCAGTTTATTTAAAAATGTAGGGTGAAATTCTAGTTTTTGAAAACTATTATTATAAACTATATAGGACAATCAAGAAACATAGGTTAGTGGTTAATCATTTATAATAATCAAATTTGTAGATATGTTAGGGATGCTTTCCAGATAATATAGAGATAAACTCTAGATAGATAGATGGTCTTCAAACATTTCAAAGACCTACAGAATATGGCATTTAAAATGTTTTGTTAGCATAAAGTTTTTCATGACAATGAGACACATCTGTTCCTGGCAGCACTAATTTACTTCAGAGATGATGGGCATTGAAGAAACTCCTTATGGAGTTTGCTTTCATTGTGGCAATGTTAGCCCCTGGGCAAAGAAACTGTTCTTGCCTTTGACTGCTGACAATGTGCTGTGCAGCTTGGACATGAAGGACACACAGAAAAAAAACTGCTGAACTTTGCCAAAACAAGGCAGAACAGTCTTTCAAAATTCCTGCTTCACTGTAGAGTGTGCCAGATACTCTGCAAGACATACAGGAAAGTGACTGATGAACTTTGCCAAAACAAGGTAGGACAGTCCAAAATTCCTGCTTCATAGAAAAGCCTGCCAGATACTCTAGGCCTATAGGCTGAAGATGGATGACCCAACACTGCAGAGGAACTTTGGGTGACTGTCCAAGCAGCCAAATGTCTCTGTTGTTAGGTAATATTATATCCTTCTGGGTCACTGATGGAGTTGAAGGCTAAATAGTTATAGCTGCAGTTTTTCTTAGTTATGATAGAGAGTGAATCTAAAGTTTTATACATAATTTACTAAGATAGGA
Organism: Peromyscus leucopus; assembly: GCF_004664715.2. Classification (NCBI taxonomy): domain Eukaryota; kingdom Metazoa; phylum Chordata; class Mammalia; order Rodentia; family Cricetidae; genus Peromyscus; species Peromyscus leucopus. The sequence continues at coordinate 37,663,626 of NC_051080.1, read as the reverse complement.
TAGATAATGCATTGTTTTCTTTGAATATGCTAACCACAAATGGACTGAATATTATAAATTAATTTTTACTCGATAATGGCTTTTGTTGTATGTAGTTATACTATGTTAAAGTTAAAAATCTTTATTTTTATTTAGACAAAAAGGGGAGAATGTAGTAGAACATTTTAAGGTGTGTTACTTTTGTTCATATTGAATTTGTTTAATTCTGTGAAGCTTTGTTACTGTGCCTGTGTAAAACACCTGACAGTCTAATAAAGAAATGGCCAATAGCAAGGCAGGAGAAAGGATAGGCGGGGCTGGCAGGCAGAGAGTATACATTGAAGGAAAAATCTGGAGGGACATCTAAGATCTAGCAGTCAGAGGATGAGGATGACTCCAGGGGCCAGCCACCCAGCTACACAGCAAGCCACAGAGTAAGAGTAAGATTTACATAAGTTAGAGAAAGGAAAAGCCCAGAAGTAAAAGGTAGTCGGGATAAGTTAAGGAAAGCTGGCTAGAAACTAAGCCAAGCTAAGGCTGGGAATTCATAATAAGGTATAAGACTCCGTGTGTGATATATTTGGGAACTGAGTGATGGGCCCCACAAAGAACCAAAGACCAACCAACAACAATAAACCAAGACACAAAACCACAAAAACCACAGTTTATCTAGGAAACAAAAAACATCCTTATAGTAAAATAGGGGCAAAGTTGGTGGTACAGAGTTTGTCTAGCATGTACAAAGCCTTGGGTTTGATGCCAGCACCACCAAATAAGACAACTCAGGACAAAACTTACAGACAGGGATTCTATATTAAACGATGCAGACTCAAAGGCTGAAATAAAGGTTTGAAGGGGTCTATAGGCCCCACTTGCCACAGGAGTACATTCAGCAAAGTGATTTGTTAAATTGCTTTTAGAAAGCAAATCCCCAGTCTCAATACCAGTGTATTCTAAAAGAAATACCTAAAACAAGAATGCTAAAAGCTGATACTGTGAGCATATTTTGCCTTTCTAAAAGGATGCAGAAAATTTGGGGCTGGAGAGATGGCTCAGTAGTTAACAGCATTTGTAGCTCTTACAGAGGACATAGGTTTGGTTTTCAGAACCTACGTGGCAGCTAATAGTCATCTGTAACTCTGGGTCCAGAGGATGATACAGCCTTCATGGGCACTACATACATGGGCACAGACATATATGCAGGTAAAACACCCATATACATGAAATAAAAATAAACTGTCAGGCATGGTAGTACACATCTTTAATCTGAGCATTCGGGAGGCAGAGCTAGACAAATCTTTGTGAGTTCAAGGACAGCCTAGTCTACATAGTGAGTTCCAGGACAGCCAGGGTTATGTAGAGAGACTCCTGTCTCATAAAAAAATAAATAAGTAAATAAATAAACAAACAAACAAACAAACCACAAAACATGTCTTTTTTCAAAAGAAATGAAATCCAAAATTATACAATTTATTTATTTATTTTAATTTATGCCAAATGCTGTTTATTGAAGGAGGGAGGAGGCCTTAAATACAGGCTTACAGCACAATGGGAGAACCCCGGAGGGCAGAAGTTTGCTGCCGATGTTTTACAATCTTGCATCTAAGCTGTTAACGCCCATTATGCAGGATACACAGACAAGGAACTTCCCTTAAGCATTCAGGAGGGTAGAACCCGGCTGGGAATTAGCATAGGGAGGATATCAAGGTCAAGGTCAGCAAGCAAGGCAACAGTTACCCAAAACGGGGGCCAGGACCCTACAGGTCCCCCTTTTACTAAAAAATGAGCTTCTGACTTGGGTTGCGTGGGACGTCAGCAGGTCACCTTACTCGTCATGGAGATGCCTGCCCAGGCCACACAGGTGCTCTATCTTAGGTTGGTGAGTGTCCCCCAGGCATTACCCATCTCTGAATACTCATTATCATACAGGCTCAATCGTGTGTGAGCTGCAGAGTTAACTGCTGCCAAAGATCTCAAAGTGGCACTGGGCTTACAATCTGTGTATCTGATACAGAAAAGACCAACAGAGGTCCTATCCCACCCATAGCCAGTAGGCTAAAGGCAACTGCGCCCTTCCCTTCCTTAACGAGCCTTACTGCAATACAATTTATTTTTTAAAATTATCTATCTGTAAGAGTGTTTGTCTACATGTCCATCTCTATACCACATATGTGCCTAGTGCCAGAGGAGACCAGAAGAAGAAGACATTAGGTTTACTGGAACGAGAGTTACAGACAGTTGTGAGCCACATTGTGGGTATAAGAAATTGAAGCGGGCCGGGCGGTGGTGGCGCACGCCTTTAATCCCAGCACTCGGGAGGCAGAGCCAGGCGGATCGCTGTGAGTTCGAGGCCAGCCTGGGTTACCAAGTGAGCTCCAGGAAAGGCGCAAAACTACGCAGAGAAACCCTGTCTCGAAAAACCAAAAAAAAAAAAAAAAAAAAAAAAAAAAAAAAAAAAAAAAAAAAAAAAAAAAAAAAAAAAAAAAAAGAAATTGAAGCAAGGGCCTCTGGAAGAGCAGCCAGTGATCTTAAACGCCGAACCATCTCTCCAGCCCCTAAATAAATCTTTTTTTTTTTTTTAAGAATATGAGAAAGAAGCCTTCCCATATATTTTCCTTCTTTTTAAAATGAAAACCCCTGATTTACTGAAGATGATTTAAAAAACAAAACAAAACACTTACCTTTGACAGTATCCTGGGGCAACACAAGCCTGAGACGATCAGTCTAGGTTACATTCAGTGCAAAAAGCCAAAACCCTGAAAAGAAAAAAAAAATAACAATGAACCACACAATGTAAGCTGCCCAGAGAAGCAACAGAGCAGGCAATTCATCTAATCTACTCTTTCATTTAGAGTTTGTTGGCAGTGGCCAACTCTGCAAACATCTTCTTCAAGTGTTCTTTTGAAGTTAAGTGAAAAAGAATAAAATGTACGGATAACACAAGGTGCCCAACACCCATTCAATAACGAACAAGTTGTAATTAAAAATGTAAAGGCTAGGGATGAATCTCCCTGGTGCAGCACTTGCCCAAAGTATGAGGCTCTGGGTTCCATCCTATCAACACAGGAAAGCAACAGTTTCTGAAGTGAAATTAAAATCTATGTTCAATCTTTACTACTTTCTTTTTAAACAAATTAATTTTTAATTATTATTGTGTGCATTATGTGCTTATGTGAATGAGAAAAAGCATGCAACAGTGTTCATATGAAGGTAAGAGGACAATTTTCAGAAGTCAGTTTCTCCTTCCACCTTGATGTAGGTTCCAGATTAAACTCAGGTTGTTAGGCAAGCACCTTTATGTGCTGAGCATCTCTGGTTTTTGTCTGTTTAGTGATAGTATCTCCCCATATGAACCACAACAATGACCAGCACAGCATGATAACCCTAAGGGTTCAATAGTGGCATGCATACTTTGGCAGTAACCAATAGCCCTTTAATTGATCTTAAGGCCTGCTCAACAAAAGGAGAAGTCATGCCTGGTACTGAAACTAGCCAACTATCTGGAGCTAGTATAGTGATGGATCTTGCGGGAGAACCTTCAACTGCCACTTTACTAAACCAGCATAATCCCTAACTACATTCTAAATATTTATCCTATACCCACAGGTAAGTGTACTATTCACTCCTCATCAAAGAAACTTTTCTTTGTAACTGATGAAGACCATTATTAAGAAAAAAAAAAGAAAAAGAAAAAGAAAGCCACAACTAATCAAAACACAGAGAACAAGACATTATGTGATGCCCATTACCAACCGATAGAGCTATAACACAATGAGGCTCAGGGCTCATTTCAGAAGAGAGGCTGGTAAGATTATAAGAGCCAGAGGAACAGGAAGTTTGCTTTGAGATTGTTTCTCCCAGAAATGCCAGAAAGGCTACATCCCTTAAGTCTCATCAACATGAATGCCTAAACCGGATCTGCACAGTGATGACACCAATGGTCATACTAACAGGGGGTGGGGAAAGCTCTCAGGCCTCCACCTAGACATGGGCAACTAGGGAATGCTGAGTAGGAGAAATGACGTTCCCCTGGGGAGAGTCCATATAGTACCAAGTGGACCGCCCTGAGATCATGTACATATACAGCTAATATTATATGTACTGAGCAGGTTGTATTCACAGACTTAGGAATACACACACACACACACACACACACACACACACACACACAACAATAATTAAATACAAAGAAGCCATAAATTTGAGAGCAGGGGGGCATGCATAGAAGAGATTGAGGGAGAAAAAGAGAAGGTGGGAAATGACATAATTGTGTAATAATTTCAAAGAATGAAAAATTTTTAAAAAGATAGTGTCTCCCTATGTAGCCCAGGCTGGCCAATCCTCCTGCTTCAGTCTCCCTAGTGCTAAGATTACAGTATGCCACAATGCACAAACAAATCTTCACTATTTCTTATTTTATTTGTTCTATCTACCTCAAAAATACCAAACTGCCCTTTCAATGTCTCTATCTGGATGTCTCATAATCACCAGACTCAACTTAAACCCAACCCCACCTTCACCCTGACTTGACTAATCCTCTCTGTCTTCACTGTCTTTACCAAGGCCCAGATCAGAATCTTAAGCTCACTCAAGTAATCCTACATTCCCCAACCCTTCACACAAGCTCATCAATAAGTTCTAGCATTTATGCTTTCAAATTTTGCACCTCAGATCCACCCACAATTCCTCACTTTCACTGTCATTATCTCTTCAGCCAAAGGCTCTGTTCCACTCTTGCTCCTTCCCAATCCAATGCCAAATAATGGTTGGCACAATCTCTTCAATCTAGTTCACTACCAGCAGCTAGTAAATGCAGGGCTGACTTTATTTTCTGATGACAAGTCTCTCTCCTGCTCAGAATGTACCTCCTGTGAGTGTGGAGATCGGCAAAACAAGGCAAAAACTTTCGGAAAACTGTCTCCACCTGGAAGTTGTCCACTTTGTTTCATAACCAACCTCGTACTCTGGCTACGAGAGGACATGCCATTCCCCAGGGTTATACACTGTAAGGGATAGTTCTAGGTCCCCAGTATGTCACAAGGGTTGAAGTGGTACTCTACTGAATGACCGTATCTACCATCCCCTCTGTTTACTGTACTTAACACTGTTTGAATCAATACACCAATGGTATTACACACAGAATTAGGACTATCTTACTTACTCTCTCATGCTCCTGCTTTACACACTGTTGTTACAACAATCTCAAAAGCAAATTGATCTTTGTGTATGCTGTGGCTTAAAATGAGTCAGTATCCCCACACCCCCCAAGAGTGAGTAGAAAATTTCTTAATAAAGAAAAAAGAAAAAAAAGAAAAAAGAAAAAAAGGCACTAATACTCTCCTTAGAGATTAAAAAAAATGAGTCAGTAAGTATTCACTACCTTTAGTGCAGATTTTTAAAAAAGAACTCACCAGACCCATTTCTGCACTGTGCATTCCAACTTGCATCTGGTCTTCTTGTCCATCACTCACAAACTAATTGCTGCTCTAGGCCGTTTGCTGATTCCCTTCCTCTCCTTTGCCACTGGTGTCCCCTCCAGGACTTTCCCAGACCCTCCTCTGAGATAAACTCTGTTATATTGGTAACATACATGAGTCTGTCTTCTTTTCCCAACATGAGCTCCCTGACAGCAAAGACTGTTTTACACATCTTTTAATTTAGTGAGCAGATGTCCAACAAGCATGTGCTGAAGTGAACCCCAACTGCATCCCAGGAATTTAATGTTGGCATAATATTGGCAGTTCCCCATCAAATGGCACTGAAGAAAGTCAAGAGAGATGGCTGCCCTCCCCAGACAGATTTGGTCCTCCTGGAAGACTCAGGGTTATATAGTTACATGTAAACCCTTGGCACTTCAGAGAAGGGACAGATTCTTAAATTGGTGGTCAGCCTCTGATTATCAAGAGAACAACACTGCCTCATTTTAGCTCTCTATTTTGATTAAAGTTTCTTCCCAGACTGACCCATGCATGACTTCTCTCTCGATCAGTCTAAACTCTACACCAATGTCACAATGGTATAGCTCATTACTTATGCTCTCGATAGACAACTTTAGGTGGAGACTGTAACCAACAAGTTCCTTTGCCTGTTTCACTGTCATCTTGGACACTCACTGACACTTAGCTAGGACAAAAAAGACACTGTGACCAAGAACAAACAAGCAAGGAAAACTAGGTAATTTTCCAGGTGCTTTTTTTTTTTTTTCCTTAGAAGGAACAGGGCATCTCTGCACTCCTGGGCTCAAGTGACTGTGCCACCTTGGCCCCCAAGTAACTGAGGTTACCTGTGTACTCTACCATGCCCGGTTTCTAAGTATTCTCCAATCGTGTTTCTCAAAAAAGCCTCTTTACTTGATCTGTGTCAAGTACATACATACCGAAGACAAGCATAAACAGTGACTCTAAAACCAACAGCTTAAGTTATCTACAGTAGTATTTCCCTTCTAAGAGATGAATACCAGGAAAACTCCTTCAAACGACGATTCTGAAATGCTCAGAAGTAATCTACCCCTACCACCTGGTCATGCATTGTCATGGTAGTAAGCTACCAACCACTGCGGTTTCTTCCACTCTCTTAAGGAGCAACCAGAAGAATCTTGGAACTTACAATGAGAACCTGCATACCTCGGACTCATCCATCCCCAGGTCTTGCTAAACTGAAATAGACTACAGTCAAGTGTTTAACTAAACTCACATGATATAATTACAGTTAAGTGTTTCCTAGAGACTATGGCAAGGTGAAAGACATATATATTCAACAAATGACACTTACTTTTCTAGTATCACCTCTGATATGACAGGGTTTTAATTTTCAAACTCAACTATTCAGTGTGATTCAATTTAATTCTCATTTTAAAACTCCACAGCACAGAAAAAGCTCTTCATCACTCAGTCTCTCCTCACCAGCCTTCTCAGTTCTCACTGCTGTCACCAGCAGGTATCTAGTATAGTCTTGAAATGCAAACTGTCAAGGAATACACTATACTCCAGCACTGTAAAAACAAAGCAAGTAAAAAGCATGCAAACAAAAACACCGAAACAACAAAAGAAAACACTACATGCTTTTGTTACTATGTATTTTACTGGTTTATTTTCTGAGACAGGGTCTCACATAGCCCAGGCTGGCCCCACCTCCCTCTATAAGGGAGAATGACGTGAATTTCTGATCCTCCTGTTTCTACTTCTGAATTGCTACGGATTGAACCCAAGACTTCGTTGTTTTTTGTTGTTGTTTTCCAAAAAGTGTTTCTCTGTGTAGCCCTGGCTGTCCTGGAACTCGCTCTGAAGACCAGGCTGGCCTTGAACTCCGAGATCCCTGACCCTGACCCTGCCTCTGCCTCTCAAATACTGGAATTAAAGGTGTGCACCACCACCGCCGCCTGACTGAATCCAGGACTTTGTGCAAACTAGGCAAGGACTCTACTGAGTGAGCTATATCTAAAACACCTTATTTTTGTGGGGTGATTTTGTTGTTGTTGTTTTTCTTTTTCTTCTCTTTTCTTTTTTGCAGGGGTAGCGGTGTGAGAGAAAGAGTCTTCCTATGTAGCTCAGGCTAACCTCAAATACCCCTGCTCCATCCTCCCAATTACCAGGATCACAGACCTGTGAAACCAAACACTTTAACTGAGACCCAAATGAGCACTGAAAACCATGACTGCTCCGAGGATGGCCAAAGGCTATCAAGCTGTCCGGGGTGCACTGTGGCTTTGCAGGCCTTTAATCCCGGCATCAGGAGGCAATGGCTTCATCTAGTGCAGGTCTTATACAGGCAGCCACAGCTGCTGTAGATTTATGAGTGCACTGCTCCTGTCATGGCCAGAGACATTATTTAGCTCTAGTCTCTGAAAATTTACCAACTTGCTGGGTGGTGGTGGTGGTGGCAGCGGCTGTGGCGGTGACAGGTGGCAGGCCCCCATAAGAGTAAAGAGCAAAGACTAAAACAAACAAACAAACAAACAAACAAACAAACCCAACTATACATAACCCTTTAATCCTAAATTCTGGTGTCCTAATACTGGTGTCCCTTTTTCTCTGCTATTCATATTTGCTGAAAAAAGTTTTTTTGCTTTAACTTGAGTGAGCGTCCCACTATATAATCTAGGCTGTCGTTGAACTTGTGATCCTCCTCCCTCAATTTCCTGATGCAAGGGTGCACCACTAAGTCCAGCTTTGAAAACCCAGCTTGTGTTTGTAGTTCCAATGTCCTTCTCTCTTTTCAGAAATGTAACCACCAACTGTGTGCTGACTTTTTTGTTTGTTTGATTGTTTGTGGTTTTTTTGGTTTTTCAAGACAGGGTTTCTCTGTGTAGCTCTGGCTGTCCTGGAACTCACTTGGTAGTCCAGGCTGGCCTCGAACTCACAGAGATCCACCTGGCTCTGCCTCCCAAGTGCTGGGATTAAAGGCGTGCGGCACTACCGCCCGGTGTGTGCTGACTTTCTTACCGACCTCTAGAACCCGATACATTACTGCCTACTGCCAATAGACATCTCTCTATTTCCTGTGCTCAGGTCCCTAAAACTCAATAAACTGCAACTCAAACAGCGTGTGCCCCACCATGTGTTCTCCCTCTGCTCATCTGAAATGCAGTCATCCCACTCAAATCAGAACTCTGGCAACATCATCAGCACCAAACTCTACTAATTCTAATCTCTAACATTCCAGTGTTTTTTTTTTCTTACCTGTGCCTATTTCACTGACTTCATCTGTTTTTACTAATTTTACTCCTTTTTAAAAATTAATTTTCTTATCCTCAATACCCACCTACCTCCAACATCAGAATGACATTTAGAAAGTACAAAATCTTGACTAATATAATTCCACTCCATGCTATACCAGGTCCAGTCCCTGCTGACCTCTCTGGCTTCATCTTACAAAGCTACATTGTATTCCGTTCCCCTAGAGCACCCATGGTTTCCTGAGCCTCTGTATAAGCTATTTCCTCTTAAAAGCACCCAGAGGCCAAACTTCTCAACTTGCAGATAAATGCAGTCTTAGGCAATCTTTTCTGTGAAATCTTTGACACCATCTCATCTCACAGGCAATCTGGATGTGCCCTTCCTCTGTTAGTAACTGTACAGGCAATACTCCCTAGCCTTGCTTATGTGTGGACTACAGGGATAAGCATCTGTGTGGTGTTTGAATAAGAATGGCCCATGGCTCATATATTTGAATGCTTAGTCACAGGGAGTGGCACTATTTGAGAAGGATTAGAAAGTGTGGCTTTGTTGGAGTAGGTGTGGCCTTGTAAGTGTGTCACTGGGGATGGGCTTTGAGGTTTCAAAGGCACAAGCCAGGACCAGTGTAGCTCTCTCCTGCTGCTTTCAAACCACCACGTCTGCCTGTGTACCACCATGCTCCCTGCCAAGATGATAAAGGAGTAAACCTCTGAAACTGTAAGCGAGCCCCAGTGTGGAATATTCCTTTACACTGTGTGAATATATGTCACTGTGATTGGTTTAGTCAAGAAGCTGACTGGCCAATAGCTGAACAGGATAAGGTTAGGGGGAGAGCCAAACAAGAGAATGCTGAGAAGAAGGGCGGAGCCAGGAGTCACGAGCAGATGCAGAGAGAAGCAAGATGGGCATGCCATTCTGAAGAAAGGTACCAAGCCACATGGCAAAGCATAGATTAAAAAATGGGTTAATTCAAAAATGTAAGAGTTAGCTAATAACAAGCCTGAGCTATAGGCCAAGCATTTATAATTTATATTAAGTCTCTGAATGGTTTTTGGGAAGTAGCTGCTGAGACACAGGAAAACTCTGCCTACAAATAGCACCCAACATGGGGCCAGAATTTCCACGTGGAACCTGACAAAGACTTGAGGGAAGGTCCTAAAAACACATAGGGATGGAGACAAATGCAGCTTCCTAGTCTTATGTCTGGTGCTGGCTGCAGCACAGAGATGCTGGCTAATGCCTGTGAGCTTGAGCTGTCATCATGAGCCATGCCAGCAGGCCAAGAGCTAAGCTGTGTAGTGGGTTCCCGCAGTCTCTCACAGGGGCCACAGTACAGAGAGGCATCTCCTGGCAGCTGCCTGCGGTAAGAACGAGCTGCCATGCACTAAGCTAAGCTGCACCGGCAGCAGCTAAAATAGCAATTTAAGATTCATCTCATGGAATCACAAAAACAATACAAATGCTCAGTAAAAACAGATCCAGACCCCCACCAAAAAAGAAAAAAAACAAACAAAAACAAAAAACAAAAAAACACCTTCTGAATGGGTTGCAGTGTGTTTAGGGTATTGTGTTTACACAGCTCACTTAGAAATATATATAATTAAGAAACACAGATCAATAGTCAAACTTATGGTCATGTTAAGTATGTTTTCAAGCTCATCAACAGGCATATTTAAATAGATAGATGGCCTTCAAACACTTCAAAGACCTACAGAATATGGCATTTAATATGTTTAATAACTTTAGGCTTTTCATGACAATCAGACATATCCACTCCTGGCAGTACCAATCTACTTCAGAGAAGATGATGGGCTTTGAAGAAACTCCGTATGGAGTTTGTTTTCTTTATGGCAAAAGCTAGCCATTTGGGGAAAAAAAAAAACAACCAAAAACAGCCTTTGTCTTAATTTGCTGTCAGATACACTAGGCCTGTAGGCCAAAGTTGGATGCTCCAATGTTACAGAAGAACCTAGGGTGACTGTCCAGGCAGCCAGATGTCTCTGTCATTAGGTAACATTTCACCCTTCTGGAGTCTTTGATGGAATTGAAGACTAGATAGTATGAGAGGCCAGCTCTCACCTTTTATAAGGGTTCCTATGAGGAAGAGAGAGGGATAAGAAAATATTAGATAAAAAGATAGTGAAGAGGAGAAAGAAGGAAACACAGCATAGCTTTGGGAGGACCTGGATCAAAACCCAACGGCCCCTTCTGCCTCTTCAAAAGGGCTTTTTATAACAATGCCAAGGGGTGGGGCAAAAGACCTCCTCCTTGCTAGATCTACACACTGCACAGCCAAGTGTAGACCCTTCCAAACACCTGGTAACTATACCCGTGGTCAAATCATCCCCTTATGCAGCCCTGCTGGGTAAAGCAAACTCAGATCCTTGGACTCTGAGTAAGATCTCACTAGGAAACCTCTGTGGGTCTCTATAAGATAGTCATAGTTAAAGTTTTCCTTAGTTATGATAAAAGGTAAATTAGATATAAAACTTTAGAATCACAAAGATAAATAATATAGTATTTTCTCTAAATTTGCCAAATACAAATGGACTGGATATTGTAACTGTAATTCTTACTTAATAACTTTTTTGTTTGTTTGTTTGTTTGTTTTTTCAAGATAGGGTTTCTTTGTGTAGCTTTGGAGCCTGTCCTGGAACTCACTCTGTAGACCAGGCTGGCCTCAAACTCACAGAGATCTGCCTGTCTCTGCCTCCTGAGTGCCAGGATTAAAGGTGTGCACCACCATGCAGCTTAATAACTGTTTTGTTATATATAAATTTACTATGCTAAAGTTAAAACCTTCCTTTTTAATTAGATAAAAAGAAGGAAATGTGGACTATTCCTTTACACTGTATGAATATATGTCATTGTGATTGGTTTAATAAAGAAGCTGACTGGTCAATAGCTGGACAAGATAAGGTTAGGGGGAGAACCAGACAGAGAATGCTGGGAAGAAGAAGGGTGGAGTCAGGAGTCACAAGCATGTAGAGAGAAGCAAGATGGGCATGCCATTCTGAGGAAAAGTACCAAGCCAAGTAGCAAAGTGTAGATAAGAAATATGGTTTAATTTAAAATGTAAGAGTTAGATATTAACAAGCCTGAGCTACTGGCCTATCATTTATAATTTATATTAAGTCTCTGAATGATTATTTGGGTAGTGGTTGCTGAGACACAGGAAAACTCCACCTACACCCCAGTCAAATGCTTTGTTTTATAAGAGTTGTCCTGGTCATGGTGTCTCTTCACAGAAGCTGTACACTAAGACAGTATGCATCAGAGGGGTCCCTTAACACTTCATCAGTATCATTAAATACAATGCCAGCCCAAGTGGCATTCTCAATCAACCCTTTTGCGGGATAAGCACATACTTTCAGGAAAAAATTAAGTCAACTCAATTCAATATTATGAGCTTACTCATAAGGATTCTACTCACTCACATCTTTTTAAAAAAGCATCTTACAGCAGGGCAGCATGCTATTCCCCCATGGTACCTGAAGCAGTGGAGGAATCTTTGGCCCTGGTTTGGCAGAAACCTAGAACTTACTACATAGATCAAGCTGTCCTAGACTCACACACATCCAACAGCTGCCTCCCACACCTGGCTGTAAGATTTTTAACTTTAAAGTGTCAAATTTACTCTTCTATCTGGGAAATCAGGGAAGGCTGCCTGGTATAGCAGGGAAGTCTAAACTAGGAATGATGAGAAAGACAGGTATCCACCTTGGGCTACTAAGCCAGTTTGTTCAATTGTTAGGTCCTCCAGCCTGCCTCTAGGACAAGTGGTCAATTCTTTAACACAAGGGCTTGAGAAAATAAGGCTGCCTTCTGAAAACCTAAACACAAGTCACTGTAAGTCTCTTGGAAGTAGGGGTAGTATTGGTGGGGGATATAAGTACTACACATAAAGAACAGTAGTAATTCAACTCAATCAGCTTTTCAGAATGCTTGTGAAGTACAGCATACTGTGCTCATCAAGCTTTCTGAGAAAGAGATGGAAGTCAGGTTTCATTGTAACTGCTGGTCACATAAGAAAGTTTTATTTCATTTATTTGCCATACCTGTTTTGAGGGAGTGTATGTATGTATGTGTAGGTGCATGTATATTTGTGTGTGGGGGGGGCAGGTCAGAAGACAACCGTAAGTGTTATCTTAAGGGTCACTGTCTACTTCCTTTGAGACAGGGGCCTTCATTGCCTGGAGCTCACCAGTTAGCCAAGACTAGCTAGATAGTGAGCTTCTGGGACCTTCGGTCTTTTATTCCCTAGTGCTGGAATTACAAGCACACATCACCATACCCAGCCTTAGGCTCTAGGGATTGAATTTAGGTCTTCTTGCAAGAACTTTAGTGACTGAGTCATCCCTCCAGTTCTGACATTTTTATGTTTTGTTTTTTTGTTTAGAAGAACAGAGTCTCACTATATACCCTAACCTCTCACCTCACACTGTGTAGCTCAGGCTGGCCTAGAACTAGCAATCTTCTTGCCTTAGTTTCCCAAGTGCTGATTACAGGTGTTTACACCCATATCTGGCTCAGTAGAATGTTTTTGTAATCCATTTATAATAAGTAAAGAAAAGTCTTTATTCTTCTTCCACACTGCACATTTTAATTCTGTTTACTTGCATTCCTTGAGACAAGGTTTGATATGTGAACCAAGATGACCTTCAAGGTCACAGTATTCTCTTATGGTTGCTTTCCAATGCTGAGATTATGGCATGAGCCATCACACCAGCCCATTTTTTGGGAGTGGGGACAGGATATGGAACCTAGGGCTTTGTTCATGAAAGGTAAGCACTCTACCAACTGGGCTACATCCTGATCTCTTTCTTTTTTGGGAGGCAGGTCTCACACAGCCCAGAATAGCCTCTAACGCATGGTGATCCTCCTGCCTCAGTCTGCAGAGTACTTGGATTGTAGGTGTATGCCACCATGACCAACTGTTGCCAAGTTTTTAAATGTACAGTTTCTTAGATAAACCAGTGAGGTAGACATTGATATGGATGATAACAATGATGAAAATAATTATGAACAATGGTTTATACTACACTGGGCACAGGATACCTTGAAAGTCTTGAAGAAATTTCATCTAATACATAGCCTGTCACTTACATCATACATAAAACAAAACAAAACACAACTAAGCATTAACCTGTGTAACACAGAAGTTTACAAAATGCTCAGAAAGTGGAGGGGTGTCTTAGGGCTTCTATTGCTATGAAGAGACACCATGACCACTGCAACTCTTATAAGGAAAAACATTAATTGGGGATGGCTTACAGTTTCAGAGGTTTAGTTCATTATCATCATGGAGGGGAACATGGTACCATGCAGGCAGACATGGTGCTGGAGAGGAGCTGAGAGTTTTACATCTTGATCTGCAGAGAGCAGAAGGAGGCTGAGTGCCACACTGGGCATAGCTTGAGCATATGAGACCTCAACACCCACCCCTATAGTGACACACTTCCTCCAACAAGGCCACACCTACTCCAACAAGGCTACACCTCCTAATAGTGCCACTCCCTACGGGTCAAGCACTCAAACATGTAAGTCTATGGAGGTCATACCTATTCAAACCATCACAAGTGGGAATCTATGCCTCCTGCAGGAAGAGAAACTGTGATTCCAACTGAAGTTGTTAGAAATTAAAACAATGGCCCTCAAACCCATTCATCTCAGGATCTCATTTCACCCAAAAAAGTACAGAGGACTCCAAAGTGGTTTTATGTTATTACAATTATCAATATATACCACACTAAACAGCTAAAAGTCTGAAGCATTTATATATTTGTTAGTTTATTAAAAGCTACCAACAACAAGGCCAGCAACATAGTCTACACCTTTAATTCTAGCACTTAGGAGGCAGAGGCAGGCAAATCTCTGTGAATTCCAGACTGGCCTGGTCTATACAGTGAGTTCTTGTCCAGCCAGGGCTACATTTTTTTAAATAATTTATTTAAGTTTATCTTATGTACATTGGTGTGAAAGTGTCAAATCCCCTGGAATCTGAGTTACAGACAGTTGTGAGCTGCCATGTGGGTGCTGGGAATTGAACTCAGGTCCTCTAGATGAGCAGCCAGTGCTCTTAACCTCTGAGCCATCTCTCCAGCTCCAGGGCTACATTTTGAGATTCTTGTCTCAAAAAGAGAAGGAAAGAAAAAGAAAGCTACCAACAATAAGCCATAACATTTTCAAAATTCAAATTTTCTTTCAAGATATTAATAATATGAGGAAGAACCAGTGTCTTATGTTTTGGCAAGGTTCTTTTAAACCTGGCTTAAAGAGACAACTGCTGAACACTAATGTGTGCTTTTACTCTTTGTATGGGCAGTAGTGAATGTACTAGATCCTCTGGAAAATTCTATCATGCTCCCAGGAAAGAACAACTCAAAAAGGCACACGGTAGCCCAGCAGAAAATAAACTAGTTGAGACCTGGAGGACCCCTTGAAAAACTCTGATGTTAAGTATGCTGGCTAGTTTTATGTTAACCTGATATAAGTCAGAGTCATTGGGGAAGAGGGAAAGTCAAATGAGAAAATGCCCCTACTAGATGAGCCCGAGGGCAAGCCAGTGGTCTATTTACTTAGTGATTGATATTATAGGCTGTGCCACCCCTGGGCAGATGGTACTAGGGTGTATAAGAAAGCAGGCTGAGAAAACCCTGAGGAGCAGGCCAATGACAGCACCCCTCCATGGCCTCTGCTTCAGTTCCTGCCTGAGTCATCAGTCCCCTCGATGATGGACTACAAGCTGTAAAATGAGATAAACTCCTTCCTCTCAAGGTTGCTTTTGGTCATGGTATTTACCACAGTAACAGGAACCCGTACTGAGACAGTGAGCAAGGGGATGTCCCTGGGCCACACGTTGAGAATCATGTAAAAGGTAAGGAGTAGAATCCAAGCAGCTGAGCAAGAAGGAAGTGTGTGGCCAGTGGTACAGCCTAACATCTAAGGGCAGCTCGACATCAACAAAGCTAACTCAGTCCCTGGTAAATCTCACAGCCCAAGAATGCCAGGGCAAGGCAGGGTCACACTGACAGCACCATGGGCCAGCAAGAAAGTCTCTGGCATGGCAGCCTCTCTGCCTTCACTGCCTTGAGCAGCATTCCCTAAAGGCCATGTCAGGTTTTCCTCTCTCGAGTCTCTCTGTTCCGCTGCTTGAAGCTGCAAATGGCTTACCAGCAAACTGCCTTGCCACAGCTTCCTGCTGCTGTTTACTAACTGCAAAATCCTCTCCTGCTGCAGCCGCAGAGTCTTCAGACATTTCTGGATCTAACTGCCTTCAAAAGCAAATTTAACATCAGCCACACAGCCAGTTTTTCCTTGCCAATGGATCATGTGAGTTTGCTATTCTGTCCCCGTGCATCTTGAATGCTGTAAAAACCGTTCCTGGAGCATCGTATGTCACTGATCTAGTTGCCATCAACCGAAAACATTTTCTTCATATTTTGTGGTACAAACTAAAGTCATTCTGGATGTGGTTTGCATACAGTCCATCTTTGGCCAAACAAAGATTTAAATTCCAGATAAACAGAGAAAGGGGGATGACCACTATGGCCACCGGAGAGGTTAAACTGTTGAACTAGCAAGTCTGTGTTTGGGAGTATGTATTTCAATTTCCATCGTGATTAGAGTTCTGAAATTATTCTACCACAAATACAGTCTTGTTCAGTTAATGTAGCAAGTTCTCTGCTAACAGAATTTTAAACCCAGGAGAAGTTCTGAAGAAACAGAAGCCTCTTTGGGTCTTTTAAATGAAAAAAGTAATACACAAAAATAGGAACTGGCATCAATCTATAAAATACAGTTTTTTTGGGCCTTTACAATTTTGTTAGTAAATATATTCAGTGAGGCTCCTTAACAAGACAGAGTAGATTTTTGTTTTGTTTTGTTTTGTTTTGTTGTTGTTGTTGTTTTCTGTATATGCTTCAGAGTGAGCCCAGGGCCTTGCACAAGAACAGATCATTTTTAAGTCAAAATGAAACCAAAACTTCAAAAGATATGTCGGATACTGGGAATGTAAACTAGATGATTCAGACTAACTGCCCTGCTAAGGACAGCCAGAAAATCTAGATAAAACATAAAGTAAAAGCCCGAAATTAGAGAAGCACTAATAAATCAGTCAAGAATTACCAAATATAGAAGCCAGTTCCAGGAACTGGAGATGGTTCAGTCATTAAGAGCACACTCTACTCTTGCAGAGAACCTGAGTTAGGTTCCCAGCACCGACATCAGGCCTCTCACAGCATTCTGTAACTCCAGCTCCAGGGGATCCAACACTTTCTTCTAGACTCCATAGGCATCTGCATTCATGGCACATGCTCCCACACAGATGCACACATATACATGTAATTTAAAAGTAGTAACAAAGGGAAATCTTTTAAAAAACCAATTCTAGATAAGCTACATACTCAAATATGAAATATAAATAATGTTTTCAGAAAATATGAAATAATGCTTTTTAAATTTAGAGATAACAAAGGAATTTTCAAGACAAAATAAAAGCTACTGATTATTAAAAACAGATACGGACTAGAAATCCAAATCAGTTGTACTAGGGGTGGAGCTTACCTAGCATGCATGAAGCTCTGGGCTACATTCTCAGTCAGCATCAGAGAGAAATTAAAAAGGCAAAATACAATGAAGTTGATTATTATCTTTGTATTAAGTTGATGTGATTTTTGTCCTTTGACATTCTCAGCTGTGACTCTCCCAAATATTCCCAAGAGCAGAACAGTAAAAACACTGTGGAGTGTTCACACAATGGACAACCACACAAGCTTAGACATAAAGCGAAGGCCACACAACATTAGTGCATCTTGAAAGTACAGTGACTAGATAAAAGGAATGCATGGCATAGGGCTTCAAATGTATTCAAATCGGAAGTGTTTGTAAAGTAGAAAGGAAAATAAAACAGAAGCAAACAGCTAACCTGTGGGAGGGGCGGAGATTATGATTGACAAAGGTTACAAAGGAGCTGCTGGGTAACCACAATGTCAAAAGAAGTGATTATTTTAAAGCAATTCACCAAAATTCACATTTGCATTTTACACACTGGGGTGGAGGGTGCCAGAGATTTAACCTGGCCTCCTGCAGGTCAGGAGAGCCTTCTACCAAGGAGCCACACCCCAAGCCCCTTTGCCATCTTTAATTGTGTGATATGCTTTACAATAAAAAAGACGCAAAGCAAAACAAAAACAAAACTTACTTCTTGAAGCCTGGGGCAGATGGATGACAAGTTTAAGGACTGCCTGGGCAACTTGGTGAGACTCTGCCTCCAAGCAGAAACAAATAAATGTAGGGTAAGTGGGATGTGTGGTAAAACTTTGCAAATGAAATCACAGAACCCCAATTCTCCAACAGCTGGCTGAGCTCTTCCTCCAGGTGCCCAGACCTTTGCCACTCAGCTCTTTCACAACCAGTCTGCCACACTCACTCCCACCCATGGGCTCCTTCACTTTCAGTCACCACAGAAAACCATGCAGGCCTAGCAATCATGCTCCAGCCAGGGTCTTTCCTACTGGAAATCTTTCCAGGAGGGACTGAGTCAGACTGCCTTGTCCACACTCCAGATCTGCCATTTTTCTAGCTGTGTGGCTGTGGTAAAGGGCACAGAGGTGAACGCCTTTAGTCCCAACAGAAGGCAGAAATAGGCAGATCTCTAAGTTCAAGGCCAGCCTGGTCTACAGATCAAGTTCCAGAACAAGCAGGGGCTACACAGAGAAATGCTGAGGTCTCAAAAACAAACAAACAACAAACAAAAAAAACAAGAAAGGAAGAAAAGCAAAGGAAATGAGATAAAAGCATTACCCGTCTCAAGGAGTAGTAGTGAAGGCTAAACAGGTCAACATAAATAAAGTCCTTGAACTGTACCTAGGTCAGAGGATGCACTTGGGTATAGTAGAATACTACCCTCCAAGCATAACGGCCACTGCCATCTTAATCAGTGCAGCTGTGATCACCTACAAGAGACCCTCAGCAGAGATTCCAGCCACCAGTTCCTGTGCCCTGATCCCAACTGTATGTAAATCTACCCCAGCTGTACCTGGTCTTGGGAGGTGCTAGGGTATAGTGGGTTGAATGTGAGCAAATGTGGGGAAGTTGTCATCCTCGTTGGGGTGAGACTTTTGGGGATGCAGCTCTTCTGGAAAGCTATCCATGCTCTTATAAGCAAGTCCAATAAATGAGCTTGCTGACTAAGTAGACTTAGGTAGACTATTTTGTTTTTATTTTTATTTATTTATTTATTTGAGACTGGGTCTCACTATATGGCTTACAACTGTCTGTAACTCCAGTTTCAGAGATTCTGACACCCTCTTCTGGCCTCTGGGGCACTGCATGAACGAGGTGTACAGACATACATGCAGGCAAAACACCCATAATACATAACATAAAAATAAATAAAATCTAAAAAAATTTTAAAAAGAATATAATCTAAAATTTCTATCTGATGTAGTCTAAGATAAGACACTCAATTTTGGTTAAAAATGTCATACCATGACAATTTCTAATTTTTACTTTTAGACATTTCTCATTTGGCTAACTAGTGAATTATATAGTGTTAAGCAAATCCTTACATATACATTAAAGTGCATGGCAATATTATTCATATTTAGGAGTGTAACTAGTGAAGGGACAAATACTGAGCAGGAAGCAAGCTACTAATGACACAAAGTCCCACATACTTTTGAGGCTAAACTTCAAAAATATGCTGAGTAAAGGAAGTAGGCTTGGCCGGGCGGTGGTGGCGCACGCCTTTAATCCCAGCACTTGGGAGGCAGAGGCAGGCGGATCTCTGTGAGTTCGAGGCCAGCCTGGTCTCCAAAGTGAGTTCCAGGAAAGGCGCAAAGCTACACAGAGAAACCCTGTCTCGGAAAAACCAAAAAAAAAAAAAAAGGAAGTAGGCTTGAAATATTACATATTATATAGTTCCACTGATGTGATTATAGAATCAGAACATGATAGAAGTTTCTTGGGGCAGGGAGTAGGAACTAAGATAGACAGCACTGGAACAACAGAGGTCATTGGGGCGAATGGAAATGTTCTGACATTGCATTGTGATGATTATACAGCGTGTCAATTTACTAAAAACAGGTGGGGTTTTTCTTCATTTGTTTTCTTTTGTTTGACAGTTTTGCTATGTAGTTATGGCTGGCTTGGTACTATGTAACCGCAGCTGCCTTGAACTCACGGCAGCTATATCTCTGCTTCCTTTGTGCTAGATCATAGGTTTGTACCATGATACCCAGCCCTTAAAATTTTATTTTGTCGGGGGGGGGGGGTTCATGTGTGAGGGTGTGCGTGTGTGGAAGCCAGAGGTCAACCTTGAGTGTCATTCCTCAGGAGGTTCGACCTTGTATTTTTGGAAACAGGGTCTCTAATTGGGAGGTGGGGGCTCATTGATTAAGCTAGGCTTGCTGGCCTGGGAGCCCCTTGGATCCATCTGGGCCTTCCCAGCTCTGGGCTTACAAATGGTGGACCACACCTAGCTATTTTACTTTCATCCCTCTGAGCACCACACTCACTCAGTTCTTTATGCTTTACCAGGAAGCACTTTACCAACCAAGCTTTCTAAACTGTTTTTAATTTTACACCTAAAGGGTGGATTTTATGGAATGTAAATTACATATCAATGAAGTAGCTTTTAGAAATTGCAAATATTAGCTGGGCGGTGGTGGCACACACCTTTACCCCAGCACTTGAGAGGCAGAGGCAGGCAGAGTTCTGTGAGTTTGAGGCCAGCCTGGGCTACAGAGTGAGTTCCAGGACAGGCACCAAAGCTACAAAAAAAAAATCCTGTCTCGGAAAAAAAATTGCAAATATTTA
Organism: Peromyscus leucopus; assembly: GCF_004664715.2. Classification (NCBI taxonomy): domain Eukaryota; kingdom Metazoa; phylum Chordata; class Mammalia; order Rodentia; family Cricetidae; genus Peromyscus; species Peromyscus leucopus. Next base: position 37,643,152 of record NC_051080.1, on the reverse strand, counting down.
ATACTCTTTTAAAGCCTCCTGTAAGTCTGATATCCTCAAAATCTCACCTACACATAAGAATAAAGTACAAGAACTCAGCTTTTAAGGTAAGTTAAAACGGCATATATTAAATACTGAACAACCCCAAACTTCAGCTGAGTGTGTAACTCAATGGTGAAGCAAATGCCCTGAGGGTGCAAGTCCCAGCACCAAAAAAAGGAAAGTGAAAATAAGTAACCCCCCAACCGGAACTTCCTTTCTCCTAGCCATTTTCCAACTTGGGAGCGATAACAATGAGGTTGAGCAACAGGCTTTCACAGTCATTTATCCATCCTACCTGTACAAACATACACTCTAGCTTCATCTTTAATATAACTACAAATGCTAGAGTGGAAAAAGTTTAAAGGTCTGGTTTCAAATAGACGCCACATAATGCCCCCTCTCTTGGGTTTTTCCCAGACAGGAAGCATTAAAAAAAAGGTAACTAATGCAGGGCTGAAGAGATGGCTCAGCAGTTAAGAACCCTAGCTGTTCCTTGTACAGGTTTTGAGTTCAATTCCCAGCACCCACATGGAGAATCCCAGGGGATCTGAGGCCTTCTGGCCTCTGTGGGCACCATGAACACACATGGTATACAGACATGCATACATGCAAGCAAAACACTTATATACATAAAATAAATAAAGTTTTTTTGTTTTTTTGTTTTTTTTTGTTTTTCGAGACAGGGTTTCTCTGTGTAGCTTTGCGCCTTTCCTGGGACTCACTTGGTAGCCCAGGCTGGCCTCGAACTCACAGAGATCCGCCTGGCTCTGCCTCCCGAGTGCTGGGATTAAAGGCGTGCGCCACCACCGCCCGGCAATAAATAAAGATTTTAATAAAAAAGAAAAAGGTATATACAGAAAGCATAATATGTAACAAGATAAAAGAACAATGACAAACACACCATAAGCAGGATTTTTAAATAGTTCTCAACCCTTAGAAAGTGTCTTTTACGCAGGGCAGTGGTGGCGCACACCTTTAATCCCAGCACTCGGGAGGCAGAGCCAGGTGGATCTCTGTGAGTTCAAGGCCAGCCTGGTCTACAGAGCGAGATCCAGGACAGGCACCAAAAAAACTGTACACAGAGAAACCCTGTCTCAAAAAAAAAAAAGTGTCTTTTACACCAACAGTTTTCAACTTGTGGGTCAGGACTTCTTTGATGGACGAACAACCCTTTCACAGGGGTCACCTTAGACCATCAGAAAACACAGATATTTTATAACAGTAACAAAATTATAGTTATGAAGTAGCAATGAAAACAGTTTTATGGTTGGGGGTCACCACAACATGAGGAACTGCATTAAAGGGTTGCAGTGTTAGGAAGGTTGAGAACCACTGCTTTACAAAAATATACTATAGTACTTCAGTTAAATTCTACAAGTTCTACAATACCATCCCATTAGTCGCTGAACTGGAATTGCCAAACTAGATACTGCTTAAAGCGGGTCACCTGCCAAGCCATCAAAGTATTTGGTAATGCAGAGATGCTCTTGAAAGTTATCTGTCCTTCTGAAGTTTGACTTAGACAAAACAAGTGAAACTACACTGGTTGGTGTCAACTGTCAGTTGTATTTTATTCACACAAATCTTATTTTAGATTTATTTCAGATTCCTCAAAGCAGAAACAGCATAAAAGAAGTGTAATCTCACTTCTTACATGTTTAGAAAACACCTGGCCCATTTCCTGCCTTTGGACTGCTCATCTGCTGAGTTATCAAAAGCCCCCTAGTATTCATTCTCTGTCTTGTCTTGTCTTGTCTGTCTGTCTGTCTCTCTCTCTTTCTCCCCCTTCCCCCCCCTCTCTCACACACACACACATACATACATACGCATGCACGTGTGTGTGTGTGTGTGTGTGTGTGTGTGTGTGTGTGTGTGTGTGTTGTGTGTGTGTGTGTTATAAGCAGAAGCCAGAAGAGGGCTCCTATAGCTGGAGTTACAGGCAGTAGTGATCAACCTGACATGGGTGCTTGGAACTGAATCTGGATCCTCTGCAAGAGCAATAAGTGCTCTTTAACTGCTGATCCATCTCTCCAGTACTGAGATGTGACAGGTATCTTTAGAATTGGGTTAGAACTTACATGATACAGTGAAAGGAATTCTCAACAGGCCCCCAAATTCTCTCATCTTGGTACATGTCTTCTACTGTTTTCCTAGAGCACAATTATGATAACATCTACCAAAACTACACATTTAGTCTTGGGGCTGAAGATAGTTCAGTGGTTAAGAAGACTAACTGGTCTTTCAGAAGGCCTGGTTTCAATTCTCAGCACCTACATGCTGTCTCACAACTGTCTGTAACTCTAGTTTCATGGTACCTGATGCCCTCTTCTGGCCTCCTCAGGCACTAGGTAGACACATGGTACTGGTGATACATGGAGACAAAACACTCATACACATAAAAAAAAAAAAAATAGATTAAAAATTTTCAAGTAGTTTGGTCACGTTTATATTTTTCTAAGACAAGTCAACTCATTAAAGTATAAATACTTTTGGTTTGACATGAGGGGGGAACAAGGGGGCTGCTGTGTATGGAAGGCCTTGGCTAGAGTGACCTAGTGATGACAAGGATGAGCCCCTGTAATCATCAATGGCGTCTGCCTGGTACATGAGGGTTAGGGGTTAGTTCTTGCGACCTTTGTTACTGTGTGTGTGTGGGGGGGGGGGGTTGTTGTTTATTTGTTTGGAACTCACAGAGAATCACTGCAGAGCCTAGGCGGGCCTTGAATCTGTTATGTAGCCCAGACAGCCTTAAATCTGCAATCCTCCTGGCTCAGCCTCCCAAGTGCTGGCAGTACAGGTGTGTGTCACCAAATCCAGTTTGTTATCTTTATTTTATTTTTCATTTCCCCATCAAGTGGGGATGTCTGGTACTCACAGAAGGTGCTCTGTAAATGTTTACTTAAAAAGGAAGTGTGTGTGTGCACAGGATACACAGGTACAAGGGAAACTGACTGTACTTGCAGATCCCTCCTACTGGAATCCAGACTTGGTTAAGGGTAACTTTGTGCTCAGTCAGAACCTTTCACATTTCACAAACTTTCTTATGACTAGGTATGGCCACAAGACAGAGCTTTGGCCAATGAGATGCACATTTGACAAGGCACACTGAGAAGGTGAAGTGGTATTGAGGGAAGAAGAGAAATGGCTTTACCACCATCAAGAGTCGTACACCTAAGGATGAATTAAAGGAACAGGCGGCAACAAGCTGTGAGGTTCTGCATTTGCCTTTCCTTTACTACTTATTTCTCAGTTTTCTGATGTGCAAGAGAAAATAAATCTCAATTAGGCCAAAGCAAAGTTATACTTTACATTATAAATTGTCTAATTTATTCCTTCTTGGTAAAAGCACATGTAAGTGGGGAAAAAAAAGTTTGAGGCTGCTGTAATAAGCCAAAGAACATTTCTTTTTCACTAACAACACAGTGGTCATCTGCTCTTGTGGTAGTGTAGGTGGTAAGGACGGACTCCTGGAGTATATGTATCATTAACTGACAACACTCTAGCTAGCAGCTCGGAAATGATTTCAGATGTTCTAACCAAATCAAAATGTTTGGAAAGAGTGTTTATGCTTAAACACTCCAACACATATTTCATTATCATCAGCAATAAGACCAACTAAAACAGATCAACATCCATGCTCACATAAAGTTAGCAAAAATGTCTTAACTACATGGAAGTGGTAATCAAAACTGAGTGAGGAGGAAAATGGGGACATTTCAGAAGGCACCTGCAGAAGGCAGCTATTCAGACTGCATTTTAAACTCCCATTTTGTCAACTGTGTTCCACGGTCACCATCTGGCTTTGCATGAGCTGCTTTATGATGTGATGTTTGGGATTTTATTTTTCATTTTTTCATGTTATATGTATGGATGCAAGTGGGTGGAAGCTGGAGGTCCACTGGGTGTCTTTCCTTTATCATTCTCCACCATATTTTTGAGACAACATCTGTCACTGATCCTGGAGCTCACTGACTTAGCCAGACTGACTGGACATCGAGCCTCTCCAGAACCCACCTGTCTCTCTCTCCCATGTACCCTAACACTGAAGTTACAGATGTACATGGCCACATCTGGCTTTTATATGGGTACTGGGGACCTGAACTTGGGTCCTTAAGCCTGTGTAACAAGCACTTTACCCCCAGCCCCTATTAATGTGATGTTGTAAAGAGACATTTTAAGGAACAGTGGCTGGGAAATTTTAACTCAATAAAGGGAAGTTCAGTTGTAGTTTACATTCACTACAAAGGAATGAAAGTGAAGTTGTTGTTTAATCCCCCTTTTTACCTCCAAACATAGTCTGCTGTTTGACTTCCTAGCTTACTTACTCAATTGCTCCTTGAAAACAACTTTGTAATTGCCATGACACTGGCTATTCCTTGGCCTCATTTTCTCTCCCTTCACTTAACCTTTTTCTTAAACTTATATTTCACAGTTAATCAAATAACCATTCCCATGAAGAAACTCTCAACTCTCTTCCAAGGTTCTTCCTCTCAAATACCACCATTCTGGACTCAGCAAGGTAGGGTTATTTTTTTCTTTTCTGTCTCAATGCTGAGCTCAAACCAGAGCCTCAAACATGTTAGCAAGTACTCTGATGAACCCCCAGCCCACGACCCTGGACTCAGAAAACTGCTCTCTCCATGCCAAGGGCAGTGATGAGCACTCAATTCAGCAAGTTTACTATATAGTTTACTGTATAATTCAGTGTTTACTATATACTCAAGGTTACTAAAAGGACACTCAATCTGTAGTCTTACCAGATTTCTCTAGCAAGACAGCTTTCCAATTCCTCATTCTCCCAGAAAGCTATTCGCCCTTCCTGTACCACACCACTCTCCTTGATCTTTCAGCTAATACTGATCCTTCACCGAGAACTAAAAAGCCATAGAAAAACTAGTGGCATGTCTTCTACTCCTGACCAGTTCTGAAAACCTGACCAAATATGTATCCTTCTTCCCTTTTCATCCTCTTCCTTCTGAAGAACATAGATACTCCTGACCCTCTCTTCATGAACTTCAATCCTGCAATCAACCATCACTTACTCTGTCTTAGAACATTCTCCTCTGCAACTCCTGAAGCTCAAGAATGTCTCCTCTAGGCTGGCATGGTATCACATACCTGTAATCCAAGCAGTTAAGGAGGCAGAACAGGATTGAGAGCTTGAGGTCAGACTGGGCTACAAAGTTAGATCCTGTCAAGAAAAAGAAGTGGGGAGAGCGGGGAGGAGCTATCTATAAGAGAGGGTGAATATGAATTAAAGAGAATGTCCACTTGGGGAAATTTTTTTTTGCCCTATATCACCTTCAGCTAAAACTCTTTCTCTACTCCCTTCACATCCAAACCGCCACGTTAGAAGTCTGCTGCTATCTGCACTTTCTTGCCTCCCAGGCACACTCTGTTCAATGCATTCTAGCTAGAATTCTGCCTCCATCTCTAGCAACACACAGGCTTTCAATCCAATGAATAGCTCATGCCCTCATCCAGTAGCATTACATTCCGTGAATTGTTCCCTTTTGTTTAAATGATCACTCTTTAATTCATTCAATCAAATAGTACTAACAGCAGTCCTGGCCAGGCACTGCTCCAGACACTGGCTGGAAATGCAGTGGCTTCTATGATCTTTCATTCTCCTGATTTTCCATCATGTTTTTTATTTCTCTTCTCTCTTTCGCTCTCCTCTGACCTCATCCCTAAATTTTAACAGTAATTCAGAACTCAGTACCAAGACCCTTCGTACTTACTTTCTCATTCAATGGCATCATCCACTCCTGTGGTTTAATTATTGTGCTTTTTTCATAGTGAAAACTTTCACATTTGTATCTGTAGCTGGGAATTTTGGAACTCATTCTCTGACGCTCAATTACTTATTTGACATTTTCACCAGGTGCCTCAGAGCATCTCAGACTTAACATGATCAAATTTTAACTCTGATTTCTCCCTAAACAGACTACCTGCTTTACCAATCTCAGTAAATAATACAATGTACAGCTTTTCAAGCCAGAAATCTTGATTATTTATTTGTGGGTTTGAAGCAGAGTCTTCTATAGCACAGACTGGACTTGAATCCACTATGTAATCAAGGATGACCTTGAAATCCTGATAACCTTGCCTTCACCTGTGATTACGGGCACACACCACCACACATACAAGACCTCCAAGCAAGATACTTTATTACTATCCTCTCTTCTCTTACTTTCAATCTGTCAGAAAGTCTCACTGAGTCTATTCCCAAAATGGCTCTCAAATGTATTTATCTCTCTCGATATTGTCTTATTACTCTAGTTTCTCACTGGCCACTCAATTTCCACCTTTGTATCCCTCCAGTCTTTTGGATCCATACTTTTAAAAATATAGACTGGATTACTCTCTACTTAAAATTCTTCGCCGGGCGGTGGTGGCGCACGCCTTTAATCCCAGCACTCGGGAGGCAGAGCCAGGCGGATCTCTGTGAGTTCGAGGCCAGCCTGGGCTACCAAGTGAGTCCCAGGAAAGGCGCAAAGCTACACAGAGAAACCCTGTCTCGAAAAAACCAAAAAAAAAAAATAAAATAAAATAAAATAAAATAAAAAATAAAATAAAATTCTTCAACAGAATTGGGGTATAGTTCTGTGGTACACCAAGCTCTCAACATGCTCAGGGACCTAGGTTCCATTCCCAAAAGCAAAAGGAAGAACTCTTCCAGCATCCTGGAACTGACTCACCCTGTCAGCCCTTCCTCTTGTCTTCCAGGGATGGGTGGCACAGATGCCGCTTACCTGTTCTTCAGCACCAATTCTCCATCCTGCCTCGCTTCTAGAGTCACACAACACTGCAGTTTCTAGACCCAGCCAGGGCTCTCTCCCATGGTGTGGTACTTGCTACTCCCTCTGTCAGAAACACCCTCTCCTCTGGCTGCTGCTTCTCAATTTTCAGTCTCAGCTTAAAGGTAGGTAAACTCCCAGGCTTTCCCTGACCACTCTGATGTGACTCTCCGATAGCTCCAAACACAGGCTTGTTTACTTTCTTCACAACACACATTATTTTCTAAGTATTTACTTAAAGATTATTTTGAAAACTTACAATATACATAGAAGTAGAACCAGGTATATTCTCCCTTTCTTTTTAAATGACTTTCCCTGTTCTACTGCAAGCTCCAGTGGGTAGGGAATATATGTTTCTCTTTATAGAGTTAGGGCCTTGCACAGTGCCTGGTTCACGATAAACAGTAAATTTTTGTTTTGAATATGAAGAAAAGTCAAGGATGACGCTGAAGAGAAGGATGGTGCCACCAAAAAAGTGAAACAGGAAGAGGAGAGTTTTGAGGACAACTGGTAATTTATTCATCAGTCTACTCCCTGCCAGACTCTGGGTGAAGGATTAAGTTTCAGCGATAAATAAAAGCAAGTCTTATACAAAGTCTAATGGCAACAGACATAATATGCAGTACTTATTGAGGGCCCCCTGTGTGTTGGAAGAGGGCTAAGCATTTCAGAGGTCCTGTCTCATTTAGTTTTCACAATAACCTTATAAAGACAAAACCACAAATATTATCCCCATTTTGTACCCATAGAAACTGAGGCTTGGAAATGTTAAATAATGGTTGCAGGTCACGAAGTGTAATGAAATAAAGCCAGGTCGAGCACTCAGGTAATGTAATTTGGACACCAAGCATAAGGCATCTGTACCTCCAGATGTACACGGTACTGCAGACCACTATGAAGAATGCACTAACATGAGCACACAGACAAGGGAAAGAAGCAGGGAGGTCTAATGAGGAGACAAGGAAGGAAGGCTCCTCCACAGGGCACTTGTGAGCTGAGCCTCAGAAGTTAATGCAGGGAAACAGAATGTGCAAAACAGCATGTAGGCATTGAAGAAGGATCAGGTACCCGGGCACTTGGAACTATCCCAGCCTAATTTATTTTAGTTTATTATTTTATGTATATGGGTGTTTGCTTACATGTACATATGTGTACCATGTGCATGCCTGATGCCTGTGGAGGCCAGAAGAAGGCACCAGATCCCCTGAAACTGGAGTTACAGACAGTTGTGAGCCACTATGTGGGTGCTGGGAATGAACCTGGTTGACTGGAAGAGAAGAACTGCTGAACCATCTTTCTTGACTTTCAGCCTAAATTTTAAAACGTGAGCGGGTTGCATATTGCTGTAATCCCAGTACTGGAAAGCCTGAGATAGTATTGATGTGGGTTCCAGGCCAACCTGAGCTACATCATAGGACCCTGCCTCAACCCTCTAGTCCCCAAAACTGAGTGATGATTAACACCATGTCAAGAGCTGGACACAAGACAAAAGATGAAAAGATACCATGGGGGGAAATTATGCAATAGGCTCTCCAAGGCACAAAGCTCGTGTGTGTGTGTGTGTGTGTGTGTGTGTGTGTGTGTGTGTGTGTGTGTGTGTGTGTGTTCTGAGAAGGCCTCAAAGAAAAGCTGAGTCTAAACTGGATTCTGAGAGAAAAACTGACCACATTAGAAGCAGCAGCATACAAAGGGATAATTAACATAAAGAGAAGGAACACCTAGCGAATTACAAGTTTTGGAATTTGGTACTGCTGACTTTTTTTTTTTTTCGAGACAGGGTTTCTCTGTGTAGCTTTGTGCCTTTCCTGGGACTCACTTGGTAGCCCAGGCTGGCCTCGAACTCACAGAGATCCGCCTGGCTCTGCCTCCCAGAGTGCTGGGATTAAAGGCGTGCGCCACCACCGCCCGGCTGGTACTGCTGACTCTTAAAGGTATCCTTTCCATTTCATTCAGCTCTTCTAGACATGGAGGGATGAGTTGTAGAAAATGGCAAGAAATGAGGCTAGCAGCTGGATATGATCTTCAATGTCTTGAGATTAAATAACATGTTATTTTAAGATTTAGATTTAATGTTGAAAGTGTTTACATTGGAAAAGGGCATAATATGACTAGATACTCCTTACCAAATACATATCAAAGCTACAACATTAAAATAGTGTGGGCCAGCTGGGTGGTGGTGGTGCACACCTTTAATTCCAGTACTTGGGAGGCAGAGGTAGGTGATCTCTGAGTTTTAGGAAAGCCTGGCCTACGGAATGAGTTTCAGGACAGCCAGGGCTACACAGAGAAACCCTGTGTCAAAAAACAAAAACAAAATAAAACAAACAAAAAAAGTAGTATGGAGTTGACAGCTATGGGCAACAGAATACTACTGGAATGGAATGAGGAAACAGTAGCACATTGGAACTTGGAATGAGAATAGAAATGACTATATTCAGCAGAAAAATCAATTGCTTCCACATGTCCTCTCTCCAGTGCATCTGTTTTACTACGATATAAAACTCAGGTCATGTTCATTTTCATATTAAACCTTTGGTCAAATAAAAAATTTAACCCAGTGTGGTGGTGCACCCCAGAGGTAGAGGCGGGAGAATGCTGAGTTCAAGGCTCATCTGGACTATATAGTAAGAATACGTTTCACAAAACCAAAACTAACTAAATAAACATTTAATAAATTAAATCAATGAAGACAAAGTCTGGTTCTTTGTGGAGAGCAATACAAATAATGCAAATCCAGTTAAACAAAGACAAAAATACAGAAATGTAAATTACCAAATTAAAAGTAAAGGGTACCAGGCCTATACAAATTGTACTGACATGTTAAAACCTGGTGAGGAGGTCTGGAGAGAGAACTCTGCAGTTAAGAGTGCACACTGTGCTTGCAGAGGACCCGAGTTCAGTTTCTAGCACTCAAGTTGGGTGGCTCACAACTGCCTATAACTCTAGTTCCAAGGGACCTGATGTTCTCTTCCAGCCTCTGTGAATACCTGCACTGAAGTGCACAAAACCACACACAATTATAAATAAAATAAACCTCAAAGGGAAAAAAAGGACTGGTAAGAGAATATTATAAAGTGTGCCATACCAACACACTTGACAACTTAAGTAAGACAGAGAAATGCCAAGGCTCACTGAAGATGGAGAACCTGAGCACTGTTATAACTGCTAGATGATCTAAAACATTCCCACAAAGAAACTACCATGTCAGACGGCCTTACTGGGGAATCTCCCCAAAACCTAAGAAAGAAAAATAGAGAAAGAGTAAAAGAGCGTTAAGAGAAAGAGGCAGGAGAGAACTCGGGGAGGGAGGGGTTAATTAATTCTGTGAGACTTAGGGGTCAGCACCTAGCAGTCAGGCAGTGATGGCATTGGGATCAAGTCCAGCCTTGGCTACACAGTGGGTCCAAGGCCGGCCTGATTCTTTCTCAAAAATGAATTCTTTCAAATTTCTCAAAAAAGATTCTTTCTCAAAAATGAATGAATAAATAAGTCGTGAACTGATAAAGGATTTAGTAGTACAAGACTAAATGCTCTTCACCAAAGACTGAGGAAAAATGTGCAATCTCACTAGTTCTGCTCAACATAATACCTGAAGTCTAAGCTAGTGTTAATAAAAAATGGAATCAGACTTGAACACCAATTTCCTTTGTAAATGATATATTGATGTTTAAAATTTTTATTACATTTATTATACTGAGTACCCGTGTGGAGGGCAAATTATGGGATTCAATCTTCTCCTTCTACCATGTGGGACTCAGATTACTTGAGATCATCAGGCTTGATGGGTGACCTTACCTACCATCTTGCTGGCCCAATATTTATATTTATTAATTTAAAATCTGTAGGGGCTGGGGAGATAGCTTCATGATTAAAAGCACAATTGCTCTCCCAGCACCCACATGGTACAGCTCACAACCACCTGTAACCCTGTATGTGGCACACAGACATACATGAAGGCACTCACAAACACACATAAAATATAGCCTTTAAATATATATTATATAAAACTGTCACTAGAAACAATGAATGAAATTTTGCCTAGTTCATTATACTCATTATACCAATTAAAAAACAAGCAAACAAAAAAAGCTGGAATAATGGCTCAGCAGTTAACAGCCCATAACACTCTTGCAAAGAACCAAGTTTGGTTTTAAGTACTCACTTTAAAACCAAGGGGCAGTCTTCTAATCTCTGCCAGGCACTGCATTCCATGTACACACACACACACACACACACACACACACACACACACAGGCTTTTAAAAAGCTTCTAGATACAGCTTAGCACTGAGTCCTTGCTGTGGTAAACCTTGGATTCAATCCTCAGTACCACCGAAAAGAATAAAAATTTAAACACTCAAACACTCAATTCTGAGCAAAACTATGTTTTGCCACATGCTCATTTCTTTTTTCACTATTCTGTGGAGTGCCTAAACTCTCTTCTCATCTTGACATCAAACAGATTCTTCCTATTGATCTAATGTGACCTATAATAGTGACTTCAACATGTAATATCTATCACTTTGTATTATCTTATAAAATTGTATTTTTTCTTTTGCACATATATGTAATAATAAACTGCACCTATTAGTTTGCCAAAAAAAAAAAAAAAAAAAGTGCCCCTGGATGCAAAATGAAGAAGGCCTTTGGTTAAGAAATATTTCAAAGCTGGGCAGTGGTGGTGCATGCCTTTAATCCAGCACTCGGGAGGCAGAGGCAAGTGGATCTCTGAGTTTGAGACCCTGGTCTACAGAGCAAGATCCAGCACAGGCACCAAAACTACATAGAGAAACCCTGTCTCGAAAAACAAAAACAACAACAAAATCAAACCAGGAGGTAGTGGCGCATGCCTTTAATCCCAGCACTCAGGAGGCAGAGGTAGGCAGATCTCTGATTTCAAGATCAGCCTGGTCTACAGAGTAAGTTCCAGGACAGCCGGGACTACACTGAGAAACCCCTCAAAAAAACCCAAAGAAATATTTCCTTTTTTTTTTTAACATAAAAACAGGCTGTAATTCAAAAGTCCAGAGTTATTTTAAACAGTAAAATATTTTCTCTGTAGAAAATAGTAAAAATGATTATTTATACTAAAGGAATTTTTACTAATGATTATTTTTACCAAAGAAATATTTCAAGGAAGACAAATTTTACAGAAAACTTTGTGTATGTGTGTGTATGTTTATACGGGCCCATATTTGCACATGTAGAGGCCAGAGATTGATACCTGAATCTTCCTCCATTGCTCTCCACTGTCCTTTTTGAACCTAGAATCTGCTGTTTCTGCCCGACTGGTTGGCTCGTTTGCCCCAGGACCTGCGCCTGCCTCTGACAGACAGCTCAGTCCTGCAGTTACAGACATGGGCCCCAGTCTGCACTCAGGGCCCTCCCGCCTGCACAGCAAGCGCTTTACCAGTGAGCCTCCATCTCTCCAGTCCAGGAAAACGTGGGAGTAAGAGAAAAAGAGACTGGTGGCCAGATGCAGAGAGAATGTTTTACATAAATCAAGTCGAAAGGGGGGTGGGGAGGATCATACGGAAAACGGAGCGAAGACAGTACCAGAGATGTCAGGGATGGAAAACTAGGGAACGAGAGTTGGTATATTTGGAAAAGTAAAGACATGTGGCTCAGATAGGTGTTGATTTCCTAGCGTGAGAAAGTGTACAGTTTTCAATGGAGAAAAGAAAACAGTGGGTAGGAAATGTTTTCTGAGCAAAAACGAATGGGACAACAGGCAGACCACTACCTGACTTATCTAGACACAGCCCAAGGATGATGGCTTAAAAACAGAAACAGAGGTCCACACCAAAGCTGCCGAGTGCAGCAGTGCACTCATGGAATCTTAGCCACCTCTGATGGGGGCTGAGGCAGGAAGACCTCAAGTACAAAGCCAACCTTGGCAACACAGTGAAACCTAGTCTCAAAAAAACAAAGCAAAACCAACACAAAAACAGCCCAAAGCCACAGGAAAAAGAACTAAAGGACAGGACACCATTTCAAGATCGGTATCACCAGACTTCAGGATTCTGATACTGAGAAGACTGGTGACCAGTAAGGGGACCTAAGAGAGTCAACAATGTGCAAGAAAGTAAGCAGAGGATGCACTCTAGCCTCTGGAGTTTTACCTTCTGAGAAGCATCCTGAATGAGTCTTCAGACTCAAGGATGGGAAAAAGGCTAAAGGCAAACAGAGTGCCATACACATTCCTCAGCGAAGTAAATAAGCTGAGCGCATCAGCTTCCAAAGCAAACATCAGTGCAGGCCCTGGCACAAAGTGCTGAGGCAGAGTCACAAGCCATGCAGGGAGCATAGGGTCCCCTGTTCAAACATTTCAAACCAGCCCTCACTGGCTTGAAATGTGATGTCTTCCACATTTTCATTCTTGTTTTATTTTTGTTAGCCCTACAAAGAGCCTTTCACTGTGTTTTGGGGAGAGAGAGAGAAAGAAAGGAAAGAGGAGTGGGGTGTGTGTGTGGTGTGTGTGTGTGTGTGTGTGTGTGTGTGTGTGTGTGTGTGTGTGTGTGTGTTTTACAAGTAGCATTTCCCCTTGGCCAGTCAGCCAGCCATGTATTAGGAGCACGGAATACACACCGACCTCCTCTCTGCAGCGACTTGTGGCTCCCAGCTCCCCTCACTGTTTGAGTGTAATAATGAATGTACTGTTCTTTTAAAGGGACTGAGCCAAAATGCAAATAAAACATCATAAATGCTAAACACATTGCTGTAAAAATACAAAACTTTTGGAGTGAAACACAAAAGTGGAGGTAGTGAACGAGTATTTTAAAGTGTGTAGTCCACGGTTCATCTAACCAGAGACTATATTTAGAAATTCGCAGAGGCATACCCCTGGGCAAAACATCTCATGAAAAGGATATCACTGAACCTGATGCACCATCAGCAGGATTTGTACAGGAGGAGAGAGGCAGTTCTTTCAGAACAGCAGTCCCGTTTCTTACTTGGATTCCTTCCTCCAGATCAGTGGTGGGGATCTGAACTCAGGTCCTCATGGTTGTACAGCAAGCACTTTACCTACTGGGACATCTCTTTAGCCCCACTTCTAAGTTTTAAGTTCCCGGGTTACATATTTTTTTTAAATAAAGATACTCCAGAACAGTGTTGCAGAATAAACTACACTCATTGTTAATATTCTCCCTACCTAGTATCTCTTCAGTCCTTTTCAATCTGGGTCAGTAAGTGAGCACACGGACAACAGACAATGACATTAATGGCAGCCAACTAGCTAGCATCTCTGAGTGTAATCAGCACTCCAGTGCTTAGTCACCTGCCATTCTGAAAATAACTGTTATCCCACAATGCTGTTACACATGTGTGCACCAACGCCAACGCCATGGTTGTTCCGTTAAAAAAAAATCGGTGATTACAGAAAGAAAGAAGCAATAGGTGGTGTGGTCAGGGCGGGAGCGGAACTGAAGCCCAGTAGGAGAGGAAGGCAGTCTGAAGGTACTGCAGATTGGACTTGTTGAGGGCTGTTCCTAACCCACAACACTATTCATAGGTGTGGAAGTAAGTTAGGTCATGGGAATGTTCCCTGAAAAGACACTGTGGTCCTGCCCCTCTTCTTCCTCTACTTCCTGCTCTCAGCCCTCCCTTGGTGAAGGCTTCTTCTACCATATGCTCCCTTCATAATGTGCAGCTTTGTCTCAGGCCAAAAGCATCAAGCCGACTGATCATGGACCAAAACCACCCAAACTATGAGACTGTGAGATAAAATAAACATTTTATTTTCCTTCAGTACTATGTATCGAACCCAGGACTTTACACATCCTAGGTAAGTGTCCCCCAGTCCAAATCTTTCCTCTCTTTTAAGTTGATTTATCTTCAATCTTTGGATCTTATTGAGGTAATTTGTTACAGTAATTTAAAGCTGACTAGCAAAGAAGAAGACTAGAAAAAAAAGCTGTTGAAATTAAAGAGGAGTAATTGATGGAAAACAAACTAACTTTCTAGTATTATCTCCCTTTCTTCAACTCTGCTTGGGAATCAAGTCAGACTAACACAGCTTGGGAGATTTAGGAGATATGCAAAGACCTTCAAGCTGTAGGAATCATCTTCTCCAAGACATGTGCCCAGAGGCTCTTCTGGGTAGCCCTTCCTGTTCGACCTTTCACCTTTTCACTGTTCGGTGTCTGGCCCTTCAGAGATGGCATCAGCACTCACACAGGTGACCCAGAGGTCATTTCTGTTGCACAGTTCCTACAGATAGGCTGATATGAGTCACCACTTTCTAATTCCACCTGACAGCCTGCATGCTTTACAGGTACTCCACTCAAACAAGTACATTAACCAGAAGAGACATGCACCATTCTGACTTGAGATGATTACCTTCCCTGAAGAGGACTTCAGAATGTCTTTAAGAATTCTAATATGGGGAAGGGGGCTAAAGAGATGGATCAGCAGTTAGTGACTCACAATTGCCTATAACTCCAGCTCCAAGGGATATAACACCCTTCTGGCCTCCATTGGCACCCACATTCCCACATTCACATGCACATACACAACTAAAAATTATATATATATATATATATATATATATATATATACACACACACACACATGTATAAAATAAACACACACACAGTTTTTTGGTTTGTTTGTTTGTTTGTTTTTTTGAGACAGGGTTTCTCTGTGTAGCTCTAGGTGTTCTGGATCTCACTCTGTAGACCAGACTGCCAGACTGGCCTCTCAGAGATCCACCTGCCTCTGCCTCTTGAGTGCTGGGATTAAAGGTGTGAGCACCACTGCCCGGCCAGATATTTTTTTTTTTTAGGTAAAAGCTGGTTAGGGTAGAGCTTAGAGGTAGGTGCTTGCTTTGCAGTATAACATGCAGGTTTGATGCCAGCATTAAAGAAGGAATAAAGGGCCTGGTTCAGTGGTTAAGATCACTTGCTGCTTTTGCAAAGGACTTAGGTTCAGTTCCCACCACCCACATGGGGACTCTATAATTTCAGTTCCAGGAGGTCTGATACCTTCAGCTGTCCTCTGTGAGCACCCGGAACACACGTGGCACACAAACATACATGTAGGCAAAGTATTCATACACATAAATAAATCTTTAAAATTTATTTTAAAAGTAATAAAAATAAAAGAACCTGGGACCTGGGTGTGGTGGCACATGCCCATAATCCCAGCATTTGGAAGGCAAAAGCAGGAAGGTTACCAGTTTGAAGCTGGCCTGGGCTATGTAGTCAGACTCTGCTCAAAAACAAAGAGTAACGAGTTAGAGATGGCTCAACAGGTCAAGGCCCTTGCCACCAAACCTCACAACCTGAGTTCCATCTCCGGGACCCTCATGGTGGAAGAAGAGAAACCAGCTCCTCCAGGTTGTATTCTGACTTCCACATGTATCAATGCCAAAAAAGTATAAATGTAACTAATTAAAATATAAGAAAGAAAGAGAGAGAGAGGGAGGGAAGGAGAGAGGAAAGAGAAAAGAGGAGGGGAGGGGGAAGGGAAGAGGAGGAGGAAGGGGAGAGAGGAGAGGCAAGGAGAGAAGAGAAGAGAAGAACAGAGAGAAGAGAAGAGAAGAGACGGAAGAGAAGAGACGGAAGAGAAGAGAAGAGAAGAGAAAGAAGAGAAGAGAAGAGAAGAGAAGAGAAGAGAAGAGAAGAGAAGAGAAGAGAAGAGAAGAGACGAGAAGAGACGGAAGAGAAGAGAAGCCAACCAACATGGAAAGCCCCAGTTGCCTGGAAGCAGCAGAAAGCAGCTGAGCTGCCTGGAGGAGGTGTCGGCCAGAGTCACTCAGAAAGGACACGGCCTGCAGGCTGTGCAGTGAGCTCCAGGTTCCCAGCTGTGTGAGCTGTCCCCGTGCTTGGGGTGAGTGCTGGGGATGCAGCTGTCTGAGTCATTTCTGCTCCTACAAACCCAGTAAAACTCACTGGTGCACCAAGCTGGACTTGGGTAGTACCCAGACTTCGGTCTGTGGTAGAATCCTTCTCTGGGGTGACTGGCTGTGTGCTGCATTTCTCCAGGAGAGTTCTGTCATCCAAGCACGCGCTTCTCCTCCCGACTCTACTTGTTTCTCTAAGTACATGTGTTCTCTTGAGGTAAATCACAGACTGAATAGATCTGGACTTTTAAAGGATTATTCTCACTACAACTGCCTAGTTCTCACAGGCACAAAATTCTCTAGATGGTGAAAAAAAAAAAGTGAGAGCACCATAAAACTAAGTAACTTGGTTACTGTTTTTGTTTTTGAAATAGGGTCTCCATGTTTCTTAGGCTAATCTTAGACTTACTACATAACTGAGGATGACCTTGAACTTCTAATCTTTCTGCCTCCACCTCTGAGTGCTGGGGTTACAAGTATAAACTACCACACGTGGCTTTTAATTTTTTTAAATATGTCTGTGTGGGTTGTACATATGTACGCATTGCCTGGAGAGGCAAGAAGGCCATGTTTGATTCTATGAAACTGGAGTTACACACACAGCTGTAAGCCACCATGTTGGTGCTGGAAATTGAAGTCAGATCCTTTAGAAGAGCAACCAGTGCTCTTAATCACTGTGCCATCTCTCCAGTCCCCACACCTGGTTCAAGGAAGTACCAAGAATCAAACCCAGGGTTTTGTGCATGCTAAGCAAGCACCCTACCAACTAAGATACATCCAGCCCCCAAACTAAGTAATTTGTTTGGGGCATTCACTAGATCTCTGAATGCATATAATATGGCAGGCACAGTGCAATGTAGACTTGGAAACGTAGGGATAAATAATCTTAGTCTTCAGAAGCTTACACTCTGGCCTGGCATGATGGGTCAGTGGGTAAAAGTGCTTATTGCACAAGCCTGGACAACCTGAGTTCAACCCCTGGAACCCACATAAAGGTAGAAGGAAAGAACGGACTCTACAAAGTTGTCCTCTGACCTCCACGAGAATGCTATGGCAAAGGCACACCCATAAACACACACTAAGCTTTTTTTTTTTTATTTAAAGCTTACAATCTAGTAGAACAGACAGACCTAGAAACATGGTATGATATATCCTAAGTATGAACGAGTAAAGAAATTAAAAGGAAGAATGAGAAATGAAATCTCCCTAGGAAGAATGTATCACTTCACCTCTGTGTGAAAAGTGCTTCTTAAAGACTTTGTAAACTTTCTTCACTCGAATTCTCAGTCATTTCTGTGCCCGGAACACAGCTGGCACTCAAGCAAGTATCAGCAACACAAACAAACCCAGGACTTCTGACTTCTAGTTTAGACTTTGCATCTTGGCTGTGGCTCTGGATGGGCATGTGCACGGATGCCAATACTCATGGAACAACTCTGGAGCTCTGCCTCTGAAGCTGCTTTCACAGCCAGTTTACAAACCACAAGGGAACTAAGTCTCATGAAAGTTAAACAAGGTTTTTGTTGGGGGGAGTTGAGACAAGGCCTCATTATATAGCCAGAGCAACTTGTAACCCTCCTGCCTCTACCTCAGAGTTCTGGATTTTCAGATGTAGACCACCATGCCAGGATACAAACAGCAACTTCTACTACTATTTTATCATTCATTCATTCATTCATTCATTCATTCATTCATTCATTCATTCTGAGACAGGGTCTCATTATGTTGCTCTGGCTGGACTGGAACTTGCTAGGTAAACCAAGCTGGTCTAGAACTCAGAGATCCTTCTTGCCTCACAAGTGCTGAGATTAAAGACACACGACATCCAGCTGCAAACTTTATTTCTGATCAACCTGAAAACTGTAACATATAAACAGTTATTTGTTTGTGTTTTCTCTTTTATTTTATGTGAGGGAACTGTCATGTGGTATGTATTTATAGTATGTTTGAGTCTACATCAACGTGTGTGTATGTTTATATATGTTTGTGTGTGTAAGCCTAAGGCCAATGTCAGGCACCTTTCCTCTCCTGCCCTCCACCTTTATTTCTTCTGACAGGGTCTCTACTGAACGCGAAGCTCATTGATTCAATTAACCTGGCTGGCTGGCCAATGAGCTTCAGGGATCTCTCTTCTCGACTTCCCTCCAAGGCTGGCCTTAAAGGCATGTACAGCCAAGCCCAATTTTTTACTTGAGTTCTGGGGATCCAAACTCAGATCTTTATGCTTGTAAAGCAGGCATCTTACTAAATGAGCCCTACACAGGTTTTTGTCTTTGGGTTTTTTATTTTTGTTTTGTTTTGTTTGGTTAGTTGGCTTTTGGTTTTTCAAGACAAGGTTTCTCTGTGTAACCCTGGCTGTCATGGAACTTGCTGAACTCAGAGATCTGCCTGCCTCTGCCTCCCAAGTGCTAGAATTAAAGGCATGAGCCACTATGCCTGGCTAGTTATTTTTAATTTTTTTTTTTTTTTTGAGACAAGGTCTCACTGTCTATCCCACTGTCTTAGAACTCACTATGTAGAGCAGGCTGGCCTCAAACTCATAGAAGATCTGTTTGCCTCTGTCTCCTGAGTGCTGGGATTAAAAGGCACCCATCACCATGCCCAATATGAACAGTTATTTTTTTTTTTTAAAGAAGCAAATCTACTTCAAATATACCAAGTTTCATACATTAAATATCCTAGCTTTCTGAATGTCAGTAATAGCTCAATAAGGGGGGGACACAAATGTACACTTTAAAAAGGAGACATATAAACTATGGCAGAGAGCTGGAGATTTAGCTCAATGGTAGAATGCCAGTGCTCAGCATTTATAAAGCCCCAGCACTGTCCCCCCAAATCCATATTATCTTTCACAGTTCATGATCTGTTGTCTTCAAAGGACACAGTATTCACTACTATCTAACTAGAAAGATTCAAAAAGTACGTGTAGACCAGGCATAGTGGTGCACACCTGTAATTCCAGCACTCAGGGAGGTTGAAGTAGCTGGATCTTTGTGAGTCTGAGGCCAGTCTGGTCTACACAGAGTTCCAGGATAGCCATATCTATGCAGAGAGACCCTGTCTTTTAAAAAAAAAAATTAATAAGGTGGCATTTGTTCATTTATTCAAAATATATAGATTTCCTTAGCACAGGCCAGGTCAGGAGCAAAAATGAGGAAGGCAAAGCTGGGTTCTCAAGACACACACACGGGGGAGTAAGTCAACACACACAGTTCAGCACAATCAGAGGATGAGAACAGGGGGCTATGCACTGGCTCTAATCTATCAGGTAATCATGAGTCAGTGCTTGTGCCTTATCACCCGTGATTATAACACAAATTGATTGTAAGCAGTTACATTATGAAAAATAATATGAAAAGAAATGACATTCAATCAGATATGGTGGAGTGTTACCTGTAGTCCTAGCTACTCAGCAGGCTGAGAGGAGGATCACTTGAGCCCAGGTGTTTGTTCCAGGCCAGCCTGGACAATAAAGGAGACCTCACCTCAAAAAAGAAAAACAATAGTTAAAATTGTCCATAGAAGGGGCTGGAGAGATGGCTAAGAGATTAAGAGCACTTACAGCCTTCCCAGAGAACCCAGCACCCACGTGGACGGTTCACAACCACCTATGTCTAGCTCCCTGGGCTCCAATGCTCTCTTCTGGCCTCTGTGGGCACATATTACATACATACACATCTGTACACATACACAGTTACAGAGATGCTAAGTATTAAATATTAGAGTTCTCAGGTTCCCTGTGTTTCTCAGCAAGGAAATTTAGCATGTTTGGATAATGAAGCTGTTTCTAGGTGAGAGGAACTGAGTTATGCAAAGGACAGTGGCTGGAATTACTTAAGTCTGGTACTTCCACTATGCTGAAGACATAGTTTAGATCTGTTCTGTCCAATAAGGTAGCCACTAACAACATGTGGCTATAGAGCATCTGAAATGTGATTCGTGTAAATTGAGATGTAATAAGTGAAAAAAATAGCCGGGCAGCAGTGGCTCACACCTTTAATCCCAGCATTTGGGAGGCAGAGCCAGGCAGATCTCTGTGAGTTCGAGGCCAGCCTGGTCTACAGTGCTAGATCCAGGACAGGCCCCAAAACTACACAGAGAAACCCTGTCTCGAAAAACCAAAAGAAAAAAAAAGTGAAAAATACATTCTAGATTTCAAACATTTAAAAAAAAAAAAGTTAAAATATCCCAATACTAGTTTTTTGAGTTTTTTTTTTTTTTTTTTTTTTTTTTTAGTAATTACATATTTAAATACTAAGATTTGGATGTTTTAAAATGAATAAAATGTTACAAAAATCAATTTCACCCTTTCTTTTTACTTTTTTAATGTGGCTACTAGAAAAATTTAAATTACATATGTGGTCTACATTTGTGGCTTGCTTTCTATTTCCATTGGACAGTATTAGTCCAAAGATCTGTAAATAACAGGCTAAAGCACTTAAACCCTTTAGGCAACCAAACACCGTTGAGGATTTCCAACCTAAGTGTTTGTGGTAGATTTGGGAAGGAGCAGGAACATAAAGCCATCTTTCAGGAAGATTAGTGTGG
This sequence comes from Peromyscus leucopus, assembly GCF_004664715.2. NCBI lineage: Eukaryota > Metazoa > Chordata > Mammalia > Rodentia > Cricetidae > Peromyscus > Peromyscus leucopus. Next base: position 37,621,940 of record NC_051080.1, on the reverse strand, counting down.
GGGCAATGCGTAGGGGTGAGACACTAGAGGCAGTTGTCAGTGTCAAAGGCAGCAAATGTCAAGGGGCAAGCAGGCTGGTCGGCTGGAGCCTATGCAAGGTCTCTAGAAGCAACGTGCTGCAGAGAGAATGAAGAAACCAAGAGCAGCTTAGACAAGGGGAGAGGAACAGGTGCCATGCTGACCCAGCCTGAAGAACCAGGGTGCAATGCTCACTCAACTCAGCAAGCTCAACACAGTCATTTCAGATCTATCTTTACGTGGCAAGCTCTCTTAAGAGGGGCATCAAGCCGGGCAGTGGTGGCGCACACCTTTAATCCCAGTAGATTAGTCAGCAGAGGCAGGCGGATCTCTGAGTTCGAGGCCAGCCTGGTCTACAGAGCGAGTTCCAGGATAGCCAGGGATATACAGAGAAACTCTGTCAAAACAAGACAAAAAAAAAAAAAAAAAAAAGAGTGGCATCAAATCCCAGACACTAACAGGCAGAGGTAGGCAAACAAAGCTACAAGAAATTAAAAAAAAACAATAAACAATGAAAGATTCAAGAAATAGTTTCTGGAATTCTGCTGTATGCCTGACACTTGGACAGGCTCTGGCCACGTGGCAAACAAAACAGACATGGCCCTGAATCACAAGTTGATAACTACAAAAATGAACCGGAGTTGTAAGAGACCTGAACAGGAACAAGGAATCAGTGGACAGAGATGGAAAGAAAGGGTCTTCAGAAGCTGGGCATGGTTGGTTACACCTATAATCCCAGCATTCAGGAGGCTAAGGCAGGACCATGGCCAAGAGTTCAAGACAAGACCAGACTGGGCAACACAGAGAACTCCAGGTCATCCTGGGTTAGAGAGAGATGTTGGAAAAAACAAACAAACAAACACCACCACCACACAAAAAGGGAGAGAGGGAGATGGATTGACTCTTGAGGCATGGTGGCAAAAGTCTGTAATTCCTGCACTGGAGAAGTTGAGGCAGGAGGAGCATGAGTCTGAGGCCAGTAAGGCCACATAGCAAGACCTAAGGATAAAATAAATTAAAAAAATAAATAAATAACAGAGCTTCGAAGTACTATGTATAAGGAATACATCAATTAAAAAACAAAGGTTGGATGTATTTCTGGGTTTTTTTTTTAAGATGCTTAATTCTAAAACAAGAATAGTCTCAATTTAACATTAAATTCTTAAGCCAGGTACAGGCAACCTAATATTACCAGTGGATTCTCCTTTCCTACCTCTCTCTGCTTCTCAGTGTTCCTTTTGCCGTTCTCCCTCTGGATAATTTAGGAGGCAAAAATAAAACAAGCAAAAGGATAAGAAACCAAATAGATCAAAGATTAAACCTAGCTATACGGCTCTTGGGAACCCTTGTCCTCATCCCTCTAACAATGAAAGTTTCTGCATCTATAGGCTTGAGGTAAGGATTTAAAAAGTAACACATAGAGCCTGGCACATTGTAAGCACACAACAAACATTAGCCAATACTGACATTCAAACAAAAATATTGTTCTGACTTTAAACATTTAAGAGCTTCTATTTGAGGGGGAAGATTTCAAGGGTATGATGGGTTAACAGACATGCAGCAGGGACCGTTACCTTACTCCTTTAAGTCCCATCAGAAACTACACTGCTCAAATAATCAAGTTTACGACATCCCTTAAGAACAGTCAAGAACTACACCGGGCCTCTTGAATTCAGCACCCGGCGGCAGAAGCAGGTGGATCTCCGAGTTCCAGGCCAGCCATAGCAGTTCCTGGCCAACCAAGGCTACACAGTGAAACCTTGTCTCAAGAAACCAAACAAACAAAACAAGAAAACACGGGCAGGCATCATAACCCTCATCACTCCATCCCAAGTGGGACATTAACAGTCTGATCTGTATTCTGGATACTGGTTAATGTGCCTACCTGTAGGGACAATTCTACTGATATCCCTCCCACTTACTACAGAGATGTCTCGGGCAAGACAACATCAACTCTCCACATCCACGCTCTTTAAGAAGCGTTTACAACCCACTGTAAACACAGTTTTAAACCAAGGATTGAAATCTCCCACAAATGAAGCGAAACACACTATTAAACCTTCACAAAAGGTTAGGAGGTGTGATTTTTGCTTACTGCTATGTTTTAACTGTGAAGGGCGTACAAATGATGTTTTATTCACTGAGTTTTAGCTGGTACTCTTTATTCACTGAGTCAAAAGAGTAAAACACGCCAAAAGACACACGAGAAAGCATGGAGCTAAAAGTCCCAAATGGGTGACCTGTGCCCAAGACTAAGGCTGCTGCTGTTACTGGGTGTCGTTGGCCACTGTAGTGAATTTCGCCGGATCAGATATTTAGCCATTATGGACTAAGAAACCCGTTAGTTTGAAATTAGAGGGCGCCGGACCAGCGGAAGGTGGCAAACCCTTCCCTAGGGCTGTTTCCAACCCTGTCATCCCTCAGGCCCCTCTGTTTGTGTCCGCGTCCAAAGCGAGCATCGCAGCCTCTCCCCCGCAGCCCGTCCCGCCGCTCTCGCGGGGTGGCCGTGGGACCCCGCCATCAGGTCCCGCACACACAAGCCTGCGCGCCCGCCGAGCGCGCGGGGGAGGGGGGGACGGGGGACACCGGATGCTCGCGCCCCACCGCCAGGCAGACTCAGCTCCGATGGCCTCGCAATCCCGAGGGCCGCCCCCCCCCCTCCGCCCTCCCCGAAGCAACGCGAAGCGCCCGGACCGCCGCGGGCCCACCCGGAAGCCCTCCCCTCTGCTCACACCTGCCGGCGCGTGACGCCGGTCTGTCCCTGCCCCACGACTCGGGACGCCGGGGGCCCCCGCGACCGACGTGACCGCGCGTCCCTCACACACACACACACACCCCTCCCCCGCCTCACGTCTACAGATCCGCGATCCCACAGCGCGCCCCGGGCGAGCGCCCTGGGCCCCGCCGCGGCCCACCCCGGCCCTGCGCGCTCCCGCCCCACATTCCCCCACCACCACCACCACCACCACCACCACCACGTCGTTTCGTCGTCGTCGTCGCCCTCCCCGCCCCACCCCCCGTTCCGAACACCTCCCGGCTCGCTCCCCGCCCCGCGCGCGCGCGCTCTCTCGCGCGAGGACACGCACGCGCTGCGCCCCAGCGGGCCGGGCCGCGCCGCGCCGCGCGCTCCCGAGGGCGTCCTCAGTCGCCCACCCCCGGGGCGTCCCCTGCCGGGCCCGGCCGGCGGCTCGCGAGGCAGAGGGGAGGCCCGCGCGGCCCACAGTCCTCACTCACCGCTGAGCCGCGCCGGCTCCGAGTGCGCGTCGTTCCGCGGTGGAGCCCAGCGGTGACCGCGCTCCCCGCTTCTCCGCAGGCGGTGGAGGCGACGTCGCGGGGAGGCTGGGAGGCGAGGGGTGTCACGGTCGCTCGCTTCACCTTCCCGAAGCTCGGGGACCCCAGAAACTAAAAACAAAATAAACAAACTTTCCCCTCCGCCTCCCTCCCCCAAAACCACAACACAAACACTCGGGGGCCCGCCCACAGCCCCGCTTCATTGGCCGCAGGCAGGATGCCTCTAGCTTTCACTGGCTAGCCTTCGTGCCCGTCAAACTGCTGTGCCGCCTCTCTTGAGTCCTCGCCGCTGCCGTCGCCCCTCATTGGCTAAGTGCTTCCCGTTTGCCGAGCTGGGATTGGCTGAGCGGCCTGCGCCAATCATGAGGGGACACACCCCCTCAGCATCCCAGAGGCCGCTTCCTCGGTCGCGGACCCAGAAAGACGAAGGGGAAACTAGAGCATGATGGCGGCCGGGCTCGCCCAGCGCAAGCATCATCTTTTCCCTTTTTTTTTTTTTTTTTTAGCTCATGAGTGCCTCTCTCAGGCGCTGTGTCTCGCCAGCTCCTCTCTCCATGCGAGACTGCACTAATAACGGAATCTATACGTGCCGGCTCCTTGATTTATCCCCTCCGAAGAGCTGAGTGTGGGTTGGTTGTGCGTCATTGGACTGTCAGGATGTCGCTCCCAAGTCACATCCTTAAACTATTGGTGGAACAGCCAGAAAGCGGCCAACAACAAGGGCCTATGCCATTGGTTTGATTCCACTGTTTGTTGTCTTTTTTTTTTTTTTTTTCCTGGCATCTTATTGGGCTCTTCGGCGTTGTCCGTCAGATCCGGATTCGCCGCACTACAGTTTAGCTGAGGAGGGGGGTGTCTTTGGTCCACGGTAATTGACAGTAATGACTGCTATCATTTATTGTGGGCGTATTTTATGCCACAAACGGCGCTGAATTCTTTACGGAAACTATCTGATTGAACCCAATTTTTTACAGAAAGGCCAAAAGAGGTTAAGAAACTTACCCAAGGTCACCCATTTAGAAAGGAGTTGTTGGGCCACACATTGATTCCTAGGCCTGTCTGACTCAACCGTCTTCACTCGCTTAGCTATGCATTAGTGCCTCTGAATAGTACCTGTTAGTCAGCCCAACATCATAAAACGTTTCTTTCAGAAACCCAGTTCCTTATGCAGTTGCTGGCAGTAACATTATGGAAAACTAACAATGGAATGATTGTCATAAACTTTGTTGGAGACTAACTTTGGAGAGATTGTCATTTTCCCCATTTCATCTTCCCCCCTCCTAGGATCCATTCTTCCCCATTCTGTGCTAAAAAAAATAAATAAATAAATATTTCCCGACAAGAAGCACATATGAATCTATTTTCAGTTTCTTTGGCTTTGTAAATGACTGTTTTTACCATCCTTATGTGCCAGAGCAATCCTCATACCCATCGCTGACCATCTTTAGCGCGTTCCTTTGGAAGAATATCCAAGAGTTGGAAATGGTGAGAAATTAAGTCGAGTGAGATAAAGAATAAATCCCTTTAGAAATAATTGATTGCATGCAAATGGAACAATCCTCTGGCTCCTGGAAAGCGTCCAGAGTTGCTGATGTCGAGCAAGCCGTGTGTGTACTCCTGGCTTCCGGCCACTGGATTCTTTCTCTGTGACAGCTTTTATGGAAGTGAATCCACATTTCAACCAGGGGAGGGCCGGATGCTTAGGACCCACTACCAGAGTGCCAGCCCCAAGCCTCTGAGACTGAAATGATCTCCAGGAGCACACAGCTGGACTCTAGCCCACATTTCTTCTTGGGTAATTAACATTTTACCATCCCAAATCCCTGTCCCTCGTAGCTGAAGGAGGATCATAGCCCTTGTTTCCCTTCTCTATCCAAGCTGTTGCGTAATCTCATTGGCACTGTGTAACAATAAAACAGGCTTTGTAACACAGCCATAAGTTCAACACTTACAACCTTTCAGCAGAGGAAGACAAGGTATTTCACAAACATCAATTAAGAGTAAATGGCAGGTATTCCTAAGATAATTCGAGGACAGGAAGGAAATCATAAGTCAAATTCTAATAAAGGACATGAAACCTGATAGCTCCATGCACATAGCTCATATTAGCACTCAAAATGGGGATTAGGAACCAGAAAACACAGGGAGAAATGTAAGGGTTCAGAACCTTCCCAGCCCTCAAAGTTTATTGTTTTTATGTCACTTAAAAATATTTACTTCTAGGGTCTAGAGAGATGGCTTGGTGGTTGTGATCACTGACTGAGGACCCAGGTTCAATTCTCAGCACCCATCAGGAAACTCATAACTGTCTGTAATTCATGCATGTGGGACACAGATATATGCAGCCAAAACACTAATATATATAAGATAAATGTGAATATTTACTTCTATTAATTTACATATATGTACATCTATATCTGTGTGTGAGAGTATGTTATTCATGTGTGCATTGCCCATAGAGGCCAGAAGGACTCCAGGGCCCCTGCTACTGGAGTTAGAGGTCACTATGAGCTGCCCTCAACGTTGGTGCTGGGAATCAAAATCAGGTCCTCTGGAAAAGCTGCAAATGTTTTTTTTAACCACTGAGTCACTGTCTCCATCCCCTGCTACCTCTGTCTTAAACTTCAAGATAATGCTTGGTTTGATATGAATTACTGGGCAAATCCCAGTTATAAGTTCTTTGAAATAGTTTTCTTTTTCATCTTTGTGTCCCTTATATTGATTTGTCTATAAAAGATCCCCCAAGAAATTATTATTCAGTAATTACTTAGTGAGCTTGTAAAGAACTTTCCTAAGGTTAAAAGGTTGTTCTACGGATTAAAAACACCTTCCTTGCTATCAAGGACCTCAGTGTTTTGGGTTGATAACTGGGAAACAGAGTGTAGTGCTGTGATATAGTACCCTGAAAGAATCCTGGAGGGACTGGGGACCCCACCTTGGAAGGATAGGGCTCCTGACTTCCAAGTAGAAGTGACATCTATAAGAACTACAGGACAGATGTGGTTAGCCAGGAACAGAACGGTGACCTGCTCTATCCACTTGGGGAGGAAGGGTAAAGAGAACTACAGGAACATCCAGGAGTGGTCCAAGTCTGTTCTTCCTGTAACCTTTGTCTTTGCCATTTCCAAATAAGGGTGTTTTTTTATGATTCTAGAATTGATGTTGAAAAGCTGAGTATAAGGGCACAGACCTGTAATCCCAGCATTTGGAAGGCTGAGGCAGGAAGGTAGAGAGTTCAAGGACAGCCTGGGCTACATAGTAAGACTCTTGTCTCAAGTAAAAATTCTAAACAGCAGCATTTGCTCAGTACAACAATACAACATGTTTTAAAGTTAAAAAAAAAAAATAAAAAACCACTTCCCATAATCCTATCCTATAGCCACCCACCCACAGAGGAGATGCCTTCCCGTGGCCTTTCAGGAACAGAGGCACACATAGGTTTCATCTTTGAGCAAACAGTGCGATATGATGCAGTCTTGTCTGGGTGCTGAGATCCCTCATTCCTCCAAACTACAGCTTTGGCCGGAATTTGTCCTCACTTTCTATACAGATAGGAAGGGAGCCAATAAATCAATAAAATATTTATGGTGGAAGACGAGGGTTTCAAATTCCTGCTGGAGTCAGTATCAGGATTTTTGGGCTTGCTAAGCCTAGTGTGAAGGTAGAGTTAATGAATTGGTCCAAGGTGTTTCCTGAGCTCACTGTCATTGCCAGAGGGCTTCCCAGCATGCTTTGGTGGCTGTAGAATCAACTGAAGCCCAGAAAGGCAGCCCAGGCTAGCATATTCTATGTTCTCTTCATTTCCTCTCAGCATGCCACTTGGAGAAAATATTTTTTGTTTGTTCCAACCCACCCAGATTTGAAAGCAAAAAAAAAAAATCCTTAGCCCCTGAACATTTGTATGCTGGCCACGTGCACTGTGTTCTTGGAGCCCTGTACTATTCTGGGAGCTTTGTAGATGGTGTTCTATAAGTTGGCTTTCTGCTGGAGGAGAAGGCAGATTTAATGAGTGATAGTTTCCTTGGACGGCGACCAAAAGTATTCCCAGCCATCCCAAGCAACAGACTTCCTTTATGTCCCTTGAGAGACTGTGCTGTGGTCTCTGCCCTTAACCTGGACAAGATCCAAACCAATAGGAACTTTTTGCAAATGATTCTGCAATGACCTACAGGCTTGGGACAGTTATAGCCAGCTGGATGTGCTCCAGTTCTGACTTCTGCCGCGCAGGCAAACCCCCTCCAATACTCTGGCCTTTCAGTGCTCTGAGACGTTTGGCAAGGTTTGTAAAGCATTCCCAATTCTCAAAGCTCATAACAATGAGGTGATCTCCGTAAAGGAACCTAATCCAAAAGTCAAGGGGACAGCTGACAGCTGATGCTGATTACTGGAGCATGGGTGTGTTGGTAACCAATAACCAGGAGCAAAGGGGGAGGGGAACAAGCTAGAGGATGTAGATGACAGAGGACATGCTCATAGGTATTCATTACATGCCTGGTAGCATTTATTATGCAACAAAACCCGCCAAGATAGACACCGTGAAACTTTTAAATCACCTGTAGGGTTTATGACTGCATTTCCTGAAAAGCTGCTCAGCTAAGCAGTGGACACTAAACCCTTCTGGTATGTTGGCCAATAGCAGACACACTTAAGGAGTTCACAGAGAACCCGAAGGTGTGGTTCTCTGTGAACATAACACCCCTGCCATAGAGACATGCTGTGAGTTAGACGCTGCACGGAGGGCTTTACTTGGATTACAGCAGCTAATCTTCCCCCACAACGATAGCTCTCATTTTCCAGACAGGGAAAACAGAGGCACTGGAGGGCTAACTAACTTGTTCCAGGTCACCACGGGCAGTAGCTGAAGCCAGGCAGTCTGACTCCAATGAGTGAGCTCTTGCCCATAACGCTATGGTGACCTGAGAACTCAACAGTGCAGCTGGAGAGGATGAATCCCTACTGGAATAGTTGACTACCTATTCCGCTACCTCCCCCACCACCCAACCCACGACACCCTCCACGCCCCACCTCCCCAGCCCCCCACACTCCCACCCCTATCACCATCGTCCTGCTCCAACTCTCAGGCATCCTGTTGTTTCCCTATATAGGTAAAAGGCTTGCCTCTTCCTGGCTAAGTTACGCCCTCTGGTGACCTTTTCTTGCATTCCAACTGGGCCCCGGCTTTCCTCTTCAAAGGCTCTTCCTTCCTCCCCTCTGCGTCCTTTGCCCAGCTTCTCAGATAATAGCTTGTGCCCTCTCCACCTGCAGCACTGCGTCCTCCTTCTCCAGCCCTGGCTTTCCCTAACTCTACTGAAGCCGTTTTCTCTAAGCTCATCTATAGCCTGTTTTGTGGCCGAGATCCAAGAGACTTTCCCAGCCCCGTTTCCATGGCTTCACCACGATGTTTTTACGCTGAGAATTCGCTCTTTCTTCACTTCCCAAAATAGCCAGCTTTCCTCCCACCTCTACAACTGCTCAGGCTCTCTTTTCCCTGCCATCCCTTTCTGTAGGCTCTTCCAGAGGACCTGCATGCTCTTCGGGCTTTCTGTGGGCACGTGCTGGGTCCTCATCCTACCTTCACCTCTAAAGGCACCAGCCTCCTTGGGCAGGAATATAATAAATCTGAGTTGTTATTCTTGACTCTCAGATAATGATCCAACCTAACTTTAAAAACTTTTAAATTCAGGGTCTCACGTCTCCCAAGCTGCCCTCTGATTCCCTGTGTAAGTAGCTAAGAATGACCTTGAACTTTCGATCTTCCTGTCTACTTCCTGAGTGTTGAGATTATAGGTGACAGCCATCATGTCCAGCTTTCAAAGTGCCGGGGGATCAAGCCCAAGGCTCCATGCCTGCTAGGCAAGCACTCCACCAAGCTCCATCTCTAGCCCCAAACATAGCATTTGAAAACAAAAACTTTGCCAGGCAGGGCTACCTACATAATTTATAAGGAATTTTCATAATTTATAAGGAAAACTCGAGGATTCTTTTTTGAAAGTTATTAAGATTTTCAAGGTGGCAATGGCAGAATATTCAATACGGACACATCCTTTCTGAGTGTGTGGCTGTGTGGGACATGAAGCTGGCTGCATGCCAAGCATGGTTCTAAGCATTTTACACACATGAGTTTATTTGTCCATGTGAGGGAAGTAAGACCACAGAGGGCAATTAAGTAATTGTCAAAGGACACATTGCTTTTAGTTAATGAAAGTGGAAAACCACCACCACCACCAAAACAAAACACACTTACCATGTCTGCCTGTCCAGGTTTTGTGAGACTCACGAGAAAGCATCTTTGAAGCGTGGCTCCCTCCCCAGAAGCCCTCAGCTTGGTCACGGTATCCTTCCTCTTCCTCTATTGTGTCGTCTGTGCCTTTTCTGTAGCTCATCATGCTCTAACCTCCTTGTCCTGGGACTCTGGACTGACTGACTTTCTCTCTCTCTCTCTCTCTCTCTCTCTCTCTCTCTCTCTCTCTCTCTCTCTCTTTCTTTCTTTAAATAACTTATTTACTTTTATTTCATTTGCATTGGTATTTTGCCTGCACGTATGTCTGTGTAAGGGTGTCAGATCTTGGAGGTAGAGACAGTTGTGAGCTGCCATGTGGGTGCTGGGAATTTAATCTGGGTCCTCTGGAAGAGCAGTCAGTGCTCTTAATCGCTGAGCCATCTCTCCAGCCCAAATCTGGACTTTCTTAAAGTTCTGTCTAAACACCCCCAACCCCACCATTATAAGGGGTTTCACACACTCCAGCTTTGCCTTGCACATTCTTTGTAGCCCTGGGTGGAAGCTACCTCACCCACAGGCAGGGGTTAGTTAGAACCAAAAAGTACTCAGCTGTCATTGCCCACTTGAGGCAATCCCACAAGGCTTGAGGGAAATGGCTTCATATCCCTTCCACAAATCCAAAGCAGCTTGCTGTCGGGAAGAGAGAGGTCTTGGGGACAGATACTGTGTCTGAGTCTTTAACTGTGTCCTTAATTGATCTATCTTCCATGCTTCCAATTCTAAAAGATTTTCTCTAGGCTTTTCATGGTTCCTGAAGGAGTGTTTCAGGGGCTGCCTCTGAGCCCCACACCCAGATCAAATGCCTGCTCTGGGCTTCTACACTCCTCCAGATTCCCAATCATAGCACTTGTCCCCCTTCATCCTTGGGGTACAGATCAGTTCTGTTTTAACATAGTCCCTGAGACACAATGAGTTATCAGTGAGTTGTTTTTTTTTTTTTTGTTTTGTTTTTTGTTTTTTCGAGACAGGGTTTCTCTGTGTAGCTTTGCGCCTTTCCTGGAGCTCACTTGGTAGCCCAGGCTGGCCTCGAACTCACAGAGATCCGCCTGTCTCTGCCTCCCGAGTGCTGGGATTAAAGGCGTGCGCCACCAACGCCCGGCAAGTTGTTTGTTTTTTTAAACAAATAAAAGCAAATATTAAAACTCTAGGCTCTTGCATGCCCCCTTAGCACAGGACTGGGCACCTAATGGGCATATCTGTAAACATATGATATGAAGGAAAACCACAAAGGCTCCCGAGTTATCTCTGAGGAAGAGACTAGGGGCTCCTCTCAACAGGACAATGACACAGACGTCAAATGTGATGACTGAGAGTCACTGGGGACACAGGTGTGAAGGAGTGTCCTGGGTCAGGTGCCAGCCTATGAGGTCAGGAGGGTCTTTACACTTCAATTATATTTCTGGTGTGGGAATTGGACCAGGACCTCCACTAGAATGCTAGGCTCATGGTCTACAATTTAGCTTTATCTCCTCAGCTTGCATTTTTACATTTTTATAAAAAAATATTTTTAATTACATATATGTGTATGTATGGGCACGTGTGTGTACAGGTGCCTGCAGAGGACAGAAGAAGGGGTCAAGTTCCCTGGGACTGTAGTTACAGGTGATTGTGAGTTACCTGATGTGGGTGCTGGAACTCAGTCTTGATTCCTCTGGAAGAGCAGCAAGTGCTCTCTTAACTCTCCAGCCCCGAGTTTTTATGTTTGTTGTTGTTTGGTTTTTCAAGACAGGGTTTCTCTGTGTAGCTTTGAGCCTTTTCTTGGAACTCACTTGGTAGCCCAGGCTGACCTCGAACTCACAGAGATCCGCCTGCCTCTGCCTCCCGAGTGCTGAGATTAAAGGTGTGCGCCACCACCGCCCGGCTGAGTTTTTACGTTTTTAAATGACTGAAAGAATTACAATAATAATGTATTTTTCGATATGTGACAATTGTATGTGTGACAGTTTCGGCTCCCATAGTTTTGCAGAAACTGTTGTGCCCACTTGCTAGTGTAGCTGCTTCAGTGCTACTCTGTAGCCATGGCAGGCACCACACGTCTAAAAAGCCTAAGGGGTGTGTGTGTGTGTGTGTGTGTGTGTGTGTGTGTGTGTGTGTGTGGCACAGTCTCACTATGCAGGCTGGGCTTGCTTAGAACTTGCGGCGATCCTCTCTGCCTTGGCCTCAAGCGTGCTGGGATCAGAAATGTGTGCGGTCAGGCTTACTCAGTCAAAGCCCAGGGTATTGACCCTTTGTTTGTTTTTGTTTTGTTTTGTTTTGTTTTGTTTTGTTTTGTTTTGTTTTTCGAGACAGGGTTTCTCTGTGTAGCTTTGTGCCTTTCCTGGAACTCACTCTGTAGACCAGGCTGGCCTTGAACTCACAGAGATCCACCTGCCTCTGCCTCCCGAGTGCTGGGATTAAAGGCATGTGCCATCACGGCCCGGCTTTTTTTGTTTGTTTGTTGTTTGTTTTTGGGTATTGACCCTTTACAGGAGGAGCTTGCCTGCCCCAAGCCTGGCCGCCTGAGCTAGCGAGGCCTGATGCAAGCTGCCAGCTGGCCACAAGATGTCAGCCATCCTCCACCGGTGCTTCCTCCCACATGGCTCCTTAGGCGCCTCAGCACCCAGTGCTCTCAGGGAAGGCTGGCGGCTCCTCCCCCCTCCCCGTACAGTAGCTGTGAGGGTAGTCCAGCAGCCACCGGCTGAGAAGCTAAGCAGACACCTGGGAATTTGGAGTTTATGGGGGAAGAGTACAGGGCTGGTGTGATATAGGGTTGGCTAGCTTCTTGAGCACAGAATACTGTCTTTGGTTCAAGCTTTATTTGTATTTTATGTATTTACAGTATTCTCCAGGCAAGTTAAAACGGTCCATTTCACCCAAAACTATTAGTCAAGAGAAGTGAGATTTTCATGAACCCAGCTGACCTCTGAGGTGGCAACGGGGTACACATGGGTCCCTGTCCAACAGTGACTCACAAACTGAAGCTTTGGCCGTTTTCTCCACCTTTCTTTCAGAACCTGGGCCTTGAAACTTTCTCTAGGTGAACTAGTACTTAGCCCAGTGTGCCAACCAAGCACCGTGAGCTTGGCTATTTGCCAGGGTGGGTGCACAAGAGAATGTCATAAAATACTTCTGGAAGCTCCAAGCCTTCTCCTGCTAGATGCTTGGCCTCAGGTGGGTAGCCTCCATGTGACATAGAAGGAACCCCAAATTTTGAGAAGTAAGCCTGTTGGATTACCTAGCCATATAGTGGGAGAGCCAGGATTCTGCCTGGGCCAACCTATACTACTTCATGCCCTCATGAAAGTCACCGCCAGCAGCAAGCATCCACTCTGCTTTTTGTTGTTGTTGTTTGTTTTTGTTTTGTTTTTCAAGACAGGGTCTCACTATGTAGCTCTAGATGTCCTGGAACTCGCTCTGGAGAACAGGCTGGCCTCGAACTCACAGAGATCCACCTGCCTCTGCCTCCTAATTGCTGGGATTAAAGGTGTGCACCATCACCTCCTGGCTTCATCCACTGTGCTTTCAAACCTTGCCTTCTTCAGCCACGGTGTGTCCCCAGGGCCTGGTACCCAGTAACTACCCACTTCACTGCAGAGAAGCAGTGAGCTGCATATCTCTACTCAGCTGCCACTGGGGAAATGGAAACCACAAGACTTCTGGCATGCAGTGGATTTTCCTTTAGGGCCGTGGGCACTGTGGGCATGCCTCCTGTCCTTGTCTTTTGTACTTTTCCTCCTGCAGGCTCCCTCCCACATGCTTGCCAGCTTTCATGGCAGGTCCTAGCTCATCTCCTATCACATAGGCACCTGTTCCTGAAGCTGCTTTTGGGGGTCTTCAGGCTGCCCTAGCTTCTAACCACTTTCCTGGATACTAACCTGTTTCTGAATAGCTGTTATGGAAAGGCAGAGAGACAATGCACGAGGGCATTATAGCTGGACTCCAGTCTTTCCCACGAAACCTACCAATCTCAAGGTCCTTCTTAGTGTCCCTTTGCAAGGACTCAGACATGTAAATGTGAATGATAACATACATGTGCCACCACCTACATATGGAGGCTTGAGAACAACTGGAAGTCGGTTCTTTGCTTCCACCCTGAGTTCCGGGGATTGAACCTAGGTCACCTCCTTGTACAGCAGGTGCTTTCACCCACTGACCAATCTTGCTGGCCACAGCCCCCCAATTTCCAACCATTTAACCAACAGCTATTAAGACGATACTATGGTTATGGCACCGAGCCAGACAGACGTGGCCTTTGTGCCCAGAGCCTGGCCGAGGAAGAATAGTCACCTACCATGCCAGATGGCAGAGCGTGTGATCTGGAAACAGCAACTTCCCTGTGCCACAGCTGGGCGAGCAAAAGCCTTGACCAGAGGGTGGGAAGTCTGGAGCCACCGCCATGATTGTGGGGTCTGCCCCACGATTACTCGGCCTATGAACACTTGCTCATCTGCACCTGCCACCTCTTGCTTTTCTCTGGTGTGCATTCTTCCTGCCTTGGTCAGGTTCGACTCACTGAGCCCAGGGGGCCGTTCTGAGGCAAATCTCGTGCCTTTGGAAAAGTGGTACAGATGATTCACGACAGCCACTGGGCCCCGTGGGGAAGACGATGTGAGCGCAGGGAAGTGCCAGGTGACAGGCTGCAGCCTCGGCACAGGTGGGCACCTTAGCTGCAGACAGGGGCTTTGTGATGTCTACTCAGAATGTCTGCCTCACTTGAGTTGGGAGGTCCTTTTGCTGTCAGCTCTAGCTCTTTTTGGGGGGAGGGCACTCCTGGGCACACATAGGTATGTCCCAGGGTGCTTACCAGGAAAGGAAGGGGAACAGATTGGGAGGAAATCTGACAGAGATCTGAATGGAAGGCAGATGTGTGCACATAAACACACCTGTTCTGGGGAGAACTAGGCAGTGAAGTGTTGAACAAGGTAACTAGGATAAAGGTGGAAGAAGTCGCAGAATGGAAAATCTCAGGCAAGTCAGCCAACCTCAGAGCCAAAGCGCTATGCCAAAGCCACACACGGGAAAGCTGGGTGTGGTGGTGCACACCTGTAACCCCAGCATTCAGGAGAACTGGAGCAGCTGTTGGAGGCCAGCCTGGGCCACATCCTGTGTATACAGTACAGCTGCCCCCCCACTCCCAACAGATTTTGCAGCGCTGGCCACTGGTACATTTGTCACGTGGACTTGGGGATGGTGGTGAGCCTGCGTGATAGACTCTTTCTTGAGCTAGTCTTTGGATGCTTCATGACTAAAGCATGTGGTGAGTGGCTCAGTGAGAGAAAAGCAGGAGGGTAGAGAAGCGCACTCTCCCTCTAGCGCCTGTCCAGGAGGGCTGACTAGCTTCCCTCACTGGGAAGAGAGAAGATGGCCTCAGCAGAATTGCTTAGGAGCAGCTCTCTTTCCTGGTCTCAGGCAGGCAGCCACTCTCCACGCGGTCATTTCTTTTCCCCACTGGAGTTTAGGTATCTTGAGTCCCACATCTTCAAGGTGATCAGAACAGCAGAGGTGTAACAGGGCCACTTCCCATGCCACCTGGGCCTCCTGATGTCCTCCAGAATAAGCACATGGCGCACCGTCAGCCTTGTATCCGGAATCATTTACCAGAAGTGTTTAATCCTCACAAAGGCTTGGGAAGCCACGGCGGGGCCCCTTTCCCACTCCCAGAAGCTAACCTCAGGGTGAACAGAGGGGACTCTGGACTGAGGCCATCCCCAATTTTCCCTCTTATTCCCCACCAGCCAGGAGGCCAGACACGGGCACAGGCCACCATGTATCGCCCCACTTCTGCAGCCCACAGCACCCCCTCCCTCCCTCCTCTCACCAGCTGCCTCTGCAGATCCTGTGTCCCTCCCAGTACTAGTGGTATCCAAGGCCTTTTCAGAAAGAAGGTCGCAAGAGCTTGGTTCGGAGGCCTGGAAAGGCTTCTGAGTGGCCCTTTGCCCCTCTGTCCTTCTGTCCGCAGTTCGGTAATACCTTCTGTGTCAATGTTCGCTCTCCCTCAATGTGGACAGGTCACCGTGGGGAGGTGGCAGTGGGACAGTTGTCCTGGCCTAGTACTGTGGCAGTTAGGCCTACCCGTTTTAGAGAAACTGAGGTGTCTAAGAACAGCCTGACATTTCTCAGGAGGCTAAGGCTAGTCTTTGGCTGAAATTTCACTGAGGAATCCCTAGTGCATGAAGAAGGCCACGCCAATGATCAGGGAGGAGCCGTCAGGGAGGAAACACAAATGCTCTCTCTCCCTGGTCCAGCCCACTCCCATCCTTCACAGGCCCTGTAAACAAAAGCCTACTGAACGGAGCAGGCATAGGGAAAGGCACTCTACGGGGCCCCGGTTTTCCACAGCAGCAGCCAGGGAAGCCCAGGCACTGAGGCCAGGCTTGCTAGGACACTGCAGGAGGGGAAAGGGACTCTTCACCACCACTGGTAGACCCTGCCACTGGCTGGAAGGAGACCGGAGTAGCCCCATCCCCATCCCATTCCACTCAGAGACTAGCTCAGTGCCAGCAGAAATGGGTGTCCCTGAGGCCACAATGGCCAATGTCCCCGCTGTTCCAGCTGCATCTTCCACCTGGAGTTTCGGGGCTGGAGCATGACTGGTTCCATGTCCTGTCCGTCTGTCTGTCCCCCGTACCCCCTTCCCCGCCAACCTCTGGGGTATGGGAAAGTAGACAGCAGCAGAAGTCCTAGGACAAGTCAAGCGGCTGGGCTGGCTGCCTTGGCCACCCTGTCCTACCAAGGCAGAAAGAATGGTCCTTCCCACCGGAGGACCTGTAGGGCAGGGCTGGCCCAGTGGAGGAGAGGTTGGCATAAAAGAGAGCAGACACTAGCCAGGCGTCTACTTCATGTAAACAAGGTAGCAGTGATCCTGTCCGGCCATGGCAGTCTGCTGGAGACGGTGACGGCTGAGATGCTTCAGATCCTGCCATCTGGGATTCAGGCACTAAGACCGGGATGGAGGCTGCAGGGAGGAGGCCTGGTTAGCATCTGATGTGTGAACCGGTACAGGGTATAGGCCATGCTCTCCTCAGCAGAGGACAGGATGGGTGGGCATCTGCAGGTCCCACCTACCACTACCCTGCCGCTCAGGAGATCACACATTGGCTGGACTTGGTGATCCTGTCACTCGCTTTACCTGTGGAGACAGGGCACAGACATGGAGGGCATAAGTAACAAGCTCAGGGGGTTTGCCACAAGCCCAACCTTGAACCGCCCACATAAGCAAGTTTGGAGCTCAGGACCAATGCCTCTCTTCCAAGCTGCTGGTCTGGAATCCAGGTCAACAGGGCACCCAGGAAAGCAAAGGGACCATCTGTTTCAGCAGCCTCCCCATGACTGGAGACATCAAGTGGTCTGCGTCTCCTGACCAACAGCGACAGGGACTCTGGAGTCAGCCCCCAATGACTTACAGTCCTATCATTAGCGGCTAGATGTTGAAGGCAGCTTCAAGGTGAAATCAAGGGCACTCTCAGGGGTCCTAACTGGAGGGCACAGGGGCGGCAGCGATGAACCTGCTTTATTGCTGAGCTCAAGCAGCAGCCCTGTCCTGGAAGTGGTCGGTGACAGTGCCAGGTCCCGGCCTTCCTGCCCAGTCTCAGCTCCTTCGGCCGGCCACTCAGGGAGCTATGCCTGGGGAGGGCAGTGTGGTCACCCTGCTGTGGGGCGACCCAGGCAGAGGATGGAGCAGCACAGGCCCCGGGCTGGGAAGGCTGCTTTTCTCTAGACTGTCCTCTCCTCCCCTCCAGGCCCTTGCATCTACTCCTACCCCCCCTCACAATCCCAGGAAAAGGTGCCAGCTGTCTTCATGATAAAATCCTGCTCTGGACTCTGGGGGAGGGGGGGGGAGGAGAACCGTGAGATGACCTGACACCTCTGGCTGGCTCTGGAGGCACTGAACAGTTGAAGACAGAGTCCACATCCTTAGAATGCCCGCTGCCTGCTTTTCCCAGGTGGAAGCCACTGTGTTACTTCTTGCCTATCCCCGCTTATACAGTAAAGACAGTCTCCCTTGTGCTCACACCGCCGTCCGTATCACTTCAGCTGTGAATTTAATTAAGGTGACGACTGCCTCTTGTGAGCTGTAGTAGCAGGAGAGGCACTGGGCATGGGCTAGACCTGGGACTCTGGTGCTGCAGCCCCTTGGTGAGTCCCTGTGCCTGTCGAAGGCCACACTGCCCAGGCTCGCTGTCCTTGCTCTACCAGCCACTGCCTCAGTGGGGTTACAGTGAACTCATTCCCCGGGACTTACGGCAGAACCAGCCTCCTGGGTGTCCCTGCTGGGTGTCCCCTGGACTCAGGCAGGTGACTGCCTAGAAGGAGGTAGGACAGGAAACCAGTGGCCTTCTGTGGTGGTGCTGAGGGCTGTGCCTGGTGTGGCTCTGTGAAGGTCATTAAATTCTACCACCCTGGAGGCCCTTGCTGCTGCTTCAAGAGCAAATGAAAGGCCCCCCACTTCCTCTCCTCAGTGGTGTTTTCTGTTTGCTCGGCCTGCAAAGTGGATGCCCAGTGCCTCCCCAGAGGCAGCAGCGCTTCGGAGGCAGGAAAGCAAAATCAACCTCTGGATCCAGACGCTGGGCAGGAATGTGCCGAAAGTAAAGGAGCATCCCAGAGGCTGTGCCCTGCCAGCTCCTTTCCAGAGAAGGCGGTCTTTAGCAGGCCCTGACCCTCCCATTTGTAGAGATGGATGCCAGCCCAGGGATACGCCTTATCCTCAGGATTCATTTCTAGGACTCTGACAGAGAAACAGGCTTGAAGGAAAATTCTTTGTGTTCCATCTTTCTTTCCATGCTCATTTACCAGAAAACTGCCAAGGGCAGATGCCTTGGACCCATTCAGATTAATGTGGGAGAATTCCGCCAACCACCCAAACAATTTCTTTTTATGAAGTATGTGTGGCGGGGAAGTGAGTGACCTAAAGAAGACTTACGCGAGAAAGCCAGCTGCAAAGAGGCTCAGCCCTGGAGCCTGGAAACAGAATGCAGAGCAGTAGGAACAGGCTACGGCATGCATGGAGGGACTGGGAAGGTGACAGCCTGGGGCGTGTGGAACAGCAGCTAGGAGCCAAGATGCTTCAAGAGGAGGGGAGGCAGGGAACAACGTGGGAAGTCACACAGGGCTGTGACGACAGGAAGTCCCCTCTTCCTATAGCCTTTAGGGCTTCACATGCCTTTTATCTGGAACATTCTTTCCCTGATGTTCATGTGTCCATCTGAGGCTCTGCTCCAGTGCTCCTAAATCAACGAGGCCTCCCCTGGGCACCCTGAAGAACAGAGTCATGGTGATCCCTGCCCTCAACCATCCCTAGGGTAATGGGTGCCACAAGAAAGGACTTTTGTTCATTCCGTTCTCTGCTTAATTTAGAACTGTGCCCCACAGAGGAAATACTTGGAGACCATATTCTTATTGGATAAAACAAGTAAGCAGGCAATGGCTGGCTATTTGGAGTCCAGGCCAATACAAACACCACCAGTGATGCAAGCTTACCTAGCACCATTCTGAGAGTGACCAGAGGCCCAGACAGCCTCGGAGGAACTGGGGAGACACACAAATTGTTTGGTCTTCTGGTAACAACAGCACAACTGAGTCGGAGAGATGATGACTCAGAAGCTAAGAACACTTGTTGCTCTTTCAGAGGACCCGAGTTCGGTTCCCAGCACCACATGATGGGTCAAAAAACACCTGTAAATCCAGTTCCAGGGGATCTAAAGCCCCCTTTTGAACTATGCAGGCACCAGGCACACATGTGGTGCCCATCTATACATGTAGACGAAACACTCATACATATAAAATGAAATAAACCATACATATATGAACAGTACAGCGGCCTCATCTTTGGAGCAGAGTTGGTTGGTCACAGGGCTCAGGATAATCAGATTTGACTCCATATTCCACACAGCAGCTGGGGCCCTGACCCACACTCCTCAAGAGCAACACCTGAGTGATATTCCCAAGAATGGGGGCCGCAGATCCACAGCTCAGGTAGTCCTTCCTCACGGGTCCACCCCGATGAGGACTCAGATTTCCAGGCAAGACATCAAAGATCACCAGCCCCAGAGGGCGACATGGAGGAACCTGCAGTGCCCAAATCCAGGAGCCTTGCGGCCACAACTCTACAATCAGAGATGGCATCACAGGCCTTCCGGTCTCCACAGCGGCAGGGAAATGGCATCAGCGCCACCCTTTCACAGGCAGCTGCAGCTGTTCGGAGGTGGCTCTGGGGACAGAGGCCATGCTGCTCTTTCCCTCCCGGCCTGTCTGTGGATAGGGGGGTTGGCCCTTCTGGAGTTCAAGGATCTTGTTCGTGGGGTGCCACCATCAGGCAGACACTTGCAAAAACCATTTGAGTTCTCAGTGGCAGCATTTCACTCTATGTCCCCTTTAACACTGGAAGCCATTGTCTACTTTCCAATGATGGCCTAGGAGTTCAGGAACAGCACCCGGGACCACCTCCTCTAGCCTAGTGACTTCCCCAAAGGCAGAGCTCTGCCCGAGACTCCAGTAACGAGCTGCATTGGTGCTAGTCTGAAGACCCCGCTGTATTGGAGAGCTTTGTGGGAAAACCAACGCTCCTGTTCAAAATGCAGACATCTACATTCCGTGCTTCATGACCTGCTAATGTGTCTGTTACCATATGGTGTAGAAAGCAAACAGGGAAAGGTAGCTCTTCTTCCACGGACTCACTGAAGCCATCATAGTCTAACCTAACAGGAGTGAGTGTGTTCATGTGTTGGCGATCCTGAGAGCCACTATTTTGTTACATGAATTCCTTTGATACTGGCATGCCTATGTTATGCTTCTGATTTAATTTAGTGTTTAATTTTAAATTCTTGGCAGTGGGGATTGGTTAAAAGATGAAATGGATCTTCATGGCAACAGCTGTGATAAAAGCTTTGGTTTCCAAAGCTGTTTTTTTTTTCTTCCTGTCAGCACCACTAGCATTCCACGTTTTGCTGAACATCATCAATTCCTTAGTCTTTACCACTATGGTGAATGCCATCCAGAGAATGATACATTTAGTTGACTAAATCCTGTTTCATAGTGGTTTTGGAAAAAAAAAAAAATGCAGATTTCTGAGCCCAGCCCAGCAGTACAGACTCTATTCACGGGATTTTAAACAAGGATATCCGTAGCTGTGCTCTCCTGAGAATGGGAACTCTCTGCTCATAGAGAACCTGCCCAGAGATCCTGTAAGGGTGCAGGTGGCAAGGGGCCAGGGGGGCAGAAGCTGATAGCCCAGTGCGGACACAGTTTAGTTAAGAGAAAAAGCAAACGGCAAAGGACACACACAGCTTCAGCCACTAGAGGGGGCTCTGGCTCTTCAGACTTCCAGGCTGATTCCATTGGGGGTTTCTCGTCCCCCCACCCCCCAGCCCCAAAGGAGGCGATTCTGTAAGATTCTCCCCAGGGCCACACCTGGGTTTGCAAAAATCTGCATGCTGTTTGACAACTATATACTTCTTATCAAGCAATTTTACAGGCTGTCAGCTCTCGGCTCTTCCTATCTTTCTCTCTCCCCCACCTTGTCATCCACCCACGTTCTCTCTGACAAGAGGGTGCAGAGACAGACAGGACAGTCAGCGTCAACTGGAAGGGACCTCAGAAGCCCTCCCCAGTTTGCCCCCCCCTCCTCCAGCAGAGGAGACAGCCCTGGGGAGGGGAGGGCTGTGCGTCAAGGGCGGAGATCATTCCACCATGCGCTGTTGCAGCTTGAATGTTCCCTGTGGGAAGGGGGTCCCTTCCCGGGATGGGTTCCTTCTCTGAGGAAGAAGCTGAAGTGGTTCCGATCCAACTCAAGCTCCCGCCATCCCGGGATGGGGCCCATGCTGCCTAGTTAGGTGTGCGGTCAGCTGCTCGGTGCCTGCCACCTTGAGGGAAGCCGCCAGAGGTCCCTGAGCCTAGAGCTTGGGGAGATGCAGGTATAGAGGAAGGGCTTTTGGGAGGAGAAATTCAGCTTCTCAGCTCCGCCTTTGAGCAAGAAAGAAGCAGGTTGCTGGGTGGTGGTGGCGCACGCCTTTAATCCCAGCACTGGGGAGGCAGAGGCAGGTGGATCTCTGTGAGTTCGAGGCCAGCCTGGGCTACAGAGCGAGCTCCAGGACAGGAACCAAAACTACACGGAGAAGCCCTGTCTGGAAAAACCACAACAAAAACCAAAGAAGCAGGTGCCAGGGGTCTCAGTAGACAGCTAGGATTTCAGAGCCTTGGTGGGGTGGCAGGGTGTGTGTGTGTGTGTGTGTGTGTGTGTATGTGTGTTCTTCCCCAGGCTTGGGGCGGGGGTGGGGGGAAACGACACACTTTAGACTTTCCTGTGTGTGTGCTAGTCAGTCTTACTCCAGCCCTTCTTCTGCTCAGGGGGCTGGGTGCTCTGGAGCTCCCAAAGGCACAGTGGGGTCTGTTTGCTGGCCCCAGGGTACCACGTACAGATGTAGAGATGCTCAGAGACAGGCAGCAGCGGCAAACACTAACTGCCCAAGTCATCTGGGGGGGGGGGGAGCGGGGATTGGACACCAGAGGCAGCAGGAAAGGACAAGACAATGGGCTTTGCGTTTCTATGGAAACAGCACCTAAGGGTGAGGGGCAGGAGAGGAGAAAGCTTCCACCTCACTTCCAGACAGGAGTTGGGAAACAACCCCTTTGTGTTTGGGCTCCCCCCCCCCTTCCTTGCCAGGTGTTCACCATGGCAACCCTCCTTCCAAACAAGAGGCACAGAGCACATCAGCATCTGGTGTCGGGGAGCCAAGGAAGCCCAAGGGGAATGGGACTGGGAGTGGGGGACCAGCCACTCCTCTCTTGACAGGGCAAGGCCCAGGCCTGGCTTTGACTCGGGTTTACAGTCATTTCCCATGGCCTGCATTTACTGTACTTCTCCCAGTTTCTACTGCATCGGGACTCATGGGGTCTTCATGGGGGTGAAGGGAAAGAAAGTACCCGTATGGAACCTGGCCTGCCGAGCTGCTCAAGCAGTGTGGGCCCACCGGAGGCAGCGGGGGCTGGAGGGTGGTCCTGGTACTCATATTGTACCAAACTGCAGAGACTCCCAGACCTGTTCTAAGAGAGAGCTATATCCTGCGTTCAACGGGACATGAAGTGCTTCTAATCAGGAGAAAGTGCATTTTTCCCTGCTCTAGACCATTGACTGGGTCAAAGCCAGGTCTATGGGACACCTGAGCCCTTGGGCTGCTCAGGACAGGGTACTTCATAATCAGTTTTCACATAGCGAGTCGGCCAGGAAGCTCAGTTAGCATCCCCTCAAAGTCCTGCAACCACAGAAGGAAAAATCCCAGCACAGAAGCTCTTCCAGCTCAGGGTAGCTGAGAAGAGAAAGGCTCCTCGGCAGCCTGTCTGTCACTACCAGACTCCTGGAAGGTCATATCGAGACTGCTCTGGAGGAGAAAAAAGACAGGGCTTCAAGGAGCTCTCAGAGAGACGGTTAGAAAAGATCCACTGCTCCACATTACCAGTCTTTCCCAGAGGGCAAATTCGCTTTTCACACAGACTGGGGAAAACGGTTCTAACTATTATCACGGAAACAGGAAGCTGGCCAGCGCATCAGTGGGATGGGGTATGTCTGACCAGGACAGACCCCGACGACAGCAAGCAGCAGGAAGCCAGGAGGAGCCCAGACTCACAGCCAGTGCTGCGCACTGTTTCTCCAGGTATAAAAGGAAAACTTGTCACTCTTCCCTCTCTTACTGGAGTGACTAGAAAGGTGATCTGAATACCATGAGGAGTAAAGAGTCCTCACAGACCATCCCATGTCCACTGCTGTGCTAAACACCAAGCAAGGCGTGTAGAGCTCTTCCCTCAGAGACAAGGAATCTGAAACTTGGACCTGCAGTGACTTGCCCAGGGTCACCAGGTTCAATGGTGGCCAACTCACCTGATATGTTGGCACTGGAACCCTCATTGGGCCTCTTCCCCAGAGGAAACTCCATGTCAGCCAAAGTCTCAGTGGAGGTGGAGTTGACCGGCACCGCAGGCCTCTTCACTCGTCGGCTGAAGAGCCTGCTGCTCAAGCGTCTGCCCTCCTTGGCTGGGGTGGCCTCTCCATTTGCAATTTCTCCCTTGCCATTCTGGGGTTTGTGCCTCGGGTCTACGTGCACCTGAGAGACCGTCCTGCCATCCTTTGGTTTCAGCAATCTCGGGGGAATGGGCTCCACTGTGGGCAATATCTGTTCGACTGTAACCAGATCGTTCAGAAAGCTCTCCAGACGCCGGGCAGACTCACCACCGCCGCTGCCCTCCTGTCCCTCCGCGTTGCCATCAGCTTCCCGCTGCTGCCGGGCCGCCCAGCGCATCAGCTCTCCTGGAGGAGCGCGGCTGTTTGCCACTAAGGCATACTTGGGGTTGATAAGTTTGCGAGCTACAGTGGAGGAGTAGTTGAGGCCAAGCCTGCCTGCCAGGCCCAGGTGCTGGTACAAGTTCACTTCCTCCGAGATGGCGTACAGCTCCCGGAACTCTACGTCAAAGGGCTCCACGTTCTGCCCTGTCAGGAGCAAAAGAAGATTCCTGTCCACATAGGAGGAGCTCCAGGTGAAGCTGGGGACAGAAAGCAGAGACATGGATGGGCCCAGACCTCTCCAGTATCCTACCAGGAGCTCCTTTAATACCCTTCAGCCTGCCTCAGCCTGCTCTGTCACTGTGGCCACACTGCCTGATGCCTGGTGAAAGATGCCTCGTGCCCTCACACTGGATTGCTCTCCTTTCACCAGGCCAAATTCTCCCCGCCCTCTTCCTTCCCATGGGGCTTGAGAAGTCAAACCTGGATCCACATCTACCCCTCCCGTGTGCCTTGTACAACGTGGCTACAGGGCCTAAGGTAGAACATACCATAGGGAGATGGCGGGGTCTTAACTCAAGGCTTGGAGGCTCAGATGAAGTAACCAGCTCACTCCCTGGTACAAACGCGTGCAATACACAGGGACTAAGCTGTGCCGTTGTGAGCACTGTCCCACCCCTATTGATCCTTCCCAGAGTGCACAGTGTCTGCACAGACCCGTACTTCAACTGCGGAAGAGGACTCAGATCATTTGCTCACTGTTACATGTGCTCAGGTCTCACTTCGATTTTCACTTTCTCAGAGGAGAGAGGTGGCTCACATACAGGTTCTCACAGACCTGGGATTTCGCTTTCAATTCGAATTCTGGAGTCATCTCCCTGTGGCACATCTGTGGTAGTCTGAATGAGAATGGCCCCCACAGGCTCACGTATTTGAATGCTTGGTCCCCAGTTGGTAAAACTGTCTGGAAGGATTAGCGGTGTGATCTTGTTTCAGGGGGGGTGTCACTGGGGGTGGGCTTTGAGGTTTCCAAAACCCATGTCATTCCCAGGTAGCTCTCTTTGCCTTGGGCTTATGGATAAGATGTGAGCTCTCAGCTACTGCTCCAGCACCATGCTTACCTGCCTGCTGCCATGCCCCCTCCCCTCTGGAACCATGAGCCCCAAATGAAATGCTTTCTTTTATAAGTTGCCTTGGCCGTGGTGTTTTGTCACAGGAATAGAAATTAGACAACATCTCACATTGCTTCCCCAACTCTTATCCCTTTTATTTCCTGCTTATCCCACCCAAAAAACCAGCCTCAAAATACAACCGGCTGCTGAAGACCATGACAAGCAGGCAATGCTTAATGTCTAGGAAGAGTTGGTCTTCTCTTTGGAATAATCAATCTGTCAACAGAAAGTCTGAAGAAAGGAACTGGGCAGGAGACTGCTTCTGACCAGGACAGACAGTGTCTCTTAAAACCATGACTTTTGGGGCCGGGCAGTGGTGGCGCACGCCTTTAATCCCAGCACTCGGGAGGCAGAGCCAGGCGGATTTCTGTGAGTTCGAGGCCAGCCTGGGCTACCAAGTGAGCTCCAGGAAAGGCGCAAAGCTACACAGAGAAACCCTGTCTCAAAAAACCAAAAAAAAAAAAAAAAAAAAAAAAAAACAAACAAACAAACAAAAAAAAAAAACAAAAAAAAAAAAACCCATGACTTTTGGGGCTGGAGGGATGGCTCAGTGGTTAAGAGCACTGGCTGCTCTTTCAGAGGTCCTGAGTTCAATTCCCAGTAACCACATGGTGGCTCAACTATCTATAATAGGATCTGATGCTCTCTTCTGTCACGCAGGCATACATGTAGACAGAGAGTTCATACCTAAAAAATACATAAAAAAGAAAAAGAAAAAAAGAAAAAAACAAAAAAATAAAAAAACCCAAAAACAAAGCAACAACAATCATGACTGTGGAAGTTCCAGGCTAGCACACCCCTGAACAATTACCATGAATACGGGTCTCCCGGGTCCTCCCTGTCCTGTTCCAACATACCTGTAAGATCCAGTTGCTACTTTGTCCCCATCCACCATTAGGAACCTTGATGAGAGAGTCCCCTTAATCTTCCCCATGGGCGTGTAGAAGCCAACCCCTGTCACAGAGCGGACACGGATGTTCTGGAGAGAAGAGAAAGACACAGTTGCCCTGTATGGGGAGGTCTTGAGGCTTGGCACCAAGGTCTTACTTGGGGAGAGGTCCATAGACCCTGACTGCTGCCCAAGTTTTTCCAAAATTATCTGCTTCCTTCGGTCTTGTATGTTTTACTTTCAACAAGCTCAGGAGAGTTCTTGCTCAAAGTTCCCAACCAGAGAACTACAGCCCTGTGCTGAACCCGACAGTGAAGCCAGTGGTTCTACAGATGGACCACCCCAGGGCTGAGCGAGCTGCCTCCTTCAGCCTTGGCAGCTCTAGGACGGCAGAAAGCATTAAGGACATATAAGTAAGCAGTTACAAGTTCCTGAGTCATGACTTTATAGAAGGAAAAATATTGGGGTCTTGAACTTCAATCTGAGCCCCTGAACTTGGGAGGAGAAAGGGGGAGGAGCCAGAGGGAAGGACAGAAGGAGGTTCCCATCTCATTTTGGCCCACAATCTGTCCCTGTGGGTGCAACTCACCCGAATACGGAAGTCGGCAAGCTCCAGGTTCTGACACATTTCCAGAAAGTACTTCACTCCTGCTTCATCCAGGATGATGTACACAGGGACCCGGCGCTTAGAGGCGGCATCTACGATGTCTTGGAATATATCCCCATCAGTGAAAACATCCATGACAACAGCAATGACCTGGACAGAGAAGGCGCTGCTGAGACATGTTGTGACTGGTACATGTTTTGAGACACATCTGCCCAGAGTGTACCACCTTGCCTTGGGGCAACTGAAGGCCAAGAGTCAAAAACCCTACCTGCCATTCTCCTGGATTCTCCAGGTACCCACACTTTAGAGCACACTGAATTCAGGTGAAGGGCCCAAGGGTGCAGGCTCTGCTGCTGGTACTTCATCCTGGATAAATCCCAGCGTACTCTGGAAATTTCCAGAACTCTTCAGACGCCATTTTGGAAGAGGGCTGGGAGCCTGGAGAGAGCTGCCCCTGCTGCCCCGTGGAAATAGCAGATGTGAGGAGATGTTAAGGTGAGAGGGAGGGGTTCGCGTCCATCAGCCACGATCTGCATGGCCATCACTTTCTCGGCAGGTCTGAGCACTCTATTTCCCTGCACCTATGCAGAGTCCCGGTGCTGATGCTGACAGAGCTGGAGTTGGCCAGGTACCCCTGACCTCTGAAGCTCAGCTTCCTCTCCCCCCATCATTAAATTAAGAACAGTCGGAAGACCTAGTTTTGCTTTTTTTTTTTTTTAAAGATTTATTTATTTATTTTATGTATGAGTGCTCTATCTGCTTGTACAACTTTATACCAGAAGAGGACATCAGATCCCACTACAGATGGCTGTGAGACACCATGTGGTTGCTGGAGATTGAACTCAGGACTTCTAGAAAAAAAGCCAGTGCTCTTAACTGCTGAGCCATCTCTCCAGTCCCCCAGTTTTTCCTTTTTTTAAACATTTATTCTTCTCTCATATATTACATCCAGACCATAGTTTTCCCTCCTCCTAGTCCCTCACCCCTCTCCCATTTCCTCAAAAAAAAAAAAAAAAAAAAAAAAAAAAAAGAGCCTATAGGGATATCCATCAAACAACATGGCCTAACAAGATACAAGATTGGGCACAGGCCCCTCATATTAAGGCTGGACAAGGCAACTTAATACAAGGAAAAGGGTCCCAAGTGCAGGTAATAGAGTTAGAGACACCCCTTCTCCCATTGTTGGGAGTTTCACAAGAACACCAAGCTATACAACCATAAGGTTTATGCAGAGGACCTAGCTCAGATGCATACAGGGTCTGTGTTTGTCGATTCTGTTTGTCAGTCTCTGTGTTTGTCGTCTCTGTGAGCCCCTATGAGCCCTGCTTAGTTGATTCTGTGGGTCATGTCCTCCTGGTGTCCTTGGCCCCTTGATCTTACTGTCCTTCCTCCCTATCCCCTGACTCCACCTGGTGCTCAACTGTGAAGACCCAGTTTTCTAACTTCAGTCACTTCCATTTTCCTGCACAAACCATCCCCTGTGCCATCTTGAAGGGTTTCCTTGTGGGCCCCAAAGACTGTAGACCCACCACTTTCTACTTATGTGACCTTAGGCAAGACACTTGACCTCAGTGAGCCTGCTTCCTCATCTGCAGAGTGGAGATGCCCTGCACTTTATACATTTGCTGTGAGGATTGGAGATAAGACATGTAAGGTGCCGTACACACCCAGTATAGTGAGTCCTCAATCAACAGTAGTTGAAAATACAGACTCTTCATCCAGGCCAACTCCAGCACCCTGGACTTCCTGGCAGGAAAATGGAGCTAATAATGGTGCCTGTCTCATGGTGTTGAGGACTCAATGGCACACATTAACACTTAAAGCAATGCTGGGCAGTGAGTGGTAAGTTCAATAAACTTCTATCACTTACAACACCGTCACTATCACCATCGTCACACCACACTTTACCATAATTCCAGCCTCTGAGTTCTCCCTATTCTCCCTATTCCCTTACTTCCTACAGTATCACTGACTGCTCTCTCTAGCTCTTTCTTCCTTTTTTTTTTTTTTGGTTTTTTGAGACAGGGTTTCTCTATGTAGCTTTGCACCTTTCCTGGGACTTGGTAGTCCAGGCTGGCCTCGAACTCACAGAGATCCACCTGGCTCTGCCTCCCGAGTGTTGGGATTAAAGGCGTGCGCCACCACCGCCCGGCTTCCTTTTTTCTTTTTCTTTTTTTTTTTTTTCTTTTTTTTGCGGGGGGATGGGGGGGAGACAGGGTTTCTTTGTGTAACCTTGGCTATCCTGGAACTCACTCTATAGACCAGGCTGGTCTCAAACTCACAGAGATCTATCTGCTTCTGCCTCCTCAGCCTCCTAAGTGCTGGGAATAAAGGCATATTAGCTGGATTAAAGTTGTGAGCCACCACCACCCAGCTTTCTAGCTCTTCCATTTGCCAACCATTAACATCTACATGATGATTACTGGGCCCCCATGGGCACAGTGAGGATCTAAAGACAGATAAGTTACAATTGCCACAAGGATGATAAGCCGCTTACACAAAATAACTAAGGCATAAGGTGAAAGAGATAAATGTCTTAAGAGTTACACAAGTGACATGTGACGTGCAGTGAGAGATAGGTAGTACTGCTTTTAGCCAGGGAAGGGAAGAATAAAGCAAGCCCTACAATGAACAGGGTGTCCTTAGGTGCCATGAGAAAGGACTAGGGAAAAGAAAGGATCAGGGTGAGAACTGAGTACTGGGTGTGTACGGCACCTGACATGCCTTATCTCCAATCCTCACAGCAAATGTATAAAGTGCAGGGCATCTCCACTCTGCAGATGAGGAAGCAGGCTCACTGAGGTCAAGTGTCTTGCCTAAGGTCACATAAGTAGAAAGTGGTGGGTCTCCAGTCTTTGGGGCCCACAAGGAAACCCTTCAAGATGGCACAGGGGATGGTTTGTGCAGGAAAATGGAAGAGACTCGAGTTAGAAAACTGGGTCTTGGCTGGGTGGCTCTGTGTGGCTGTGCCCTGGCCAGGAGCACTGGGCTGAGACAGGGGAATGTGCCTTCCTTGCTTTGAGAGACCTACAAAGTGAACATTTCTGACAAAAGGCACAGTTCCTGCAAAGACACTTTGAAGCACTGTGGTTCTTAACTTCATGTTAACTTGGCTGGGCCAGAGTCCAGATATTTAGTGAAATACCATTCTGGATGCTTCTGTGAAGGTATATTTTAGGCTTCAAATAAAGCAGACTCCCCTCTATTTGTGTGTGGGCCTTCTCCAATCAGTTGAAGGCCTTCGTAGACAAAGACTGACTTCTCCTGAACAAGAAGAAATTCTGCAAGCCACATGCCTTTGAACTTGGACTACACCTCTCTAGCCTTAGGTCTCTAGCCTGCTGGTTTATCCTGAGGTTTTAGACTTTCATCTAAAAAGTAATCTCTCTAGCCAGGTGTGGTGGTACATACCTGTAATCCTAGCATTTGCAAGGTGGAGGCAAGAAAAGCAGGAGTTCATGGCCATCTTTGTATGTACAGAAAGTTCATGACATAACCTGGCACCAACATTGTCATCAACGTCATCATCCAACAATACCACCACCAAAATCAACTTATGCTTCCTTTCTGTCCCATCGCTGCTTACACACACACACACACACACACACACACACACACACACACACACACACACACACACAGTTGATTCTGACTAGTGCAGGCTGAGAATGGGAACGAACATGCACTAACTAGTCCCCAAGTACTCACGCACTTTGGGTAACCCTTCTAATCTGATTCTTTACAATTGCTCTACTGGGAAGGACGGTTATTCCCATTTCACAATTGAGGAAGTAAATACACAGGGGCCAAGTAATGTGTCCAAGGTCACTCAGCTGGTACACAGCAAAACAAGACACAGATACACCTGACCCAAGAGCACATTTCACTGCTGCATGGTATCTCAGAAACATCAAATCAAAAACCCATTCTTGGAAAGGACTGAAATCATACAAGTTTCTAGAGAGACCGACAGAAAGAGGAGCTACAAACACAATACAGACTGGCAAGGAGAATTAATTACAGATGCAGTGGAGATGTAAGGAATGGTAAAATATGAGCTAGGCGCAGTAGTGGAACTTACTAGAGTAAGTGTGGTTCAGGTGTGTATGAGAGAGCAGAAGCCCACCTGGCCCAGCATCCGGGGAACCGCTTGATCTCGGCACAGGTCTATAAGAGGGAAAGAGAACTCACTGCAGCTTCCCTTGGGAAAACAAAGAATTGCCAATAATTTCAGTATCTTTCTCTGGAAGACAAGGTAAAGAAATGGGCATAGGAGAGGATGTGCCATAGCTGCTGCCATGCTGACAGAAGCAATGAATGAGTTCCACGCTCAGCTCTTAGATCTTTTCTAAGACTTATTTTATTTGTACATATGTAGATCTAAATGTGTACCACAGACATACAAGTACTGAGGAGGCCAGAGAGGGCACAGGATCTCCTCAGGTGGTTGTGAATTGCTTGATGTGGGTGCTGGGAACCAGACCCAGGTCCTTTGCAAGAGCAGCAAGTGCTCTTACCTGCTGAGCCGTTCTTTCAGATGAGTGGTGCTCGATTTTGTAACCCCAGCATTAGGATGTGCACAAGGAGGATCAGGAGTTCAAGGGCATCCTTAGCTACAAAGCAAGTTCCAGGCCAGCCTAGCCGACAAGAGGTGCTCTCTCGCGCTCGCTCTCTCTCTGTCTCTCTCTGTCTCTCTCTGTCTCTGTCTCTGTCTCTCTTTCTCTCCATATATATATCAGTCTTATGAGACTGTATATTTTTCTAGGATACAGACATGTCTGAGAACTGACACTGAGCACAGGAGAAAGGACTGGGAATGATGAGGAAGAGAAAATGAGGGAGGTCCTTTGGTGGGCTGACGACAGCTGGGGACTGTGAACTGTGGACTACATCAGCTCTTTTGTTCTCGAGGCCAACCAGTCAAACAAAACCCATGTTCAAGTCCTCCAGTGGGGCTGGCACAGCCCACTGTAGGTATAGGAAGGGCACAGTGGCCTTTGGGGAGGAGGTATGTGGTAGCATGGTCCTACAGAGAACACTCTTCATTCCAGGGTGTTCACACCAAACAAGCTCGATGGCCTGAGTTTGAGCCTCAGAACCCGTCTAAAGGCTGACAGAGAGAACGTTTGACCTCCACATCCATGCCATAACTAACCACTTTCCCATCCCAGCACTGCCTGAGGCCACAGTCCACTGTCCACTCTAGTTTCTAAACTCTCCCCAGTGTCCAGCTCAGAGTCACCACACATCACCTAGGACTGCCTGGCCACTTTCCAGCTGACTTCTTGGATCCTCACTTTGACTTTTTCTGTAACTGGAAAAGCAAGCAGGAAAGCCGACTTGCCCTGGTCCCCACCTAAGAATGAGAGAGGCAGAAAGTTTCCAGGACTAGCTTGCAGGAGGCTGGGGCTTAGACACCCTGGTGAGAATCAGCCATCTGTGTCACTACTAATTAAACAATGAAATATCTGTAGTAGGGAAAAAAAAAATCAATCGCACATTGGCTCTTGCAATCTAGTTGTGGGGAGGTGATAAGTACCTGGCGCTTTGGTCTCCGAGGCCCTGCTTGAAATTCATCCTCAGCATCAGGCCCAGGAAAACCAGCTCCATACCCTTGTGCTGCAGCACTGAATGTGCCCATGACTCCCACGCCAAGTCTAACGTCAAGGCTCCTGCTGAAGATGGAGGCTTGAGGCTCACAAATAAATAAATAAGACTTTACGGGCTCCGAATCCAGGGAAACAGATTTGGTCAGGAGAGAAAAGCTCTGTCCCCTTTGGCTGGCTCTGCATCCAGCATCCTTCACCTGGTTACCTACTGAGGCGCAACGCTGAGAGAGAGGTTAATTCGAGCTGGCAGTTATTTAGAAGCTGTCGCAGGCACACTGGCGAAGAGGCTCTGATGCTGTAGGACTCCTCATGGGGTGTTTCCTTAGCTCATCATCTCCTCCTTTGATAGCCTGCCCAGGCAGCAGGGGCGGGGGAGTGGGAGGGAGGGTGTTGGGAAGCCCTAGAATGCCCTTCTATCTGCCATTCAACTTTAATGACTCTTCTAGCTTCCCAGCTTCTTTCCTTAATTGCCATTAGAGAACAGAGACAGGAGGGCTCTGCCTTGCCCTGCAGCCCCCATATGTTTGGATGACCCGGACTACAACAGGCTCTGGCAGATGTCCACACCCACAGAGCTGCTGGCTGCTGGGACACATCCCCTAGCTGCCCTACAGACACTTCCAAATTCAACATCTTTCCGGTCACAGACAAAGCCAGAGTCTGTTGGCTTTTCTTCCTCACTGAAGAAACCCTAACAGTCCTCATATCTCACCGTGCCCCATGAACCCTCTCTGGGTCATTCCCCTCTTGTTGTTCTCATGAATACTGTCACCCTAGCACAGGATGCCCTGACTCTTGATTAGCTTCGAGAATAGCTTTCTGGTTGGTCCCTCCTGTCCCTTCTGCCCTCTGATTTCTTCTCCATAGCCTAAAAGAAGGCTGATAAACCAGTTGGTCCCATGACCCTCAAAGAGTGGACTCCAAACTCTTAGAGACCGGGCATAGGCTGGGCCCATCAGTGGGACAAGCCTCACCTCGGCCTCTTGTTTTGGGTCATTCAGAATGACCTACAATAACCTTAACCCTAAGAATCACAAGGACTGTGCCTTGAAAAGAGTGAGTAACACAGGCAGACAAAAGGATTTCTGTGAGGCAGGGTTGAAACTGTTGAGAAAGGAGAGGGCCTGTTTCCTTTAACATCCCGAGGCTCGTGGGAGGTCCGAGGCTTTAGGACTTAGAAAAGGCTGATTGGAATCCCACCCAGATTGGACTCAAGGCTGTGTTCTTGGGCAAGTGTACATTTCTTGGGAATTGTACTTTGGGACCATCTCTTACCTCTGAAACTTCCAGAAACATTCAAAATGTATTTGTCATCAGTATGCTTTGCCAGTCCAACCCTGGAGGCTTGTAAACTGGCTTTGGAGACAGACAAGTCCGTGGCTGTTCGCTGCCCTGATCTAGGCTGAGTCAGGAAGAGAAGTCAGTGTTGGGGCAGGCAATACAGACACAAGGGGGTGTGGGTAGATCCCCTAGATTGCCCTCTTTGGGGCCATGGCCCCTGGACTCTGTTTTCCCTAAAGGCAAGGACCCTTTTAGGGATTCGCACATTAACCCCCTCCCCTCGATGTTCTCAGCCTCAGGATGCTACCTCCCTTTGGCTGTTGAAGCACTAGTGACCTCTGGAGCTGGAGCACTTTATCCTGTCACTGTAGGGGAATTAACAGCATCTGGATCTCTACCCACTGGGTACTAGCTGCATCACCCCCAGGGATGAAAACCAAGTATTGCTATATATGAACAAGTAAATGTCTCCTTGAGTATGTAATAGTGTGCAGCTCAGATCCTTCTGTTTCTGAACCTGCCATAACCCGATGAAGCATCTACGCAGCTTTTAAAACCCCAAGAATTTCCAGAGTCCCTTCTCTTCAGAATGTTAACCACACTCTGCTTTCTGCCTGTCTGTATTCTAAGCAAACATGAGAGGCTGTGGGTACTCCAGTGTAATGTCTGCCTGTCGTCGTCTCCTCCTCTCCCAGGCTGTGGGCTTCTGACGGCAGACACGGGCAGGTTCCCTTCAGAATCTCCACCCTTGGCAAAGCACTCAGGACAGGCCACTCTCCACATTAAATGGAGGTATGTACGTCTGTTGTGTTTGTTGTCTATGGCTATGGCTCTGCGGTTTCCTTTATTTCATTAATAGCAAGGCACTGGGCTAAAGAGGAGCATATGGAGTAGATTTTTGTGAGGTGTTTTTTGCTAGAAGGCAGAGTTGAAGTTCTTCCTCAAGGGCATAGAGAATGGTGCTGTTGCCTAAGCGACAGATCCCAAGTTTGTGGCTCTCTCACTCTGCTTCCTGAAGATCCTGAAGGAGCAGCCAGCCCTGACTGAGAACAATACTTAACCAAGGCGGAGATCTACACCGAGGAAACCAGGCCAGAATGCAGGGTCTTCCCCAGCACACACAATAAGTGCCTTTGTGAAACTACAAAAAGGCAGCCTCCTCCCTCTGACAGAGTGCAAGGTCAGGGAGCAGAGGGCATCTGCATGTCAGCCCCCACAAAAGCCGCTTGACCGGGTCCACATGCAGGCTGCCATTGTACGTGGCCCCTACATCCAGAAATATTTCAAACTCAAGAATCTCTCAGAGTCAGCGAGAGACTTAGATAGCGATTAGCCCAGTTTCAACGTTCAAGCCATCCAGTGGGGTCTAGAACAGCTGGGACTAGAGTTCAGGGTCCCAGCTCCAGGCTTGGGCGTCTCTGCATCAGGAGTTGTTCCAGTCTTCCCGGGCAATATGGACATAACAAGTGACAGAACCCTAGGCCACCTGAGGGCACATAAAACCGGGGTGCCAGTGAAGACTGTGGGTCGAGACAGACAACGCAATTCTCCCTACAAGCCTCCCCAGCCCTCATGACACGCGACAAAAGGCTCTGTGGGCAGGTACGGCTGCAGAGAACTGGAAGATCAAACTCTTCACCACTCCTCTGCGGAAGGAAAACCAAAGGCCATGGGACCAGCCTGCTGACCTCAGATGTATGCTGGTGAAAGCCACTTCTCTTGGTGTTGGAAGGGAAAAGAGCTGGGGGGTGATTTGCTGCTAACTCCCTATTGAAGCCTGGGGCCCAGCTTTCAGCCCACATGACTACCTTGCAGGGCTGTTGTGAGGTTTGGATAAGGTCATGCATGACTGTGAAATTCCAAGATCACCTGTGCAGTTATGAGGCCTCATTAAATTCACTTGCTATCAGGCCAACTCCCCACACCTTTAGCCTTCTGGTTAAGGGAAGCAGAAGCTGGGCAAACAGGTCCAGCTGCTGCCTCCCAGAATAGCTACCAATCTGGTTATTCTACATGAGGTGGAAGGTTGGTTTGCCTGGGTTCACAGAGCAGCCCTTCCCTCTGCTGAGGGCCATGCTGGCTGGGTCTGATCAAAGAGACGGGACTCAGACACCTTCGACTGTGGATTCCCATTCTGTGCTGTCCCGGGAGAGGTCAAGGTTTGCAGGGCAGCACTCACAGGTATCAGCTTTTGGTGGATAAAGAATCACTGGAAGCCACAGCAGGGACAGGAAAGAGGGAGTGGAGGGCGCTGTCCAGAATGTGGATTCCGTGGCCCAGACTCTGATACCTGGGTCCTGGATCAGCACCCCTATCCTCCCCGAGATGGTCTGAGTGTAGAGTGGGCTGATCACCTTGAGTGAGGAAGGCTAGTGTTTGAAAAAGAATATATAACCTGAAGGCAAAAAGCCTTTCTGCTTGTGTGACTTTGGACCACTCACTCACTGTTAAATGGGGAAGGGAACATCTTCACAGGGCTCTTCTGGCATGTGTGTGGCATATGCACACACATGTGTGTGCATGCCCAGAGCCTGTCGAGCTCACTGCACAGTTTAGGAAATGATTCTCCTGGAGGTGGAAAGCACTCTGGGAACATAGCAAGGACTTTCTTTGTCATCAACACTGCAACAGGCCCCATCTGAATGGTGAGCAGTTTTGACACTTTAAACTTCCTGTTTTGTAATCTAGGGTAGTCTGGTATAAACGTGGTAGAGCAGACCAAGAGCGGCCCCAGGAGGGAGGGACTGAAGTTGCAGGACCTCACACAAGAACACTCCCTCCACAAGCTCTTTTGCTTCCTGGCCTTAATCTCCTAGTCTAAATCATGGTAGGGAAAACAGACTTTGGAATTACAAGTTCTGTATTGGCTGTGAGACATAGACACATTGCTTAACTTCTCTGATATCTGTCTGGAAAATGTGGTTATTTCATGGTCCTTAGGAAAGAAATGCAATGATACCTGGACAGAACTATGTATGCTCTGCCACAGAAGGCCTGCTCTTACACTTACTCCTTGATGGGATCTGGCACACGTAGTTCTCAGCACTAACTGGTTACCAGCTTACCCTGTCCCCATCATTCTTCCTTCCTGCAGATGGATAACACAACCCTAAGTATGCCCCGTCTCTACCCAAATACTCCATGGCTCCCAGCTGCCTACAGAGGCAAGCCACAGCCCCTCAAACTGGCTGAAGGTGCTCCACAGTCCCTGAACCCAAACTTTGTTCTACCCCCCCTCCCAACACAGAGATAATCTGCCTTCCAAACACTTGAGCAGGCTAGGGACCTTACACCTCAACTCACGCTATCCGTACCCTGTCCACGTGGTGAGGTGACTGCCCTAGCTCCATTCGGTCTGGTTTACCCTTACAGAGGCCGTTTCAGGATCATTCTCTGTCCCTAGTCCCTAGTACAGTGTGTGTGCACCCTCCCTAGGATGCATGTTTGCTGAGGCCTACCCTTTAGGCCCACGCTGTTGTCTCTCCATGTGCATACAGCGAATGTTCTAAGCAGGATACCTCCACACACTGGGGATTCCCTCTGGAGCTGATGATGAGGTTTGGGCCTGAATTCTGCCCACCATGAAGGCAGAACCAAAGCCAGAGTTTCAACAAGGTTCTATTTCCTTTGTGGCTGCCAGGCTGCCCCCACCCAACCAGCGGGATGTCTGAGCTTTGTCAGCCTCGGCTTTCCAGCTGTCTGGAGCCACGTTACATTGTTTTGGGCTCGCTAATTAGATATCATTAAACACGAGGCTCCCTGGTTGCTTTGGCAGCCACTGGAAGCCAACTGTGCCCAGGCAGGCCACTTCCTCTCCAGACACCTCAGCTTCAGTTCAGAACCCTACAGGGCAGGGCTCACTGCT
Organism: Peromyscus leucopus; assembly: GCF_004664715.2. Taxonomy (NCBI): domain Eukaryota; kingdom Metazoa; phylum Chordata; class Mammalia; order Rodentia; family Cricetidae; genus Peromyscus; species Peromyscus leucopus. The sequence goes on along the minus strand of NC_051080.1, from coordinate 37,584,680 downwards.
GCATGCTGGAGCTCCCTTCCCACTGATCTGATCCCGTGACAGCTGTATTGACACAAGGCTGAATGAAGGGGACAAACAAGGGAGACCTTGACGCTGCAGAGAAAGAGGACATATATACTCATATGAGCAGGATCGACACATTCAACCACCCAGACGCTTCCATGACCGGCTGGGGAGCAAACACAGCAATTTTCTTTCTTTTCTTTTTTTGAGTCAGGGTTTCTCTGTGACCCCTGCCTGTCCTGGAACTCCCTCTGTAGCCCAGGCTGGCCTCAAACTCACAGAGATCCTCCTGCCTCTGCCTTCAAAGTGCTGGGATTAAAAGTGTGAGCCACCACCACCTGGCACAGCAATTCTTTTTTGTTTCTTGTTTCTTTTTTGTTTGTTTGTTTTTGTTTTTTGAGATAGGGTTTCTCTGTGTAGCCCCAGTTGTCCTGGAACTCACTTTGTAGACCAGGCTGGCCTCGAACTCACAGAGATCTGCCTGCCTCTGTTTCCCAAGTGGGATTAAAGGTATGTGCCACCACTGCCCGGCCCCAGCAATTCTTTTTAAGATCCCAGGCCAGTTTTTCTCTGCCCCAAGGCATGCTTCTGGGATGACTTCCCCTGAACTAAGTTGGTGTTAATTAGTGAAAATTATCTAATGCAAGCTCATTTTAACATTAGCTTAAAGCCAAACATAATTAGGAAGATAAATCAGCTACTTAAAAAAAAAGTCCAATGAAGATACACAAATGAGTTTTTGGATCATCTACTGGCTTGGGTTATGTCTTTGCACCCAGGCCCCATGCAAGGCACTGCAGAGCAAGACAGGTCTCAAGAAGTGCTTGACTAAGTGTTTCCTGATGGACCTGCCTGAGTGGGACAACAGGTTGGCAGCTTGCCTGGAAGGTTCTGAGAAGCAGCAGGAGTAGTTGAGGCCATTGTCAGGTGACATGGCCTTGGGAGGGTTTCCCCAGAGGTGTGTGTGTGTGTGTGTGTGTGTGTGTGTGTGTGTGTGTGTGTGTGTGTGAAGGTGTCTGACTAGAGTAAGGCAGTTAGGCTCAGGGAGGGGCTGGTGGGTGAAGGCAGTCAGGCTATACATTTATTTGGGCGGGGTGGGGGGGGAGGGGAGAGACGACACTGTGAACTCACCGCGCTCAGGCCTTCAGCCTTCCACACATCCCGCCCACTGTCTACCCTGCTCTAGGCTGGTTGGGAGCTCAGGTCTCAGGCTCACCTCAGCTCCATCCAGCTCCACCACTGACCAGCAGTGTGACTTCATCCTCTCTGACCCTCAGTTCCCCCATCTGTAAAATGATAAATTTTATCATTTTATCTGTAAAATGGTAAATTGCTGTGGCAGTACACAGTCTGAAAGGGCTGTTGGGACTGGAGGTGTGGTTCGGTGAGTAATGCCCTTCTCCAGCCCGCACGCAGTCCTGAGCTGCATCTTCAGCACTACAAAAACCAAGTATCTAGCTTGAGGACCCAATAATGGCTATCAACACCATATCCCACCCTCACTGTACTTAAATGTATTTTCTTTTTGCCTCACCCATTAGATCTAGGCAAGGTTCACATTTAATTCACCTGCCAGTAGCTGGCATACAGTACGTTCTCCGTAAGATAGGCCGAGTGACCGTGCAAATGGGGGATTCTCTGGGCCGTTTGAAAACCCCTTGGGAGAAGTTAAAGTCTTTCACAGTCTGCCCACCAGGAGCCACAGAAAGGAAGAGTCCTGGTCGCTACCTCCAACCCACCATCCCCTGTCTTGTTACTTTAAGAAAGAGAGAGAAAGAGAGAGAGAGAGAGAGAGAGAGAGAGAGAGAGAGAGAGAGAGAGAGAAGAGAGAAGAGAGAAGAGAGAAGAGAGAAGAGAGAAGAGAGAAGAGAGAAGAGAGAAGAGAGAAGAGAGAGAACATGTACCCGGAGCCTCCCACGTGCCCAGCACAATGATGACCAGCCCACAAACTGTACCCAGGATGGGTACAGATCATCAGGAAGCTGGGCCAGAGACTAATCATTAGAAAGCCATCAGCTCTCATCCAGGGCTAAGATTCCGGGATCGTTAGTTAGCAAGAGCCAACTCCATGAATTTCGACGAAGAAAAGGGAAAGCTGGGGAAAGCAGGAGCTCCGGCTGAGGCTGGCTGCTCAGAGCACCTGGGGAGGGGAGGGAGGACCTAGGGAGTGCCAGTTGGTTCCAGGAGCCAGGACAGGCAGCCAGCCCTGCAAGACCTCCGTTCTCTGCCATGCTTCCTCCTAGCTCAGCTTGGTGGCGGGCCCCAGAACAGGCTCTGCTTTGTACATTCTATGAGACGGCAGGGCTGGCCGGCAGCCAAAGAGAGGCAGCATCCTGAGGCTGAGAACATCGAGGGGAGGGGGTTAATGTGCGAATCCCTAAAAGGGTCCTTGCTTTTAGGGAAAACAGAGTCCAGGGGCCATGGCCCCAAAGAGGGCAATCTAGGGGATCTACCCACACCCCCTTGTGTCTGTATTGCCTGCCCCAACACTGCCTTCTCTCCCTGACTCAGCCCAGATCAGGGCAGCGAACAGCCACGGACTTGTCTGTCTCCAAAGCCAGTTTACAAGCCTCCAGGGTTGGACTGGCAAAGCATACTGATGACAAATACATTCTGAATGTTTCTGGAAGTTTCAGAGGGAAGAGATGGCCCCAAAGTACAATTCCCAAGAATAATGTACACTTGCCCAAGAACACAGCCTTGAGTCCAATCTGGGTGGGATTCCAATCAGCCTTTTCTAAGTCCTAGAGCCTCAGACCTCCCACGAGCCTCGGGATGTTAAAGGAAACAGGCCCTCTCCTTTCTCAACAGTTTTAACCTTTTGTCTGCCTGTATTACTCACTCTTTTCCAGGCACAGTCCTTGTGATTCTTAGCACCATCTAGTAACTGTAAACTACACAGCAAAAATCACCTCCATGTTACAGATGCAGAAGCAGGGGCCCAGCTAAGGCAAATAATTCACCCAGGGACCACCAGCAAGCAAGAAAAAGAGACAGCCAGAGAGAGCAAGAATGAGGACTCTTCAGTCCTGGCTTCCAGCTTTGGGTGCCTTTCTCTGGTAAAGGTTTGGATCATCTGAGATTATCTGCCCAACAGACCCTGCTTTACAACCACGAATCCCAGAGAAGGTTGTGAACATGTTTACCAAGGCCTCACTTCCTGTGTTCTATTCTGGGATTAGAGAAGAGAGGGGTACACACCTCTGCCAGAATTTCAGGAACCCATAGTGTAAGGTTTCTGACACACACACACACACACACACACACACACACACACACACATACACACACACACACCTGCCCTGCCCAACAAAGAGAGAAATAGTTCAAAGCTGCACTCAGCTCAGAAGCCGAGCTCACTCCTGGCTGGTGACTCTTCCAGGCCTCTGCCCTCAAAGGATATGGGCAATGCTTCTAGACAGTCCAGAGACTCTGGCTGAGCCCATGCAGATAACCAGGCCTCATCCTCAAGTGCGCCTTCCCTTCCCAGTTCAGAAGGGAAGGGGGTGGTGTTTCCATGCTTTTCCGTCTGATTCCTCCCTGCCCATAGCAGGGTCCAAAGGGACCCAGCCTAGAGGTTTGGGTGCCACAGGCTATCAGGTTGGAGCCAAGCAAACTGCCAATTTCCCTCACTTCCACCAAATCGTGGCCAACAGATAGATGAACTAAAAGGGGAACAGGAAACACACCTGCCAGGAGCCCTGAGTCTCCCAACTCTAACTGCAGATTCCCTCTCCTACTCAGAGAAAGCAACAGCTACTTCCCAAGACAATGAACATTTCTGCTTCTGGTACCTTAGCTTCCAGAGACAACACCTCCGTTTCTAGAGCACCTGTAGATGTTGTCCCCTCTATTTTATTGGTCAGCAGACTCAAGTGGGAAGAGATTTGTCCAAAGGAGCCCAGCTCGGAAGAGAAGGAGTAGATCAAGACAGAAGCTAAGACCCTTCAACTCCAAAGCCTGGCTTCTGTCACTGTCATGGAAGTTGGGTCTTCATTCCTCAGAGATCCCAGTTCTCAGGAACAATGACTGAGCAGAAAAACCGAACTCCACAGCCGCCAGTGCCCAGAGCTTGCAGGAGAAGCCCAGACAAGCCGGGGCAAGAACCAGCAGGGGTGTGGGGCCAGGACTGGAGCTGCAGCTGGGCCACTAGCCACCAGCCCCCATGGGACAAGGACCCCAGAACTGCCCAAGTGTGTAGAACAGTCACTTTTGGAAGGGCAGAAGAGTTGAAAGAGGGATGAAATGTAAGACCTGTAGATGTCTGGACTGCTCAGAGGTTGTCTTTGGCTTTGTGTATTTAACGTAGCTTCAAAGAGCAGCTCAAGCTGGGGCATGGTGGCACATGCCTACAGTCCCGGTACTTAGGAGGCTGATGTGGAGGATCACTGCAGATTCAAGGCCAGCTTGCACTAAGCAGTAAATTCCAGGCCAACCTGGGCTACATTGGGAGACCTGGTTGTCTTGGGGGTTGGGAGGGGGGAGGCAGGGAGACAGCTCAGAATCTCATCAACGGCCCCACCCCACTGAGGTGGAAAGGAAAAAGGATGAGACAAAGGGAGTTAGAAATAGGACCAGCTCGTCGGCAAGATGGGTAACGTATAAGTGAGCATATTGCCTGACTCTACAATTTTATAAACCATTAAGATTGAAAATCATTAATGTAAGCCCTTTTTCCCCTTTCTGGAATGTGGTAGGATGAGCATGTATATTGACACACATGTACGGGTGCACATGCATGTGGAGGTTGATGTTGGGAACCATTCTCAACAGCTCTTTCAGCTTATTCATTGAGGTGAGGACTCTCAGATGAGCCCAGAGCTTGTCAGTATGCTAGTCTTGCTAACCAGCTGTCTCTGGAGGTCACCTCTCTCTACCTTCTCTGGTTAAAATTACAGGTAGGCCACCACAGCCACCCAGCATTCACATGGGTTCTGGGGATCATAATTGCCTGGCAAGGGCTTTAACCACAGTTATCTCTCCTGAAACCAGTAAACTCCCCAAGGGAGTGAGAGCATCTCCTTCTCTGCATGACAGGGGCTAGCACAGGACCTGGTGCCCAGAAGGCTCTTCACTTGGTATAATTGGCTCAATGTGGCTGGCAACTGATGTTCATGGGAAAAGACAGGGAGCCTTAGAGTAAAGACTGCCACCTGAAAAAAAACAGGTCTCAGGCTGGAGAGATGGCTCAGAGGTTAAGAGCACTGTTTGTTCTTCCAAAGGTCCTGAGTTCAATTCCCAGCAACCACATGGTGGCTCACAACCATCTGTAATAAGATCTGGTGCCCTCTTCTGGACTGCAGGGATATGTGCAGACAGAACACTGCATACATAATAAATAAATAGATCTTTAAAAAAAACAAAACAAAAAACCAGGACTCTTGGTGATATGAATTGTCGACTCCAAGACTTTGCTATATTCCTTGGCCACTGCATCCCAGCTGTTCACCCTGGCCTCCCACCACTTGCCCAGATGTCTGGCCAAAGCCACCCTATCTACCACACCTTGTGCTTGGAGCCCCTCTCCGAATCTCCTTGGCCTTGGTCTAAGTGTTAATTCATTCTTTGGGACCTTGGGGCTCCTCTGTGACATGAAGACAACGGCCTGCCTTCTAGTGCCAAGGAAATCGAGCAGTTCATGGGGAAGAGCAAAGAGCTGTGTGGCTGGTGCATGTGGAATGTGGGACCCGGGAATGCAGGAGTCGGGAGGCAAATGGATGTCCCTGGTCCTAAGGACAGGCAGAGGCTTGGTACCGTCTCACCCTTCCTGCCTGGTTAGGTGTTCAGACAGCTTCGAAGAGCCTTCCCTAACCTGGCTCAGGGCGGGACTAGCGTCTCTCCTGCCACACCTTCTCTCGGTCACTTGTCACATGGAATTGTAAGGATGGATTAGCAAGCTATTAGGCTACTGAAGAGTGGGGGTGTGTCTCATCCATCTCTTTTCTCCTAATGCATGCCTGTCACACTCGAGACCTTCATGACCAAAGGGATGCAGGCCCGGTGGGACTAAGGTCGCTTGTTCCTCTTACTCTGGCTTCCAGGCTTTCTCAGGGGTCTTGCTGTCAGATACTCCCGGGCAGTTCCACAGGTCTGAGCTGCCCAAGTCCAGCAGTTGGCCCTGCTCTTCCTTGCTAGCATGGCACAGGCCAGGGTTTGTAAAAGGCTTGGAGTTCAAGTAGACAAAGAAAATCATTAATGACACTAAAATAAGCAGATCTCTCAAGGTGGGAAAACATCACTAGAACACCCCACCCCACAAGCAAACACAGCTGGATCTTTCAGTGTTGGGTGCCAGCACAGCTTAGGAAGGCTTTTCTGCCATTTGCAGAGGCTCAGAGAGTGGCTACGTAAAACCTAACTCCTCAGAGGTTTTTCTCCCATGACCGGGGACCACCTCCATATTGACCCATGTCCTCACTGGTTTCCACACTTGGGCCTTCCTCCCCAAGCCAAAGATGTGGTTTCAAAGTGTCCCCAGATTAGCTCCTTCGTCTCTTTCTCTGAGGATCAGGTACGGAATGGAAGAGTTCCTTACATGGCCAAGTCACAGCAGCGCCCTCATTCCTATTTGTCTCTTGGGAACAAAAATAACAGCATCTTATAAGATTATTCTGAAGATTAAATGAAATACAACCCCAAATCCCTGGCACCCAGCTGGATTGCCTTCCCTCCAAGGCCATGGGATCTCAACAGTCTAACTCAGCCTCAAGGCAGCCAGACGCGCCCTGGAAACAAGGGAAATTCCCTCCCTCAGGGTGAACAGGGAGGAGAATCTCATTTGATTGCCAAGGAAATAGCTTGCCAGTTGGATGAGCAAGAGGCAGGGCCAGGCTGTGGTCAGGATGTGCTGTGTCTTGAGTACACGGTAGAGATCTCAGTCTTTCTATAACTCCACAAGTGACCTTTTGGCAAACTTCTTTTCTGGTCCCTGCCTCAGTTTCCTTATCTGTAAAAGAGGGCACCGTATACTGCCAAGCCTCACAGACTACTCAGCTCCCTCCAATCAAACTTCTTTGCACTGAAGCAAAAGTAATCTCTCACTTCCAGCTCAGTAGTTTCTGAGAAACTTCCCATCAGAGTTATTCCTCACTCTCCCCCTCTAAACCTGCGACCCACCTCCCACAGGAGCCTCCCTAGGTACAGTCTCAAAACTCCCTTTTCCTCCTAACACAGCCTTGGCATTGAAGCAAACGCTTGAAGGGCAAAGTCCACAGCTTGGATCTTTATGGCTAGTGCCTGGCACACAGCAGACATCCTGGAAATATGTGTCAAGTCAACCTGCACATATAGGTTCACACTGGCAAAAGATTCTGCTAACCCCCGCCCCCCAAATACTGGACAGACCTGTCATGGAAGTGGCAGTGTGTGTGGGGGGTTGTCTCTGCCTTCTTCTAACAGGGTACACAATGGGTATCACAGCTTGAGAGTGTACTAGATCCATTCAGACTCCTTGCAGACTCCCTCCACATCACGACAAAGGACAGCAGGTCAGGGTGGCCCAGTGGTTCAGAGTGCATGGATTCTGGCTCAGCTGTTTACTGAGCTAGGCAAGGGACGTCACTTCCTGCATCTTGATTTCTTTTTCTCCAAAGATAAGGAAAACATCTGTCTCACCCAGGGGTCGTGGAAAACAAGGGGGGGAAAGGCATTTGCTGCCACACCTGACAGCCTAAGTGCTACCCTTGCTCTGTGCCTCAGTTTCCTTACTGTGAGAGAAGGTGCGGTACACAAGCCTACTCAGCCTCAGAGTTCTCCGCTCCCAACTGACAAACTTCTTTGCATTTTGGAGCAAAAGAAACCTCTCACTTCCTGCTCAGTAATCTCTAACCCAGAGACTGCCCAGCCCAGGGTTTTTCTCTCTGCCATTCCAAACCTACAACTCACCTCCCACAGAGAGGGAAGAGAGACAGACTCCTGCAAGTTATCCTCTGACCTACAACACAGGCACGAGTGTGCGCAAGCACGCAAGCACACACACACACACACACACACACACACACACACAAACAAATGTCAGTTTTCTAAGCAAATTAGAAAGTCATTAATGCAGTGGGTGACCTGTCCCAAGCACTAAGTAAATGAAGAATTTGTGAATGTTACAAAATATGACATCATGTGTCCTGACCCTTGACCCCAGCTATGGTCTGCTGCCCAGCACTGCCACCCACTTCCTTTTTCTTTTTCTTTTTTTTTTTTTTTTTGTCTCCAGCCTTGCCCTTTTCTTCAGCAGAGTGCAGTACACAAAGAAAGCTTCGTCAGACGAGGAACAATTATTCTAGAGGGAGGGCGGAAGTACGGTCAGTAAAGAGTTAACCTCTCCTCTGGCAACCCACCTAGCTCACAGCCTGGGCCACACCTCCCAGGAGGAAGAGCCCCTCACTGCCCTTCTAGCATCTTTCGTCCTCTTTGGCCACAAGGAAAAAAGAAGGCTCTAATTACACTCATGAAGTTGAGTACCCACAGTGAACCCAAGCCTCTGGACAGCAAAGGCCGTTGTTGTGGCTTAAAAAATCCCAGTGAGTGAAGGGCTGACTGGACAGCTGGGGGGGGGGGGGCTGCTACCAAGCCTGATGACCTGAATGCAACTTCTAGAACCCACAGGGTAGAAGGAGAGAACCAACCCCCCAAAAGATGTCCTTTGTCATCCCTATGTGCCAGGATACCCCAAACACAATAAACACATGTGATAAAAGTACTCCACCTCTCAATGTTCGGCAGGTAAAAATACAGGCTGTTCCATTAAATCCTAATTCAGGTGAACAAAGAGTCCCATCAATGTATCCCATGCAGTATCTGGGATAAACTGAAAACTAAAGAACTAACTGAAGTTCAGATTTAATGCAATAGCCCACATTTTATCTGGAAACTACCCAAGTACCCAAGGGCACAGAGGAAAAGTCTAGTCTTTCACCTACCCCACAGCCAGCTGTCCGACTGGGAGTCTAACCAGGTTCCTTGGAAACACATCTTTCAACACCCAGGCAGAGCAGATGGGAGCCTCTTCCTGAGCGGCTGAGTCCAGTGTGAGCGTGGTGGGAGCACCCAGCACGGGGCCAAGCCACAGCTAGAGCTCAAAATAGCTTTCCTCATTCATTCCATCCTGCTTAGGCTCTAGGACCAAGCCCAGGAAAGGGGGAGAATGTGAGAACATGGTCGTTTTGGGGAGGGGGCTCCCAAGAAACGTTCACCTGGGGGAAAGGGGCTCCCAAGAAATGTTCACCTGGCGTGGAGGGTAAGGGAGGCCATCACCAGCCACCCACTTCGTGAGGTTGTGTATATCAAATAGGGAAATGGCCAAGGATACACCTTGTAAATAAACCCCTGGGCACACAGGTCATGATCAAGCCCTTTGAGGAACCAGTTTAGCACAGGGCCTCACAACCTCCACACTGCCCAGGAGGGAAAGATGTGACAGAGGTGTACGAACACAACTCCGGCGCCTCCGGACGCACACAGTAGTTAAGAATGACTAATGCCCGTCCAGCGCTTTGTGATTTGCCACAAATGTTCACATCCATCTTTCAAAAGGTCTCCGCACAGCTCCACGAGGTGAGGGTGAGCTGGGGACCATTTCCCAAAGAACGGTGAGAGTGGCCGGGAAGTGAGATCAGGGGTGTGGGTTGGGGTTGGGGTTGGGGGTCCCCACTGGTGCAAGCATTAGGGCCAAGGCCTACCTTCTGGGCCTGCTGAATCATCTGTCTGACCACCTGCTTCAGGTGCGGCGCCTTCTCTTCTTTGGGTGGGTGGGTGAAGAGCGTGACGCGGCTCACGCCGCGGTAGAAGCTGGAGTCGGTCCACCCCAGGTCCAGCGGGGGCACTTCAGTGTCCGAGAGGTCTGGCCAGTAGGCCAGGGACTCGCTGCGCTCGGCCGGGGCCTTGGCCTTGGCCTTGGTCTTGGCCCCGGCGGCGTTGGAGACGGGCTCTTCGTAGGGGCTCCAGGTGGCACGGAGGGCCTGGAGCTCCCGGCTGGAGAGGAAGTCCCGCAGCCGCTCCTTCTTGACCCACTCGCGGTAGGCCTGCTCGCCTCCACCCAGCAGCGCCTCCAGCGCGGCCCGCCGCCGCTCGCAGTAGTAGAAGGCGGCCTGCGCCTCGGTCACCCTCTCGTTCACGTGCGCCTCGTCCAGGCAGCTCAGCTGGGACTCGGCCATGGCGCACCACCACCCGCCCCCCCAAGCCCTGTCCGGGGACCCCGGGCTTAGGACACTCCAGTCCCCACCGCTGCACCTGGAGCGGTCGAGGGGCGGGGCGCCTCACCTGGTCGCGAGGTCCGCCTCGGCCCGCCCAGCGATCGCCAGCCGGCCAATCGGCACGGGCCCCGGTGCGGGCGCGGCCGTCGGGCGGAGAGGGCCCGCCGCCTCTGCAAAGCTTGCGGGGACCTTGGGGCGGCCCCGCCGACGCCGTGCGACTCTGGCCTACCTAGCCCGGCTGGGACACGGGAGCCCCGGCAGTGGAAGTGAACTTGGAGCCGGGCTGTATTCAGAGCCACGCGCGGCCTTTGAGCCACGCCCGCCTCCCAGCTGCGACCCACAGGGGCAAGAAAGGTCGGCCACTTGACCCTTTAGCATCCAGCACCCTCGGGACTCAGCCCTTCGGGTCCAAACTCATCTTCCCGCAGGCAGGACCCAGAGCACATGTTCTGGCCCTGGCGCCTACGGGGGGGTTTAGCAATCTGACCCCTCCGGCCTTCAGGGTCCGGGTGTGTGAACTATTGTGCGAGATTGTGCGCAATTGTGCTGACTGTGTAGGGGGCAGTTGGTGTAGAAAAGTAAAGATGCTAATGAAATCCCTAATTCCCCCGCCCACGCGTCCCAGTTCTGAGACCAGAGGCCTCCAGGGGCTGTCAGTTCAACACTACACAATTTTTCTTCTAAAAGAAGCACCCAAACAGAAAAGATGTAAGCAGGGCAGCAGTGAATTTGCCCCTCATTTTAATTTGAAGTGGTGTGTGCGTGTGTTTGGGCCTGATAGGCTGCCAGAGGCCTGATTACTATATTAGCGATTCAAACAAAATATACGTTTGAGCTCAAGGAAGAGAGCCGAGCACAGACACACGCGTGCACACCACCACCAGAGGCTCTGCTGTTTTCCGTTGGATTAAATACAATCTTCTTAGTCATTAACATATTATTTTGTTCGTGTGCTGCTGTACAATTTTGATTCTCCACGTTCAAAATATTTTCAGATCATAGCAACCAAAGGTTCACATTTCTCTCATTTTGTAGCACAGCGTCTCGGAGCTGGAAGGAGCTTTAGAAATGAGTCCAACCCCCTCATTTCACAAACGAGGAAATTGAGGCCTAGAAATAAACGCTTTTCTATATCTCCGGAGAAAAGAGAGGCAAAACTAGGGAACGACTAGGCTCTCTGCAGTCTAGGAGGTTCTTCCCCTACACGTGGCCTCCTTTGCTCTTTCTGTTCTCGCGAAGGGACACGGGTTAGTGGGAACCTGGTTTTAACCTGGGGTGTGTGTGAAGGGGTCAACCACCATTTCTAGGTCTCCATCCCCCCCCTCTTTGTATGTGTGTGTGTGTGTGTGTGTGTGTGTGTGTGTGTGTGTGTCTGTCTGTCTGTCTGTCTTTGGCTCTCTCTTGCTCCCTCTGTGCTTGGGATAAAACTCAGGGCTTTGGCAAGCTAGGCAAGGGCTCTTTCATTGATCTACACTCCACAGCTCCACTGATGGTCTGGAGAAAATGAGTGATTAGACTGTCTGCAGGGCCCGGAAATGGTTAAGAGCACTGGATGCTCTTCCAGAGGACCTGGGTTTAATTTCAAGCACCCGACGCAGTGGCACACAACTGTCAATAACTCCAGTCCCAGAGCATCTGACGCCCTCTTCTGGCCTCTGCAGGTACCAGGTGTGCATGTGGTGCACAGACATAAATGCAGGCAAAACACCCATGCATGTAAAATAATTTTTAAATTAAAAAACAGATTGCAGAGCCTGTGACACTAGTCATTGCTGGCATCCTAGGTCAGCCCACAGATCGGGGGTGGTGGGCGGCAAGCGTGACTGTCACCTGTTCTTCTCCACCCTTGAGAAGCAGAAGGCTTTACTTCTGGTAACACTCCACTTCTAGAAGTACTACAGGCACAGTCTACTTTCAGTTGGGACAGCTTTTGCTTGCTTTGGAGGCCCCGAGAGATGCCAGACCTTCTGTTTAGGGAACAGAGCGGAGCTTGAGGGAGGGACAGACAGTCAAGGATAATACAGCTGAGGAGGACCACTCGAGTGTGCCAAATGTGCTTTAATAAATGCAGTCAAGCCGGGGGTGGTGCCATGCACCGGTCACCCCTGCACTGGAGAAGTTGAGTTAGGAGGGTGGTGAGTTAGAAACAGTCTGGGCAACGTCCTAAGACCCTGTTTCAAAAAACAAACCACTAACACACCAAAAAGCAGTCATGTGCTTGAAGAAGAAACTGATTCAATCAACATTTATTCAGGGCTTACTATGCACCTGGCACAACTGATGCTCAGCATTTTATTTCTTTTTCTTTTTCTTTTTTTTTTAAGACAGAATCTCAGATAGCCCAGGGCCTCAAATGCATCACAGGTAGAGGAGACTTGCCTTAAATTCCTGATCCTTCTGCCTCCACCTCCCACATACAAGGATATAGGCCTATGTCATTATGCCAAGCAACTTTGGACTAGAAAACCAACTGGATGCTGTAAGCAGAGTTCAGTGGTCCGTTCTAGTAGGAGCCTGGAAGACAGCAGGACTGAGAGTCATAAGGATGGCAGAGGCCCAGCTCAAGAGATTTCAGATGGGAACAACATTAGCAACAGGCTATAACCCGTTTATAGAATATATAGGCAGAGAATCTGACGACCTTCTGCCCATGTCATAAGAACTTGCCTGAGCCTAAATTTTAAAGTAATGGGCTAATTTATTCATCATGAGGGACTTCTTAAAAATATTTTAAAAATTATTTTGTTGCTTTGTGGGTGTGGATGTTTTGCCTGCATGTATGTCTGTGTACCTTGTGCATGAAGAGAGGGAGGACATTGGATCCCTGTGACTGAAGTTACAGATAGCTGTGAGCTGCCATGTGGGAGTTAGGATCAAACCCCTGTCCTCTGTCCTCTGGAAGAGCAATCAGTGCTCTTAACCACTGAGCCATTTCTCCAGCCCCTGGTGGAAGAAATTTCAAGACAACAGAACATTGCATCTGTGGGATGATTGTTACTGATAACATTTATACAAGTCTGTAAGGACAAAAAGGAAGGGGCAGAAAGAAATACAAAACGTACAGTTTGGAGGGGGAAAAAAGAGCAATAGGAAGCTTCGTGTTACCATCAAGGGACGTGTTGGAAAAGAGGCTGTAATTGTTAAGGAGATCCGCAGCAGTAAAGAGAGGCCTGCTCTGCCCAGAGCAACAGAGTAATGATGCTGACCTTTCTTGACCTGGGGGTTAAACAAGATCACCTATTTGATGTAATTAGTACTCTGACTGGCAGAAAGTGATTTATAGTGATGCTCTAAGACTTTAGCATGCCCAACAATCCCCTGGGCCAGGAGTGCCTGGTGAAACTAAGGGTGTGGATGCAGTAGGTCTTGGATGAGGGAGGCCCGAGGTTCTGCATTTCTAAGAAGTCTCAGGCTGACTGACAGTTAGGATTTCAGAGGAAGGTAGATAAAACATGAATGGAATCCAGCTTTCCGGTGTGTCCCAGGGAACGTGATTTCTCTTTGCTGAGCCTTGGTCTCATCCTTAGTTAAATGTGAGCAAGAAGTGCTGGCTCAAGGGATTCTTAGAGAAGGCAAACCAGTCAGTGGAAAGGCGGCGCTTTGCAGAAGATCTGAGGGGGGGTGGGCGCAGAGGGCCTGGTGAAGTAAGTCAGTGTGAGAGCATGGGAAGGGGAGGCTAGGAAGAGAGGGACACTGGGCCCACGCTGAGGGGACCTCAGCTTCATTTATTTATTTACTTATTTGAGACAGGGACTTGCTAAGTCCCTAGCTGGGCCTTGAACCCAAGATCCTCCTGACTCAGCCTCCAGATTGACTGGGTTACAGGGAAGCCACCTCCCCTGTCTGGGACTTGACTTTAGTGGACTCTATGCTACAGCTACAGCGGGGCCCCTGCGGGCTGAGACCCAGAGGCTCATAACAATATAGCAGCAATTGCTATGCCAGGCACCACGCTAAGCATTTGATACTTACTGCAAATGAACTGCCCATCCTATTGGAAAAATTCCTATCCTCACTTTCCATGTGAGTTCATGGAACACGGAGATGCTTAGAGCTCACTTCAGGCCATCCACCTCATGAGGAAAAGAGTCAGAATTCAGGGCTGGAGAGATGGCTCAGAGGTTAAGAGCACCGACTGCTCTTCCAGAGGTCCTGAGTTCAATTCCCAGCAACCACATGGTGGCTCACAACCATCTGTGATGAGATCTGGTGCCCTCTTCTGGCCTTTGGACATACATGCAGACAGAACACTGTATACATAATAAATAAATCTTTTTTTTTTTTTTTTTTTTTTTAAAAAAGAGTCAGAATTCAAACCCAGACTGTCCAACTTCAAAGCCTGCCCGCCTCCTCAGGTTGCTCTACTGCCCTTGTTGAAGATATGAGAAAAAGACAGTAGACAAGGAAGGTGTTTGCCTTGTTTGGCAATTTATCCGTTCAATAGAAACTCGCTAAGGGCTTAGTTTTGTGCTTAGAGTTAGAAGCCACTCAGCCAGCCACTTACCAGCTCTTTATTGAGCGTTACTTACTGAGCATCAAGCCCTGCTCCACCTAGAACAGGGAGGCAGCTGCGAGCCAAACCAAGCTCACGTCAGGCTTACATTGAATGATTAAAACATGCCCCTCCACCCCCCACTCAGAGGGCTCACATATATTATGAGACAGGACTCGGGATCAGACAGAAAGAAGCAGAGTAGAATATTTTAGAACAACTCACGTTGGAAAAGATCTTTCTAGATCTGACAGAAACACACTGGTTATTTAGTCACACTCACTTTTCCATACCAAAGACTTACTTATTCAGTCTACATTTTTGAGAGGTTAATAAGTACCAGACAACATGCTTGCCCCTGGGAAAGGGAGAGGTGAACGGGACATCATAGGTGGCCTCTCTGGTGCCTCCTGTATGTACTTCAGATGGATGTCAAATAGTCACAACAACGAAGGGCCGTAGCTGTACTCAGTGGTAGATTGCTTGCCTGGTGTGCGTGAGGCCCCACATTCTATCCCCAGCACCAGGCTTCATGAGGCAGCGTGATAAGGGGACATGGCAGCAGAGAGCCTGTGGGGAGGGAGGCAGAATGTACAACTACATAATTGCATCTGACCTCCTCTCCATGAATCTGCTGAAGTCAGAAGGGATTGTTATGAGATGCTACAGGTGAATAAACCGAGGCTCCTAGCTGGGCAGTAGTGGCACATGACTTGAGTCCCAGCACTCAGGAATCAGAGGCAGGTGGAACTCTGAGTTTGAGGCCAGCCTGGTTTACAGAGTGAGTTCCAGGACAGGCTCCAATACTACACAGAGAAACCCTGTCTCAAAAAACTAAAACAACAACCTCCCTAACAAACAAACAAACAAATAAAAAAAAAAAAAAAAAAAAACCAGTTTCTATGAGTGAGATGTTCCCTTCAAGGTCATTGCTGCCAACTGGAAATGTTGGGACACTTTTTCATATGGCCTCACCCCCAGACCTTCTTTCCACCCTACCCTCTAGCTAAACACTGCAGATTATTGTATAGATAAAATAAAACAAACACACACCTTGATGTCCCTTAGGTACCTATAGATTAAGCTATATAATTTAGGTCCCTCTATGCCCAGGAACCCCCTGGGGAAACCCCTCACACTCTATTGGTCCCTCTAGTTCTGGGTCTGGAGTTTCCCTGAGTTAGGTGGGATCCACCCTGGTTGCATTCCCAACTCCACAGGTCACCTTGCCCAAGGTGACTGCTGTCTTCGGAGAACTGTGCCTCCCCTAACAAGTCCCTTCCTGCTGGCTCCCTCCTCCTTCCTCTGGAGAACTATCCCCCTCCTGCCTCGATCCTTGGCTCTGCTTCGCCTTCCTCTCACCCTCCCAGCACTCTGCAGGCTGTGCTTTCTGCGTTTTGTAAAGATATGACACCTTATAGTTAACATTAATTGTAGCTGTGTTCAGCCCCGTGCATGTCTATTTTCCTAGGTCCTCCTGTGTAATTTTGAGTCCCAAAATAACCCATCTCATGATATATTCTTAGATAAGTTTCCCAGGGGTGACTTTTTTTCCTCTGTAGCAATTTGTGTCACGAACGGCTGTTATAAAACTTTGGGGACTCGCTCACACCTTGGTAACATTCTTCCTTGCTGCCGTTCCGGAGAAGGTGAGAGATTGGGGGAAGAGGTTTCACTTGCATCTGGAGATGGAACAGATCCTGGGACCCCAGGGGAGCAGCCGGCCCCTCTCACCCGCTCTGCAGCTCCAAGAAACAAATACATGGAGACCTCTCATCCGCCCCTAAAATTTTGACTATCCATTTGGAAGAAAAAAAAAAAAAACCTATTTTGTTTTTATGTGTCTGGGTATACATGAATCCATGTAGCCAAAGACACCAGGTATCTCACCGCCCTCCATGTCAATCAGTTTTCCTGCCCCTTTACCAGCCCCCAGGGGGATGATCTTGCTCTTTGTTCACCAAAAATCCTGTTAGGCTGGTTTTCTTCAGGACACCCCAACCTACACGCATATCACTAAATCATTTCCTCTTAGCTGTTTGCACAGACACATACCCCAGTACACTACCCCCTGTCTTTAAGTCCCCACCCTCCCAGTCTGTTTGGAGTTCAGTCCAACCCCTCGACCCCAGCACTTTCCTTTGCCTCCCAAACTTTTCTCTGTGAGTACATTCTCCCTCAGCAGGCTTTAACTAGTATCTGAGGATGATATTTTCTTTAGCAGATGTTGGCCAAGTGAAGGAATTACTCTCAAAGGAAAGCACCTGTGCTGGGTCACAAGTAACTTCCCCTGGGTCTCTGTGGTTTTATAGAGCACCCCACCCAGGCCAGGCACTTTCTTGTCTAGATGACTTTTCCCATTACTTCTTTGGGCCTTCTTCTAGAGAATGGGTTGGGGTTGAGGTAGGTCATCAGGATGACTTTTGACCCCTGAACTTTGCCATGTATTGCCCCTCTTAGTGACTGTGCTGATGAAGGTCCTCCCACCTAGAGGTGGCATTCCTTTCTATTTATCTCCATCCACGACACCCTAGCCAGCTCCTGAGGCTTTGTAAGTCATCCTTGATGCTACCCTCACCCTAGAGCAGCCCTTCTATCTGAATCTCCTTCTGGAGCATGCTCTGCTGGTCCTAACCTACAGGTTGTGCACTAAGGGCCTCTATCATGTGACATCCAGGGCTCAACAAGTGCCAAGGAAGTAATCCATCTGGCATAGGATCTTTGGTTGGGGTGATGATTAATCTTCATTGTACTCAGGAATCACATCTCTAGGCATGCCTGTGAAGACATTTCCAAAGAGGTTTAGCTGGGGAGGGAGGACCTTCCCTGAATGTGAGTGACACCATCCAATGGGCTGGTGTCCTTAAAAAAAAAAAAAAAAAAAAAAAAAAAAAAAAAAAAAGCTGGGCGGTGGTGGCACACACCTTTAATCCCAGCACTCGGGCGGTGGAGCCAGGTGGATCTCTGTGAGTTCAAGGCCAGCCTGGTCTACAGAGTGAGTTCCAGGACAGGCACCAAAGCTACACAGAGAAACCCTGTCTGGGAAAAACAAACAAACAAACAAAAATCAAAAGGAGGAAGAGAATCAGCAGTATTCATCTCTCCCTGCTTCCCGAGTGCGGTTGCACTGTGACCCGCTGCCTCAAGCTCCTACCGCCATGTTTCCCCGCCATGATGGACTGCACCCTGGAACTGTCCGTCAAAATAGATTCTTCCTTCCTTAAGTTGCTTTGTCGGGTGTCTGGTTGCAGCAACAGGCTCAGTAACTGACACAGCGGGGAGTCAGAGCTGCTTTAGAAATGGTCTCCAAGTGTGCTCATGGCCTCCAGCTTTCAGGGAGGGAGACAGTCCAGGACGGCAGCTCTCCACCAGGTCAGGGTAAAGGCTGGCCTCCACCGAGGAGAGTGCTCTCTTCCTGCGCCCCTTGTTTTTGTGTTCCTGCCTACAGGAGGGAAGAAAGGACCCCTTCCCCTCCCAGGGATTCCCTCCTTACCACTGCCCCCCAATCTCAGAAGGGGAGACCCCCCCTCTTTTTGTACTAGTGAAGTTGCCAGACTCTGCCTTAGACTCCCCCTGCTTCTGTTTCTAAACATCACTATTGCTGTTGTTGTTTGGGGCTGAGATCTCACAGTGTAAACCAGGCTGGTCTTGAACTTATAGCCAAGTCTCCTGCCTTCGCTTCCCAAGTTCTGGGATTACAGAGGAGTATTACTACCCCCAGTTGCAAGCACCATTTAAAAATAATTATTTTACTCTCTCACTCCCCCCCCCCCCGTGTGTGTGTGTGTGTGTGTGTGTGTGTGTGTGTGTGTGTGTGTGTGTGTGTGTGTGCAGGTACCTGAAGAGGTCAGAAGATGACATCAAATTCCCCAGCGTTACAGGAAGTTGTGAGCCACTGGACATGGTTGCTGGGAACTGAACTCAGGTCTTCTGGAAGAGCAGCAAGCACTAACTGCTGAGCCATCTCTCCAGCACCTCCAAGTACCATTTTTATCCTGCCAGTCGGTTCCTAGCTCTCAGCTGCCAAGAGAATTCAAACAGCCTGCAATTGAAATGCAAAAACTTCCATGAGGCCAAACAGTTTTCTCGACCATCTCTTCTCTCTGTGATTCCCCATCTCCGAGACACACAATGTACCCATTTAGACACATGTGCGTGCAAACACATAAATTTATTTTTATATACACATACACGTCATGAACTGTACTAGATGGTGTAGAGTACAGTTCCATTTCTTCACTCATTCATCTGTTCAACACCCTCTTAGTATTCGATCTGTTTTGTAGCTGACAGAATTTTCCTGCTTCCTCACCATCAGCTACCTCCAGAATAGCCTCCACTTATTTTCCAAATTTCCAAGCTCTTTTAAGAACTAGCTTGCGATGGGGGGGAGGGGAGTTGGGGAAGTTGGTGGGGGCAGTGCACACCTTTAATCCCAGGATTTGGGAGGCAGATGAATCTCCGAGATTGAGGCCAGCCTGATCTATAAAGTGAGTTCCAAGGGCAGCCAGGGCTACACAGAGAAACCCTGTCTCAAAAAATTATAAATGAATAAATAAGTAAATAACTAGCTTGTGGTCCACCTCCTTGGAAAAGCCTTCCCGGCTTCTAGGCCTCTGGTGGCTCTTCTTTCGAGTTTCTGTAACAGTCAGTGTTCCCTAAAAGAATTTTCTATGACAGTTCACATGTCCACCATCTGGAACCCTCCTGATACTCCGACAAACAGCAGTACCCATGCAAGAAGCCCTGAAGCCCAGGGGGTAGAAGTTTGGGTTAATAGCTTATCCCTTTTTATCGAGTCCACCCTCAGTGAGGGTCCTGCTCTCAAGAGTTCACGGTGGTGGCCCACAAGTGACAGGAGCAGGGCTGGGGGAGGGGCAGAGGCAGGGGCCATGCAGAGAGGCTGCCCTCTGTCCTTTTCAGATCATGGTCCCCCTCTTCCGTCTGTGGGAAGGAGGGCCTCCTTTGCTCTGTGCTTTCCAAATGCTTGCTACCTTTCTTTGTCTTTGTTTTTCTGTTTGGGTTTGGATAACATCTCACTCAAAGCGGTTCTTCTTCCTCCTCCCAAGTGCTGGGATTACAAGTGTGAGCCACCTGGCTCAGCACTTGTTTTCTATAAAGATGATTGAAGATGTGCGCCATGTGGTATTCCTGAGAACACAGCCTTCCTAAGCGAGCATGTGCATGCCTGCATGCACGTACACACACACACACACACACACACACACACACACACACACACACACAGAGAGAGAGAGAGAGAGAGAGAGAGAGAGAGAGAGAGAGAGAGAGAGAGAGAGAGAGAGAGAGAGACGGTCTCACTGTTCACCTGAATGGTTGAAAAGATTCATACTCAGTTGAGTTCTTTGCCTTCCGTGTTCTCCTTATGGTAGACATGCGTTCTGGTGCTGAGGTACATCCCAGTGCCCTAGGCTGTCAGGGACCTTACCCCTTGCTGTTAGGGATACAGACCTTCAGGGCCCTGAGCCACAGCACTAACACAGAGTAAGTATGCAGGAGGACCAAACTCCGGCCTAGAAGCTCAGGAAAGACACTCTGGAGAAAAAGACAACCAGGTGAGGACGGAAGGACCTGGGGAGCCACTAGGAGACAACAGAGAAATGTGTTTTCACAGTAGAAGCCCCCAAGCAAGGATAATGGGGAACATGGAAGACTGCAACGCTCAGCAGAATGACGTAAGACATTGCCGTGGAGGTTGGAGTTGGAGCGGCAGCCTGGGGAAGAAGCTCTTGAAACGATGCAGAATGGGCACGGTGGGGACGTGAGGAGAGGGTGGGGACAGCGGGAATGGATAGAACTTACGGGAACAAGACAGACGAAGTCTTTTTTGATCCAGTGACTATGAGGAGGGAAAGAGGGCAGTAAGGAGATACTTGTGCCATTTTGGATGTAGGAAACCTAGGAGGAGCAGGAAAAGGGTCAGTAGATCCCTCTAGAACGTGTGATATCGGATATTGCAGATATCCATAGGATATCTGAAGGGGCCTCACAGGCACCCTGATACACTGGTGTGGGGTTGAGGAAGGTGTCCTGGGGTGAGAGTGTAAGAGTCAGTGAAGCAGCCGGGCGGTGGTGGCGCACGCCTTTAATCCCAGCACTTGGGATGCAGAAGCAGGGGGATCTCTGTGAGTTCCAGGCCAGCCTGGTCTACAGAGTGAGTTCCAGGGCAGCCAGGGCTACACAGAGAAACCCTGTCTCAAACCAAACCAAACCAAACCAAGAATCAGTGGAGCAGCCGAGGACGTGGTTTAGTGGTAGAGCTTGTACCTAGTGTGCACGAGTCCCTGGCTCCATACCCAGCACAAGGAGAGAGAATAAAAGACATAAAGACAGAGAAAGAAAAGGGAAGTCTGGGCTCAGAAATGGAGCCACCGAGCCCCAAGGTCTTATGAATACAATCCTTTAAATTAGCAGAACATGGCGGTGCACTCCTTTAATCCCAGAACACGAGAGGTAGAGGTGTGGATCTCTTTGAGAGTCTGAGAGCAGCCTGGTCTATATAAAGAGTTCCAAGCCAGTCAGGGCTACATGATGAGACCCTGTCTCAAAACAAACGAAGAAACAGATATAAAATTGAAGAAATTAAGTTTACCAATAGAAGGCAGAATTTCCACAAGTTCCGTTTGTTTTAATGGAGACACACATTTGCTATTTCCTCCATTGCTTCTGAAAAAGACACTCTTCGTCCCTTGTCTGCACCAATCCTGAATTGCAGCTCGCCCCACAGGGGGCTGTGGACCAGTTGTTCACAGAGCATATGCTGTCTGCATGCACTAAAGGTTTACAGCAAGAAGACAGTCAGTCATGCCTTCAGTTTGCTGACGAAGAAATTGAGGTTCAGGGAGACTAAAGCAGTGCCCCTGAACTCCAGTAGCTCCGGAGAGAGTGAAGACAGTCAAGGCTGCTGTGCATCATCCCCCCCACCCCAACCCATCTGGACTTGCCATGGTAACTAAGCCTCCTCCAGCGTGGGAAGCAGTTACCTAGCAACTCCCCATAACCAGGTCAGAGCTGGGGAATGAGACACCACTTGCTGCCTCCCCTGGGGAATTCAGATGTAGAGAGATGGGATGGCCACAAAGGACCTGCATAGAGGCCTAACTGGGAGCACCTAGGTATAGGAATTTCACATCAGGATCAGCAAAATGCTGGGAGTATGGCACAGTCCAGAGCTAGCCTGGACTTCGTCCACAGAGCAAATATAAAGCCTCCTTTCTGTGCGCAGTGCTGATTCTTTTGGATAGCATGGAGCCCACCTCCAGTGACTTGCTGGCTTACTGTGGATGAGGAAGTCCACCAAGAAAGGCTGGTGGAAGTCTGCATCAATGCAGCTATGTAGACACTTCATTTGCAGAGGGAGCTGAGGGTTATTCACTCAGCCTCCTTCTTGTCCCTTTATTATGCCAAGAAATGATTGTAGAATTAGCCTGCTGGTCATAAACAAGCTGTTCTTCTTCTAATATTCCCTGTAGATCTGGTCTTAACAGCCATGTGAGGTGGCTCACATCTGTAATTTCAGCACTTGAGAGAAGGAAGAACGGCTTTGAGTTTAAGCCCAGACAGGGTGGCATACTTGGTCTAAACAAACAAACAAACAAACAAACAAAACAACAAACAAAGACAAAGAAAGGCAGCAAGCATTTGGAAAGCACAGAGCAAAGGAGGCCCTCCTTCCTACAGACGGAAGAGGAGGACCAGGATCAGAAAAGGACAGAGTGCAACCTTTCTACATATCCCCTGCCTCTGCACCAAGAAATGATTATGGAATTAGCCTGCTGGTCATAAACAAGCTGGTTCTTCCCTAATATTCCCTGTAGACCTGGTCTTAACAGCCATTCTCCACCCACCCACCCACCCACCCACATCCCTTCCTTCCTGTGAGCAGAGCCCCACCTGCTCCTGCCCCCCAGTTCTGCCTCCTATAGGTTTCCTCCAAAAGGGCTAAGTCAATGATGGTTGGTTCATTCTTTTGGATGTGTCAGGTTGAGGAGCGACATATGATCCAGTCTTGGCCGTGGAATCTGGGGTGGGGGTGGCTGCTGAAAACTTTTGGGTAGGTTTGTTTCACTAGTTAAACTTAGGGGGGGCTCTTCTCCCTCAGACATTGCCATGTTTACATGTCATGTTGGGACTGCAACAACCACTGAGGAAAAGCTACCAATGCTTAGGGGGGTAGGGGATGACGTTGTTGCATCCATGAAGATGCTCAGGGGGGTAGAGATGACAATGTTGCATCCATGAGGCAAGCAAGCTAGGCACTGCACACTCTTGCACCCCTTGTTCTGGTAGACCATGACACCCTGTGTTTAATGTACTTCTGGTCAAGCCTCCATGTTCACATCTCAGATTCAGGCTGAATGCACCACTCAGTAGATGTCTGGGGCAAGTCTTGATACAAACAAACAAAACAAAAAAAAATACCGAACATCCTTCTTTCTGTATAAATCTAAGATATGACAGACTCCCCAATCTTTTACCTCCAGGCTAGAAGCATGATCTACCTGCAGCTGCATGCCCAGCCTCTTGCAGGTCTTCCCACGCCCAGGATGCTCCATTTGTACGGGAACGAGGTCATTCTGGAGTGGGTTTCCATTTGCTCCTTAGAGCCAACCACTTGTCTCTTTCCCACTGCAAGGTCGGTGAAGTCAGACACGGTGACAGTCGGGTTATTATTATTATTATTATTATTATTATTATTATTATTATTTGTAAGTGGAACTTTCTTTTTAGCAGTTTTAGGCTCACAGCAAAACAGGAGATACAGAACTCCCCAGAGGGCATGCGTAGCCTCTCCTGCTGTCGACATGCAGTGACAGAGCAGTGTGCTTGCTACAGTTGATAAATTTATACTGAAACATTGTCACCCGAAGCCCACAGTTTACATCAGGGGTCATCCTTACTGCTGGGCTTTCCATGGTGTCAAGAAACAGACATGTACCCATCAAACGAGTGGTTGACCTGTCCTGAATGCTTGGCCGATCCATTCCTCCATCCCCTATGACCCTTGGTACACTGATCCTTTCATTTTTATTATTTTAAAATTTTTTGCTGTTGTTTGTCTTGAGAAAAAGTCTTTCTGTGTAGCCTGAGATGGCCTGGAACTCACTGTGTAGACCACGGCTGGCCTCAAACCTGTGGCAATCCACTCACTCACCTCTGTCTCCTAAATCATTTTATTTGACTTACAACAAAACAAAACAAATGCTGTTTGGGGTCGTGAAGATGTGGCGTAATTGGTGGAGCACTTGCTGTGGGCCCACAGCCTTGGCTCCAGCCCCAGTGTGCCATAAATGGACCGCTGCAGTTAAACCCTGTAATCCCAGCACTCAGGAGGTAAAATCAGAAGGAGCAGAAATTCAAGCCATCCCCCACTGCACTCTAAATTGGAGGCCAACACAAAAGGCACAAGACCCTTTCTCGAACGAAATAAAAACTCGCTTTTGAGATGCAGTCATACTTTGTAGCCCCCACTAGCCTTGAATTCATGATCCTGCCGCCTCCCAAGCTGTGGACTTACAAGGACATAGAACCATACCTGGCTGTGACTCTCATCCTTATACTCTCTCCATTGTTTTATCCTTGTGAAGAATTACGCTTGCGATCAGACTGTAGGTAGTCTTTCGGAGAAGGTTTTTTTTTTTTTTTCCTTTAGTAATATGCATGTGGTTTTGTGTTTGTTTTAAGCCAGGGTTTTACACTGTCCAGTCTGGCCTGAAACTCACTCCTTGGGGTAACAGGAACGAGCCCCTCACCTAGCAATAGCCCACTTTTAAAAGCATTGAAATAATGTTTCTTTCCCATACCTAACCCATTTACTTACCGAAGGGCTTTGTGCTTACTTCCATTTTGGAAATTCTCAATACAACGGCCAAAACATCAGTGTGCAGGGTATTAGGTTCATAGTTTTCAGCATCCACAACAATGTGGGTGCTGGGTCCCATGATAAGAGGCTACCAGTCTGTCTTTGAATGTGGCCTCGCATGTTGCGTTTCTACCAGCAGCGAGTGGCTAAATGCTCCCACTACTTCACATCTTAACCAGCGTTCGCTTTCCACAGTGTTTTGGATTTTGGGCATTCTAATAGCTAGGTAGTGTTAGCTCACTGCTGTTTTAATCTGTAACTCCCTAAAGGCATATGATCTCAGGCATCTTGAAAGGAGGCTTGTTGTCATCTGTAGATCATCTTCAATGAGGTCTGTCCAGGTCTTTTGACTATTTTCTAACTAAGTTGCAAATTTCTTCTAATTGAGTTTCAAGAGAGACAATCCTGGGGACTGGAGACATGACTCAATGGTTAAGAGCCCTGGCTGCTCTTCCAGAGGACTCTGGTCTGATTACCAGTGCTCATATGGTGATTCATGACTGCCTGTAACTCTAGTTCAAGGAGATCCAATACCCTCTTCTGGCCTCCATGGACACCAGGCACACACATGTACACAGACATACATGCAGGCAAAACACTCATACAGACAATAAAATAAAATAATTTTTAAAAATTACATTAAGAAATGGCAATTCTGCCTTTGCACTGAGCTCCCTTAGGTAAAATGTGTGTAGTCATGCTATATCAGATCTTTCTCTCTCTCTCTCTCTCAGCCTCTGTCTCTTTCACGACAGGGCCTCATATGGCCCCAGGCTATCCTCAAACTGACCATTGTTGAAGATAACCCACCACGGTCCATCCTGCCTCCCTACTTTCCAAGTGCTGGGATTACAGTCATGTATCACCACGCCTGATTTATGTGGTGCTGGAGATTGAACCCAGGGCTCAGGCACGCTACCTGAGGGAAGCACTCTACCAACTTAACCTCAGTCCCAGACTAGATCTGTCCTTTTTTTTTTTTAAACCTAATTTTTTGGTCAACACACAAAGAAATTGGTTTTATTGTGACGTCTTCATACATATCCATCATTATACTCTGTTCTTATTCCCTTGACCACACTCCTTATCTTTTCCCTCTCTGCCCCTCTTGCTGGTGGTCATCCTGCCTCCCCACACATAGTTCCCCTTTTAGCCTTCATATTACATATAAATATAACATTAACTATATAAGGATATTTTTATATAAAAATGTGTTATATAAGATATTTTATATAAAATTATAAATATATGAACTGCCCTTTCTTGTTTCTCACTCCCCTTAGATTTGTCTCTGGCAAATGTTTTCGCGAAGGCTGTG
This sequence comes from Peromyscus leucopus, assembly GCF_004664715.2. Classification (NCBI taxonomy): domain Eukaryota; kingdom Metazoa; phylum Chordata; class Mammalia; order Rodentia; family Cricetidae; genus Peromyscus; species Peromyscus leucopus. The sequence goes on along the minus strand of NC_051080.1, from coordinate 37,558,797 downwards.
GCTCATCTGCTCATTCCTTTGACAGGCAGAGTCTACACCACAGAATTGGAAAAGAACGCTAATCAGGGCTTTTCTCTCAGAGCCTCTTGTTAAGCCCTCCCCAGCACAGCCTGCATTCATGTCTCAACCACTCGCTGAGTGATCTGTTTGCCTTGAGCTATCCAATCTAGGTGTGGAGGCAGATCAACAAATCACTCACTACAGTGCGGTGTTTTGAGTATTGGGACAGGAAGCCGAGCGGTGATGCTTTAGGCACTTAAAAGAGGGACATGTATATGAGCCATGGCAACGAGGCAGGTTCCGGTGGGATACTTGCATTCTGAGCTAAGAATTAGTGTCTGAACCCATGCTACCTAGCAAGGTAGCCGCTAACCACATACAAAGCTCTTGTTTTAGCCACCTTTCAATTGTTTAGTTGCAAGCTGGGTATGGTGGCACATGTGGTATTATCCCAGCACCTGAGAGATAAAGGATCAGAATTTCAAGGTCATCCTCTGCCACATATCCAGTCCAAGGCTGACCAGGGCTACATGAGACCCTATTTCAGGCAATGAAATAAAAATTTAGGAATGTAAGCTGGGCGGAGGTGGCACACACCTTTAATTGCAGCACTCGGTGGCAGAGGCAGGTAGATCTCTGAGTTTGAGGCCAACCCGGTCTACAGAGTGAGTTTCAGGATAGCCAGGGCTACACAGAGAAACCTTGTCTCAGAAAAGAAAAGAAAAAAAAGCTACACACGGTAGTGGCCACCACACTGAACAAAACAGCTGCAGAACTAATCTAACATCACTCTAGTCTAAAAAGCAAAAACAATAACAACAAAGTTGGGAGAAAGGCATTCTGAACAAAAGGAACTGAAGGTGTGTGTGTGTGTGTGTGTGTGTGTGTGTGTGTGTGTGTGTGTGTGTGGTGGAGACAGTATGAGTCACTCTGGGACCACAGCGGGGCTGACTGAAAAGGCTCAGGCGAGGAAAACTGGGGATGTGACTGAACAAATATGCAGCAGGCAGATCACAAATGCCTTGAGTGGAATGCTAAGGACTTGAAACGGAGAGCTATGGGAGCCCCTGAAGGATTTGAATGAGAGCCTAATGTCATCTGCTTTACATGTTCATAAGATCTGTCTGGCAGCCATTGGAGGCTAGATCAAAGGGGGCCCCTCCGTCAGACAGGAAGCGAGGGAGCCAGAGCAGAGACCAGTGCCATCACAGGGAAGGAAGTGAAGATCAGCTGCGGTGTAGGCATGGATTGGACAGAGCAGGGAGAGGAGCCTCGTGACTGATCTTATCAGGCCCGTAAGAGGTGCTATGTAAACACTTGCTGATCTAATGACCTAATTGTAGCCAAGCTCCAACCCAGAACAGTGTGCCATGCATTGGTCCCTACATGCTATTTACTGCCCAAATAAAGCAGTGGGAGAAACATGCACCAAGGAGAGAGGAGACGACATGGAGAGAGGGGAAGGCTGGCGTTCCTATTCTGTCTGAGGGAAAGAGGGCTCAGGTGAAAAAGGAACAAGCTGAGCTCGTGGCAGACTGTGAGGGACCCTGGGCCCAGCTGTGGCACATTTTTTAGCACTGGGCACAGGTCATTCTCCAGCCCACCCCCTCCCCATTCTCCTTGCCACATGGATCACGGGGCAGATTCCATAGCCTGAAGGATCAGACCATTTCACCAGCCGACACATGTGACTCAGAGCAATCTAAAACGTAGTGAATGGAGGGTGTGTGGCACAATGGACATGGATAGACAGACTAGGACTCCCAGAAATACCCAGTGGAGTATCTGAGGGCAGTGGCAAAAGCTTCAGTCCCATGAACATCACAGAGAAAATCCCCTTGTTTACACCTGTAGGTCTGGAATGCTTGAGGCATTTGGGATGAATCAACAGACGAGATGGGGCAGCTGGTACTTGTTCATTGTTGAATGATGTTCCTGGGAAGACATGAAGAAATGTCTACTCCCCGCCCAGGCAGGGAACCAGTGACGGGCCAAAGTATGGATGCCACCAAAGTCCAAATCAATGCGTTTACTGAGGTTACTTACAGGAGTTTGGGTAGGGGTCACTCACAGGAGCAGATGACTCACAGACAGCTGTGTCACCAAAGCCCACCCCAGCATGGGTGACAGTTCATGAAAAACTAGAAACCTAGACCTCACTGCACAACCTGCAGGCCGCTCAACAGGTTGAGGAGTATCCTTTCTGGTGGCTCTATTGGTCGGAGTCTCTTCCAAGCAGTTCAACTGGTCTGCCTTTTTTCAGGGCGCTCAACTGGTCTTTGCTTACCCCAGCTGCTCTGTTTGAGCCTCTTCTAAGCATCTCAACAGTCTTTACTGCTTATATACTATTGAGGAGAAAGGGGCCCAGTTAATCTAGACAGTTTCAGGGACTTCCTGAGCCTATTTTGAGTTGTTTACTTCCTGTCTTAATGAGCTTCCTGGTAAGATAGTGTTTCACCTCCCTCTTCTCATCCTATACCTGAAAGAGTTTCCCTCCAAGATGAAGGCTTTAACTTTGGAGGAGCACAACATCATTCATTAGACACATATTAATTGACACTCCTTCCCATGTACCATGAACAGTGTGAGATGCAGGGCATGCAAGGGTCTAGAAAACACAATGATCCCTGCCCCAAGGAGCATACAGCCCAATAGTCACACCACTCACTCTAGTGTCCCATCTGCGTGCATGCTGTTCAGGAAAAGCACGAGACTCAAGAGGTAATCTAAAGGGATATATTATTTCAGATGCGGGGGTCTGAGAGGAAGTGATTCGTAAACCCAGATCTGAACAGCAGAAAACAGGATATGCATTCCACGGGGTACCCACAATTATGAGAACCCTGGGAACAGTTTTTGGCCATCTGGAGGCTGAAAGAAGGACAGTGGAGAAGGGCATGAACACAACAGGAAGTTAGAGAGGAGATCCCACAGGCGCCAGATCTTGCAGGACCAACTGGGAAGAAAAGAGGTGTGATCCGATTTGTCTGTCCAAAGAATGCCTTGGTGTCAGTGTGGAGAGTGTACCAGGGATAGGAAGGAATACAGGGCAACAGAGGACGGTGCAGTTGCTATGGGAGACAGAAGGAGACCGTGGAGGGAGATGAAGTGGAAGGACCTGAAAAACAATAACAAAAATAAATTGTTTTAAAGAACTGCCGTGGTAGACACTCCTGTCTTGCAGATAGACACGTTGAAACTAGACAAAGCGTCCTGCAATTATTTTGACCAGGCCAGTCTGTCCCCTGTGTGGGCTGTTTGCTGAGATCTAGTGATGGCCCTGCTTTGCCCATAGCCCAAAGGGATGGACATTGATTTTTCTCTTTAAGGATTTCCTGAGAAAGCTTCTGCACCTTCCACAGCTTCTGCTCTTGTTTCAGATGGTTTCTATTAGGGAATTCCTGTTCGTGTCTCAGCCGAACGCCTGTCACTTGGAAAATTTCTGATTCCTGATGAAGATGCAAGAATAAGTCACCGGGCTGCCGAACAGAACTGATGTCATAACGACGGTAATGAGTCGTGCCTGTCCCAAAGAAAAAGTGACTTATTCGTTAGCCACAAAGAGCAGTGACTGTGAATAGCCCCAGAAAAAGAATCCAATTAGATTTGTGTGGCTGATGCCCTTGCTGATAAAAGCACCTGGGAGCTTGTTAGAGATGTAAGACTGAGTCAGAACCCTCTTTTTAACACAGTCCCTAGACAACGCTCAGATGCTGGAGATTTTGAGAAGTGTTTCCTTAAATCACCCCGAGACCATCTAAAAGCGAGTGGGCCGCGGCAGCTTCTGGATATTCGAAATGAAGTAATTTCCAGTAAGTCGGGAGGAAACCACAACTGGTTCGACAGGAACTGGCTTTTCTCTGGAAGTTTCTCTGCTCAGATGTCACGAAGTCACCTAGGGTGTGGCGGCCAAAATCAGAGACAATGTGTTGGCTGCTGCCTGGGCAGCTGGTGAGAAACACTAGGTAGATACGCTCCCTTGGCTCTGAGAGGCTGGCATGTGGAGAGCAGAGAAGGGATCGGGATGGGGGTATGACTCCTGGTGCCCTTCTCCCACCTCCCAGGAAGCAGTCGCAGAGTGGCCAAAGAGATTTGAGCCCCGAGTGAACAGCTTGGCCCTGGTCTTCTTGGTCTGGTCGTCCCTGTACTCCCTTAGTGGTTCGGGTGACTCCTGTCCCCTTCTGAATTGTGCCCTGATAACGGGCACAGCAGTGAACCTCAATAAAAATTCCTCCTACCTTCTCCCACAATGGCTGCTAGAACAGCAAGCCCATTCCAGGGGTTTTGGGGCTCTGTCTCTCCAGGCCTCCACCCCTGCCACTCCCAGCTAGGGCTGAATTGGGCTGGCCACACAGACAGCAGACACAGACTGGCAAAACCATTACTGTCTTCTTGTAGAGTGCTTCAAGGCACAGTATCTAGACCAGAACCAAGCTCGTCAGTCTCTGCCTCAGCCAGGGCTGCTCCTCCCACGGAATCAGCCAAATGGATGAAGCTTGTGGGCTGTTGAAAGCATATGGTTTGCAAATACTGTAAAACCAAACATCACTTTTGGCTTTTATTTACTGTAATGTTTCACATCTCCCACTACCAAGCTTGCTGATCGGGCCCACTTGGCCTCGGCTTCCACTCTCCTTCCTCCTTGGGGCCTGCCTCTGCTCTGTGCCCCTCCTGGTGCCTTCTTCCCCCACCTGCATTAGGGGGCCTCCCTTCTATACCAGCTGCCCATACCTCCTCTCGGACCCCCTTCTCCCTGTCTCCTCTCTGCCGTTCCTCTGCTCTCCATCTTCTGACCCCTCCCCTGCGTTCGCTTCCCAAGGCTGCAGCTGCTCCTCATGCATGCTCTGTTTCCCTGCCCTTCCAGGCTGTTTTCTCTTCCCTCTGCAGTCTCTCTCTTCCTCTCTTTCTCTAAGGGGAACCCGGGGACCAGAGAATTGGTGAATCAGAGTCACAAGGGACAGAGTGCATGCCACACTGCAGTGGCTTGTGAGTCACACTGTTCTTTTATCGCCTTCAGTAACAGATGCCCTCCAGTCCCTCCCTGAAGCAAGAGGGGACACAGGGGACAGGGCCCCTTGCCACACACCCCCACCACCACTTCCACCCCAGAGCTTCTTTTCCTATCTCAGAACACACACACATCCGCATGTGACCGCACTGATACGCTTGTAAGGGCCTTCTGTTGTGACATGCTTGTTCCCAGGCTTTGCAAAGGCACCGACCGAGCTTCCCCGCCAGTGTCCCCTCCCCTCAGCCAGCCTTCTCTGTGCTTTATTCCTCAGGGTAGGACCAGGACACACAATTCTAGTTTGAGGCGACAAAGAGGGACAGTGGCAGCGGGGTTCCTCCTCCCAGGTGGAGGGAGGCCCGCAGCGGCCTAGCATGCAGACGGAAGAGGGAACTCGTTTTCATGAGGCTTCGGTCCAGGGTTAGAGTCAACCTGTCAATCTGTTTATTGATCTGCAGTCAATGCTCTTGGCTTCCCTCTGGCCCACTGGCAAAGATACCCTCAACCACAGAAAATCAGGAGCAAAACCCAAGAGCACGCCCCAGAGACAACCCTTGTAACCACAAAATGAGGCTTCTGACACATCCCACATCCTCAGCCAGGGCTTCTCCAAGCACTTCGCAGAATCTAGGCTACAGCTTTCTCCGCAGCTGGGAAAACAGAAGTTACATTCAAGCAAGCCACAAGGGCCTGTGGAGAAGCCCCATGCTCCCCAGCAATTGGCTCTGTGGTGTCTCCATGTTGGAGACACTCTCTCTTGTCAGCCACAGGCGAACAGGATTACCCAAGGGACAGTCACTGGTGGAGAGTAAAAGTTTCAGCCAGGCATTGACTAGGCCTGAGGCTTGCAAGGCTCTCCCACACCAAGCTGAGACTCCTGACCACACCCTTGCCAGCTCCCTGCTCAGACTTGCTTGGTGCCCATGGGCCTGGATCTGCTCTACCTTAATTCTCAGGGCGCAGTGCCTGCCCTGTGGAGAACAGGAGGGAAGCCTACCCTACTGTAGGTGGACGGGGCCAGATGAGCTACTTAACATGCCTCGCCAAGCCCAGCCCCGTCCTATGCGTCCATTGCTGGGGTGTGACCTCTGCCTAGCTGCTTGCTCTCTTGGAAACTTCCCAAGCCGGAAAAGAGGCTGTGAAAGTTCAAGGATCGGGAGAAGTCCATTTCCCTGCCCTGCTCTCAGCTCCCTACTGCCCTCTCACACAGAGAAGAGCGGGAAAAGCATCCCATTCTTCACTCAAGTTCCTTCTCAAGCCAGTCAATGAACCAACCCAGCTGCCAATAAGTTACTAGTATAAAATGTTGTGTGTCGACATGGGCATATATATACGTGTTTTGTGTACGCACAGGCACACATGAACATCACATGCACGCATGTGTAGTTATAAAGTCCAGCTGTTTTCCCTTGTCCCTATCTGGCCGGCAGCTTCAGACAAAAAGCTTCTAGCCTCCCAGCAGGACTCATCGCGTCATGGGAGCCACATAGTTGGCAGGGAAGAGACCCAGTTTGTTGTGTAGACGGCCGGTCCACCAAGACGGGTTAGAGCTGTCCAGGACTTCAACCACCTCTCCACTTCGGAATCCCAGCTCATCCTCCTCCAGAGCCTCGAAGTCATACAGGGCCCGGGCCCAGCGCACTCGCTACAGGGGAAACGAGAGACATGCCGATGAGCTTGGAAGGCTGGCCTTGGGAGCAAATGTCATACAGTGGAACCATGACTCTATCCTGAGTCCCCTGGCCCTTCCAGAAGGCTGATCTTGAAGCACTTCAGAGCAGACCTGGTATGCACAGCCCTGGCCACTAAGGTACTGGGACACACACCAGCTTCGATATGGTCTTGTTTTGCTTTTGTGGAAACTGGGACCTCACATATGTAAGGTAGGTGCCCTACTACTGAGCCTGTCCTGAGACCGAGGGCACTGGGTCACCGGGACAAAGGTCACCCGTCTTCCACTGCCGGAAGAGCAAGAACAGGGCAAAGCTCAACGGTCAGATTGCAAACAGCGGCCTGAATGAGCTGCTGAGTCAGGCTGAACCCTCCCTCTCCCGAGAGGCTGCCTCGCGCTCTCCACTCACTCACCCCTGCCACCTGGAGCTGCACAGGGTCCGTATGTCTCCGCTGCATCAGGGTGGCATTCATCTCGCTGCCAATGCCGCAGTGCCCGTCATTTATGTCGAGGCTGCCTCCGCGGCGGTCCTAGAGACATGCAACAGAGGGCGGTTATCAGCTGGGGCGTCTCTCACGACCTAACCCAACCCTGTGCCTCGCTTGGGTGCTGTCTACAGAACTCACACCCAAGAACTAACTCGCTGACCATCACCCTTCATCTTGGGAAATGGACAGGAGGGAATCTGAGGGGACCTTAGATCCTAGAGGAGAAGATCATGGGCTTCATTTATCCAGTGACATAGCAGCTATTTGGGGAGTCATGTACCCATGCCTCAGGAACGTAATCAGTTATCATCATCGTCATCATCATCATCTGTGTGTATATATGTGAGAGCGTGAGAGCGTGAGTGTAGAGGCCTGAGGTTGACATTGGGCATCTTCCTCTGTCACTCTCCATCCACCTGAAGGGACGTTAGTGACCCTGGGACTCACTGATTCAGCTAGACTGGCAGGGCCATGAGCTCCTGGGACCTGCTGTTGATTGGCTTCAGCAGTGAGGTTAAAGGCGCGTTCCCCTGTGCTGGCATTTGCATGGGTGCTGGGAATCTGACTGCAGACCCTTTCATTTGCCTTCAAACACTTTCCTCCTTACCTGTCTCTTTACGTGTGTCCCCCCCCCCCATTTTTTTCTTTTACTTTTGAGACAGGGTCTTGCTTTGTAGCTCAGGCTGGCTTTGAATTCACTATGTAGCCCAGGCTAGAGATGGGCTCTTAATCCACCTGCCTCGGTCTCCTAAATGTTGGGGTTATAGGCGTGCACCACCACACCTAGCTTGTATGGTTCTTTTCCTAGTTAAAAAAAAAAAAAATCAGAAAAATGTACTAGTTTAGAGGAAGAACCACATACAGTAATGTGCTAAGTGAACTGATGGAAAAGTGTCCAGGCATGCCGGGGTCGATCAGGGAAGGAGTCTGGGAAGAGGGGATGCCTGGGCTCCAGCTTGAAGGAGGAGTGGGACTGACCAGGAAAGCTCCACCCGGCCGACAGAACAGCTTGTAAAAAGCCAGAAAGAGAGGAAATGCACCGAGTCATGCCAATGACAAACTGGCGCCAGTTGCTGGATTATCTGTTCGCTTGGTGGTGGGGGTTGGTAGCAGAATAGGGACCTGGGGGAGTAGATCCAGGTAGCTAGCTCACACAGGACCCTGTGCCCTGTGGAGGAATGTAGGACCAGCGTCCTCTTAGTGTATTGTCCATCCAGCGGCAATCCCATCTGGAACAGGCAGGGTTATAGATAAACAAGGCTGCTGCAGGTGTTAATCCGTTTTTCTTTTTATGGGTTAAGGGGCAAGAATTGGAATTCTGCTGACAGACTTAGTCTTCGGTGTGTGTGTGTGTGTGTTCAGTCTGGGAACTCATATGGTCTTTGGGTGGGTGGTTTCCATCATAGGGCCCAGAATCTTTCAGGAGGCTGGTCCAGGCCTGGGCCATGGGGTGGGCAGGTCCTCCTTCTCTCCTAGCTCTGTCCCTTCCCTCTCTTCGGATACCTGGTGAAAAGGATGGTGCTGCGGATACCGCTGTGGAGGGGGCTGTGGCCCGGGTGGGAACTGAGGAGGTGGCTGCTGGTGCTGCTGGTACTGCTGGGGACGGGGAGGAGGGTTATCGGACAGCTTCCGGTTCATCAAAGGGCGGATTTCTTCTCCTACATTTCCACTTGGGTGAGGGCCTCCCTGGGACCTCCTATCCAGGCCGTTGCCCCGGTGACCCTGGAAAAGAAAACAGGGGCTCCAGATTCACCCTTTTCCTGGGCCTCCCCGTTCCTGTCCCTCTTCTGACAGTAACTGTGTGTGTGGGGGGGTGCTAGTAAGGCTTAAAGGAGATCTAAGGTTTGGACCTCCGCTTATCAAAAGTGGTCCGTGCATTCTCAAGTCTTCCCTACTTCATGAGTTCAGGCCTCTGGTCGACAAGTTCCATTTGGTCTAACCATTTCCATGTGCTCTCCACTCAATCCATTTCTACTGGGTTTGTTTTTCTCTCTGTGATCAAGCTTAAATATTCTACTTTTCAGGCAGAAAGGGACAGGCGATTTGAAAGGGGCCCATGGGCTCTGGGGAAGTAAACCCTCCCTTCCAAGCCCCCAGCTGATTTGAAGGCTGGGATGCTACAATCATCAGAGCAGAGTGTGCTCCCACCCAGAGCACACCGGAAGTTCAGAAAGGAAAACGAAGGTCAACCGAGACCTGGTGGATTATTTAGCCACAAGATAAACAATCCACATGTTGCCAAACTGCTGGACACCCTACCCTCCAGATAGCTCTGCTCTTGACTTTGCATAGTCTGGAGCTGTCATTTACAGCCTGGTGACAAGGACCCAAGACAGCAACATTCTGGCAGAGCCATGGAAAACAGGCCTTGGTGTCCCCTGTACCAGGAAGGAACAAGGCCTCTCGGTTTCATATTGTAGCAGCTCATGAATCAGAAACACTTTATTGTTATTTTTATTTATTTAACGAACAATTACATAGAAAGTTGGGCCCAGTACATGCTAGCACTGCACAAATATTAACTCACTTAATCCGGTTTAACAACAACTTTCCACGGCCTCTCTTATCTCTGAGCCCCGCATCCTAGTGACTTAATACTTCTGTCCGTTTCCTGGTTAAAATAATCCACACGATCTCGGTTGACCTTTGTTTTCTGAACTTCTGTGTGCTCTGGATGGGAACACCCTCCTCTCTGGCTATTGTAGCTTCCCAGCCTTGAAAACAGCTGTGGTTTGGAAGGGAGGGTTTACTCCCCCAAAGCACACGGGTCCTATCCCTGGGGTTCCAGCTGTGCTAGTGGATGCTTCTTTCTTTATTACACCTCTCTCTCTGTCTGTCTGTCTCCCTCTCTCTCTTTTTCAAGACAGGGTTTCAAGACAGCCCTGGATGTCCTGGGGAACTCACTCTGTAGACCAGGCTGGCCTCGAACTCACAGAGATCCGCCAGCCTCTGCCTCCCTAGCTGGGACTAAAGGCGTGCGCCACCACTGCCCGGCTTATTACACCTATCTCTTAGGACCATGTTCTTTTCCCTCAGAAATAGTTTGTACTTGCATGTGTACACATGTGTACATATGTGTGTGAGCTCACTTGTGGAAGGCTGATTACCGTGTCTTTGGTGCTTGCCTGCTATGGACCAGGTTCTGTGGCAGGGCTTGTGACTGACTATGCCATATTCAATCTTCACAGAGGCCCGGTGAGGGAGGGAGGGACTATTAGGCTTTCCATACTAAGATGAGAAAATACGTACTCAGAAAGCATCCTTTTATTGTTTGCATGTTATTTGATTTGGGGGCAGTGTCTTGCTTGCCCTAGCTGTCCTGGCATTTACTATGTAGCCTAGGCTGGCCTTGAACTTGCAATTTTCCTGCTTCTACTTCCCAAGTGCTGGGTACAGTCATGTGCTACCATACCCAGCTTCAGAAAATGCTCTTTGAAAAAAAAAAAGGTATTTTATTTGGGGCATATGCCTGTGTATACGTATGCTACGTGTGTGCAGGGGCCCAAGGAGGCCTGAAGAGGGCGTCAGATCCACTGGACCTAGAATTACTGGTGGTTGTGAGGCTCTAATGTGAGGCTGGGATCTAAACTCACGTCCTCTGGAAAAGCAGCAAGTGTGTTTAACGCCCCAGCCACCTCTCCAGGCCTCAGAAAAGCGTTCTGAACTTGACTAGGTGACACGGGTAGTCGGGAATGAGGTGGGATTAAACCTGTGCAGTCCCTGTATTCCCCGAGGCTGTCAGGAAACCGCCTGCTGCTTTAGTCCTGACCCCTAGGCTTCTCTGTAGTCTGTCACCCTGATCCTTGAGCAGCTCCTGGGCTGGGCTGAAAAACAGCGATGTAAGATCCACACATAACTGAACAACTGGCACCTCCGATGTGAGCTAACATGTATAGTGTATTTGCGGTGGGATTAGGGGCGATGGAAGAGATTGGGGGACACTAGATTATCTTACACTCACAACCCCCTATTTATGCTGTCTTAAGGAAACAGGATCTGAGAGCCTTCCAAAGTCGTCACACAGCTAGGAAGTGTTCAGCTTGGATTAAACCTGAGATCTGACTTCGGATCAGAATATCTTTTTTTTTTTTTTTTTTTTTTGTGGCTTATACAGGAATTCAGGCTACCCGAAATCCCTGGCCTGGAGTTTATCTGGACCCGAGGCATACCTGATCTTCTTTGGTTCTATCTCTAAGGAAGATCTGCTTCTGTTTGGAGATGGAAGTCGTCCTGTAGTAGTCCACCAGCTTGTTCAGGGACGGGAACTTCTCAGTCCACAGGAAGTAATTGCCCTTGTTGTCTCTCATGACTTTGAAGTGCTGCACATCATCCTCATGCCTGGGGATCAAGCAAACTTAGTGATAACCATGTTCCTGCTGGGTGGTCGTTTGTATCCAGAGATGGTGAAGTTTTGTTTGAGCAGGCATTGTATGAACACGTCTTGGGGGGGGGGGAACGGGACGGGGACGGGACATAAACAAACATCTGTTCTACCCCATAGGGCATCAATAACAAAGTAAAGATTCCACTCAAGTCTACTTTAGTGAGCCAATGAGTTTAATTATGGCTACGTATGGTACCAGGGACAACATACAAACAGCTATACCACTGAAGAGAGTGTTTCTCTTCCCCAGTCTCTATTAACTGCCTCCATATCCTGGGGGAGGGGGCTTGTGATCTCCTCCGCATTCCATGGTGGGACATTATTAGGGCCTGTCTTGTGTAGGTCTCTTGCAGGTAATCATAGCCATTGAAAGTCCAAGAGGGCCATGGCCATGTCATGCCGTTCATTCTTCGGCAGCGGGAGAAATAGACATGGGCAACCTGACCCAAGCTCTAGTAGCAGGTTTGTGGGAGGGACCATCTACAGAACGTGATCGACACGAGCTGGGATCTGCCTTGGATGATGGACAAACATTTAGAAGGAAAAAGTGGGGCTGGCGAGATGGCTCAGCAGGTTAAAGGTATTTACTGTCAAGCCCGAGCACCTCAGTTTGACTCCCCCAAAAACCAAGTCCTCCAAGTTGTACACACACACACACACACACACACACACACACACGCACACACATCAGATAAACAAGCAAACAAGTAAAAAAAAAGGTTGGGCAAGAAAAGAAAAATGTTCCAAATATCTTCACAATTTTATTTTATTTTTAATGATGTGTATGTTTGTGTAAGTAAATGCCATGTGAGTGCAGGTACCTGTGGAAGCCAGCAGCTGGATTTCCTGGAGCTGGAGTTACAGGTGGTTGTGAGCCCTCTGATGTGGGTGGGTGCTGGAAACTGAACTTGGGTCTTGTGTGAGAGTACTATTCTTGTAACCACTTAGCCATTTCTCTAGACCCGTTCCCAGTAAGGCCTGAGCAATCAAGGTGCTTTTGTAATGTTTGTTTGAAGCAATGCAACACCAGAGTTCTGTTCTTTGCTACAGACTGGCAGCAGAGGGCTGTTTTTTTAATGTTTGTTTGTTTGTTTGTTTTTGCTGTTGTTTTTAAGACCCTGCTGTTTTCCTATTGTCAGAAATGTCTTGACTCATCTCGTCTTGATCTAGTCTAAGTTTATGTTTCGTATAAATAAGATTATAAATTGTACTTTGTGGAAACACATTATACGGAGTTGTAGATTTTAACTGGAAAAGACCTTGGACATAGTTCAGCCTTCTGTTTTACCAGTGAGGATGCTGTGACTGAGAGAGGCCCAAGGGCTTAGTCAAGGTCAATGTGAATGCGTGGCAAACCTGAGGGAGAATGCCCAGTCTGATCCTAGCGAGCCTGGGTAAGCATGCTGACTGCTTTTAGATCAGTGCCTTTTGCTACCATTCTGAATTAGGTGGCCAGGCACATCTGTACCAGGTTTGCAGAAATCTGATTGTAGCCATCTAAAAACAAGGGGGGAGGTTTTAATATCAGCTCTGGTCTTACTCCACAGCCAAATTGTCCTTCTTGGTTATAGAGTTTTGGTTTTGGTGGTGCCATGCTGTGGATATCGATTGCTCTGTATGCTATGAATGCATTGCTCTGATTTGGTTGATTAAATAAAATGTTGATTGGCCAGTAGCCAGGCAGAAGTATAGTATAGGCAGGACAAGCAGAGAGGAGAATGCTGGGAACAGGAAGGCTGAGTCAGGAGATGCTGCCAGCTGCCATGAGAAGTAAGATGTAAGGATACTGGTAAGCCACAAGCCACATGGTTAATTTAAGATATGAGAACTAGATAGCAAGAAGCCTGCCATGGCCATACAGCTTATAAGTAATATAAGTCTTCTGTGTGTTTACTCGGGTCTGAGCAGCTGTGGGCCCCAGTGGGACTGGAGATAACTCCAGCTACTGTGGCATATACCTTTAATCCCAGCATTTGGGAGGCAGAGCAAGGTGGATCTTTGTGAGTTCGAGGCCAGCCTGGTCTACAGAGTGAGTTCCAGGACAGCCAGGGCTACACAGAGAGACCTTGTCTTGAAAACCAAAACAAAAGTATAAGTAAAGTTTTGGATTGTTTTTTTCCAAACAGGCCTGTATTTGCATGTTGAGTATTAGTGCTATCAGTGGCCATTTCCAGCAGGAAAGTCAAGAGTTAAAGGGCTTTGGAGAGTAGAGATTCATTTGAAGGTTAGTGGAGGCTTCTTAAGGATGGATTTAGGGATCTGTGTTAAGAGGGAACAGGAATTTTGGGCCTTTATTTTCATCATGTATTTGGGTTCTACTCATAACCAAGGGTAAGTAAGTCACTTCCTGTCCAACTGAATCAGGGTGGAAAGTGACACATGGCCATCACTGCTGATCTTCCTCAGGAGTTTGGACATTAATAATGGCTTTTCTTCCAGATCTGGCATCTCAACTCATAGAGGAGGAAGTATTTCTTGTGTATAATAACTATTCTTCACTCAGTCCCCCCCAGCAATCACGACGGACATCATGTTGCTGCTTGACAAAACACCTACCCATACACACATAATTTTACAGAAAAAGGAAAAAAATAAAAATAAAACAGGTTTGATTGATAAGGTTTATTAACAGGGCAAAATGTCATCAATGAAGATCCAATGAGTTTAGAATTTGAAATTAAATAATATTGGCTTGAGCTAATATTTGTGATTGCCCAAGGTGTGAAGACGTTTTAGTTAAAGAGAATTCAGAGTATAGGGGCTAGTGACATGGCTCAGTGGGCGTGGTGGTCTGAACAAGAACGGCCCCCATAGGCTCGTCTATTTGCATGCTTAGTCACCAGGGAGTGGCCCTATTTGATAGGATTAGGAGGTGTGGCCTTGTTGGAGGAAGTGTGTCACTGTGGGTGGGCTTTGAAGTTTCGAAAGCCCATGCCAAGCCCAGTCTCTCTCTGTCTCTGTCTGCAGATCAGGACATAGCTCTCAACTACTTCTCCAGCACCATGTCTGCCTGTGTGCTGCCATGTTTCCTGCCATGATGATCATGGACTAAACTTCTGAAACTGTAAGCCAGCCTCAATTAAATGCTTTCTTTTAGAAGAGTTGCCTTGGTCACGGTGGTCTCTTCACAGCAACAGAACAGTGACTTAGACAGCGGGTAAGGGTGCCTACCATCAAGCTTGATGCCCTTGAGTTCAGTCCCTGGGACCCACATGGTTGAAGGAGACCCTCAATTCCCCAAACTTCTGACCTCCATATGTGCATATATACCCCTCAGCAGCTGCATACATGCACATGCACACACAGTAAATATGTTCTTTACATTTTAGCAAGCTGTCAAGTTTGCTGATGTTAAGGAGTCCAAGGTATTCGTAAGCACGCTTGTTGGTGCACATGCCTCTAGAGGGCTGGTGCATCATTTTTCAGTCCTTCCTACCTCCGTTTTTGAAGATCCTTTCTTTCTAAATAACAAAGCAGCTGCAGTTTATCACAAGAGATTAGATTTCTGCACAGGAAGCAATAAAGCTTCACACCTTTCGAAATCTATCAACGAGTGCAGGGCAGCGCTGCCTATCAAATCCCCGGGGCAGGAGGTGTGTCCTGTGCAGGCTCAGGGCTCCTTCCTCCTCTGCTACGAGCTGCATTTCATGCACTTCAGTTCTGCGGTCACCAAGTCTGACTTGCAGTCTTTGACACGCTGACCACACGCACTGTATTCAGATCTGGGGTTTGTCAGTTCAGGTCTGTGTCATGTCCCTGCCTGGACTGAGTCACTTCCTATAAGATGCAGCACAAGAGTAACAGGGTCAAAGGTCCTTCTGGTCCCCTTCCCCAGAGGCTTCCCTCAACTTTACCCTGCTCTTCCCGGCTTGGCTTTGTCAGAACCTTGCTGTGTGGAAGCAGCCTGGCTCTGTGTCCCGCAGCAGCGGCTTGGGGAACTGCTTTTCTCTTGCCTTGCTTCAGCCCTCTATCGGCAGAACCGAAAAGGCTGAGGTCTAAACTTCCAGACGGACACAGTTAAGTGGGAGTTCCCTTTCCTTCTCCCTCCTTCCACAGATGTCCCCTGATGTCTACAGGGTGTTCAGAGCACACCCATAAAGCAGATCAACTTGCTTTCCAGAAGTATCTGGGCTAGACAGGGAAGCAGATAAATACATACCTTCCCCCCCCCCCTTCCAGCTGGTTCTTAATATCCCTGGCTGTTCTGGAACTCACTATGTAGACCAGGCTGGCCTTGAACTTACAGAGATCTGCCTGCCTCTGCCTCCTGAGTGCTGGGATTAAAGGTGTGTACCACTGCTACATACATCATTTTGAACAGAAATCAATGTATAGAGGAGTTGAGAACACATGTTCTGGGGAGGAAATAGTAGCATGGTTAAAGAGATGCCACCCTACTTTTGATCACTGGGTAACCTATCAGCTTGAGCAGTGGCAGGCTGAGACAGGTCAAGGGGGCGAGGGGGGCTGGGAATAGCCAGTACCTGACAGAGATGGAGAAGTCTCCTGGGGAGCTCTGACTGGCCCTGATGATAAAGAATCCAATTTCCTTGCCCATGAGTAAGTTCTCTGCTTGGTGTCGAGAGAGGCCTTCATGGAACCACCTGTAGTGAGGGGGCAAAAGAGTTCTTTGAGACACATGATGGTGATGGGGAGGGAGAAGGGACGTGGAAAAGATGTGACTCAAGGGCAGAGGCCAGGGGCCCTGAGTCGGGGTTTGGGGCATGCATTCTAAAACTTAGCCATGGCACTCGTCAGCTTTCAGGGAAGCAATGGACCACTCCTCTGGACTTGCTCTCCTTGTGCCTTCCCTCCAGAAATTTCTCTCTAGCTTGCGAAACTCGAATCCTGAAAGTCTGCCGCTGCACCAAAAAATGGGACCTTGTGGGATGCGGCCTCCTGCCACTAGGAAGGGACATCAGAGGAGAGGACGTATGGGATGGAAAAGGGCTGCTGCAGGCATGGAGGCAGGGCTCCTGGTCAAGCTGGTAGACAAGGCCTGGGCACCATGCTCTTCCTGAGAGATGTCGGTCCCATGGCACATTTCCCCAGGAGCATTCAGGACAGTTCCAGCTCAGGGGGGGTTCAGGCTCTCCGGGCTAACGTGGGAGCCTCGGGGGCTTGGATTGCCATGCCCAGCAGAGACTGCCAGGTGTCCAGGAAATCTTGCATACGCTTGGAGATGAGAAAGTCTAACAGCAGCATTTCCAGCCAGCTTCTTCAATTCTTTTGTGAGCTATTCCCTGTGCTCTGAGGTCACCCTCTACAAAAATCCAGGTTGGAAACGTCTTGGCTGAGAAAAGAGAAACGGGAGAGAAACCAAATTTCCCAGAGCACAGTCAGGGTGGCAGTGGCTGGAATGTTCAGAAGAATCAGACACACCAGGTAAGGGGAACAGTGGCTGTAGCTTGGGGCAGGAAACCACACACTCCTCTCCACCCTCGAACGAGGGTTTCCCTCACGGCTGGCGGGGGGGGGGGGGGACACGACCCCATCACACTGCTTCTAGGTGGCTGCTCTAATTGCTGCCATCTGAAGGCTAATTAATGTCCAAGTCCCTTTAGGACACACGCATGGCAGGCCTCAGCTTCCGACTCCCTTGTGCTTTCTAGAATTTGAGCTCCTCGACTCCAGACTCAGATAACGGGAGGGACACTCTTCCTCCAGACCTAGGTGACAGCAGGAGGTTGGTGGTGCCCAGAGGGCTTGGAGCCTGGGGTTGCTGGTGTCTCACATCTCTTCAGGGGTGAACAACTGATTGCCACGTGTAGAAAACAGCCGTGACAGGAGGAGGTCAGTGCGCTCCGCAGCAGCCCCGGCTCGAAGGAAAGCCTTCAGCAGAGGCAACAGGCAGGTAGGCATGTTTTAAAAGGCTATATCCTCCAACTAGAATTGAGCATGGGCTTTTCTCTTTTTTAAGCTTTCCAAAATTTTTCATACATTTTGTATCAGACACAGGAGGCCAGGGTTTCAAACTTCCTTGTTATTCGAAAGCTACTCTTTCACTTATTGACTTTTTTTTTTTTTTTTTTTTTTTTTGGTTTTTCGAGACAGGGTTTCTCTGTGTAACAGTCCTGGCTGTTCTGGAACTCACTCTGTAGACCAGGCTGGCCTCGAACTCACTGAGATTCACCAGCCTCTGCCTCCCAAGTGCTGGGATTAAAGGCGTGCGCCACCACTGCCCGGCTATTTAACATTTCTTATTTCTTATTTTTTGGTTTTTTTTTTTTTTTTTTTTTGATGTAGTTAATTAATTACTTTGAAATAGGGTATCTCTATACAACCCCGGATATCCTGGAATTCACTGTGTAGATTAGATTGGCTGCGAACTCACAGAGCTCTGCCTGCCTCTGCCTTTCAAATGCCTGGAATCAATGGTGTATACCACCACATCCAAGCTATCATTTTGGGGGTTACTTTTTGAGATAGGGTTTCATGTAGACTGACTTCAAACTTGTTATATATTATAGGCTGGCTTTGAACTTCTGATTTTCCGTCTTCTAACTGCAAGTGCTGGGATTACAAATGGCTCCTACCTGGGCTGGGTCTGACAGCTTTTATTGACCATCTCTGAACTCATGGGACCATTTTCCTGGTGCTAGGAAAATAGTGAACAGAACAGACAAGCAACTGCACTCTCAGGGAACTGATTCTGGGTGGCTCAGGAGACATGGGATAAACAACAGAATAATCAAAATGGCATGCCAGGGGACTGGGAGCCAGGAGAGAAAATGGAAACAAAGTGGATAGGGTGCTGGGGAGGAAAGTCATTTAAAATGGTCAGGCGAGACCTCCATCAGCAACGTGCTTGCTCTGGCAGCATGACAGTCTGAGTTTGATCCCTAGCTCCCATGTAAACACCCAGCACAGTGATGTGCAGCTGTAATCCCAGGACTGGGGGGCACAGGAAGATCCCTGGGACTCACCGGCCAGCCAGCCTAACCTAATTGGCCCTAATCACATGGGGTTGTCCTCTGGCCTCCACATGCATCCATAATCACACACACCCCCACTGTAAAAAAAAAAAAAATGGTAATAAGAAAGGCTTACTGGAGAAGGAGGGGGTGAGGAGGACCCAGCAAAGGAGACTGAGGAGAAGCGGCCAGAGCACCGCAGGATGAAGAGGAGGGGGCCGAAACAAGAGGCATTGCAGATGTCACAGAACGTGTTCTGGTGGGAAGGGGTCCTCTTATGCTGAGATGGTGGCTGAGAAGGTACTACAGCAATCTGTAGCTGGCAGGGAGGGACCTTGTTGACAGGAGTCCTGGGGGGTTCCGCAGGGGAAGTGGGGGGGGGATTGGAAATAGGGAACACAAATGCTTTTGAAGAAACGAAAGGAAAACTGGAAGGTGTTGGAACTAGCCGTTTCTTGGTTTTGTTTCTCTTGTGTTTATCTGGCCAAGGACGTGTGTGATGGCGGCAAGCCTGTGAGCGGACAGGAATGCTCCAGCAGAGGGACAGAAAACAGATGGGGGGAAGGGGGTGTCTCTGCTGGAGGCACTGACAGCTGCATCTGCATGTGGTTGCGGGAGGAACTACTGGTCCTGTGGAAGTGGGCCGGAGTGTGTGTGGGGGACCAAGAAGCTTCTCTTTCTGGTGCTTTCCCTGTCTCCCACATACCTGGGAGGATGGCGGCAGAGCTGAGAGATAGGTGGGAGAGTAACTGGCATGAAGTGGCCCCCTCCTCGATCATAGGGGCACTAAGGGGCCATTGGAGGTCAGTGGTCAACCTTGTGGTTCAATGGTCTCTCTGGGTCATGAAAAATGACACCAATGCCCCTCATTAGAGTCATCAACACTACTATGATTTTTTTTTTCTTTTTTATAAAGCCTATACTCTTGGGGCTAGACCCTGGCTCTGAGACAAGATTAGATTTCTATCTAACCCTTGTGGTCAGTTCTTGAGACAAACACAGCCCAATCTCAGTCTTTCACTTCCTCTTTCTGGGGGGGATTTCCCTTCCCCCTCCCCTCTCTCTGACTGGGGTGAGCAAGAAGAGACAGTTTGGGATCCCTGCTCAGGGTGGACCGCAGTGTTAGGCAGTCGTGGAGACGAGCTGTGCAGGAATGGATTTTGAAATGGGATGTCCAACAGCGCCCCCTTTGGAATTCTTGGAGATGCTGCAGCTGCATTCATTATAGGTGATTTTTAACTCACAAACTCATTTTTTATATATAAAAAAATTTTTTTTTAAATAGGCGATCCATGCACGCGGTGTAAACTTCAGAAGGGAATGTGATGCCATGCAAATAAATCTTCCTCCCACCCTGGCCTTCCGCTGTGAGGTTCTGGAGGCTGGGGAGGGAGCTCTCCAGAGGCAGCCATTTCTGACAGTTCCTTGGGTATGCATGGATAATTTTAGTGAGGACTGAAAAAGTAAGGGGAGCATGTGTGGGTAGACCCATCTTGGCAGGCTGGAAATACTTACTCAGGAAACTCAATATCTATAAAATTCTTAGGCACATAGCCTTCTTGGCTTCGGAGCTCCGCCTTCAGCCACTCCTCTTGGTTGCTTAGTATCTAGGGGGAGAGAACAAAGGACAAGGACTCCGATGAGAGACACCGAGCAGCAGGAGGGGTCTGTAGGGCAAAGAGGAAACAATAAGCCTAAGGACCCCATGGGACATCAGCTCTAGGGCTTGGTGGGGAAGGAGGGGGCGCCACGGGTTCCGTCTCTGGTGTGTGACTTCTTTTTACAACGCCTTTTCTCCACTGGAGGTCACCTACTCACGTCACCCCGTCATAGCTCAGATCTAGCACTCAGACGATGCCCTGAAGCCTTTCTTACGATTTCAGTGTTTCACACTTATTTATTTATGTGCCTGCGTCTGTGCATGTGGACAGATGTGCCACAGCATGTCTACTGGAGGTCAGAGGTCAAGTCCTCGTGGTCCTCTCCTTCCACCTTGTGGGGACAAAGTCACTCACTGAGCTATCTCGTCAGCCTCTAATTCATTAGCTTTTTTTTTTTTTTTTTTTTTTTTTTGGTTTTTTTTTGGTTTTTCGAGACAGGGTTTCTCTGTGTAGTTTTGGTGCCTGTCCTGGAACTCACTCTGTAGACCAGGCTGGCCTCGAACTCACAGAGATCCTCCTGGCTCTGCCTCCTGAGTGCTGGGATTAAAGGCATATGCCACCACCACCCGGCTGGCTTTGAACTCTTGATCTTCCTACTTCTACTTTCCAAGTACTAGGATTATAGAGGTAGACCACCATGCCTGACCAAAAATTTATTTTTAAACAAGGAGATTAAAACTTAGATATCTAATCAAGACCAGCTTTTTTTTTTTTTAAGGTTTATTTATTTATTATGTATACAGCATATATGACTGCAGGCCAGAAGAGGGCACCAGATCTCATTAGAGATGGTTGTGAGCCACCATGTGGTTGGCTGAGAATTGAACTCAGGACCTCTGGAAGAGCAGTCAGTGCTCTTAACCTCCGAGTCATCTCTCCAGCCCCCGAGACCAGCGTTCTAAGCTATAATGTTTATATTCCTATTTTGAATTTTGGAAATTGGGACAGGATTCAAGGTGCCTGGGGTGACAGTACAGGTATGGCGTCTCATGCCTGTCATCTCAACATTCAGGAAGGTGAGGCAGGAGGATTTCCATCAGTTGGAGGCTAGCCTGAGCTTTGTTCCAGTCCACAGAGTGAGAACTTTTGGGGATGCCCTCTATAAACTTGGAGTCAGATCCTAAACAAAACCAAGAGTTCCGTCTCGTTACTACAGGACTCACCTGGACTGCTACCCGCATGTGGTCACCTGCTTTGGTCACTCCCATTGCTCAGCAGACATGACTGTATGTGTCTTCGTTGACTTCCAAAAAAACAGGACACCCTTGAAAGTATTTGCTATCTCCACTGAGAACGTTTCTAAAGGATGTGGGCCTAGACCAGCACAACGGCTCTACCTAAGGGGGGGCCGCCTAAGAAAGAGACTGGGAAGCCTGTGATGGTGCCACCAAGTCACTGGAATCTCTTCCCAACGGCCCCTCGCCCATTTCTGGGCTCGGAGGAATACCAACTCTTTGCTATGGCTCCGGTCGGTCGGTCGTTGTTTCTCTTTCCTGGAGCTGAACTCGGTTTCATGGGTGGAGATGCTAGGGTAGGTGGAAAAGCAGGGGGAAGATGGGGAAGACTTCCTGGCGACCTCTCCAGCCGAGGCAGTGAGCTAACCGGGTCAAAGGTGATGACCGAGGACCCACTTCGGGGCTGCGTGCTTGGAGTTCGGTGTCTGCATTCTAGCTGGGGTTTTAACTAGGGAAGTTAGAGGTACAGGGCCTTGTGGTTAAAGATGCTGGATTTTTACCTTCAGATTTATAGAGAACCCCACCTCCCCACCCCCCGAAAGATTTTAAGCCAGGAAATGACAGTAAGAATGAGACTTGAGGAGGAGCTTTGAAGATGAGCTGGGGGTGGGGTAAAACCCGGGGAGGAACAGAAGGAAGATGGGTGTCGCCCACCGGGCAAGGGATAATGGGGTCTGAGCTAAGAAGAGGCAAGGACCTATTTCGGAGGATTCGAGGAAGTAAAA
This sequence comes from Peromyscus leucopus, assembly GCF_004664715.2. Classification (NCBI taxonomy): domain Eukaryota; kingdom Metazoa; phylum Chordata; class Mammalia; order Rodentia; family Cricetidae; genus Peromyscus; species Peromyscus leucopus. The sequence continues at coordinate 37,536,710 of NC_051080.1, read as the reverse complement.
TCAGGCAGGATTCTGTAACCATTTGGGTTAGCTGAGGGAGAAGGGGATTCTGGGAGAACTTTGGATTTCTAGCTTGGGAGACTGAGTGGGTGGTGATGTCTTTACTGAAATAGAGAGGAGAAGGAGGAGCAGGAGGGACTTGAGGGCTTCAGCTTGTAGCGGATGAATTCCAGTTGAATTCTTCAACTGAGAGGAAAAACTCAGTGAGCTGTGGATGTTTGTGTTGGACGTAGGAGAGAGCCGGGGGCTGGTGACTGGGGTTTCCAAGAGTCATCCAGAAGGGTAGGAGTGGAAGCCCTGGGTCCCTTGGATTTTTCTCTCTCCCACAGCAATAGCCAATCCTTCCTTCCTTCCTCCCTCCCTCCCAACCACGCTCCCTTCCTTCCATTGACAGGGTTTCATTTAGCCTAGGCTGACCTCCAGATCCCTGTGCAGCTGAGGGCGGTCTTGAATTTCTAATCTTCCTGCCTCTATCCTCGGAGTTCTGAGATTATAGGCAAACATCACCACACCCAGGGTACGCTGTGCTGGGAATAGTCTGCAGCTCCCGGCATACTAGGTGAGCTCCCTACCAGCCGAGCCACACCCCCAGGCCTAGGTGCTATTGATTTTATTATTTTTCTCTTTTCAGACAGGGCCTCACTGTGTAGCCCTGGATGCCCTGGACTTTGCTATGAAGACCAGGCTGGTCTTGAACTCACGGAGATCAGCTTGCCTTTGCTTCCCAAGAGCTGGGATTAAAAGCATGTACCATCATGTCTGGCATTACCTCTAATATTGCTGCTAAGGTTGAAGAAAAGGGACAGTGCCATCAGGGCTGGAACAAGGAGACCTGGTTTCTGGCTTGAGCTCTGTCACTAGCTGTGTGACACAGGACACATCAATTAGCCATTTGAAAAGTGGAGGCAGTAACAACCCACTCGAGCCTCACAGAGCTGAGGTGAGGACAGACAGAGCTCTGGCACAGAAACACCCTTCTGCAGGTATACATTCTCTTGTTGTTGTCGTTTTGTTTGTTTGTTTCAAGACAGGGCATGCCGGGCGGTGGTGGCACACGCCTTTAGTCCCAGCACTCGGGAGGCAGAGGCAGGCGGATCTCTGTGAGTTCCAGGCCAGCCTGGTCTACCAAGTGAGTTCCAGGAAAGGCGCAAAACTGCACAGAGAAACCCTGTCTCAAAAAACCAAAAAAAAAAAAAAAAAAAAAAACCAAAAAAAAAACCCAGGGCTTTTCTATGTAGCTCTGGCTGTCCTGGAACTCACTCTGTAGACCAGGCTGGCCTTGAACTCACAGACATCCTCCTGCCTCTACCTCCTGAGTGCTGGGATTAAAGTTATGTGTCACCACCGCCCAGCTGGTATATATTCTTTAAAACACACATATATATAATTCTGCCCAGTGCAGTATCTTTATGAGTGAGGACTCCAGTTCTGAAAGACATGGAAGGGTTTGCATTTCTTGCAAGCATTGTACATGAATGCTTGGGCTGTAAACATTTGTTCTGTAGCAGTAAAAGCATGTCCCATATTTGAGCTCAAGAATTGCTGAGAACAGAAAACTTTCTAACATCAAATGGCTTTGCTGAGGATGGGTGTGGGTCTGTGTATGCCGAGGGGAGCGAGGGGGTGGGGAAGCACACAATCTAGGTCAGGGGAAGGCGAGGCAACTCAGCAGTGGCGTCTTCTAGCCACTCAAAAAGCTCAAGAACGCTTCCCTCCATGCACTGCTGTCAGCTTTGGAATTCGTTTCTCTTACCACAGGGGACGGAGCGGGGGGCGGGGGGGGGAGTGGGGGGAGTGGGGGCTGTGTGTGTGTGTGTGTGTGTGTATGTGTGTGTGTGTGTGTGTGGTTTGGCCCAGGTGACCAATGTCAAATCCAAAGTGAGCAGGAGTGAGGTGGAAATTGGCTTATCACAATACGAATCACACTCTGTACTTCGCTCTCTGACCTGAAACAAGCCGCAATCTGAGTAATCATGCCTAGTACTCATCTACCTCCTCTAGAAACTAAAGATTGTCCCCGACAGCCAGCTAGCCAGCCATTTGTCTTCACCACCTGGGGCTTGATCTGCCTGAGATTGTGTTTCCAGAGAGGTGAATTCCAGGCATTTTATGGGGGTATAGAAGCTGGTTTTTTTTTTTTTTTTAAATCTCATTTTCTGCAAAGCAAAGGTTTTTTTTTCTTTTCTTTCTTTCTTTCTTTTTTTTTTTGAGGGGTGGTGGCTTCCTCCTGCTGCTGTGGGCCCTGAACCCCAAAGCTTCCTGTTCTCATCTCTCCATCGATTCAGTTCCCCCCTATCTCTTGTAACCATCATGTAAACCTGAGCAAGGAGCTCAGCCCAAACACACCAAGTTCTACACTTAAATTGCTGTATCGTCTTTCTTAAAATGTTCCCTAAGAGAATAATTTTCTAGGTTACATGGCCTGAGTATCAGCTAGCTGTGGGAAGAGAAAGGCCGAAAGTACAGCTGGGGAGAAATGTAAAATTGGATGGAAGTACAGCTCTTAGCGGCACAGTGGAAAGCTGCAGCCTCGAGGAAGTTGATTGTGGGGGATTAAGCCGGTGGTTTTAGGCCTCTCTTAGTCTTAGGAGAAATGGGGTCGACTTAGACACATTACAGAAACCGGCAGGAACAAACTGGGTCAAAAGCCAATTTTCAAAGCTGCTGACACATTCCAATGTAGATCTGTGCCCTGTGCAGCTACAGGTACGAACACGAACAATGTGATTCCCAATGTCCTTTCCAACTGTTTTTCTCCCCAGTTTGGCAGAGGTTCCTCATCCACCATCTTGTCTACCATCCCATGGGGATCAGCAACTAGTAAGCACCTATGGTTTTAGCCGGAATGCAGAGAATAAGCTGGAGAGAGTCGCTGGCGGCTAAGCCAGCCAAACACTTCTCTAATGAAAAAGTCTGTTTAATCTTAAGCACCGAAGGCCAATCAAGAAACTTGAGCACCTCAAAGTGAGATTCTAGGGCACTCCAGAGCTGCCCTTGAAATGGTTTGCAGGAATCCCTGGGTGTGGTGTGTTTTCTGCCTGAGGATGGGAGTCATTGACATGGTCACCAACGGCCGCCATTCAGGACCAGAGTTCTGTCACAGGCTCTCTGTGTTTTGTCTTCTACAGCGGCAACATCTAGCTGAATGTTAAAAGGCGGGCAGGGTTGACTTTCTGATGAAATCCTAAATGGCCACATAGATGCCATTTCCCAGGTCAAGACATATACGCTGGGTCCCTATTTGGGGATGTGACTTGTGCCAGAGGCTGAGAAGGCACAGAGCTGAGCTGGAGTCTTTCTGCTCTCAGGGAGCTCACCAATGGAAGAACCCACCATTCATTCATTCATTCATTTATTCACTCACTCACCAAACATTAGTAAGAAGTAACTTTCTGCTCCTAGAGATGCTGTGTGGCCCTCATCCCTATAAAACTTTGGCTAGTTGGGGAGCTAACTGGGAAATGGACAACTAAGATCACATGTGGTAAGTAACGGTGGTGGTGCAAGACGGCCCTGGAAGTACAGCCTGAGGCCAGAAGAGGGGTTGGCTTTGCTTAGAACAGGGGTAGTAAGGAAGGGAGAGGATCAATGAGGGGGGTCTCTGGAAAGATGGTCATATATAAAAGGACACTTGGAGAATGAGGCAGAGCCTGAGAAAGGATGATGGATACTGGGGTGGGGGGAGGGGGCAGCAGGGAGAGTGTGTCCTCAAAGATGTGTGTTGTGTGTATGTGTGCACACATGTGCCTGTGTGCGAGCGTGATGAGCCTGGAAAGTGCGTTGGAGTCAAACGGTTTAGATTTCAATCAATTGTTAATAGGAACCCTGAAGACTTTTGAGCAAGGAAATGATATGGTCTGATTTGTCTTCTAGAAAAGTCCTTCTGGGACCATATGTAGAGTGATTGAATGAGGAAGAGGCAGGAGGCAGTGAGGTCAGTCAAGGGGCTGTGCGATCTTCTGAGCAGGCAGAGAGAGCAGGAAGGCATGCACTGGTGATAATTTGGCCCTCATCTGCTCAGTCTCTGCTCTGGGTCAGGGCTGTTACCTTTAATGACTTTCCTGGACTCTTCAGGATAGGTAATGCCTCCACAGACAGAGGCGGACCCTGGTGCCCAAATCGACAGGTGCCTAGGCCCAAGCCATACAGCTCACAGGCTGGGAATTGAATCCATATTCATGTAGTTGCAAAACCTGTGTTCCTTTTTCCAGCATCCCACATTGTCCCCCCCTAAAGGAGAAGAGCCTCCCTTGGGGGACTTGGAGAAAGAAATGCATTTAGAACAGAGATAGCACATAGGGAAGAGACCGAGCTCCACCCAGGCCTCGGGCGCAGCCACTGTCTACCTGTGTGATCTTGACATGTGGCTTTACATTTACAGAGTGGAGAAAGCAACCTCCTGGGTTTGCTGAGATGCTCCAGGGTACACACGGCCCCTGTGCCAGTCCTGGCTTGCAACAGGAGCTCAGGTGGTGGCGAGGACTAGCTTGGATGGAAGTTGGGGTGGGATGGGTAAAGGGGGTCGTGTGAGCCGGTGTCAGGGGCTGGAGTCTATGGGGTAACAACTAGCAAATAACTGGTTCTGGGGTTCAAGGCAGAGGTTAGTGAGGGAGCAAGGTGCAGACTGGAGGATCTTTAGCCTAGAGCCAGAGAAAGGGGGTGAGGTACTTCAAAGTAAGAAGGAGGATCAGAAGGCCAAGGGCAGAGCTTCGGGGAGGTGAATATATCTGCTTAGAGAGAGCATGGGAGTGCTCACAAACAAGACCCATAGGAGAACTCAGGAGAGGAAAGGGGGGGAGAAAGGAGGGAGGGAGAAAGGGAGGGAGGGAGAGAGACAGGAGTGGAACTGAGCAAGGGAATGAGCTCCAGGAGAGAGGCAGCCAGTAGAGTCTCATTCCATAGGAGACTGGGAAGAACATTCTAGTCACATGAAGGAGGTTGCAGCATGTGCTGGGTAGTTTTTTTTGTTAACTTGGCACAAGTTGGAGTCATCTGGGAAGAGGGAATGTAAATTGAGAAAATGTCTCCATCAGCTTGGCCCGTAGGCAAGTCTGTGGGGGCATTTTCTTGATTAATGATTGGTGTGTGTGTGTGTGTGTGTGTGTGTGTGTGTGTGTGTGTGTGTGTGTGTAGGGGGATCCAGCCCACTGTGGGCGGTGCCATCCCTGGGCAGGTGGGTTATAGAACAAAGGTAGCTGAGGAAGCCATGAATCAGAAAGCAGCATTCCTCCAGGGTCTCTGTCTCAGCTCCTGCCTGGAGCTGTGGCCCTGGTTTCCCTCAGTGATGGACTTGGATCTGGAAGTGTCAGCCAAAGAAACCCTTTCCTCCCCAAGTTGCTTTTGGTCATGGTGTTTATGACAGCAACCAGAAGCTAACCAGGACACGGAAGTAAAGGGCTGACATCCTTTGGAGCCGAGAGAGGAAGTGGAGGGCATGCGGTGCAGAGAACTGTTTCCATCTGAGCAACAGAGGAGAGAGAATCAATAAGGAGTCAGGCTGGGAAGCAGAGCCCAGGGAACGTTCCGTTGCTCGTTTTTTTTTTTTTTTTTTTTTTTTCCTTCCACTCCTGTGTGTAACAGAAGACAACGGAGAGCTTGAGCAAGGCCTTGAGTTCTGTGTGTGATCAACATAAGGATGGGAGCTAGCGGGAGCAGTGGGCGCTCCAACGTGGCCAGCATCTGAATGGTCACAATGCCCCACAGAGGAGGGAGGGAGGGACTTTTCATCACATGACCAATGTCTCCGTGACTCTAGTGAAAGCCACCTTTTCCTCAATCAGTAGCCTAGACATATTTTGGCTTATAAAAGGTCAAACTTGAGACACTGTGGGGTCAACCACATCGCTAGATCTTTCAAGCTGAAAGCAGTTAGAAGGTGCACCCCCTGGGTGCAGGGGTGGGGGGCTTAAGCGACAAATAAAGTCATTTTATTCTACATGCAGGTGCTCTGTGGACCCTTCCCAAGTTGTCCTCTAACACCCCCACAAGGGCCTTTGTATTGCCCATAATTCTCTGTGTTGCAAGATACAGCAGTGGACTCGGTGATTGGCAGACACGTGAGAGGGCCACCTGGGCAGCTGAGGACAGGAGCTGAGGGATGCTCTTGGAGGGTGCCCTGAGGTCAGACAGGGGCCCACAGCCACCTCAGGCTCCTGAATAACCTGTGGACAGGCTTGCATTCTTTTGTGAATCACAAGGGAGTGTGCTGATGGACACCTGAAATGCGGGAGAAGCCCAAGGCCACTTCAGCTCTGCAAGTGGCCGCCGCAGCTCAAGCAGGGCTTGTAAACAACTCTTAAGGCGCCTCTTAGTGTCTGGGTGTGCGTGGCCTCTGTTGAGCCACCTCAGGTCTGCTGTCCCTCCCTGGCTGCCTCCACCTGCACCCTTTGCGTGTGGAGCCTGGCCTTGCACGTCTGTGGGTTTGATAGCTCCTGACGTTCGTACTTCCGTTTTTCCACACTACTTCAAGGTAGAATCTCATGTGTCCCACCCGGGTTCCTGAGCACTGAGCCAACAGCATCTATGACAGCCCAGCAGAGGCTGGTGTTGCCCACTCCACGCCACAGGCATGGCGGGGAGTGGAGGGTGGGGAGGAGGGTGACTTATGTTACCTAACCCGGTGTCTAGCACATGGGTGCCCAGAAGGTATGCTTGGTGAGGATGTGGACTTATCTTTTTATGAAACTGCATCGGGCTGTGCTCAAAGCAAGGCTTCTTCTTAAGAATGGCTGCTCTGGGGCTGGAAGAGGGTTCAGGCAGTAAATAGCCCACCACGCAAGCATAAGGTCCCAAGTTCAGATCTCAAGGACCCACCAAAAAATCTGGGTGCAGATGTGTGTGTCCACAATCCCAGCACAGGGGAGGTAGTGGCAGGGGGGTCCCTGGAGCTCCCCCATCAGCCTGCCTAAGCCTGGTCAGTGAGCTCCAGGTTCAGTGAGACATCCTGCTTCAAAAAATTAAGGTGCGGGGCTGGAGAGATGGCTTAGAGGTTAAGAGCACCGACCGCTCTTCCAGAGGTCCTGAGTTCAATTCCCAGCACCCACACAGTGGCTCACAACCATCTGTAATGAGATCTGGCACCCTCTTCTGTGTACATAATAAATAAATAAATCTTAAAAAAAAATTAAGGTGGAAGCCAGGCGGTGGTGGCGCACACCTTTAATCCCAGCATTTGAGAGGCAGAGCCAGGTGGATCTCTGTGGGTTCAAGGCCAGCCTGGTCTAGAGAGCGAGGTCCAGGACAGCCACCAAAATTACACAGAGAAAGCCTGTCTTGAAAAAAACGGGAGGGAAAAAAAAAGGTGGCGAGCAAAGGAGAAAGACACTTGCTGTCAACTCCTGGCTTCTACACTTTTATGTACACATATACACGGGCATGCATATATACATATGCACATGTACATATATGCATGTACACTTGCATACATACACACACGAACATATACACAATGACTTCTCTGTTTACCAACAGGAATCTGGGATGCTATCGTGATGAAGGACATAAGACTTGTGTCCTCTATAGCAAAGGTCCTATACATGTCTCCCTTGTTCCTCTGTGTGTCTTCCAGGCAGTATTAATGGGGTAAGGCTTGGCATTGGCTAAAAAGCTTTGTCTACACGTGGGTGGTCAGGAGGTGACCCTAGACAGAAACTTTGAGACTTCCTCTTCCTCTTCTTCCCCCCCCCCCCCCCCCCCGTCTCCGTTTTGTTTTTGTTTTGAGATAGGGTCTCATGTAGCCCAGACTGATCTCGAACTCACAAGGTAGCCAAAGCTGGCCTCGAACTCCTGATCCTTCTGCCTCCACCTCCTGAGTGCTAGGGTTAGAGACATGCTCTCACATCTGGTTTTGAATCACTCTATGTCTCACATCTGGTTTTGAATTACTCTTTTAAAGACAACACTAAGAGTAAAAAAAGAAAAAGAACTGTGCGCATTCTTTCAGAGACAAAGGCATAGGTTGTTAGGGGGCCTCAGTGGCCAGGCTCAGGGAACCTCAGCCCCTCACCATTCCCCTGGGACCCCACATCACCTACCTTCAGAACATCTCCAGTGTGGAAGCTCAGTTCGTCTTCACCCGAGGCCACGAAATCAAACTTGGCGACGGCTTCCATGTCTTGACGAGAAGCTGGAAGAGAACCAGTGTGTGTGGTCATTGTGCCTTTCCACCAGGGACGGGCTGCAGAGCAGATGGTCCTGCCTGGCAGGCTCAGCGGTGGGCAGGAGGGTGGCCCAGTGCATGTCTGCAGGCTGGAGAGCTAGGCTCAGGCAGCCGAGAGGGCTGTGCAGGGCCAGAGCTCATGTTTGCGACAAGAGCTGCTGCAGCCTTCCAGATCTGGTTCCCAGAGTCATTCTCTGAACCTCTAGACACCAGGAGTGGCAACTGCAGCCAGAGACAGCCCAGCCCCTCTCCCTCCAGCTCCCTTGGCCTGCTGTGGCCGGCTGCCGCTTCTGGGGGGCATCTCTGTTTCTCGCTGATAAGGACAGAAGGCTTGCTATCAACTGGAAGTTGAGGCCCAGGGGGCTGCAGAGACTGCTCAGTAAACACTGTCCCTTGGCTGCTATATTTAACCAGGCGGGTGTTAATTAGACAGATGCCATTTTCCCTTTTACATCTGAATCATTTAAGAGAATTAGACAGTATTGGCCGATGGGGAACTCAGCGTCCTTCTGCCCAGTTTGACGGTAGGACGCATTTCGGTTTTGGAGCCGGGAAACTCAGTCTGTCCGATAGCTTATCTTAACATCGTGATGTAACCCGAGAACATTTCAGAAATTTCCATTTTGATATTTCTGAATCGAATTAACTTTCCTCCCAGTAACACCCATGTGCTGATCACTATGTCCACCTATATCCGACATTTTATATATATATAAAAAAAAAAAATTGAAGGAGCTGGTGGTAATGTCACAAAGAACAGAGTGGAATACTGGTGGTGTGTGTGTGTGTGTGTGTGTGTGTGTGTGTGTTCGTGAGTATGATCTTGGCCAAGTAACTAAACCTCTGGGAATCTATCCCCTCATCTTTAGAATGAAAAATCTTAATATTCAGTGGATCAAGTTGTAAAATGCAGTTAAATAATAGCTGCAAATACTATACACAATACAGCTAAAGAGTATTTATGGGTTTTTTGGGGGGGGGGCGGTTTCGAGACAGGGTTTCTCTGTGTAGCTTTGGAGCCTGTCCTGGAACTCACTCTGTAGCTCAAGCTGGCCTCGAACTCACAGGGATCCGCCTGGCTCTGACTCCTGAGTGCTGGGAATAAAGGTGTGTGCTACCATCTCACGGCTGCACATTTATGTTTTTACTCTTAACTACTGAGCCATCTCTCCAGCCCCGAGAGTGCTTGTGTTTTTAAATAATTTATTTATTCTTATTTTATGTGCATTGGTGTTTTGCCTGCATGTATGTCCTTGTGAGGGTGTTGGATCCCCTGGAATAGGAGTTACAGATAGTTATAAACTGCCACGTGGGTGCTGGGAATTGAACTCAGGACCTCTGGAAGAGCAGTCAGTGCTCTTAACCATTGAGCCATCTCTTCAGCCCCACGAGTATGTTTTAAAGTAATTTTATTGGCTGAGAGGTGGTTCTCTTGATGGAGTACTTGTCTAGCACGTATAAGAAATTTGATCCCCAGTGCCACATAAACCAGCCATGGCAGTACACTCCTGTAATCCCAGCACTCAGGAGGTAGAGGCCAGAGGATGAGAAGTTCAAGGTCAGCCTTGGCTACATAGTGACTAGGAGGCCAGCCTGGGCTACATGGCATCCTGCAGCAAGATAGCGATAATCCTAATGTTATGGGACAAATCCCTCCCCAGCTGAGGCAGCCTGAAGTAGAAAAAAAAAAAAAAAAAAGACAATGTCGCCTGTCTCCTACAAACTATTCTCACTGACTGTGGCACTTAATCAGCAGGACTGTCACATTCTCTGATCCTCTGCTAAGACAGCTTACTGTCGGGGCAGCTGTCTGGAAAGCTGTGGTTTGGCATTTGTGCTTTACAAAATTTCACTAATTCTCAAGCCCTTTGGGGGAGTTAATAAGTTAACCCTCAGACCCAGTGGGCTCTCGGTGATCAGGAAACTGGGGCTGCAAATAGTTTCCTCAGAAACTCCTTATCCCTCTCAACAAGGTCTGGGGACATCAGGAAGGTGGCGGCAGGTGGCAGGGTGCAGCAGGGAGCCCTGGGCGGATTAGAGCCGACTGTGGCAGGGTGACAGGGAGGGGGTTCAGGATGCTTACTTCCGAGGTCGGCTTTGTTTCCCGAAGGTGGTTTGTGAGATGACTATTGCCAGTCTTCAAAGGTGGATAGCGATGGAAGCATCACTCAGGAGCCAAATAAAATGCCATCCTTGACTCTCTGTGCTCTCCCCCTAGTCACGACTTGTCCCCGAACAGTGGCAACACAGATACATTCCTTTTTGTAAGCTTTCTTCAGGATCTGTCCGTTGGAGGCTAATTAACACGTTGGTGGCCTAGGTCAACCCACTGAGCAGGGAGGAGTACTCTGCCCTTCTTCCTTAAGACTAAATGCGTTTGGCTGAATTGATTCACCCCATTACCTTACTTCTCAAACCTTTCCAAATTAAAAGCCTTGCCTCTGGTTTGCAGGGGGATGGGACTTTTATGGGTCACCCTCATGGTATCCAGAGTAGACACTGGTCACCTCAAGAGATCAGGTGTCGGGTTAATGGTCCTGAAAACCATGATCCCATTTCCAAGCAAATTTATCTTAATAAGCAGAATGAAAATAAGGGGAGGCAAATACTAAATATATTAGAAAGTCACGTAGATTAAAGGTGAGGAAAGCTTGCTCTAGGTGTGACCTTGAGCTTGCGGAGATCAAGCCTGAGTGCTTGGTTCCTGACAGCTGTAAATCACTTGGGTGGGAAGGCCCAGACAGAAGGAAAATTGCTACTGAATAGTGTCACTTTTCTGTCTTCCCCCAGGGAAGGCTGGCAGCCTGGTGGAGCCAGAGGTACAAGCACACCACACGGCTCCCCAGCTTGTAATATTAATTCTGGCTCTGAAAACCCAATTAAACAAGCCCGCTCCTCGGGAGAGCCACTTCCTTTTCCATGTGTGGAATAAAATCTGTTTGGCTGCTCTTTGGTAGGAGGGAGACGTTCAAGGTGGGGAGGGGGGCCCTTTGGTTGAGGTCAAGGGGCTCCGCACCCCCTCTCATCCCTCTTGAAGAAGAGAACAGTAATATGTCATCTTCAGACACGGACATTTAGATCACGGCTCTTCTATATTCATTAGTGTTGGCTTGGAAAAGTTTAACAGGGGACCAGTAGGGAAGGAAGAAAATTGAACTATCAATATAGTTTATTCAGTAAATATTGATTTGCTTTTATTTATTTACTTTTGTTTAATAATCTGCACCTGTCACCACTACATTTTACATCTGGGAAACAAATTTATATATATGATGGAGATTAAAAATTGGGTAGGGTAGGAAGGGAAGGGGGTGAGGAGACCACATCCTGGATTCAAAAATGCCTTCACACTGTTACTTATGATTTCAGTGCTCCTGACCTCTGGGAGAGAGAAAGAGAGAGACCCCTCTCCGGACTCCTCCATCCCCACAGATGGACTCGATGTGCTATCCCTGCCAGGGACTGGCTTTAGAAATGCCTGAAATGCCACCTGTCACACAGCATGAGAAGCTGCAGCCTCCAGGGGCAGCCAGCCGCCTCCAGCCGCCTCCCCCCAAGTCGCACCCCACAGACGACGCCATTTGTGGGGCTCTAAACCCAGCCTGCTTCCCACAGGCCCTTTGCGGCTCTCTCACGCATAATCCATTAGCAGCCCTGAGACACAGATCAGCCTCACCACAGGGTGACGCCACACAGGAATGCCTGGGCTGATCTTCTCTGCCCTTGAATTCCCTTGTAAGCTGCTTTTACTAGGGGGAAATAAAACCACCCTGGAAAATAGTCAAGCTATATACAAGGAACGTTTGTCTACTTTTAAAACATCAGCACCACAAGATGAAAACTAAAGGCACGAGGCAGTTCTCTAACACAACTCCATTTAGAAGCCGGTTGAAATAGGTTTGTTCAGAAAACTAGTTATCATCAAAATGGCAGCAGGCAAGAAACTTCTTGAACAATTTCAGCTCCTCCTAAGTTGGCTATGAATAGCCAAGGCTTCCATTTTATGTCTCTCTTAAAAGGAGCAATTGCATAACAGCACAAAGCTAAGTGAGGCTCAGGCTCAGGACCCAACAAAAGAGGAAGCCGGCTCCTAAATTGAATCAGCCACACCGCTTCCTATTTTGCTGGGGACAGCTCTAATCTGAATGCCTGTTCCAGTGTGCGTTGTAATTCAGACAGCGTAATGTCTCCCAATGAGAGAGAGAGAGAGAGAGAGAGAGAGAGAGAGAGAGAGAGAGAGAGATTGCTTTTATGAACACTGCTGATCACACATTTATCAGAACATTAGCCACAAATGTAATTTTTCTTTATTTATGGGGGAAAAGAGAACAGTGAAAAGTTTACCATTGTGAACTTTGGGCTCGGGTACAAAAAAAAAGCTAGAAAAATTGTAAAATTATACCCCGAATGCTACATAATGCAGACACTTGGAGGCCACGGCCTTTACACTGTTGTTGCTGTATTATGTTGAGATAGGGTCACTGAAGTCTTGCTATCTTGATCAGACTGACCTGGAACACCTGGGCTCAAGCAATGCTCCTGCCTCGGCCTTCTAAAGGCTGGGACTCCCTGTCTAAGACTCAGTGCAAGCAGGTAAAGCCCCTCTTGGAGACACTCAAAGGTCAGCTCAATTACTTTTCAGAAGCAGGAAACCTTAGGTTGCTGGGGGGCAGGGAGGTGATGACAGCTAATTCCCAGAGTACACAATAGGAAGGTTCTTAGAAAGTTATTCCGAATAGAGTATTTGTAAATGGAATCGTATTAGCATGTATTATAGAGACTCTCTCTACAAAGGAGCCCTGCGGTGAAACCCTTATGAAATGAAAAGAAAACTTTGTTATGCAAATAACTACCTTTTAATTGATCCATTTTCAAGTCTGAGTTTGTAGGCATTAAGTCTGAAAAAGAACTCACCTGTATATCACCTCTAGCTCCCCACACTGGGAGCCAAGTAAATATTAGCCTCCACTGTGCTCAACTCTCTGAAAGTGCTTTTTAAAAAACTACTAATAGAGACAGAACATTCTACCTTGCAGTGTAGACCAGGGGTCAGGAGGCCTTTTCTGGAAAGGGCCTGTCGTAAATACCTTTGGCTTTGGGGGTGGCATGGTGTCTGTACTGGTGACCACCGTAGCCTCGGTCACCCACAGACGACAAACGAACGGGCAGAGTTGTGTTTCACGCATACTTTATTCATGAACACTGGCATTCATTTCTTTTTGTTGTGTTTTTGAGACAGGGTCTCATGCATCCCAGGCTGGTCTCAAACTGGCCAAGGAGACGAAGGTGACCTTGAACTCCTGATTCTCCTGCCTGGACCTCCTGAGTGCTGATATTACAGGCATGCGCCAGCACAACGGGCTTGGTTGCAGACTTCTTGAAGGGAGAAGTCAGAGCTAATGGAAAGAGGATTAGGACCCAGAGACATGAATTGGAATCTGCAATGTGCCATTTGCTTCCTGGGTGTCCTGTTGTCTCATTCACAAAACTTCAACGACCACAGGTCCTTTGTGTGTAAACCCTAACCAGCACATATGTACTAGTCATGAGTGTTGTATTCTTAGAGTCTCCACAGTCCCTAGGCAATGCTTAGTAGATATTTCATAAATGTTTGTTGCACACTCGAAGCATAACAAAGGAGCTGCCACCAGAGTTACAACTATATTTTATTCTATTAAGGGAAGGGACCTAAGTATCTATGTTTATAAGGCCCAATTAATTTCCCACTCCAAGGTGCCATGACTTTTCAGCAAACTTAGCCAGAGACACACACACACAAAAAGTCTGCCTTATTTAATCCAACAGAGGGCAATGGTGCACCCCAGACTGTGGCTTGTACTTGGTAACTTTAAATTTTTTCTTTCTTTTTTTTTTTTTTTTCTGTTTCTTTTTGCTTCCCGAGGCCTTATAATCTTTATCCAGGCAAGTTTGGTGACTGTCCTCATTGTCCCTTGTGAGTTGTGAGACTTACAAGCATTAACCTTTCAGAGTCTAGCACCTACAAAACACAGGCTTGCTTAGATGGAAGAGAATTAGACACCATCTTCTCCCACACATTTTCTGGGGTTTCAATTTCTTCTGAACACCCTGGCAAGATGGTCCCTTTCATCTCAGGGTCCCCTTACTCTGTCTTTTTTTCTGCCCTTCAGAGACAGTGTCTTACTTTGTAGCCTAAGCTGGCCTCACACTTGCAAAATCCTCCTGCTGCAGCCTCCGGAAAACTGGGATTCCAGGTGCAGGCCTGATTCATTTTCTGCTTTTGAGCATAAGGTAGTGATCTCGTGTTGAAATCCACATTGTGTTGCTCTCCCCTTTCTTTTCCATGTGCTGATGTGTGCTTCATAGGTATTTAGGCACATGTATGTACGTGTGGAGGTTTGAAAACAACACTGGATGTCACTATGTAGCGAGGCAGAGTTTCTTGCAGAACCCAGAGCTCACAGATTCCGGCTAGTCTTGTGGGCCAGCGAGCCAGCCCCAGGGAACATGTATCTCTTCCTTCCTAGAATTGGAGGCAGCAATCAATGATGCCTGGCTGGCTTTTCAGTGGGTTCAGGGATTCCAACTGTTCCTCACTGGGAGTGCGTTCTCCATTGAGCCATCTCCACAGCTCCTTTTGTGTGGATTTCTTTATGACTGCTCCAGCTGTGTCTGGGGCCATTCTGCCTTAGCGGGCATTGGGCATATCGGGAGAGAACAAAGAGGCACAGATAAATGGCTCCTGAGAATTTGTAATCACTGGGTGGACAATGACCTCTCAGCTCGCCCATCAGCTTCTGTTTCAAATATTCTTCTAGAGGCACAAACCAATTTATTCCAGAAGCCATGTGGGATGGGGAAGGCTTCTCTGCATTTGGGGCTCTCAAATAACAGAAATGATAACCTGCTTGCCAAATGTCTAACAAGACATATAGTTTTGTTTTTTTACTGTGTCTGTTCTTGAACTGTCTTTAACACATTCTCTGCAGCCTTTAAAACTGACCTGTGAATCCCTTTCTAATAAGATTCCACTTCTGTTTCTTCAAAGATTTGCATCTAAGGCCAGGTCCAGAGAATGGAGTGGGAGCAGCTATAACCAGGGCTCCCTGGTACCTCCCCCCCCCACCCCATCCGTCATCATCAGATCTGGGCTGCAAGTGGCCCTGCCTCTAAAGGTGGCCCACAGGGTCCTCTTCATTAGATTTGCAGCCAATGGTCCCTCTAGTTATTGGTCCTCGTAAGTGAGATTCTCCATCATTTCTTTTTTGGCTCGGGATTTTAGGCAAATGAACAGCCTTCTCAGTGGAGACAGGTGATATCACTCCCGGGAATAGATAAACATTTCTGATTTCACTGCAACCGAAGAAAGCAAAGACCAGCAGAGTACATCCCGCCCAAACCATTCTGTCTAGGAGGCTGAGCTCTCCCTCCCTCCTAAAGTGACTCTGTGCACACAGGACATTCTTATTTTTCTCCTGCCCTCGGCTGACTCATTCTTTTCAACCCCCTGCACCCCAGGAAAGCACAAATCCCCCATCACGACCGGCAGGGGTGAATACATGGAACTCAAGGGGGCCTCTGCAGCTTATCTGAGAACAATAATGTATCAGTTCCCAGCCGCTGCTGCCTGTCTTGGAGACCCAGGGGAAGTGGCTTATGAAATAGAAGCCTGGGGGCCCCGCCCCCACCTCCCATCCATTTCTGTCCTGCGAGCAGGTGTGTTCCCCGAATAACAGTTCATCTTCTCACTGCTTCTCATCTACAGGAAGCCACCAGCAGAGCTGTCTCTAATGACAGGCGACAAAGGGGCAGCTGGTTTGGCAGCGAGGTGCTGAGCCGGCAGACAGGGGAGTTTGCTGCTTTCTCCTCCTCATCTGGAGACGCCTGGGGCTCTGCCCATCACCATCCTGGCGCTTCGGGCCGGGGCACAGGTCATTACCGACTGTTCCTTACATCTCACTGCTCCCTATTACCAGGGACCCTCCTGGAGACTCTGGCCAACCCGAGGTCAGGGAGCCTCTTGGGATTTGTTGGTACTCTCTTGCGGTTTTCCAAATGGGAAGCTTCTGTGGTTGGAAGGTATTTGGTGTTGAGGTTTGTGTGAAGCATATAAGTAGGGTGGGTTTTTTGCCCCCAGACTTACAGACTAACTTACACACAGGAAGAGTCCCTAAAATCCTCAATATCCTTATTTAATCAAATTGCTGTTCTGCAGGTCCCTCTCTCTGTGGATTATGGAGACTGCATTTCTCTCAGGGAGAGATGCTGCTGTCTCTCTTTTTTTAATTCGCTTTTTCTTCTCCCCTCAATATTTTTTTTGTTTTGTTTTGTTTTAGAGGAAGGAGTGGGAAGAGAAGGAAGTAAAGGAAGAGGAGAGATATATGAGGACACTGTCCCTAGGCAGGTGCCCTCCCCTCTTCCCAAGTTCCAGCTTCATCATTGGCTCTCAGCGTCTTCTTTCTCTTTAATCCATTCAGCCTGGCTTATATAATCAACTATTTTTTTTTATGCTTATCACATGAAATCTCATACACCCCCAAACTTTATCGAAGAAAACTACCCTTCTCTTTTTTTCTTTAACTGTAACACACATGTTCTATTAAACTCAGACGACACCCACCTGGTTTTCCTACCCTGTCAAACTGTCAGGTGAGGCTGCCTCAGTAGAAGGGAGGCTCACCACGGAGGACTCGGGGGTGGGGTGGGGTGGGGGGTGGTGGTGATTCGGACAAACCTGCCTTCAAAGCCCTGTGGCTTGCTTGATGGCCGAGGGACGTTAGTTCTCCATGCCTCAGTTTCCTCTCCAAGAATTCAGATACCAATCCTCACTCCATCGCCTTCCAGGGAAAGCGAATGCAGAAAGCCCGGCTCAGCCCTGGCATTTGCCTGCATACCGTCTTTCCCCCAAAGCATTTTGGCATTCTGAGTACTCTACCAACATTTCTTTTAGAGAAGAACAAATGTCAAAACTGCTTTTAAAAGTGTAAATCCACCAAACATATGCTCCTTTTTCCCTCTCCTTCGAAGCCTCCGTTTCCCCTCATTTCCCCTTGGGCAGGTGCTAACTTCTTTCTCCTGGCTACGAGCCCTGGCTGCGGTGTTAGCCAAAGACACAGTCATGGCGTGGGATGGAGACCACTCACTAGGCAGGAGGAAAAGGCCAACTAGCCAAGCGGAAAGGGGGAAACTGATCTGGCTTCTGCACTCTGCGCAACCACCCAGAGCGAGATCATGGTGTGACTGGCTTAAAACAGGAAACCCCGGGGACAGCCAGAGAGGCGAAACATCACCCAAGTTTCACCACTGCCTAGAGACAAGAGCTGGCCAAGACTAATCGGCCATTGCATGCCGTGGTCTGTGATGTGCCAAGGGCTTTAACCATTGTGATTCTGGGGGAGGGGCAGTACTGAGAATTCAGTCTCCTGCTTCATGCATGCTAGGCAAGTTCTCAACCACTGAGCTACACCCCCAGCTCAGCATTTATTATTACTGTTCGCAACTAGACATGGGAAAAGGAAGCAAGATATCAGAGCCCGTGTCCAATGATTCCTAAGGCTATGTGCTCTCTCTGCTTGGTTTCTTGGTCTCTATTGGCACTAGCAAAATCACAGGCCCTCCTCCTACCAGGTCAGGGTAATTGCTAACTAGCTTAGGCCTGCTGAACCTTCCTGGGTGGCTGTCTGTCAGCTAAGAAATTGACAGCAGCAATTCCCCCACACCATGGAAATTCAAGCCCATTACTTCTTGGTCAAAGAGGCAAGGACTGCAATAAACTGGGCTGACCTCAGAATGGGCAATCTCGGGCTCTGCAGCAGTTTTGGAAATGGGAACCATATCACTTCACATACTTGAAAATTGCAGCTCCTTCCCCTTCCATCCCGCGCTTCCCCACCTCCCTTTTTTCCCCTATTTCTCTTCCCCCCCTTTCCCTCCCACCCCCTACAATATATTCTCTCTCTACAATATATTCAAGGGTTTTCAACTTCACGGTCTCCTTTAAACATGGCTATACTTAGAACATATGTTTTTAATTTCTTCTATTGTTTTATTAAAACAACACCATGAAAACCTTGAAACAACACATCCAAATGCCAAGAGCACCCCCCCCCCCCCCACTAGAGAGGTCCCTAACAGCCCCACTGTGCTGTGAAGCTGACTTCAGATCCAGCAACCCTGTGCTTTAAGGCAACTGTAGAACTGGGAGGAAGGCTGGTGCATCCCTGGCCAACTGTTCATTTTATCCTTAGTGTTTCCGAAAGCCGCAGCAATTGTCTTCAGACACACCAGGAGAGCCAAGGGCAGATCCAAATGGAAACGAAGTATTACAAGTACCACCCTGACTCAGAAACCACTTGGTGAACCCCGTCAGAAGGGCATGGGGAGCGGCTGGGATAGATGAGCGTAAAGGGCAAGAAAGGGCCAGACAGATTCTTACAGAAGCCAGGCTCTTTTATCCTCCCCCCCCACACACACACTCCCTATGCGCATCACGAGCTCCCCTCTGATCCATCACTAGGATTTCACAGGGCCTTCAAGCTCTCTTCTCTTCTTCCATTCTGCTCACTCCCATGTTTGCTTGTATGGATCTGGGTTCTGAAAGTTCGTCATATTCATCACGTATTTGAAAGCCTCCATCTTCTTGCTCTGTGGCCACCGGGGCGGTACCAAGGCTTCCACACACATAACAAATCCACTCCCTCTTATCTCCTCTCTCTTCCCTCCCTGTCTGTGCCCGGAGCGCTTGTCAATCTTATTTGACCAACACACAAAAGCGTAGCTCAGAAGACTCCGTGATCGCAACTACCTTAATCTTTTTGTCACTTGTCCTTACGTCGTCGAATCCCCATTTATCATCAGAACACTGGCCATTTTTCAGCTCACTGGTTTCCAAGCTTGCAAAAGCGAACATTAACTCAGATGGTCACTTACCTGCCTTCAGCCCATAAGTCTGTCCCTGAAAATCTAGAGGCACTGACAGCTTCATACAACAAGTCACCCAGTAAAGGCACTAAAAGTCGCCAGTCAAAGGGCTGGTATTAACTGGGCGTGGTGGTGGTGGCACATGTCTGTAATCCCAACACTTTGGAGGCTGAGGCGGCGGCGGGGGGGGGGGGGTCGTCAAAAGTTTGATACTGCTTTGGAATACATAGTCTCTGTCTCAGAAAGCAAAACAAGCAAAGCTCCAGACAAAGGGATGATGTTTTGAATTTTGCTTGTCAAGAAAATAATTAAAATTTTCTCATTTTTAGGAAAATGTAGGTCTTTCTAAATTGAGTTTGGTTAAAGAAAGCTATGCTTGCACTTGTCTTACAGAATACGGTATTCTCTCTTCTCTCTCTCTCTCTCTCTCTCTCTCTCTCTCTCCAGACAGGGTCTCACACAGCCTGTACTGCCTTCAAATGGATACCTAGACAAGGCTGTACTCGAACTCCTGACCCCCCGCCTCTGCCTCCAATATGGTGAGATTACAGATGAACACCACCACACTCAGCCAGTTCTCTTTTGTTTGTCTTGCTCCTTTTGATCAAGGAGTGTCCCCCCAATCCTGGGCCCACCAAGTTGGAATCAATTCACAAAACTCGTGGGTTTTTCCTCGCAGAGTATGTGGGTGCAAAGGAAGTGGCCTGGTTGGAAAGTGTAAGCGAAGCACTAGACAAGTCTGTTATGTTGGACAAAAATGCCTCCCCTCATTCCAAATAGCGCTCAAGGAAGAGAAACCAAGCCACCACAAATCCCAGATTCTTGTTCCTGAACTCGACTGTTCCCAGGATCCTCCATCACCCATCCTTGATCTCCCGGTTATTTTCCAAAGGCCACATCTCAGTCATTCTCTAGCTTCAGAATATGTCTCTCGACTTGAGCTCAGTATTCAGGAAGTGACCTGAGCAGGCTGTGTGGAATAGGATGATCAAATTACTTTCTCTGCCTGCTAGCATTTGGTAATTGTGTTATACATTGCTGCTGGCAGTTCGGGAGGCAAAACACTCTAAGAACTCAGGTGTTTTTAACAGGAAGATGGCGGAGCTAGGCCTCTCCATCTCTGTCGTGGGGGTTTTGAATCAGAATACAGGGCTTCACATGGCCCCCGAAACTTCGTTTCTCTCAGTTCCTTTGGCCAACTGCCAGCCCATTTGACGTGCAGATGTTTTGATTTCTTTCTAGTTGTTGCCTTCAAGTTTTTCTTCCTCTTCCTCTCCTTCCTCTTCCCTGCACCTCATTTTATGACATAGCCTTTCTCTGGGTTGGAGGGCACCCATTAGGTAGGCTGGTTGACCAGCAAGCCAACGAGCTGCCTAGTTCCAGTTTCCCTGTATTGTGATCATAGGCACACATGCAACCACACTTGACTTTTGGCTTCTTAATGCAGGTTCTGTGGCTCAAACTCACGTCCTCGGACTTGCAAGGCAAGCACTTTATCTACTGAGCCATGCTCCGGGCCCAACTCTTTCTTCTTAAGCGAACTGCATGACTTCGGGTCTTTATTCTATAATAAATGGACATGATCCATAATAAATGGATGTGGACTTTGGAGCTAGGCACAGTGGGCTGCAAGTCCTAGCTCCTTCCTTGACCAGCTGTGTGACGTCAGCGAACCGGTCATCCTTGAGCTCAGTTTCTGTACCTAAAACCTCCTTCTGTGATAGGAACCCATTAATTGAGATTGAGTAACAGTCTCTCTCTCTCTCTCTCTCTCTCTCTCTCTCTCTCTCTCTCTCTCTCTCTCTGTTTTCCTCTCTCCCTTTCTCTCTTTTTTCCTTTCTTAACAGGATCTCAGGTAGCCCAGGATGGCCTCAAACTCATGATGTAGCCAAGGATAACCTTAAACTTCTGACCCTCCTTGCTCCATCACTGGCATTAGAGGCACGTGTTACCACACCCAATTTATTATTATTATTTAAAATTTATTCTTCTTTCATACATTACATTCCAAGCACAGTTTTCCATCCCTTTACTCTTCCTGGTCCCTTCCACTTCCATTCTCTCCCAGATCCACTTCTCTGTTTCCCTTTAGAAAAGAGCAGGCTTCCCAGGGATATCAAAACACGGCATATCAACTTACAACAAGATTAGACACAAACCCTCCTATCAAGGCTGGATGAGGCAACCCAAGAGGAGGAAAAGGGTCCCAAGAGCAAAAGAGTCAGAGGCAGCTCCACTCCCACTGTGAGGAGTCCCTCAAGAGCACCAGGCTACACAACCATAACATATACGCAGAGGACCCAGCTCAGATCCATACAGGCTCTGTGATTGTCGCTGAGGTCTCTGTGAGCCCCTGTGAACCCTGCTTAGTTGATTCTGGGGGCTGTGTTCTCGTGGACCAGACCCAATTTATTTGGTACTGAGACCCAAACCAGGGTGCATGCTAGATAAACACTCTGCCATCCAAGCTGTACCCTCTACTTCTTCGTCCTTCCCCACCCCTTAGATAAAGCATCTACACGCTTATCTTCATTTTGTCCTCTAGAATCTTGTGACAAGTGCAATCTAACATCAAAGTCCAAGCAGACCGTGCCTGTGCCCCTTTCTGTATATGCCTATGGCAGCCCTGGCCCCTGGAAGGAAGCACACTGCCACAGGGCCAGCTCCTTCACGGCCACACTTGGGGAGAGCCCGAGTGGCAGCGGCTCCACTGCTTTCTCCTCGGTCCCCTCACTGTGCCGTTCCGTCTCCCCGTCCGTCCATCCGTCCGTCCGTCCGTGTGCTTCTTTGCAAACAAAGCAGTGTTTACTTCTCTGGTGTCGGAGAGGCCCACTGTACCCTCCCGTCTTCCTACGTTCCACTCTTCCAGCCGGGGGGGGGGGGGGGGGGGGGGGGGGGTGTCCAGAGGCCTCTGTGTGCTGACACTTTCTGACATGTGCTTTCTGAGGATCCTTTTCCCATTCAGAACCTGTCAATGTCACACTGTCACGTGACCTCTCCTGGCCGCTCCAGCCTCTCTCATCGTCATGTCAGGCCTCCGGCCCTCTCTCCCCATCCTGTCTTTCAAAACTGACTTCAGAATTCCAACTGCCTGAAGCAAACGTGCCTTGGCAAGCAGCTGCTCGTTCCCCAGGCACCCTGCCTGCCCAGGAGCCTCTGTCCTATCATCCCTCTGTGGTTCAGCTCACACCACTATGTATGGCTGTGCAAGTTGTCTGCTGCACACTGGCCCGGGCTCAGACTATAGCGGGGCTAAGTCCATCCATCCCTCTTCTAATTATGCTGCAAATCCTGGCATGGATGTGCCTGTCTAAAGTTAAGGGTGCTTTTTCTAGCTGGGCGGTGGTGGCGCACGCCTTTAATCCCAGCAGGTGGATCTCTAAGTTCGAGGTTAACCTTAGTGTACAGAATGAGCTCCAGGACAGCCAGGGCTACACAAAGAGACTCTGTCTTGAAAAATGAAACAAAACAAACAAACAAAGAATTTTTTTTTTTTTTAATTTTTTTGAGACAGGGTTTTTCTGAAGAGTTTTGGTGCCTGTCCTGGATCTCGCTCTGTAGACCAGGCTGGCCTCAAACTCACAGAGATCTGCCTGCTTCTGCCTCCCGAGTGCTGGGATTAAAGGTGTGCGCCACTGCCACCCGGCAAGAGTGCATTTTCTTAAGGATATCAAGACTCCTGGTCTAAGATCAACTGTTTTACTTGGGGTTCATCCCTGTCACATCAACTGGCCTCACTCTCTCTGATTCTTCTGTGAGTACTAGTGTGTCTCTCTCTTGTCTGATGCTGTGCAAACCTGGGCTCTTCCACTAGCCCTCTGGGTAATGTGACCCCAAGATAGTTATCCAAATGCACCGAGCCTCAGCCCCTTCCTGTCGGGGCCGTTCTCTGTGGCCCAAGCTGCCTTCAAATTCACAACCCTCCTGACTTTGCTTCTCAACATGTGGGTAACATGTGTGTTACACGTGGGTGCCATGGAGCCTAGAGGTTTTTCTGTCTTAAAAAAGATGCAGCTAAAACCAGACATGGTGGCTCACATCTGCGATACCAGCATCTGAGGATCTTTGGCAGAAGGATTGCCATGAGTTTGAGCCAGAATGGGCTCCATAGTGAGTCCTAGGCCAGTCTGGGGTACAGTGTAAGACTCTCTAAAAAAAGGAGAGAAAAGAAAACACAAAACAGGACTAACAGTGCCATCTTCCTAGTGTTTGGGGATGGTGATGCATAAAATGTTTCTCTCAAACATTGAGTGAAGTGCCTGGTACAGAACAGGCGAGCAATGAGCACTAGTTATTGGGACGTGGAAAACATTAACATATTTATTTTTCTCGGCAGCTAATAAGGAGGTAAGAGTATGGAAATGTAACTCCTTCAGCCGGGTTTCCAGGTAAAACACAAAGTGCCCAATTAAACTTCAATTTCAGAGAAATAAGTTAGTATGCACACATGGCAAATATTTACCTTCACCACAGGAATCTCTTAAGCAGTAGACTGTACTCCCGCTGAGAATAATGGCCAGGAGCCCTTCCCTCCTGTCTCCCTCTCAGCTCCACCTCTCCTCTGACACCAAGTCTGCCCCTTGAAGCCTGGGGAGAATGCTAGCAATCAGACCAGCAGCTGTGGAAGGAGGTCTTTAGATGTCTTATTATAAAATGTTCTGCATCCCTGGGACAGAACTCAGGGTCTTGTGCATGCTAGGCACATGATCTGCCACTGAGCCCCATCTCCAGGTGTGTGGGGAGGGTTGTATGCAGAGGTCTATATTCTCACTCATGCATCCTGTGAGCCACGGAAGGGCACACCTCCTAATGTCCCCACCTTTGGCGATTTGCTACTTTTAATACTTGTGGGTCCAAGTTGAGCTTTAGCCCTTATTGGTGGGTTTTATGCATTGGAATTCCTGCTTTCTAAGTGACTCCTCTTGTAAGCCATCGTGGGCAGAGCAAGGATCCTCCGGGGCCTCTTCAGTATTCCTATGATTCCCTCATGATTATTCCGGCATTTCCTATCGTTATTTCAGAATCACTACCCACTTTCTCATACCTATAACTAGTCACACAGTTTCCTGTTTGGCATTTGCACCACAGCACAAAATTCCTGGGCACCAGCCCCAGGAAATCATTAGTAATCTCCTCACGTAGCCACCAGGTTGACATTTGCCTGTGTCATCCACATATGTAGTCCTGGTGACAAATGCTCTTCGAATGGCTGATGATACCTCATCCTTTGTGTTTCTGATTTGTGTCTTCCTAGAACCTCACTTCTTCCTGGAACCATCTTAGAGGAAGTTACAAAACCGCCAACAGTCCCAAATGTGCATCTGGTCTCTCTTGGTCTCGGTCTCTCAGTCTCTCTCTCTCTCTCTCTCTCTCTCTCTCTCTCTCTCTCTCTCTCTCTCTCTCTCTCTCTGTCTCTCCACCCCCCTCATGATATTCTCCTTTTTATATTCTCTCATTTCAAATCTCCTGTCACTGACCTTTCCCTTTATTTTAGGAAGTGACCTTTTCTCCCCAGGTTATTTTGAGTGTCTTGGCTTCACCTGAACTCTCACTTTCTGTCTCTCTGGGGTATCTATATTATTATTATTATTATTATTATTATTATTATTATATTGTTATTATCATTATCATCATCATTATTATTATTTTGGTTTTGTTTTGGGGGAAGTGTGAAACAAAGTCTCACACAATCACCCTCACCCACCCAGCTCTTACCATGTAGCTCAGGCTGGCCTCAGACTTGCTATTCTACTGCTATCCTTCTGAGTGTCTGAATTACAGGCGTCCCCAAGTCTAGCAGAGACATCCAACTCTGGAGTGTCTGGGGTTTCAGGCCTGTGTGCCTCCATACCTTACTTTAGGTGGTGCCAGGAATCACAACCCAGGGTCTTTGGTTTGCTAGGCCAACCCTCTACCCACTAAGCTACTACATCCCCAGCACAGGGGCATTGATCTCAAGGCCATGTGCATCCATTCGACAACGTCTCCCAAGCTTTACTCTGCACCAGGCGCTTTGCTGAGTGAGCATGGAGACCCAGAATGGACTAGAACTTGAGAGGCTCACAGCTTTATCGGAAGGATAGATTAGCTAGCCAAAGATTCCGGCCACGTTGATAAAGGAACCAAACTGCAGGCGGTCAAGTTCAAAGGAGAAGCTTCCTCAATCAAGCGGCAATGGAGCCCAGCCTTGCAAACCAGAAGGCAGGCAGAATAGAGAGCCCAGCATTGTGACACACACAGAGTGCCGTGAGCAAAGGCAAGATGGGGACCCTGAGGAGTGGCAGAAGACAGGATGAGTGACTGGGGTGGAGGCAGGTCACAGAGCATCATCTCATCTCTGGAAAATGTGCTGCAGACACACTGAGATTCCATTTAACGTCTCTGGTGGCATTTCGGAGATTGGAAGGCAGAGGCACCTGAAGATGGAGAAACTATTCAAGTCATTGTGCCTAGACATGGTGTCACAGCGACACCGCCATGGGGGACATTTTAATAGATGGCCCTGGCGCTTCCTGAGTCAAGGATTACAGACAGGAAGTGATCTGGGAGGAATCAGAAATGTGAGATTCCAGGCAAGGGTTAGGCAGGGAGGGGCATTTCTCAATAACAGACTGTATAGAGATGGAAATTTGGAAACTATTCCAAAATAGATGAGTATTGTTAAAAATCCGAGTAAGTGGGGTTTCTGTTATTGTACCTTCCCTGCTGTGGAGGACTCCATTCCTCAGAACGGTAACCCCAAACAACTCCCCTCCCCTTCCCTGAGCTGCTTCTTGCCAGGCAAGGAGAAGAGTAATCACCACACCCATCCTTTTGCATCCAGCTTCTTCCAATGGTGACATTGTACCCTCCCTCCCCCCCAGTGCAGTATCAAAACTACAAAACTGTCATGGGTACTCATCATCTCTGGGCTGCCGCCTGCTCAGTTATTCCTCGATAGCCAGAAGTAGCATGACTAAGAAGAACCTAAACACTGTAACCTGTAAGATTCAGGGGTCAAGAGTCTGGTGTGTATTCAGGAGGTTTTCTGTTCCCTAAACCCTTAGGCCAAAAATCTTTCCTGGGACCACATATGATCTCCACCAACATTCTATGATCTGGCCAAGCTCCTCACTATTCACATGGCTTTCTTCTTGTCAGGGAGGATGGTGAAGGTATGCAGGTTGCTCAACTGTTCCCATCAGTGTCAAGGTTGGGAGGCGAGGAACAGAAAAAGGAGGCAATGTATTCCTGGTCACACTGCCTACCATCCCATGTCTTGCTGACTTCAAACCGAAGCTCCTGTTAGGACATTACGATTGTGATGGGTAGCTCCTGCCATTGTCTACACAACAGAAAGGTTAGGAGGGAGTCAGCATTCCCATTGATGACCCCATCTAATTTGGAAGTAGAGAGAATTTCAGAGGGATGTAGAGCCCCCCCTCCCCAACACAGTAGATCCTCCATAAATACCAGGGATGGAATCAGACCAATTTCCAGCCAGGTACATTTCCCAAGAGCTGAGTAACACAAAGCTACTACCCAGAAATTTCTTTGCTTCTAGGAAACAAATGCAACATAGAAAATGATGCCAACTTGTTGGTAACAGCGGCTGTCCATCCACCAGGGTTCAGCCAAGGCAAATAACCCACTGTTAACGGAGGGAGAGAGAGAGAGAGTTCCCTGTGCTTCACCTTTAACGGTAATTTGCTAATGGGTAAATATAGAATGACTTTCTTTCTCCCTTGGAGACAAATGAGTTCTGGTTCTCATGAACCAATACATCCGGCAAGAAGTAGGAAACAGAAAATAAGGAAAAAACAAACCAGGTGTTTTGCCTGTTAAGATTTGAAAAGTGAAGGGACTATTTATTTTGAACAGCTTAGAGAGAGGAGTTGGCCTGGGCATTTTCTGAGCTGCCAAAGGAGGAGGCTGGACATGGGCAGCGAGATGTCTTTAGGCAGAGTGAACCCTATAAGTGACATCTCTGCCACTCAAACTCCTAATTGATTGATTGATTGAATATGAGCTTTTAAGTTTTTATTTACTTATTTACTTTATGCATATGTGTGTGTGCCCACTTGTCTGTAAATGCACCGCCAGAAGAAGGTGTTGGACCCCCTAGAGCTGGAGTCACAGACAGTCCTGAGCTGCCCCATGTGGGCATTAGGAATGAAGCCTGGATTCCTGGCAAGAATAGCAAGTGTTCCTAACTGCTGAGTCACCTGCCCAGCCCCTAAATAAGAGTATGTTTTTTTGCTTTTGCTTTTGTTTTTGCTTTTTTGAGACAGTAGTTCATGGAGCCCCGGCTGGCCTCAGACTTGATTTGTAGCTGAGTGAGGGTGATCCTGAACTTCTGGTCTGCCTGCCTCCACTTCTCAAGTTTTAGGATTACAGACGTGCACCACCACACCTGGTTTATGTGGTGCAGGGATCAAACCCAGGACTTTGTGCATGCCAGGTCTGAGTGAGAACTCCTGGAAAGAAGCGTGTCTGCAGAGACTGAATGGCTGTTTAGAACTGCAGAACCGTGGAGAGGTTGGAATGTTGCAGGCCCAGAGACTAATAATTTTATCTTGGCTCATTCTAGCTCTCTGCAATAGCCATCCCTTGCCCACCTCTCTGTCAGAACTAACATCTTCTAATAGATTAAAAACATCTTCGAATCTATTAACTTAGCAGACCACTAGCTTCCACCAACCCAAAAGCTCAGCTAGCATCTTGGGCCAATAGAAAAGCTTCCCCCATGTCTTTGTACCCGTCTCTCTCTGATGTACCCACCAATGTATTTTATATTTATTTACCTTGATTTGTGACTTTCTCTGTTCTGTAAAATGATAAGACTTCATGAACCCGCTTCCTTGTTAGAACAGGGAATTTGGGGTAATCTAAATCTGTGTTTCCAGACAGGGGCACTCAGAATGGCTCCGGAATAAACTGTCTCTTGTTTCCTTGAAGGCGAAAGCTGTGGCTTCTGCATCCAAACAGGCAAGCACTCTGCCAACTGGACCAGTTTATTTGGTGTGTCTGCACCTTCCCACTGATGTCCTCACACAGAAGCCACAAACGCAGGGAGGCAGACCAGAGAGCAATGATGAGGACAGACTCCAGGCCAAACGTGACAGGCCTGAGACATGGGGTCTCCGTAGGCTGGTGGTACCACTGCAGAGAGCCCTCAGCCATCAAAGGGCGAGAAAGAACAGTGCACGTGTGACAAAGGCAAAGAAAATAGCTGAGATCAAAGGGTGAGGAAAAAAAAAATGTCACGCCTTTGATCAACTGCATTGCGGTAACAGGGTTCTGTCCCTGCATCGCGGTAACAGGGTTCTGTCCCTGCATCGCGGTAACACGGGTCTGTCCCTGCTGTTCTTCCCAACAACACAACTGGGACATTTGCATCTGACCCCAGCCATTTGTTGGGAGAGGAAGAGACACAGCCTGGACTTTGAAAGCTGTGCAGTGGCCTATCCAGAACCCACTTTCCTGGTTGACAGGAACGTCACCAGATGTGACAAAAAATGAACCTCCTTTCACGATCCATTTACATTCTGGAAATCCCTCCTGAATTTAGACCACTGCAGGGGACTATTTTTGCCAGGGTCTTTCAACCCCAGCTCTGAGACACATCAGAGGTATCCCCGCAGAAGCCCCACGGCACTGGACGTCTTCAGCCATGCCAGAAGCCCAAGGCCACAGGGAGGCAGCGCGGGCAGGGCCTCCCGCATGGCCATGCTCCCCCACCTGCACTTTGAACTGCAGAGAAGCTGAACAAGCAGCGTGGCCAACAGGGCAGAATGAAAATGTGCTCAACTTGGCATTTGCTTTCTCTTCTCTTCTCAGCTTTCACGGGGCGGGGGTGGGAAGAGAGAGAGAGAGAGAGAGAGAGAGAGAGAGAGAGAGAGAGAGAGAGAGAGAGAGAGAGAGAGAGAGAGAGGTGTAAGGAGGAATAAAAAAATAACAACAAGGAGCAAAAAGGAAAAAGGGACGAAAAAATGTATTTGTCCTGAATTCTCCCTGTGCCTTCCACCTCTGGAAGCCTGTGTCGGAGTCTGTCCACCTTTGCTGAACTGTGGGTGGCACCCTGGGCTTGATTCTGGCCAGGGCCAGGCATGGGGTGGCAGCCTCTGCCTCCTTCTTTCTGCACTCTCCTTCTCCATTCCAATCACAATAAATATATTTATACTCACTTGATTATGTCAGCCAGACAATGCTACCCTAATTGGCAGTGATCAGGGTTCCAGAATTGCTGGGGTGAACCTGCTGTCTCTCTATCAGGCAGAGCACTAAGGGGCCGCTAACGCAGTCCCCATTAACAATTTCCAGCCGCATGAAAAGCAATCCCCGACTCCTGCATGGCAATGCATTTTACAAACAGCTCCTAAGAGCCAGCCTGTGAGGAACTCAGAGTCACGCGGACTCCCCATCTCCCCTCATTCCACTTCCTCCCCCTCCCCACTGCATCCCCTCTACCTACCCCCTCTACCTGCCTCCCCACTTCTACCCCCCACTTCTCACCCCCTGCTGGTGCGCTTAGTATAGAAAAACAGACCCAGAGCAACTTCCTTTGCTGGAGGTTCTTTTGTTCTTTGTCTTTTTCTTTTTTTTTCTCCCCCTTTTACTGGGCGTCTGGAGCTAACTGTCATTTTTGGTTCTCGGGTCTTTGTAGATTCCAGGGACATCTGGCACACACTTTACTGTGTTTGCTAGCTCTGGTTTCTGTAGCTCTGTGCGCTGTGCTCCGTGTGCCTGTTAACGCGGCGTCGCATACATAATTTACGAATGCATAATTTGGAGCTTGAGTGCCTAGGCCTGTTTTGACATTTGAGGAACTTCACAGGTGCCCATCCTAGGTAATGATGCAATACGCAGTCGTGAAATGAATGAATGTACCAAGGAGGCAAAACAGGCAACCATCATTCATTAATTCACCAGACACGAATAGGTACCAAGCACTGTGGTAGACTCTGAGAATTTAATCCTGCATGCCCAGGGTCCTACCCCTCAGGGAGTTCTTCACTGAGGCATGGCAGGCAGACACATAAGTAGGCAATTGTTGTTTTATTGTTATAGATGGATCTGGGCATTGGGGCACACTTGGGCTTTTAGCACTCAGGAGGCTGAGGCAGAAAGATCTTGGGCTAGCTTGGGTTACACAATAAGACTCTATCTTTAAAAAAAGACAAAATTAAAAAAAAATTACACAGTACTTGGGAAGTGGAGGCAGGAGGATCAGGAGTTCAAAGCCAGCCTCAGCCTCGTTCCTCAGGAGCAGCCTCAACTACATAGTGAGTTAAAGGCCAGCCTGGGCTACATAATGAGGCCTTGCCTCAAACAAACAAAACAGTAATAAAAGACACAGTAATAGAGACACAGTGACCACACCCTGTGCAGGGCAGCTTGGAACTTCAACAAGGGAGGCCTCAGTTTACCCAAGGAGGAAAGAGGCTGAGGCCATAGAGGGCCTTCTACAGGCAGTGGGGCTGAAAGTAGGGACATGAAGGCCTCTCAGGAGGACAGCGGAATCAAGGGCAGGACATAAAAAAAAAAATAAGGGAGTGTTTTGAGAAAGCTGTTAGGGAATGAATTGTCGTGATTGGATGGGAGAATCAGGCCAAACCATCACCAGGGGAGTCAAGGGTGAGATACAGGGGAGGAGCTTTAGTTACCTTTGTTAGGTCAGGAGGATGAACAGCTACTTAGCCAGTCCAAAATGACCCTGGATTTGTACACATGCCTCAGAGGAGGATTTGGACAGACCACCGGGAAGCTGCCGGGATGTACATTATAGAGAGGAGGTCTAAGTGGTGCCTCAGTCAGTCTAAGTGCCATGGATCTGAGCACAGGCTGGTTTCTTTATCAGTAAAAGAAGGAGGGATTCAGGGCCCCAAGACAGCTTGGAGCTTTTACAATTCCGGTTGCTTGGATTCTCTGAGGTCTGTGTATAGCTTATCCCGGGGCCTATATTATGTCCAAAGCTCAAAAAATGAGGCTAGTCCCCAGCAACACCCAGGATCCCAGCATGACAGGGAAGAGGCAGAGAGATACCTTGTGTGTGCATGTATGTGCTCTTGTGTGTGTGTGTGTGTGTGTGTGTGTGTGTGTGTGTGTGTATGTGCGCATGGGTGTGTGCTTGTTGGGTACATGTGTACATATGTACAGGGGACAACCTTGAGTGTCATACCTCAGGAGCAATACACCTTGATTTTTTTTTTTTTTGAGGCAGGTTCTCTGGCTGGCTTGGAGCTCACCAGGTAGACTAGTTCGGCTGCTGGAAAGCCTCCGAGAGTCTCTTATCTCCAGCACACAGTACCATGCCCAGCATTTTTATGGGGCTTTAGGTGTGAAACTCAGGTCCCACTGACTGGGCCATCTCCCTGGCTCAGATAGGTACTTCAAGGCACAGTTCTATGTGAATCCTTAAGATGTATTCACAGGAATGTACTAAATGATAGCAATACCTCACTGTTCCCAGCCCAGGTCAGGGTCTCGAGTTATATACCCCTCCACAGTCAACTCATAAATCCTGTTAGATTTCCTTTCTCTGAAGCATTGCTCAGCTCACACCCGTTCTACTGAAAACGTCAATTTACATATAGACCTTCATTCGATGTCCTGACAGTGTCATTCTGGGTCACAGCCAGTCTACCCCAACTCTGCCTGACATACCCCTTACTCAGTCAGTTGGGACAGTGGACACGAATGATCCCTCCATCCTGCCTTGTCTCACCAGGTGCCTCCCCTAAAGAGCCGACTCAGGTTCAAGGCCGTTTCCTCTAGGACTACTGTCTAGCCAGCCTGTCTCCTTCTGAACCCTGTTCTGCATTGACTGGCCATGCCGTTAGTGAACAGCTGTTCATTTTACTTTGGAGTGTATGTTTTGTTTCCTCCACTAACTTGTAAGGGGACAGGAACCAAGCCACACCCTCCCCATGGTCATGGTCCCGCTCTGTATCCCATTCGAGGCAAACGGTTGACACTGAACTTGTTTATAATGGGATAATTCTCATTTTCTTAGTATCATAGAGTTGCAGCCCAGAGTTCTCTTTTTCCTCTTCTTGGAGAAAAAGGAAGCCCGGAGAGAGTGTGGCTGGGTGCAACCATTTTGGAGTAATGACAGTATGAGACATTCCTCCCACGAATCGTAAACAGTATTTTACACGTGTTTCTGGGGAGCTTCAAGTCCTCTCGGGAACGAGCTATTTCACAGATCAAAAGGAGCATATGTGCAGCCCGCCATGGGGGATAGTCACGCTGCTAAGTTTAAAGGGAGAATGATCGAACATGCCAGCCTGAAAGCAGAAACGGTTCCGTAGCACGTGGCTAGAGAGAAACATGAGCGACTTAATCTCTGGTCTCGGGGCACATGTGCCGGCGAGCAGCACACCGGGTTTTTCACAAGGAGGAACTGGCATGAAATCAATAAAGAAAAGCAGCATCTCTTTACAGATCCAAAGATGTTTAAGGAAGCCAGTTCTGCCGAGGCCCATAACTGGGTGGAATTTGTAACCGGACAGTTAAAGCCACCATCTAAGGCGGCAGCTGGGATTTTCCCAGAAGAGTCTGGGGGTTGGGGGTGGGGTGGGGGGAGTTGGGAGTGGGGTGGGAATAACTCATCACTTCATCTCCATTTGTGGTGTGTGTGTGTAAAAACTGTTTTCATACTGGTTGCTGTTGGTTTTGTACTGTCTTCCCTCATAGTCAAAGCAGATGACTGCTTCCTTCCGACCACATGGAGATCCATTCATCTACCGATACATGTTACCGATTATCCATCAGAAGTCAAGCTTGGGTTCAGACCCGGGCATGGCGCCACGTGTGTGGTTCTAGCACTTGGGACGCAGGAGCAGGGTTGTGAGTTTGAGGCAACTGTGGGCTACCAAGCAAGACTTCTTTTCTTTTTCTGAGGTGTGGCCTCCTAGCTCAGGTTGACCTCAAATTTGCTATTGTAGTCAAGAATGACCTTGAACCTGCAAGCTTCTTACCCCCACCTCCTGAGTGGGGGTGTGGATATGTGCCTTCATGCCTGGTTTTATGAGGTGCAGGGGATCAAACCCAAGGCTTTGTGTATGTTAGGCAAGCACTCTACCAATGGAGCTACATCCTCACCTTGAGATCTTACCTAAAAAAAAAAACCAACAACACCCTCCACCCCAACACCTCTACGGTTTTAGGTGTTGGCAATTCAGATGGAGACAAGAGAGAGAAAGTCACTGACCTCAAGAAGTTCATGCTGTAGGGCGTGTGTGCATGTCCATGGTTATATGGGAACCCCATGCCAGGCATCGGCAATCAAAGTACTGCTAACGTCTTTCTGCACTTGAAAACATAACTCCAGGAAATGAAAATGGCTGCGGATTACTACCTCAGCTCATATACGGTACATATAGTGAAAGGTGTTTGACAGGAATGGCTAGTAAATATACAGCCTGCTCTCGTGTGTGTCCTGTCTGCCAGCCTGAGCTGTGTCTTTGAGTGCCTCTCTGAGGAGACGGGCTTTTGCCAAGGCGGGTTCATTTACCCTTGTGGCACTATAAGGCAGCGTCACCCACACTGGAAGTCTGAAATTCCTCCTGGATTCTTCAGGCTTTTCTTTCTGTCACCCAAATCTGGTACTCAATTCCAATAGGTCCTAAATACTGTCATATTTATTTTCTCTCTCTCTCTCTCTCTCTCTCTCTCTCTCTCTCTCTCTCTCTCTCTCTCTCTCCCTCTTTCTCTCTCTCTCTATTTAAAGGCAGAGGTCAACCTTAGGTGTTATTCCTCAGGTGCCGTCTACCTTGTATTTTGAGACAGGGTCTCTCATTGGCTTGGAATTCACTGAGTAGGTTACCTTGGCTGTCTCTCCTAGTCGGGAATTTCTATGCCACTAAGTTATCTTAGAATTCATTGAGTGGTCCAGATTGTCACTGAACTCTTTCTTCCTATTTCATCTTCCTGGGACTGTAGCAGCTGGTGGCTAAATACTGTGATGTCGCTGTCCCCTGCCCCTGACTCCTGTTAGGGGTTTGAACCAAAGGCTTTGTGCATCTGCGCATTCTGGGCAAGCGCTACACCACTGATTATATCCACAGACGTAACACTATTTTTTAGGGTAGCTGTTTGCCTCACTGTGTAGCCCTGGCTGGCCTAGACTTGTTTTGTAGACCAGACTGGCCTTGAAGTTACAGAGATCTACCTGTCTCTGCCTTCTGAGTGCTGAGATTAAAGGCCTGTATCACCATGCCCAACTTCAATTGACTTAAAAAAAAATTCTTTTCAGTTGTCTCTCTCTGAGGCTCCGATTCTACGACCTGACCTCCCGCTTCTCCTCGGTGACATTTCCCATCTTGCTTTGTCATCACTTCCAGAGTGACTTGGGTAAGGCACACATCACGTCATGCCATGGCCCTGCCATGCGGCTGCTTCCCCATGTTTCTGTAGCTCCACACTTGCAGGATGAACTTATGCTTCTTGCCTTAGACACAGCTGTATGTTTTCTAGACCCAAGGCCCCAGTCATACCAGACCCAGCCACAGAAGGACATATAAAGGTCCCAGGTCATACAAGTCACCCCTAGGCTTTTCTCCCTCCAGTACTTTCTTCTTTCTCCTTAATTCTTTCCATCCTTTATGCCACTCAGCTGTTTCGTCTCTGCTTAATCCGTGCTCCCTTTGGCTTGAGAGAATCCTGGCCTTGCCTTCCTATCTCTTGAACAGTCTAACGGACAGGCCTTGTAATGTTTTGTTTATTTGTGTGTCTCCCTGACAGGGGACTCCCTGTGAGTGCCTCTGAGCGTAGCGTAACTGATTCGTGGCTTGAGAGAGTAAATGCAAGGCCTGGTACACAGTAGGCACTCAATAAACGTTGAATGACTAAGCCACCAGCTCTCTTCTGGTTTGGCTGCGGACCTACACATTTATAAATTGGGTGGCATTGACAACCATGGCCAGCACGACAATGAATTCAACTCTGCTCTTCAGAACAGTGAGTTTTGCCGGGTGGCAGTGGCGGAGGCAGAGCCAGGCAGGTCTCTGTAAATTTGAGGCCAGCCTGGGCTACAGAGAGAGAGATCTAGGACAGGCAACAAAAGTACACGGAGAAACCCTATCTCAAAAAACCAAAAAAAAAAAAAAAAAGAAAAAAAAAAAAAAAGAAAGAAACATGAGTTTTAGACATTTGAGCTAATGGGCCGCAGATTAAGATATTTTAAGACCACATTTTCCTTGACAATGTTTCTGTGTGCTCTGCATCTGAAGATGGTTGGGAAGCTCAAATAAATGATTAGAGCACGTAAAACAGACCCATTAAGTAATCTGGATCATTTCCTGCAGAAGAGAAGCTTGAAGAGACTTAATAATGATTATTAATGAAAAGAAAGAGTGTGCTCAAGGATGGCTAAGTCTCTCTGTGAAGACAAAAGAGAAGGCCAAGACTGAGGTGCTTGCAAGGCACAAATTAATAAAAGATCAAACCAACAACAACAAAAACCCGGAGACTGGAGTGATGGCTCAGCAGTTAAGCTGTTAAGAACACACCAGCTGCTCTTCCAGAGGACCCAGGTTCAATTCCCAGCACCCATATGGCAGTTTACAACTGTCTGTAATTCCAGTTCCAAGACTTGTGACTCCCTTACACAGACATACACGTGAGCAAAACATCAATGAACATAAAATAAAAATAAATTATATATATATATAGAACCCTCACTGGTTTCCTATTGGATTGTGTAGCCCATTTCAGTTTACTATTGCAGTCACATAGGGCCAACAGGATGGTCCAGTGGGTAAAGCTACTTGCTACCAACCCTGATGACCTGAATTTGATCCCTGGGACCCACTGACAGAAGGAGAGAACCAACTCTCACAAGCTGTCCTCTGTTTACATGCGTGCACATACATGTGCAAACACACAAAATCATATACTTTAGATGCAATAAAAGTAAATAAGTAGAGACAGTGAGATAGCCCAGTAAGTAAAAGCACTTGCTGCCAAGCCTGATGCCCTGAGTTCAATCCCCGAGACCCACACAGTAGAAGGAGAGAAGGGATTCCTGCAAGCTGTCCTCTGACCTCCACTGTGCCCTGTGACACACATATACAAAGAACCATAAACACACACACACACAACGACAAATAACTAAATAAATAACCTCCATTGCTGCACTGCGGTGTAGATCAGATGCTGGTGATGAACACGACCCTTTTACACCATCTGATCTGTCCGTGGACCTACACCAGCTCTTCTTATTTTAATTTTCATTTTACAGGTGAATGAATGGAAGCCCAGGACAGTGAAATAACTCACCCTGGTCACACAG
This sequence comes from Peromyscus leucopus, assembly GCF_004664715.2. Lineage (NCBI taxonomy): Eukaryota > Metazoa > Chordata > Mammalia > Rodentia > Cricetidae > Peromyscus > Peromyscus leucopus. The sequence continues at coordinate 37,500,378 of NC_051080.1, read as the reverse complement.
ATGACAAGTTGTAATGGGAGAATTGCAATTGGTGTCTTTGTTTTTCCTTACTGCCTTGCTGGAGGTTGAAATAGATGTCAGGCTTCCATTGATGGGAACCTGGAGTTAAGCTCCAGAAAACTCAGTAAGTCCATGTGGCTATTTTAAGTCCACCTTCCCTCCTTTTTCTCCTTGTTCTTGTTTAGACTTAGGATCTCCCTGTGTAGCCCAGGTTGGCTTCAAACCTGCAGTGAAGCTCAGGTTAGCCTTGAACTCAAGATGCTGCTATCTCAGCCTCCTGAATGTTGGGATTGTGAGTATGCACCACAACAGCTGATTTAGCTTAGATTTAAACAAGGAAATTCTTGGTTATACCAAGAGTCTGTCATTGCTAAAGTAATTGCCTCTTTTCTGGTATTCATTGTACTAGTGTGTGTGTGTGTGTGTGTGTGTGTGTGTGTGTGTGTGTGTGTAAAAATAAGAATATCCATTTTTCTATTTCCTTTTTGTTGGAATTGCCATAGTTGACCTTGTCAAACTCGTGGGCTCAAATGGTCCTCCTGCCTCAGTGCCTCAGCCTTCTGAGTAGTCAAGCCTGTAGGTGTATGTGTGTGCTCTCTTCATCGGGCTCTGTGGCTTACCAATTCTCATTTTTCTAATAAGACAGAAGTTGCTTTTTTTGTTTTGCTTTGGGCTGTCATCAGCATCCACATGCGTGCATGTATTTATAAGACCTGACATCAATCAAGTCCTATTTAGTTATTCTGACTTTACCTCCAGAGTGATAGCATTTACTGTAGGGGCTGAAGAGCCAGCATCATCTTCCCTGTTATTTATTTATTTTTTTATTTGCAAGGCAACCTTGTTTATCCTGCCTCGGGGATATGCACAGCGGGGTCACAGTCAGTACAGAACAGGGGCAGCTTGTCATGTAACTCAAAGGCAACTCCAAAGTCTCCGCCAAAAGATCATCAGCTGGGCGGAAGCCAGAGTGATGGAGCACTGAGCTGCGCCGAGCTGCAGAGGCCTGGGGCCAATTCAGGAGAACTGCAGCAGCCCACAGGAGCCCCTCAGAAAGGGTGCGAATGAGTCACCCGACTTCTCAGGTTGACTGAGATGACTTCTGTAGATTTTCTTTGAATCAAGTCACATCATCAGCACTTGCACATTGGGCATAACGGGAAGAAGAGGGGGATGCCTCCTTAACAGTCTGGACCTCAGCAGGGTGATGATAAGATGTAGGGTTAGATGTGACTTTGCAAGAAAATTACAGGCAGTGCCTGAGTCCCTTTGTGTGTGCTGGGGTGCAGTGGCAAGCGGGTCTTCTTGGGAGAAAACACAGTGTTCCTGGAGCAAGTGTCTTTGACATAGACCCATTGGTACATCAGAAGACAGTGCTAAATGGTCACGCTTCGACCTCATATTCTGGGAAAAGCGCTTGCTTTTTTAACATTGAGTTCCCAGGATAATCAGATGAATTACTGACACTCTGTTTAAAGCCTTGAGTTTTAGGAGTTCACATAATTTCTCTGGCCTCAGTTTTTGTCTGTCTGTCTGTCTGTCTGTCTGTCTGTCTCCCCCCCCCCCCAGATTCTCTTATGTAACCTATGTTGGCCTTAACTCAGAGATCAGCCTGCCTCTGCCTCCTGAGTGCTCGGATTAAAGGTGTGTATCGCCCTGCACGCCTGTTTTCTCCTCTTTAAAATGTAATAATGGCACTATTCTACAGGGTAAGATTAAGTAGGATCAACGCATGGGAAGAGCCTGGATGGTTTCTGGTAGATAGAGTGAAACTTGTATTTATGAAGTACATATTGTGAAGGGAAGGCAGTTGATAAGAGCCTGGAAAAAAAAAAAAAAAAAAAAAAAAAAAAAGAGCTGCTCCTCCCTTAGGGTATTTTCAAAATCATGGTCCTCAGCAATCCTAAACTGACAGCCAGGAAATTCAGAACCTGACACGACAAAACTAGTGATCCAAGTCCACAAACAGAACTTAACTTTAATCAGCCAAGACCGCCCTTATTTGCATGACCATTATTTGCATAGATCTGACTTGCATGCCAGAGATTATGTAACAAGAAATTAGGAGCACAGCCCATCTAACCTTCTAGAACTGTCGCCAGCCAATGTGGACTGTTCTCTTTCATGTGGCACAGATTACATGCCAGGGAATGATGCAGAAGAGACCCTGACTTAAAGGACTTTTCCCACATGGAGATCCCATGGCCCGCTACCCTGTATTTTACATAATATGTTTCATATAACCTGCCCCTTCTAGAGTACTCAACAAATTTTTCTCCAGTTGCTGTAGTAGCTGATATCAGCTGGCTGGATACATTTTTAACGAGATAATCTAATATTTGCTAGGGAAACATCCCCAAGCCTATTAAAAACAGATGCTTGCACTTAAGTCTATAGTAACCCTTGAAGAAACTGAGAGGGTGCACTTAGTGGAACACGTGGTTTAATCTCCGAAGAGGGGGCATTTCAGGATAAGCATCTCTGCACAGCGGGCAGGAAGAGAGACGAAGGTTATGTGTGGCAGCGACAACAGCAATGTCACTGGAGAGATAAGTTGCGGCGTGCCACATAGAAGGCAGGTAGTAGGGGCACTAACTCTGAAATAGAATCAAGAGATGGGTCTAATGTAATCAGAAACTTTAAAACTACATAATGTATGCTATTAGTGACTCAGTACTGCATAAATATAAAAACCAAGAGCCAAATCCCTGACCTGTAATCACCTTCGAGCAGCGGCCATTCTCACGAAGGTGGCTTCAGCCAGTAATGAACCATTTAGTATAAAGATATATAAGGAAAATGGAAAGAGTGTAATGCTTTAGGGACTGGGACAGTATGTCAAAAGTACCTTTGGATGAGGTCCAATCCTAGCAAATGGCCACTTTGGGGGGTTAAAAATTAGTCAGATTTTATCAGTTTCACACAGCTCCACCCAATACATTGAAGTTTACTGACACTAAATTAAAACACTTATATGACCCTGTCTTTTATTGCCTTTTAACTATGACCATAAAATGAAATTGGCCAATTTTATGTCTTAGCCTCTTTGACCTTCCAGAATTTTTTCCACACTAGATGCTAAATAAGTGTTTTGTTAATTGAGTGGTATTTTCTGTTATCTCCTCTCAAAAGCTAGGTCTGGATTTTGCTGTGCTACTTAAATTCTGAGGCTGTCCCTAAACTATAATTAATAAAGTGTTGGCTTCATTTCAGTTCTTATAATTTAGATAAATCTTTCCTGTTCCTTGTTTGGGCAGCTCCGGGAAGCTAATTAATATATTATTAATATATTTTATAGGCAAACAAGACTCTGCTTGCTCACACCGCCATGACAAGAATAAATTCAGGTCAGAACTTTTTTTTTCAATTATGGGAAAATGTTATTATAATCATGAAAAATTATTGTTTATATAACACAACTCTGCGCATTAAAACACATTATAGGCTAACAAACGAGGTGAATGGCAACCAGGCAAGCTCTTTCCCAGAGGTGCCAATTACTCAGAGCCCAGCTGGAGCATCAACGTGCCTGACAAGGAACTCAGAAAGGTAACTTTTGAGCATCTCAGAAGAACTTCATTATTATCATTTGTTATTATTCATAAAAGGTTTCATAAAAGTTGTGGTTGATTCCAAACTTAGCAGCAAATTCTGCGATTAACCAAGGTGGTAGCATGGATTCATTTTCCACTCACGGAAATAAAATGCTCCTGGGGCTGGGGACTGTAACTCAGTTGACACAGTGCTTGCCTAGCAGGCATGAAGTCTTAGGTTTGATCCCCAATACCACATAAACTGTGTGTGGTGCACACCTGCAACCTTCACCTTTGGGAAGCAAGAGGATCAGAAGTTCGAGGTTATCTTCAGCTGTATAGTGAGTTCCAGGCTAGCCTGGGCTACATGAGACCTAGTCTCAAAAAAGTGGGGGTGGGCCTGGCAGTGGTGGCGCACATCTTTAATCCTAGCACTCGGGAGGCAGAGGCAGGTGGATCTCAGAGTTCGAGGACAGCCTGGTCTATAGAGCAAATTCCAGGACAGTTAAGGCTACATAGAGAAACCCTGTATCAAATAAATAAACAAACAAACAAACAAATAAAAGTGAAGGTGGGCTGGGAATACATAGCAAATATCTCAGTGGCAGTACGCTTGCTAGCATGTGTGAGGCCCTAATTCCACCTCCCAGCGCCAGTGGTCTAAGAGATGTGGATTGGTCAAGGAAGGCCGACAACCCATGAGTGATATACAGCACCTCTCCTGGACCCCAGTTCCCCCTTCTTTGTTAACTGCCTCCCAGAGACTATTCATTCTCTGGGCCACTTCTTCTTGTGTGGATAAATGGTAGCATCTTAAAATGCTGTGGGAGCCCGAGACAGAGAGCAGATTATTGGGGTTTGGTTGGCCCGGAGCTGGGACAGCAGCCATGCCACACACACAATTCTGAGAAAACAGAATTGCTTTCGGTTTTGAAGAGAACCACAAACCCCTCTATGTCTGGATCCCTTACATGCATCAAATCTGTCAGCAAGAGAGGAGCCGAGACACCAACAACCTACCCGTTTGACTTCTCCCTCAAGGCCAAGGGTGCTCCTTGGATTTTTTTTTTCTTCTTTTTTTTTTTTTGGTTTTTCGAGACAGGGTTTCTCCATGTAGTTTTAGTACCTGTCCTGGAACTCGCTCTGTAGACCAGTCTGGCCTTGAACTCACAGAGATACCCCTAGCTCTGCCTCCCGAGTGCTGGGATTAAAGGCCTGTGCCACCTCCTCCTGGCTGGTCCTTGTTTTTTTTTCTGTTCCTTTCTGGGCAGATATGTGCCATCCCATGAAAACCCAACCCCAGGTCGTGGGCTCTACAGCCACACGGCAATGCCGATGATGATAGCTTAGACTGTCTGGGGCAAGAACAGCTCCAAACACACCTAGAGGTGAGCAGTTGGAGCTGGGAGAAAAAAAATTAGTACAGTTCAGGAAGCAAGTCCCAGTGGTTTTGTTCAGGAGCTCTGGTTCAAGTCTGCAGAGATATGGAAAATACTGACATAACTAGGTAATTCTGCATTTCCCTTTTGAACTCACTGAAAGCTCCCTGATTTGAGGAGTTTGGGGGAGTGTCAGAGAACAAGAAGCTGCTGGCAGGTGATGGGGAGAAGGTGTGTTGTTAGGAAAATTGGCTGGGGTTTGAGGTTAGGGGTGTGCCAGGACTGTATGACATGGAATTATTGAGGGCTGGGGATGCTGCTGAAAAGGCTTCAGAAGTTGGCTCGGGTGTGTGGGCTCTGGGCCAATCCTTTCCTACAGTAACAACGCAGCTCTAATCCAGCATAACAATAAATCCCTCACGTGAGCGCGCACCCCATCACTACCAACATAAGCACAATCTGCTCTCAACAATGCCGGTACTATAATACCCCTGGATCTTTTCTCCAACTTTCCATTTCTGAAAATGATTTCTAATGTGGACCCAAAGAGAAGCAATCAGAAGCCATTCTTGTCGGCTGCTGTTTTAAATAACTGAAGTTATCCTCTGTTTGGGAATACACATGTACTGAGCACATATTATGTACTTGGCAGTCGCTCTATGGCCAACCTTTTAAAAGAGGATTCCTTAAAAAGTCATCTGGCCAAAATAAAACATCTGCTTTGTCAATGCATTAAAATAACAAAACAGGGACTGGGGAGATGGCTTAGTCTTTAAAGCGCCTGCTACACAAACGTGTGATGCCCAATACACATGTTAAATCCAGGTGTGCCTGTAATCCACCAGCTGGGGAGGCGGAGAGACTGGAGGCTCCTGTGGCTTCCTGGTCAGTCAGGCTAGCTCAGTCAACGAGTGCCAGAAAAATAAGATGGAGAGCAATCGAGGACGACACTCACCGTCTTCCTCTGGCCTCTACTTACACTTGTACATACACACGGACACACTCACAACCAGCTCAGGGGCTTCCTTTCAGGTGTGTGTGGAGAGGATCTTGTGATTTAGTCCAGGCTGGCCTTAATTTGTGATCCTCCTCCCTCTGCCTCTCAAGTGCTGAGACTACAGGGGTGCACCATCACACCCAGGTAAGGGGCGTGCGTGCGTGTGTGTGTGCATGCGTGCGTGTGTGCGTGCGTGCGTACGTATGCATGTGTGTGTGTGTGTGTGTGTGTGAGAGAGAGAGAGAGGGGGGGGGATAGGTGTCCTCAGAGGCCAGAGGTGTCAGATCCCCTGGAGCTGGACTTAAGTGACGGTGAGCTGCCTGATGTGGGTGCGGGGAACGAAACGTGGGTCCTCTGGAAGAGCAGTCCATGCTTTTAACTGTTGAGCCATTTCTCTAGTACCAGGATTGTTTCTAATTGCTAAAAGTAATGTTTTTCGCACTCTGTACAAGTGTCTTTCCATAAGGGAGCAGCGTAGCCTCCGAGCCCATGATCCCATGATCCCATGGGGTGCCACGTTCAGTTAGATAAACCACAGCAAAGCTGGCAGGCAAAGAATGGCGCTCACAATTCAAACTTGGGGAACTTTCAAGCTGAAAACCAAGTTACAAAAAAAAAAAAAATGTACAACTTTAACTTTTAGCTCTAATATGGTCTTTTAATGCTCAGTCCAAAAATAGAAAATGCACAGGCAAGCGCAAAGAATAATTTTTATGTTTGCAATATTTATGTTTTTTTTTTTGTTTTGTTTTTTGAGACAGGGTCTTGCTATACAGCCTAGGCTGGCTTGGGACTCACTATGTAGCACAGGTTGATCTTGAATGCTGAGACCTTTATGTCTCTGTCTCTCAAATGCTAGGATTATAGGTGTGCACACCACCACATCTAGCTTGTTTTTTCTTTTAGACAGTCTTGCTGTGTAGCCTGGATCGGCCTGCCTCACCCTCCCCTATGACTAGTAGGGCATGGAGCTGGGGTGAAGGGTAGGCAACACCATGCCCTACTAGTCATAGGGTTTTATGTCTTTATTTCATAGACCCTGTTTGTTTCCGAGGTGGGGGTAAAGGTAAAGGCTTTCAAATCTAGAACCGACTCTTAGGGACAAGCCCTTTTGCAGGACCCTTTGGGTCAACCCAGTTTTCCCTTTTCACTGATTTGAACTGTTGACTCCATTCACCTCCATTTGGGGTACAGCAGCACTGGGGGTGACGGGCTGCGGCAGGCAGAGAGACCTCTGTGACCATCAACACTCACAGCTGGTTCAGAAGTGGTACGTATATGCTCAGCTGTCACATCAGACTGACAAGACCATCAGGACAAACAGAATCCTTCAGTCTTGGAGAGGATTGGGAAGAGGGCTTGAGGCTAGCTCCTGAGGCTCGTGAGGACTTTGGAAGGTATTGTGGGGGTCCTGGTGGAGGTGGTGGTCAAACAAGAGCAGAGGCCCTTTGTTCCGGAGTAGTGAGCAGATGGGTTCCTCGGCACTGTGTGTCCTCCACTCCATGGGTGTGCTTTCACTGTCAAAGCTGTTGAGAAGCCTGCGGCTTACGGATGGAAAGGTCACTGTCCCCAATTCCCTAATTTTCTATTTCAATTGGGCTATGGAGGGAGCCTTGCTGGATTTTATATATCATCCAGTGGCCTTCTAAACCGTAAAGTTGTATAATACTGTCACAATTTCTTTTGGAGAGCATGTTGCAGTTTACAAATTGCTTTTTTTATATACCCATTATTACATTTGCTGCATATGACAGCCCCGTGCCATCCCAGGCGCGTCCCCATGAGCTCTGCCCTTTGACAGCAACTGCTGGTTATGAACATACCCACCAGAGAAAGCAGAACTTTCCACAGCAGCCGTGTTTGCACTAGAAGCTTGTGTCTGCTGAAGCCAGCAGTTCAGGAGGGGAGGACCCAGCAGGGACACTGGGAGTCCCCAGAGGCTGAGATGGTAGCTTTGGGAACTGACTGAGGTCGAAGGGGACAGATGCAGACAGACAGCAGAGGATCCTTAGTGGGGTGCAAGCACACAGTAGGCATCTGCTGAATGCTCACCTCAGCTTCCAGGAGGGCTAGTGTGGAGCTTGAACAGTGCCCGACGACAATTCAAATTTTTCAGAAACATAGGAGAGAGAGAGAGAGAGGGAGGGAAGGGGAGGGAGGGAGGAAGAGAGAGAGAGAGAGAGAGAGAGAGAGAGAGAGAGAGAGAGAGAGAGAGAGAGAGAGAGAGAGAGCTTTTTAGTTTTGAGACAAGGTCACATGTAGCCAGGCTGACTGTGAGATTGCTAGCTCAGGCTGTGAGATTGCTAGCTCAGGCTGGCCTTGAACTCCTGACCCTCCTTGCCTGTACCTCCCAAGTACTGAGATTACAGATGTGCACTGCCACACTCAACTCTCAAAAAGAACAACTTTTTTTTTTTTGGTTTTTCGAGACAGGGTTTCTCTGTGTAGCTTTGCGCCTTTCCTGGAACTCACTTGGTAGCCCAGGCTGGCCTCGAACTCACAGAGATCCACCTGCCTCTGCTGGGATTAAAGGCGTGTGCCACCACCGCCCGGCTTTTTTTTTTTTTTTTTTTTTAAATCATCTTAGGGGCCCAAGGACTGGACCTCAGGATCTGCCCAGAGAAGTGTGCTCATATTTGATGTATCTGCCTTCTGTCTCATTCCAGAACATTCCATCTGTCATAAAAAGCCCATCCTAAAGTGGTGCACTTTGGCAACTGCTTTGTGGAAGGGAAAACAATCAGGATGCTGTTATAGTTGCAATTTAGCCAGGATAAATCTGATGGATGTTGGCAGCATCAACGTACCATTTAGCCTGCCGAAAATCAGTTTACTTTCCTACTTAGAGACATGATACGAAATGAGATTAATCCAGTTGCTGTAGAGTGAATTCAGCCGAACAAATCCCTCTGCAGCTCATTTGAATCAAGACCCACACGGCAGTGGAGTACCGTCTCTGGTGCCTGAGCAAATGCATTGATCTCCCACTTACCGCGGAATTCACATCAGAGCTATTGTCGCTGACAGCGAACTCTTCTGTCCTTAGAGGAGGGTCATAGGAGAAAACATTCGCAGGACTATCGAGATGTTGCATCGAAACTTAGCCTAAGGATGAGTGTACCGGCTAGACCATAAACTCAGCCAAGACCCACACTCCCTGGAGGAAGACTGCAGAATAAAGCCCAACAAAACTGTGAATGCTCTTTTCCGTCCTCTCTTCACTTTCTCCAGTCAAAGGGGCAGTCTGCACACAGCACGCATTTCATAAATACGTTTTGGTGGTAACACTCGCAGGCAGGCAAAACTCCAAGGGGGTCCAGAGGGTCACGAAGCGGTGCAAAAGTTGACGAGAGATGCTTGGGGCAGCAAAGCAAATGGAACTGAGATTCTGTAACCTGACAAGGGGGCTAGGGGCTGCTGAGTGGGGCGGAGTGGAGGTGGAGCTGGGAAAGATGAAAGAAAGCTGCTCTGGTGAGGGGAATGTGGGGTCGGGATCAGGGACACTGTGGTAACTTGGATGGATTCTAAGGAACCCGTGGGTCCTTGAGAAGTCTTTCTCTGCAAAGTTTAAAGCTGAAGGGGAGACAATCTTTCTGAAATGTCTTAACTTCCCTGTTGGAGTGGAAACGACCTGGGGGGACCTCTCCAGTTCTCTCGGGGCTCTTATCCTGTGGCTTTGCAGTAGCCAGGGTCAGAACTCAGCTTGCTTTTTGGCTGCCTTTCCCCACAGCTGGGAGCGCTCGACCCCTTCTGGCAAGTCAACCATATTGTGGACTCAGCAGAAGCCTCTCCTTGATGGGGAGGGATTTAAGAAGCTCACTGGAGCTGAACGCTCAGCTGACCCTGCCTGGGGTCACCCTCTGCGGCTGGAGTGGCTTTGAGGCGACCCAGTTTTAGCCAGTGGATTCTGTCTCCTCCTTAGGTCTCTTTTGGCTGGGTTTACCTGAAATCTCTCCTGTTACTCCCCGCTAATGCTCAACACACTCTCTTGTTTTCCAGGCCTTACAAGATGTTGGGATCATGAGAAAGTATCCACTCTACTGCCTGGCCCACTCTCCATCTCTCCAGCCCACCCCAGCCCCAGCCCTTCTGTACCAATCACCTGGCACAAGTGATTTGCAAAGACCTAGTAAGGCCAGGGTATTTTAAAGCCAGGGATAGATACCTTGAGAAAAGGCTGTGGATACTGGGAACATTTAAATCTAGCAAGGTTGTAACTAACGACTCTCTATACTCCCAAAAATGCCACAGGGGAGCTGGTAAACTGCGTCAGGATGCAGTGTGGGCAAACCCAGGTGAAATCTCTTCTCCCTACCTCGGGCCTTCCCAGATGCTACTGTGCGCGGGAGTCACCCAGAAAAGGGTTTTGAAGTTCAAAGTCAGATTCAGGAGGTTTAGGAAAGAGACTGGGAGCCTCTCTTTTTATTCACTTATTTATTTTCTGGTTCATTGGAGGGAATTGACTTCAGATCTGTTCTCTCAGGCTCACAGATAGATAATGCTACTTACTGATCCTGGATCATGTTGCTGCATAAAGCCCAGGGACTCCGGGTCCCAATCTCTCATGAGAGCTGAGGTAAAACTCTTGTGATCTCTTCAAGATCACAAGAATAAGGTTAAGATGTGCATTAGAGCCGGGCGGTGGTGGCGCACGCCTTTAATCCCAGCACTCGGGAGGCAGAGCCAGGTGGATCTTTGTGAGTTCGAGGCCAGCCTGGGCTACCAAGTGAGTTCCAGGAAAGGCGCAAAGCTACACAGAGAAACCCTGTCTCGAAAAAACCAAAAAAAAAAAAAAAAAAAAAAAAAAAAAAGATGTGCATTAGAATGGCAGGCCAGAGAAGTGAGGATGTTCCCTGCACCTTCCTGCCCTGAAGCCAACTGTTCAGGGGACATTTTGCAATAGACATTTGCATTAGCTTGAATTTATATGTTGTATAAGTTACCCATGAGCTCTCTGTTTCATGCCTAAAATGATGATCTTCAAATTTCTAGTTTGTTAAGATTTTCAGAGGTTTCCAGGAATCCGTCAGTCCCCGAAGCTCGAGATGTTTGTTGTCCATGTGTTGTTACTAACGGCAGAAGGCAGGGTTAGGATGGGGTAGGTGGGGAAGAGCGAAGAGAGCCTCGCAATTGAAAGTTTGCATTATTTAATTCTTTCTTCTGTAATGCAGTTTGGGTGCTTTTTTTCTTTTTCCTCCTGAGCTCTGGGGATGGAATCCTAGGGCCTTGGGCATGCCAGGGTGGTGCTCTGCCACTGACCCACATCCTAGCCCACATATATACATATATGTGTGTGTGTGTGTGTGTGTATATATATGTGTGTGTGTGTGTGTGTGTGTGTGTGTGTATGAGTGTTTTGTTTGCATATATATCTGTGTATCACGTGTATGCCTAGTGCCTACAGTGGCCAGAAGGCGGCACTGGATCCCCTGGAACTGGAGTTACAGACGGTTGTGAGCTGCCATGGGGGTGCTGGGAATTGAGCCTTGGTCCTCTGGAACACCAGCCTCTTGGCTGCTGAGCCCTCTCTAGCCCAAGTTTAGATGCTTCATTGCTTAGAGTATTACCGTTCTTGGCTGGAGCCAAGCCTGTGAAGTGTTTGCAGCTGTGAAGAATGAGGACCCGGGCTGGGTCTCTCAGAACCCATGTGAAAGGCTGGGCATGGCAGCCTGTACCTGAAATCTCAGCACTAGGGAGGCAGAGACCAAAGAACTCCAGGGGCTTGTTGGCCCAGCCAGTCTAGCCAAATTGGTAAGCCCCAGATTCAGCAAGAAACTGTCTGAAAATATAAGGTGGAGAAGACCATTCAGGAAAGACATCCACCATCAACCTCTGAGCTCCACAAACACATGCGCATCTCTACACACCTGTACACCCGTGCACACATACATCTGTATACACCTGTATACCCGTGCACACACACACATTCAGGAAGATAGATATCCGCCGTCAACCTCTGGCCTCTGCAAACGCAAGCACATCTGTATGCACCTGGACACCCGTGCGCACGCGCGCGCACACACACACACACACACACACACACACACACACACACACAAGAAAGAGATTGTAGTTCTCTTACTTTTCACATCAATCCAACACCAAACCCCTCTTTCTTTTTTTAAATACATGGTCTCACTATGTAGTCTTGGCTGGCCTGGCATTTGCAATGTAGACCATGCATGCCTCCACCTTCCAACTGCTGCCCATTTTCTTATAAATCTAGAATCCTCAGTCATGTTGGAGAGTCTCCAGGAACATGACAAAGAAATTCATCATGGAAATTAAAGTACAGAGATCTTGTGCTTTTGGCCCTGGTTATCAGGAAAGCCATTCCTGATTCACACGCTCTTTATACTATTCAAGAGTCACAATCGATCTCGTAAAGAAGAAAGGCCTTATGGCATTTAGTCAGTCTGCAAATAATTTTACTCAAAAATTATGTTAACCCCACACAATGTTATTACAACACCAAATCAGACCACCCAGTCATGCCTTTGTAGTTGTTCAAATAAATGTCCACTAGCTGTAACATGTTGTGATAAGGGTAATCAGATCTTCTGAATGCCCAGAGCTGACACACAATTTTTCCTCCTCTCATACTATACTACCTGAGTTAACACTGACTTTGGGTTTTGTACACACCTAAGTCTCTGTGTAATCTCGGGAAGGAAATGGCCACTCACATTTGTTACTGTTTTAGAGCGGGGTCCCAGCATGTCGAAAGACACAGATTTATTTCTCCAGGGCTGCAGATGACTTACAGCTAGGAAAGAGAACACAGTTCTAATGCCTTTGAGGCCGGGGATCAGCATGAGATTAGCTGTGCTGCTACACTAGCTGATGAGCACTCACCTCCCTGGAGGGAGGGAGAGCTAATCTGCCTGTTCCGGAATATCCTGACAGGTGGCTATCACTACGATCAAATGTAATAAGGATAAATGTCACTTTTGAACCTCTGTGCCTAGTGTTCTCTCTCTCTCTCTCTCTCTCTCTCTCTCTCACACACACACACACACACACACACACGCGCGCGCGCGCGTGCGGAGAGGGGGTGTAGCGAGGACAAGGCAGATCGTAGCAGCTCACAGCACATGAGAACTCTGGGGTTCTAACTGACCACAGTTTCTGTATGAGTCAGCCCTGTGACATAACCGCCACCAAGGCTAATGCAGTCGTGGGCCGTGTTAATAGGAGTCGAGGGTGGAGACTCAGGGAAGAATAGCCCTGTGGTGTTTGCACCGTCAGAGCTCTGTTCCATTTTGGGCACCTTGGCTAAAGAAGGGTTCTAAATTGGAATCCTTCCGGAGAGGGCCACTTCAAATGATGGCAGCATGCAAACCTGCATCCCAGGAGTTAAAAGAGCCAAGGATATTTCTGTTTGAAAAAAAAAAAAGAAGACCCTGGGGCTGGAGAGATGGCTCAGTGGTTAAGAGCACTGACTGCTTTTCCAGAGGACCCAGGTTCAATTCCCACCACCTACATGGCAGTTCACAACTGTCTGGAACTCCAAGATCTGACACTCTCACACAGATATACATGCAGGCAAAATGCCAAACCACATAAAATAAAAATAATAAATAAATTATAAAAAAATAAAAATAAGAATACAGTTTGCCAAGCGGTGGTGGCGCACGCCTTTAATCCCAGAACTCAGGAGGCAGAGGCAGGTGGATCTCTGTGAGTTCGAGGTCAGTCTGGGCCACAGAGTGAGTTCCAGAAAAGGTGCAAAGCTACACAGAGAAACCCTGTCTTGAAAATCAAAAAAAAAAAAAAAAAGACTGGAAGGGACATGAGGGAGTAGGGGTTCTGTTTCCGGCACCCATGCTGGGTGGCTCACAAGTGCCATCCATATAAATAATAAAATTAAAAAAAAATGTAGCGAGCAACAGAGGAAGACATCCAACGCTAACCTCTGACCTACATGTTCCTCCCCCCCCCCCTCTCTTTCCTGGATACATCACTGCCTCCTTTTGCCCTCAGGCATGCCTCCTCCAAGAAGCCCTCTCTGAAAGTCCCCACCCACCCCCAGTCATTCTCTCTGTGGTCTCCTCGGCATGGACTCCACGCTACTGTAGCAGTTTCTTCCGCTTCTCCTACTTTCCCGGGGATTATTCGTTCTCCGGTGAAGAGGACTCTTTAATGGTTTTGATTTTTATCCTCCTAAACGTTCTCAGGTCATCCGGGTCCTGATCAACAAGAGACTAAGAGAATTTCTGCAGACAGCAGCCAAAAAGATGAACTGAAGTACCTGGACAGGGGATCTTTTCTAGCAGCTACACGACAAAGCGTCGCAGCTACTCCCTTGATGCTAATAACTGAATCAAGCCTCTGGTTTATGACATAATGGGAGCCGACAAAGTTGGCTGTGGTGTACATCTTACTCCCTTACGTCTGCATTTTCACATGCAAGCTGCTCATCCATGCTGCAGAGAACTAGCCCTGTCTAAAAGTCGCCTCTCCCCGGCTCCAGGGACTTCTCTCTGGCTACCCCCCCCCCCACTTCACAGTTGCCCTTTGTTTATTTGGATATTTGTGGGGTACTGGATGTGACAATGCTGTATGGATCCTCGGTTCATGAATTGTATTGCGGTCTATTTATAAATATTGATCTAAGAAATCAAAATGCCCCAGAATGGATTTGTTTAAATAAGAAAGTAACGTAGAAGACATTTCCCCAATGGGATGCTGCATGTTTTGCAGTCTAGAAGAGATACACAAAAGCTTTTGAGGCGGTCATGCATGAATCTTCCAGAATCTCCTGTGAGTTGGGTTAAAGAACGGTGCCACTTCGTTCAAGGACAGAGGGCGGTGGATGAGGCAACCTGAGCCACCTGAGAGGCTGACAAGAGAGCACAGCAGCCAGGAGCCCCACGCCTGCGTCATCACTCTTAGTGAAGGGTGGAGTGTTAATCTCCAATAGTCCGAGGCCCTGGCACGGTACAAATTATGCGCCGATTTATTCGGAAGATGTGGGTATGACCCCACGGCCTGGAGTCGAGTTAGAAACTTTCAAAAGCAGGATGGCTGAGAAACACAACCTTGACTTGCCACCATCAGTGGCAATTCACAAATATAGGCAGTCACCTCTGTGGCTAGCCAGCCTGTCTGTGCCAATGGCCCTTGGGGAAGGGATCTCTATGTCCTTCTTTGGTCTTGGGGCTTTTGAGAAGAGAGCTCATGATTCTCCCACTGCCTAGTCCATTTTAGAGATATTTAAAGGATGTGTGTGTGGCGGGGGACAGGGATGAATGTCCAGGTTTGAGCGTGTGTGTGTGTATGTGTGTGTGTGTGTGTGTGTGTGTGTGTGTGTGTGTGTGTGTGTGTGTGTAGGCTAGAGGTCAATGTCAGTGTCTTCCTCAATTGCTCTTCACCTTATTTTTTGAGGCAGGGTCTTTCAATGAGCCTAGAGATCATTAATTCAGCAAAGCCAGCTAACCAGTGAGCTTTATGGGTTCTTTATCTCTCCTTTCCCAGAACCAGGATTCTAGGCACACACACATCTACACTTAATCTTTTTTTTTTTTTTTTTTTTTTTTTTTTTTTTTTTGTGGGTTCTAGGGATCCAAGTCCAGGTCCTTCGGCTTGTGTGGTGAGCACTTTCCCAACCTGAGCCGTCGTCTCAGCCCCAAGGATATAATTCTTAATGAAAAATCATGTGGAAGGCAATGTGTCCTTCCAAAAGAACAACCTCTTTAGAAAGACAGGGTCTATCAGCTCTAAATAAGTCCATCAGCATTATTTATGTTCATGTTGCACTCTGAACTGCCCTCGAGGGATAATAAAATAGTGTGCTACAGATCACAGGGTCAGAAGATAATTGCTGGAAAAGAGCCCTGCGGCAAATGAGGGGCCCGGCAGAATGACACCCGGTGGCCTGCAAAGGCACGACTGATATTTATTGTTCCTAATAAGATTTGGATCTTGCAAAGGAATCTATCAAGATAGAAACAGACGACAGCTCTCGTGACTTACAGGGAAGGGTTGAGGGGTCTTGCCACGTAGAGCAAAAAGAGTCATTTACTATCCGTCCCCAATGGGATCCTTAATTCTCAACGGAAAAACCAGAGGGCATCGGAGAATGCATGCTATGACCTCTCCCTTGACCAGAGGAAACTGAGGCCCAGAGAGGGGAGTTGTGACCTGCTCAAGGTCAATCAGCTGGTTCTCTTAGGCAGAGCCAACAGGTCTGCAGAAGCTGGGTGAGGGTTCCTGTGACAGGAAAATGGAATGCCTAAAACAACATGGGGAAGGGTGTAGGGCCCAGCTGATGTCGGCCATATCACCTTGAGCGAGGCACCTAAACTTTGCTGTTGCCTCTCTGCAAGGTTCGAGGTAAGAGATATGTGGTTTATCCGCCTTGAAGACCTTACCTAGATCAAGTGAGATAGTGTGCGGAAACCTGTTTTTTAAAATCCCCTCAGGCTCAGAGTAAAATAAATCTAAAGAAATGTTCCTGTTGGGCTTATATGGATGGACACTAGGGAAAAATCTATGTGAAGGAGTAGGAGGCTGAGTGCAGTGTGGACCCTCCCCGCCATACACTCCCCCTCCCCCACCTCTCCCACCACTGAGAACCTGGTGCTGTGCGTATCAGTGTTATTTATAGGCAATTAAAAAATTGACACATAGGTGTTGAAAGTTGCCAGTTTTCCTAGTGTATGCTTGAGCTCTGCTTGCTGCAACCGCTTAATGATTCAATAACACACCTTTTGGTAACAGTTCTATGTAAGGGAAGAGAAGTTTTTCAGTTGAGTGTGTGTGTGTGTGTGTGTGTGTGTGTGTACAAACATATGTGTGGTTTCCAGAGGTTAACATCAGGTGCCTTTATCAAGTGCTTTTTTTAAAAAAATTTATTTATTTTATGTATATGAGTGACCCATCTTCATGCAACCAGAAGAGGGAATCAGATCCCATAAGACATGGTTGTGAGACACCATGTGGGTGCTGGGAATTGAACTCAGGACCTCTGGAAGAGCAGCCAGTGCTCTTAACCACTGAGCCATTTCTCCAGCCCTATCAACTGCTTTTTATCCCATTTATATTACTTAGTTGGAGACAGGGTCCCTCACTGAACCTGAAGTTTGATTCTGCTAGGCTGGCTGGCCAGCAAGCCCTAGGAATCTTCCTGCCTCGGCCACCCCAGCTCTGGGATTACAGATCTGAACTGCCGAACCAGGCACGCTGGGAATCCAAACTCAGGGCCTCACGCTTCTCTAGCAAGCACTTTACCTACTGAACCGTCTCCTCGCCTAGATTTCACACTTCACTCCTTTACCGAGGACTAAAATCTCTAACTTCTAAAACGATGAACAGAAATCTCACGCTACAAATCAACCAGGTTCTCCCCCATTCGTGTTCTCCCCTGGTAATAAGTCTTAGTTATTTAAGTTCTTCCTGAAATTCGTATTTAACAAGAGAACGATCTACTCATTATTGACTGAGTTCCCACAGATTTCTCAGCAGTTTGTGTCTACGATTTTCCCATAAAGCACTAGACAAAAGACTCAAATCATAAACCATGTGGAGGCTGACACATTAAGCCCGAGTTTCTGGAAGGCTGATGGGTGGAGAGGGGGAAAAAAGCCCAAAACAAATGAAAAAGTATTCATTGTGATCAATTGATCAATTAGACTGCTTTTCATTAAAAAACATGAAAATGCAGAAGCAACTTAGCAATGATGGTCCTAGGAATGCATAAAAGCATGACTAATGCTGGATTCCTTTTACTCACTTATTTTTAGTTCTCTTTAGAAAATTACACTTGAGAGCCTTCCGTAATGGCAATTAAGGGGTAGATAAGACCGCCACAGCCCTGGAAAGGCTTGTAATGCTAATGAAGGGCTGGGACCAATCCCTAGCCGGGGAAGCTGGATAAAACTGTATGTTTCTGAAGTCACAGACTGACTTAGGCAAGGTCTGAGTGCCTGAGATAACCAGCCGCCGGCATTACTACCAACAGCAGACATCCATCTTCCTACAAGGAAACCCAGTGTGGCCTTTATGAATTGGACAAGGCTTCTACTCCAGTGTTTTAGTGGTAAAATCTTTTTCAGTACAGCAATGTGAAAAATGAGAAGGACTCCCCCCTCCCAACTCTATCAAAATATCATGTTCTGCCCTGAGGCTCTGAGGTCTCATAACTCCTCCGTTGTATTAGTCTTTTCCATTCCTGCTCCCTGCCTTCTAGTTCTCCTTCCTCCCTTCCAACTCTTCCAGGTTCTTAAGTTCCCTGAAGAAGGTCCTAAGCGATGAAAATGCTGTAAGTGTACAAATCTATGCTTCACAGAATGCCATTCTTATTCGAAAGACCAAAGCTTGCAATGTGTTTGGGTAGCCACGCTAGATTTTCAACTTCAACCCTGAGTATGGGTGGCCCTTTTTGCTGATTTCCATTTAACCCTGTCCCATCACTCTTCTTTCCACATGCCAGTCATCACAGAGAATGTTCTGGAATCAGACCGCTTGGGATCCAACCCCGGCTCTGCTGTGAGTGACCTCATGTGAGGTACTCTGACCTCCTTGCACCTTAATTTTCTCATATCATATTTTCAAAAAAGCACAATATCGCTCGCTAGTGCTTTTTTGGCTGCTCCAGGAGAAGTAAACAATTTAATGCCCCGCGAAGGGTTAGATTGGCACGTGAGGTCCTGAGGTGGCGTGTACAAGCGATATGAGAGGCAGAGGAACAGATTAGCCACGAGGCTGTAACAGCAGCAGCAATAACACCAACAACACACTGTTTTGTATAAATTATTCAATCCTCTGACAACCCCACTAACACCCTCATTACTCTCCCTGTGAGGCTCCAGAAACAAAAACAGAGACTGACTTTTGTTCAGCTCACCCAGCAAATGGTAGGCTGGGCTCAGATTTGGGCTGTTTGGCTCCACAGCAAGTACTCACTCAGTGTAACATCGTTATTACTGCTATGTGAGTCTAGGCACTCAGCTACCTCCAGTCTCTCAGCTACCTCCAGTCTCTCAGCTACCTCCAGTCTCTCAGCTACCTCCAGTCTCTGTCACTAGTGGTGACTGCACACGTCTTATGCATCTTCAAAGTGTATTAAAAATAGATATGAGCACCGATGGAATAATGATTTAGGTAAAGACGAGGACCTAAAAATCATCAGATGGAAGCAGTTGGGAACAGGACGTTAGCACAGTGCCAAGGTGTCACCCCTCCGATTCCTTGTTAATTGTAAGAGGGAGCAAGTACTTTTATAATGAGAGAGAGAGAGAGAGATCCCCAAACTTGGCATTGTGAATGGTGGAACAATCTACAATGATATGCCTCCTAATACAATGCATTATGGACTACCCCATGGCACCTTATGAAAAATGTCCAATCAGAATCTCAACATGAGCTGGCCAGAATGGGTAAAGATGCTTGCTGCCAAGCCTGACAACCTGAGTTCGATCCCCGAATCTCACACGGTAGGAAGAGCTCCGACTCCCACAGGTTGCCCTCTGACTTCCACGCCTGTGCCGACACATGTGCACCCACACACGTGCACACAGAGTAAAGAAGTGAACAGAAACACCGATCTCGATGTGCTTTTAGTCCTAACATGGTGTTCGCGTGAAAAGCAAGAGGCACAGCGACAGATGAGCCATGAGGCCACAGCCAATTCAGAGTGTGGGGCATTTCTGCAAGAACACTGGCCTAACCTGGAAAAAAAATCCCCGGTTGAATAGAGAGATATTCTGGATTCTGGTTTTTTGAAATAATGGGATAGGTGACAGCTGGGGGCAAAACGGGGAAGGTTAATATGGACTAGCCTTTAGGTAGTAGACATTAAGGACTTCTGCCTTTGTAGCCATAGCGATGGCTTATATAAGAGAATGTTCTTGTTTGGGGGTGTGAATTGAATTATTCAGGAGTGAACTGTCATTCAGCTGCGACTTTACAAGAAATCCAGAGAGAAACACAGCAGTCAGAGCAAGTGTGGAAAAGGTCATGTTAGTAAACCTAAGTGGGGCGCGCTTAGCATTTCAACTTTTCCTTAAATTTGCAAATTTTTTTTTTTTTTTTTTTGATAGGGTCTTGCTGTGTAGCTCTAGCTGGCCCGGTGGCCTTGAACTTGCAACAATCCTCCTGCCTCTGCTTCCCAAGTGCTTGGGACTGCAGGCGCGTGCCTCCAGGCCCTGCTTAAATCTGTATGGAAATTCACTTTCCTCATGAGTCATTTCTATCACTGTGTGTGCTGTTGTAATTTCACTAAATTCTCTAAAACTTTGGACCATGCTTGTACACGTAGAAAGAAAACGACTTTTAAACATGACTTACTGAATCCTTATTGACTCAAGACTATTGAAACCAATGTGAACTCTGTTAGAGACCTTGCCACCACAGTACAGGGTGTAGCACTAGTCCTGGCACAAAGCAATTGTCCAAGAAATGTTAGGGAAATGTTTGTTGAATGAAGCTGTGATTTCCTGAAAATTCTCCAACAGTATAAAAATATAATAATGAAGGGAAAAAGGCAGAGACACACAGGATTGAGGTGCCTCATTATATAAGGAGATATGAGGAACAAAGACTTTAGTTATACAAAATGAGGCTAAACTATTTTACCTTTTGATTCAAATAACTATCCTAAGCAACCACTCTTGAACTTTTAAAGATATTTGCTTATTATTATTTTATAATTTATTTTATATTGTTTACATGTGCACTACATGCTACGGCATGTTCGTAGAGTTGGAGGAACACTTGTAGGAATAGGCTCTCTTCTACCATGTGAGTCCCGGGTGAACTCAGGGCGTTAGTTTTGGTGGCAAACATCTTTGTTTGCTGAGCCTCCTGGCTGCCTCCCTTCAACAAATTTTGAGCTTGCTTCATGGGAGCTTGAAGATTCTGTCCCTTGAATCGACCCAGAAGCCACTGTGACTTAGTTAAGGAACCCCAGTGGAATCACACTTAATGACATGTTTGTGAACAATTACAGACTTTTTGAGAGCCAGAAAGAGGGGTGAATTTTGCTCAAGTTCAGGCATGAGCTCTTTAAGCCACCAATACCAGCAGGTGCTACTCTCTGGGAATCAATAAATACGTGGAAATCAGGATCACCGGCAGCTCTTCCAGAAGGCTCTGGGCAGCAAGAGAGATGTGTTTTGCACAAGATGTAGGAAGGAAAGTGATCAAGATTTAGAGAAATAATAATGTTCCCATCATGCATTTTCATGCCGCCTTTCCCTGAGGTACGTGGTATTTATGTTAACTCTTTTATTTTTATGGTGTCCCTATGAGGTGGATATAAAACAACTGAAGGGCTAAGACATGGAAGCTATTGTTAGCAACAAAGGACATTTCTTCATATTGAATAGATCAATCACCTCCTTCCCCTCTGCTTCAGTAAAGTCATTTATAAAGATGAAAGCTATCACAATTTAGGGAGAATAGGATTAGAGCTTAACTATGTGGGAGACTCTCCGAGTTGAGTCTAATAGGGTGGTTTTCTTCAGTGATGTGGGGCTGCCTCCTTTTTTACAAAAAAACATAACATAACACACACAAAAGTTCTCAAAAATGCTACAAGTTAGAAGTTTTTAAAACTTGGCATGGAAAGACACTACTTATAGTGGCTGCTCTTTGAAGTAGGACCTCTCTAAAATTATCTTGTGAACATCAGGATTTGTAGGCCATGGCAAGTCACTAAAGGAGACCACATTTCTTAAATGAAAAATGAAGAAAAAAATAAAGAAAAGGGACTCATAAAGAATCAACAGTTTATGACAAAATGTACCCACATGCAAGACTCTTCCATTGAAGTTTCCTGCCCGCTGGCACCATGGATTCATGATTGCTTTTTCCCTATGGTGTTTTAGATTCTAAGCAGCCCCCTTTAATTTGACTATGGATATGTACTTTTAGTAATATGCAAATTGTTACATATGCCTTATTAACGAGGCTGAATTTGAGGTAAGTAGATGTGGTCATTTTTAAGCTGGTGAAAACCTGGTCTTTGCATCCCTTCCTCATGTTCTGGAACAGATGGGGATGGGAGCAGAATTAGAGATGACCTTAAAGATGCCACAAAACTATTAATAAAGAGACAAAGATAGACAACACCCTCTCCTCATATCTTCCCACATGAAGTTTTTTTTTTTTTTTTTTTTTTTTTTTTTTTTTTTTTTTTTTTTAATTAAAGGAATCCAAACCAGTGTTTGTCATAACGAGAGCAAATGCCACCAGAACTAGCAGTTTGAATTGGTGCAGGAATTGAGCAGGAGACAGTTCCTGACCTCAGACTCAGGGCTCCAGTCACTGATGCTCAGTCCTCTGCCACCTGCCATTCCTCAGCTTGGATTAAACGCTGAACCTTCACCATTGGAGGGAGATTTTACTTCTGTGAGTCCAACATCCGAAGTCTTTTCCAGACTTGTTCTGATTTGCTACGAGCCCAGTAAAGATCGAGTCTTCTCTAATTCGTTTGACAGAAGTGGAATCCTATCGCTACCAACACAGCCATGTGGATGAGACCTGGGCTGACAGACTGAAGTATTAACAGCAAGGTCTAGAAAACCACTGGGACTAACCCTCACTTGATTCATTTGGCTCACAGGGAGCAGAACCTTGAACACACTCAAGGTTTCTAGAGGGTGTGCACCCAGGCGGCGTGACATACCTTTTGGAAGCGAAGAGGTTGAGTGTGTATCTTGGCTTTGACAACGCGTTATTAGAATCGCCTTTTGCCAGCGGGAAGATGCATTCGCACGTCAAGATGACTGCGCTTCTGTGTACAGCTCTGCCTTGTGCTGGCATCCGAGGGCCACGCTGAAGCAGGGTGCAAGCCCCAGATCCATCAAGACCGCTTCCTCCTCGCTGCCTCTTGCTCTCCCTCCAAGCTACCCCCAGCCAGTCTAGTCTGTAGGCAAACCACACAGGAACTAGCAGACACCCAGCTGCACAGAGTTGGGTGTGAGCCTTTGACTATGTGGTTTTGTTTTCTTGCTGCTAGAGTCACACACCAAGATGCAAGAGGTTCACCGAAACGCGCGTCTGCTCCTTTAGGTTTCGGTTTTAACAAGACCCGCCTGCCCCCAACGCTCATATTCACATGAGATAACTTCTGATCTTGGATATGGCCCGTTAGCAAGCTGCTGCTGGCTTCAAGGGAAGCCCTAACTTCACATTCCCTCCATCCAGAGAAACACAAAGGCTGCTGGGAAAAAGTCAAAGTCATCCTGATCAATCGCAATGTTAAAACCTCAGAGAAATCGCTTGCTTAGTGTATCCAGCCCATCACCCAACTCTTAGCTTGTGATAAAAACCTTGACCCAAGAAAGAAGAAACAGGGAGGGAGACTCTCAGCGCCAGGAGTTCTGTTAGTCACTCACACCAACTGAGTTAACCAGCCAGTGAGCTGGGGGTTCTGAGCCCAGGTTTGCCACTATCATGAGCAAGGATCTTTCCTTAGACCCATGGGACTTCACATTCTCTTGAGCAAGATGGACCCAAGGCTACCGAAGGCTTAGGATTCATCATCTCCCTCAGCTTTCCTAGTTCTGCTCTTCGCTGTTCTAACCTGCCCTCCCCCCCCCCAATGCCACCTGCAGCCTGTGCCCACAGCGTCTTCCTCTCTCTTTGTTCTTGTACCTTCTGCGTAAAAATGAGACATATTTCAACTGGCTGAGCAACACCTTTAGAGTCTGGAGGCTGGGCCCAAAGTGAAGAGGGAAATATTGGGATTTCGCTGGCATTAATCCTTGGGGAGTTTTCTCTATTTGAAGTTCTAAAATTTTAACTTACTCTCTATTCCTGCCTCTGAGATTTACTTTTTAACCTTTTTCTCATTATAATTGCTCACTTTTTTTTTTTTTTTTTGGAGACAGGTTTTGTTATGTAATGTAGCCCAGGGTATACCTGGAATTCTCCAACTTCTTGCCATAGCCTCAAGATGGGTCCAGCCAGATCAAGTGCTGGGCTATAGATGTGTATTACCATAGCTGCTTACTTAAGCTCTTTAATTGAAACAGGAAAGAAGCCTGGTATAGCGTTGGCAAGCTACCTTGGTCATAGTAGGTGCTCAGTAAAATATTCATCAAATGAGCTAGAAGAAGTAATTTGCTGCCCCCAACTCTCTAGTAAGGGGATTTTAAGAAGATTTTATTTTAGTTTGAATTATGTGCATATGTGTGTAGGTATGTGCATATGAATGTAGTGCCCATGGAGACCAGAAGAGTGCTGGGTCTCCTGAAGCTGGGGTAACAAGGCCATAGGAAGCTGCCAGACATGGTTCTCTGCAAAAGCGGTTCGTGGTCTTCTCTATGGGGTCATTTCTCCAGCCCCTTTTCTTATTAATAAAGTCTGTACAATTTTCTTAAAACTAAGTTGATTGTGAACAGGATACTCATTATTTTCAAATTACAAAGAATTTTAAAGGGGCCATGTCTCTGATTTTACAACAGTTAACACTGGCTTCAGGGTCCCGCTTTTGTGATCTAAGGACCTTCTTGGGTTCCATCATTACATTAAACAGCTCCGTTGCCAAGTTTCTGAGCTCTGAGAGCTTCTGGCCAGCATCCTTCTCAGCGGGAGTTCCCAAGGCAACAGCATGTTTCAGGTTAACCACACTTGCATGGCTGGGGTGTGAGCCGGAAGGGAAAATGGCGAATGGTTCTATCCAGAACCTCTCAGGGAGCTTTCATCATGCACCCTAACGTGGAAGCTACTTTCCCACGGGGTACTGTTCCCCAGGGAACAGAATCCCTCCCCTTCCAAATAAAGAGCAGAGTGCAGAGCTGAAGAAGCTCAAAGAGAATTAATTTTGCTAGCAAGTTCTGGCTGACTGGCAGGCATGATAGCACACAGGTTGGGGATGAAGCCACTTCAGTGGTTTACTTCACAACAGCTCTGTGACTGAAGGAGGACCAAGTCACAGCTTAGGAATAATGACCCTGATGTGAGGACATCTGCATTTCAGCCTTCACCATCAGGAGCTACTAAAAAAAGGCAAGTCATTGGGAGGATTCAGGAATGTGTGAAATCCCACTTATCCTCAATGGAGAAAATTTCCTTAAAAACCACACTTGCTTAAAAAAATCCAGCAACTCCTTTTGAAGGGTCATTTTTCATAACAGGGTTTATATGCAATTGTGCTTCATTTCATTTTTGAGTAAAATACATACTTCTGATTCAACAGAGTGCATTCAGATATTCAGTCACTCAATCGAGTGTGGACACCTCCTCCATGCATGGCTCTAGGGGCAGGTTAGGAATGTCCTGTAGGCCAACATAACGCAGCCCTACCTTGCTGGACACTACGTTCTGGTAAAAGCAGAAACAAGGCCACACACTGAGGAAGAGCTCCAAGGTGGAGATCTGGGGTAATAAGGACCCACAGCTGTGAAGCCTCAGGAGGAGAATGAACTTGCCACATTGAGTGAGGCAGAGAAGTAGGTTCATAGGTCAAAGAGGGCAGAACACCAGGTAGAAGGAGCCTGGCTGGCTGTGGCTACACCTTGAGACTTTATTCTGAGTGCAATGGGAGCCAGTGGGAGACTCTGACCTGAGTGTAAGGTGAGCTGCCTTGAGTTTGACATTACTCAAGGATTCCCCGTGACTGTCCTGTGAACACTGTCCTCTGAGCCTCACAGCCATGGCCATCTTCACCAGAGCAGCTGTGATCACAGGCAAGCAGTCCTCAAAACCTAGCTTACTGGTGTTTCTTCACAGCATTAATGAGGGGCAGGGGACGGCCCTTAGATGGGTCCAGTCGCTCCTTCCTGCACCCTTTCCCTGAGCTGCCCCAGCTGCACGTGGTCTCAGAAGATGAGAGCTTAATCAGAGGGGGAAATTCATCTATGCAGCTATGGGGGAGTCATGGTGACTGTTTCAGGGGATGGGGTGAAGGGATGGGGGTGTGTGGTCATATTTCTGTCGGGAACCCCTCACTCATGGGCCTGTAAGTCAGCGATTCTCAACTGTGGATTGCAACCCCTTTGGGGTGTCAAAGAGACCTTTCACAGGGGTCACCTAAGACCGTCGGGGAAACACAGATGTTTACACTGTGATTCATAACAGTAGCAAAATTACAGCTATGAGGCAGCAATGAAAATAATTTCATGGTTGGGGGTGACCACAACATGGGCCGCAGCATTAGGAAGGTTGCGAACTACTGCTATAAGTAAACCCCGTGAACTCACAGGTTCACTAAGCTCAACTTGGGCAGAATATTTATTGTGGTCTGTTGTTGGCCCCTATGTGGGATAACAGATATTTATATTTTTTTCCAGGAAAGGCTTATATAACAAACACTATACTGTAAGGCAGTGGTTCTCAACCTTCCTAATGTTGCAGCCCTTTAACACAGTTCCTCACGTGGTGACCCCTAACCATAAAATTATTTTCATTGCTATTTCATAACTATAATTTTGATACTGTAATGAATTGCAATGTAAATATTTTTAGAGATATAGGTTTGCCAAAGGGGTTATGGCCCACAGGTTGAGAACCACTTCTGTAAGAGAAGAAGAAGAGGAGGAGAAGGAGGCGGCCAGCATTGCCCAGGATGTTACTGTAGCAGTCCAGGTGGAAGTGACGGTGGCTTAGTGGAGTAGAGGGGTCAGGGGACCGCTGGACTCAGCACCCAGAGAGTGATGATCAAGTTTAGCAACAGACAGGTGTGGCTGTAATCCCAATACTCGGGAGCCCAAGGCAGAAGGATTGCCATGAGCTTAAGGAGAGTTTAAGGTACATTGTAAGGCTTGGTTCCCAGAACCCACGTGGTGGCTCACAACTGTCTAGAACTCCAGCTACAAGGGATTCAATTCCTTCTTTGACCTCCTTGGGCACCAGGCACACTTTGGTGCATAGACGTACATGCAGGCGAAGCACTCAGTGGTGAGGCTTCTTAAAAGCATCTTACTGCACTATGTTCACTTTTTTTTTTTTTTTAATACAATGCCTGTTTGATGGCATGAAGTGAGAGGAGCGGGCATTGTGGAGCAGCCTAAGGGGAGCAGGCACGGTAAAGCAGATTTTGGATACCTTGTGGGTTACTTGAACAAAGCACAGCCATGACTCAACAATCTATCTGATAGCCATTTCGTGACTCATAGAGAGGTAGTTCGTACACACATTTCAGGTCCCAGGTGGAATGGAATGGGATGTCCAGAGCATTATGCTATCAAAGTGGCATTGAATTTAAACTTTATGATTTTTTTTTTGGTTGGAATTATCCACTTACTATTTCTAGGCTATAGTTGATTGTAGGTAACTGAGAGTGAATTTGGAGCTGTGGTGAAGGAAGTACTGTATTTCTGTCTCAGGGCCTTCTTCATTTATTCTCAGAATTCCCACAGCATTCTGTCCTTTCAGGTCTTCTGAACACATGCAGAAGAAATTCACTCTAGAAAAAGAGAACTGAATAGTTTTTAAAAATTACAATCTCAGCCGGGCAGCGGTGGTGGCACATGCCTTTAATCCCAGCACTCGGGAGGCAGAGGCAGGAGAATCTCTGAGTCTGAGGCCAGCCTGGTCTACAGAGTGAGTTCCAGGAAAGCTAAGGCTACACAGAGAAACCCTGTCTTGGACCCTCCCTGCCAAACTGCAATCTCTGGCCTCACAGTCCAGCAAGTAGAATGGTGAGTGAAAATCTCAATAGAACTCACAATCAAGGACGGAAGATTGTCCTAGATTGGGGGAAGTGAGGACAGAGCTGGACACCAGTGATTAGGGGGGAGGGTCCAGTTAAAGCAGTGGGTATCCTAAACAGTCTGTATCACCCATGTGCTCCTACAAGCTCTCCTCCTCCAGGAAGTCTTTGCTCCCATTGCACTCTACGGCTGCCTTTGTCATGGCAACCTTTTATGCTGGTGCCTTTGCTCAGACTATGATTTCCCTGCATTCATAGCACAGTGACTACCCCACAGCAGATTCTTAATGAGAGTGAATGCAGTTCCTCGTACGTAAAGTAGGATGATAATGACCCATTTTAGCAGATCTTTGGAATGCACATAAGATGTATGTAAATTATAATGTAATGTATAAGGTTCTCATTTATTCCCTCAACTACTTCATTGAATAAAATCTAAATATCTTCGAATGATGTTCAAGGCCCCAGACAATCTGTTTTCCAGGCTGCTGCTGGCTACACTTTAATTATATTATTTCCAGTTAAGTAATATTTCAAACACACCAACTTCTTTCCGACCTCTCAGGATTTTATATTTTACTTCCTTATCAACATGTCAGTATCAATAATGTTGGCTGTTACAACAATTGAAGCTGTGGAGGGTAAAAACAATCAAAGCTCACTTTTTACTACGAAGTATTTTTCCTACCCTCTGAGTCTTTCCATCCTCGTCAAAACTTCATTCAGTTACCAACGTGTTTTAAAATATGATCTCAATTATACTGTCAGTGTCCGTAGGGAGGAGACTCTTTGGGACTTGCCTGTCACTCTCTTCCTCCACTGTTGTCCCACTAATAGCTTTTTCTACGGTCACGGTGACTAGAGGACTTGTAGTTTTACTGAGATAATAGGTGCTCGAGGCTTTTGTGTCTTTATACACGATCCATCCTTTGTCTCCGAGGCCCCTCTTTTTTGTCTACCCTGTGAACTCCCTGTCATCCTTCACGATTTAATTCAGATGTAAAGTGTTCCGTGAAATCTGCCCTTAAATACACCTTGGCAGAATTAGATGCTCTCTCCTCTCTCATTATGCGATACATATCTTGTCACAGTCTTCGATGACTGTGCCTGTCACCTCCACTAACCTGTACACTCACGCAGCAGAGGCTTATGCTTTATCTCTGGGTCCATCCTGCCTGGTACAAAGCGTGGGCTCACTGCTGACGGGCTAAATATATCAAAGACTAGCCCTCGGTGAGACCTGGAGCTGTCCTTGGAGCGACTTCATCGCTGACCATTAGCTACACTGCTTCACACCTCTAGGCAGTCGGTGCTTGTGGGATGGCGTTTCTGGTCCATTTGCAACAGTAACACAAATTGTAAAAACCTAGAAAGCAAAATCAGAACAGTGCCAGTGACGGAGACTGTATCACAAGGACGTTTGCCTTCGATCTGTTTGATCCTCTCCCGCCAGGATGAATGAACCGGCTGGAGACACCTGGCTAGGGGCTCGGCAAGTGGTGGGCACTCCGGGGCCGGAAGTGGGGAAGCGGAAGCAAGGAAGCGGAAGTGGGCAACGGCGTGGGCGCGCTTGGGTCTCCTTGAGGAGGGGCCGAAGAGCGTGGGGTTTGATTTTGATGGGGAAGGGCTCCCCAGGTAGGTAGACTGAGGGCTCTGCTGGATAGTAGCCTCTAGTGTGGGTCCGAGAGGGGACGGAGGGAAGCCCGAGGTCTTCCCGCCCAACTTTCCTGTCGCCCCCATTCAGCCCAGGGCCCAGGACAGGCAGGCCGGAGGACTCTGAGGCTGCCGCTACCGGATGCCATGTGGCCCCTCCCACCTTCCAGAAATTTCCTCCGCGAAGTTCCCCGTCTGAGGAATCTCTGTCCATTTTTGTGCAGTCGTCAGGCTGGGTCTCTTGTGTGACGCAGTGACCTGACTCACTGCTCTGAACCCCCAATTGTAAAAACCAAAATGGGGTGCCAGGGAAGACCCTGTCCAGTGGAAGTTGACTCCCTCGGGCTCTACCTCAGGCTCCGCTTTTCAGAATTCTCTCCAAATCCTTGCCCGCCTTCCTCTCCACAACCCTATGCGGTGTTGTTCTTTACGCTGTAAATGAAGGAAAGAGACTCAGAGATGTCATTGGTTGGGGAATGGACCTCAAATCCGCGCCGTTGGATCTTAAATGTCCTGGGGCGACCCCTGTCAAAGCTGTGGTGCGGTCATTTCTCTCGGGAGGGTAGGGTGGGGACTGTGCCTTGTGCATCTGTTTCCCTTACCCGCTCCGTGCCTAGGATGGAGGTTGCCATGTAATAAGCTTTGGGGAAAATCACCGAACAGAGAGAAATGGTTCAACAAGTTTCTCTGCCTCTTTCAGTGTGGAGTTCTCGCCACCCAAACAGTAACCCTTTTTAACGCCACGGTATTCTCTGTAATGGTTTGATTCCCAATACTGGCCAGAACCGATTTCCTCCCCAGCCAAACTCAAGTCTGTAGGCAGAACCCGAACAGACAAGAAGTGTGCTTTCTTGCTAGACCTGTCTCAACTGTGTCTTTCCAGAGATGCCATTGGGTGCAGGGTCTCTTAGATGTTATTGTTATTATTGTCCTAAGACTTTGGGTAGTTTCTCTAGGTTTTTTTTTTTAAAGATTTATTTCCTTTTTATTTTATGTGTATGGGTGTTTTGTCTGCATGGACATGTGCAGTGACTGCAGAAGCCAGAAGAGGTGTTGGATCCCTTGGAACTGGAGTAACAGATAGTGTCAGCCACCATATGAGTGCTGGGAACTCATGGTCCTTCTGAAAGAGCAGTCATTGCTGTTAACTACTGAACCATCTCTCCAGCCCCTCCCTCTTGTTCTTCAGTCCTTTATTTTCGATTGTGAAATCTGAAGTTTCGAAGAACAGTTTCCCCTTTTCACTTAGTAGTGAAATCTGAACTGAAATGAGGCCATTTATAACCTCTATGCCAAATATCTACAAGCTTTTGTGGCAAATATGTTGGTGGGGTTTGTTGCTCAGAGTATTCCTACCCCTCACTGTGTGTGTTCTGTAATGGACGGTACAGGCACTGCAGTACCTGTTGATACCACAGCAGAACTCCACAGTTGAACTGGCCTCCAGGAAATTGTATGGGATTGTGGATCACTAGTCTAACATCACCTGATAAATGCTTTCCTGTCACCATTCTGACAAAAGGGCAGGGAAGGAACAATGTTGGGGAAGTGTACAGATCCAAAAAGAAAACCAAGAGACTTCCAGGCCAGGCACACACATACACACACACACACACACACACACACACACACACACACACACACTCACACACTCACACACTCACGAGAGGGAGAGTGACAGATTTGACTTCATCATGTGTTTGCTTCAGAAATATTTAATCAAGAAAGTTTCTTAGCTAAACAGGAAGCTTTTGACCATAGGGAACATGATTTACATTTCTTCACAAAACCGGATAAGTGGTTCTCAAGAGATACTTGCTGATTGCGCCGAAAATATTTGCTCAAATTCTAGGCTTTTACATACATGACAATTACAGGAGCTAGATTTTTTTTTTTAATGTCATGTTTGAAATAGAAAGTTGTGGAATCATTTCCAGGTTATCCCAAAGAAGGATTATGCAGTCATTTGGTTGTCCACTCCTCACGTGTGTCCAAGGTCCCCACCATGGCTCGGTAGTCCTTAGGTATAGGGTTACAGTGTTAGACAGTCAGATCAAGGTCTCTGCCCTCTGGGAGCTTCTAGTCTGGTGCTATTTGCTACAACCAAACAACAAGTAGTTAAGTACATATTATTTTAAATGTCACGAAAGAAATCTAAGTGCCAAGAAGGAAATCAATTGCGTGTTGGAAAGGATGACCTTTACAGAGACATGGAAGTTGGAGGGATGATGAATCTGGAGCATGAATTGCCTTCTTCCCTCTTATTTCTCAATGTGATGGTGACGTGCGTAGCCAGACGACTGAGAGTCAAGTGTGGAAATTTGCCTCTTTGCCACTGATTTTGTCTCAGGTGTCATATAGTCACGAGGTGCTTAATGACAGGGGCACATTCTGAGATGGACACTAATAGGTCTGCACATAGAATGTACTTACCCAAACTAAGATGGCTGTGCCGTCACTAGGGGATATAATTCTGTGTGGCCACAATCCTGTATGACATTCTTGACTGAAGCATCTGGACAGCACATGACTTTAATTACAGTCTCTAGGTTACCTCGGGGTATGAGTAAACAGCATCTCTCTACAGTTGAGTGTCTCAAACATAATAAGCTCACATTATTTACAACTGACACCAATTACTGAATTCCTTATGGTAGAATAGTGCCTCATTATGTGTTCATGTCACTATATTATGAGTAAGTGATATTAATTTACCTACCTAGACTTTTTTCTTGGTGGCATTTGTAACAGTTGGGAGAGTATTTAGTTTTGGTGTGGTGTTGGGCACATCCATTATAAACTACTATTTTGGGTTAGAAAGCTCTAATTTTTTTTGAGGGGAGGCAGAAAATTTGTCTAAGAAAACACTTTAAAAATTTAAGGATGCAGTTTAAAGAATATAGGAAAACTGAATAATGAACACAGTCTTTCCAAAATATAGATAGGTAGCTATAAAAACAAAAGATTTTTAACAACTGTTCAATTCCAGCAAGTTATGATTCTATGACAGTTTTTTTAAAATAGATTTGTGAAGACACAGATCAATATTTGTTGTTCTATGCTGGTGATACAGTGCAGCTCCTCATTGAGTGAGTTTGGTAGAGGGGGAAAAAGGACAGGAGAAATTGAAAATTTTAATAGCTTATTGAAACATTATAAATCATGTTTTTGCTGCAGGAGGAAGTCAGACAAAATGCTCGTATTCAGGATGCAAAGGAGACATCCAGAAAGTCACAGACACACACTTCTCTTTTTCTTCATAGATACGGTCTCTTTCTGAGAAATATTAATTAAATTGATTATATTTCCTATTTCATTTATTTGAGAGTGCATTGGTTTTTTTTTTTTTTTATCAAAAAGGGCAAGTGCAGAAGGGCTAATGATCTCCTGTTTTAAAAAAAGGTTATAGTTCATTTACTGTGCATCTGAAGATTATGTCTTCCTTCAATACACAAATTAATCAGGCATGAGCTAGGAGCTGAGGAGGCCAAGAAAACAAAACTAAAAATAACAAAGAGTTGTTATGGATTTTATTTTTTTTTCTTTTGTATGTGTGCAGCTTCGATAGTAAAACCTGATTATAGTTCACCCAGGCTTCATTGGGTCTGGATGCTCATCAGGGCTTGAAATCAATTTGGCACAGTGCCTTGGTAACTGTCGGAGGTGAATCACAGAGGAACTGCAAACGAAGTGACTCACTGTCCTGCAGAGTGATGACAAAGGAAAGGAACGGTTTCATGTAAATTACAAACCCATAATTCACCAGCATCCTGCAAATTCCTGGGCCTGCATATCCCTTTTAAGTTTTAAAGTATATATATTTTTTTATTATTAACCTAAAAACCTTCCTTTTCTATGTATTTGGGAAGCTGTCAGACACATGTTAACCACTCCAGGTTTTAGGGAATGCCATCGCTTTGACACTGTTGAATTTAAATCCCATACCTTTCCCCCAGACATGAGTAAAGAAAGTAATCAAACCTCTGTCTAGTTTGCTAGCCTCATCTAGGCTAAAATATCAGTTTTGGGTACTGTGCATTAGTTGTGGGTCCAAGGAGGCAGAAGTGCTTGTCTTAGTGCTGACTCCCTGGACAAGAAAGTAGAACCTATGTAGGTTTGATTTAGTGCTTGTAGTTCTAGAGGGAACATGATTAGGGTACTAGGAGGTTCTCACACTGTTTTCACCATTTAAATTACTCCAGGACACAGTAGTCATATAATGGCAGAATATGTTAAGAGGTGTCAGGGTGCAAATTCCCCCTTAAATACTAATTTGTCTGCTCTCCATGTAAGCCTTTATACTCATTGTATATTTTCTGCCAGAACGTTTAGGAACAAATAGACTACCTACATTTCTTTGAATATTGGAGGTCAAACGTGTGAGGGATTTTCCTATGCCCATCCTAAGAACATCTATATAGTCCCCTCCTCCCTAGACAGGTTACTTGGAAACTAAATCAAGATTTTTTTTTTTTTTCCAGACTACTTGGTCTCCTGTCGAGATTTTGTTTTTTTAAAGGAACTTACACATTTTTTGCACTTCCCTTGCAGGAAATCGATACTTTGTCACGTGGAGATGAGTCATTGGTGTTTGAGAACTGCAGAACCTGGGACAGATCTCCTGTCAGGAGCCTGGTAAACCAGTCATTCCTGTCCCATCGCTCTCACCCCCTTCACCCTCAGACTCACTCCAGTTATGGCTTTCAGGAGGCAAGTGAAAAACTTCGTGAAAAATTACTCAGAGGCGGAAATAAAAGTCAGAGAAGCCACTTCCAATGACCCCTGGGGTCCGTCCAGCTCGCTGATGTTAGCTATCAGTGACATGACTTTCAACGCGGTCTCCCTCTCAGAGATCATGCACATGTTGTGGCAACGACTCGGGGATCATGGGAAGAACTGGCGCCACGTGTACAAATCCCTCGCCCTGATGGACTACCTCCTCAAGAACGGCTCCAAGAAAGTTAGTCATTGTTGCAGAGAGGGCTTGTGTAACCTTCAAATGCTAAAAGATTTCCAACACGTAGACGAAGCTGGAAAAGACCAAGGTAACAGTTTGTAAAAAATTAGACAGCGTGCCGTGAAGACAGGAGTGCCAGGCAGACTGTTTAAACCCTGAACTGGAGCAAGGTGGCTCTTGATCTTGAGAGTGTCTTGTTATGTAGTCGAGGCTGTCCTGAGCTTGCCCTCCCGCCCTAACCTCCCACGTGCTAGGATAGCAGGTACACACCATCACACTGGGCTTGAACGGTTGTTCCTAAATGTCCCCGCCACCTTCCTGCTTGACAGTCTGGTTCTCATTTCTGTCCTCTGTGTTGACTGTGGCACTTGGGGGAACTGTGTTTGTTCAAAACACTGATCCAGTGACACCTCACAGAAGAGCAAATACAGCAAATGGAAGGAGGTGGCGTGGCCGTTTGTACATTGATGCCACTATAATTCGTAATTATGATTAGATTGGAATGTAGTCATAAATTAGACAAGTGTTTCCAGGGACTCTGGAATCTTCAGAGGTTATTGAGATGGACGTACTTAACAGAAATTCGGGCCGTAAACTAACTCTGGGTCTGGAGAGATGACGTAGGAAAGGCTGTATAGAGTATTGAAGTGGATTGGTGCCAAATTATTTGCAAAGGTGAAGAGCAGTGTTCTTTTCCTTTGCGCTGGAAATGGGAAGTTATAATTTATGTTTAAAGTGACAGGTTTTTAAATCGTGAGAGGAGAATAAAGTTCACTATATTCTCTATGGTTACTGCAGTTTAAAACTACATTTTTTAAAATACAAAAATTAGTTTCTACTTACCCTTCTCCATCTACATGAATGATCTCTCTAATTACTAACATCAGTGAGGTACATTTGCTACAAGTGGCAGCCAATACTGATAATGTTCATAGTTTATATGTGTCACACAGTTCTGTAGGTTTTGGAAGGGTATAATGTCCTCTGTCTACCACCTAGTGTTAAACAGGGCCCTTTCACTTCCCACCCTCATCCTCTTAGCCTGGGTACCGCTGGTCTTTATAGTTCTACCTTTTCCAGATGCCATGAGCTTAGACT
The DNA here is from genome assembly GCF_004664715.2 of Peromyscus leucopus. NCBI lineage: Eukaryota > Metazoa > Chordata > Mammalia > Rodentia > Cricetidae > Peromyscus > Peromyscus leucopus. Next base: position 37,465,160 of record NC_051080.1, on the reverse strand, counting down.
CCTAAAACTTCTTTAGAGTGGTTTCTTTCACTGGCAGTATACCCCAGAGTTCCACCCTATCTTTCCATAGCTTGAGAGCTTGTTCCTTTTTTCTTTCCTCTTTATAAAAAGTTGTTTTGAAATATAAATCACATACCATACAAATTACACATTTGGATATATACATACATATGTATAGTATGTTTTTATGTAAGTTATGTATAATATATAATTATAAGGTTATTATATTATTTTAAAATATTAAAAGTCTATTATTTGAAATGATACACACACACACACACACACACACACACACACACACACACATAATTTGTTCGTTAGTACTGATTTTTTGAGTCGGAATCTCGTGTGGACTTGAGTTTATTAAGTAGCCGAGTTGAGTTGACCTTGAACTCCCTCTCTTCCTGCTCCCACCTCCCAAGGGCTGGGATTAGTGGTGTGTGCTACCATGCCAGGCTCATGTGTAAGTGTGCAGTTTGGTGGCATTAGTTACATTTACTGTGTTGTGAAGCCATTGCCACTCTTGTTTAAACCTTTTTTTAAAGTCACACTGTCAACACTAAGGAATAACTCCTCATTCCCACGCCACTAAGCTTCTACTTTCTATCTTGATTAGCTTGACTGTTAAGTCCACTCATGTATAAGTGGAATTTTATTGTATTTTTCCTTTCCATCGGGTTTATTTCTCTCACTCTCCGGTCCTTGAGGCTCATCCATGTGGTAGGATGAATCAGAACTCCATTCTTTTCTGGCTGAATAACACTTTATACTCTGTGCTTACCACATTCAAACAAATCTGTTCATCTGTTGATAGACTTGTGGGGTGGTTCTACTTGTGAGCTCTTGTGAATAATGCTGCAGTGAACACGGTGTGTGTCAGCTCAGGCCTCTGCTGTGAGTTCTTTGGGGTGTGTACAAAACAGTAGAATTGCTACAACACATGCTAATGTCAGTGTTCAGTCTTTGGAGGAACTGCTGAATCTTTCCAGAGTGACTGAGAGTCTTATATTCCCGTCAGCAGTGCAAGAGGGTTTCATTTTTGCTGTATCCTTGCTAACACTTGTTTTGTCCATCTTAAAACTATGTTTAATGGTAGACAGAAGTTTTCCTGTGACCAGCAGCCCTTTGGTCCCAGATAAACCCACAGAGGCTTAGATTAATCACAAGCTGTTTGGTCTATGGACCAGGTGGCAGCTTGAAGCATCTCCTCTGACCCTGTCTTTCCTCTCCCTCTATCTATCTCTCTTGGATTTCCTGCGTGGTTATAACCTGTCTTACCATAGGCCAAAGCAGCTTCTTTATTAACCAATGGTTGCAACACATAATCACAGCATACAGAAAGACCATTCCACAGCACTTAATCTTGCTGGATATGAAGTTGGACCTTGCTGTGCTTTTGATTTACATTTTCCTAAGAATCATGAGCTCAAGCACCATGTCCTTGCTGGAGATACATCTGTTGTCTTTTAGAAATATCTTTTCAAGTCAATTGTCTGTTTTCAAATGAGTTCCTTTATTGTTGAGTTTTGAAAGTTATTTATATGTTCTGGGTACAAGAACTTTACCAGATAGGTGGCTTAAAAGTGTCTTCTGCTATTCTGTAGGTTGTCTCTTTGTTTTCTTGATGTGTGTCCTCTGATGTACAAAAGTTTATTGTTATTTTAAAACAGAGTTTTACTATGTATCCCTAGCTGACCTGGAACTTTGCTGTGTAGACCAAGCTGGCCTTGTACTCACAGAGATCCACCTGTCTCTGCCTCCCTAGTTCTGGGATTAAATATGTGCACAACCACATCTATCTAAAAGTTTTCAATTTTGATGAAGTCAAATGTATCTATTTTTCATTTTGTTGCTTTACTTTACATATCATATATAAAACAAATTATTGTCAAATACTTGCTGGAGGAAGTGTGTCACTGGGGGAAGGCTTTAAGGGCTTAAGGCCACACCCTTTGTCCAGTTAATTCTCTCTGCTTCCTGCATGTGGTCGAGGATGTGAGTTCTCAGCTTCCTGCTCTTCCCTGTGCTTGCTTGCTGCTGTGTTTCCCCATCATGGTGGACTCTTACCCTCTGGAACCATAGGACAAACAAGCCCTTCCTTCTGTAAGTTATCTTGGTCTTGGTATTTTCTCCAGCGACAGTGGTGAGAGCAGACAGCCCTCCCTTGTTCTTGCTTTAGGAGGAAATGTTTCAGGCATTAAACACGATGTTAGTTATGAAATTTTCTTTTCTTCCTTTCTCTTCTGTTTTGAGACAGAGTCTCACTATGTAGCTCAGGCTGGCCTGGAACTCACAGTCCTCTTGCCTCAGCCTCCTGAATGCTAGGATTACAAGCTTGTGACACTATATTAGTCAGCTGTGGGCTTTATATTTGTTCAGATCAAAGAGGTTTTATGTTCCTGATGTGTTAAGTGTACAAATTTATTATTATTATTACTACTACTATTTTTTTTGTGTGTGTGTTCTCAAGCATGCATGTGTGTTTGCATATGTGCCACAGTATACATGAGGTCTGAGGACAGTCTTCAGGAGTCAGTTCTCTCCTTCCACCATGTAGTTTTGGGGGATCAAACTTGGTTCATCAGGCTTGGTGGAAGGCTCCTTGCCTTCTGATCCATCCCACCAGCCCTTGAGTGTATTTTAAAACTAAGAAACCATGTTGGCTTTTGTCAAATGCTTTTTATGCATCTAGATTATGTGTTTTAAAAATCCTTTCATCTTGTGAATATGGTCTAAGATCTTGATTTTCTGCATTCCTAGCATAAGTCAGATTTAATCATGGCACACATCTTACTTTTTAAGTGTTTACTTTAGACTAGGTTTTGGGCTTAATGATGAAATTGGAGAACTCTTCATGAGTTTTCATCCTGCTGTGCTGATTCATTCAGAAATTTTTATATACATCAACTTTCATGGAGATTAAGTTTTTATTTGCGTATTAGATGAGGTCTCACTTACGTAGTCCAGGCTGGCCTCAAACCTACGATCGTCCTGCCTTTGCTTCCTGAGTCCTGACATCAATTCATTATTACAAGATAGAACAATGCGAATTACAATTTGCAGGCTTTCCCTTGAAAAGTCCGGAGCTGCTGTTTTGTCAGCAGACTAAGAACTTGGATGACTGTAAAGCAGAGAGGCTAGTCCCTGCTCTAAAGAGCTCACGAGCGATTCTGAAGAAGGAAATAAAGTATAGAATTACAGATATGCAGACAGACCTGTTTACGCCTTCATTAGAGCTGTTCCATGTGTGTTTAAATCCATCTTTATAAAGGTTTTTCAGATTTTCTCACCCCTAGCTCAGGACCAAATATGTGAGCCAAGTGCACAACAATGTGAGTTCTCCCAGTGACTGGTTATCACTGAGACAGCAAGCAAAGAGCGGATCAGAGCGGACATGTCCACATAGTGCATTTATCTGTTCATTTTGAAAGGGGCATCAGCCATTGACTGACAGCATCGGCACATGTCACTTTTATTAACTGAATATTTACCAGTGAATGAAAAGAATTACATTGAGAGGTATTAATTTATCTCTTACGTATCTCCCTTTTTATGTTTACTTCCCAATACATGCTGTGCTGTAGAAGAGTAGCTCTTGGCCTAACTCAGTCTCTATTGAACTGTGCCTCTGTGAGGATGATGGATATGCTAGAGGGTGTCGTTGGTGGATGTCTAGTCGAGCGTTTGGCTCCTAACCTGTCTTGGTGCTTTTATCTCACTACCCTTCAGTGTAGGTTGCTCTGTAACTAGCGCTGCTAACGTATTGTTTGGACTGACTTAAGAAGTTCTTTCCTCCATTAGAATATTCATTTTTTCCTGTTTGTTGAATTCCTGTGTAGTCTTCAAATCCCAGCTCAGAGACCTTTTCCTGTGTGTACCCACTGTTCTTTCCCTTACTGAGAAATAGTAATCGCTGTACTGTTTTATTCATATCAGTGTTGTAGCTCTGAGTTTTTCCCGCCTGGCCCACAGTCAGGACAAATCTCTGCCACCCGCCAGTCCCACAGCCGCTCAGACCCAACCAAGTAAACACAGAGACTTTATATTGCTTACAAAACCGTATGGCCATGGCAGGCTTCTTGTTAACTATTCTTATATCTTAAAGTAACGCATTTCTACAAATCTATACCTCGCCACGTGACTGGTGGCTTATCAGCGTCTTCACATGCTGCGGGTCATGGCGGCGGCTGCAGCATCTCTGGTCATTGCGGCGGCTGCAGCAGCGTCTCTTTCTGCCTTTGTCCTTTTATTTCTCCTCTCTGCTAGTCCCGCCTATCTTTCCTGCCTAGCCACGGCCGATCAGGTTTTATTTATTAACCAATCAGAACAACTTGACATACAGACCATCCCCCAGCACAGCCAAGTGCAGACCATCTCAAACACCTGCACTCAGGCCCATGGTCCTAATCATCCTCTATACGGACCTGCTGGGTAACGCCACAAAGAACCCAAGAAGGGCTCCCACAGGACATACAAATCATCCCACAGCACAGTGTGGTGCCTTTTGTGACATGTTGTGTGCATATATGCGATATATATGTATATATAATTTCCTTAACCAGATTCTGAGGGCACATGCCATGTGTTAGTCATCTTTTTACCATCAGACCTTGGCATATTAAAAAAAAAAAGGCTGGGCGGTGGTAGAGCACGCCTTTAATCCCAGCACTTGGGAGGCAGAAGCAGGCGGATCTCTGTGAGTTCGAGGCCAGCCTGGGCTACCGAGTGAGTTCCAGGAAAGGCGCAAAGCTACATAGAGAAACCCTGTCTTGAAAAACCAAAATAAATAAATAAATTAATTAATTAAAAAAAGGAAAGACATGGAAAAAGCTGTGTGATCATCGAAAAACTGCTGGATAAAGATGCTGCTGCTGCTGGATTAGAGAAGAGCTATAGTGTAAAGTCACCGAGAAAGTACTAGAACACACTTTAGTGATCCAAGTAATTGCACTGAAGTCTGTCCTACACACAAAAAACAAAGACTTGTCGCTTTCTTGGTTGGCCCTTAAAGTTGCTGTTCCCTTTGCTCAGCAGTGGGAGGTAGGGGGCTCCCACTTCCTCTGAGCACCACTTTGACTACACCCCACAAAGTTTAATAAGCTGTGTTTTAATTTCACTAAATTAAAATAATTTACCTTCCCCCCTTTATTCCTTAACCCATGTATTATTTAGAAGTGTGTTGTTTAATTTCCAGATATTTTTGGATTTTCTAGCTGTAGTTTTACTGGTGTCTAGTTTAATTCTGTTGGGGTCTGAAGACAGATACTGTTATGATTTTTATATTCTTCTAAATTTATTGACATGTGCCCTGGCTTGGAATGTGGCCTGTCTTGGTGAATGTTCTGTGTGAGCTTGATGAAAATGAAGTAGCCTATAAATGTCTGTTCCATTAGCTCTCTCTCCCTCTGGATTTGAGGCTCTCATTTGGCGTGTAGACACTGAGGACTGTATGTCTCCTTGGAGAACTGCCACCTATATTGTCATGCAGTGCCCTTCTTACCTCGGATAAACTTCCTTGGTCTGATGTGTCTGAGATTAATTATGCTTTCTAAGACTGCTAGACTTGTGCTTTTGCTTATTGTTAGTGTGGTACATATTTATATGTTTACCTTTTTTTTTTTCTAATCATGGGGCATGAGTCTTTGAAGAGGCTATTCATAGACAAAATAGTTTTTCTTACCACCTCCCATGAGTGTTTGTGTGTGTGTGTGTGTGTGTGTGTGTGTGTGTGTGTATGTGTGTGTGTGTACAGTGAGGTGGGGTGGGGTGTGGAGTGGAGGACAGTATCAGATGTCCTCTATCAGTCTTTGCCTTATTCCTTTGAGGCAGGGGCTCTCTGAACCTGGAGTCCATAGTACTGGGTCATAAGCTTGTGAGAGACCACATCCAGATTATTATATGGATGCTGAGATCTAAACTCAGGTCCTCATGGTTGTTCAGGAATTGGTCTTTAACCACTGAGCCATCTCTCTAGCAACCATACATAAGACTTCTTCAGGAACAGCCATATCAGCCCTAGCTCATCCGCCTGACCCCCCACTAAGGGGTGTGTCTCGATTTGGTACTCAGACTAACCTCAAAGTTGACCTCCTGTCTTAGTCTGAACAGTATCTACAACTACTAGACTACAAGTGCATGCTACTGTACCCAGCTTCTCTGTTTACTTTTGTTTTGTTTTGTTTTTGAGACAGGGTTTCTCTGTGTAGCTCTGGCTGTCCTGGAACTTGCCTTGTAGACTAGGCTGGCCTCAAACTCACAGAGATCCTCCTACCTCCTACTTCCAAGTGCTGGGATTAAAGGCATGTGCCACCATCACCCAGCCCTCCATTTACTTTTTTTTTTTTTTTTTTTGGTTTTTCGAGACAGGGTTTCTCTGTGTAGCTTTGCGCCTTTCCTGGAACTCACTTGGTAGCCCAGGCTGGCCTCGAACTCACAGAGATCCACCTGCCTCTGCCTCCCGAGTGCTGGGATTAAAGGCGTGCGCCACCACCGCCCGGCGTCCCCTCCATTTACTTTTAATTCTCTGTGTGTTTTTATATTTAAAGTGAGCTTCTTGCAGACAGCTTTTAGTTGGATCTTGTTTTGGGGGCCATTTCTGTCCTTTAATAGGTGTGTTTAGCTTACTGGTACTCGGATTGATTTCTGATAGTTGGAATAATAGCTGCCATATTTCTTATTGTTTTCAATTTGTTGACTTTGTTCCCTCCTCCATCCCTTCCTTCATCCCCCCCCCCTCTCTCTCTCACACACACACACACAGGTGTGTAAATACATGATGTCATGTATACCAATCACTTGCTTCTTTGTGGTTTAATTGGTAGTTTTATATAACCTCATTTTCTCTTCATCTCTGGACTATCATCCTTCTCCCTCATTTTCATGTACCTTTGAGTTTTCAGTGTATGTTTACAGCCAGTCTGGTCTCATTATTAAATAACACTGTGTTATGATAAGTGTCTGAAAGGCTTGGTCCCCTGATGGTAGCACTATTGTGGAGTAGGTTGTAGACCTCTCAAGAGGTAGAGCCTAGTGGGAAGTCCCTGGTCATTGATGGCACAACTCTGTGAAGTGTTATGTAACCCCAGTCCCACCTTCTCTTTCATGTCCTAGCCATGAGGTCCACATGTTGCCTTATCCCAGGCCCCAAGCAACAGGGCCAATCATTCATCATGCCTAAAACTTCTAATAGTGAGACCCAAAATAAACCTGTTCTCTTTATAAGTTGGTATCTGTTACAGCTATGGAGAGCTAATTAATACATGCTACACAACCTCATGGGTAGTACTAGTATCTTATAATAACAAAATAATTCAAATTTATCCTTCCCATCCCTTATATTATTGCCATCATTCGTCTTGAAACCATATATTTGGAATATATGCATTCCAAATACATCACTGATTATTCCCATCATTACAATAGGGTCTCACATAGCTCAGGCTGCCTTGAACTCACCATGTAGCTGAGAATGACTTTGGACTAATGTAGATGTAACAGTCTTAATAAATAAGAAACACAGAGCCAAATGCAGAGTTAAAAGCCCAGAGCAGTAGCTGAGAGCTGATACTAAAAACCCTTTCTTACCCTTCCTGCCGCTGCCGTCCTTCCCCTCAGAAAGAGACCTACTTCCCGTGTATCTGTTTTTTTATTGACTTTCTGTTCTGCCTTCTCATTGGTTGTAAACCCAACCACATGACCTCCTCGTCACTGCCTGTCTATATAGACCTCCACACGCCTGGACAGTTACCCGAGGTTTCTCCGCAGTGTTGGGGTATCATCTTCAGCCTATAGGCTTAGCGTGTCTGACAGACTCATTTGTGAAGTAGGATGTACACAAGGTCAACAGTTTGACCTCACATTTGGTGAGAGCAGTCCATGTACCAGAAACACATGAATTCCACTAGTATCATGCCATGATTCAGGATTTTAAATTCTGGAAATTGTTGATGTTTTTTTTAATTCAGCTGTCCATTCTTCTTGGCTGTGTGTGTGTGGCTTCATCTCAGCATCCTGTTCTTCTCCACATCCCTCTATTAAGTGCCAGTGTACCACTGAGAGGTGTGAGCTTAGTTACTCTTCAAGAATAACTGTTTCAACTGCTGGTCCACTGCAAATCAGAAGCCATTGTCCGACTGCCTGTTCAGCTGCCTTCGAAGAAAAGGGCACGGTAACTTTTCCAGATTGCAAAGGCCACTTCAGGAATGGTGCCATATTGTCCTGGCCTCAGAAGATGCCTGTTGTTAAAGCCACAACCACACTTGTCTTGGCAAGAATTGGTAGTCCTTCGTTTCATGTCCTGTCTGTCCTATTTGTCAGCAGTCGATTTAAGGATACTTTGTTGTCCAGTGGCTAACTTTTGCCACAATGAAAGTTAACTCCATATGCAGTTTCTTCAATGCCCATATTTTCTCTGAAGTAGATTGGTACTGCCAGGAGCCGACATGTCTCATAGTCATGACAAAAATTTTTTTCTAAGTTATTAAAACATTTTAAATGCCATATTCTATAGATCTCTGAAGGGTTTGAAGATGACCTGTCTATCTAAAATATATCTGCTTGATCTTGAAAACATACCTAATATGACTATAAGTTTGATTGTAATGTCTAACTACTAACTTTCATTTTTTTTATATCCTAATAGTTGGTAATAATAACGTTCAAGGATCAGCAAATTGCATTACATTGTTAAATGAATGGTATAAGTACAATATCTTGAACAAGATTAGAAATATATGTATGGCATTTTCTAACAATCTCAATCTCAATATATATAATTTGTATACATAAAAAAATCCAATCCAATGTAAAGTATTTAAAACTAGTAATTGTCTTTTTTTTTCTTTAAACAAGAACCTTAAATCTAATCTCCTTTACTTGGCCCTTTTCCTAACCCTTAACAACAACTTGTAACCAACCCTCCCAAACAATGAAAATTATCCCAGACCCAAAACCCATTAAAAGACCAAAAAACCACCTGGCCCACGCCACCTCTTTGGGAATGTGGGCATCATATTCTTAAAATTGCTTCCTGCTGGGTATGGGCGAAGGTATCTTTATTCTGAAAAGAAAAATTTTGGGTTAATTGTCAAATTCTAGGAAAGGTAACTATATCCTTTGTTGTCCAGTTTGAGCATAATACCAAAGTTCAGGGTTTATCTCAAGTAGTCTTTGAAACTGGATCATCTCAGCTAGCCCTCTCAAAATTGCTCTTTGTAGTCCAAAGCTGATCTGTAGATGGTGTTTGTCAGCTTAGTGGTATTATTATTGTCCATGTGAAATTATTGTTGTTGTGGGGCCCCATCTTCTTCCTGGAGACTTCAGTTGATGTTAGGCCTGGCTGTGATTTCCTGCAGAAAACTGATAAGAGACTCGAATACAAAGACATATATAGGCAGCTAATTGAAGCCTTTTTTCTAGAATTAGTTAGTACTCTATATGACCATTAATATCTTAACAAAATTTAAAATGTATATATATATATAAATCTTATAAATTTTGATATAAAATTCATACTTTAAGAAAAGTTTAAAGAATCAGAATAGAATCAAAGAATTGAGATTAGTAGTAATAGAATAGTCCCTTAATTAATTTGGTTTTTCTCCTGTCCCATATCAGAAGATGGCTCTTTCTTCTAGAATGATACAAGGAGTTTGCATTTTCCTTTTAACAGCATGCTTGAGTTTAAAGAAGGAGAGAGACATTCTCCAACTCCAAAGTCAGCTTTAAATTTTAATTGAACTGGGACTACAAGAAGACCAATAGTGTTAAATTTCTTTAGAGAATAGCAGAAACATTTAGGAAGACTTATGAAATTTTATATGTGATATACTAATAGGCCATTTTACTCTTTTTCTTGGGACATTTTTTTCTAGATGATTTGTCTTTTTTCTTCAGATGTCTAATTTGTCCTGTATTCTTCAGATTCCTTAACCTCCATTCTCCTAAAAGACAAAAACAAAAACCTTTCCTCAAGACTAATTTTGGGGAGGTTCCCCTTTGGCAAGTTACTATCTTATTAAATGAAAAAGCATGTTTTAATGCTATAAGTTAGTTTAAACTGGGTGGTCATGCTTGTTGATGAACTGTCTATCACCTCTTTTAATTAAGAGGTCTCTCTTGTTCAAATTGAACCTTTATCAATTTTGATGGTATCTACAGCTTATTTTCTCCTGTAGAAACAAAAGCAAAACCTCCTCCCCAACATAACACGTATCCTGGCTTCCATTCTGAGATTAGCATATTCTTAAAGTATATAGGCTGATTTAATTCTGTGGTTTTTTTCTATTATCCAATGTCTCTCTGCAGCTGTTATTCCTTTCTCATTAGCACTGAGAAAATTCAAAGTTAACAGAGCATTATGCAGTCTATTTCTGGGGGGGGTTGTTACCCCTTTCTGTTTATTTAGCATATCCTTTAGAGTTCTGTTTGATCTTTCTATAACTGCTTGGCCTGTAGGATTATGTGGTATACCTGTAATATGCTTTATATTGTAATAAGCAAAAAACTGTTTCATTTTAACAGAGACATATGCTGGAGCATTGTCAGTTTTGATTTGTGCAGGTATACCCATGATGGCCATAACTTCTAGCAAATGAGTGATTACAGAATCAGCTTTTTCAGAACTCAAAGCAGTTGCCCATTGAAATCCTGAATAAGTATCTATGGTATGGTGTACATACCCATGTGCTAGGGATGGTACCCAGCTCCCTACATGCTGGGTAAGCACTCTCCCACCTGAGTTACATCCAGCCCTGCCATTAGTATTTTGAACAAACCGTTGAGGTAGTCATATAGAATAAGGAAAAGAAAGATTTTTGTTTTACCTTTACTTATATCAACTCCAGTGCTTTCTTTTGTGAAAATCTGTTTCTGGCCTTTGCTATTTTGCTTCTTATTAAAGAATTTCTTTGAACATTCCTTGCAAGGCAGGAATTCTGATAGCGGATCTCTTAGTTTTGGTTGGAAAAAGTATTTCTCCTTCTCATTTGAAGGACAATTTCACAGGGTACAAAATTCTAGCATGGTGGTTTTTCTTCTAACAATTTTGATATCTCTCACCATTCTCTTCTTGCTTGCATGAATTGTGAGGAGATGGAAAATATGAGTCTTGTCTTTGCTCTCTTATAGGAAAGGCTTTTTCCTTCTGGTCTCTTTCTTTGTCTTTAATTTTCTGGGGTTTTAAAATGATATGCCTAGGGTCGTTTTCTGAGCTTCCCTGAACTGCAGTCTGGCATTAATGTGGGAGAAATTCTCAGTGGCTATTGCTTCACAGATTTGTTCTGTTAACTTCTGTCTCTCACTTTCTTTAGTTCCCACTGACATACATTACCTCATGGCTGTCCTGCAGATGCAGATGTTCCATCCCGTTTATTTTTCATGCATTTCTCTTCAGGTTTCTACTGAGATGTTCTCAAACTTGAAGGTTCTTTTCTCAGCCATGTCCTGTCTGAAGTCAGCCTATTAAAGAATCTCTTTGGTGTTTTCTTTTTGGTTCTCTTAGCTTTCCCATCCCTCTGCTTATCTATTATTTGCACGCTGTCTATGTTAGCCATTAGTGCCCTCAGCATCTCAGTCGTCGCTGTCTCGTGGTGATTCTAACATCCCTGCCAGACCTGGCTGTACTTTTCATACTTGCTCTGTCTCTCCAGACCATGCATGTTGCCTTTTAGTCTGTCTTGTAATTTTTCTCCAATCACCGGACTTGATGAGCAGACAGGAGGTACTGTGGAAAATAGGCTTTTCTCCCGTGCTGTCGTGGGAAGGGAAGGAGACAGTCTTGTGACTAGGTCTCAGTGTTTTGGTGAGCCTGTGCCTCTGGGAATTTCACATGTGCTTTCCATGTATCCCTCCTGTCCTCTCTTCAATGGCGTGGATGGTTAGAGTAGATGGAGGTTGGGTGTTTCTTTTCTCCCCAATTGGTGGTGAGACTTAGCATATCCCATCAGATTAGCTCTAGTTAACACATTTCTCTGAGGACAGAGCTTGTTAAGAAACATAGAATGCTCTGGTATGTTTAAAAAACTAGTTCTAACCCCATCCTTTCTCCATCAGAAAGAGCTAGATTTCCTGTGCCTGATTTGTAACTACACATCACCATGATGCGTATTTAATGCAGGAAAAGCATAGGGGCTGTAGTGTTGGGACGACCCATATCTTGAGGCACCTACTGGACACCTTAGAACATCTCCCTGTGGGGAAGGGGGCTGCTGAGAATATTATCTCTTTCGGAGACAATAAACTAAAGCTAGTGGGCTGTAAGCTACTTAGGTAAGGCTGCACATTAATTAAACTGAACACAATTAGAGCTCACATGTCCCGATACCATTTAGTCATATTCTGTTAATGTACTAATCATCCTCTCATAACTGAGCCTATAAAAGACCTTAACAAGGTGTTATTGAACTTCTAGAATGAGCTTAATTAACATTGTTTGGAAAATGCTGAATTAAATGTGAAACTTTCATGCTATCAAACATATGCTTATACAAATATGGTATTCTTATAAAACTAGAGTTTAGGAAATGTGTTCATTATAGGTTAATAAGTGCCTTTTTATTCTGGATTAGGAAAATTGTGAAATTGCAGTTGCTTTTATTTACATAGGCCGTTTTGTGGGTATATTCACATATTTAAATGAAAGGCATTTTTTCCAAAAGGGGATACATTTTAAAAGAACAAATTTTCAGTGTCATTAGAAAGTTATGTCAGACCATTTTCCCTGAGGTAGCATCCTTCAGTAAGGTTGCCATATTGACTTTCCAGGCCCATCTTCAGCCTCTTACTCAGGAAATGAGGCAGCTCATATCCATATTCATGGCTGGTTTATGTGCAGGGTACTTCTGCTTCTCTATCCTGTCTTCTAACAGAGTGATGAGGCCACACCAATTGCTGACTTGCCCACCAGATTTTAAACAAACTAAGCCTTTTAAGCCTTGGATCACAGCTGTACATTAAAATGTAGAAGCAAATATTCTAGAAGCGTAATGCATTTATTTATATTCACATAGGCTATAAATGACTAAAATATTTTGTGTGTGGGGGGGGCGGGGTTGGGTTCAGAATCGCATAGAAGGAAAGAAAACACCAGGTATTTGATCCCTTGAAGGTTTAGACAGAGAGGGAACACAGCGTGGGCAGGAGGGAAGGCATAGCTAAGGTTGCAGCCTCCCCAGCAACTGTAAGTCACTCAGAAGACCTGAGCTGTTTACAAAAAGTTCAAGGAAAGAAAGAAAAATACCTTTCTTTTCTTTTCTTTCTTTCTTTTTGTTGTTGTTTTTGTTTGTTTGTTTTGAGATAGGGTTTCTCTGTGTGTCCCTGGTTGTCCTGGAACTGGCCTTGTAGACCAGGCTGGCCTCAAACTCACAAAGATCTACCTGCCTCTGTCTCCTGAGTGCTGGGATTAAGGTTTGCACCATCACTGCCTGGCCACCTTTTTTTCTTTTAAGACAGGGTCTCTCTACATAGCCCTGGCTGCTCTGGAACTCACTATGAACATCCAGCTGGCCTTGAACTCACAGAGATTCTCCCCACCTCTGCCTCCTGAGTGCTGGGATTAAAGGAGTATGCTACCATGCACAGCAGAAAGATGGCTTGGCTGTTAAAGCCTAGGCTCACTAACGAAAAGGCAAGAAAAATGTCTTTTAGACGCAGGAGTATTTGCTTTAGATGTGATTAGCCAAGTCAAGGCTATAAAATCAAAGAACTGCAATTCGGGAGTCGCTCCTAGGACAGCGGAGTCTAGACTTGGGGTTTCAGAAAGCTGATGGCTCCTGCCTGGCCTCCAGCCAGTTTGATGCCACAGCTAAGCACTGTGGGGGAAACTACCTAGCTTCAGAGTGGATCAGACTCGATGTTTTCTTTCCCCCTGCTCTGTCAGACAGCACTAGTCAAAACTTTGATCAGCATCCACCTGACGTGTGGTTGCAGACTCATAAATGCGGGTGTAGATGTGCTCTGGTGGTGGGCCAACGAACACAGGCTCCCTGAGTACACTCATAGCACAGGTAAGTTATGAGATCCCTGTAACAGCCATTTCCATGAACAAGTAATTCCCTTTAACAAACACATTATAGGTTTCAGGTCATCAGGAACCTGTGACTTTAAGTTATATCACTGTGCATTTAAACAAAGTACCTTTACTTAACACAGTGTCATGTTTTAGCCTTTTGTTTCCTTTCAACAAATACAGTTGGACTGGTAATTGTGAGAGCAAGAAGCAAGACTTGAATTCATTTAGTGTTAAATGTGACCTTCACCCACCTATTTAGTCTTCCCACTGTACTCCGTATTTACTGTGCCCAGCAATGACAGAGAGAGCAAACAGAAACGAGAGAGCAAGCAGGCGAATGTTGCCAGTGCTGTGTCAACAGAGTTACTCACTTTGGATCCTCATCAAATAAGATAGCGCTGGATCACAAGCCAAGGTCAGTCAAAGAGATGGAGGTGCGCGCTTGTCATTTTTACAGAGCCCATCTCCCTCCGCTCTCTGACTCACCGACGCTTTGACTTTGGGCAGAGTCTTCATCACCTTCAACCGAGCTGTCCTCTTTTGTAAAGTGGACTTCATAATGAGCTCCGAGAGCGGTAGTTAGGATTAGAGACGTGTCTAGAGTCGGCCACATGAAGAGCCATCATTCTGATACTGGTAGGACTGAGTCTTTTATTATTGGCATTTCCTGGGACATGTGCTCTCACTGAGACAACGCCGTGCAAGTGTTCACTAGGATGGCCTTGCCTGTGGTCCTGGTAGGGATGCAGTTCTCCTCTGTCCGCCCCAGCCCCTGTCCCTATGTCCGTAATACTCCTTACTACAGGCCCAAAGAAGGGACTGTATGGGTGGGCAGGGGAAGTTATCTTTTAAAATTGTTTCATTCTTTTTTTTCTTCTTTTTTTTTTTTTCGAGACAGGGTTTCTCTTGTGTAGCTTTGCGCCTTTCCTGGGACTCACTTTTGGTAGCCCAGGCTGGCCTCGAACTCACAGAGATCCGCCTGCCTCTGCCGCCCGAGTGTTGGGATTAAAGGCGTGCGCCGCCGCCGCCGCCGCCGCCGCCGCCGCCCGGCCAAAATTGTTTCATTATTTATAGTAATTTCAAATTACCATTGTAAATAACGTATGAAAAAAGAATAAAAGGAAGGTGGAGGGAATAATCCCATTTTTACTATTACAATGAAATACCAAAGGCAGCTAATTTTATAAAGAAAAGAGGTCTGTTAGCTCACAGTTCTAGAGATTTGGAAGCAAGGTACCAACACCCCTAGAGAAGACTTGATGGAAGCTGGAGTCACAAGACTGGGAGGGGAAATCCCTCTCCAAGCAGGAAGCCACAGACTGCTGGGTTCCTTGCAAGAGCATGTTCCCATGTTAACTTAAGTCCTCCACTTGGCCTACTTCTTAATGAGCCCACCACATCTGCACTGCCAGACTGAGGAAGCCTAGGCAGCACACTGGTCCCCAGGGAACACTCAGGCCATAAATTACCTGCAGCAAAGGGGCGGAGGGAGGTAATGGTGCCTGTGACTTCTTTTAAAGTTTGCCGATCATTAGTGCCAGTGACCGAGACCATTTTCTGTTTGGAGATTTTTTTCTGTAAATTTGCTTAATTCTTTCCTCTCAGATTCTGTCAAGAATATTTAGGGATTCACTTAATTTAGATTTATCTAGTTCAATTAGCAGTTGCAAATTTTATGAAAACTCATTCATACATAGTGAGGCATGATCTAGTGTTAAACAGCATTGTATAAAAAACAAAGAGCTAAGTGGCAGGCAGTCAACATTCAGATGTTCTATTATCAAAGAGAGGACTTTAAAAATCAAGGCAGGAGCATGGGACTTTGGTAAGTGCATCCAGGCTGGGATATGGCTCAGTGGTAGAAGAGTATTGCCCGCCTGTGTGAGGCCCTGGATTTGATCCCAGTACACAAAAAGAAATGCTAATAAAACTGTCGCACCTATGCCTACCTGGCCAATTGATGCCGTAGACAGATTCTTGGGATTTAGAGATTAAACAGCTGAGATGTATCAAGTAAAGTCGTTCTCCCACGTTAAGTAAACAGGCATGTGTATGTGTCCTAGTAAAAGTGTCTGATAGTTTTGAGGAGGTGTTTGCTGTGTAAGCATGACGACCCGAGTCAATTCCTGTACCACATGGAAAGCCAGGCCTGGTGGCATATGCCTGTAAGCCCAGCGCTGAAGCGGAGACAGGAGGGTAATTCCTGGGACTCAGCGGCCGGCCAATCTAGTCTAATCAGTGAGCTCTAAGTTCAGTAAAAGACCTTATCTCCAAAAATGAGGTGGAGAGTACAGGGATGATAGTCATGAGCCATATACTTGGTATAAAGAGCAAGCTAAGGTAAAGCTAAGGTATTGAGATGTGGAAGCAGAAGGATCAGGAGTTTAAAGCTAGCCTCAGCTACATAGCAAGTTTCAAGTCTGTCTGGGCTATATGAAACCCTGTCCCAAAAACAAAACAAAAACCAGGTACTCTTGGAAGGCCGACATTAAAATGAAAGGGTGCAAGGCTAAGAGAGAACCAAGAGGCTCTGCAACCTTCTGTGTCTTCACTCTGTCTTCCCTGCACTCTGTTGGCAGGCTCGAACATGCTGCTGACACTGTTCTCCCACTGCTCTGGGAGGCCCAAGGCCAGGGCTCCTGGAGAGGTAGGGAGGCTGGCTCAGCAGCCTAGTGCTACAGGAAGACCTTGAGCCGAGGTACTACAGGACTTGGAAGGGCATTTCTCCAGTTTCCCAGGCCCCGATTCCTTCCTGATGAGCTGGGCACACGAGGGAGGATAAATAGGAGACACAAGGACACATGGACATGTAACTCCATGATGTGATCAAGGAGGAGCTGTTTGGAACCTTCAGCCCTAAACAAAACCCTCTTTATGAGTCCAATTCCTCACCTTCATTGCTTCCTTCTCCAAGAACCATCCTAGGTAACTTCTCCCCAGAACCCCCTTCAAGGAGGAGCTAGCCGGACCACATCTGACTCTGCCTTTGAGTCTCACTCTCAACCAAGGCAGTGAAGACGAAGAAGCCCCTGGAGGGTGAGTCTTCAGCTCTGCTTGGTTACATTTTCACCAGGTAAACAAAGGGTCTCAGCCAGTTCAGGGCTTGGCCCACTTTCCCTCCTAGTTTCCTTTCCTCATCGACTGTCTTTATAACACAATACTAATAGAACTGTAATCTGTCACCTATAATTCCCCAGTCTCATTTAGAGAAGAGACAACTGCCTTGGTACTTTCTCGGCAAGAAGACAGATGTTCTAAAGGGACTCCCGTTGCAGTACCCAGAAACACGGTTTTGATGGTGGATGATAATTCTGAGCTAGCTCAAATGCCTCATTTTTCTTAGTGTTGTCTGATTCACAGTGCTCCATTATCCCCTTACAGAATTATCTGGATATGTTGTCCAGAGACATTATTCCAATTCCCTACTTGTGGAGAGCACTTCTCAACCCTATAGAAAAATAGTACACAAATCATATTTGATTTTTCAGTATCCAACCACCAGAAGATCAGCTCTGAAAATGTGAACGTGTCATTGGAGTTAGGTGTTTCTTAGAACTCAAGCAGAAGGGGTTGATGAGTCGGGGAGCAGAAGGTACCCCAGCTCTCACCCCACAGCAGAATCCAAGGCCTCAACTCTAGAAGCGACTGGACTGTCAGCTTCTAAGATAATCTTTATCCCAAGTATGGTGACTCCACTGAGTAGACTAACCAGTGTCCACTCTGTAAAGAGGAGGGTCAACATAGAGGAATAACTTTGTCCATGTTTCCTAACAAAGCCACAGTCCAGCAAGGCCTTGACTTACTCTCGAAAGGCTGAACTACTGTGAAAGAAACTAGAGGAGCCTGAGGCTCTTCCCAAGCCAACTGACCCCAAGGACCAGATTTTCAAGTGGCCTTGACAAGAGAACAAAAAGGCTAATTTTGGTCATCTACATGGACTTAGACACCCAACGGGAAACTATAGCCAAAGTGATTGGTATGGTTTGTTTTTTAACAATCCAAGGGATCTCATGCCACTGACGTAGGCTTAACCATGAAAGATGTTATTTAGACAACTATTTCACACTAATGATTTTCCTTTTTAAGAAAATATTTATTTTATGTGTATGCATGTTTTGCCTGCATGTATATCTGTGCACTGTGTGCATACAGTGTCTGCAGAGGCCAGAAGAGGGCATGCGATCCTCTTGAACTGCAGTTACAGAGAGTTGTGAGCTGCCATGTGGCTGCTGGGACTGGAACCTGGTGCTCTGGAAGAGTAAATACTCCTAACTACTGAGCCATCTTTCCAGCCCCATTATTCATAGTTTTCTTAATAAGGAAAATGTTGCCCAGATACAGGACATCAATGCCTTGGCTTAATTAAACACTGCAGCACCTACCTACAGCTAAAGGAGATAGGCCTGCTATTGACTTCACTAAAAATCAAGTGATGGTTACATTTCTTCTCTCTCTCTCTCTCTCTCTCTCTCTCTCTCTCTCTCTCTCTCTCTCTCACACACACACACACACACACACACACACACACACACACATCCAGGGGGGACCTTACACTGTGCTTCTCTTATTTTCCTACAGTGGCTCTAGGTGTAGGTTTGTTGTTCCTGGCTTTACATGGTGGTTGGTTTCCCCCACCCTCCTTTCGTAGTGCAGGGAATGGAACCCAAGGCCTCTTGCTTGCTGCAGGCCCTACCACTGAGCCTTTGGATTTTTTTAATTAAATTTTTTGGGTGGTGGTGGTAGGGTTGTTCAGTGGGTAACAGCACTCACCGCCAAGCCTGATCACCTGGGTTCAAGCCCAGATCCCACATGGTGGGAGGAGCGAACTGACTCCTGCAAGGTGTCCTCTGTCCTCCACACTCACACCATGGCCTTGGGGCATGCACATACACACACCAAATACATATAATCAATTTGTAATTTTTATAATTCCACCATGTGGATCCTGAGGCTAGAACTTAGGTCACCAGGCTGGTAGCATGCTCCTTTACCCACCGAGCTTTCTCAAGTGTCCACCTTCAGATTCACTGTGACAGTCTCCTGTGTCGCCCTGGCTGGCCTTGAACTCATGGTCCTCCTGCCTCAGCTTCCTGTGTGCTGGGATTACAGATATACACAAGTATGCCTGGAAGAAGACAATTTTTAATGTAATATTTTATTATTTTTGAGTACTTCATACATATTTACAATGTATTTTTATCGTATTTACCCCTTTTTCCTTCCCTTAACTCCTTCCAGATGCTAGGCGGTGCTGACACAGACCTTTAATCCCAGCACTCGGGAGGCAGAGGCAGGCGGATCTCTGTGAGTTTGAGTCCAGCTTGGTCTGTAGAGCGAGATTCAGGACAGCCAGGGCTGTTACACAGAGAAACCCTGTCTTGGGGAAAAAAAGGGAAACAAACAAAACTGAAAAACTCCTCCCAGAACCCTCCAGTCACTCCCTTCCCAACTTCAGCTCCTTTTTTTCCTTTAGTGGCCCGCTAATTCCAGATTGTGCTAGGTGTTGGGTCTTCCACCAGAATGTCTGCCTACCAGGGACCACACCCTTAAAGAAAGCTGACTCTCCTCCCCCAGAGGCCATTAGCTGTCCACAGCTCCTTAGGTGGGGGGGGAGGACTCATGCTTTCTTCCCGCCTCCATGCCGGGGTATCGAGTGGCTTGATCTTGCACAGGTCTTGGTCAGGCAATCACAACTATTGTGAGTTCACGCGCCCACCTGTTGTGTTGAGAAGGTATGGTTTTGTTCTCCTGGTCTCCTCTTCTGTGATGGCCCTTGGGAGGAGAGGGTGTGAGACAGATGTCTCCTTTATGGTCGAGCCTCCAAAGCCACTTGTTCTCTGCACCCGATCAGGGCACCTCTGCATGAGAAGCTTCTGATGAGCTCTGAGAAGGGCACTAGTAATGGGCGTAGATTAATAAATGTAGAAGGCGTTTGGAAACTTTTGTCAGTTTAGTCAAATAATAGTGGTAGGTTCTCCCCCTGGGCTCTGGATTCCCCAGCCCGGGATTCTTGGCCAGATCTGCAGATTGTGACTCATCTGTGATTCCCAGCTCTTGTCTTTCTGAACACTGCTTTTTTAACTCTCTTCTTTGAAGCTTCTGGATGAATATTGGGGTCTCGCTGTCTGTCCTTTCTGACTTTTAATTACTCTTTTTCTTGTGGCCTCTCTGTTGTACTTTGAATACATTGGTGCAGTTTACCTCCAACAAGTCTCTCTTCAGCTGTTTGAGTCTAAGATGTTGAGGGTGTTTTTGTTTTTATTTTAATCTCAATTTTCACTGTAGTTCCACGCTGGGATGCTTGTTTGATTCCATCAGATCCATCTGTTCTCATTTATGCTCATTTTTGTTTTGTTTCATAACTCCATGTTCTTATTTATGTATGTGAGTCTTGCATTTTTTAAGTGTGTGTGTGTATGTGTGTGTGTATGTGTGTGTGTGCGCGCGCGCACATGCATGTATGTGGAGGTCAGACAACTTTCTGGATTCAGTTCCTCCTCCTCACCTTGTTGGAGGCAGGGTCTCTCTTGTTTCCATCATCCTGTGATGCTGTGCCAGCTGGACCATGAGCTTCTAGTTGATCCTCCTGACCCTCCCTCCCAGCTCACTGTAGGAGTGCTGGGTTACAGATGTGAGCCCCCAAAGCTCGCTTTTTATGTGGGTTCCAGGGATCCAACTCAGGTGTCAGGCTTGGGCAAGAAACACTTTTACATACTGATCATCTTCCCTGCCCTGTGCTAATTTCTCAATGATTTATTTAAAAATCTTTTAAGGAAAAATTTAAAATCCTATAGGATATTGATTCTGTAGAAGATCGTATGGACACATTTCATCTGGAGCAGAATCAGCCTTATTGACTGTCTAATGTGGTTTAGAGTGATGGCTTCAGACTCGTTGAGTAGGAAGTTCTTCCTACAGCCGTGCATGCTCACGTGGCCTTCATGTTAGCTGCTCATTTCATGGACCCTGTGCCCTTCTGGCCTCCAGACCTTATCAGAGTGACTTGGAATTTGAGCCCTGCAGTTAAAACTAAGGTGTTGCAGTCCCAGGCTTGATCCAGGAGGTAACTTAGCTCAGTTCCGTGTGTTAGACTATGGATGTGGCCCTGCTGCCAGGTCCACATACATAGATCTGAGTGGACGTGTCCCAGAGAGCAGTGAGTGCTGACCCTCTCTCACTGTCTGTTAGTTAACACGGGCCCTCCTATCCGAGGGGGAGCAGGGCTAGATCTCTGACTCCTCAGCTGCTGAAGTCCTAGCTGCCAGATCAAGAGCCCAGCAGCCCTGTGGCTTCAACCACACATGTGGCTTTCTCATTTGTATTTCTCTGTGGAGTTTTTTTTTTTTTTTTTTGGCTGGCAGTGCCTGTTGCTGCCGGCTGTTTGGAGTAGAGCAGAGCAGTGCTTTGAAGCATGGCCTCACTGTGCTAACACCATGGATGCGGTTTTGTTTTGTCTGTCTGTTTTTGCAGTGCTGTGGACAGAAGTCAGGACCTTGAGGATGCTAAGCAGGTGCTCCACTTGAGTTACCCTCCCAGGCCCTGACTGAAGGGGATTTTGTTTTTATACAGAAATAACCTGGTCATATACTGAAGTTGAGATGCTTCTCATTTTCTTCCTGTCCCTGCCTCCTTGGGGCCTGTTAGAAGGTAGATTAGGAGGAAGATGAATAGGTAAATAATTTAAGCTACCATAAGCAACAAACCATCTGAACTAAGGGAGAGGAAGGATAGATTTAGAGGATTTGGTTGGTAGACCTGATTATTGCATGGGGAGGCATTAAATGTTTATATTCCTCACTTAGTACAATGCACTACAAAAGAAATACAGGAAGAAGAGTGGATTGGGTAGGGAAACGTTTCCTTGCCATACTCATCCATCCCACACACTTTTTAAGTGTTTGGGGACAGGCAAGTGTAGTTCTGGCCTTTGTGGCTGTTGGAGTCCGGTGGAAGGACACTTATCAAATGGGCAACTCCAAACTGTGGCAGAACTCGTAAGGTGCTCTTGGCACGGCTGGAAGGGGGGCATGGCCAAGTCTGAGGCCAGGGTAACCTCCTCACTAAGACTTGCAATGACTGCACCCCACATTCGTGTCTAGCATGTCACCCTTTCATACTTTCTTTAGAAAACTTACTTCGGCTTGAAATCACCCTCTTAGTCCTCCCTGGGTGTTTCACCCGAAAGAACCCAAGTGCACATGTGCACTTGTCTCTTTTTCCTGCTTGTGTCCTCGGTGCTCAGAACACTTCCTGAGCTGTTTGAGAGAAGATAATGGCTGCAGAAGCGATGCGTTGACTCTGGTCTCTTCATAGCTGCCCTAGTGATCTCGTCTCCCAGTCTTTTACCTTGTGTTTGAGAGGATGCCCCAAGGTGACCCTCTGCTCGATCCTCTTTCTGCCATATCGATCCTGCCATTCTAGGTCTTTATTATCTTTATGTCTTTATTCATTAATATTTTTGTCACATGTTGTCCTCTTTTCAAAAAATATTTATCATCTTTATGTGTGTGTGTTTTGCCTGCATGTATGTATGTGTGCCATGTGCAGGCCTGGTGCTCACAGAGGCCAGTGGGAGGGTGCTGGATCCCCTGGAACTAGAGTTAATCATGGTTTGAGCTGCCATGTGGACGCTGGGAACTGAACCCGGGTCCTCTGCAGGAACATCTGGTGTTTCTAACCACTGAACAATCTCCCCAGCCCTTTGCTGTGCTTTTCCAGTGGGGGTTGCATACTGTAGCTCCCACCCTGTGTCATGACAACACATACGACTTCTTCAAACCGCATCAGTCAGTCATTCTCATGGACTCTTTCTTTCAGTTCAGAGGAAGAAGAGGGAGCCCTCAGACTGCAGAGCATGGAGTGAATCTTGGTCCAGAAAGCCCATGTTTCAATCTGCCCCATTCCTTTCTTATTTCAGACATGACGCTGTCGCTGCCTGAGTTTGTCTCCCTGGACTGCTCTGGTTTGGGGGTGTGTCCGCCTTTGTGTCTTTTTGGAAACATATTGCTTTAAAGTGAATGGATGTTGCCCTGCCATGGCTGTTGTTTGTTTTTCTCCTCCTTGAAACAGACCTAGGGCTCTTCCTGGTTTTCCTCACTTTTCATTGTGCTGCTTTAGAGTGGCCAGGCTGGTACAGAGGTGGAAGAATGGGAGCCTGGGGAAGTAGGCAGAGTTAAGTGAGATGCCCATTTCCGGCTGATTTCTTCCTTATTTTGGCCAAGATGCAGTGGCCTGGCCTTCCTGAAGCTCCTTCTGCTCCCCTGGGGGAGTCCGATGCTCTGAGGAGGAAGCCTCCACCAGTGCAGCTAGCTTGCTGCTTACTGTGCCTGCTTGCCACGTGGAGCCAGTTGGCTGCCCCCACATCCCACCAATCCCCACAGACTCCAAGTACAATGTTCCAAATCTAGCCCATAATTTCTAGTTTCTAATTGAGGGTATTGCAGGAGGCTATTTTAAGCCAAGCAACTTTCTCAGGCAGCTAAGTTGTAAATTGGCTCCCAGCATCTTCCAGCAATCTGCTTCATTTACACCATAGCAAGGAGAACATTGGAAACTTTCTGATGATGTTTCTTTCTTGATTCATTCCCTCAGTAAATATTTATTGAATATATGGTGTGTGCCATCGGTGTCTACAGCGAGACTTCTCTCACGGGGTCTATATTCTAGGTGAGGAAGCAAACAAGGGAACACACCGGTTGGTGATAGGAGGCAGTGACAGATGCCACACCAAGAAGCCGAGCAGGATGAGACACAGGATGATGGGCGGGGCTTCTTCAGAGGGCAGCAGGAGGAAAGCTGCTCTGAGGAGAGACCAGATGAGTCTGGGATCCAGCCATGCAGAGTTCCTGGAAGAAGCAACAGCTGCCTAGAGTTGTGTGTTGTTGGCAAGAGGCTCAGGGCTGCGGGGTGAGGTTCTGGTGGAGGAGAAAGGAGAGGAGGCCAGCTCCTGAGGTTGAGAATGGGAAGACAGGAGTTCCTCATCTCCAAAGCTAAACTGTGCCCCTGTTCCCAGAGAAAGACAGTGCCGGATGTCATCCCCAAGGGCTAAAGTTCCAGCAACTTCTGCCTTCCATGACACTGAGTAGGTTTAGCACACAGTGGGCCTTTTCAGTTAGGGCCTGTGAGGGTCCACCAGAAATTAAGGGTGTTTAGAAGAGAGTTTGAAGCAGACACAGAAGAAATTTGAAAGGAGGAAATGGCGAAGAGACGAAAGGGGGGAAACTAACCTTTGTGCACACACTTGCTCGTCTGCGTAGGTGCTGTGGAGGCCAGAGGTTGCTGACAGGGTGTCTTCCTCAGTCACTCTCCACCTTACTTTTGTGAGACAGCATGTCTCACTGAACCTGGAGCCTGCCAGCTTGGTTAGACTGGCCGATCAGTGAGTCTCCAGGTCCTCCTTTCTAGGACCCCAGTACTGGGGTTCCAGGCACACACTGCCACTCCTGGACTTTATGTGTGTTCTAGGGATCTGAACTCAGAGTCTCATGCTCCCACAGCAAATATTTTACCCACTGAGCAAGCTCCCTGACCTCATGCTCAAGCCTTTGCTGTGTGCCTGTGTTAGTGGATTTATTGCAGAGTATGGATGGCTTTCCAAAGAAAAATCCAATAATGCATTTAAAATGAAAAGTGTAATGCCAGAGAAGATGCAATTTCATCATGTGCTGACAATTTGTTTGCTTAGTGGACACAGAGAGGGATGTGTTCATCAACAGTCTTCTACTTGTCTTCCCACTTCGCTACATTTCACCTTTGCCTTAATTTTATTTAGAGTAAAATTAATTATAGTGTTAATCCGTTTTAAATCAAATTCTTGGCTGTTTTTCAGGTCGCTATATCCGGGAGAGGTCTAAGCAAATCATAACTCTGCTGATGGATGAGCAGCTGCTTTTTAAAGAGAGGGAAGTGGCGAGTTGGACAAGACAGCGGATCTCCTACTCCATGACATTTCCCAACAGATTGCCTGCTGCAGGGAACTCACCCACAGCGTGTGCTTCTGTCCTCATCCCAGAAAGCCTTACCTCCGAGAAGAAGCATTCACTCCTGACAATTGCGAGTCTACGTAATAAAAGTATGTACTATAAGCAGTGGTCTAAAACATGCTAGGTGTCCGTTGAGAACAGCTAGAAACATAAAACACCAGGCACACACCAAATTACCAACACCACATCAGCAGGACTACCTCACAATTAGACTTCGGACTGCAGGGACCAGAGATGAAGGGGGATATTCAGTAGACAACTGTATGGATGTTTTCGGAATGTGTTGCTTCTACATTCACATAAAATGGCTTTCAGCTAAAACTGTTACGCCTAGTGGCTATCCTACTTGGCATCTTTATTCAGTTTAATATTTTTTAATATTTTTTTCATAACTGAAATATGAAGGAGGTTTACTTTTTGAGAGTAGGGGCCTGGGTACATGGGTATATTTCTTGAAATGTGTTTGAAGATTCTAACATAATTTAAATACTCCAGCATGATTATCTGTAAGGCTTTCCTTTGCTTAAAACTTGAACTCTGTATTACTGAACTCTAAAAACGAGGGTGGGAGGAGATATAATGCTACCAGGGAAATAGAATGATCTTTCCTATTAATCTTGTTGACACATCAAAGAATGTCATCTTGCCATAGCTTCTCCAGCACCCACTGATGAGCTGTGCATAAAGAGGGGCGGTTAGGGAAAGAAGAACATGGATGAAATCTGACTTAGTTGGTTCTCAAAAGCAGCTAAATTCAGGGCTGAAAGTACATACGGGAGTTTCAGAGATCACTTCCTAGTCTCGGCAGCTCTGTCTATGGCAATGGGCCGAAGGCTTGTGCTCACCCCGTGTGGAAATGTAATTCCCAGTGTGCTGACAGCTGGAGACAGGGCCTTGGAGAGATGGTTAGGTCCCAGGGTAGAACCCCCAGACAGGATTTGAGCCCTGAGACCCTAAAGAACTCTCTCTCACCCTCCTGCTGCTGTGGGAAGAGGTGGCTTCTTAGGGCCTGACCTTGCAGACACCCTGACTGCAGACTTCCCATCTTCCAGGGCTGTTTGAAATGATTTCTGTTGTTTTTGAGTCACCTAGCCTGTGGTGGTGGTAGCAGCCCAAACCCACCAAGACCCAAAAGAGCTGTAGGACTTCAGTATGAGCAGTGAATTCTAGTTGTCAGTGAAGCACAGAAACTTCAAAACATCAGCAATAATATCAACACAAACCACTCCTAAATCATCCTTCTCTATCTTTGTCAAACATTCTTAAAGGGCTGCTCAGTTTGTACCTGTGGGCCAGGATGAAGAAAGGCGTTAGAAGGGGGTTCTTTGTAATTATAACAGCAAACACCAAATCCTTCTAGAAATGGTGGAGCATCTTTGTCAGGGGACCCATTTATTTTGGAAGAAGCCCTCCACAGTGGACACGAAGTCCTCCACAGCGGGCGCGAAGAGCACAGTGCCCAGTTGTGACTCTTCAGAGTTTCTTCACCCTTTTCCTGTGTTCCGTCCTCTTTCTTGCTCTTCTGTGGTGTGTGTGTGTGTGTGTGTGTGTGTGTAGTGTATGTACATGTTCATGTAGGTGTGTGCATGTTGGGAGTACATGTGAATGTGGAGCCAGAGGTGAATGCCAGTATCTTCCTCAATCAAGCCCCACCTTGTTTTTTTTTTTTTTTTTTTTTTTTTTTTTTTTTTTTTGAGACAGGGTAGCTCACTGAGCCTAGAGCTCTTGGATTCAAGTAGGGTGGGTGACCAGGGAGCTCCAGGGGTCAACTTGTCTCTGCCCTACACAGAACTGGGGTTACAGACTGTGCTGCAGCACCTGGCCTTTTACAGGGCTTCTGGGACTCCTCATACTTAGTATCCGGGTGCTGACTACTGAGTCCAGCTCCGGGCTGTTGGCCTTTGGCCCCCCATCCAGCTCTGTGGGACAGAGGTGGTTGTTGCCGGTCGTAGGTATTGCATGGGTCCTCAGGCTTGCATGGCCGGCCTTTTACCAGTGCAGCCGTCTCCCAGGCCCTTCCTGCCACTTCTTGACTCGCTCCCTTCTCGAGCTTTATTCCTTGAAATGTGAATGGCCAGAAGAACTTTGGAGCAGCAGCGGTGTGGGAGTCAAAGTTCCCTTCACCATGGAGCTTATGTGACAGAGGCCAGCCTAGGGCCACATATGCAGACTAACATAAACATGTCAGATGGTAATTCATCCTTACCCAAAGGGAAAGCAGTCAGGGACAGAGTGACAGGATGACTTTATTTGGGGGTAGATATGGGGTGGGACAGCATTTTGGAGGGGGATTTAAATAGAGACCTAGCTGCAGTGCGGAAGCCGCTGGCCTGGTGAAGGAGCAGTAAGGTCACATGCTCCTGCCCTGTACCAGAAACAGCCTGAGTGACAGTCAGCTAACAAAGTGAGTCCCTGAGTCATTGCAAAAGTAACTCATCTCTGAGCCATGTTTTTGAGGCACACAAGAAATTCCAATTTGTTACTTTGTAGTCATAGAGTAAGTTGTTTTTAAAACCAAGTAGCATCTTCCAATGTTATGATACATCTCTGTCACTAGGAAGAGCTCTGAATGACTTGATTTTTTTTTCCTGTCATGAACCCAAGGCACAGTGGCCCACAGCTGAGACCCTAGTACTTAGGAGCCCAATCAGGAGAATTGAGAGTTTGAGGCTAGCCTGTGCCACTCAACTGGACCTGGCCTCAAAGGGAAAAAAGTCCCGGAGCTTTGTTACAATGTATTTAGTAGCACACATATATCGAGAATGGCCTGCTGTCTTCCAGGCACTGTACTAGGCAGGGTGGGCAAATCCCATGTTTCTGCCATCATGGAAGTAACATCGTGAGCTCTCACACAGTGCTCTTCACAACAGCAGGCTCCAGGAGGGAGGCTGTGGGAAGTACTGTTTGAAGTGCATGTTCAGATGCTGAAGCTGCTGGAGCCCTGTTAATAGAAACTCGGTCAAATTGTCTTTCTTTCCGTGCTAGATACATAGATGTCTGTACTAGATACATAGATGTATGCATTTATGTCTAGAAAAGAGCAACTGGGTTGAGTAAGTTTAGCTGTAGTATCATTTCCATAGTCACCATTTCCATGAAAGTGTTGGATCTCAAGCTATACTTGAAAAGAAGAAATAAAGCAGACATTTTGGGATAAGAATGAAGAAAAGAAAATTAATTGGGCAGGAGCCTCTTTAGTGGGACAAGGGAAGTAGCAAATGGAAACCCAGAGATGGAGAGATGCTTCTACTGTGGGTAGTCAAAGTCTCAAGCAATAGTGGGAGCCGTGGAAATTCTAGTGGCTTTAACGTAGTGGGGGTTTCTTTCCTTCCAGAGTAATGCAGAATCAGTGTCTGAGAACTGATAGGGCTTCCTGTGAGGTCAACTGCTTCAGGTGCTGTCTGTCTCGTTGCTACACCAAACTCATGAGGCATAGCTACTGAGTGCAGCCACCACGTCTGCCTTCTAGCTAGGAGGAAGATAGGTGTGTTGAAGGTATGAATGCTTCATCCCGCTAAGCCACCACATCTAACATTTTGGCTTACATGTGGCCTGTCACTTAGCCAAGTGGACATTCCTAGTCGCAAGGGAGATTGGATAGCTGTATGTCAACTGTGCTTATTTAGAAAGAAGTCGAAGAAGGAGGGGAGAATATGTAGAGGAGACAGTAAAATAATCTCAGCCACAGTGGGGAAGAGTACAAGCAGAAGGTGGATTCAATGTGTGAGACCTGCTTGTGTACTAAATGGAATAGAAACTGAACTTGAATATGCAGAGACGTGTGGGCAGATACTTGAAAGTTTTCCGAGCAATTAACAAAGGGCATAATAAATGGTATTTGGAAATTTCAATTTGCTAGAACTTGTACCTAGGAAGCAGCAGTTCAGGTCTTGAACAGGAGGGGTGTTTAGCTTAGTCACAGAACTTCGCTTTCTTATTACAGAAAACAGCTGTTTGGGGGAGATAATTCTTACTGCTTTGTGGGGAAATGGAGGAGATGTGGGTTGTAGAGAGACTACAAGGGATGATTGTTTCAGTCTGGGCACAGGACCTGCTCTGGGCGGGAGAGATGAGGGGACAGTCATGTTTGAAGACAGCACCGCATAAAGAGAGGCAATAGACTAAATGGATATCATGCTGGAAAAGAAAGGGAGAAACTGAAACTGACTCCCACATCTGGGTTTGAGCAGAGAGGTAGGCAATGGCATCGTGCAGGTAAATTTCCATCCACGGGAGTTTAAAGATGTCTCTGCCTTATTTAGTTACAGCGAGATGTGAAATTGAGAGCATCACTAGAAAGCCTAGAGCTGAAACAGCTGCTCCGACTGCTTCGAGGTAAATTAGCAAGGGAAAAGAGCACTCTGAAGAAGCTTTTACACATCACCACTTCTTGTTTTTTATTCCTACTCTTGGATGTTTCCCCTAAGTTTTAATTCTTGTCAATTGCTTGGGTGGTTTTTGTTTGGAAGATTTTGATTTTGAAGGAAGTGATGCACTAAAGGCTAATTGCTGAGTGATGGCAAGCCCAGGCTTCAGAGAGCATCCCCAACCCAGCTCTGGCTCTGGGGGTCACTCAGGGTCCCTCTCTCTAGAAGCATTGCTTACCCACGCTGACACCTGAGCTCTCTGGGAGGTGTCATCTTTGTAGTACAGTTTCCTCTGTACTCAGGGAGGATTCCTCTGGGTAGTGGGGAAAGTAATAGCATCCATCGTATGCCTTGAAAGCATTCTTGTGCAAATGATACATGATGGCTGTGGAGTCAGTTACACTACTGTCCTCATTTTGCCCCTGTAGTCACCGCCAGAGCCATGGATGCCACCGTCTGTACTGACAACCTTGATGGAGAGTCAGGCTTGCTCTCCTCTGCTTACACACAACAGATGAGGGGGCTCATGACACACACTGAGTGCCACTGAAACACTTACGCTGATGAGGCCTGGCGGTGAACTTTGCCATCTTAAAAGTAAACATAAAACCCTATCATCTATATCCTGCCTTCCCAAACCAACAGATTTTACTAAGAATACTGACTCCGGTCTGCCTTTCTTTGGTTTTTGTTTTGAGAAAGTTACTTTGTTCCTGTAAAATGACACAGGCTCATTGTAAAGATCTGGCCACTTCTGACAATCCTAAGTAATCATCAGTACTTGATGAACATAATTCTAGGCATACATACGAATAGAGTGATTAAAAAGACCTAGGGACAGCTTGAGAAGAGGGCCTTTTTTTTTTTTTTTCCTTTTGTGGAAGAGAGGAGCGCAGTCTCACTGTGTAGACTGCTTACCTTAAATCAGTCCTCCTGTCTCAGCTTCCCAGGTTCTGAAATTACAGGTGTGCACCAACCCGAGATATGCTAATTTATGGTAAGTTTTTAAAATGTCTGCATCTAGCAATAACTCTAGAGGCCCTCCTGTTGCGTGATCACCAGTGGCCATAAAGGATGTGTGAGAATTCACTGTCCCCACAGAACCACGGGAATCCCCAAGAACCTTTTCTTCCAAATGTTAATAATAAAGTAAGAAGAGGATGTGGGAGCTGAAGTCAGCAGGACTGGGAGTTGGTACCAGTGGCCCTTTAGGGACTGACTCACTTGTGATATCATTGGTTAAAACAGTGAATTCTCTGTAGGCCTTGGGCGTGGAGAAGGAGAGTCTTGGGTGGCTTCCCAGGAATGTGAGAAGCACTGAATGCAGGCCCTCACCAGGAGCTGGTGTGGGTCTTGCAGTTCTCTGCAGAGAAAAGCCACTTCAGGTCACCAGTGAGTCCCTGGGATTTTCACAGGTGAAGTCAAGCAGTGAGCTGACAGGCCAGCATCACCACAATAAGCAAGGGACACCTCAGTCCCCTAAGGATGGTCAGATACAGAACACTGCACAGACACATATTTAAACATATATATAAGTAAAGGATAGAATCACACACCATCGGTTTTAAAGAAATTATAAGGACTAAATGGATGAATTTTTAAAAAGAACTTGGAAAAATTAAAAAAAGAAAACTACTTCCACAAATTGTATGTCAAAAAAGAAAAGTAATTATTTCAGAAGCAAGGTTGGAAAAAAGAGAATGATGAATGAATGGTAAACATGTATACAGAATTAAATATTTTCAGTATAAAATAATGTTGCTTAACTTTTTAGTTAAAAATGACAGCTGAGTCCCAGCACTTGGGAGGCTGAGGCAGGAAGATTGCCAAAAGTTTGAGGCTAGCCTGGGCTAGGATGAGAACCTACCTCAAAAAGAAAAACAAAACTGAAATCGTGGGTGGCTGTGGCACATACATTAAAGGCAGCTGGCTCTAAAGGTCCCTGCGTTGTTCTGAGAGTTGAGAATACTCGACTCCAAACCTTCCTTCCCACGTGCGTGTGTATGAGAAGCTTTCTAGTACAAGTTCCAAACAGAAAGAGAATGCACAAACTCCCACAAGCAAAAAAAAATGTAATAAAAATATTAAAACCTTTACAAATGGAAGAAGCATACATTAAATTGAGTAGAAATTTAAAAAGTAAACTGATACAATTAAGCTTGGATATATTAATCAAGACAGACATCAGCAGATGGAACTCCTACTTGAAGGCAGAGACTATAAGATGAGAGCAAAGAAATCCAGACATATGCTGTGATCTAAGTTCACATTGAGGGTGAAAGCAGATGGGTAGAAAGAGATATCATTAACTAACTAAAATAATAGTGGTGATGAAAAGCAGGGGCCATTGAGATGGCTCAGGGAGAAAAAGTGCCTGTCACTAAGCCTGGTGACTAGAACCTACAATGTAGAAGGAGAGAACCAATTCCTGAAAGTTGTCTCTGATCTCCACATTCACACAGTGACACACACACACACACACACACACACACACACACACACACACACACACACACGAAATAATAAATGAATGCAAAACAATTCAAACCAGTATAGTTATAGTAAGATCTGACCGACCAGAGTAAGAAAGGTAATGGAAAAATGTTCAATTCCCCAGGAAGATAAAAAGCTTTTAAATGTAAATATTCCCAGTAAAGTAACTTCAAAGAGTGGGAAGCAAACTTTGGTAGTGTTGCCAGAGGAGACTGAACTACTATCATGGTACAGTTTCCAGACATACCTTTGAATTATCTATAGGTGGAATGCATTAGATACTTCAAGAAACCTGTATCATGCAAACCAGTTTTTCTGACCAAAATGCAATTAAATTTGAACACAAGAAAAAAATAGACATGAAAAATTTATATACATTTGCTGTAAAGTATTTCTTTAGGGTGGAGCAGAGAGAGTAACTCCCATCCTTCCTGCTAACTTGGCTTTGGGTTGGGGCTTCAGCCATCACAGCAAACAACAGAAGTTGAAGCGGGCACTGGAAATGGTAAGGTACTTGCCACAAACCTGTAACCCCAGCCCCGGGGAGGCAGAGACGGGAGAGAGGGCTCCCGTGGCTCCAAGGCGGCCTGTGTGGCTGAATCAGTGAGCTCCAGCTTTAGTGAGAGACCTTGTCTCCAAAAGGTGTAAAGTGATTGAGGAAGAAAGTCGATATGTATCTGTAGTCACCACACATGTGAATAATGTGGTGCACACACATCCATAGGTGAGCGACACACACAAACACACATGCATACACACGCAAGAAGTTAAATACATGAAGAAACAAACCTCTCCATGTAGAAAACTAGAAAAGGTATATAAAAGACAACAATAAGAGCTTTGGTAAGATGGTAGTTGCAACATCAAAATATATGAAATATCAAACAAAAATAATAAAAACAAAAACCTATTTAGTGTATTCCACCAGCCAGTCATAAATGATGAATATTTTTAAAAACTTACGTGTGTGTGTGTGTGTGTGTGTGTGTATTTGTGTGTGTGTGTGTATATGTATGTATGTGTGTGTGTACCACGTTTGTCCAATTCTCACAGAGGCCAGAAGGCATCAGATTCCCTGGAACTGTTGTTGCAGACGTTTGTAGACTGCCATGTGAGTGATGGGAATTGAACCCCCAATCCTCTAATAGAGCTGTTAGTACTCTTAAACACTGAGCCATCTTTCCAGTCCCAATATGTATGGACATGGTGTACATCTAGTGGTCAGACAGAGGACAGCTTTTGGATATCAGTTTTTTTCCTTTTACCATGTGGGTTTCAGGAATTAATTCAGGCTGTCAGTCTTGGTGGCAGAAACCTTTATAGATGGCCAAATACACATATTTTTAAAGATACCATTTATAATTTAAAAATCATGATTACTTAGGAGTAAATCTTAGAATGTGTGAGATCAGTACATTGTGGATTATAATGAGTAATTTAAATACATTAAGGAAGACCTGTGTAAATGGGAAAATATGCCATGTTTATTGGAATAATGTAAGGATGTCAGTTGTCTCCAAATTGAAGAGTTGGTGAGGGTTTTTCTATCTTGATACCACTGTTATTCTGATCAGGTTGATTCTCTTATGTCTGTTGTACATTGTAGATATTCTCCTTGTCCCCCATGCCCAGATGATATTGGTACATTCTTTACTGTTGTGAGAATCAAAAACGTCTGCAGACATGGCCAGATGTCCCCTGTGGGCCAAAATTGCCTCCAATTGAGAACTACTGATTCAGTGCAATTACAATCAAAATTTCCAGAAGGATTTTTAAAACTGAACATGATGGACTGATAATAAGATGTATTTGGAAAAAATAAAGAAGTCACGAATAATACATGCCCCACATGTGCATGCACGTGTGCATACATGCATACACACACACACACACACACACACACACACACACACACACAGACACACACATGACACACACATCAAGAATAGCCCAAACAAACTGTGGTTCATGGTAGTTCACATCACATCTGTAATTTCAATGCTTGGGAGACTGAGGCATGAAGATCCTGAGTCCCATAGTGAGAGCCTGTCTCAAAAGAGAAAAATTGAACATTCCCAAAGAAAAATAAGATGAAGGGCTTCCTTCCTAAATAAGGCTAGAAATATGGTAATCACAGCATGCTATTGAGGCAGGCAGGTGTG
This sequence comes from Peromyscus leucopus, assembly GCF_004664715.2. Taxonomy (NCBI): domain Eukaryota; kingdom Metazoa; phylum Chordata; class Mammalia; order Rodentia; family Cricetidae; genus Peromyscus; species Peromyscus leucopus. The sequence goes on along the minus strand of NC_051080.1, from coordinate 37,431,148 downwards.
TATACAAATGGGATAGAACACTGTGCCCAGAAAACAGCTGCGTAACTGTGCAATCCTAATAAATTGACAGTGACATAATTTCAAATTTATGGGGGAAGGATGATCTGCTCAATAAATAATGGACCCCCCCACACACACTAAAGAAAATGAGATTAGGTTTCTGTCTCAAATCTTGCATGCACACAAAAATTGTAGATAAATCAAGAACTTAAAGTTATAAAAGCAAAAATTTAAAATGTTTAGAAGAAAATTTGGGAAAATGTATTTTCTGTAATACTAGGATAGAGAAATACTCTGTTTAGACATAACAGAGAAAGTGGGAATGGGTTCCTCCTTCCACCACGTGAGTACCTGGGGGTTGAATTTTGGGTACTCTGGCTTGGTGGTGTGTACCTTAACCCACTGAGCTATCCAGAGAGACAGAAACTATTTTTTTCTCTTCTGTGGTTCTGAGGGTTGAACTCCAGGCCTCATCCATGCTACACAAGCACTTACTTCGGAACTGTATCCTCAGCCCTAGAAAAAGTGCAGATTATAAACACGACAACAGTGAGTGAGTGAGTGAGTGAGCGCTGTGTGGTAGGCAGTATTCTGTGTTAGCCCAGCATCCTGTGTTTCTGTCTAATCTCCTCCCCACAAGGGTAGAACCTGTGGAGAATTACCCCTAATTGCTACATTATATGGTGGAAAATTATTTAGGTGGGCTTAATCTAACCACAGGACTCTCAGAAGCATAGCACTTTCTCCAGCCAGCCAGTGTAAGAGGACGAAGTGAGAGGTTCCCAGTCGGAGAAGGACATAGCACACCACTGCTGACCTGAAGATGAGGGCAAGGAACGAAAGTGGTTTCTAGGAGCTGCCAGGAGGCCCCAGTTACCAGCCATTGAGGAAATGAGGCCCCAGCCAAGAGAGTTTAATTCCACCAAAACCTGAATGGCCTTGGAAGTAATTCTTCCTCACTCTTCATGGGGATTCTGCTGGACTGACACCTTGATTTTGGCCTCAGAGTCAGAAACAGTTCAGTGTGAGGAAGTGTCTCCTTGCTCCTCCTGCGGCTTTTGTGTTGAAGTCTGAGCTGTGTTGATTTTGGCGCTGTAGTGAAGTTGGGATCTTAGTTGGTTCTTCTGCATGTGAATATCTGGTTTTCGCATCCCCTCTTACCACAGCTCCCATCTGTCCTCTCCCTGGCGTGTGTTCTTGGCACTGTTGATGCTCAGCTGACCGTAAACGTGTGGATTCATTTCTGAGCAGTCTGTTCTGATCCATATAGATCTATAGGTCTGGTTTGTTCCAGCACCAACTGTTCTGATCGGTTTCTGTGGATTTTTCTGTAGTAGACTTTGAGATCAAAACCCACCATATAGAAAGTAGAAAAAGATCAGAAGACCATGGGAAATTTCCTAACACATATAATTGAAAAAGGATTAGTGTCCAGAGTACATAAAGAATTCCTACTAATCAGTATAAAGTGGGGAGAGATGGACAGAAAAATAGGCACAGAAGGCATTTGCTAGCTAACTGGAAGCACTGTTCATGATGTCAGCCTTGCAGCGTTAGGATAGCAACAACAGCTCTGAAGGAAAGACTTCACCCACTTGCTTCTCCATCCCGCCTCCTCATTTCCTGTTGTGGGATGAATGTATTTGTTTACTTGCCTGGTTATTTACTTACCGTCATTAAGGATGCCTAACCTTTTGACATTTTGACATGCTACTGTCATCTACAAATGCAGTGGGCCACACTCATAGCTCTTCTGGGATGCACGTGGCCCGTGGGCTACAGGTCAGACATGCCTATTGAAGGCAGTGACGTTCATGGCTGTGAGTTCTAGTTCAGGAGCCATGTGACCTGGATTTGGTGTGATCTTGGCTGTCTTATTTAAACCCTTCCCTTGCAAATGTGCTTCCTGAGGTCAAGATAATGGAGACTCTGTGGAGTTGGAGCCTGGGGTAAATGAGCAGACACAGCTACAGTGCAATGAACTTGGGCTGTGGTCTTGTCCACTCTTCCCATCCCACCTGAGACCAGCTTGTTCTCTCCACCAAGTTAGAGTTTGGGGGAATTTCTTTCTGTACAGAAGAAGGGTAGAAAGCTGGGCTGAAGCCTTGTACGCCTTCTGTAGGACACCAGATTCTGCTTTGTTTCTTGGTCTCTTGTAAAGGGTTTTACCCATTCTGCCCGCTTGGGATTGGTGTCCTAGGTCCACAGGGCAGGGAAGATAGCCTTGTACTTTAGATAATCTGCCCAAGTCAGTGTGAAGCTGGCTGTTCCTGCTCTCAGTGTGGCAGCGTCTTCACACATCTACAGCTATGTCCACTCTCGTGGGTGGACAGTGCAGAAGAGTGGCATTGTCCATTGAGTTTCCAGGTTCCAGACATGCGCATGCTCACAAGAGCCAGACATCGCAGCTCCCATACAGAGTTTGGGGAAGACAGGCTTCTGGGCCTTGTTTCTCTTCTTGACCATCAGCCATTTTAGTTTCTTTCTTTTCAAAGTTAATTACTTTAGTTATATCTGTTTCCATATAAGGTTTCTGTTACTTTTTGTTTGTTTATTTTTCGTTGTTTTTACATCCCAATCAGAGTTTCCCCTCCCTGCCCTCTTCCCAGTTCTCCTCCACTGTTTCTTTTCAGATACAGGTAGGCCTCACATGGATATCAGCCATGGTATATCAACTTGCAGTGAGACTAGGCACCTCCTCTCTCTTAAGGCTGGATGAGGCAATCCAGTAGGAGGAATGGGTCCCCAAAACTGGCAACAGAGTCAGAGACAGCCCCTGTTCTCACTGTTAGGAGTCTCACACAAAGATCTTAGTTACACAACTGTAACATACATGCAGAGGGCCTAGGTGAGTCCCATGCAGGCTCCCTGGTTGTCAGTTCAGTCTCTCTATGAGCCCAGGTTAGTTGGTTCTGTAGGTTTTCTTGTGGTGCCCTTGACACCACTGAGTCCTACAATCCTTCCTCCCCTCTTCCACAGGATTCCCTGAGATCCACCTAATGTTGGGCTGTGGGTCTCCACATCTGTTTCCATCAGTTGCTGGGTGAAGTCTCTCTGACGACAGTTAGGCTAGACATCAGTGGGTTTTTGTTACTTTCAAAAGTTAGTTTTGTCTTTAAAATATCTCATTACATGTTGCATGTTGAGTTATGGAAATCTTGTGTGTGTGTGTGTGTGTGTGTGTGTGTGTGTGTGTGTGTGTGTGTGTGTGTATGCTTGTGTGCATGCATGTCTCTGTGTGTATGCATGTCTGTGTGTGTGTTCCCACATGCTTACTGAGGATTGACTTCTCACATGTCAGGCAAGCATCCAGCTACTTCCCTAGCTTGGGTGCTGGGGATCCCCATTGCAGTTCACTCAGCTGTCTCAACTGAGGAGTCAGCCACTAAACGCGGGAACCTCCTTTTGTGTGGCTGATTCTTTTTCATTGTCCCTGGAGCTGAGCATTTAGCAGTTTGTGGATTCTCCCATTGTTCTCGAGACCTCTTGGTGGCCCTGACTCTGGTCACATGTGTTTGTGGACAGAAGACTGAAATGAAATTGCCTTAAGTCCCTCTCTAAAAATCTCCAGTGATAAGAGCGGGCCCTTCCTTATCTAACCACTTCATTTGGTTTTTCAAAACAATCTTTCTACTGTCTGTGCTTTCTTGTTTTTTATTCTTCTCACCCTTAAAAATTGCCTTTCCTCAGCAAACCCCAAAACTGACCTTTCAAGGAAAAGATACAATATTTGTACACCCCATCTCTGGTAACAAGAAGCAGGGCAACAGAGCAAAAGAGGGGTATCTCTGGAGTGGGGCGTCCAGAGCTTTCCCTCCAAGGTACCCCCTTCCCTCAGCTGCTGAAAAGATCACCATCTTTCTGAGGCCCCCACCCCCGTCCTTCTCTGGGAACTCCTTGTAGCAGGAGAGCACCTCTTTGCCTAGCATCATGCTCCCTCCTGAGGATGTGTGTACCCACTGATTGGCGGTGGTCTAGCTCTCGTGCTTCATGCAGTAACTGTGAGGAGAATCTAGCTTGACAGCTTCTAGAAGGATCTGCCGAGTCCTCTCTTGCTCTAGTCTAGTCCTGCCTCCCTCACTCCTCACAGACCTTGTTCTGAACAAAGAGCTCCTCCTGGCGAACCCCCACATAGACGTATACCTTAGAGGGTGTTTTCTAGGGAACTCAACAGTAGCTTTCTCTCCAGATAGGAATGAAAGGCAGTAGTAACAGGTGAATGTGAAAGAGAAAAGAGAGAACCAGAGTCAAGAAGGGCTGACGGCTGCTGATTTTGGGGGGTGAACTCACGAGAGCCTCGTGTTATTCCTGAACCTTTTCTGTGAGTTTAAAATTAGCATGAAAATGGAAGGTTTTAAAAGTAGAACAGAGATCAGTTGCTTGAACATATTCAAGTGTGATAACGCTCCAAGAGGATGAAATTGAGCAGAGTGTGGTGGCTCATCTGTAATCCTTGCATGCAAAAAGCTGAGGCAGAAAATTTGTTGTGAGTTTGAAGCCAGCCTGGACCACACAGTGAGAGAAACTAGAGTCAAGATCCTAAAAATGTGTGAGTCTGCAAAATTACGAAGAAACTCCATCACCATGACACTGCCGTTATATCTTCCTGGTTCTTCAGCAGTTCACTGAATCCTCCCCTCCCGTCCCCTCCCCTCCCGTCCCCTCCCCTCCCCTCCTCTCCCCTCCCCTCTCCTCCCCTCCCCTTTCTTTTCTATCTTTCTTTCTTGTGTGTGTTCATGTGTGTGCATTTATACATAAAGATGTGCATGTGTAGAGGCCAGAGATCAATTTTGGGTGTCTTTCTCAATTACTCTTTACCTTATTTTTTGAAATGCAGTCTCTCACGGAGCCTAGACCTTACTAATTCAGTTAGGCTGGGTGACTAGTGAACTCTGGGGACCCTCCCATCTCTCGGCCTCCCAAACGCTGGGATTCCTAAGTGCACACTGCTGGACCTGGCTCTTTATGTGGGCCCTGGAGAGCCCACCTCAGGTTCTCAGGAGTACACACACAGCAAGCACTGTAACAACTAAGCCATCGCTTCAGCAGCTGGGGGTTTTCTAAGATAGAATATATCATTTTTTATAAAAACTTTTTTTTTAACTGAGTCTCACTGTGCTGCCCAGAATGGCCTCCAGAGTTGGGTCTTAGCGCCCTTCCTCTAGCCTCCTTAGACTACAGCGTATGCCACCATCCTGGTTCTGAAGAATAACTCAGAGTGACTGACAAAAGTTTACTTAAATCACAACTGAGAGGACCCTGTGATCTATGATGACAGTGTTTGTTAACACTAGGGGACAGTTTGGATTTGTTGGTTTACAGGGCATCTCAAGTCCAGAGTCACAGTTGCACTGATAATGTCTTATAGCCTGTCAGTTCCATATCTAGTCTAAGAGCTGTCATGGGGACCATGAGTTCTCTTTGAGGTATTAGCTGAGTGCTGCAGGCTCAACAGGATCTCCTCCCCCTCCAGATAGTCTACAAAGTTCTGCAGCCACAGTGTTGAGCCAGCCGCTCACCTAATCTAATGAAGCACACCTCACTTCCAGTGTGTGCTGTCTGAGATCAAGGAAGGAGGATCATGAATGTCCACAGGCTTTCTGTAGCCTGGCTGCTTCTCTTCTTGTCCATAGACAGCTTCATAGTATTTTAGCCATTGTGTTGCCAAGTTTGAACTGTCAACCTGATACAACCTACAGTCGCCTAGGAAGAGAGTCTCAGTGAGGGATTGTCTAGACCAGGTCGGCCTATGGGCATGTCTGTGAAGGACTGTCTTGCTTGTTGTTGAGTTGGGAAGACCCATCCTTGTGTGGGCAATGCCATGGCCTAGCTTGGCTTCCGAACTGTGTAAGAGTGAAGAAGGCTCGCTGTGTACAAGCAACGAGCATTGTGAGTACTTTCATTTCTCTGCCCTCGACTGTGGCTGTGATGTGACTAGCTGCTTGACTTCCCTTAACGAGGGGCTGTGATCTGGAGTTGTAAGCCAGATAGGCCTTTTCTTCTCTTTTGTTGTTTTGTTGTCAAGGTTACAGAACAGAAGGGAAACGAGAGGGGTGATTCTGGGCCAGAGTGCATCTCAAAACGTGCATGAGGTTTTCCCTTTGTGAGTCGTTCTGTGCTTGACTTCTCTCATAGTTTCCTCAGAAGGGACCTTATGAAATGCTTATTAATCTACCCCTGTGCTGTCAAAAGCCTGGACCCATGTCATTTCAGAGATAATTTGGCTCCCGAATACTGAAAGAGCAATCATTATAGTTTCTGATTAAACCTAAGGAAAGCAGATGGAAGCTCCGAGTCCCCACTGTTTGCCAGGATTAATTAGAAAGTGTCCAAGTCAAAACTAAGTCCATTTTAATTACTCATCTTCATGTAATGCTACAACAAAATGAAAAGCTACAAATGTAAATGCAAAGTCCTCAATATTTCTTCAGGATCTGCCACCAATGTCCCTGTGCCTTCTGCCCGAGAGGCTCCTTCTACAAGAAATGATTTCTGACTTCTGTGTTTACTGGGATGCATACCACCCCTCAAAGCCCCTTCAAATTTCACCCCTCCTTGAGGCTGCTTTGTAGTTAGTTAGGGAAGTCAGTTCTTCCCCATCGCCTGTCTGTGTGTGGGGCTTAACTTCCTGTTGGCTGCGGACTTGAAGGCAGAACCTATCTCACGCAGACCTATTGCTTCTAAGGCATTTTTCTTGTATGATCCCAGACTTACATATATCTCGCAAATTTTGGGGCTTGAATTTTGGGTTATTTTGAGTAAATAACTATAAAGTCTGGCATGTTATAAATATAGACATAAAAGAAGACAAGAAAAACAAGTCTAGCAGAATGGCATATAGCTGTTGAGGTTTGAAAGAAAATAACCACCATAGGGAGTGACACTATTAGGAGGTGTGGCCTTGTTGGAGGAAATGTGTCACTGTTGGGATGGACTCGGAGGCCTCCTGTGCTCAAGCTATGCCCAGTGTGGAACACGGACTCCTTCTGCTGTCTGCGGATCAAGATGTAGAACTCTCAGCTCCTTCTCCAGCACCATGTCTGCCTGCATGCCGCCATGTCCTGTCACAATAATGGACTAAACCTCTGAAACTGTAAGCTAACTCCAATTAAATGTTTTCCTTCATAAGAGTTACTGTGGTCATGGTGTCTCTTCATAGCAATAGAAAGCCTAACTAAGACGTCTGTAATTCCAGCTACTTAGGAGGCTGAGGCAAGGGCATCAGGAGTTCAAGCCCAGCCTGAACTATAAATGAGACTGTTTCAAAATAAAATACAAAGAGTTCTTGCCTAGCATGCATACTACCCAGTTTAATGTCCAATACCAAAAAGAGAGGGAGGGGAGAAGGAAATTACACCCCATATATATTGTCACTTTTTTATTTTTATTTTCAATTATGTGGATGTCTATATGTGCATCTCTGTGTGGGTTTGTGCACATGAGTGAGTGCTAGTGGAGACCAGAAGAGGGCTTAGTTCCTCTGCAGCTGGAGTTCCAGGCTGACACCTGATGTGGGTGCTGACAATCAAACTCAGCTCTTCTGCAATAGCAGTACGTGCTCTTAACCTCTGCCTGCTCTCCCCACTCCATCTCACATCTTAAGGAGTGTGAGGACCATTAGGATTGAGATCTGCAGTCATTAGCTTAAAACACAGGGTCCGGAACCACGGAAACTCTGTGTCAGTCCTTCCTCTCGGTGAAGTCGGAATTGGTTTCACATCCCTCACTGAGTCTTATCTTTATATGTAGTGTTTTCATGCTTGAAAGTCGTTTTAAAATACCAAATACATGAATAAATTGTGTTTTTTGAAGCTGAATCTCACCATAGAGCCCAGGCTGAATATCCAGGCTGACTTCAAACTTAGCCATTCCCCTGTCTCTGCCCCAAGAATGGGCATACAGACATGCAGCCATCATGCCAGGCTAGAATGCCTTCTAGTACACAATCTATCAAAACCACTGAATTCATAATACATTCTTATAAGTACTTATCACACATAAAGAATCTAACTTAATTGGAAGCACATGCTTTTATGAGCTAAGAGGGACCATTCACCTACATATGAGTACCACTCATTGCTTGCTGTAAGCATGTCGCAATATCCATTTTATTTCATGATTTTTATAGATATAAGTACTGTGAAAACTTGTTCATATAAATCATATCCAGGATAGAAGGTACTTTATTGTAGCACTGTCAGTCAGTCCTGTGAATTCCTTCCAAGTAATGTGCCAACAATTACCTGGTGACTTATTATAGAAATATTTCCTATCTCTTGTCAACTGTCACTTGATGAGGTCTTTTCTTCCATGCTTTTGAAAGCAAAGAGTTGAGAACACATTGTTTGGGGAAAGATTTTTCTAAACAGTCATTAGCAGTAATTTACTTTTTCAATTTCTAGGAATAATACAAAAAACCACTTCACTAAAATTTATCAACTATTAATTAAACTTTTTCTCTAACCTAACATAATCAAACATTGCAGGGAAATGAAAATGCTAACTGCCTTATAACTGTCAGTGTAATGTGTTTTTCAGAAGCTGATTTTATAGTTTATACTTGAAATGTTTTCAGTTCTTCATAACAGTAGATTTGGTTTATGCAACTTTTGGAATATATCTACCATATAATCTACTTGGCAAACGCAACCCTCACTGTGAAAACAATAAATTGAATTGGATTTCAAGTGTCCTTTTCTCCATAAAATGTCTTATTTATTCTAATAAATATAAGCATTTATCCTATTTCCTTTGTGGTGGTTTGAATAGGAATGGCCCCCATAGACTCTTGTGTTTGAATGCTTGGGACAAATTAGGAGGTGTTGGAGTAGGTGTGGCCTTGTTGAAGGAGGTGCGTCACTGTGGAGGCAGGCTGTAAGGTCTCATATGCTCAAGCTATGCCCAGTATGGTATACAGTCTCCTTCTGCTGCCTGTGAATCAAGATGTAGAACTTCTCCAGCATCGTGTCTGCCTGCATGCCACCATGATGAAAATGGACTAAACTTCTGACTTGTAAGCCAGCCCCAATTAAATGTTTTCCTTTATAAGAGATGCTGTGGTCATGGTGTCTCTTCATAGCAGTAGAAACCCCAACTAAGACAACCTTCAAATCTCTACATATTTTATAATCATTATATTTTATTTACTTATTTTGGGTGCATAAGTGCATGTGTATGTGTGCCCATATATATCATAGCATGTGAATGGAGGTCAGAGAACAACGTGTAGTGCCTTTACCTGCTAAGCCATCTTGCTTGCCATTATTTTGCCCCATTGAAGGCAAATTAATGGCAATATGAAATACTTACATTGGTATCTCATGGAGCCCAGTCTGGCCTTAGAATCTGTATGTAGCAGATACTGACCCTGATCTCAGGATCCTCCTGCCTCTGCCTCCTCAATGCTAGGATTTTAGGCGTACACCACCATGCTGCCATAGGACTCCTAAATCCTTTCCTAAGGTGACTAGCTCAGGCTTGGAGCCTTGTGAACTGTTGCATGAATAACATAAGGATGCCCACCCTCCATACACACAGGCTTTCATTACTCTGCTCTCAGGGGGCTCTTCCTTAGGAGTGGTGTGTTCTTTGACCATAGTTGGGGATGGAAATCACGTGGATAGTAAATGACATTGGTCACCTGTCCTGCTGCTCCACGCTGTGATACAGTTTTTCTGAATCAGGTGGCCTGGTTTGGACTGGTGTAAGTATCCCATATCGCCATTACTTAGCCTTCAAAAGACTATGTATGGGGCAATCTACTGGGGCTTCCCTGTCTTGAAGTGGCTTGCTGTTCTTGCTGTGTCTACTATTGGCACCTTATGTTTGGTGAAGAAGACTCATTCACAAAGTGGATGGATGATGTGTCCTTGCTTTGTGAAGTAGGGGAGATGATGAATGGCAAAGAGGAGAGAGCTGGCCAATCCCTCCCAGGCAGATGGGCTTTTGGAAGAAAGATATGCAGATGTTGCAGAGCTGGAAATTGATTCCTTTAAAAAGGTCAGTGTGGCCGGGCAGTGGTGGCGCACGCCTTTAATCCTAGCACTTGGGAGGCAGAGGAAGGTGGATCTCTGTGAGTTCGAGGCCAGCCTGGTGTACAGAGCGATATCCAGGACAGGCACCAGAACTACATGGAGAAACCCTGTCTCGAAAAACAAAACAAAATAAAATAAAATAAAAAGATCAGTGTGATCTTAGCCCCTGGGGGGTACGTATGTTTCCCCACAAGTGTGCGGACACCAGTATGAAGACAGCTATCTTATACCTCTTATTGTCTACCATAGCATGCCAAGATAAAGTAGCTTTAATACTTTTAGACATTTTCTTTTTTAGTGTTCATGTATGCTGGGGGAATGCTATACAGCTGAGCTGCATCCTCGCTTAAAGGTTCACCTTTAGAGCTGGTACTAATAGACAGTAACTAATCCAGGAAGGCAAAGCATATTAAACTGAAAAAAATGCCAAATGTAATAAACAAACAGATACCAGTTTATCCGGTGTATTTTCTCTTTTATGCTTAAAATTTTTGTTTTCCATTAAAGGCTTATTTGCCTCCTCAAATAATCTACACATTTCCAATCTGTTCCTCCGACACAGAACACATGAAATTCACTTTGCAGGATAATGACTCCGTAAATAGTCTAATAATTATGGTCATCGTTCTTGCAATGCTGAAATTCCCTCTGAATAGTTTTTACCTTTTGAAGTTCTCGTTTGTTATATGTTGCTGTGTGTTACACGATACATTGTACATTAGTTTTAAAATACTTCAGATAACAAAACTATAACAGAATTGCTGAGATAAAACAGGGCCATGGACTTCAAATAGAGTTTGGACCCCTCTGGGCTTGCTAATGTTATAAAGCAGTGCATCCTCAGAAGTGGATGTTGGTGTGTGGTGTATATTTAGTAGGCAGAATTAATCTTCAGAAGTAATTAAAGTTATATACAAATACAAAAATAACACTCCCCCCCCCCAAAGTAAAATCTGAGTTTTATGTTGTTGGCAGAAAACACCTCCAAGGCCAGGCTGAGGCTGGAACAGTGCCAGGACATCCCCTCGCCTGCTGGACCCTCCCTGGCCAAGGACTGTCATCCACTCAGGATGAAGAAGTGGAAATCAACAGAGGTGAGATGCTCCAGTTCCCTTTGCCACTGTGCCAGGTAACCAAGCATGCACGTTAAAACCCGAGTGCAGTCTTTTGCAGCTCTGGAGATCAAGCGTGTCTGCAAGGCTGCCTGCCTGCCTGCCTGCCTGCTCCGTCTTCCCTGTCTCGTGCAGAAGATGCACTGTCCTTGGCGTTGGTGTTCCGTTACTCAGGGTTTAAATACCAGCAACGGAAAATTGGGTTGAGTGTTCCTTTATCTTACAGTTTGTGTTGTTCATTTATCTATTTTGTAGTGTTGGGCATGGAACCCAGTGTATGCTGGGCAAACACTCTACCACTGAGCTATATCCATAGCCTTAGAAAAAGCCTTTATTGCCGGGCGGTGGTGGTGCACGCCTTTAATCCCAGCACTCGGGAGGCAGAGCCAGGTGGATCTCTGTGAGTTCGAGGCCAGCCTGGTCTCCAAAGCAAGTTCCAGGAAAGGCACAAAGCTACACAGAGAAACCCTGTCTCGAAAAACCAAAATAAATAAATAAATAAATAAATAAATAAATAAATAAATAAATAAATAAATAAATAAATAAAAATAAAGCCTTTATTGTAACTCTACAGGAAGTTGACAAAACAGTAGTCTTAAGCGATCTTCTCTTTGCTTCCCCCTCTGTTGACAGATAATTGAAACATTTTCATCCCCATTTTCCTTCCTTATCCCCTTCCTCCCACAGAACACTTCTTCTCAGCAAGTCCCGCACAAGATTAGGTCTGACAACATTTCATCATGGATGGGGGAGGAGCCCATGAGGCCCCACCCCTCCTCCATTCATGTCTTCTGTTGGGTGGCCACTGAGTTTAGTAAGATTTACTTGCCCAAGCACCGGTGGGAGAGGATTTAGTGGAGCAAGGGCAACTTGTCTGTGGCTACATCACTGAAGAAAACAATGTCCCCCTCCCTCCCCACAACAATGGACAGTAGTCCCTCTGGAGGGTGGAGCCTCATGGATAAGTGGGGACGTGGATTGTAGGGTGGGGAACACGTCTCTCTGCCCCAGAATAAGAAGAGGGTTACCCCTGAAGGACTGAGGCCCACGTTGATTCTTTGTCTTTAGCACCCCAAGTAGCTGCAGCCTTTAAGGGAGACCTGCTTCTGCAGGAGTTGAAACAGGAATGGGAAAAGCATATTCCCAGGCCTGCCTGGTCATCACCACTGAGCATGCTCATCTCCCGACCACTCGGGGCGTCTGCTCTGGCCAGAGGGACCTCCAGAGTACAGCTTCTGACCAAAGCGTGGAAGCAGGCACCAAGGCAGCCAACAGACGAGGCAGCTTCCTCCTCAGTTTATCCCACCACTGTGTCTCTGCTCAGGGGAAGGCCCACACCAGCTGCCTCGTCCATGCACACAGAGATCCGTTCACAAGAGCCCAGTGTCTCCATTTTCTTCTCCCTTTCATGTCTTCTCTCCATAGTACTCTCCTGTGCAAAGGAGCCACCAGAACCAGAACCAGCGCCTGCTGTACCCTTCTGTGTCCTCCGACCTCAGACCCAAACCTTATTCTTATTAGGCTTGCACGTGTCAACGTATATTGCTGGTTCTGACACATGGCTCTTCAAATGCTACTTTTTCTATTGCTTTGGAATTCTATTAGGTACTCATTTGGACCATTTAATCTGTCATTTATTTCTTGTCTCCATCTTCCTGATGCATTTCAGGCTGTCTTCTAGTCCCTGTGTCCTTCCTTCCATTTGTTGGGGCCTGTCCTGGGAGTGTTTTCACTTGAGTGGCTGCCTTCATTCCCAGGACCTCAGACTGCTTCTGTTCACTCACCCTAACTTGGTTCTGTTCTTGTACTTTCCTGTAAGTAACAATAGTAATACTGAAGAGTTTTTCCAGGTTTGATAGAAGCACAGAGCCAGATTTCAGATGAAAAACCCTTTAGAAACACCCAGCATTTAGAGTGGAGAGGGCTGGGGCAGCAGACACAGCGGCCCCGGCTTCTCCTCCAGGGACCATCCTGTCTCTTGTCTTTCGGAGGCATCTGCACATAGTTCCTTTTAGTGCTTTTTAGATTTGCTTCTTTTCATTTTGTCACGAGGGACCTGTTTTGATTTTAGAATATCGGATCATAAGCTTTTCTTGCACAGGTCATGGTGTGTGTGTGTGTGTGTGTGTGTGTGTGTGTGTGTGTGTGTGTGTCCCTGTCTAACAGGTCCTCATTGGCCTGCTCCTGCCCTTCTGCAGGGTTAGCAGCAGGACTCACACTGGCAGCTGAGGCTCCCTTCTTCCTCTGATGTCAGAGATAGTGTCTGTCTGGTCCATAGCACACAGGGTGTGGAGGGCCAGCTGCCAGGGAAGTGTGTCCATCATGTGGTCAGCTGCTAGGGGAGTGTGTGTCCCCCCTTGTCTCCCTCGGTGGCATGCTCCCTCGGTGGCATGCTCCCTCGGGCTGTCCCTGCTTCCTTCCTTTAGGAACAGAGATCCGGTTCCTAGTGTGCCACCTGCTCTTCCTTTCCTGTGAAAGCTGCTCCTTGACCATCTGCTGCCTTTCCTGGGAAGGGGTTTGAGTTCTTGACTGACTTCTTTCCTCAATCCTTTTAGGCACTGGATTTAAGGGCTTTCCTAGGAACTGGTAAAGGGATTTATATAGTTCAGTTTTACTGTTTCTTAAGGCACAACAACTTACAGATTAAAAAAAACTAGCTAAATTTAAAAGATATGAGGTCAAACGATTTTGAAATTTACTATTAATTTATTTGATGCTGATAGCTTTTCAGTAGAAAACAGACTTGAATATCCCTTTGTGTAGTAGAGCCAGAGACATAAAATGCCACCTGATTTCTTGTATCAATCTTTAAATCTTGACATTTTTATCTTGTTTTAGAGGAGCCCTCAGTTCCTGTTTTACATAGTAACATATTTTGTATTAGTAAGAAAATGATAACTACTTTCACAGGGAGTATTCTAGAAGCTGAGTTTTCACCCCTTTAAGGCATGATTGTGTGTTAACAGTATCCCATCACCCTCTTGACAAGCATGATCTCCTGTTACACATTCAGTGCAGTCCAATGTGTCTTCTCCAGCTGCCTGTTCCTATAGCAGAAGACAAACCCGAGCAAGTTGAGCAGTAGAGCTAATTGTTGTTGCAGTGAACTACCTACGCTTGCTCATCTGCACCAACGGCCAGCCTCTTGTTTCCCCGTGCAGAAGGGAGCAGTGTTGTCCAGGGCTTGGGCAGAGTGAGGTAGCTTTAAAATGTGTCTTAAAAAACTCAAATAGAAACCTCTTTAACTATTCTCTTTCTACAATTGAGAGAAAATTATCTTAAAAGAAACAAAATTATTTTAAAATATATTTTAAAGATTTGTTTATATGGGTGTGTATGAGTGAGTGTCTCATATGTTCAATGCCTTGTAGGCCAAAGGTGTTGGATCCCCTGGAACTGGAGTTACAGACAGTTGTAAGCCAACAGATGTGGATGCTGGGAACTGAACTCTGATCCTTTGGAAGAGCGCTGATGCTCATGGTCACGCCCAGCTTTTTTTAGCATGGGTACGGGGGATCTGAACTTGGGTTCTCAAGCCTGTGCTCTTGCTGACTGAGCCACTGCTCCAGCCCCAAGTTTCTTTTTTTATTTTGGTGCTATCCACATTCCATTAATTCTCATTATGTAAACTTAAACCTTCTAATAAAAATTAAAATAAAAAGAAATGAGCTGGTAATCCATAAAGACATGGAGGAAACTTTAATGCCCATTAATAAGTGCAAGAGGCCAGTGAAAGTGTATGTACCACAAGAGTCCAGCAATAGGAGTCTGGGAAAGACAGGGTACAGAGATTGGAGTCTCCAGAGTGCAGGAAGGGGTCTATAAGCAGCTTGGGGAGGGCTTTTCGGGAAACTACTCTATACAACAATGACCAGCATGTGTCATTAGACCATTGCCCAAACCCAAAGCATGAATGGCAGCAGGAGTGTATCGAGTGCAAACTACAGACACAAGTGAGTTGATTTGGCTACATAAAAGTTAAAGACTTCTATAAGACAAAAAATAAAGCAAAAATTTTTAAGAAGTTAAAAACTGAAAACGAACAATAAGCTGATAATGAGATACTTCTTCAATAGATCAACAGTTTTATAGAGGGCAGTCAGGATGGCTCTGTGGGTGAGGGTGCTTGCTGCCAATCTTGGGACCTGAGTTCAATCCCTGGGACCCACATGATGGAAGGAGAGAACGGACTCTGACAAGTTGTGCTCTGACATCTGTGTGTGAACTATGGCATGTGTGCCCCCTCCTCTACACCCCCAAAATGAACAAATGAATATAGTAAGTTTTTTTAAGAAGTTGATAGGCAGGGGGCTGTAGCTGTAGCTGAGTGGTAGAGAATGCTTTATGTGCTTAAGGCCCTGAATCCAATCTATAGCACCAAACATATACACATGAAAGATGAGGTACCTTACAAACTATCATTCAGTCTTGTATGTAATTAGGCCAAGAAAATTGTGTGCCTTTCCAACTGATGCAAAATGTTTAATTGCTACCAACCTGCATCTGCACTGAGAGGAAGAGTCACTCCAACACTCTGCTGGATACAAGCAGGTGCGACTTTGGAGAGCACAAATTGGCGCCGTTCAAACTCAAAACAAGTCCATATGAGTATGCAGCAATGCCACCGTGAAGGTACAGCCTGAAAAGGTGGCTGGATGAAGCCTTTTTATTGCAGCAATTTTAATAGATAGAAACAAGAAAAATCCTGAAATGATTACCAATAGGGGATGATTAAGTTCGTTTTCACATCAGGAGTACAGCTCAGCTCTGTCCTGAGAGAAGCACATTTGTGATGTATACTTCAGTGACAGAAACCTGCGTGGGGGCAGCACTCAGTGATGAACATGGCTGAGTGCTTACTCGCGTTGTCCAGGTGGAGGAACTCAACCCCTTTGGAGAAGTGAGCAGGACCTTTGCTCTTCACTCTTTACCATTCATGTGGTTTGGTGGTTTGCCCAGAGTATTTTCTAATCTGAAAAATAATAATGAAAGCACAAATATAGGCATTAAAATGGACTTTTAAGCAGAAGCAATGATGTAGCAGAGATGGGAGTGATGAACAAACATAATTAGAATAAGCATAATTTCCACTTCTCTAGCAACTCTGGTGAGTTCAGATTTCTGCAAATAGGACAAATCACAGAAATAAACCAAGGGCAAATTTGTATAGTCTTCAGTTTGCAAAACACTTAGCGGAAGCATCAGAACAGACATTTATCATCCATCACTATTGATTTAGCAACTCACAGCAACATAGAAGGTTTTGGTCAGCCTTAATTTTATGTGAACCACTTCACAACATCCCTATCAGTTGCTATGGGAACAGCTGCAACCAAAAAAAAAAAAAATCGCAACCTTGGTTTTTTTTGTTTTTTGTTTTTTTTTTTTTTTTTTCCAGTTTCCTCAGATAGGAAAGAAGGTTTTTTTGTTTGTTTGGTTGGTTTAGTTTTTGCTTTTGAGGTAGTAAAAGCTACAAATAACCTTATTATCAAACTTAATTATAAAAACTCTGGAGTGTATGAAGAAAACAGACCAGTGTCAATTATAAACATAAAAGGTTTCCTTAGTTTTGAAAGTAATACTCTGGTGAGCCCTGCTCTACTTTTGAAAGCTCTGTTCTGCTAAGGATTTTATTTATGGGGCTGAAGAGCTGGTTCAGTCAGTGAGAGCACTTGCTGGGCAAGCATGAGGATCTGAGTTCAGATCCCGAGTACCCACAGAAAGAGGGGTGTGTGACCATGAGCATCTGAGAGTGCAGCACTGGATGGAGGGATGGGGAAGGGGGCGGGGCAGAGACAGAAGTATTACTATAACACCCAGTGAGCTCAAGGTTCAGTGTCAAGAGACCATGTCTCAAGAGAATAAGGCATAGAGTGAAAGAGGATACCCCACATGATCCTCCAACCTTCAAATGCTTGTGCATACGCATTTGCTCTTGCATGCATGCATGTACACGTGCACGTGCACACATACACACAACTCAATGGAAATGGTTAAATATGTAGAAGGGTGCATTTCTTTTTAGCACTAAATGACATTTTACTGTCTGGATATAGCATTCACCCATTTATCTACCAAAGCTTCCTTCCGAATTTTGTCAATCATGAATAAAACTGCCATGAACATTGTGGTTAAATAAGCCAGACTCAGATAACAGATACCACGTTTTCTCATCAATGTAGGATGTAGATTTACACACACACACACACACACACACACACACACATTTTTGTCCTTGAGAACCTGGAAAGCTTTGAATCATTATAAAATGTAATTACTAAAGTATAAAATGAAATTAATGTACCTTGCATTCATTTGGGTTTTTTCTTCTGCAATGATAGTATTCTTGCTCTGAGATGATGAGTTTAATGGGTGCAAAATCCAACAGGTAACCATGGATACACTGTTTGCATTATCTTTTATATCTTTAGCATGGAAGAAAGAAGATACAGATACAAGATAGAAGAGATTGTCATAGTCTGCTAGCCTTGACTTGAGTTGGTGGCATATCAATCTGAGTTCATGTAATGTGTCTTGTCAGCAAGCTAAAGAAAAAATCATAAGATAATTTCACTTGATAGAGTAATGTATTTGATAGAGTCCAGCACCCATTTATGGAAAAGCTCAGCAAACTTGAAACCAGATGGTGGGCAAACAATATGAATAGTATTTCAGCAAATATGGATAACAAAGAAATGCTGGGAGAGATAGCCAGCATTGTCAGCCTGGAGGCACACACAGTGACATTATCAGAATGGCTGAAACAGAAACAGTGACAGTACCACTGCTGATGAGGATGTGGAGGGATCGGACCGCTCCTGTTTTGCTGGTAGGAATTTAAAAAGGTGAAGTCACCACAATTTAGTAGTATATTATAGAATGGAACACACAAAGCAGAGGCAGGGCTTATGGTTAAAAGCATCCTGCTCTTTAGAGGACCCAGGTTTGGTTTTCAGCATCACATGGCAGCTCACACCGCCTGTAAGTCCAGTTCCAAAGGATCCAATATCCTCTTCTGGCCTTTGAGCACCAGGGATACAATGATGCATTGATACACATGCAGGCAAAACATTCATATACAATAAATAAATAAATCTTTAAAAATGGAACCAACTGAATATGTGTCTGTGCTGGGTACAGTTAATTCCAAGACTCGGGAGGCAGAGGCAGATGGATCTCTGAGTTCCAGGTCAGCCAGAGCTACATAGAGAGATCCTGTCTCAAAAACAACAAAACCTGAATATGTCATCCATCCATGTACTCCAACAATGGCACCCCTAGCCATTATCTCATAGATATGGAAATTTACTTACATCATATTAAAAACCTGCACCCATCAATTTTATCTGTAACAGCCCAAATCTAAAAAGAACCCAGACGTATTTAAATGGGTTAAACATCAGTGTCTGGCGTACACCTCAGCAGTGAAGAGGAAGGGGCTTTTCCTGTGCACAACAACTTGGGTGCATCTCTAGGAACTGTGCTGGATGAAAAGAGCCAGTCCTAAAGGATTGCATACTGTTTGGTCCCATTTATATGACACACTTTAAATGTCAAAATTACAGACAGGCCAAACAGATTTGTAAGAGTCTGGGGTAGAAATGCTGTGTCTCCTGGCTGAGTTCATGTCATATCCCAAACATGATGTCCTAGTTAGGGTTACTATTGCTATGATGAAACACCATGGCCAAAAACAATTTGGGGAAGAAAAGGTTTATTTCACTCACCGTTCCATGTAACGATTGTCATCAAAGCAGGGAGGGCAGGAACTTAAGCTGGGTAGGATCCTGGAGGCAGGGCTGATGCAGAGGTCATGGAGAGTGCTACTTATTGGCTTGCTCCACATGGCTTGCTCAGCTTGCTTTCTTATAGACCCCAGGACCACTGGCCCAGGGGTGATTCCACCCAGGGGTGATTCCGCCCACAGGGGTGGTTCTGCCCACAATGGGTTAGTCCCCCTCCCCCATCAATCACTGATTAAGAAGATGCCCTACAGGGTTGCCTACAGCCTGATTTTATAGAAGCATTTTCTCAGATGAGGCTCCCTCCTCTCCAGTGACTGTAACTTGTATCAAGTTGACATAACACTAGCCAACACACACACACACACACACACACACACACACACACACACACACACACACTGATTTTCTTTTGATTACGTGTCTGGGTATGTGCACATCAGTGCAAGTGCCTTCCGAGGCCAGAGGCATCAGTTCTGGAGCTGGAGTGACAGGCAGTTGTGAGCTGTTGGATGCTCATGCTGGAATCCAGCTCCAGTCCTTCCAAGGACAGTACACACTCTTAAAGGCTGAACCACCTCTGGTGCAGTTTTTGTTTTTCAATGCATGTATCCTTTCTCGTTTCTATCAGGACCTAACCTTGTTGCATGATGAGTGTCCGAAGCAACTCTTCCCTGCCATACCTCCTTCCATCACCTCTCCCACTTCCTGGCTGTCGGAAGGGGAAGCAGAAGTCTGCAACCTCTGGGATGCAGGTAATTTGGTTATGGGTGGAAATTTCTCCAGAGACATGAGTAAGATTCACTGGAAGAGAAGTCTACACAAATATAAGATTTGATTTTGAAATATAGCAACAGTTGACTTTGTTTGTCATTGATAATCTGGGACAGGATTGTATGATAAATCTAACCCAGGCGTGGCCTTAGACTCCCATTTTGTCAGTCACTTGCTTCACTGGTTTTTAGTTCTTTCTTTTTTTCATTTCATTTAAAAATTAACTGTAAACTTTAAACCATTTTTGAAAGCGTTAACGAGCAGAACTAATTTTCTGTACTTAAAAACGATTTATTTTTATTTTTTAAATATGTATGAGGGTTTTGCATGCATACTTGTCTGTGCACCACAAATGTGCCTTTGTGCCATAGAGGCCAGAAGAGGGCGGCAGATCCCCTAGAACTGGACTTAGAGCCGATTGTGAGTCACCATGTGGGTGCTGGGTATTGAGCCTGTGTCCTTTGCAAGAGCAGCCAGTGCCCTTAACTGTTGAGCCACCTCTGCAGCCCAATTTTAACATGTTTTTTTTTTTTTTAAATGTAACTTATTTTTGATGAAGTTTAATGACTGAGATCCTTCTAAAGTAGGCATTAAGTGAAAATTTGAATAAACATAATACATAGCTCAATCCCACAGCTTACTTAATCATCTCTTGATTAATTACTTAATCATCTCTTGAATAATTAAGATTAGAAAGGGGTACAGTATAAATCTGGCTGTGATGGCTACAGTTGCAGTCCCACCATGCGGGCTGGTGAGACAGAAGGATCGCCACATCCAAGCCAACCTGGACTGCAGTGTAAGACCCTGTCTCAGAAACCTGGAGGGCAAGGGCACAGGATAAGATTATGCAAAATGACACCAAAGTCACCGCTAGTAAATGACAGTGTTGGTCCCATCCGGGCTCTGCTGCTGTCAGGACCCTCTGCAGTCTGGCTCTGGTTGAACTCTTCCTCCTGTCTCTGCTCTATGTGAAGTCCCAATTTGCGATACAGTTTGGAGCTGAAGATGGAGCCCCAGCCTCACGGCATGCATGTTAAGTGCACACTACACACAATGCTGCATCCTCGCTGCAATAGGCTTTTCCTCTAGGCTTGCTCTGCAAGTAGGGTGGACCATCCTTCACCAAGATGTGAATGAGACATTCTCAGTACCCCTCACTCCTTGTCTGTCTTTTCTGTGAATGAGACGTCCTCAGTACCCCTCATGCCTCGTCTCTTGCTTCTCTCTCTCCCAGTCATCCTCTCTTGTCTCACAGAGGCTGTTCCTCATGGTTTAGGTTCTTTCTGCTCCCTGTTCTCGGACCACAGTGTCTTAGTATAGACTTGCTTTCCTTACAAGCACACATTTATAAATAGTTTTTCTAAAGTCTTGTAAGAACTTAAAGAATACTTTAATAAATACAAAAAAACTTGAGGTTGTGGTGATATTTGTGTGGAATGGCATTTGCACAGGTAATTGTTATAAATGGCTGTAATCTTGGGACAGTTTGCTTGACATTTACATCTTTAATTAATTAATTAATTTTTGAGACAGTGTCTCACTATGTAGCTTTTGCTGGCCTGGAACTCACCATGTAGATCAGGCTATCCTGGAAATAACTCGCAGAGATCCACCTGCCTCTGCCTCCTGGGTGCTGGGTGCCTTGCTTAGTATTCTTATAACACCCTTTACAGCAAACGGCCCAAATCCAAAAGCTTGAAGGAAGAGCAGTAAGGGAAACTTGCTTGTATTCTAACATTGCCTAGCATTTTTTCCTCCTAGCTTTCAAATATAGACTTTCTTTTTGAGAGCAGTTTTAGAGTCAAGCAGAGCTCAGTGGAAAGTGCAGTGTCTCTGCTCCTGTGCAGAATATACACAGCTTGTCGCTCTCCACATTTATCACAGTCAAACTTGTGTTGATGCGATGGCCATTCCAAGTCTGTAGCTTTGTCCCAGCTCACTCTTGGTGTGGGACATTCTGTGGGTTTGAATAGCATGGCATACATAACTATTACCACCCAGCGTGGCCTCGTCCCGTGGTCCCTCTGTGCTCCACTATTCACCCCTGCCTCCCTCAGCCCTGTCAGCCACTGACCTATGTCTCCATAGTTGTCCTTTCTTAGACTGTTAGAGCATTGGAATCATGCATCAGTAACCACTTTAGACGGGCTTCTTGAAAGTTCTCCTCATGACTGGACCACTCCTTTCTTCTGAGTGCAGACTAAGATGGGCCAGCTTATTGATGTGCCCTCTATAGGACACCCTGGTTGCTTTTGGTTCTGCAGATACTAGTAAGTAAGCAGCCAAGGTGGGCTTTTGTATGAATATGTGTTTTCTCTCTAACACTTTAACACAAGTGGAGTTGCGTAGAGGTGAGAATCAGAGGCCACCCTGAGGAGGAGAAGCCACAGAACGTGCTCCATGAACGTGCTCCATGCTGTTTTTCTTAGCCAGAACCCATCTAAGTCAGAGGGGCTCTTCCTGTTATTTTTAATATATGAGTATGTGGTGTGTGTGTGTGTGTGTGTGTGTGTGTGTGTGTGTGTGTTCATGTATGGGTGTGTATGTGTAAGTATATGCACATAGCGTGTGTGAAAGAGGCTTGAAGTTAATGCCAGGTGTGGTTCTCAGTGGCTCTCCACTTTGCTTACTGAGGCAGGGTCTTTCACTGGACCCAGAGCTCACCGCTTCCTACTAGTCTTGTTAGCGGGCTTGCCCCGGGAACCTGTCTCTACTTCCTGAGTGCTGTGATTGCAGGCAGGCTCCATGCCCACCCTGCTCTTCTCTGCAGCAAGCGCTTTATCCACCGAGCCATCTCCCCAGATCCTTTTCCTATTTTTAAGCCTTTCTTTTCTCCAGCCTTTCCCTAGCTTGCTAAAATGCAGATCCTAGCATTTCACTTCCCAGCTTCACAACTGTCAACAGCTCTCTGCTGCCAGGGAGATAAATCTAATTTTTTTTTCATATTGTCACATGAAATTTCCATAGTTTGATCCCATCCAATCTTTCTGGACCCATCACCCCAAACAGCCAGTACTCTCAGGGTTCTGTAACATTCTGTGTGTGGTCCCTTCTCTTTAGACGGTCTTTGTTTCAGAGTAACATGCTGGTCTAAATTTTGTGGTGTAAATACCATTTATTATGTTCGTGGATTCTCTGGGTCAGGAATTAGGACAAGGCACAGTGGGGATGGCTTGCCTCTTCCATGATGGATAGATGTCTGGGCTTCAGCTGAGGAGCTCAAAGGCCAGAACAGGGATCTTCTGAAGGCTTGCTCCCTCATGTGTCTGGCCGTTGCTGCTGGCTATCCACTGGGGGCCTCAGTTCCTCTCCACATGAGCCTATTTAAGTGGTCTTTCCACATGGGCTAGTGAGAGCTTCCTCACAGCATGTCGACTGGGTTCCCACGGTGAGCATATTCTGTCCAAGCAGAGCACAGAGACCCAGCAGAAGCTGTATAATCAATCTCAGAAGCCATGCCATCATGCTTCCAGTATGTTCTGTTCATCCAGGCAGTTAACAAAGTCCTGCCAAAACTCAGAAGACAGGAGAGTAGACCACTACCTCTCCTTGGAGGGTCATACCACATTTAAAGAAAAAAAGCATTGGGTGGGATACATGTGGGTACATACATGTATGTGCCAGTATGTGAGTTTGGAAAATGTCTATCAGCTTTCTATCACATTATAAATATTTGACAAAATCCTATTCAAATAGCAAGACCCAGTGAAAATGTCATGACTGTTATAAAATTTATGTGCTAAGTAATTTCTCCTTTCAATGTGGTCTCACATGACTTTCCCAATACCTCTATTATAAGATGTTTAAATTTGTAGTTTTTTTCTTTCAAGATAGGATTTCTCTGTAGTTTTGGTGCCTGTCCTGGATCTCACTGTAGACCAGGCTGGCCTCAAACTCACAGAGATCCTCTTGGCTCTGCCTCCCGAGTGCTGGGATTAAAGGCGTGTGCCACCGCTGCCCATCTTAAATTTGTGTTTTAATCTGTATAAATTATACCTAATTTGTAACTACATGAGTTAATAAGTTAATATACTCACTGAAAACATTTAAACATTGGAAATAAAGCCACTCTGCAGCCTGCCTCTTGTCCAACACAGTCATCTCCACAGGGTTAACAGTTAATAAATTGGTAAGAAGTTTCTAGACCTTTCTCTGTGTATTTACACACACACACACACACACACACACACACACACATTTAATTGTATACAACTAACTTTATTTGGCTTTAGAACATTATTCTTCATTTTTCCTGAAACTATGTGACATGTAAGAATAGCACTTTGGTGGGGCGGGAGGGCGGTGTGGTGGGGCAAAGATTGTTTAGAGCACTTGCTGTTCTTTCAGAAGATCAGAGTTCAGTACACACACACACACACACACACACACACACACACACACACGCTTAAAAATACATAAAGATGAGTCTTAAGAAACAAGAATACTACTTGATCACTCTTCTGTGTCTGTCACTCTGCAGAGATCTGTCCTGATCTTCTGTAATGTCTGGGTAGACAGTTTACATGTTCGTCACTGTGCAGAGATCTGCCCTGATCTTCTGTAATGTCTGGGTAGACAGTTTCCATGTCTGTCACTGTGCAGAGATCTGTCCTGATCTTCTGCAATGTCTGGGTAGACAATTTATTCCCTGATGGTTGGCATTTTGGTGCTTTGTATTTTTCACTCATAATTACGGCTTTGGTGAATAGCCTCGTAAACGTATGTGAGTGCTCTTCAGGGTGGATTTTCAGAAATAGCTTTCCTACGCTGTATTGTCTGCCCATTTTTGTTTTCATTATTGCTATCAGTTAGCTCCTCAAATATCAGTGAAATCCGAGCTTGCAGTACACGAGAGCCCAGCCCCTCACACCCTCACTAGCACTTGTTATTTTCAAGCCTTATATTTTTATCTCTTGTATGAAAGTTGCATTACATAGCTGGTATAATTGGACTATTTCCACATATTGATTGGGTGTTTTTATTTCCTCCTCTGTGGCTTGCCTATTTATATAATTAACCCATTTGTCTTGTGTATTGTTTGTTGTTCATCTGAATTGATTTTGTAGCATTACATATATATGCACATATAATTTATGTCTGTAATTTGTGTTGCAAATCTCTTCCAGGCTGTGACTTGTCTTTCAGCTTCCTCAGTGATGTGTTCAAAGAAGTTGTAGGTTTTGTATCATACTTTTTCCTTCCTAGCTTGTGAGTGTGTGTTTCACAGGATGAAAAGCAGCTGTCAGGTTATAGGTGTGGCTCAGTCAGTAGAGTGCCTGCCACACAATCATGAAGACCTGAGTTTGGATCCCCAGAGCCTGGCATAGAGTAGATTATCTAACAAAAAACCCAGCAAGGCATGAGAAGCCCTGTTTTGAGTTGTTGGTTAGGGTTGTCCAAGGGAACTCCAAACATACAGCCTATTGCTGTTGCCCTTGGTTTCCCCAGAGGTGGAAGGTAAGTCCCTTTTGCTGAAGACACCATGCATTTTGGACACAGGGCCAGAGAACCTCCCATGGATCTGATCTGAAAGGCTGTGGACTAGCTTTCATGGTACCAGAAGGTGCCATGCATCCCCCAAAGGAGGGAAACAATCAACAGTGTGCCCAGCTATGATGCCCAGGAGACATCAACAACCAGCCTGGAACAACAGCTAAGGGGGTGGTAGTGGCATGCACACCTTGGCAGTAACCACTTGCTCTCTACTTAGCTTAAGACCCACTCAACAAGTCAATTGTCCCTGACTCTGGAAACCTAGCCAGCTACTTAAGGGTAGTAAGTAAGTCATGGATCTTGGAGGAGAACCTACAAATGCCCTTTTCCTAAACCAGCAGAATCCCCAACTAAATTAGAAATTTGTATCTTCATACCCACAGCTAAGCATAGTTCTCACCCCTCAGCAAGGAAACTTCTCTTTGCAACAGAGGGAGACCATTGCAAAAATCCACAACCAATCAAAATGCAGAGTTGTGAAACCCAGTCCTAACTGATACAGCTACAACACAACTCCTGCACCTAAGGCTCAGGGATCGTAACAGAAGGTCAGAAAGATTGCAAGATCCAGAGGAACAGGAAGTTTGCTAGGAGATGATGTCTCCTAGAAACGTCAGAAGCTACACCCATGAAGTCTCACCACCATGGATGCCTAAACAAGACTTGAACATGGGCAATACCAATAGCCATGCTAACATGGAAGGGAGAAAGCTTATGAGGCCTCAACCCTAGACAAAGAACTACAGGGGACTAAGGAATGCTGAGAGCAGGAGAAATAGTCTTCACCAGAGAAAAGCACACCAAATGGTTATCCAGTATCAAATGGTTATCCAGTACCAAATGGTTATCTAATATCAAATGGTCAGACCTGGAAAGTACATACAAGTAACATTTATATATATATATAAACAATTGAAGAAAAAGAGGCAATGAATTTGAGAGAGAATAAGGGAGGGGGATGGGGGTACATGGCAAACTTTGGAGGGAGGAAAGAGAAGGGAGAAATATAATTATATCTCAAAATTTAAATTATTTAATTGAAAAAAAATCTGGTATAGCGCATGCATTCTTATGATCCTGGCCTTAGGGGAAGGGGGTGGAGACAGGTAGCTTCTTAAAGCTCATTGGCCAGCCGGCCTAGCTTGGTAAAGGCGCTTGCTGCCAAGCCTGACAGCCTAGACTTTGATCCTGGAATCCACATGTTGGAAGGAGAGAACAGACTTGCACAGGTTGTCCTCTGAGCTCCACATACATGCCAGGATGCTCACACCCATTTGTATTTTTAAACATAAAAATGTATACAAAAAATGTAGATGTAACCAACCGTCTTATTAAATAAGAAACACAGGACCAATGCAAAGAAGAAAGCCAAGAGGTCAGAGCTAAGAACTAAAAACCTTACCCTTCCTCTCGTGGTGTTCCTACCTCTCTGAAAGAGACCTACTTCCTGTGTCTGTCTTTTTTTATAGACCTTCTCATTGGTTGTAAACCCAACCACATGACCTCCTAGTCACTGCCTGTCTGTACAGACCTCCAGGTCTTCTATGGTTGGTATTGAGATTAAAGGCATGTGTCTCCAATGCTGGCTGTATCCTTGAACACACAGAGATCTACCTAGCTCTGCCTACCAAGTGCTGTGATTAAAGGCGTGCACCACCACCACCCAGCTTTCCTATGGCTTGCTAATAGCTCTGACCCCCAGGCAACTTTATTTATTACATACAAATAACATTTTAGTACAAATAAAATATCACCATACAAAAATATAAAAGTAAAGATGGCAAAAGATTGAGGAAAGACTACATATCAACCCCAAGCCTCCACACACAAGGACATAAACCCAACATGCACACACTACACACAATCACAACACTAAATATACACACTCCAAGACAGTTGTCCTCAATTTCATAGGATATATTCAGCCCATTAGATTTTCATGGCTTGAGTTATGTAGTTCATCTTGATTTCAAGTGTTTGTGAGTAGTTGTAGACAGTAGCTTGTCCAGCCAGTTATCTCACAGTACTTATGGATTAGTCCATTGCACTCATTCTACGTGTGTACACATTCACATGCCCATATGTACTTGTCTGTGCCTGTGCACCAAGAGTCCAGAGGTCTACGTTGGGTGTATTCCTCTATGTTCTCTGCCTTATTTTTTTGAGACAAAGTTTCTCACTTAGCTTGGAGCTTGCCATTTTTTGGCTGACTGGCTGGCCAGTGAGCCCCTGGAATACACCTGCCTTACCCTACAGCACAGACAGATGTGGGGACACCTGGCTTTTCTGTGGGTACTGGGATCGGAACCCAGGCCCTCATGCTTGCACACCAAGCGTTTATCCCCTGAGCCGTATCCCCAGCTCCTTGATCTTGTTCTGAAATGGGTCTGTAACCTTTAGTGGTTGTATGAGTTAAACCTCTCTTCCTGGTCCCCATCACTCTGTGCAGTAGGTAAGACTGAACTAATACCACCTTACTAATCCCTTAATGCTCTTGTGTGTGACATCAGCACTTTACTATTATATAAATGATGGTGAAGTAACACCATTTCCCACTAGAACAAAGCAGGCTTTTATTTCTGTTTCTGTGATTTGATGCAGATTTCAAAACACTTTATTCTGAGTTTCTTTCTGTCCAGTTCACTTACTTATCCTGTCAACAGATGGTTCTGATTTCCATGTTCTGATTTTGGCAACTTCAGCCCATGGCAAAAATAAAATAAGAAAGCTATTCTGGCCAGGCCTTCCATTCTGTTCCTTTCTCCTTGCCTTTTGTCCTGGTTATTTCTTTTCTTTATCACCTGGTATTAGACCTTCAGGATTCATCTCTGTATATGGTTGTCATTCCCCTTCACTGCTGCATAGTATTTCCCAGCAGGTACACTCTGTCATTGGCACTGTGTAGCATGTTTGTTTGCTTTTTGTTGTGTTTTGTTTTTAGTTATACACAGGGCTTGTATGAACTCATGTACCTGGACCTTATGGACAAGAAGTTCTGTAAGCCAGTTATGTGTCAGTTAGATATGAGCTCCTGGAAATCACCTAGCATGCTAGATTACTTTCCAAAAACCTAGTTGCTACAGTCCCCGCCAGCCCCTTGTGTTTGAAAAGCTGCCAAGGTAGCGGGTGAGATGATCTCTCATTTGTTCTAAACTGTTTTTTTTTTTAAATGAAATTGAGCATATTTTCATGTGTAGAAACACTCCACAGTCTGACTCACTCTTGTTTCCTTGGGTAAGGCATCTGCACAGATCTTTGGCCATTTTTCTGCTTGTTTGTCTGTTTCCCGGCTGATCTGTAGGAGTCTATATCCGGGCGGGAGGCTGAGCGCACCATCTCATGTGTGGTTCTGCAGCTCACGGGTGCTCTTTACACTTCAGATGGAGGGTTCGCAAAACAGAAGTTCTGCATTTTAATGAGGCAGAACTTTATTCTTTATGATCTGTGCTTTTGTGTCTCCTCTAATTTGGGAACTGTCTTCCTTGTCCTGAAAGCAAGAAGATCGCTCTATATAGGCTAATTTTTAAAAATGTTTGCTTTCTACAGTTAAATCATTAATACACAGTCACTAGTGGTGTGTGATTGAAGTAGGAATCCAGTTTCTTTTCTCCATAGATGGACAGCTGCCCAAGACCCATTAGTTGAAAAGTCTGTCCTTTCCCCCGTGAGCTGCGGTGTGACCTGTATTCTAAAGTATTGTTCACATGCACACAGCTGTGCTCATGGGCTCTGGTCAGAACCATCAGGTCTGGGAACGCACATTTACAACCAACAGTTTTCATCACACTGTGTTTATAACAGCTCTTGATGGACGTTCCTTCACGCTATCTCCATCCTTCTGCTATCCTGCATGAGAGTTTGATGAGGTCCTTAAAAATTCCACTGGAGTTTTAACTGACACACTATTGAATTTTTAAATCAAGTTGGAGAAATGAGTCTTCACAACAGCAAATCATCCCATTCAGTTAATTCTTACCTACTGCATTTATATGTTTTACAAACAGGTGTCTTGTAATTTTAGCTAGATTTGGTTCTATGTGCTTGATATGTGTATGTCCTCAATGTAAGGGATGCAATTAGGATTTTTCAGTCTAAGAAAGTGTAAAGCTTGGAATTGTGGTCTCTTCTGGGATAGCAATCTGCCACAGACTTGGTGAGGGTGCTGGCCAGCAGCCGGGACTCTGAGTCCCCAGTGAGCCCTATGATCTCTTGGGGCTATCACTGGTACTCTGCCATGTTCCAAGATGCCAGGTAAGCTAGGCATATTAATGCATTGTCAGTTTGCTATATTTTCAATTTACAATGGCTTGATCAAGTCTACCTCCTCAGGAATTGCCTCGAGTCTTGAGATGTGCCTCTGTTTTCACGGCTACTCTAAGAAGTTTCATTTGATAATTTCATTTTCTCTTTGTTGATGGTGCAAATGAGTAGAATTAATTTTTTGTATATTGATTATTATAACCAGCCAGTTTATGAATGCTTAGCAATTTTCCTGATTTATGTACAGAGTCTTCTGAGTTTCTCATATTGAAAAACACATCATCTGTGAATAATGGCAGATTTAGTTCTTCCCTGGCAAACTCTCTATCCTTTGTGTTTGGCTCTCCGCCCTCCCCACCCTGCCCACAACCATGCTTCCCTCACTGCTGGATGACAGCATGGCCAGGGCCTTCTGAGACCTAGTCCATAGCTACAAGAGGTTGATGTCGATCCAGATAAATTCACTGTAGGTGTTTGTAGACCTAGTCCATAGCTACAAGAGGTTGATGTCGATCCAGATAAATTCACTGTAGGTTTTTGTAGACCTAGTCCATATCTACAAGAGGTTGATGTCGATCCAGATAAATTCACTGTAGGTTTTTGTAGACCTAGTCCATAGCTACAAGAGGTTGATGTCGATCCAGATAAATTCACTGTAGGTTTTTGTAGATCCCCATCACTAATTTATTAGCAGTTTTATCAAAACTGTATTTCAAATTTTCTACACGTAGCATCTATATTGATACCTACAGATTTCTCTCCTTTAGACTATTAATTTTATAAATTATTGATTTATAAATATTAAAACAACCTTGAATTCCTTGGGAAAACCTAATTGGTCTGACATATTCTCTTTTTTACTTATTTCTGGATTTGGTATACCAGTGTTTTGGTCAGGAGTTTCACATTTGTGTTTTGAGTGATGTTAAGATTGTCTTCTCTCAGATTCTCATTGTTGTGCTTTGGTACTGAGGCTTTGCTGCAGAGGACTTGGGAAGTGTTTGCTCCTTTTTATCTCCTGGATGGAACTGTGCAGTGCTACAGGTCAGGTGCTGTGAGACACATGGGAAGACCTGTAAAAGCTCTGATAGTGTAGCTCGTCCTCCAGACTACAGGTGGCGATGGCATTCTGATGTGGATCCTACCTTACAGGAACGGAAGGGGCCCAAGTGTATCAGCCCTGGCACCAGGTGATCAACTGTTTTCCTATCTTAGGGTGCAGTGTAAACCCCCACTCTAAGCAGTTTGGGTAGTCAGCATTCATGGTCAGGGGATCACCCTTCATGGTAAAGAGGTCATCCTAATGAGGGAAAGTTCTCATTGCTGAAGCCTCACCTGCTGGGCAGTGAGGTCACAGCCATCCTGTTTCTCAGCCACAGCCCACTGAGCAACCCAGCCATTGAGAGAACCCTGCCTCTGACTAAAGAGAGCATCTTCCCAGCTGGTGTCTGAGTACCTCCTCCACAGTGGATGTATTCTGGCAGGCATCATAGGGTCCTGAGTGTCTTTGCCTCAAGTACATGTCCTCAGAGTCCTGTCTACCTACCTTCTTGTCCCCAATCCTCTCCTCTTATCCTTTCCAAGCCCCTGACGAGGACCCTGCAGCCACTGCTCAGGAATTCCTGTTGATTTCTCTCAAGCATCTTGCCTTTCCCCTTGTATCATATGAAGATGTGCTGTCTGCAGTTTTATCTACGGAGAGGTCTTTCCTACTGATGTTCAGCGGCATTCTGAGTGGGGCTGTAATTTGGTCCCTTCACTTCTGAGCAGTGCTTTGCAGGCTTACTTAGAAATCCGTCCTTGTCCCTCCCATAGCTGCAGCGAGGAGCTCGCCATGAGTCTGTGGGTGTCAGCTGAAGGGATGGAAGCTGTAGCATGGCATTTGCCACCTGCCTGTGCTACTTTTCAGGAGCCTCTGACCTGGCTTCACCTTGTGTCATATGGACCGATCTAATTTGGTAATGGAGTGCTCCTGTACATGTCCATCTTTGTGCTCTGCAGACCAGATAAGAGTCATTATGTGTTGCTTGGTGTTCTGTAGTCAGGCATTCAGTCTCTTATCAGGGCCCCAGCACAAGCCAAGAGCTGTTTTTCAAGTGTCCAGTAATTACAGGCACAAGGCATGGCCTTCTACCAGTGCTAGAGAGGCTAGCCCTGCAATTTCCTTCCGGGGGAAGGAAGAGGTTCCAGAGAGCATGCCTGTCTGCCTCGGGCACTAGGCTGCACAGCTCAGCCGTCAGTGAGGCTTGTCTAGTAGCCCAGGTCTGCTGCAGAGCCTTGCCTTGCTGTGGTCTTCACTCAGTGCAGGCAGTGACCACTAGAACAGTGCACCATGCCATCCAGAGCCCAGACAGCCTGTGGATGGTGTGACTCTTCTTTCCGTTGGGCAACTGAGGGTGCTCACAGTTTGTCTCTCACTCGGGCAGGGGGCAGGGCGGGGGGCGGGGGATCGGGACAGTCTTCTCATTGTCCAGACCACTGAATACTCTTAACCTATCACAGGCATGGCAGGCCCTGAACTTGAGTGCATATAGCTCCGGTAGTGCCTGCTCCTGACTGCACACATTGAATTAACATCCTGCTGTCAATGGAGCGGCTAACATGATGCTTTGTGAATTGGAATGAAGGAAGTTCAGTCCTTAGAAGATTCCGCAGAAACTGGGCATGGTGTCTCTGTCCCCATAATCCTGGTACCCAGGAGGCTGAAAAGGTAGATTGTTGTGAGTTTGAGGCAGGTATGGACAATGGACTGAGACTTTGTGTTGAAACAAACAAAGGAAAAAGAAGGCAGCAGATTAGCATGGCTCTGAGGCAAAATGGTGAAGGTATGGCCATTGTCTAGGTCACTTAAAGGCTGATAATTGTGTTTAATAGGAGGCTATCCCTGAACATTAAACACTGTGGCTGGGCTGGGCTGCTCTGGTATGAACTGAGCTGGAGCCTTGACAGGCAGCACAACCCGATCAGTGAGCGGCAGCCATCCCACAGTCCACCGGCTTCTCCGCATAGGCTCACTGTACTGGAAGATGTGATACTTGCCACTGCAACCTCCACATCTTTGATGGCTGCGCTAATCTCTGCCATTTCCCCAGAAAGATGGGGATGGTGTAATTACAGATATCTTCTTGTTCTCTCTAGCCATAGTAGTCTGCCCTCCATGGGCAGTCCAACTACCATAGAGGTCTGTCCATTAGGTATGTTCCCTACATGTTCTGAGGCCTTGCAACAACAGGTCTTGTGGTGAGGTGGATCTCAGACTAAGATTCCTACACTACCCATAAATCCCCCTGTGGCCAGCAGACTGTTGGGGCTCCAGAAACCAGTGTCCTTTCAAAGCCAATGTACAAGAATATATGGGAAGCATGTGGATTTCTCTTTCTAGGACAGCCGTAAATGATTCCTGGTGTCTCTGGGGATGGCCGTGTGTGTGTGTGTGTGTGTGTGTGTGTGTGTCTGTGTCTGTCTGTCTGTGTGTGTCAGCACCTACTCCCACTCATGAAGCATAGTCTCACACTTTTGTCCCACTGTGGTGCTTCAGATGCAGGGAGGCCTTCCTGTACATCAAAAATCACCAGTCACCTCCCAACACTAGTGGCACCTTTCTCTCCCCATGAGTGTTCTCTGTAGCATATCTCAGCGTCTGACATGATTGCTTCTGAGCCCATCTAAAGGCACATGGCCCTCAGGTGTCATAGTGAACCTGCCACTAGTACAGGTGTGGACCCTGCTCTTAGGCAATTCTAAGTATGTGTATTGCAAAAATTGCATGTGTTTCTCATGACCCGGTGCATTTCCCAATGCCTTTTATTTGCGGGCAGTCATTATGTTACTTCATCTCTTCCATGAAAGTGCTAATCATCAGAGCATAGCAAAGCATGCCTGGGATTATGAACTGAAGTTAGGGTTTCTATTGCTGTGAAGAGACACCACAACCACGGTGACTCTTATAAAGGAAAGCATTTAATTGGGGCTGGCTTACAGTTCAGAGGTTTAGTCCACTATCATCATGGTGGGAAGCATTGCAGGAAGACATGGTGCTGGAGAAGGAGCTGAGAATTCAACATTCTGATCTGAAGACAGCAGGAAGTGACAGTGACACTGGCCAGGCTTGAGCATCTGAGACCTCACAGCCCACCTCCAGTGACACACTTCCTCCCACAAAGCCACACCTACTCCAACAAGGCCACACCTCCTAATAGTGCCACTCCTATGGGCCTATGGGGACCATTTTCTTTCAAACACCACAGGTAGATTCATGGGAAGCTATCAACATAGTAACTTGGCAATGTGGTTGGTATTAAGAAATCCAATTAAACCCATTTAAAACTTACTTTTTCTTTCTTTTTCACTTTAAAAATATGAGAACAGATGACTTATATGTACAAAATGAATATAAATTAAGTGATTAAAGGCTCTCATTGAAATGAGTGAATAGGTAGAACAAAATCCCAGCCACATGAATACAAGACAAGGGCAGTAATTGCTTCAAATGGAGCACTTGCAGGGGTGGACATGATCCAGATACACTGTATTCATGTATGAAACCACCAGAGAATAGACAATACAAATTTATTTTAAATGCCGGTTTTCATTTGCCGTGTATGTGGTGTTCAGCCATCTCATCACTTCTGAACCGCTTTTGAATTTTTAGGTCAAAAAATGCTCCAGCCTAAATCATTTTGCTGAATGTGTACATTAGAAAATTGTCATACAAGCCCCATTGACAGTTCCAATTGGGAGAATCAAGTTTAATATAAACTAAGTTGACAGGCTTTTTATCAAACTGACCATGATCTCCCAGGTGTGTAAGTCCCAAGTTGACTTTATTTGAATGAAACACATGGCTGTGTCTTTATTATCAAGAGTGAGTACATTATCTACCCCACAAAAGTTACAAATGCCTGCTGTGTGTC
This sequence comes from Peromyscus leucopus, assembly GCF_004664715.2. Taxonomy (NCBI): domain Eukaryota; kingdom Metazoa; phylum Chordata; class Mammalia; order Rodentia; family Cricetidae; genus Peromyscus; species Peromyscus leucopus. The sequence goes on along the minus strand of NC_051080.1, from coordinate 37,396,817 downwards.
AGGCATTGTACACATGCTGAAAAGCCTGTGATTAGCAAGAGCCCTGCTGGATGGCACTGTGCACCTGTGATGTAGCCCTTGAAAAGCAGAAGCAGGAGATGGTCCGATCTACATAGCAAGTTCTAGGCCAGCCAAGGTTACAAGTTGAGGTCCTGTCTCAGTCAAAGAAACAAACAAAAATAGACAAGGTCTTTGCTTTTCAGGAACTTTCGGGCTAGTGGGCGGTGACAGCCTTAGTCAGAGCATAGTGGACAAATGGGAATCAGAACGGGAGGGCGCCCAGCCTTGTGTTGGGAGATCCGGGAGACTTTCTGGAGGAGGTGCTGTGCAGTCTAGAACTAGAAGAGTGGACGATGAGCAGAAGACTGGCCAACCAAAGCATGGCATGCACCACAGGCTCTGGAATGTCTTTACTTTTCATTTGCATAGCAATTTTCCTGAGATAAATGGGGAAAATCCACACAGAATGTTTAAATAACCTGCCCAAGGTCAGGGTTAAGATTTGGAGGGGAGAAGAGAAGACTGCCTCAGGCAGGGGAATAGTTGGTGAGAGGCCAGAGCAGGAGGGCAGGGGTCAGGGAGAGGGGGCAGCTCTGAGGAACTGGAAACAGCTTAGGGAGGCCTTAAGATTAAGTAGGTAGCTGGAGGGGTGCCAGGCAAAGCTGGAGAGTCAGGCAGGGCCCTGAGAAAAGGGAGCCATATATTTAGTGTCCAAACTAGGACACCCTAAACAGGGACAGAACACAATGAATAGTCATCTTGGCCTTGGTGTTGGCCAGGATAACCCATAAACCTGGATATTCCTCGGCAACATGGCTTGGAAGCCCAGTGTCCTGATAAGCCACACTGAGGACTTTCCATATGTGGAGTCTTTCAGGTGCTTTAATCTGGGACAGGATACAGCCTGATGCTTGTGCTGGAAGGCAGCCTCCCACATTGCAAAGCGAAAGTGGGAGGCTAGTGAGTTAGACAGACAGTGGGATAAGCCCGAGGTTGCATCCTGCACTGGCCTCTGCTCACCTGGGAGAGCCACCTGTCACTAGCTCCCTCCTCGTCCCACATGGAGGGCTAGCTTGGGCACTGCTTCCCAGACACTGTGTTCTCTGACCTTGTCCCTGTCTGCCACTCCTCTTCATTTGTCTCACTCCCACTTGTCTGGGTTCAGCTAGGATGCCATTCCTCCCAGGAAGCCTTCCCAGGCATGCCCAAGGCACAGCTTGCTCCTGCTCCTCCTCCCCGGGCTCCGGGGGCAGGCCCTGCTTCCTCACACTGGACCATAATTCTGGGAGCTAGGTCACACCTTGCTCAGCAAGACACTGTACCTGTACCCTTTGCTTGGCACATAGTGAGTACTCCCTTAAATGCTTCTTGGTGAGTAAGTGGCACTGAAATGCCCCTAAGCAGAATGGCAGCCATGCTTGGGGTTTTCATCCTGTGCTTTCTGCATATGCTTTAAAAGCATCTTCAAAGAAGATCTATGACAGCTTTAAAAGGAAGGTGGCCTGCGCCGCACAATGGAAGTGCTTGGAGTTCACGGCGGGGTTGGTTGCCTGCAGAGTTGCCTTTTAAAGCTCCAGCGAATTTCCCCATCCCGGGCTGACACTTGATTGTTATGCTAGGTCAGAATCTGTGTGAAAACCCAGCGAGTGGAGATAGTGTGCAGAGCACAGCCAGGGGATGTGCCAGGGCCTTGGCCGGATCCAGGTAGCGTCCACCGAACGCTTCCTTTCAGTCTGCCCCGAACTCAGGCACTGTCCCTGATGTGGCAGGTGCCAGAGATGCCTCATCAAGTCCATCTCTCCCCACCACCCCCAGCGTACCAGTTTCCAGATGCTGGGCAGTCACTCATGCCAACAGGGCTGGGAGGGCTGAGGGGAGAGAGGGACAGCGTCACAAGCAGATGGAGGGACTGTAGCATGAATCTTAAAAGTTCTTATTAATAAAATCAAACCTGAGGCGAGTTATTGGGGTCCATGCTGGTAGATCAGAGAGACAGAACAAGCCACAGCTATCTCACCTTGCCGGATCCTCAGCTGGTCTTGTCTCCTCAGACTGGAGGCCTCTGAGTCCTCATCCTGAATGGGTCTCAGCTGAATTACTGCTCAAAAGCCTGAATGCTTAACCAGCCAAATGCCTCTAGTTTCTGGTCCTCACGCCTTATATATCTTTTTGCTTTCTACCACCACTCCCTGGGATTAAAGGCTGGCTTTCTGGGATTAATGCTTGGCTATTTCCAATGTGGCCTTGAACTCACAGAGATCCAGAGGGATTTCTATCTCTGGAATGCTAGGATTAAAGGTGTGAGTGCCACCATTTTCTAGCCTTTGTATTTAGTGGCTGTCTGTTCTCTGACCCCAGATAAATTTATTAGATTACACAATATTTTGGGCAAACACAATACCACCACAAGGGACAGGACAGTGTTCACGGTGAGTTAGCAGAGGCAGGGTCCTTGGAGGTGGGGCCCTCGTGTCTTGCTCATGCTTGAACTGTAGGCATGGTGTATGCAAAAGGGATAGCTGTGTTTGTCTGTATTTCAAGATAACCTTAAATCTCCTTGGTTGTTCTGGGAGTTTATTTATATCCATCTTGAACTCGGATCAGTTTAGGGGGTTCTCTCCTCCCTCTACCTCCCCAAGGAGACTTGGCACTGTGGCTTTGCGGAGGGGGATTACCTGCTCCCTGGTGTTTGGGCATTTCTTCAGTGTGGCCTCTGGTGAGCCAACTGTCCTGGCATTGCCCTAGCCTTGCCTCTCTCTGCCTGCACACACTGACCTGGTGTAGGTTGGCAGGCTGTGCAGGTCCGTTTCCTCTTGCCCCATCATGAGGCTCTGTCAGGTATGCCCACCCACCCACCCACCAGCTAACTTTCAACCCCAGAAGCTGTAGGAGCTGCTCCTACATCTCACATGGCAGACTCCCTCTCCCTTCCCTTCCACTAGTGATATTTCTTCTGCACCGCTCTGTCCTGCTCTGCTGTCAGGTGAACAGGGCGGGCACAGCTCACTGTCCGGGCTTCACCTGGAAAACAGGCAGAAATCCTCTTCGCCCTCAGAATGGAAACAGCACGGAAGGAATTTCTCAGTTTTGTTCACTGCTGAATGCTCACCGCCTAGAACAGTAGCTAGCTAATAGGCTGAGCGGTGCTGGCCGACTAGGTCCTTCCCGTCTTGTCTCTAAGGCTTCCCGTAGGAGAACCCCACCCCGACTTAGGCTGCCTGACTTCCCTCAGCGGCTCAGTGTAGGTTAGGCGCTTAGTGTTGGGAACATTTTGCAGAAGCTAAGCCAGTCCGCTTCCCCAGAGCCTTCTCTGTTACTAATCTGGCTTGTGTCTGCTATTAATTGAAGGCTTCCATCTCTAGACCCGGCCTGTGTCTGCTTGGGCAGCAGTGATGTCATACAGATGGCTGTGCTTGGGGGAGGGCTTTGGGGATTCAGTGGTTCTCACCCCTCCTAATGCTGTGACCCTTTCATGCAGTTCCTCATGTTGTGGTGACCCCAGTCATGAAATTATGTCATCGCTACTTCATCATGGTAATTTTTTTACTGTTATGAGTTGTAATGTGAGAATCCGATACTCGACTACTGTGAAAAGGTTGTTTGACACACACCCAAGAGGGGTGGTGACCCACAGGTGGAGAACCACTGCCTTAGGAATTCAAACGTGGGATGTGGAGCTGTGGGGACAGAGACTGCCTGGTAACATCTGCTCATTCTTCTTCTGCCTTTGTATCCCCAGTTCCTAGCACCCAGCACCCAGACTCCCAGTGCCTGCTGTTGGGGTGTCTGGTGAGTGCAGAACTGATGAGAAGAGAGAGAAACAGAAGCTTGAGGATGACCCGACGGTTAAAACAGACTGGGACTCAGAGAAGGAGTGTTCAGGCTGATGAAATCCTGCTCAGTGAAGCTACATGACTTATTAATTGAGATACTCTTTATCAATGGGCAATATGGTCAGAGCTCTCCTCAGGCTAATACACCAAGTTAAAGGCAAAGCCCAGGGATTGTTAGCTCTCTGTAAACATAAACTAGAATAGCTACCAACTAGATACCAGTTGCAAAACAGATGTAAAGTTCCAGAAGGAAAGATTAAGAAATTAGGTTTTAGTTCAACAAATAGTTACCGGGTTCCTGCCAAGTGTTGGATGCTATGCTGGGCACGGACATATAGGCAGACCCTGTCTGTTCTCGAGGACTTCCATTCTGGCTGGGGTAGCAGACAATGAACAAATACAGCACTTCTAACTGTGATACGAGGAATGAGGAAAACAGACTGGGAGCTTTGTAAACCAGCGATGGCTGGCGTTGGAGCGCTTCTCTGAAGAGCGGCAGGAGCTGAGGTAGGAGGGTGGAGAGGCCTGGAGAGGAACATTCTGAGCAGAGAAAACAGGAAGCGTGGACGCCCAAGTGGAGAAGGTTAATTTTTCCTCGAGGAGCCACGTGGCTGGAATGTAGCACAGGAAGCGGGTGGTGTGACAAGACAGTTTAATCCTCAGCCCCTGAGATGTGTGGGGGTTGCGCCAACTGCTGAGCACACAGGGGAGAGTGGGGAGGTGGAGAGCAGAAGCCGGGGGCCGGAGGAGCGCCTGTGCCTAACGTGGCGGTTGTGGTAGGAAGGAGCCAGTGGCTGTGGAGAAGAGGGGACGGGCTGGAGATGTGTTCTGAGCACTGTCAGCATTTCCTGATGAGCAGGTGTCGGAGGAATGACAGAGATGATCTTGCTTTGTGGCCTGGATGGCGACTATCTGTCAGCTGTGCATTTAAGAAGTCTAATCATTCCATCCCACTGAATACAGGCCATCGCCAGACATGCCTCGCCTTTTAATAAAATCCTGAGAGAAAAACTCCTAGTAGTTGATCCTGTCCTTGCTGATTCCAGTTGGTGATCAAGCTGTTGCTTCACTTTTCCAAGCTGGCAGTTTGAGGAAATGTGAGGAAATGTGAGTGGACCCTGGCTTATTCACCTTGGTGTTGCTCTCTTCCTCACAGCAGAGTGAGCTCCCTTCAGAGAGTCCAGTCAGCCTTGTGTCACTGTGCTGGACACCACAGGACCAGCTCATAAAGAGAAAGGGCTGCTTAGGATCACAGCTTTGGCAGTTTCAGCCCATGGCCAGTTGGCTCTGCTGCTTCAGCGCCTGTGATGAGATGGCACATTGTGGTGGGAACACATGAAGGAGCAAAATCTCTCACCCTCGTGGTCAGGAAGCAAATGAGAGGAAGAGGAGGGTGAGTCCCACAATCCCCTTCAAGGGTGTGCCCCCCAAAGAATGAAAGTGTCCTATTAGGCACCACCTCGTAAGGATTCCATTACCTCTTAGCAATTCCACTCTGAGGACATGCCTTTAACATCTGGGCCTTCAGGAGACACTTAGCATCTCACTGTGGCTGAGAACTAAGCTGCGTACATAGTGAGCTGGTCTCTGATATGTTGACTAGGGCTTGCACAAATGTGGTTTCTGTTTGTTCCTTTCTAGAGTGTGTGTAGGTAATACAGTGGCACACTCTCCAAAGCTTCTGTAGCTAAACCTAGAGAGTTCTGCAGCAGATTCCTTTGTGTTGCTGGATGAGCATGCAGATTGGCAAAGCGAAAGCAGAGGGCTGCAGTAATTACAAACCTCGATAAGCAAAGTGGTGGTAACAACAGAGCTTGACTGACTTGCCAAGGTCAGCTGTTTCAAGTGAATGCAGATCAGAAAGGTGCTTCGCTTCTAGGCAGGCATTTGATTCATTTAACTTAGAAACTAAAAACTCAGAGAGGAGTCTGTCATAGTTAATGCCTGTTGCCAGTCCCTTCCCATCCCCTTCCCACCCCCACCCACCCCGTCACCTTGGAAAGCTTAGTTATTCCTAAATTCTCAGCCATAGAATTGTGACAGTTCTCTGCTGACCACATCTTTGCTGTCATCCCCCTGTCTCTGTGGAGCCTGGTCACTCCTGCCTGGACTGCTGTGACGTCTCTTTTCATGCCCTCCCTCCATGAGCCTTACATCTGTCCATCATCTCATCACTTACTCTTCAGAACAGCCTTCCTGTTCTCACAGTTCTAGCAGTGAGGACCAGACACTGCAGGTCTTCCCACTATTCAAGCAGATGAACAAAGCGAGGCAGGGTCCTGGATGAGAGAAAATGTTGTGTGCCTGGTTGGGGGCTAAAGGAAAATTCTAAGGGCAAACCAGACGAATGACAGACCTGAGAGCTGAACCATGATTGGAGCATTAACTGCAAATGTACATAAATCAAAAGACAGGTTCCCCTAAGCCAGCATCACAGCTGGAGAACTATGCCTTGGGCCGGGAACAAAGGCAGACTCTGGACCTCAAATTGCCTTACCCTGGAGCTCCCAAGGGGACTGTAGATCCACATGCTCTAGCTTGAGCCCAACCTGATGTCATAGTCAGTGACCACCAACCAGAAAAGGGAGTAGGGCTGCATAAGTGAGAGTCTTCAAAGATAAGCCAAGGGTTTGCCTCCAGGACTCTCCAGACATGGATTACTTCCTGTAGGGTGCTAAGCAACTCAGTGTAGAATGTTTTTGTTGTTTTGTTTTTTAAAGATAGAGGCAAAGGGCTAGGGAGATAGCTCAGCAGGGGAGTGTTTGCTGTGCAGGCAGGGAGACCCAGCACTCATGGGAAAACCAGGCACGGGGAGTGGTCCACGCCTGTAAGCCCAGTGATGACAGAGAACGGAAGGCTAATGGGTAAAACAGGAGGGTCCGGGGGTTTGCAGTCAACCCAACGGAGCAAGCCTATGGTTCACTGAGAAACCCTGTTTCAAAAAATTATATAGAAAGTGATTTAAAAAATGAAAAAATGAAAGACTCCTGGCATCAACTCTGACCTCCAATATGTGCATGCATTGATGAACACACACAGGTTCACATGCATGTACTGCACATGCATGCACACAAAAGGATGGAGTTAGTAAGTGAGAAACGAGAGATTTGAAAGTAACCAAGGAAAACTTTCAGAGAAGAAAAGGGGCCGGGAGGTGGTGGCGCACACCTTTAATCCCAGCACTTGGGAGGCAGAGGCAGGCGGATCTCTGTGAGTTCGAGGCCAGCCTGGTCTCCAAAGCGAGTTCCAGGAAAGGCGCAAAACTACACAGAGAAACCCTGTCTCGAAAAACCAAAAAAAAAAAAAAAAAAAAAAAAAGAAAGAAAGAAAGAAAGAAAAGGGAAAACAGGGTCTGGGAGTCTGGGAGGGTTAGGCAACAGTTAGCATGGAACCCAAGTGAGAACTGCAGATTCCAGGAAAAAGCCAGCATGGCCGAGGAGGTGGGAGAAAGGAGAGCTAAGACACAATGGATAATTAAGCTCGGCATAGCCAAGGAGAGACTCACAGAAAGAGGGCAACATTGTAAGATGGCAGTAGATAACTTTCCCAGAATTGGTGAAAGACACAGGAAGTGCTCTGTGCATCAAGGACGATAAATAACTGGGGAAATTGCTAACTCACATGTCAGGGTGTAGGAGACAAAAGACAAAGCCCCAACAACCAAGTAGAAGCTGCACAAAACAGCTAGACCAGGAGCAGGCTTCCCAGCTGCTGCAGTGGAAGCCAGGACACTGTCTTCCAGGCACAGAGAACAATCCCTGTTCCCTTAGAATGTGCACTCTTTGGTGAGGGGGGGTTAAAGAGTGAAGGGAAGACTTTGAAATGGATAAAATGTATTACCCATAGACCCTCGGGACTATGTCACCCTGAGTTTGAGGAAGAAGGGAATAACTCCAGAAGGAGGATCTGAGATGTAGGAAGCAGTGATGAACTTAGGATTTGATAAAGAGTTGGTAAGTGTAGACACTGTTTACAATAATGAGAGCTGAGCAGGAGGTCACTGTGAACCTGGAAGTGACTTCAGAAATGAGTGGTGTTGAGAAGGATGAGGAGAGATTCGCTAAGCATTGTGGGAAAAGAAGGCAAACAAGAGTGGGCCAGGCCTCCAGTTCTAAATGGACTAGACCCCTGAATTCTCCAATGTGGACACCAACAAGAACAAAGGCATCTTCCTGGGAGGGGAGACCCTGCTGAAACATTTGGAGACTCAGGAAGTTCCTCCTTGGAGCAGAAGCCATCTTGCCTGGTGTTAGGAAGAAGGCAGAGGGGCAGGCTGCAGGACTTGTGTGTGTGCAAGCTTGTGAGTGGTGCCTCGGCCACTCAGAAGGACGGTTAGAAAGATACTCAGCACCCATCTGTGAATCACATGAGCAAAAGGCTTAAGGTGATTAAAAAGAAAATTGATCAGTTGAAAAAGAATTAGAACACCTAATTTGTGGTGTTAAAATGTGAACTAATCTGTCAGGTGACCGTAACATGCAGCTGTTCGAGGACCCTGAAGACTCAGAAGGTCGGTTCATATTCAAACTTTAGACACCGGGCCTAAATATGTATGTTAGGATGTGAAAATGGGACTCTTCCGGCCTATCTGATTCTGCTTGAGCTGCTAATAATGAAGTAGACACCAAGATATCAAGCCTCTGTATGGAGACTTTACATAGAGGGACGAAGGGAGGGAGGGGGAGGCAGGGAGAGAGATTACAGAGGTGCAATATGGTGGAAGAGAAAGAATCTAATGAGGAGGCCATGGTCAGGTTCCCTGGGAAGGTGCTGAGTCTCATCTTCCCCCTAAGGCCATTGCCATCATGTGGGGTCTGCTTGGACAGCAGAGAACTCAGAAGATGTCAGAAGTCTGAGAGGATGTTCCTCAAAGAGATGCCTAGAATAGTGGCATCTACCCCAAGCCTCATTATAACCCCAGACTCATTCCAGCAGTGGAAGGTGGTCATTGCCTGACTGGACCTTATGAGGGACTTTGAGGATGTTCTCTGGGTTGGTGGCCCCAAGGCTAGGAACCTGACTCATACTGGGTGTTATAGTGAGGATCCAGCTGCAGGAGAGGGACAAGGTGGCTGGTAGCTGTGATGGTGAGCTTCTGTGGCATGGTGAGTGGGACTAGCCTGTGCCCCCAGGGTGGGTCAGAACATGGTTGCACTCATGTGGGAGGGGGGTGGATAAGGGGATCATGATTACCTTGGGTCTTGTCTTAGGGGGCAGAGAAAGACACCAGAGGCCACAGAGGAAGGTGCCACCTACAATTAGGTTGTCAACTCAAGCCTCAGAGTCAGTTGTGACTCATGTCACCTCCTATCACCTTTGCCTCCAAAGTGGAAAATATATCAGAGTCACACCATCACTGGCATCTGTTCCTGTCCACCATCGAGATCTCTATGGTTACTGTGGAAGCTTCTCCCCTGTGGCCTTTCTTCTACCCCCTTTCCTGCTTGGTCACTCTGCCACAGCCATCTTAGATCATTGATATCCCTGGAATGTGTCAAGCATCTGTAGGGCCTTCTCTCTCACTGGAACATTCCAGACTTCTCTGATGCTCATGATCTCGTCTCTCACCTCATTTGGTTTGCTGCTCATGTGTCACCCTAGCCCCGAGGCCCCTCTGATGGTCCCCACCAGCCTGCTCATTCCCTGGCTCTGCCTCTGCCCCGAATGGTTTTATTTTCCTCCATGGGATTTATCACTGTCTGACTAGCTAAATATAAATCCTTGTTTAATTATTCATTTCCCCTCCCCCACCATGTAATCTAAGTTCTGAGGGGGTACAGACTTCATCTTCTTGTGCACTGTCATATTTTTAGTACCTATAATAGTGTGTGACACACCACCTAATAAATATCATTGGAATGAATGAGTGTATGAAATGAAAGGAGCGGGGGGGGGGGGGGGGGGGGCTCGTCAATCTTAAGTGCCACAGAAATGTCCTGAGACGGGACTGAAAATTTTCCACTGGATTCAGCAATGAACAGACCAGTGCCGGCCGCCCAAGGGCAGCTCCACCAGAGAGGAATGGAACCATGCTAGTGTTGTGAGGAGCCGGAGAGCAAAGAAAAAAATGAACTCAATGCAAACACAAGCGCTGCCATTTTGGGGTGAGGGGCACAAGAGGAAGAGGAAGCAGGTGACAAAAGGGTCTCTGAGGAGGGGTTTAGAGTGGAGATGACCGGCCTAAAGCTGGAACTGTCGCATGAGCCGGCAGTCACACCTTGGGACCTTTTCAAAGGGAGTGAGATTACTGTATGTGGGAGAGACGCCTTCCATGTTCACTGCAGCCAACATGTCCAGTGGAGGAATGGATACAGAAACTGGGGCCCCTGTGCACAATGGAATGCTCTCAGCTTCACAGAACAGGGGTCCCTTGTCCCCTGAAACAGTGCAGCCGAACCTGAAGGGCACTGTGTTAAATGGAATAGGCCAGGACCTATGATTCCACACACGTGAAGTCTTCCAAAACAGAACTCAGAAGCAGACAGTAGAAAGGTGCTTCTGGGTGGGGAGATGTTGGTCAAAAGTAAAAACATTTCAGCCAGGAATAGGCTCTGAAGACCCACTGTACAGCATGGAGCCTGGATAAACAGCAATGGGATGCTTGAGGATTTCTAAGGGAGGAGATCTTAAATGTTTACAAAATGATGAGTATGTGAGGTGGCAGGTTTGTTAGTTAGCTTCATTTAACTTCACATTGGATCTCTAAACCGCAACATCACATCATAGACCATAGACAAATGCAGTGCTCATGTGTTGAGCATAGCTTAACAAATAAGGATGTGCTGAAATGGACAGGGCCAGGGAGCAGCTAATACAAGGCTGAAGCCAGCAACCAGTGTCTCGGTAACAGCCACAGGACAAGGGGTGGGCTGAGAACATTGCTCCTGACCCTCCAGGCTGCCTGCAGCTCAGCTGGTTAGCAGGAGGGGGGCTCAGTTGACAGTCTGTCCTTCCCTCGTGCTTGGGCAGAAGATCAACTCCTAAAGGTCAGGTTGACAGAGGTGCCTGAAGACAGCGGTGAGGGTTTGGGATTGGGTGGGAGAGGATGAGAGCTAAAAGACCAGCCAAAGGAAGAGCCTCTCCCATGGCTCCAGACAACTGCAGACCGTGAAGTTACAGTGACATGTTTTCTCCAGCTGTGCTCAGGCAGAGGCCCGGGTTCAAGGTAATCTACAACAGTTATAAGTCAGAAGGTGCAAAGAGTTGGAGGAAGATGTCTCAGACCTGGAGTCCCATGCAAAGGAACCATAGTAGAGGGTGGCCTCGGTAGCTTTAACTGTCAACTTGACACAGCCTGGAGTCACCTAGGAAGGAAATCTCAGTTGAGGAGTTGCCTGGGTCAGACTGACCTGTGGGCATGTCTGTGGGGACTTGTCTTGATGGTTAACTGATGTAGGAGGGCCCTGCCCACTGTGGGCAGAGAGTCATGAGTTCTCTAAGGAAGCCCTCTGAGCATGACTGCAGTGGGCCAGGGAGCAGCATTCATCCATAGTTCCTGCTTCATGTTTCAGCTTGACTTCCTGCCTTGACTTCCCTCAGGGACGGACTGTGATGTAGAAGTGTAAGCCAAATAAACCATTTCCTCCCCTGTGAAATTAGAACAGGCTTCACTCCACCAGAGGGAGAACTTGAGGGAGCCTTCACAGGGTCACATTAGCCAAAGCAGCCACCACCAGCAGAGGGACAGTGACAGTGACCAGGAGAGACAGAGACAGACGACATCTTCTCTGTGCTCTGTGTGTCCTGACACCCTTAGGACAGAACACGGGACAAGAGGAGATTAAAGCAGACCTGAGGATGAGTCGGGAAAGGAGGGGAGCAGTGGTGAGGGCCCAGGTGCATGTGGGGATCGCAGAGAGGCCGGCCTGCTCTGGTCAGGCCCAGGAGGCTGAAGGAGCCAAGCGCCCATCACTGAGGCTGGACTCACACTCAGCCTGCCATGTCTCTCTTAGACTCGCTGCTAGGTTTCTCCTGTTGACTCTGCAGCCATCTTCCAGCTCTCTATTTCCTGCCACCCACTGATTCATTAACATTTCTTCCAGAATTTTAGGTACTATATTTGGTTTTTTTAATGAAATCTGCTTAGTGTAGGTTTTATAATTCCTTACTTTTCACTCATCTTTCAGAAAGAAATTTTTTTCTTAGCCAGTGTATCTCATATTTTATTTCCATGCTTAACAATTCCAGTGACTGAAGTCTTTTCTGGCTTTTGCCTCTTCAGTACAACAGTCTATCTGAAAAGTGATATTTCGTGAATGAAAATATGTAGAGGGTGCTGTGATGAGACAGAATAAGCAAAACACAGATAAGTTTACAGAATCGTGCTGCAAACCATTCAAGAAAAATGTGAGCAGAGAGCTGTAGGATCCAGGACCATGCAGCAGTCTCTGTCTAGGGGAAGGGATGGTTTGCATTGTCTCTAGAAATGAGCAAAGTGATCCCAGAGGGACATGATCTCGGGAAAATGTTGATGGTTTTAAGAGGGGTCTTCTTGGCTTATTTTGAATAAACACACACTCATGCTTCATAAAAAGTAGCATTTCTTCTTCATTCACAGTGTAAATGGTATTTAAAGGCTGGCGGCTGTGCTGTGGACCTACCCAAGATTTGCTGTTGAAGTAAAAACAAGTTAATCATTGGTGCGCATGCTTAATTTTGAAAATGTTGGGGTTATCCTCCTGTGTCTTACCTTCATTCTTTGCATCTCAGATGCCACCTGCTGAGAACCAGTGGGCACAGGCCTTGCACCATGCCCGAGGTCTACAAGAGGAGGGTTTGCTCAGGTTCTGATCACTTCCGGGCAGAGCTGTGGCAAAAGCTATGTGGTTCACTGCCTCGGCTGGCTCCTAATGACAGCCCTCCCTACCTGGTAGTGAGACCCTTGAGCGGGGCACAGTTTAAACTATTTCGTAGTTTAAAAATATTTTCATTCTGGCTAGAATTCAACCTCTCACCTAATTTAGTTTACCTTTCCACTCTTCTGGAGTCATTGTTTGCTTGTCATTGTAAGTCTGGGGGACACCAGCACCTGTGCCTTTGTGCACCTGCTTATCTCTCGGAGCCTGGTGTGTGCTCGCAGCACAGGATGACCTTTACATGGCAGATAGCGGCTTCCATTTCACCAGCGCCCTAGAGACACAGATGCTGAGATGGGCGGGCAGTGATTACCAGCTCACAAAGGCCTTTCATCCTCCTTTTCTGTAGCTGCAGTCTAGTGAGGGGAAGTGTGATTTTTATTACTGGTGGAACCTTAGCTATGACATAAAACTTAGTAATGAGCACTCTGTGCCAATTTTATAATCCATTCATTACAATCCATTTCCATGGCATGAAAGCTGTTAGCTGCTCTACTTGAAGATGCTTTTTCAAAGTCCTTTTCTGTGGGTCCCTATTTTGGTCCTCCTGTTAGAATGGGCCTATTCTGCCAAGCAGAATTCTGAAAGAACCAGTCCATTTATTTGTGAGTCTCAGGGCTCCTGCTTTGAACATGTCTCTTCTTTCATATTTGGTCGTAGTTGCAACACAGTTGAATGTGATCATGCAACTATTTCAGACTTAGCACAGACCCTAAGACAATGGTAGCTGTTCAGATTTATAATTATTTAGGATTTTGTGTGTGCACCACAAGAAAAAAAACACTACAATTTTTTGTGTCATGCATATGATTTAACTTTACATGCAATATCCATTTTAGGTTAATGACCTGCCTATTTTAAACCAATACATTAGTAAGCAATTTAAATCATTTCTGTGTTAATAATTTGTAACTGTGGCCTCTTAGCAAAATGACCTCATTATAATCTTCACATCCTATTTCCTCTGATTAACTTAATTACTAAAAGGGAAAAATCCTTCAGTTATGCCTTTTTAAACTCCAGAAAACTGTATCTTGGCATCCATCTTCGGTCATGTCTGCCAGCTCTCTCTTTTGTAGCTGTAATTGGATCCTATGCGTCAGACCAACAAGAGAATGAAGCACAGTGCTGCCTCTGTTGGACCAGAACGCCCATTATTAGATTTATAATAACAAATACATAATAACACACAATGATTATAGTTCCTAGAACAAGCCCATGGAATTGCTAAAAAATAAAAAAGAGGAGTCACGTGGGGTGTTCCTGTCTGTTTCTTCACTCCAAACCAAACTGAAGTCTCTGTTAGAATGATCTCGCACTTGTGAACTAGCCAGACCACTCCTGACCCACTGAGCAGGCTGGTCTCTTTGGCATGGAGGTTATTGCTGTTTTCTGGCTTCAAGCATGTTCATGTTGGTCTGTGTGGAAATCGCAGCCCACTTTCTTCCTCAGAGAACGGGCTGCTTCCTGAAGGATAACTATCAAGCCTAGGACGACCCGCCTTTCAGGGTCCCATTTTGTATTAATCAGGTATATTGGCAGGTAACTAAGGCGAGCTGGTGCCGTCTCATGATTTAATACTGAGCCTCCTATTGAGGAGTCAGCTGGATAGATGCTTGAAAGAAAGCTTTGACATTCAGGTTTAAATTGAAAGAAAATGAGAAACCAGATAAAGCCAGCCAGCCAAATTAATTCACTCAGAACTCCTCCCTGCTATTTCAGTGGAATTCACAGAAATTCTCTCCTGTAAAAGGTTGGGAAGCCTTCTGGAACAATCACATTGGTGTTTGCAGTATATGCATTCATGTATTTGTGTTCCAATATAGAAAGGCAGTACCAATGTTATACTCCATCAGAGCCCTCATATTCTTGAGAGCTTTAAAAAAAATCCATGAATGCTGTCATTCTTCATGTGTTCAGCAACCATCTTCCCGAAAACCCTCTTCCCAGGAGATGATGAGCAGGCTCAGACACGTAAGGACCAGCTTGATCCTGCTCATACAGATGAACAAAGTGATCCTGAGGAAAGTCTGAGTCATGTAGCAGTTATGGACACAAGCACACATCCCAGGCATAGGATTGTTAGTGAAGAACAACCTTATGGGTACAGCTGGATCTGCCAGCTTTCATAGTCCCTTCTTCAGTTCCCCAAGGCAGAAGAATATTGAATTCATGAGTCTGGCATCTATTCCTCTGCCCTTGAATCCTGTGTGGTCCCGAATAAGCCCCTGGATCTCTAGGTATCTCAGTGTCCTGTGTCTCAAAAGACTGCATCAAGATATCCTCTCTTCTTTCTCCTGGATCTACAGATGAATTGATTTTAGCGACCAGATCTTTGGGACAGCAATGACTATCAGACACTCTGCCAGTTGCCTATGGGTTGAACAGCTTCAACAGGGTTTGTGCTCTGCAGGGTATCACTATACTAGAGGGGACAGGAAATTAGACTGAGTTAGAAACAACACATTTGTTTAGTGCTGTGATGCCTGAGCTAAGAATACTGCTGGACACATCCTCATACTTAATACGTGTTTGTCAAATGAATGGATACATTTGAAATAATGAGATTGGCTAAAGAAAAGTCAGTATTCATACAGCATTCATTATGCAATAATGAGTAAGGAAAACAGATTCATTTTAACTTGAAAGGTTAAAAATGTTTTTCATCAAGAAATTGGATTGGGCCCTGAAGAATGAAATCATCTTTGTCAGAGTGGGAAAGAATCCTGCAGGCTGAGGCATGCCCATGAGCAAAGCATAGACCTATCTGAGGGGTACCAACCTGGAAGGTGGCAATCCCTGGGCAGACGTAAGGAGGGGAGAAAATTTTGGGCAAAAGGAACAGCTAGGTGGAGACTTAGCACCGGGAGGGGTGTGGAATGTGAAGACAGGAAAGCCTTGCTGAGCCCCAGTTTTACTAGGGTAGTGATGGAGATCAGCAAGAGGGTTAAATTCATGCAGAGCCGTAAACTGTGTTAGAAAGTTTGAGGAGCAGGCATTCTGGAGGGCTGTGTGGAGTGGACCAAGTGAGCAGATGGGAAGATCCAAAATAACCCAAGTGCTGGGGAAGTTGATGACCACGTCAGTAGTGGAAAATTAGAGCTCGGGGACAGGTCAGGATGGTGAATCTCCCCAAAGGAGCAGCCGAACTCAGCAGAGACCGGGGTTAAAAATGTGTGAATGGATTGCAAACATATCATCCCTCTTAGCTGAAGTCTAGCAGTAAATGATACTTTATTATAGATCAGAAAAGTGAAGTGTTGAGGATGTACTGCCTACATTTCAGAGGAAAAGAGGGCTGGAGAAGAAGGCGAGGTGGTTGCCTGGAGAACAGGAGAGCAAAGTTCCCTCAAGGTGACTAAGAAACAAGCTTCCAAAAGTGTCCCACGATTTCTGTTTCCTTCCTCCCAACTCCTGCCTGACAGTGAAGAAGTCCACAGCCCTGACTTTTTCCTGTCTTTCTACTGAAGCACCCCCCCACCCACACACACACTAAAAACTAATAACACTGAGTGGCTTGTGCCTGCCCTGCTGGTTCCAGCCTTCTTTCTTTGCTGAAGTTCTATTAGCTTGGGCTCTTCCCCGTCTTTCTCCTCTGCTCTGACTTTTTACTGTATTTGTATTGCTGGATGATTGGCCTACTTAGTGTCTCTCCAGAGCCTGCATAGAGCCCAGAGTAAAGAGTAGGTATCGGTTAGCCAGCCCTTTCTCTCCCTTCATTGCTCACTCCTTTCCCCTGTTCCTTCCTTGTTAATTTCATGATCCTCAGTATCAAACACAGAACTTTCCTTGCACTAGACAAACACTCGATTGCTGAGTTGAACCCCAGCCCCAACAGTTGCTGGACTGAGCATTCTTGATTTTAGGTTTCACATACAGCATGCTTTGATGGACAGGACCAGCATATAAAGCTGATGTCAGGGAAAGGCACATTAGGGGCTAGTTAAATTTAGCAGACACTTGCGTTCCTTCCCTGTGCAAAAGCATCCTATAGGCTGTAAGGTCAGAGTGCAGGAATTTCATATATGATCAGTGCTATATTGTATGTAATTAAGTAAAATATTGAGTTCATGAAAGTTTGTTTTATCATTTCAGAAAAGGCATGGATTAGGGTGGAGTGCTATCTATTAGAAATAGCTTCTAGAAGCAATAATTGTTTGAGATAGCTTTTGGGGGGTTGGTAGGATTTAAACAAAGTGAAGCAGGAGGGTGTTGGCTGGTGGGCAAGATGCAGCGATCAGGAGGCCTGGGTCGGTCTGAAAATGCATAAGTAAGCCGTGGAGAGCCCTTAGAATCCATGGAGTGTGGAGTTGGTCACTAGCATAGGAAGGGACTCCACATACAAACTATAAATAACTAAAGCAGTGATTACAGAGAATCGATTTGGCAAGTTTCACAGAAGGGGGTGTGTGTGTGGAATTGGGCTGACAGCAGAGAAACCCAAGGCAGCTTTGTTCCGGAATCTTCAGAACGCTTTCATTTTCTGTTCAAGTAAACACTTTTCTTTTTAAGATAATGTGCTATGCATTTGAAATAATTTTCCCAAGCATTCTGCCAACTGAGCTGTATCCCTAGCCCCTGTCATCAGGTGTGGAGATACATCAGTTCAATTCCCGACACAGCTAAAAAAAACCACTTACTAGTTTTAATAAAAGTCCAAGCAACCAGTTTGTAGTTTATTCTTCCTAGACTATCAGGAAAGGGGTTGATAAAAATAGAAGGACTTTAGTCTAAGTTGTGATGTTGAATTTTTAATTAATTAATTTATTTATTTTGATTCTTTGAGGCCTTGAACTCTCCATGTAACTAGCCTTGAACTCTTGATTTTCCTGCCTCCACCTCCCAGGCAGAGCTTACATCATGAGCCTCTCAGTGAATTCCTCTCATCAGACCCTGCCATCTCAATTGAATTCTTCAGCTTGTGTTTAATTTTAAGCTTTTGTACTAAGTATTAACATGGCATCTCGAGTCTTTACCCACGACAATGCTGATATTTGGGTCGAGTGTTCTTAGGGTATTTTCATGGGAAAGCCATTGTCATCCTATTTTACATATCACTGAATTTTTAAGTGATTTCATTACATAAAGAGCAAAATACTTTTCTCAAATATAATGGAGAATCAAGGGAAATATTTAACTAAAATTCCCTTTAAGGAGTACTTTAAAGCAAATATAGTAACATACACATGCATTCTGAAATACCATGAATCTAGTTTCCTACTAGGATATATTAGTGCTTCTAACAAAGCCTTTTACCAACTAAATATAACTGGGTCATATGCAAATTAGTAATATTTCAGAAGAGGTTATTTTCATCTACCAATTTTCTGTTTCCTTTTATTGTTATTAAGTTGTTAAACTATGTTAAATTTAGAAAAACAAAAGCATTACCTTCTCTTTGGTTCTTGTGTCTGGATTTTTCCTTCCATTGAAAAGACATAGTTTGAGTACATCCTCCAGGACTGGCACCGTTGGGTGCTGGGACACAGAGAACTCAAGGTAACTGTTAGTATCCTGGGACAAGGCTTGACTGAACGAAGTATTACAGTTGCTCATCAGGCTCCAGTCTTTGGTAGCAGAGGCCATAATAGACAAGGCCTAGACAGAAGGATCAGGGCAGGCATTGGAGAAGAAGTGGTACTTGAGTTGAATTTTCAAAGATAAAAGTCAGATACTACAGTAGAAAGCTGGAATTCCAGGATTCAAGAGACAGAGGCAGGAGGATCCTGAATTCTAGGCTAACCTCAACTACAACTACAGAGTCAGACATTGTCTCAAAACTCTAAAAAGGAAAAAAATTAAAAATGACTAGAATAAGTGTGATTCCTGGTAGAAAGCAAAATAAATTTCTCTCTCTCTCTCTCTCTCTCTCTCTCTCTCTCTCTCTCTCTCTCTCTCTGTGTGTGTGTGTGTGTGTGTGTGTGTGTGTATGTATGTGTGTGTGTATGTGTGTGTGTATGTGTGTATGTAATTTGTATTTACCTTTTAAAGTAGAATGTGGCTGGGTACTGTATTTCCATTCACATGCCTTATTGAGTTACAAGACATAGAGAAGCTTCGGTTTTGTTCTTGGTACTTTACTTTGGAAAACAAGCCACATGAGGACTTCTTATTAAGTTGTTTCAGCTTGTGTTCTTACCTCTAAGACTAGTACATGCAGAATTAACTACAGGAATGAAAAACTTAAAAACTACATTCTAGTTGGCATTCAAGGCATCTTAACAGTCTTTTTTTCCCTTTTAAACATGAAGCTATATCTTAGGACACTTCAGTGACAGATGTTTGGTCTACTAAGGAATCCAGCTCGACAGCTTAAACAGTTCTGATTGCTTACCTTTTGTTTTCAAACAAACGTTCTCCCAACCTGTTGAAACAAGCTGACAGTACCACAGTCTAAGAAGCAGAAAGAAATCTTATCTTCCCCTGAGTTTTCATGCGGCACGGATACTTTAAATGTTACCCAAACCCTGAAGCTGTGTCATCAGGAGGACTATAGGAAGCCCTGAGCACGTGCTTCTCCTCATGAAGCTCAGTCGCGTCTTCATGAGCACTGTGTCGCCATCTCCTTCAAGGAGTGGCATTTCTTCAGCTACAGCAGCATTGGTATCGTCTGATTGGGATCGTCTTCGTCATTTCCTAGACAAGGCTTGATCATCCTGCAGATCCTGTCAGCATGTGTCTGGGGATCTTCGAGACTGAGGCTGGAGGACAAGAGTGTAGCTCATACACCAGGATGACCCGATCCTTCACAGACTTGTCATTCTTGTCAGCCTCTGCCCTTTGCCTGAGGGTCTCAGTAGTGGGGTGGTCAGGGTCTATCTCCAGGCGTTTCTTTGCTGCCCTGTAACCTCTGATTGAGTTGTCTTTGCGGGCTGGAGCTCCCATGATTTAGCTCCCATGATTCTCTCCATCTTTGCGGTCCACCCGTACGTGCTGTGACGATACCACATGGGGATTTCACCAAATGCTTTGGCCTTCTCAGCCTTCCCCTCTAAGATTTCTTTTATAATTTTGTAGAAGTTTTCAAACTTTGTCTTTCCCTCCCTGTTTTCTTTTTCTCCTCTTCATCATCCAGTCCTTCTTTGGTTCCTGACACTAAGGTCTTGCCCTCAGAATCCTTCAGCTGTGACACCATACTCACTGATGGGCTCAGTCAGTCAGATCACTTCTAAGCCATGCTGTCAGAGACGGTTCACAAAGGCTGAGTTAGCTGCTTGGTCCTGGGCTCAGCTGTGATAAAATGGATGTGCTTCTGGTCCCTCCATTCTGGGGCAGTAGTCCTGGGGAGAAACCCCTCACCTCCAGAGGTAGATGTACGGCGTCACAACAGCTCTGAAAGCTTCTTCCGATGCTGAGAGTCTTCATGAATTCCAAGCTTTGTGTTTTTTAAGAACTGTTCATCAAACTTTTTGTTGTTCTCTTCATCTTCTGCCAGTGCAGAGCATAGTTCAAGCATTTCTTGACCGAATTCTTTCCAATAACTTTAAATTTTTGCTCTGCTTCAATATTTCATGGGAAATACTTAGAGGGAGACCCTCGGAATCCACCACCCCTCTAATGAAATTCAGATGGGGGGATGAGAAGAGGGAAGAGGGGGATCTGTGGTTAATATGTAAAGTGAATATAAAATTTCTTCATAGAAAAATGAAAGAAAAAAAATCAGATACTCAGGGACTAACTCCTCACAGTTACCCATGATGAAAACTCTGTACGTACAGCTTAATGCTGCTCTTTTTCTTCCTGTTTCCAAACAGATCAAAAGGAGCGTGTCTTGGGACAAAATGAAGGGCTAACACTTCCAATTGTCCTTCAACAGAAAACTGCTTTACTGCCGGATGTGGATGTTCTTCCCGGTCATTGGCTGAGCTCTTGCAGACCTCTCCATAGTCCCCATTAGCAATGTCACCAGGGGTTCTGGTCCCAGCAGGCCTTGTTTTGTTTAGTGTACTCCTCCTTCTCCTTCTCCCTGTCCTTTTCCTCTTTCTCATTGGAACCAGCATCTTCTACTTCTTTTTTCTTTCTCTTCCTCTTCCTCTCCTTCTTCTGCAGCCTCAGCATCACCGACCTCCTTCATGTTCCTTCTCCACAAAGATTCACGGAGTAGCCATTAAGCTGAGAATGTTCCTTCACAACTTCCTTTATTCTCCTTTCCTCCAAATACTCGGCTTGCTCTTCTTTCAGATGTAAGATAACCTTTGATCCATGGCCCATGGGTTCACCTGGTCAGTCCTCACTGGAATGATGCCCATGCTGAGGATCCCCGGGCATACTGCTCATCATCATGCTTGGTGATCAGTCACTTTCTCAGCAAGCAAGTCCACAGAGTAAAAAGCCACACTGAGCTGGTCAGTCATAGAGATGTCTGCACCAGCCTGCAAGGCCTGCATGAAGGCTTGGGTGCTGGACTTGGCAGTAGTGCCAAGGTTATTGATCAAGTCAGCCTTGGCCATTCCAGTTCCAGTATCGGTTTGATCTGGTTTGTTGGGAATGAGATTAATGTGCAGCTCCTTCCCAGGGTAGTTTACCAGGGTCTGTCACACTCTCATCTCTGATCTTACCCAGAGCATCTAATGAATTTGAAATATCTCTTCATTCAAATAGAAAATTTTTGCCTTAAAGGCAAAAGTCCAACCTCTTCCTCCTCCATTGGCTGGTCTGGGTTTCCTTACTTTTGTAAGGTCTCACTCTTTGCTGACTGAGTGACCACACAAACCATGACTAGCTGCACCAGGACACTGAAGCAACTAATATAGATTTCTTGAACTTTCTACTTATGAGTAAATACCAGGAGGTTTTCTCCAGCCTCTGGAGGTGCTGAGAGCCTGCATGGGTGCATTCTGAAGTACCATATGGTGTGCTTTGTGATGTGTATAATTGCCTAACAGCGAACTCCACAGACTGTGTCCTCCTTCCTGGTGGATGTGCCAGAGGATACACACACCCCTCTCACTGTGTTATGATTCCAGTTTCAAGAACCCGATCTCTTAAGAAACAGTTTTTTCTTCCATATTCAGATTAGAATGAAACTCTCTGAGAACAGTTCCTCACACTGAGGGTTGGGAGCCAGGCCCATCTGGAAAGTCAGTCCAGATGTGTGGGTTCACCAGAGGTTTGGGTTTCTTACACTACTTCAGCCCCTTCTGGTCATGCTACCTGGTCTGTCCCAGGCTCTCCTGGTGCTTTGGTCTATTAGTGGCTACTTGGTGACAAGATGGACAGAAACTTTGCCTTGTAGTAACCATCAGAACAGCTCTGTAAAAAAATGTGTTGTCCTCCACACAGACAAAAGATTCATTAAGATGATGCTGCCCCTGAGGTGCTTCTGAATGTGCCTTCTGGGAGGAGACAGCTTTCATTCCAGGAGAGATGAGGGTTCCATAAGGATAGAATACTGTATATTTTGTCTAGTTTATTGTGTAAAGGATGAAGGTTTGAAGGTACTAAAAATATAGTGGCTCAGAGACAGATCAGTGGATGAAGGGAGAAATATTTAAAGGGAAGTTATTTGAAATTTCCTGTGCCTTGTGGTTTAGTGCCTTTGAGAGAGGCAGCCACCAAATGACTAAGGCATCAGTTATAGCCTGGGGGTACTTGAAATAGAACATACCAGCCTAGTAGGAAAGCAAAAGACTAAATAAGAAAGATCCTATTTATTAAAATGGATTTTAAATGGAATGTTTCGGTTTTAATTTGGGGCTACTTGCTGTTTTACAGATGCTGCGTCTACTCCCTCAGAAAAAAGACCATCGATGCAGACAAATATGAGTTTAGGCACGAGATTGGAGAAGACCATCACAAATACTCCCACAGAAAGTCCCCCCCAAACTCCTCAGGAAAAGCAGACGGCTTTGAAAAGCTTTGAAACCCTGACACCTATACAGGCATTTAGGCCATCAGGTAAAGATGAGTTCGTCAGCCTGGGTGTGAGGATATCCAAGTCAGAGTCCATGTTCCACAATCAGTCCTCTGTGGAAACACTCTACGTCTCACCCTCATTCAAAATTGTCAGCCCAAAGAAGGAGACCAGAACCAGTAAGGACCTCCAGACACCTGCACAGTCCAGAATCTGCTGGATTGAAGATGTGAGCCTCAAGCCTTTAGCCATGCGGGGTGAGTGTACCCCCAAACAAGCCAATGATGCGAGTGAAAGTGCTCTGCAGAGGTGTTCTGTGACCTCCGCCTCTGTCCTTTTCTTGTCCCCACCGCTCACTCTTGGTCAGTTCTCTTAGGATGTACACACCACTGAAGGTCCTCTTGGGTGGTCATGTGTCCTTTCTATTAAATGAGTAGCAGGTACTTCAAGCAAATACTTGATTGAATATATTGACATCAATTCTGAATAATCTCTATGTAAAGCAAATTAGATGTTACTGGCCTTCGGTGACGCTTCCAGTTACACATGTAGGTAACTCACGAGGAGACTGTGCAAGAGAAGTGGTTTGTTTGTGTACAGTCACAGATGCACACACACAGCTGAGTGTGCCTTCTTCAAGGCTCTGCGCATCTGCACCACAGGGTCAAGGGACCATGCCCTTTCTCTGTCTTTGTAAACACTGAGGGGCTGGACACATCGGGATGTACCTGTTATCCCAGCACTCTGCAGCCAAGGAAGAGGACTGAGTTGAAGGGGAGCAGGGCTGTATAATGAGCCCCTACATAAAACAAAACAGTGAAATGGTCTGCGGTGTTAGACTGTGCGATAGAGAATCAAGCCTGGCTCTTGACTGTCAGCTATTAAATCTTGCATTATGCAATTAGGCTTTCTTTTTCAAAGTTAATTAGTAAAAGAATAGTTTGTTTGCGCATGAATTTTTAAAAATCTAAGTGGTGGTTTTGTTGGTGCTTCTGTATGATAATGCTCACCAGCTCACATACATTCAAATATTTCAGCATTAATCTTTTAAACTGCTTCAAACGCAAATCAAAAATGCATATAAACAAAAGTAATGGAAGCCAGCATATAAAAATACATATAATAAGAACAGTGGGGCAGTGCAGGGGTTAAGTGGACTGACCTTGGTCTTGGGCAGTGAATTATAAAAGATTCTCTTTGAAAAAGAGGTTTCAAAGATTACTCTGTTTAAAACATTTTGGTATTAAATAGACTAAATGTAGCAAAACTGAGTCTTAGGACAGCCAAGATGGCTCAGTAGGTAAAGGCACTTTCTACCAAACTTGATGATCTGAGTTCAATCCCCAGGACCCCACACACTGGAAGGAGAGCATCTACTAGTACATGTTTTCTTTTGATTTTCATGCACACCATGGCACAACTGTGCATGCACACACATGGATGGATGGATGGATGGACGGACGGACAGATAGATGGACACATACATGGATGGATTATGGATGGATGGATGGATGGATGGATGGACGGACGGATGGATGGACGGATGGACGGATGGATGATAAATAAGTAAATATACCTTTTAAAATGCATCTGTGTTTTTGTCATCAAATTAACTTTCTTGCTGAGACTACCTGCTGAGGAAGACTCCTACTGCTATGCCATGGTGGCCTCTAGGCATGACTGTGCTTCTAAAAGCTGCCGTAGTGATAAAGACGTCAACAGAGCATCCAACTCCACCTCTTCTAGAGGCGGTAGGACCTGGGGGAATAGAGCTGATAAAGGAGGTGGACTAAAATCTCGTGCAATAGCAACTTTATTCAGAGCATCAGACGATTTATATTCTGAGGGCTAAAGAGAATCACATGAGTAAAGTGTACAGTTACAAGGACAAGTCAGAATTGGCAAAAACATGTTTTTCCGTAGAGGCATCACACCAGCAAGCAATAATAAGGAATCTGAAATAAACTGTCCACTGCACCCAGGAGGAGCATGAAAAAGTGTTCCAAGAACAATTCTGTGTTTTGAAGAAACTGAGGTTATAAGACTCTTGTCTTGTTTCCTTAGAGTATTCTCTCAAGCTCTCAGAAGTCTCCTCCTACGACTCCATTCTTGGACCATTTCATGACAAACCTCCAATAATATTAAAGCTAAAAAAAATTACTAAATGCTACTTTAAGTTATCAGAAGCCCACCAAGAGAGAAACACTGGGTCTGGACCCCAGGGAGGAGAGGATTTTGATGAGTCCCAGTTGGGTTAGAAGTGGGTTCCCAGTCTCACTGGGCTGTGGAGATGGAGTTTGGGGGTTCCAAAATGTCTCAGAGTCCAGTGAGAGAATGAGGAACCACAGGGAAGTAACTCTGTCTCTGCAGCTGCGTGCTGCAAAGCCGTATGTTCTCAGAGAGAAAGAAACTAAAATGAGGGAGCTTCTGAGAGACCGGCAAGCTAAGCAGAGCCTCTGCTAACCATCTGATGTCAGGAGACAGACGGCATTCTGTGAAGATGCTCATTCAGCTGGGCCCAGGGGACCTGACAGACTATGCCATTCAGACACCTCTAGGAAGGACACACCAGAAGGACAGCATCGTCCTTACAGGCAGAAAATCCCTGTAGAGTCTAGACCACAGTGCCTGCCTTGGGCTCCATTCAGACCTTTGTGGTGATATATTGTGTACCCTAATAAATTTGCCTGAAAATCAGAGAACAGAAGAAGCCACTAGATTAAACACAGAAGCCAGGCAGTGGTGGCCCATACCTTTAATCCTAGCACTGGGGAGACAGAAATCTGTCTGGATCTCTGTGAGTTCAAAGCCACCCTGGACTACATAAGATTGACTTAGTCTAGAAGAGAAACAGAGCCAAGCAGTGGTGGCACATACCTTTAATCCCAGTACATGAGAGTCACATGCCTTTAATCCCAGCACTGGGGAAGTTGAATCAGGAAATGATATGAGTGGGCGGAGAAAGGTATATAAGGCGTGAGGAGACAGGAACTAAAGTCTTCTTGGCTGAGGAAGCTCATTCAGCTAGAGGCCTATTGGCTGAGGCTTTTCAGGCTGAGGAGTCCTATAGCATGACTCTTAGAGGTCTTGTTAATAAAATCAAGCCTGAGGCCAGTTATTGGGGTGAATGCTGGAAGATCAGAGAAACAGAACAAGCCACAGCTACCTCGCCTCGCCAGTTCCTCAGCTGATCCTGTTTCCTCAGACTGGAAGCTTCTGAGTTCTCATCCAGAATGAATCTCAGCTGAACTGCTGCTCAAAGCCTAAAAGCTTAACCAGCCAAATGCTTCTAGTTTCTGGTCTTCACGCCTAATATATCGTTCTGCCTTCTGCCATCACTCCCTGGGATTAAAGGCTCACTTTCTGGGATTAAAGACGTGTGTCACATGTCTAGCTGTTTCCAATATGGCCTTGAACTCACAGAGATCCAGAATGATTTCTGCCTCTGGAATGCTAGGATTAAAGGTGTGTGCTACCACTGCCTATTCTCTGTGTTTAATATTGTGGCTGTTCTGTTCTCTGACCCCAGATAAGTTTGTTAGAGTGCACAATATTTTGGGGAACACAATACCACCACAGAGTCCTAGAAGTAAGATGTGGCTTGTTCCTTTTTATCTCTGGTCTTTCAGTATTTACCTCAATATCTGGCACCAGGATTTTTTTTATTAAAAGACCATTTGGGTTTCTTTTCTTTTCTTTTTTTTTTTTATTAAAAGACCATTTAGGAATTCATGTTACAGACCTTTTTGTGAAAGCTACTACAATTTTTCACACACAAAAAAAACTTAGGTATTTAACCAAAATTCCCAGGTCTAAGAAGGAATGAAAGTACATGGAAAGAACACAGGAGCAGAATCACAGATGTCTAGACTCTAGAGTCACAGATGTCTAGACTCTAGAGTCACAGATGTCTAGACTCTAGAGTTGCAGGCTTCTAAGGCAAGTGCTTTAGAATAGAAGATAGACATGCATCAGACCATTCCTATCTATGTTGTGAAAAGCTGAAAAAATACAGTCCTGAAAGGAAGACTCTGGGGATACTCTGATCTAATGGCCTAGGATGGCATTCCTAGCCTTTGATATTGTTAATGGCTCTGTTATCTGCAAAGTTTACACTCAGGAACCAAGGCTGGAGCCACCAAAACCCAAACCAACCAAACAAAAAACTCTCATATGTTAAGTAAGTTTATGATTTGTGTTGGGCTGGCTTCATAGACATCCTTAGCTGTGTGGTTTGACATTCCCAGTAGACAACAGAGACACCAGGGGGCTGTGATGGAAATCTGAGGGAGACTGAGAAGGGTGAACTCGATAAATTGTGTATAAATTCTACCCAGATCCTTGACTGATGACTAACCAAACTTGTAGAGGACCCCAGTGAGTGGCCCCTAAGCCCTGCTGGAAACCAAAAGAGAGAGAGAGAAGGCCTTCAGTTTCTGTCTACTGCATGGGTGACAGTTTGAAGAGTCAGGCAAGTTATCTGCCCACAGGAATGAAAACCAGTCTTCAGGGGACTGTCACAGAATCAAGGGCTCCACATTTGTATACTACAACATTTTTTAAAATGCCCAATAGGGAGCTGTAGATATGGCTCTGTGCTTAAGAGAATGTAGTGCTCTTGCAGAGGACTCAAGGTCAGTTCCCAGCAGCCGCATTGGGCCCCTCACAGTGGCTTGTAACATTGGCCCCTAGTTACATGGATAAGCAGGTAAATGACTGAATCTGACCTGAGATAAGCTTTGTGCTTGTCAAAGGTCATAGACAGATCTCTCTCTCTCTTTCTCTCTCTCTCTCTCTCTCTCTCTCTCTCTCTCTCTCTCTCTCTGTGTGTGTGTGTGTGTATGTGTGTGTGTGTGTGTGTATGTTCCCATGTCAAAGGTATATATTCTAATATATACATATATACTTACGTTAAAGGCATATGTATATGTATATATTAGGGAAATGCATACATACACAAACATATATACCTGAGTATATTACCAGAACCATCTTAAAACAATGTCTCAGTTCCATGTAGCTTTACTGGTATATTCTAAGGAAGGAGAAGCATCAGGCTTCCACTCATTCTTTCTGAATACCAACAGGGCATTACCCCATCGTTTCATAAAGAATCTGCTATCCAGGTCTAACATACAGTGTAAGACAAGTAAATTAGAGAACAACATAGATTAACATCAGATACAGAAATTCTTAAGAAGATGTTAGCAAATCAAACCCAGGAAGATTGAGAAGTGACAATGTGCCATGACCCAGTGGGATTCTTCCCAGAGCTGTAGCGTTGGCTTGACGTCTGCAAATGAATCTCTGCAATCCACCACATTAATAGAATAAGATTTAAAGTGATATAATTATCTTGATTCATGTAGAAAATTGATACAATTCTACATTCAATTATGATTATAAAAGATGTAAGCAAATTAGGAATAAAAAGGAACTTCCCTCAAGCTGATAACGAGCATATTTTAAAACTCGACTGCAGACATAATTAATGATGAAAGAGCTAATGCTGTTCTGACTGGATCAGCAAGTAAGGAGGGGCATGTGTCTTTCTGCACCACTTGGATTCAGCAGTATGTCAGAGGGCCCAGCCAGGCACAGTAAGCCATAAGAAGGGATAGAAGGTGTGGATATTGGAAAGATAGTATTGCCTTTGTTCAGTGATAACATGATTCTTTATGTAGGAAACCCACAAGACACACCAAAAAAACAAACAAACAAACAAACAAAAAAACCAAAATAGTAGCTAGATCTAACAGGTCTAGCAAGAGCTCAGGAAGAAGGATGAGTGTATAAAATGAACGGCAGCCAAGTGCTGCTCAAGGCCAGCAAGGGCTTGTCTGGAGACAAAATAGAAATTGTATTCCTGTTTACGACTGTGGACAGTTAGACGCTGAAGGGACTGGAGAGATGGCTTAGCAGTTAAACGCCTGTACTACTCTTGTAGAAGACCAAAGTTTCCTTCCCAGAACCACACTAGACAGCTCCCAGCTGCCTGTGACTCCAGCTCCAAGGGATCCAATGCCATCTTCTGGCCTCCTCTGGCACCAACACACACACACACACACACACACACACAATCTTTAAAAATTTAATTAAAAATAGCAGGCAGTAGTGGCACATGCCTTTAATCCCAGCACTCAGGAGACAGAGGCAGACAGATCTCTGTGAGTTCAAGGCCAGCCTGGTCTACAGAGCAAGTTTCATGACAGCCAAGGCTACACAGAGAAACTCTGTCTCAAAAACAAAACAAAACAAACAAAAACAAAAACAAAAAACAAAGAACAGTACCATGTATCATTTACAGTAGTAACACTTTAAATAATCTTGCACTGAAGCCTAGAATGTGCCTCAGTTGGTAGCATACTTATCTAGCATGTAGGAAGCCCTGGGTTCCGTCCTCAGCACTTCGTAAACCAGGCGTCGGGGCACACACCTGTAATCCCAGCACTTGGGAGGTGTAGATGGATCAGAAGTTCAGGATCCTCAGCTACTTAGTGGAGGATACCCTGGGGTACATGAAACCATGTCTTGGAAAAACTGAAACAGTCTCTACAGTGAGAACTATGGATTGTTTCTGAGAGCAGCTGAGGGCCTGAGCAGATGGAGAGGTGCTCTGTGGTTTCAGGTTAGAGGCGCAGGCCAAGATGCTTTCTTTCTCTCTCTCTGTCACTCTGTTGACTTGGTGCAGCCCCAGAGGGTTTTTTGTAGTAGAAGGGGTCTTAGAAATTAACAAGTTGAATCTTACAGTAATCTCCATTGGAAATGTAAAGTATGTAAAATACCCTAAATCTTGAAAGCAGAGCTATTCAAGAGGCATCATAAAGCAAGACACCATAGTGCATATATTTGAGAGAACAAGAGCATTGATTTTATGGTGTGAAACTTTTACAGCTGTTAGAGTGCTGGCCTGGGTGGGAGCCCCTGGGCTGTCAGTCAGGATGACTGGCAGAATAACAGAGTTCATCTTTCCCTCCAGTCGACACCACAGTACTTAATCTGCCTGCTCCATTTCTTACCCCGTTCTTAGTTATAATCTATATTTTATTTCTTTAAAAATTCATTTGGACCTTAATTTCTCTTTCTAATTTTGTTAATAGAAGGGAGAAAAGGGTAGGTAGGTAGATGATAGATGGAGAGATAGATAATATATTTATGTGACATTGATAGATTTTACACTTATTGCAAATTGTTAAAACTTCTGTTACTAAGCACCAGATTAGGTTAGTGTTGGTTACTACTTTCAAGTTATTGCATATGCGCATCTGTTTACTTGTTTATTGTGTTTGTGTGTAGGTGGTCGTGTGCCACGGCTCAAGTATAGAGGACAGACTGTAGGAGTTAGTTCTTTCTCTTCTTGCTCTCTGTGGGTCCCAGGGATGGGACTCAGCTCATCAGGCTTGG
The DNA here is from genome assembly GCF_004664715.2 of Peromyscus leucopus. Classification (NCBI taxonomy): domain Eukaryota; kingdom Metazoa; phylum Chordata; class Mammalia; order Rodentia; family Cricetidae; genus Peromyscus; species Peromyscus leucopus. The sequence continues at coordinate 37,366,872 of NC_051080.1, read as the reverse complement.
CAGCAAGTGCCTTACCCGCTGAGCGATCTCAACAGCCAGGGAACCCCAATAGAAGAGACACTGTGAATCTGATAGAGCGTGATGGTGGCGTTTCCAGTGCTGGAGAGAGACTGGGGAATAAATCAAACAGCTAGACCTCACCATGAAGCCCAATGAGGGCTCGTGATTGGCTGAACAGCATTCCTGTGACAGTGCAGGCCCTAGAGTCAGAGAGTCTGGGTTTATGATCCCAGCTCCTGTGCCACTCAGAGCATGGCAACTGGCTGAGGCGCCTGGCCTGTGCAAGTGTTAGTGCCTGGTCCGTGAGACAGATGAGGATGGCTCTGCCACATGGAGTTCACAGAAGCAAAGCCCTCTGAGTGGGACCTGGTACTCAGCACAAGCAATCACTGCTGTGTTACTCAAATGCACCAGTGTTTAGAACTTCACACCTACAGCCCACTCCCAACCCTTGGGATCTCTCTGTCGGCATCCTTCTCATTCCTTCTCAGGAACACCCGTCTTAGTTAGGGTTCCTGTTGCTGTGATGAAACACCAGGACCAAAAGCAAGTTGGGGAGGAAAGGGTTTATTTCAGCCTGTACTTCCAGGTAACACTCCATCACTGTGGGAAGTCAGAGCAGGAACTCAAACAGGGCAGGAACTGGAGGCAGGAGCTGATGCAGAGGCCATGGAGGAGAGCTGCTTACTGGCTTGCTCAGCCTGCTTTCTTATAGAACCTCGGACCACCAGCCCAGGGATGGTTCTACCCACAAAGGACTGGTCCCCTCCCCTAGAATCACTAATTAAGAAAATGTCTTACGGCCAGAATTTATGGAGGCATTTTCTTGAGGGTCCCTCCCTTCAGCTGACTCTAGCTTGTGTCTGTTGACATAAAACTAGCCAGGACAACACCTTCCTCGCAGAAAAGGCATTCCCACTGTGGGGTAGTTCAGAGATGTGTCTGAGTGCAGAGGTCCTGGAGAGCTCCAGCTCATTCCTCGAAAAACAGCCACTCAACTGTGGGTTGATCACCATTTTCTTATAAAGAACAAACAGCCTTCCAAGCCCCGAGCAGCCCGGCTTCTGCCTCTGGCCAGCCCATGTCCTCTTATCAGATAAGTCTTGTTTCATTCTCTGACACAATTCCCTCTCACTGGCATTCCCCTGCCCCACCCCTGCACCTTTCCCGTCCACCCTTCCAAGAGTATCTCAAACACGTGACCTTGGGGTGTAGATGCTCCCACTCGTTATCTTCCCTCCCCTTCCACAACACCTTCTGTTGTTCTTGCTAAACGATAGCCACAGATCAATTCAATGGTTGGGTCATTCCTCCCCACCTATTGTGGGGACCCTTCCTGCCCTGTTTGTGATCGTCTCCCCAGCACCAGGCACAGTGCCCTGCACGTTGTAGTTGTTAGTGTTTCATAAGTGAACTAAAGCCAGTTTAGAACTGGTGCAGGTCCATGAGAAATATAGAAGGGGATGGAGGAGAGAGGCTGTTTCACAGGGCTGCTTGCTGTCTTGAAGCAGCAAGCCTCTGTGTGCCCCACATCCGAAGTCGCAGCCTCAGTTGCTTCTTGCTGGGGGGGCGGGGGGCGGTGGCATCTGTGGTGGTGATTAGCAGTGACTGACAGCTTGACAGGATCTAGGATCACCCAGGAGACAAAGCTCTGGGCACATCTGTGAGGGAGTCTCTAGATGTGGGTGAGGTGAGAAGACCCACCCTCACCGTGGGCAGCACCTTTTCATGGGCTCGGATCCTGGATGGATACAAAGTAGAAAGCGAGCCAAGCACCAGCATGCCTCACTCTGCGTCCTCTGCGTCCTGACTAGGGATGCGAGCGGCTGCCTCACATCCTGCCACCATGACCTCCCCACCACAGTGTGCCACTGAACTGTGAGCAGAGATGAGCCCTTCTCTTGGGTTGTCACAGCACCAGAAAAGGGACTGAAGACCCGTGCGGAGCCTGGAGGGTCTGCAGTGAAGAGGCATGAAGAGTGCCTCCTGGGAGAAGATGCTGAGGAGACGCTGGTCCTGCGGGAGCAGACACCGTGCCCTCTGCTTCACAGAGCTCCGTCCTCTAGGAACTGAAGCCTGGGTGCAGGACCAGAAGGATGGAGAGGTAACTCTCACAGGCTCAGGATGAGGCCAGCAGGAGATAGCCTCTGGCCACGGCCTGTGTCGGGAAGAGTATGCCTGGCGTGCAGCCTGCCTGGTTGCCTTACGGACAGATTTCAGGAGCTTTAGTACCCCAGTGGCAGTCAGGGACAGCAACCGCAACCCAGGCCACGCCGTGCTGGAGACCACAGTGGTTAACATCCGGTCCTTCAGCAAAGGAGTGCAGTCAGAAGGTGAGGCCAAAGTCACAGTGGCACGGTGCGGGGATGGCAGGTGGTGGGAGTCTGATGAGAATGGAGACAGAGTTGATACTGGGGGGAGCACAGAAGGCCGCTGGTACCGTAGCCTCGACAGGGCTCCTGTGGATGCCTGAGAGTAATGGGAGGGCTGGATGTGAGTGAGTAAAGCAATTTGGAAACCAAGACAAGAGCAGGGCAGTTCCGAGCACCCACTTGTTCCAGGTGGCCAGAGGTCACACAGTGGTTGAGGAATTCAGGAAAGGAGCCTGAGGTGGACATCTTGTCTCCACAGACTGACGCTAGGGATGATGGAGAATGCGGAAGCGCTTATCTTAAGAAGTGTTTATAGAAAGGTCCTGGTCTGACATCATGAACTCTCTGGAGTAATAAGCTGAGCAAATGCAAAAGCACTAGCACATGTGTGCCTCAGTGACCTCGAATGTGGTGGAGGTGCCACCTGCATGCTCCAACACCCCCCTGAATGCCAGCTCCTTCTGACCTTTGACACTGAAGAATGACCCTGGGGCAGCCCATGGACACACCCCAGCTTGATTTTGTTATCAGCTCAGACTGCTGTTCTCCGTCATTACTGTTTCCTCACCACACTGAACAGACAGGGAACTGTGGGTGCCAGGGCTGCACCCAGCAGGCAGTGGTCACGCTGCTCCCAGGTCACGGCTGCCTGCTGTGTAGTAGTCTTTTCAGAGATGAACAGCCTGCTTGCCACTCCGATGGAGAACAGCAGAGGTGTGTGCTTTGGCCTCAGCCTGTTCCTGGTTTTGGTCCACAACTGTTCTGTGCCATTCGTTTCTGGTTCATCTCAGCTGGTGAAATAACCAAACGGGCACTGCAGACTGTGAACTGAAAGCCAGTGGTTCCCAACCTGTGGGTCTCGACCCCTCTGGGGGTCGATATCAGATAGCCTGCATATCAGATATTTACATTACGATTCATAACAGCAGCAAAATTACTGTTAGGAAGTAGCAACAAAATAATTTTATGGTTGGGAGTCACCACAAGAGGAACTGTACTAAAGGGTTGCAGCATTAGGAAGATTGAAAACCGCTGGAAAAGCCTTCAGAGTCAAAAAAAAAAAAATTGCAATTTTCCCTTAAAAAAAAAAAAAAAAACTAGGAAATGTGGGGCTAGGGAGACGGTTCTGTGAGTAATAGCAACTGCTTGCTGCAAAAGCTTAAGGACCTGAGTTCAAATCCCCGCAGCTGTGAAAAGCCAGGTGTGGCCACATTGATCTGTAATCGCAGCACTAGGAGGCAGAGACAGGAGGATCTCTGGGGCTCCCTGACCAGCCAGCCTGGACTGATCGGTGAGCTCCAGGTTCAGTGAGAGATCCTGTCTCAGGAAATAAGACAGCGACTGAGAAGGATACATGTACACACACACACACACACACACACACACAAATGCATGAGCCACACGCACAAGCATGTAGTTCAGTGCATTTTATATCTTCCCAGAGTTGTGCAGCTGCCCACGTTCCATAATACTTTCATGGCCTCAGAGAGCCCTATGCTCATGAACAGGCTCTCTCCAGCCTCCCCATAGCTGCTGGCCACCACCATGCCTCTCTAAGCCTGTGTTCTGCCTTTTCTGAACATTTCATAGACACGCCATCATTCCCACATGAGGGCCCATGTCAGCGTCTTTCTCTGCATATTTTCAGAGTTATGACATGCGTCAGTCCATGACTCTCTCTTCATGACCAAATGGTTTTCCATTGTGCAAATGCAGGCTACTGAGCCATTAATAACCAGGGGACATTTTAGTTGTTTCTGCTTTTAGCATTATAAATAAGCCCTTTACAGCCATTTATATAAAATGTTACATCTCTTAGCTGGGGGCAGGAGAGGGGATGAGAGTACTTTAGTTTGTGTGTATCGTTTATTTGGAAGTCATTGTATGTCATCCGGGAGCACTGAAAGAGATGAGTTAGGGAATGAAAAAGAGAAATCTGTTTAGCCATCCGGGGGCCTGCTGCTCCAGAGAAAACACATGTACACTAATGGAAGATTTTAATATCCCTGGAAATGGACTTTTTTCATCTTTGCAACATAGTCCTAAATGCTCTTTAAGTGGAAAGCTATTGTATCTTAATTAGCAGGTCTCCTGCTTTTGCAGTATAAACGTGAAAGATAGCACATCGGCGTTGGGAATGAATCTGTCAGTGCTCTTTGAGCAGCTGACAACTGGTCCATCCGTGTGCACCGCACCAAGAGCTTTAAATCCGGCCGCTTCCTGTATCTTCCTGCACAAAGAGGATGGGTGCCAGCAGGATGCCCACCCCGCTCCTGTGGGGAGCCAGAGCAGGGGAGAGGGGCAGTGGAGGAGGGGCAGTGGAGGAGGGGCAGTGGAGGAGGGGCAGTGGAGGAGGGGCAGTGGAGGAGTGCCCCTGGAGCAGATTGAAGGGTGCAGCACAGCTGCAGAGTGTTTGGAAACAAAAGGAAATTGGTGCGCGGCAATTAGCGCTGAGTGGCTTTTCGCAGGCGCTGAGCCTGCAGATCAGAGCTGGAGCCCACGCGACACTGTCACTCAGCACTGGTGGCACAAAGCCAGAGGACGGTGGCCAGAGTAGGACTCGCTGGTTCCTACCTTAGAATGCCTGTAACCTGGGAAAGAAGTCAGCCCTTCTGGACCCGGGCTTGCCTCCCTGGGAAAGAAGTCAGCTCTTGTGGACCCGGGCTTGCCTCGTTCACCAGGTCCAGGGAAGGCCCGAGAAGCACACTCCTAACCAGTGTTGCTGTAACGAACACAAAGTTAAATGTCGGGAGTTTTAGTGGCCTGCGTATGTGTGCGCATACCTGTGCCCTTGTGGGGATGGCTCCGCATCAGTGTTTGAGTCCTGTAACCGGTTTTCCTCTTGGCTCTTTAGGGGTTTCCTCTGTGAGTCTTCTTTCTAAACAACAAGCTCAAATTCTCCCGTTTCCTTGTTCCCATATCCACTCAGTCCCCTTCCCACCCCATCCCCGTCAGTTCGCGCTTCCCAAACATTCTTGGATGTGTTGTGTGGCCCTCCACTGGAGCCTGGTTGACTTATGGGGGGGGAGACTCTTAAAGAAAACTGACCCCCCCCCCTCAGCAGCTAAGAATTGCCATCAGCTCTTGGCTATGGGTGGGACCTCATGCCAGCTCCCCTCTCTACACTGGGATTTGGTCTGACTCAGGCTGGCACAGGTCTCGTCCATGCCTTTCTGTGCGTTCACTGTGCGTTCAGATTTGCAGAGCTGCCGGATGTGTCCAGAAGACAGTCTTTCCCTGTCAGCCACCACCTCTGGCCTTCCACTCTTTCTGCCAAATACTGTTTCTGAAATAATTCCTTAGAACTCTAGTAAATACATTTTGGGCCCCAGAATCTCCAGATTTCATCAAGAACATATTTCCTGCCATCGGAGACATGGCCTCTTTGACAGGGAGTCCTCCATTTCCTTGGGAATGCACAGCTCATGTGGAACACCATTAATAAGTAAGTTACTGATTGGTCACTGTTGTGCTGACCACAAAACCTGCCAGAGCCGTCTTAGGGGAGAAGGGGTTTATTCTGGCTCGTGGTTTCCAAGGATTCAGCCGTGGGGAGTGGGAAGCATGGCAGGGAAGCTCAGCAGAGAGTAGAGACCTGTGGAGGAGGTTCATATCATGGCCAGGAAACAGTGAAACAGGAAGTAGGCAGGGATAATGCCCTCAGGACCCCATCCTAGTGGTCTACCTCTGCCAGTGAGGCCCCGCCTCTAAAAGGTTCCCCACCTTCTAAAACAGTACCACTACCTGGGGAGTAAACATGAGCCTGGGGGAGCCTTTCAGCTCCAGACCATAATAGCCTGTTTCATGGACTAGGCTAGAGCCTGCTTTCCTATAACTTCCACAGAGGGCCCACAGTTCTACTTCATGCACAGTAAGAGAAATGGGATCTGCAAATACTGAAATATCGTTTCTTTCTTCACTATCTCTTTTGGATACAGATTAGCATATCTGTCAACTACTCCTGGGGATGCCATGTCCCCTCACCATCCTGATTATTTTTTTTCTAAATTTTATACCCATAATTTAACATAATTCTGTAATGGAGTGAAGCACGTCCCAGCACAGTGGAGTGGTGAGGACATCAGTGTACTGGTTAAGCTCAGTCTGGGACATCAGAGGTCCTTGAATTTGAGTCCCACCCAACCCTCTTTTTAACTTGGTGATCTGGGAAAGATTTCTAGCCATTGAATTTCTTTGCATCATGTTTAAAATGAGGTTATAAAACATTCCACATCAAGTGATGTTATTAGTCAGTGTTCTGTTATTATAACACAATACTGAAGGCTAGATACTTTGTCAATAAAAAGAGGTTTACTTAGCTCAAAGTTTTGAGTTTCTAAGAGCATCTGCTCAGCTCTGGTGAGTGACAGCATCATGTGGGAGAGAAAGATCACATAATAAGAAGCCAGAGAAGGATTTGAGGGTCAGGAGTGAACTTTATAATATGTTACTTTCACAGGAACTAACCTAAGTTCTATAAGAAATTCAACAGTCCTTTCCAAGGGCAGTATCCCCAATGACCTGATTACCTCCTACTAGATCCAACCCCTTTAAAGGTCCACCACCTCTTGGCAGCATTAGGAAGCATACTTCCAACACATGAATGTGTGGGGACAAACCACATGGAAACCAAGGCATATGCTGGACAGCGGTGGCACATGCCTTTAATCCCAGCACTTGGGAGGCAGAGCCAGGTGGATCTCTGTGAGTTCAAAGCCAGCCTGGTCTACAGAGTGAGATCCAGGACAGGCACCAAAACTACACGGAGAAACCCTATCTCAATCAATCAATCAATGGGTTGTAAAATCCCAGCACCCAGGGCACAGAGGTAGGTAGATATCTGTGAGTTTGAGGCCAGTCTGATGTACATAGTGAGTTCCAGGACAGCCATGGATACATAGAGACACCCTATCTTAAAACAAACAAACAACACCACTACCATCATCATCATCATCATCATCATCATCATCACCATCATCATCATCTAAAAGAATAAAATAAAAATGAGTTCTATCCTTGGACTTCACCTTGAGGTGATCAGTTACCTTGAATAGCCACCCACCCCTCTAACTCCCAGGAGGAGGGTCTGGAAATGTGGAGAGAGAAGTTGGTGGGTCTCAAGAGGTAGTCAGAGTGTGTGGACTGTAATCAGAACAACTGTAGGGGGGATGGAGCAGAGCAAGCCAAATACCCGCACCCTTCCCCTGTCACGGCAGCAAACGGGAGACTCTGCTGAAGCTAACCTGCCTTAGAAGGAAGAACCGCTTCGCTGGCATCTGTGGTTCCAGTCAAACAAGCTGCCCAGGCGACTGTTCACTGGGCCTCAAAGTTGGCACCTCACGCTCATTTTCAAGGTTCCCACCAGCTTTCACCCTCTGTTCTTAGTCACAAGCAGACAGAATAGGAGGCTCCTGGAAGGGCCTCTCATGTGGAACAGAGTGAGAACACAGTGGAGGAAATTCCACTGAGAAGGGAAAAGAAAATACTTTTAAAAAGTGTCTTTAAGCTCTCCAAAAGATAAGAAAACATGATGTGTCTATAAAACAAAAACAAGAACAACAAAAACCTCTTCAAAATTAAAAACAGCCAGCAGAAACAAGAAGTTCAGAATTTCTTGTTTGGAAGCTAAAGACCTCCAAGAAGTAGGGCAAAGAGTCAAGGTTAGAGAGAGAAAGAGGAAGAAAAAATAGGAAGGGGACTGACAAGGTGGCTCAGTGGGTAGACACTTTCTGAGAAAAACCTGACAAGAGGTCAATTCTATGAACCCACATAAAAGTAGAAGGAGAGAACTGATTCCATCAAGTTCTCTGACCTCCACACATGTGCTGAGGTGTGCTCACCCACACTAATAATAATACTTGAAAAACAGGCTGGAGAGATGGCCCAGTGTCGTGCTGCTCAAGTATGAGGAGCAGAGTCGGACGCCCAGAACAGGGATGTGGTGGCGCGCATCTGTGATCCTGGTGTGTCTGTATTGAGATGGGAGATGTCGGACAACCCTGGCAAGCTCCCAGAGCAGCTAGGCTGAACACAGTGGTCAGCAAGAGGCCTTGTGTCACAGTGGAAAGACAGGACCCACAACCAAGAGTGTCCTCTGATCTCCACGTGACTGTTGGGGGCACACGTGCACCTCCACCTCCACACACGAGTGTGTGCACACACACTGCACACATTAGAAAGCTGGGGATGGGAAGGTAGTCCAGCCACTCTCGTGTGCAGACCAGGAGTTCATGGAGAGAGAGCAGGGACACCAAGGGCCGTAAGCTCACTGATGGAAGCCTTGAGAAAACATTTGAAGCTGAAGGAAATGAGTTGCCTGATTAAAACGCGCTTTCGCTTGACCTCAGTCAATGAAAATTGCCCCACTTCAGCGAACAGCAGCAAGGATTCCAGAGCACTGGGATGAAGAGGAAATTTGCTAATAGCTCTGAGGTGCAGCAGGCTCTGTGCCATGAGTGAGAATTGGAACGTCGGGGCTGGAGAGGTGACTCATCGGTTAAGAGCACTGGCTGCTCTTCCAGAGGACCTGGGTTCAATTCCCAGCACTCACATGGTGCCTCACAACCTCACAACCATCCATAACTCCAGTTCCAAGGGATGGATGTTCTCTCCTGGCTTCCACAGACACCAGGTATTCACCTGGTACACAGATATGCATACAGGCAAAACACCCATACACATAAAATGAAAATAAATACATTTTTTAAAGGAGAATGACTATGACTTAGCACTCATAATACTGGAAATAGGAAGAGAGTGGAAGATGGCCTTCAAGAGTCAATGGTCAAGCAAGTACCATGCTGTCATGGAGACCTATGTCTGGATTCGCAGAACTCACATAGGCCATGCATGAAAGTGAGCATTTGTAATCCTTGTCATGCTCCTAGGTAGAGATGAAGGGCAGAGACAGGAGAATGCCCAGAATCTCTCAGGCCAACTAGCCTGGTGTACACAGCTATGAACATGAGACCCTGCCACAAACAAGGTGGAAAGGTGAGAACCAATACCCCACGCTGTCCTCTGACTTCCAACTGTGGCATGATGCTTTTACGTGTGTGTGTGTGTGTGTGTGTGTGTGTGTGTGTGTGTGAAGATATTTTTTAAAGTCCAAAGGAAAAGACTTTCTGCCTAGAATTCTTCATGAAAACTATCACAAAGCCTGAAGGTAGCAAGAACATTTTCAGACATGTGTATTCCAATGCCTTCACCCCTTGGGACTCCGTGTCATTGGCCTGCTGGTGACTGCACGATCCACAAATGACAGCAAAACAAGAAAGGGGGACATGGAGGCTAGAGAGCAGAGAGCCTGCCCAGGGGTGAAGGATGCAGGAGATGAACATGTGAACACAAGGGGTCAGGGCTGCAGCGAGCCTTTCATCGTCCACATGCCCACGAGCACGGCGCCACCCTCCCGGCCCCAGGACAGAGCGCCTGGATTAGCCTGACCCAGATTCTCCCCGTGAGCTTGGCTGGCCTTGACCATGCGCAGCTGAGTCCCTGCGTTCCTTTCATCCCTGTTGGCACACCAGCTGAGAATACTCTTGGCATCCAGAAACAAGTTTTGTGACTGGAACTTTCCCTGAGAACTGGAGATAGGCCTTGAAGAGCTTAGAGGCAAAAAATAGAGAGTGGCCACCTGCCCTGGCCATTTTTGTGAGTTCCAGTTTAGTTCAGAAGGGACATGAATATGTAGTCAAATCTACCAACAAAGCAAAGTCCCCAAGTGCTGAGTGGCAGGCTTCGGCTCCCCTGCTGTGCGCCTGGCTGAGTAAATCTTTAAAGTAAAAGTTCAGAGCGGATCACAGACACCTGAGGACTAGATTTCACCAGTTTGTGCCGTATATCCCAAAATAAATCCAAGTTGGTATTCCAAGAGGATTAAAAAAAAAAAAAGTCCTGTGTCCAAAAATGTTTGGGAAACATTCGGATAAGATGTTTAGGGCTGGAGGTCTAGCCCAGTGGGCAGAGGGCTTGCCTAGCATGCATGAAGCTCTTGGTTTGATTCACAGCACCCCATAAACCTAGTGTCATGACACACCTGTAATCCCAGCACTGGGGAAACGGGCAAGAGGAACAGGAGTTCAAGGTCATCCTCCGCTCCATAATGAGTTTGAGGCCAACCTGTAAACGAAAGTACTGTAGATTTCTCATCATTTCAAATATGATGGTACACATAGTCAATGTCCTACTGGGAGGTACAGTGTGCAGTGGCCTGTCTCACTTGACCACAAAGCCCTGTTTTTACAAAACACCTGCGTGTATGTATGCATGTACACCTGCGTGCATGTATGTGCACCACATGTATGCCTGGTGCCCATAGAGGACAAAAGAGGGTATCAGATGCCCCGGAACCAAAGTTACTGATGGCTGTGAGCCGCCATGTGGGTGCTGGGTACCAAACCCAGGTCCTTGGCAAGAGCAGCCGCTGCGCTTCAGCCCTGAGCCACCTCTCCAGCCGCAGCAGCTGCTATCTACTGTTTTATTTTATTTTTTATTCATCTATTTATTCTACATCCCAGCCACAGCCTCCACCCCATCCTCCCGTCCCAGTCCCTCTCCCTCATTCTCCCCCCCCCCAAACCCCTCCTCTTCCATCTCCATCCAGGAGAGATATCTGCTATCTTAAGGAACACAGTCGTGACAGTTTGGGAAGCTAGAGTAAAGTAGACAGGAGAAGACATTTCATAAGATTTTGCCCAAAAGGAAATGAAATTGTCCTCAAGTCTTTAATTTTATGAAATGGGTTTCAAGTGCTTTTTTTATGCTTCTTACAGATCCTTGGTAAGAAAAGTGGGTACGTGTGTGCTACAGTGCTCTGGATCTAAGCTGGGCTGGACTTGGTCTTAATTGTATTTGACCACAGAGAGGAAAAGATTCATGATCCTGGAGTCACTGGAGTTTATTTTGCTATAATAATATCTGTATGGGGAAAAAGGTGGAAAACTTAAGTTAGGACTTTCTCAGCCTTCCTACTTTAAATGCCTACATAAAACGCTGGCAGGCAGGAAGATGTAATACCTTCCTCTCATGGACGAGGCCTACAGTAGTGTAAAAATATGCTGGGCAGGATTTGGAAGTCATGACGAATATTGATCATTCTATTTTAGGTTCATCCATGGCATTATTGGTATATAATACATCTGTAGACTTGTCTGTTTGCTGCTTTGGGTTTTTCAGGTTTGTGAATTTTTAACTTAAAATTCAGAGTGGTTTATGTGGAGACCTTCCAGATAGGTGTTTATGTGACACGATTATTCTAGCTATTACTCTTGTTCATGTGTCTCATCCTTCTCTTTCAGTCTCCACCGCCTCTGAGGTCGCATCCTCTTTTTCTACTTTGTCTGCGTCGTCTCCTGACTTGGCCTGTCCGGAGAAGTCAGCCCATCACTCGCCCCTGGTTCTCGCCAGCCCTTCCTTCTGGACTCAGCCCCATCCACAGTCCCCTTCTGCCCCCTTCGCATACAAAGATGAGGCAGCCAGGGTTCACCACCCCTTTGCCCCCAGGGACCCAGCATCTTCAGATGACGAGGAATACCCCGGTCTTCCAGATAACTCCTATTCAGCTGCTGAGAAGCCAGATCACATTCCCAGAAGTAACCAGGTAGCATTTTCCACCCCAACTAGAGCCTACTTACCCTCGGTGTCCCAGGCTATTTTTCAGACAAGCGGAGGCCTGTCCAGGGAGTCCGAGTCAGCTTCTATCCACACTCTCCTGGGCGAGGTAAGGGGTGCTGTGCTTCGCCTCCATGAGGACCTGAGCCTAGTGATCCAGGAACTTGGTGTCATCAACAGCCATCTAGGCAACCTGAGTGTCAGCAGCCAGGCAGCCAGCAACACTTCACAAGACCCCCAGTCTTCCAGGGGGAGCTCAGATCCATAGTAGCCTAGCCGTTTTGCTGGAACGCAATGGTTCCATTGTGCAAAGACCTGGAGGTGTAGCACGTCAGAGGTCTCCATTGCTGTGGGGGACAGAAAGGCAATGACTTAATTTTTCATTTTCAAGTTTATTAGCACATCTTTCAAACCGACAAAGTCATTTGGGTCCTGTATATATATATATATATATATATATATATATATATATATATATATATATATTTTTTTTTTTTCAAGAGAAAGAAGTCACTTTTGATCATTTCAGGTTTAGATGTTAGTTCCTTTGAAACTGAAGAGTATGTCTTTCATTCTTCACATTTCAGTGCCTTATCCCTAGTGGGGTAAGCCTCAGTGAAAGCTGTGGGAGGCTTCCAGTGCAGATAGCTGTTGGAGGGTGGGTGGGTGAGCAAGGGAGTTGGGAGAAGCCCTGGTGCCCCGCCCCAGTGCCGACTCGGGGCTGCTAATGAGCTTCTGCCTCATGGCATGCTCTCTCAAGTTGAGGCCCCGCAAGTGAAGAACCAGCAAGCTCTCCGCTGCCACAGGATCAGTGAAGCTGAGGTGGGTAGGATGTGGAGCACATGTTTTTGTGTTGATTTTTCAGAGAATTTGGGGGCATTCCCTTCTCTTGTATTTCATAAATAAATTTGATATTTTCAACTCACTATATTTTTCTAATTCATTAAAATAAAACCTTTTCAAACAAAAATACTGTCTTTACTTCGTAGACAAGAATGACCTAGTTTCAGCCGGGCAGTGGTGGCGCACGCCTTTAATCCCAGCACTTGGGAGGCAGAGCCAGGAGGATCTTTGTGAGTTCGAGGCCAGCCTGGGCTACCAAGTGAGTTCCAGGAAAGGCGCAAAGCTATACAAAGAAACCCTGTCTCGAAAAACCAAAAAAAAAAAAGAATGACCTAGTTTGACTATTACAGACCTGTGCTTCCCACCCAGGTGCATGCTGGGATCGATCGGTGCAGAAGCTTTTGTCTAGTTTGTTGTTGAACCCAGAGGCTCACACATGCCAGGCCGGTGCTTTGCCACCTTGTTTAAGGAGGGGTCTTCTGTGCTCAGGTTAGCTGGCCTGAGAGATGTGGGATGATTCTCCCCTTTCTACCTCCCATCTCACCACAGGAATGCTGGGATTACAGCAGTGGGGTACCTCAGACAAGGTGAAGGGGAACTTGGGGACTATCCTTCGGCCTCTACATGTCCATTGTGGTGTGCGTGTGAACTCACTCACAGACACAAGGAAATGAAGCCTTTAAAAGGGACCACTGAGATGGCTCGTTACTGTCTGCTTCAGAGGGTTTTTCATAGTTAATGAAATGCTTCTTGAAAATACTGTTTCTTTTTTCACATTTTTACTTATTTGCATATGGGAGTGTGCATAGCACACCCGAGGGTCAGAGGACAACTTACAAGAGTCCGTTCTCTCCTTCCACTGTGTGGGGTCCGGGGATTGAACTTGGGCTGTCAGTCTTGGTTGAAAGCCTCTTTACCCTGGCCCCTTGTAGGTATTTCCAAGCATATCTTCACAAAGAACAGTAAGCAGATATTCTTACTAACAAGTATAGCATTTTTGCAGTTCCAGTAAGAATACCGAGTTAACTAGGACATATGCAAATAAGTCAGTGAGTCTGCATCCCACGAAGTTTAAAACATTGAGATATGTGTCTTATAGCTGAAAAAAAAAAAAAAAAACCACACAAGTTTTGCCCTTTACGGGCTACAACTTAACAAGGCTAAATGGCTATCACCTGCTTCTAGAACATTTTCCTCACAGCAAAACCCCAACCAGTACCTGCAGCAAATGCTGAGCTTGCCATGTCCTTCCCTTTCCACATTGTTTCCGACAAGAAGCAGTTGAAGGAAGGAAGGAAGGGCGGGCTTGTTCTGGCTTACAGTTCAAGGGGGTACAGTGCATCACGGGGTGGCAGGACAGCTGCTCCTCACGTTGCATTGGTAGTCAGGCAGCAGAGTGCAAACAGGAAATGGAGCCCAGCAGTAAAGCCTCGAGCCCCCCCCCCCACTTTACCCCCAGTGACCCACTTCCTTCAGCAAGGCTCCACCTCCTAAAGGTTCCACAACCATCCCAAACAGGGCCACCATCCGGGGACCAAGTGTTCAAATGCATGAGCCTATGGGGACATTTCATATTAAAACCCCAATACCCTTCTATTGTGTAGCAATTTCCTCCTAGATAAATTTCTATCTTGTGGGGAAACTCCTTATTATTGGTGGAAGTTTTAAGGAAACCCCACATAGTTAAAAGGGAGGTTTATTTGGGGTTTTTACTTACAGCAAGTAAAAGGATAGGTTAGGTTACAGGATCCAGGAGAGGTGAAGGGCAGTCCAGCAGTGTTCTCTGGAGAACTCTGCTCGGTCTACCAACCAACATCCATGATTACCAGGAACCAAGAGAGCCAGCACATCCAGATCTTGGGTCTTAAGGGCTCCCGTCTCTGCCCCGCCTCAGGGGCAGGCCATAGGTAGGCGTGACAGTTACTGGAATCCTCAATGAGGGTAGTACTTCCAGGTCAAAGCTGGAACAGCTACCCGCTATACCTTATCACTCAGGATGTTATAAGGAAAGGTGAAACACTCCATCCTGGGTGAAGTTCACTAAGCTCAGGATGTCCCTGAAACTGACCAGAGTCACCACACATGTGCTGAGCTGCCTGGAAGAGGCAGAGACCAGCCTAGGCAGCCGAGATGCCTAGAAAGGACACTCCAGCTGTCCAAACTACCTGCAGGCTGTGCAGCATGCTCCAGGTTCCCAGTTTTGTGAGTTGTCACTCCTGCTGGAGTGGGCCTTGGTAATTATGCTGCCTTTGAATCCTTTCTGCCCCTGTAAGTGATCCAATAAAACGCACTGGTCACCAAGTTAGACTTTAGTGGCATTCTTATTTTGGTCTGTTGTTAGTTACTTGTGTGAGGTAAAGTAGATGTTTGTTCAGGTAGCTCCAGGAATAATATCACATAACACCCACTCCTGCAAATTCTTGACAACCAAAATCTATTGTCTACCTCCATGATATTTTATATACATGATATTTTATATCAATAGAATCATACAGGCATCTACTCAGCCAACTGCACTGCATCCCCAGCTCAGGGAGGAATCATAAAACATGAGGGTCTTCGGTCATAAAGCATCCTGTTTGAGCATCCATCCATGTGGTAGTAACACAGGTCAACACTTCATTTATTTGTATGGTAAAGTAACATACATCATGTGTAGACACCACGTGTTGCTTGGCCATTGATCATCAGGTTTGTGTTATTTACACTCTGTTGCTGTTATGAATGGGGCTGCCGCAAATGCTTTGTGAATGTCCTGTTCTAGTGTCCTTTGTGCCACTGTGATGAAATGCTTTAACTTGAAGAGAGAATGGTTTATTGGCTCACACCAGTCCATCTGTGTAGGGAAGTCAAGGTAGGAATTTGAGGCTAGTCACATCCCAGACAAGAGCAGAGAGAGAATGTATGCGTGTGCTCACTCTCTCTCTACACTTGCACAGTCTGCGATCCAAACCTAGGAAATTTTTAGGCTGTGTCTTCCCACATTGGTTAAGATAATGAAGACAGTTCCCCCAAAGGCTTGCCTTTAAGCTAACCTGATCTAGTCCCTCATTAAGAATCCCTTCCCAGATGATTCTAGATTAGGACAAGTTGACAAAACTAGTTATCACAGAGTCTCTTATACCATGAGATATACCATAATTGCTGGTCAGAAGACACCATCACACTGGTTAGGTAAATCAAGATCACAGTTGAAGGCTCCAGAAAAACCCATGTTAATCTCAGACTTAACTTCCTCACTAGGGAGGGTCATATCCCACCCTGACTGTGTGGCTACTGGGTATCACTTTATTGGAAGGATCAGCCATGTTAGACTTCCCACTCTGATGGCCATCCAGTGGAAGTAGGAAGCTGCTGGTCTCCACGTCTTCCCTTAGGGAGAAATGACTTCTGGCCAGGTGTGGTAGCAGTAGTCCCAGCACTTAGAAGACTGAGGCAGGAGAATCTCAAGTTATGGAGGTCAACCTGGTCTACATGAGTGAGTTCTAGACTAGCCTTTGCTCCATAGTGAGACCCAATCTCAAACACACACACACACACACACACACACACACACACACACACACACACACGCACACACGCATGCACGCACGCACGCACGCACGCACGCACGCACGCACATACAGAGGAGAGGGGATAGTGAGCATTTACCAGTGTTTGAGAACCTGTTTACATGTCTCTGTACCAGACCCTGGGAATATACAGGAACAAAATCAGATACAACACCTGTCTTCAGTTTGAGTTCTAAAGGTTGGAAGGAGTTTGGCAGGTTTCTCAAGTCCTCTTCCCAAATGTAAAAGGATATTACACATACTGAGGAACTTGGGGAAATTTTATTTATGGAAGTAACCTTGGAGCTGAAATATGATATTCCAGGACTATTGAAACAAATGCTCTAAGAACATGTTGAGCAATGGAGTTCTTCGTACATTAAAATAGAATGCCAAGAAGACATCAGAAGACCTCTTCTGGCTTTCTTCATCTGGGAGCTCAGCCAATAGTTTAGTAAGGACACTGCTCTCCTTTTTGCTGCTCTCCTTTTTGCAGTAGTTCAAACACTTCTCATTGTTAAGAGAGTAGAAGAGAGCTGGAGAGATGGCTCAGTGGTTAGAAGTACTGCTGCTGCTCTTACAGAGGACCTGGATTTTGTTTCCAGCACCTACTTGGTGCTTAACAACCATTCATAACTCCAGTTTCAGAGGATCTGGGCTGTAACACCCTTCTGGACTCTGCAGGCACTGCAAACACATAACACACATACATGCATGCAGGCAAACATTCATACATATAAAATAAAAATGAAATAAATATGTGGTTGATATATTGCATACCCCAATGAACTTATCTGGGGTCAAAGAACAGAACAGCCACTAGATATAGAGGCCAGAAAATGGT
Organism: Peromyscus leucopus; assembly: GCF_004664715.2. NCBI lineage: Eukaryota > Metazoa > Chordata > Mammalia > Rodentia > Cricetidae > Peromyscus > Peromyscus leucopus. The sequence continues at coordinate 37,349,650 of NC_051080.1, read as the reverse complement.
GGCACACATGCCTTTAATTCTAGCATTCCAGAGGCAGAGATCCATCTGGATCTCTGTGAGTTCAAGGCCACACTGGAAACAGCCAGGCATGGTAACAAGAGCCTTTAATCCCAGGAAGTGATGGCAGGAAGCAGAAAGGTATAAAAGGCGTGCAAGCCAGGAACTAGAGCTGGTTAAGCTTTTAGACTTTTGAGCAGCAATTCAGCTGAGATTCATTCTGGATGAGGACTCAGAAGCTTCCAGTCTGAGGAAACAGGATCAGCTGAGGAATTGGCAAAGTGAGGTAGGTGGCTGTGGCCTGTTCTGCTTCTCTGATCTTCCAGCGTTCACCCCAATACCTGACTCGAGGTTTGTTTTTATTAATAAGACCTTCTAACAATTTGTGCTACATAAATATTTTTAAAAAACAGTAGAAAATAAAAATCCTCCAAGATTTTTTTTATCATCCCTCCTTCCCCATTCATATCCCCCAAAAGTTGCTGCATCAGGATGTTGACCATGGGACCCCACAAGCAACTGGGGATTACTACAATAAAAACTACCTCTTTGTGAAACTCCCTCACTCATCACCTGCTTACTCCATGCATATTGCCATTTCCAATTGTAACTAGGTTCCACATAGCTCATATATTTTAATACAACCATTTGCTAATTAGTATAATTAATAAGCACTTATGTGAGTTTCTATTTAGCCAACTCTATTAAGCTGGTAGAAAAAACTTGGCTTAAATCAAGAGAGGGTCTATTCTGATTGACTTTGCAATTATCTCATATTAAAAATACTTCCTTTTATTCTCATACTGTTTGAGTCTGAACTGCGGATCGTATTACAAAGCAGTTATAAACATATTTTACAGTTTGCTTACTGTCAAATTACTCCTGTGCTCGTTCTTTAAATATTTATAAATCACGGTTAGGCGTAGGCAGTTTGCCAGACATCAGGACACAAGAGTGAACAAGATGGATGAGTTCCTGTCAGAGGTTAAGCTCTGTGGCCATGCCAATGGGTAAGTGGGTAGGTGTGGTACAGCACATGGCACTTGTGAACTTGAAGGGCACAGGGTGGTGAGGTGGGGCTTGGTCCAGGGCACAGGCAGCGCAAGGGAGTTTGGGAATGTCCCCTGAAGGAACTGTAGTCCGTGTGGAAGAGGCAGGAAGGCCGCAAGCAGAGGGTGTGGTGGAGACAGAACTTTCTGAGCAGAAGGAAAGGACATTTGATCTGGGTGGGTAAATACACGATAGGAGCCTGAACGGAGGATGCGCCAACAGGAAGGTCAGGAGTTTGAGCACTTCCACGGTGGCAGCACTGTTGGGGACATCAAGGTTGCTTTGGCCTTCACACACTCAGAAAAGGACCAAGTAACGTGTAAAGGGATCATATTGAAAATGTCACAGAAACTCGGGGATGAGTGAGTTCCTAAGACCCGTTCTCAGGCTGACAAAAACACTCTAAAGAATGTTTGCAGACGCCTTGCTGAGTCACTTTCCCACCAAATGAACTCACCGTGACCAGGGTTTACCCAAGACAAGGAGTCCTTCTGTGTGACCTCAGTTTAGAGATCCAGGGACCATCAGGCACAGCTCAGAGACTCCATAATATGTTCAGTATTCTGGGTACTCTTCTCAAGGTCTTACTGTATTTTCAATAAAGTGGATTCTGAGATGTGATAAAATGGGTTTAGAGATGTGGAGTTGAGAGGTTTTTATTTCTTGCAGAACACCAAGGAATTTGACGAGGCCAAGTGCATTGTTGTTATGGCAGACGTATGTGCCCCCTCTTATCAGCAGGCAGGCTCAGGGAAGAGTAAATTGGCTCTGAAGAAGCTGGGTTTTCAACATGATTTTGTTTGGTAATTTCAAATTCTGTTTTCTTACTGATGGTGCAGAAAGTTCCCAAAGATATGGTAATTACTGCAGAAATGCGGCTGCCGGCAGTTTGCAGCTATTCAAACAGTAACATTCCATTGCAAAGTATCACAATCTATGTGTTCGGTGCTGCTGCGGTTCAGCGTGTGTTCCCTACACCATTTCCTATAGGTTTATTTCTTTGTGCCTGCATGGGATTGTGTGGGGGTGGGTGGGTGCGTATGCACATGGGGTGGGGGGTGTGGAGACCAAAGGTCATCCTCAGGTGTTCCTCAGGACACGCTCCATCTTGTTCTTTAAGACAGGCTCTCTGGCCAGTGAGCCCCAGGCATCCTCCTGCCTCCGAGGTGAGCACCATCACACCAGGCTTTGTTGTTATTTGACGGTTTCATCCGGGTATCTGATACATTCTGCCTATTCTCCATACACCCTCTCCTCTCCCTCCCATTCCCATTAACCCCCCACCACCACCACCCCTACCAGTTCCTTACCCAGATTCATGGCTTTCAGTTTTGTCTTGTGACCCATTTAGTTTAACCAGGGCCATCGAGGTGACCCTTGGATGGGAGCTAGTCCATGGAGTCTCTTGGGGTCGTCGGTGGGCATGCATCTGAAGATAATGACTCCCTGTGGTGGTTTGGATGACAAATGTCTCCCACAGGCTCATTATTTGAACACTTGGTCCCCACTTGGTGATGACATTTGAGGGGGTTAGGAGGTCTGGCTTTGCTGGAAGAAGGGTGCCATTGGCAGCAGGATTTGAAAGTTGATAGCCTGTGTCCAATTCCAGCTCTAGCGCTCTCTCTCTCTCTCTCTCTCTCTCTCTCTCTCTCTCTCTCTCTCTCTCTCTCTCTGATTTCTGCTGTGGTTAAAAAAAAAAAAAGTGATCGCTCCCCTTCCCCGCCCTGTAGCCATGCCTCTCCGCCATGATGGTAGAACCCTGCGCCCAAGGAAATGCTTCCTTCTATTAGTTGCATTGGTCATGTGTTTTATCAGTAGAAAAGTAACTAATACATCTCCCTCCCAGCATCTATCAATAGGCAAAGTTCAGCAGGGAGATAGAGGGTCTCCTGAGCGCCTCCTCTACCCATGCCTGACTGTTGACTATAGCCCATGCTGGACAGACCCAGCGCAGGCAACCACAGCCGCTGTGAGTTGCTGGATGCAATGGCCGTCTAGCCCAGGAGATGGCATTTAACAACCTTCTTCCTGTGCTCTGGCTCCTACATTCTTTCCACTCCACCTTTGCAGTGTTCCCTGGGCCTCACAGGAGATGGTAAAACTGTCTTAGTTAGAGATGAGCACTCATTTGTCCCTTATTCTCAGCATCTCCTACAGCCCTGAGCCTCTGCATTCACCACTGTTCACTGCCAAGAGGCTTCTCTAAATAAGGCTGAGGGTAGCATTTGTCTATGGGTCCAAACACAAATATTTAGAAGGCAATTTGACAGTATGTCAATTTAGATAAACAACAGTGTTCAGTTTTCCCCGGGGGCTATGATTTCCACCATCCTGCGGTTTTTGGTCAAGTTTATAGTAACAAGCGTGGATCCACTCATGTGGAGCAGGCCTCACAGCCAATCAGAGAGTGGTTGGTTTTCCCCATAATCATAGCACCACTGTCGCACAATTTAACACACCTTGCCTGGTCTAATAGTCCATCAGGGTCACAGCTGGGTAACATAATTGATGCTCTTTCTCTTCCAATAGCCTGGGTAGCACCTTTTGGAAAGATGAAAGCTACAATACATGGCTTCTTAGAGCAGCCTTTTGAGACACACACTGAAGTGTGTCTCCCTCCAGACTTTAAAGAAGTTTTAATAAATCCTATTTTTTTTTATTTAGTTCCAAGATAGTAGGTCCCCATATGGCCTTTTCACACCTCCTTCATTTTGGTTGCTCCCCACCCCCACTCCCTAGTCACATCTGTCCCCTCCTCAGTTAAACCCTTCCGCCCCCTCTATTTCCAGGCCTTTTTTATGTGGGTTCTGGGGACTGAATATGGGCTCTCCTACAGCTTATTATAACCCGCCCCCTATAGCCTAGGAGGATATAGCCCTAATCCTCATCCTCAGCTGACCAGGATGACAGTATTATCAGAAGTGACACACACACACACACACACACACACACACACACACACACACAGCCATAAAGCAAAAACATTAGGTTGTACCCATGCACTGCTTTATGTGATATTGTATTGGGTCCATTTGAAGTCCTCTAATTATACAGTCAGAAATCTAAGACATTATACCCTCTTAACATTCCTGTATCTAGTAGTCTAACATTCCTGTATCTAGTTTTACTAACTGAAAGGCTCTTGGCACATCCCAAAGTGGTTAAAGCCATGATTAGCAAAGGGAGGGCTCAGCTGGTCTGTGGGTACCACAAGCATCTTCTAATGACTGTCACTCGTTCCATCGTCGTCATCGACATAGTAGACTTGGCACGTCATCAGTCAGCGTGAGTGCGGAGGTGACAGCATGCAGTGGACCTGTGGGAAAGCGGTTTTCAAAGGTGTGGCCATGGCCATTCCTAAAGACTGCTCTGACTTTCAGGACCGGCCCGTGCAGGGAAGCTGGGTTTGGGACATAGTGTGAAGGGGGCAGGAAGTACCTGTTCTAGAACAGACTGGAACAGAGACAATGGGAGGAAGAGAAGCAGCCCTCATGAGCATGGGCGGGCCCAGAGTTCAATCCCGAGCACCAGACAGAAAGACAGTCCTTCACAAAGGGAAACACTGTGCCATTCCAGGGCATGGCGGCGGGCTTGGAGAAGGGGAAAGTGCCCCTGTCAGGGCTGCCCCCGGGAATGCTGTCTGGGGGAGCATTGAATCAAAGGATTGCTACGCCTCAACTACTGAAAATGAACAAGTGAAACCAGGCATGGTGGCTCACACCTTCAGTCCTAGCATTCGGGAAGTAAAAGAAGGCAGATCTCTCTGAGTTCAAGACCAAACAGGACTACATAATGGGATCCTGTCTCAAAAGAAAAGAACAAGCGGGATTACAGACACTGAACATGTTCGAATATGGCCTGTCTATCGCTCTTGATGTACAACACACGGCAGCAGATACATTTTACATAACCCCACTATGGGGCTGGGGAGATGACTCAGTGGATTAATTAAATGCTTGTCACTCAAGCCTGAGGACATGAGTTCAAATCCCCAGCATCTGTACAAAAAGCCAAGCAGGGGGCGTGTGGACCCAGGCGGAGGATTGAACTCAGGTCCTCACACTTCCATGGCAAGCACCTTGTGTGTGTTAGCACAGTCCTCACCCAGGTCCTTCACAAATGAGGACCTCGGGTCACAGAATGTCTAAGCCGCTTTCATAAGGCCACCTAGCCGCTCAGCGACAAGGCCAGGGCTCAGTCAGAGCCACCCTCTCCACCACTGCCGCTCAGGAGCCAGGACAGGAGCAGCGGTAAGAGCTGCTCAGATGTTGGCTGGAAAGGGCTGACGCCAGACGGTGAGGCAGGTAAGAACCCTGCGTTCTGCCTCTGGGCCACCCAGTTGGTGCCCTGGATGGATGACTGCTTTGTTCAGCTCCTCCTGGGACCTCCCCGACGGCTGTCAGTCCCTAAAACCTGTGTCGCTGCCCAGCTTATCATCAACAGAGGACTGTGTTATCATCCGACTGTCCAAAGGATCAACCGGAGTTCACGTAGCAGCTCACAGATGGGGGAGCACCTTGGCAACCACTTTCTGTTTGGAACCCTGCATGGGATCAGGGCTTTGGGGCATCCTCCTCCCCACCCGCCGCTCTCACTTGCTGTTCTGGCCACAGCATGGGAACTCCAGAGCCGCCTGTGGGCTCCCCTCTTCTCCAGACACAGATGGATTGTTCCCCGCCTCCACTGTCCTGCTTTGTCTTCTTTTGCACACACTTAGCATCCCCTACCTCCCGGTTGTCAACTCCCCGAATACGTCTGGACTTTTCCAGGACACTGACCAGAGTCATAGGCAACACTCGGGACCTCCACCAGCAGCTTAGGTGAAGACAGAAGCAGCAAGAACGGAGAGGAGAGACAGGAAGAAGCCGACAGGATGGAGGGGAAATGTGCAAGGAAGGTGGTTAGAATTCTGTAACTGATCATGTCTTCATGTGTTTTCACGCTGTCACAAGTCCCTGAGAGGAACAATGTAAAGGGGGCGGGGTGGGGGAGGGGTTGTATTGGTTCACAGTTCCAGAACTTTCCATCCATAGTCACTTCATGCTCCATTGCTTCTGGGCCCAAGTGTAGTAAAGCAGAATATCATCATGGGCAGAGGGGCCTGGGACGAGACTTATCTCCTAGTGGCCTATTTCCCCTATGAGGCCCCACCTCCCAAAGTTCCCATGGCCTCCTGATGATGTCATGCAATTGTGAATCTTGTCAGTGGATGAATTTGTCTAAGTCAGAACCTTCATGATCTGATCACTCAGCGGCTGGACTCACCAGCTGGGGAGACATGAAATTTAAAGGGGGGGCGGAGACTTCATACACAAAGTGGAACTGATTAATTCAAAGTGGAGACTGGGAGAGGCAACGGCTGAGGCTGAGCTCTGGCGTGCTGGCTTTAGTGATTGCGGCTGACACTCGATAACAACTAGCAATGCCCTGAGCCCTTTCAACTCTGCTCAGCAGCCACACTGGCGAGGGATTGGTGCTTCCTCTGGGAAGAAGCAGCTCTAAGAAGAGCTGAGGGATGCCCTCACGGTCTCACACAAAATCACAGGAGTGAAGGTCAGATCTTGACCTTGACCGGCCTTCCGGTGCAGGCTCTCCAAGCCTCACACCGGGCATGACTGGCAGGAGAGGCAGGCACCACCCTGCTAAGGTAGGGCACCCTACACCCTCAAGATCCTCCTTCGAAGTCCCCCACCCCCGATTCTGAGGAGCTTTCTGTCCCCACCCACGCGCCCCAGTGCCGCCACCGCCTCCCTTGTCCCTTTCTCATCAAGACCCAAATTAGAGAGGCCTGGGCAGAGGTGGGGGTGCTTTGAGAGCAAGCTTGGAAATGGAGAGGCTGGCCCAACCTCTCTCTTTTCCACCTAATTAAGCCTCAGGAATGTCATGTAGCCACACACACACAGTTTGATTTTAATTGGGGCCTGTGTGCAGGGCTCACCCTAGCTGCAGAGAACGCGGGCTTGCTCTGATGGGTCTCTGCTCCTGAGCATGTGATGAGCTCTTGAAAAGCCACACGGAACAACCCAGAAATAGCCAAGAGACCAAAGGGAAAATGGTTTGGAGCTCGTTCCACAAAGCAATGATGTGTCCTTACTTATTTTTTTAAAAACAAAGCAGGGGCCCCTAGGCATGACCCTCGAGAGGCTGGTTCCCCAGCTCTGCACCACTGAAGGGGTGCTTGGTTTCCCTCCACACCCCCGGAATGTGGGAGTCCCAAGGAGCCCGCTAACCCCATAGCTGCCTTTTACTCTGCTGCTCCTGGATCCTTTCCCCTCACATCCCAACCAACACACAGAGAAGACGGAGCACGTGTGGGAGAACAAAGACCTGGCTTGAAAAGCACAGCCGTAAAGGAGAGCGAAGACCAGGGAGAGCGAGGAAAATAAACCAAGGCCTCACAGCCTAAGAGGCCCGGCTTAAGCTGTTCTCAGGAGGGCGTACATCTCACACAGGCAGGCGGCGCCATCCTGTCCATTTCTAAAGTTACAGCGCGTGGACAATGACCAACACCACGGTGCTCAGTCTCTTTTGGCATCTGGAATCCCTCAGGGACGGGACCAGCAGGACATTTCGGAGAATCTGGCTCCAAGTAGACAGGGTGCAGGGCTTGGGGGCAGGGGGCAAGCCACTGGGATCTCCGTGGGTACACAGAGCTCACACTGTGACAGGAACATAGGGCCCTCCCCATCTTGGAGGCCACCACAGAGGAACACAGTCTCCATGTAGCTGTCAGGAAGCATAAAGCCGACAGTCTCCCGTGACACCACGTCCAGGAGGGACAGGAGGCTCACAGTGACAGGATCTATCCCGATTCCTGCAGTGTGGCCCTCGGGACAGGCTCTCCCTTCCAGAAGTATCTGTGGACTGGACACATTGTTCCAGCTCAACCCCCTGTTTTTGGGAACCCTGCTGAGGGCACCAACCTCTGTCTGAACTGTCATCACCCATCTAGGGAGACACCTCCTAGGTCATGGTCCCCAGAGGGGACAGCAATGGCGTGCAGCTTGGAAAGAAAGGGTCCCAAGGCTGTTTAACCGCTGTGGAGATGGGAGAGAGCTACGTCTCACCCCGGGCTGCAAAGTTCTCTTTTAAGGTATTTTAGGAAGCTGTGGAGGGAGCTCTCAACCCTTGGGTTAGCTATGCTGACGTGTCTCTCTCCGAGGCTGTCCCCTGCTCAATCCACACTGTCCCTGTGCTACTTACCATTTGCAGCACACCGGGCAATGGGGACAGTACAGAAACACAACTGAGCTTCTGCCCATGGCTCTTTGCAGAGCTTGGCGCAGGAGGGATGGGGATCTCAAAGAGGTGGGGGTCACTGGCTCGGGGTCACACAGCTGCAGAGTCTGCTGGGATTGCCCGCTCCCAACCAGGATTTCTGGAGCTGGAGGTGCCCTAGTTTGTTCTGGCTGCCATACAATGGACCATGAACGGGGCGGCTGACAGGCAACTGAAACACATTTCTCCTGGTTCTAGAATAGTCCTGACTGTATCCACGCATAGCAGAGACCATGTTACGGCCCTGGAAGCAGCCTAAAGTGTGGCTCTTGGATATGCTGAGAACTTGGAGGTGAGGACATTGAAGGCCTCTGAGGGGACATCTCTCCCTCAACTTTCAGGTCTCCTGCCTACTCCCCTGCAAAGCAAATTATAGAAACCAGAGTTCCAGTTCCCCAAGGACACGTCAGAGAAATGAAATGCAAGCCTCCCTCCCCACTTCCGGCAGAGGAGCTGGTTGTAAAGAGTCTCTAACCTGGGGGCTGCAGAGATGGCCAAATGGCCCAGTGGTTTAAGAGCACTGGCTGCTCTTCTAGAGCAGGGTTTGATTCCCAGCAGCCACATGACAGCGCTCGACTGTCTGTTACCCCAGTTCTAAGGGTTTTAACCCCCTCTTCCGGACTCCATTGGTGTTACATGCATGTGGTGTGCATACGTATATACATGCAGGCAAACATGCAAGCAAAAATGCAGGCAAAATACCTACACACACACACACACACACACACACACACACACACACACACTCCAAATCTTTTAAGGTCTTTGGCCTGTCTTGTCATCAGACCCTCATCCTGTGGGAGGAAGGACAATACCAGAAAAGACAAGGAAAATGGACGTGAACATTCTGGTACCATTGCACCGTCTCTCGTCTGTCCGGTGTAGTTTTGCTTGTCGAACCCAAGCAAAACAAACCAAATCCCTGGGTCCTAGGACTCCCATGCCACACGCAACTTTGACTAGTTAATTAAATGGCATCTATTTCTCTTGTTATGGGGGTATCTGCTGAGACACCTGTGATGGAGAGAAGGGACAAACTCTTCTGTCCCTACAAGGACGAGAGAACTCTCTGGGTCTCTTTCACAGAAGGGTTTGCCCCATATAGCCTCACAACCTCCAGGTGTGGTTTGAATAAGTAGGGTCACACCGCACCCACCCACCCTTTGTCCACATGTCACAGGCCTGGTCACCTGTGATGCTGATTGGACAGGACTAGGAGGTGGGGCCCAGTAGGAGGAACTTGCCTTCACAGGGAATTGTGGGTAATTAGTCTCTTCCCCAAGTCTTCTTCTACATCCTGCTCACAAAGTATGTGGTTTACTCTACCACATTCTGCTGCAGTGGAATTCTGTCTTTGCTAGAGGCCCACAGATATGGGACCACTCAATCTTGGACATAAACTTCCAGAATCAGAACCCAAACAACCTCAAAAAAAAAAAAAAAAAAAAAACAAAAACAAAAAAACAAAAAAGCCTCGGGTATTTTGTTACAGTGATCAGGCTGACTGTCGCACCTCCCAACAGTGTCCTCTTGCGGACACCATCACACCATGCAGGATTTCAGTGTATGAATGGAGTTTGGGAGGTGCAGACACCACATGAGGACCCCGGCCCCAGCATCTCTAGCACTTGCCCCTCAAGCACAGGGAGATGCCTGGATTCCTGTCTCCTGTCCAAACTCAATGGAGAGGCTCTGCCCTTAAAACCAGCTTCCATATTCTTAATCTCCTAGATGACCCTCCTTTAAGTCATTAACACATTTCACGGTGTCTAATACACGGAAATTAGTGTTTTTATACTGCTCATTGATCTCTGCTCCTTCTCTACAGAGGCTGCAGTTACCAGAACAGTCTTAGAGAAGGCGAGAGCACCCCACAGGCTCAGAAGAGCTAAAGGGAACAGCAGTAGCAGAATTTCAGCGACTTACCTGCCACAGTTTACCCTACCTGGCGTTAGAACATGGTGACATTCACCAGCCTTGGTACATCATCACTAACCTACAGCAAGTCAAGTCAGATGCTTGAATAGTTCATTCAAATCACATTGTTTTAAAAATTGGGGGTGTTTCTAAGACAGGACCTTATCACACAGCCCAGTCTAGCCTGGAACTCACGAAGTAGCCCAAACTAGCTTCAAACCCACAGCAATCCTCCTGCCTCTGCCTCCCAAGTGCTGGGATTAAGGTGTGCACCACCACCACACGGCTAAAGTTGTGAATCTAAAAGAAAGTGGAAATCGTCTTGGGACAGTGTTAAGAGCGGATGTGCATCTCTCTTCTGTCTTTATGGCTAGCCTGAGCAGGGCCCACTGGCAGAGTGCCGGATTGTCTTATCTACACTGAGTGTTAACCTGTCCCCTGGTAATACAGCAGATCTGGCTGGAAACACGCTATGTAGCACTGTTGCCCAAGATCCTCCAGGTAGAGGCAGTGGACCTCCCCTAGGAATACTTGTGTTTCCAGAGGCGACGGTAAGGCCTTCCGAGGAGGGTGAGCTGGGGCTCAGGGCTTTGACTTTTACAAGGAAACAGAGGTGGACCCCTCCAACAAGAGAGGAAACTGAGGCCACCACCGTCCTTGTATTAGTTGTTCAGTAACAAAATCCCATGGGCTCAATGACCTAATACCAGAGGCATGGCCTCAAAATTCTGAAAGCCTGGAGTCCAAGGTCAAGACCAAGGTGTGGGTAGGGCTGGTGTCCTCTGAGGCTGGGATTCCTTCCCGCCCAGCCTCTGGGGTTAACCCCGATGTCCATTGGTCCTGGGTGTCTGTATGTGTCCCCAGGCTCCAGCTACCTTTGAATGACCTCCCTGTGTCTCTCCTGAAGCTCTCTTTATTTATGGCAGCTCCCGTCCCCAAATTCCTCCTCCTTGTGAAGACAAGAGTCATCTTGACTCACACAAATGACCACATTTCATCACCTCTCCAAAACCCTACTTCCAAATGAGGTCCTACATCAAAGTACCTGGGATTAGGAATGTCACGTGTCTTTTGGAAGGGGCACCGTAGTCCCTTCATCACAGGGGACATATTCTAAGACTCCCAGTAGATGCCGGAAGCCATGGATAACAGACACTAGATATGCTGTTTTTCCCATGCAGCCCGCCCACGATGAGGCTTGTCAGTTACACATAGGAAGAAACGGACCAAAACTAAACATAGAAAACCACAGCAACACATGGTATACAAGTCATGCAACTGTGGAGTGTAGCATGAATCTTAACAGGTCTTATTAATAAAAACAAACCTGGAGCCAGGTACTGGGGTCAACGCTGGAAGATCAGAGAAACAGAACAAGCCACAGCTTCCTCACCTTGGCAGTTCCTCAGCTGATCTTGTTGCCTCAGACTGGAAGCTTCTGAGTTCTCATCCAAAAAGATCTCAGCTGAACTGCTGCTCAAAAGCCTAAAAAGCTTAACCAGCTCTAGTTCCTGGTCCTCGTGCCTTATATACCTTTCTGCTTCCTGCCATCACTTCCTGGGATTAAAGGCGTGAGTCACCATGCCTGGCTGCTTCCAGTGTGGCTTTAAACTTACAGAGATACAGATGGATCTCTGCCTCCCAAGTGATAGGATTAAAGGCGTGTGTGCCACCATTTTCTGGCCTCTATATCTAGTGGCTGTCCTGTTCTCTGACCCCAGATAAGTTTATTAGGGTACACAATATTTTGGGGAACACAATACCACCACAGTGGAGCCACTTCTGAAAGAGTCAAGTGTCAGTCCCTTTGAGCTGAGTTTGACCACAGATAACCCAGACCCCAGCAAGCAGTCCTGTGGAAAATGGGTGGGTGTGTGATGGTGAGTTTTAATTGTCAACTTGATACAGCCTGGGAAGAGTATGAAGCGCCGGTTGTCTAGATCAGGTCTGCCTGTGGGCACGACTGGGGTGAGGATAACTTGATTGCTTTAATTGAGGCAACAGCAGCCTGAAAGTGAATGTCAACTGTCCTGAGTTGCCTTCCGTTGCCGTGATAAACACCATGACCAAATTCAACCTGGAGACGAAAGAGTTTATCTCAGCTTACAACTCCCAGGTCACAGTCCATCACTGAGGGAAGTTGGGGCAGGAACTCGGGGCAAACACCGCAGCAGAGGCTATGGAGAAACGCTGCTTACCAGCTGGCCTTATCCAGTCACTGAGGAAGTAATACGACTAGCTGTTTGAGTTCCTGCCTTGACTGTCCCACAGTGGTGGACCATAGCCTGGAGCCGTAAGCCAAATAAGCTCTTTCTCCTGTAAACGGCTTTTGGTGGGGGCATTTTGTCATAGCAGTAGACATGAAGGCCACGCATAGCGGTACCCAGCTCTCCCATGCAGTTTCTCTGGGTCACCTGTGAGTGAACATCTCCACGAAAGCAGGCCTGTTCCCAAGCAGCCGCCTGGCTCCATCCAGTCCTGAACTCTCAACGGCAATAATTCTTCCATTTCTTCTCACTGTGCACAGGCAGAGCTGGAGCCCTGGAGGAGATGGGATGCTGGTTTGGATCTGACTCCACCCCTTCCTGTCTCTAACCCTCAGCCTGAAGCCATCCTTTCTAAACCTTCATTTCTTCCGGAATGTTGGGAGGCCATTTCATCAGCTTCCCCTGCTAATTGTGAGAATCAGTGATATCAAGTGTGCACATGACTTGGATGCAGTGGATGCTCAGGAAACCCTCGTTCCATCCTAGTGTCTCCCTCATATCTGGCATGGTCCTGGGATTTGTTGCTGACCTGGCCTTGTTATTTAGAGCATGCTACAGTGCCCGTTACGCCTCCGCTGAGTCTGTCCTTCGTTTAGTTAACAAGGTAAAACATTCCCAGTGCCTGAGTTTTCAGAAGTCACTCTGGGGTACCAAGCCAACTGACAGGCCTCATCCTTTGAAAAGAGGCAGGTCAAATGCCATGCCTCAAATGGATTGACAGGCACAGCGTCTCCAGGTTCCACTGTGGGCAAGCCTTTGTGTCTGTCCTCCAGAAATCAATCACACCGTGCCTGAGAGCCTCTGTCCCAATGAGCAGCATTCATCAGGGACAGATGCACCAGAGCAGGTGTCGCTCTGCTTGGGGGTAGGTGGGGGAGTGGGGGGGGGCTGTCACTCCTCCACCCCTGGCTGTGGCCAGACAAGGCTGCAGCTCACTTCAAAATGACACTCATATGAGGCTGTTCCTCACTGGATCTCTGCCACCTTGATTTTGCTGGCTCTGGAACTCCAGCTTTATCAGCCATGGCAGGGCTCATTCTGTAGAAACAAGCCAACTGACCCTGCAGCCCTAAGCCTGGGGAAGCCTGCTCAGTCAGAGGACCCAGGTTCGAGTCCCAGGACACACACGGCAGCTCACAACTGTCTGTAATTCCAGTTCTAGGGGATCTGGTGCCCTCCTCTGACCTCAGATAAGTAATTTAAGTTCAGGTTGGCTTCAAACTCAATGTGTAGCCAAGAATGACCCTGAATTTCTGGTCCTCCCGTCTCTGCCTCCCAAATGCTAGGATTACAGGGATGCACCACCACACCTGCTTTATGCTGTGGTGGGGATCAAACCCAGGGCTTTATGCACGCCAGGCAAAACAAACAAACAAACAATCTATCTACTGAGCTACATCTCCGGTCTCCTTGCTTTCCTTTTGAGAGGGTAAGTCTCTCTAAGCCTGAATACCTAGGTCAGTGCAGAAACACAGAGAACACCTGTTAGAGAAAGAGTCACTGGCCTGGAAGCCCTGAAGCAAAGCTTCCCACCCACTGGAAGAGGCTGCAGTAGCTCTCTTTTTAATTCTCCTTCTTGATTCTTCATTGGCTTCTAGAAACTTCTCTGGATGGCAGCATCACCCCATGACATGTTATAAGTTCCACAATTACAGCTAATTTCATATTACATTTCACGGTGGCTGCTTGCCGAAGACCTAGAAAAGCTCTTCACTCCTGCAGATCAGCTGCCTTCTGATCGCAGGGCAGGGCAGGAGGGAGCAAGTCCTGGGCCCGTGTGCTACTGCCCACCGGCTCAGCCAACAGGCCGCAACAGCTGTGACCTTGTCCTGGGTCTCGGGGTGACTTGAGGACCGCTCCCCACAAACAGTGGAGACTCCTCCGGTGGAAGTTTCCAGCCGTCTCTCCTTCCAAGAGGGAAATGGAGAGCCAGAGTGGAGGAGGGTTTGAGTACCATCAGAGGAAAAGGCTCAGCAAAGCTGAACTGGGAAGAATAGTCCCGTGCTCCCTCGTGGTGTGAGCACTACTCCTGTGGCCAAGCAGGCCCTATTGTCTAAAGCTCTAGAACAATGGTTCTCAACCTGTGGGCTACAGCCCCTTTGGGGGGCACCAAATGATCCTTTCACAGGGGTCACCTAAGACCATCCGAAAAACACATTACATCACAATTACATAATTACACATTACATTACATTACATACAATTACAAAAATACACATTACATTACAACTCATAACAGCAGCAGAATTACAGGTATGAGGTAGCATCGAAAATAATTTTATAGTTGGGGGTCACTAAAGGGTCACAGCATTAGGAAGGTTGAAAACCGCTGATGTAGAAGGTTCAAAGAATCCTGGTCCTACAAAGCCAGCTAGTGCTGGACTTTCTCACACACACCCTCCACCATGCTCTGGACTGACTAAGTCCTTCCATCCCCTACCTACCCCCCAACCCCCCCCATCCCTATCCCCTTGCCTCTCTACCCCCTCCCCCTACTCTCTCTACCCCCCTCCCCATCCACACTTCATCCAGTCTCAGCCTCCAGCTCCACCCTCTCCTCCATGGAACAGAGAAGACATACTAGACGCAGTGGGGGCGGGGTGGGGGGAAGAGGGGGTCGTCACAGCAACTTGGGAAAACCCCGGGGAACAGCAGACTGGGCCAGGTTGCTGAGGGGCAGGTGGTGAAGATGACAGGCTGGTGGGATGGAGGGACAGACAGACAGACAGAAACAGAGCCACACAGGAGGTTTGTTTATAAATCTATCGGCCAGGCACTACCTTCCCTGTGCATTATGAGGAAATCAGGCTCAGGGAGGTTAAGGAATGGCCCAAGCGCATACAGCCTGTAAGAGCCAGGAGTTGCTCTTGGGTGTGTCTGAAGCCACAGATGCGCTCTGAAACTCCATCGTACTCTACCTGCTACCAGAGAAGAGGGCGGGCCATGAGAGCTTACAAGAGATCTGCGGGACGGAAAGGGGAAATGGCTGCACAGGCCAAGGGAGAAAGGGCTGAGAGAGGCGAGAAGAGCGTTCAGAAACGTCAGCCCCAGTGACTGACACTCGGAAACTCTCTGAGAGGTGAAAGACCTTTCCTGATGAGATAGTTCTAAATGCTGGTACCAAACCTAGCTTTGGGACAGGGCCAGGACCAGGAAAACAGAGTCAATTAAAGAGGTGCCCCACCACCCCGAATTGCCCCGGAAGCCTCCCCGCCGCCGCCGCCTACCATCGTACCATCGGCTTGCAGACCCCACGCTCTCACGAGGCTCTGCACCTCCCATCCGCGTGTGCATTGCGATGCTTTGCTCCAGGGCCCAAGTCTATTAAAATTCTGATGCTTCTGTGGCTGCGGGAGCAGAAAAAACGACAGGAACTTCAGGGAGAGAAAACACTCTAACTACAGTCGATACCCCAGAAGTCAAACACAGAGAGGATGCCGAAGGGGCTGCCCTCTGTCCTCGGCCTGCCTGGGAGAGGTTACCACCACCACCACCCCCATGCCATGGGGTAACGGCCACAGCATATTGTTGGAGTGATGTGACAACTCATTATTACCAGTAGCAATAGCAAATATAATACATCCTATGAGTGTGTAGTTATTTGTATGATGCTTGTAGAAGTCAGGAGTTATGATATCGGCGTTTCCCTCAATCTCTCTCCATCTTGTTTTTTAAGACAAGATTTCTCACTGAAGCTGTAGTTCCCAGTTTCTGCTAGACTGGCTGGTCCCTCGAATCTGCCTGCCTGCACCTCCCAGCATTGGGGTTACAGGCATGCACCACTGCACCCCATTTTTATGCAAGTTCTGGGGTTCAAACTCGGGTCCTTATGCTTGCAAAGCAAGCCCTGCCCTGACAGCCGGATCCCCAGCCCCGCGTTAATAGTTCACATTTGTGTTTTACATCCATAATTTACGTCTGCAGAGGGCCTGGTGTTACTCAGTGTGCGTCATACACAATTCTTTCCCTCCGTCCTGACAAGCTAGTGAAGCAAATGGGAAAAATCCCGTGTAAGCATGAATGCCGCCATCGCATAAGCACAGGGCACAAAGCAGAGCAGCTCTCCCCACCCCCCGAGGTTGGCTGCGGCCAAGCCACTTAAAAAAATGTGGATGTGCCGGGCGGTGGTGGCGCACGCCTTTAATCCCAGCACTCGGGAGGCAGAGGCAGGCGGATCTCTGTGAGTTCGAGGCCAGCCTGGGCTACCAAGTGAGTCCCAGGAAAGGCGCAAAGCTACACAGAGAAACCCTGTCTCGAAAAATCAAAAAAAAAAAAAAATGTGGACGAACAGAGCTGGAGAGATGGCTCAGTGGTTAAGAGCACCGACTGTGTTTGCAGAGGTCCCAGGTTTGGTTCGTTAAAGGACTCACAGCTGCCCATAAGTCCAGTGTTAGGGGCTCTGATGCCCTTTCCTGGCCTCTGTGGGCACTGCATGCGGTGCACGTAAACTCACACAAGTGCACATGCACATCAATAAGTAAATAAATATTTTAAAAATGTAAATGAAGCCTTTCCTCTACAAGCCCCACGTCCCCTCCTCTGGTATGACTTGGCTTCCTGAGGGAGACTCAGAGCAGAATACCCCGTTATCCAGCACTAGATATAACATGAATGGATGTTCAGCTCTGCAGCAAACCACAGCCATACTGACTAGTACAGAAATGGTTCCCATCTCAGGAGGAATCAGTGAAGCCTCACACTTAACCCAACTAAGCCTTGGCTACCTGCGCAGGAGGCTGGCACCATCATGCATCAGAAAGGACTTCACGGTTAGTCAGAGTGGACACTGAATCCGGAGAAGCTCTGCCTGTAGTAGCTTGAGGCCATGAGCAAGTGATTTGGGGACACCTGGGGGGACCACTCCACAGAAGAGTTAGGATGCTGGCACTGTACGGCACATTTGGCACACTTGGCTCTAACAAGCATTCAACACGCATTGTCTCTGCTGAACTGTGCTCTGTTCACTCAGCCGGTTCCGTTTCCAAGGGTTTCCATATAGCTCGGGGAGTTCAAAGGTGATCCAGGGTCCCCCAGGCTCCAGCTGAGGTGACTCTTCCATTCCCCTTAGTTAAATAGCTCTTTTATCCCTGTCTGGGCTTGGAATCCAGAAGGCATCCCCTTTGTGTCCGCCTGGAACATTTTTCATTTCAAACGTATTGTTGTCCTGGACAATGGCATCAAGCAGAGCTTAGCTGGCTCCCCAGAATAGAAGGAGACAGTGAAAGGGCCCCCCAAACACCTTGGCGTCTTTGAGTGGCAGTCTCTCTCCGTTCCTCAGAGGCGCCTGCTCTCAGTGTCAGCAGGAGAGAGCCCAGTAATTAATTTTTAAATTTGCTATTATCATGCATTTAGGCAGCAGGCCCAACTTCCAAGTGATTCTGACCTTTCAAAATGTTACAAGCACTACCAGCTTCTCTCCTGTGTGAAGGGCACTGACCCAGAGGCTATGCAAACACAGCCTGGAGGTGGGCGGCCATCCTCGCCCAGCTCTCCTCAGTCCCCTTGACTTCACCTGCCTTCTATATAAAAGGAACCCTCACACCCATGCCTTTTATTTTTCTAGAAATGAGAGATCCTTTAATCCCTTCCTCTTCCATACTCAAGAGTAGCGGTCACACTTCCTTTTTAAAGGATGGTAAAGTGTGCATGACATAAAATTAGCCGGCTTAGCCATTGTGTGTCTGTGCACGTGTGTTGGCACGTGCATGCGGACGCCAGAGGACAACTTCGGGTACCATTCCTCAGATGTCACCCACATTCTTCGCTGGGACAGGCTCTCCTGCTGCTCTGGAGCCCACACACTAGGCTGGACTAGCCGTCCAGCAAGCCCCGGGATCCTGCCTGTCAACTTCCAGCCTCCCAGCACGGGATCACAGGCAGGCACTCCACCCAGTTTCCTCTCTCTTTTCCATTTCTTTTCTTTCTGTGTGTTTGTTTGTTTTGTTTCAAGACAGGGTTTCTCTGTGTAGTTCTGGCTGTCCTGAAGCTCGCTATGTAGACCAGGCTGGCCTCAAACTCACACCATACTCCTGCCTCTACCCCCCTAGTGCTGGGATTAAAGACGTGACCAGCCATGCCCAGCCATGCCCAGTTTTTTTTAGGTTGGTTCTGAGATTCTGAAGGGCTCTAGCAGGCCAGAGCATGGCAAACATGGTCCAGACAGGCTTTGCCTTTTTACCTTTCTCCCCTTGCTCAAAACCGTTAGATTACATTCCTAAAGCTAGTCCCCAGGGTCCAGTCTTTTAATCTGGCCACTGACTCATTCCTGAGACAAAACAGCAAGGTCCAACAATCAAAATTCACTATTTGGCTAACCTGTCCAGTCAGGATTTACCAACTCACCCTAGCACAGACTCCCTTTTCTCTTTAAAAACCCACTCCTGCAAAATAAATAAATAGATAGATAGATAGATAGATAGATAGATAGATAGATAGATAGAATAAAAACACCTGCTGTCTGCCTTTGCAGCCTCCCCCACTTACCCCTCTGGGGTAATAAATCTCCTTTGTGCTGAGAATTTGATGTCCGGGTGTGTCGGGTACTGACTCTGAGGGGGCTGCCCTCCCTTACTGGTTCAAATTCAGATCCTCATGAAACCATCGCCATCATGACCCAGAGAACCTTTCCATTTTACCATGCTGAAACGGTAGCTCTCCAGCCCTGGTCACACCCACTCCGCTCTCCCTCTCCATGATGTGGGTCCCTCTAGTAGCTCGCATCAACAACGCTGTGTGGAAGCCCACAGAGGTTTCCTAGTGAGATCTGAGCTTGCTTTACCCAGCAGGACTGCATAAGAGGATGATTGAACCACGGGCCTGGGTACCAGGTGTTTGGAAGGGTCTACACTTGGCTGTATCTAGCAAGGGGGAGGTCTTTTGCCTCGCCCCTTGGCATTGTTATAAAAAGCCCTTTTAAATAAAGTTCTGGGCTGTTAGATATTGACCCAGGTCCTCCAGAAGCTATCCTGTGTTTCTGTCTTTCCTCTAGTCAGCGAGGCCTATCATTCTACCTAATATTTCTTATTCCTCTCTCCTCCTCATAGGAACCATTTAAAAAGTGGGAGCAGGCCTCCCACAATGCTGGAGTTAGACAGTTATGAACACCTTGTACTGGGAATTGAACCTGGGTCCTCTGGAAGAGCAGCCACTGCTCTTAACCGCTGAGCCCATTGCTCCAACCCTGCATGCATTTTTTGTGACTGGACTGTCTCACTCTGCACCTGTCCTCAAGGTCAGCTTGTCTCTGTCCCAATTTCCTTCTTTGCTAAAGTGAATAGAAACCCCTCCCGTGTGAACTGTGGTGGAAGATCCCAAGCTGCCAGCAGCTTCCTACCAGCTTTGCTGGGAAGGTTTCCTCCATTCATCATGTTCCCGGATCCCCCACAAGGCCCGGAGACTTCACATCTTCCCTCCATGACCTCTGTCGTGAGCACACTGTGTCACAGACAGTGTGTACTGTGCCAGAATGTTACTGAACAACAGTAAATCCACAAGGTATGGTGGTCTCACTGGCAGCAATTTACCAGAATCCTGTGCTCCTTGGTGGCCTCGCCTGAGGCAAACACAGATCCCTCTACTACAACCTTAATTACTAATATTAACTCTCCGCTCACACATTACACACACACACACACACACACACACACACACACACACACACACACACCCCTGGGTGTACATATCTCTAAATATACATACGTATAGGTTACAGAATAACTGTAGAGAATTAAATGGCCACAGCAAAATCCAAGACATTGCAGAGGCCTGAGAAGCAGGGAAATGCATAGATTTACAAATGGAGTCTCTGTGGAAAGCACAGTAAGCTAACTCACCTGCGGGGGGGGGGGGGCTGAGGCTGTCAGCCATAGTCAGGTGAGGGTGTGAGGGGAAGTGAAGGGGAACCAGATACAGTCAGACAGATGGATGGGTGGGTGAGTGGGTGGGCGGATGGGCAGATGGGCGGGTGAGTGGGTGGGTGGATGGGTGGATGGGCAGATGGGTGGATGGGCGGATGGGTGGGTGGGTGGATGGGTGGATGGGCGGATGGGTGGATGGGCAGATGGGTGAGTGGGTGGGCAGGTGGGTGGATGGACAGGCAGCAGTAGAATAGGTCACATCAAGACCAGGGATAGAGCTAAGCTGAAGCCCTGGGACAATCAGGAGTTTTCTGTCTATTGGTCCTTTAATATAAACACCAGATGATGACATGGGGACCATTGTCATCACAGGGTTGATTGTCCTCTTCTTGAGGGGTAGAGGGAATGGAACTATACTCTTCCCTGGTATGTTCAGTAAGTTCCTGGTTTCCCTGATATTATTTAAATACGAGCCCCTATACTCCCAATTCACCTTGATAAATTTGTGCAGTGGCTCTCTGTCTGCTCCCAAGAGGAAGCCGTGTATCACTCCGTGCCACATGGGTGGTTCTGGATAGATGGTGCCGTTCATAGGTCCACCCAGATGCAGCGTCATCCTCCATCTTTAAAACAGAGTCAAAAGCTGCCTGTAAAACGGAATCTGTCAGGATAAGGTGCAGTCTGGAAAATCGCTGTTTTACACAGCGTGGAATGCGTTAGAGTACATCACAGCCTGATCTCAACAGCCACCAGGCCTCTGAGAAGCCTCCCCAGAGCCCATCCTGCCGTGGCACCCTGGCCCCATCCATGACCTCCTTACTGAGAGCAGAACTGGCTCCACCTTGGCCAGCGGTTGATTTCATTCTAGATAACTCCCAGCCTGCCCCTTCTCCAGAGGCCACCCCTAGAGGCCTGCTGAGCTCAGAACACTATGCACCCTCTTACGAGCCTCTGGAAGAAAGCAAGAGAAAGTTCTGCCCCAGTCTCCACCGCCCCCAGGAGCCCTAGTCACCTCCTCCCCTCTTTCTTGTAGCCCAGAATAACCATCACGGGACACAGCAGACAGAAGCCTTGGATTTAAATTAAAGTCACTAGCGATGAACCTTGACACAGGCGGGACTGTCATCACCCCACTGAGGTCATGGGGGTGGGGTGGGGCACCTACTGGGACCAGGCAGGGGTGCCTCCCTCCCTCTTAGATCTGAATGGTGTGTGGGAATCTGACCCCGAAGTTCACATTTTCTTTCACCTCCCAGGAGACAGGAGCGTGTGGGATGCAGAGGCAGGATGGAGGGAGACAAGAGACAGGGAAGAAACCCAGCTTCAGGTTACAGGGTCCTGACAAGGTCCAGGCTTGGGGGGGGTCTTCCTACTGCTCCTATCACAGAGTGCTGGGGGACCCCTCCTCAGAGTCTACACCCAGAATATTACCCTCCGTGCTGCATTCTGGGCAACTGTCAGGGAGGAAGCTGATGGGGCGGTCTCCACTGGAGCCCAGTGGCTACTGACGACACCAAGGGGAAGGAGGCCTGACTGTGGCCCTGATGGCAGGAAAAGGCCCACCCTGTTGCCATACAGGTTGTTCCCAGTGCCCACGTATGCGACGACAGGGGACATGCCTTCCCAAGGTGGAAGGTGGCACACCCAGGAAGACTGGTCTTCAGGGACAAGCTCTCCAGGCAGGAAGGCAGAGAGACACACCCCGCAGGGGGGGCAGGTTGTGCATGGCCACACAGGATGCCCTCAGGGAGGGGCCAGCTGGTGAATAGCGGGAGATGTTCTCGGAAGCAGGCAGGTGCCACCATCTGCAAGACCCTGGAGGACAACACGTTCAGGAGTCTAAATTTGGGCTTGCAATGGAAACGGAGAAACTCTGAGAAATGAGTCCAGGGTATCAACCCCTGCTGGTCGGCCGCAAGGGACAGGAGAAGGTGAAGCCAAGGGCAGCATCTGGAAGCCACGGGAACACTAAACCTAATTGACTCAGGTAGAGAGGAAGATTGGCAGGAAGTGCTTTAGAGAACAGATGTGTCCCTAGCTCTGTAGGCCTTCAGAATAGTGGATTTGTTACCAGCCACCACATACCTGGGTGGAGGGGATATTATACACACCAACTGTTGGGGGGCTGGCTTCTTGTCCCTATGTGGTAGGGACATGGAGTGGGTTGGGCTTTTGAAGGAAGCTGAAACGCTTGGCTAGTTTGGTCCAGTCCACTGAGCAAGCCCTGGGGAACTCTTTAGGGTGCCTGGAGACTTTCTCATTGTCTCCCTGCCGTCAATACAGGCTCTTGCTCTGGTACTAAACAAGTCCTTTCTTGTGGGGGGCCATCCCTCACCTCCACATTTCCCCCAGAGTACTCTTGAGTAGGAGCAGCAGAAAATATTAGATAGAAGGATTTAGAGTGTAGAGATAAACAGAAAATACAGGATAGCCTCGAGAGGGCCTGGATCCCAATCCATCGGGGCCCAACTGTCTCTGCCCTAGGGTATTTATAGAAATGCCAAGGGGTGGAGCAAAAGACCTCACCCCATCACAGCCAAGTGCAGACCATCTCGGACCAAATTGCACTCAGGCCCATGGTCCAATCATCCTCTCTATGCAGACCTGCTGGGTAAAGCCAGTAGGAAACCTAAACATGAGCTCCAATACTTTCCAAGTGCCATACTTTGAAGGGACAGCCAAGCCTGCCTCCTCATGCTAGCTGGGTGATCCTAAGTGAGCCCTGGGGCCCTCTGAGTGAGCATCGATTTCCACAAGAAAATTGCTTTCTTCAAAGACAGTAAGACCCAGATGATTCAAGGGAGGAAGGTGACGAGGAAGGTACCACACTCATCCTGGGGGGCAGCTCTTCATAGTTCACCTTGGGGAGGAGGGCCTGCTCAACCCTGTTGCCATGGTCATACTGCTCTGAGAAGTACATGTTCCCTTTTTAATGGTCTGGTAAGAGCTGGGCAAATGCCAGTTATCCCAAAGCCTGGGCTAAGTACCAAGAGGAAAGTAAATATAGACATAAAGTATGATACACAAGACACCCCAGGGCATGCCATACATCCACTCTCTGCATCAGGAGGCAATGTTCCAATTACACACATTTCTAAGCGAAAAGAGCCCCAGCGGCATTCTTGAGCAAGTTCATATGGACTCCGGGTCCTCATGGTGTGTGTGTGTGTGTGTGTGTGTGTGTGTGTGTGTGTGTGTGTGTGTGTGTGTGCAAATCAGGGCTGCTTTTTCTGCCCAGTAAGCTGGTGGTTAAACCAGTTATGCTGGTTATTTTTTATTGACCTGAGAAGAAGGGATCTCAATTGAAGAATTGCTTTGATCAGGCTGACCTGTGGCCATGTCTGTGAGAGTTTGTCTTGATTGATGGTTGATGTGGGAGGGTCCTGTGTCCACTGTGGGCAGCACCACCCCTTAGGCAGGTGGGCTGTATGAGAAAGCTAGCTGAGCATGAGCCAGGAAGCAGCCTCCCTCTGTGGTTTCTGCTTCAGTATTTGCAGAAGTCCCTGCCCTGACTTTCCCTCTTTGATGGCCTGTGACATAGAAACATCTGTTTCCCTAAGTTGCTTTTGAGCAGAGCGTTTTATCGCAGCGACAGGAAGCCAAGCAGAAAACCAACACACCTCTGACTATCCAGCCCTGCGACATGGAGGACTCTTCCTCCAGGAAAAGAGAAACATGTTCAAGAGAAAACAATCCACAGATTTGTCCAAAGCCAAGGGCAAAGCCGTTCCAAGCAGCTGAGCCCATCACGGGCCAAGTGGCCACTCATATTTTGAGCTACCAAGCAAGCCCAGGTCTTGGAGGACATGAAGCCAGGTCAGTGTTACCTTGAAGCAAGGATGGCAGGGGAGTGAGCAGGTGTGAGCCAAGTGCCTCCTATGCCAACGGGACTCTTGGTTGTAAGTACAGAACCGACTTTGTGTAAGTCAGTGAGTGATACAGACTCAAGGAAGAGCACCCACCAGAGCTTCCAGACACGGCCCTGGAGCAGCGCTGCCCCACCCCCACCCTCGTGGACTTGCTGACCCCTCCAGGGACTTGCTTTCAACGGACCTTGGTGCCCAAAGCTCACACCACAGCACCTTCTCCACCAGGATGGCTGACCTGGAAACCAACATGGCCGCCATTGGATAAAAGAGCAAGACAGAGGCCAATTGCCCACAGTCTTGCTCCCAAGTCCAAGTCCAAGTGTGCCCTGTATCCAGCAGCAAGGACAACAGGAAACGCCACTCATGCACTAGTGGACCGTCTTCCCCAGCCACAGAAAGAGCTTTGGGTAACCCAACTGAGTAAGTGTCTACACATCCTGCCGCCAGTGCAGATTATAGCTCTTGCTCCCATCTTGTTGGAAGCTTAGGTTGCCTCCATATGTCTGTTCAGTAAATTCCTAGAAATGCAATTGCTAGGTCAAAGGTCATAGGGCCCCCTGGACACCACCCACTGGCTTAGCTCCTCAACCTGCTGGGTGTCCCGCCAGCCCCAACCACCTCCCCATTACCCATAAACTTCAGGACAAGCCTCATAGCCAACCCCGCTCAGGCTTTGACAGCCATTCATTCATCCATCCATCCATCCATTCATCCATTCAATCATTCATCCTTTCTCTCCTCTGGTCCAGATCCTGGGCTGAGGGCTGAGCCGTCACATTAGGCCATGCCCACTCTTCAGAGCCTTCAGCATAGACCCGGATCCTCTTCCTCCAGGAGATCTGCTGAGCTCCCAGGCAGGTCTCCAGTCTCCTCTCCAAGCCCTACAAAGCCCATCTACAAATAATCTCCACACCTTCACTTGGGTAGTAGAGACACACAGAGGAGCCTTCCAAAGAGATCTGTTCTACAAGCAGAGACACAGCGCCCTCCCTCCATTCCAGAGAACCCTCCCCCACCCCGCTTCCCTCGTCCACCCCGATGGAAGGAGGGCTATTCGGATTCCTGTCCCAGGCATTTGGAAGGACTGAGACGTCAGGCAGAGGGTACTGGGCCTGGGGATGCAGAGGTGGGGGTAAAGACAGCCTAGGCTCCCACACCAGAAGAGGCCGTGGGGAACAGAAATGGCAGCCATGACAGGGAAGACAGCCCGTGGCCTAGAGAATGAGACCACCACAGAAAAGGGTCCATGCTAGAAACAAAAGTCCTAGAGAAAGGCCCACGGGCTGCCTTCCCCCACTGAGAGCCAGCCCCCTGAACCCTCTCAACAAACTGTCTCATTTATTCTCGCTCCTTCTGATCCTTGCCCCAGCAAAGCCCTCCAACTCAGTTTAGAGTCCTCACTCCCCTGCCCCCGCCCTGGGTGCTGGAGACCCTCGTCAGGGCCAAGCAAGAGCTGAGTACCTCACGTGGTCCTCGCCAGGCCCTTGAGGAAGTGGCCCATCACACCCTCTTCACAGGAGAGCTGATTCCAACACTACTGGCTTGAATCCGACATGGCCTTCATTTCTAGCAAGTTCTCAAAGGCCCAGATCCCTGAAGTGGCCTTTAATCCTGTGTCCTAGACAAGCCTGGTGGCACGTGACCAGAATCTCAGTCATGGAAGGCAGAGGGAGGTGGGGGGAGGGGGGGGGAATGAATGAGGCCTGAGTTACAAAGTTTCAAAAACTCAGGGAAAAAAGTCTGGAGTCCCTGTTTCTCCGGCAGCAGAGGGGGGGGGGGGTCTGCACAGGAATGTTACTGAGAAGAGGAAGGTACAGTAGGATTCAGGATCCGTGGACAGGGCAGCTGCACCAGCCGCACCACAGCGGCCTCTGCATGAGCTGAGCCAGCAGTTCGAGGTCTGTGAAGCCGCCTGCCATGGGCCCTTTACTGTGGCTCAGCTTTCTACTGGGCTCTGAAGGCCATGGGTAATGAAGAGACGCCTCACTCTACTGTCCTTACGAGGCTCCTGCAGCAGGGGACAAGAACACAGTGTCTCACAGAGCACGCTGTGGCTGAGGCTTACGTAACTTAGACAGTAGGAAGGTTCCCTCCCACGGTGACACTGTCATCCTGATGAGCAGGGGCACAGTCGGGGAAGAGGAGCATTCAGTGACCCTCATCCTCAAACTGACAGGGCCATCTGTATCCCTGTCATGCCCTCACGGACTCCCAGAATGTGGGGTTCACTTGTCCCGTCACTTGAGAGCTTTCCAGTCAGATGCCACCCTGGCACCTTGAGGTCCTTCCCCCAACCTTACTGCTGAGACAACACGATGAAACCAAAATGATGTCATTCTCTTGGGAGGGAATAGGGACTCCGAGTGGCACGGCCCTTCCGCAGATAGGATCTGCTGATGGCAACAGTACCCAGCAGGGTGCGGGGCAGAGACCACTGGCTGGGCATCAGTGCTCCCAGACCTTTTTGCTCTTTAGTAGAGAACTCGTGGTGGTGGGGGGACCCCATAGAGCAGGGCAACTGGTCTCCAAGAAGCAGGACCCAAGAGCTGAGGAGTCCAGTGGCTGAGAAGCTCCCCAACATGGTTGACCATCTTCTTCTGGAGTCCCCCAGGTACTGGCATGGCAGCCAGTTTGTTTAGGGACTGTTTCGTTGTTTGGAGTCATCCAAGTAGAATCAGGTTATAGCCTGCAACTCGGGTCACAGGAGAGAGAGCCAATGAAGCATATAGGCCGGCCTTTGGAGGCCAGCTAGAATTCTGGGGAGACGGACACAAGTGCCAGGTCCCAAAGAGCCAAATAGGCGATGACTTCATGTAGTGGGGTGTGGGGGAAGTTTGTAGCTCAAGGAGGGCTTCCGGGATGAGGAGACACTGTGGATGCATCTTATAAAATCTAGTATTGGGGCTGGCAAGTGGCCAAGTTGGTAGAGTTCTTGTCTGATGTACCTCAAGTTCTGGGGCCCAACACTGGATAAATCAGGCACAGTGAGTGGTACACGCCCGTATCCCAGCATTCTGGATGTGGAGGCAGGAGCATCAAAGGCTGTAGAGAGAGGTCAAGGCCAGAATGGGTGGCATGAGGCCTTGTAAATAAACAAATAAATAAATAAACAAGTAAGTAAGTAAATAAATAAAAATAAAACTAGTTTTTCAAAGAACAGAGGAGCAGAGCATTGAGGGTCCTTGAGTGGAGGAGCAGGGGACAACAGGGGACGCCCTGAATGGCCTGGAAGACGGGGGTGGGGTGGGGGTGGGGGGGGGGGGGGGTGTTAAGATGCTAAGCACCATCTGATGGCACCAAGATCGGCCACAGGTGAAAGACAGATAGAGCAGGTCATTTGTGCTCACCCTCGATCCTGGGTGGGGGATGGACAGGACGCGACCCCTTC
The DNA here is from genome assembly GCF_004664715.2 of Peromyscus leucopus. Classification (NCBI taxonomy): domain Eukaryota; kingdom Metazoa; phylum Chordata; class Mammalia; order Rodentia; family Cricetidae; genus Peromyscus; species Peromyscus leucopus. The sequence goes on along the minus strand of NC_051080.1, from coordinate 37,322,028 downwards.
CCCATTCAGTCAGCAAGTCACCTGCCATGGAGGGGGTGAAGCCATGAAGTTCTCAGAGCATAACACCCAGTTTCCTTTGGCTGGGGGCCTGAGCACAGACAGCAGCAAGCCAGGGCCAACCTGGTCCCAGAGCCCAAGGAGACATCAGCCTGTTGGTGCCACCGGAGAGTCAATGCCAGTCAAGAGAAGAGGCCTGAGGAGGCAGCAGGCCAAAATCATTAAGCAGAGCCCAGGAGAAGGAGAGGCCTCCCGGGGCTATTAAACCCAGTCATTAATTTAAGGAGTGGAACTTTCCCTAATGATAGCCATGGGTGTCCCCAGAGGCCTCTGGGAGGCTGGGTGCTGCTTGTCAGTTTCAGGTAGCAGAAACGCCATTAGCATATTACAGCCTCAGCCCTGGGATTCTGCTTTTATGTTCTGAAGACAGAAGATAAATGGCCCAGATCACTTTTATGACACTGGTGTCTCTGTAGAAGCTTCTGGTGAAGGGTGTGTGGTGTGTGTGTGTGTGTGTGTGTGTGTGTGTGTGTGTGTGTGTGTGCGCGCGCGTGTGCGTGTGTTGTTTATTAGGTCCATCAAAATCGTTCTCCAGCAACTACATGCACCTGAGCTGAGAAATGGCTCTGCCCACCTTGGAGCTGGGTTACTCACACAGGTCTTGCTTGGCCAATTCCATCTCTGTGGGACCCATGTGAAGACCTGGATATCCCAATTAAAGATTCAGGGGAGGGGGTGGGAGATGGCTGGGTGGGTAGAGAGCACTTGCTGTGTGAGCGTGAGGACCGGAGTTTCGATCCTCAGCACCTACACAAAAGCCAGACATTGAACTCTGAGTGGGGAGCGGAGAGAGGAGGATCCCCAGGCCTCACTGGCTAGCTGGCCTAGCCAAAATGGTGAGCCCCGGGCTCAGTGAGAGATCCTGTCACAAAAAAGTTAGGTGGAGAGAGATAGCGGAAGATATTCAACATCCACCTCTGATCTCTATATATTCACACATGGGCATAAGCATTCACACACACACACACACACACACACACACACACACACACACACACACACAACTTCAGGGGAGAGTGTGCTTGAGCTGGGCTGCACTTAGTTGCAGTCCCTGTTTCCACCCCATAGTGTCCCACGGGGAAGCAAGGGTCCTGAATCCATCAGCAGCTGGACAGTTGGTCATGAGGAAGTTGGCCTCTGTCACCAATTTTCCCAGGTGAGACAGGACGCATTGGACTTGAGGAAGAGCCTGACCAGTTCATGCTGAGCGTCTCTGGGACTGCAGTACAGGCTGGACGCTAATGACCGCTCAGCAGTCAGGGACACAGAGGTCCCCAAAGACAGTGCCACTGACCTGTCAAAGGCTGCAGCCACAAGAGCACACCCCTTCCCATGCCATCTGTGAGGCTGGAGGATCAAGTCATATGTTGGAGCAGCCCACACATCTTTGGTGGATAAGGCTGGTGGGGACTTCAAAGCCACCCACCCTGGGCAGAGCCTCTTTGAGTTGGAAGCTGGGCGTACTTGGAGACCTCTGTGAAGGTCAGAGCTGGAACTGCAGCGTGGCGTCAAGTCTCTAGACAACTTAATCAGGACTCAATCTATTTTCTTCATTATGGGCTAGACTCCTAGTTCATCTTTCAAACTAATGAGAAATCTTGTTTGGGCGTGTTGGACTGCTTCTGCCTCCTCCTGGTGTTATTATTATTACTACTTTCCCCCCGTGTGCCCAGCAGTCCGGCAGCTGGACGTTTTACCCTGGACCGGTTCAGAGCTCTAGGGAGCCAGAAGGTCACCCTGAGAAGCAGGGCTAAGCCTCTTATGACGGGGCTTTTGGGGACTGGACACTTGTGCTTCGGCTGTCAATCTCCACCTTCCACGGGGAATCAAAAGCGTACAGATGAGTTGTTGGGGCCCCTGCTGCTGCTCGCTGCCATCCAGAAAGGAGCCAAGTGCAGAGTGAGGCTGGGACACGGGAGGCACCTAAGCATGGGAACAGTCCTTCTGGACCTGCCCCAAGGACATTGCCATTGTACAGGGCTGGGCTTTCCATGAGGAATATGGCACCCCTGGTTTGCAGCACAGTGACCTCAGAAGGACTCGGGGAAACAATACCCACACTGGTCCTCAGAAGGCAAGAGGCACATGTGACCATTACCTAAGGACATCCATTGGCTGTCTGGACCCCTATCCATGTAGGCCGAGATCCCTAGAAAGGTCTTCCTCCCCCCTGACAAGGTTGGGAGCAGTGAAGTCATTCACGTAAGGTCTCACGACTAACCATGAGGCAGGTGATCAAGTCAGATCTGCCTCTCCCCTGGTGAGGTCTGCACCCCCAAGGCTTGTGGAGCAGCAGCAGGAGATGAGAGAATGAGCCCTGGAGTTGGATCTGCCAGGGCTCAAGCCCACACAGCAGCCACATCGTTTGCCTTGGACAAGCCCCCTTTCCCTGCTGTGGGGACTCATTTCTGTGTTCCAAGGCATCCCACGCTGTTGCAAACACTCAGTCCACATGGGCTGCAGAGCTCGGCATGCGCGGTGGGGCCATACCCTTCAGCCCACACTTCCCAGGGTCCCAAATCTCCAGGGAAGGTACCTCAAGCAGCACAGCCCACACCCACAGGCTGAGCACTGAATCAGAACTGAGTCACAGTCATTTCCTCCAGGCGGGAACCAGCCTTGGCACACATGGCCCAATTACTCAGAGATGGATGGAGCCCTGTGGGGGTGGGGGTGGCATCTGAGCCCAAGGAAGGTGCAGGGGCTGTCCTGTCTGACTGTTAGTTTGAGAAGGTTCAACCCCCCATTTATGGTGGCTGCAATGGTTTCCAAGATGCACCCTACTCCTCCAAAAATGATCTGGCTCCTTGGTTCCAGAATGCATCTCAGGCATCTCACAAAATGCTTTCCATGAACACAGTGAAGTGGCCAGGGAAGCTCTCTTAGCCTCCTGGTTCTTTTCTCTTTGGGCATTCGCCAAATGGGAAGCAGGTCCCCTGTTGTAGTTTGTTTAGGGGTTCTTTGGAGGACTTCTAAGCAGATACTGAGCTCCGGGATGGGCCTTAATGGTGTCTGCATTCCCCGACCTTAGCATTCACCTGGGTGCCCATGCCTGCTGGCCCAACCCACCGGATCCAGATTACAGACAATCACCAAGGATAGCTGAGACTCAAGTCACACTGGCAACTTTCCCCCTCCTATGACTGTCACTCTTGGGAGCCATCGTGGCCCCCTCTCAGGTGTTCCCATCTGATGGGGCTGCAGGCTGGGCCGGGCCCATTTCAGGATTCAGAGAAGAGGACGACTACAGCAGCTCCAGCCGAGGCTGCAGATGGTGCTGTTGGGAGACTCTGATTCTGCCTCCTCCGTGGGCCATCACGCCTGATCCGTCAGCATCCGTGATCCAAGAAGGCGGGCCCTGCTCCTGCTGCCGGAGCCACCACCATCCCTCCCAGGTTTCACAGCCAAGATCTCTTCCCCGGCATTCAGCTCTGTTTCAAACCATTATTCCTCATTACTCTGCAGAGCACTTGCTCTTCAAGCATCTCCCTCCTCCGCCTTCGTGCCCTTCAAAGGACTACAACAAGACTCATTGCTTGGCTAAGGGACAGGCCATCCGTCTTCTTAATCTGCCCTCATAAATCAACCACCTGAGCACCCCAGGCTGCCCACCTCTGCTGCCCCAGAGCTCTCCAATCCTCTGGATGTCTCTCAGGGAAGCTCCCAGGTCCCAGTCCTTTGTGGAGGGGCAGTCACGTTCCCAGGTCATCCAGCAAGCCTCTCTAGCGGGACCTGCCTCACATGATGGGGTGGGGAGCCTGGCAGATGCCCCTACAGGAGGCTTGCCAGCAGACGCGGCAGCTGCTTCTGCTGTCAGCCGGGCCTTCTCCTGGAACGGGATGTCTTAAGCTTGTTGGGATCAATTGCCCGTGGTGTTCTGATTAAGGCCCCTGCCAGGTGGCTGACGGCTTCAGCAGAGAGGGGAAAGACGAAGGACTTTGTTGGGACCCTGAACAGGGATCCAAGGGACATGGCTTTGGGGTGGAAAGTGGAGGAGGAAGAGATGGGGTCTGAAAGGCATGGGAGGGGTTCAAAGATGTTTCACTGGGCCCGTGACCTGGTCTTCAGAAAAAGTCCAAAACAAAGGGCAGCAGGACCCTCCAGAGTCTGAGCCAGGGTTGGCATTCAGTGGGCATCAGGAAGCTACTAAAAGGCCACAGAAACTGAAGAAGAGATTCGGGGTAACTAGTAAAGAGGAAAGAGATGTGTGTGTGTGCAGTGTGCGAGTGTATGTGTGCATATGCATGCGTGTATGTGTGTTCGTGTGTGTAACTTCTTTGCAGATGGGGAGGCCCAGAGGTGTCTTAAACTTCTACCTCCAGCCAAAGTCTCCGTAAGATTCGAAAAACAAGAGCTGAGGAGATGACTCAGTCAGCCAAGTGTTTGCTACAGAAGCAGGAGGACCTGACTTCAGCTCCTCGGCACCCCTGTAAACATCCAGACATCCTCAGCACCCCTGCAAACACCCGGACATCCTCAGCACCCTTGCAAACACCCGGACGTCCTCGGCACCCCTGTAAACATCCAGACATCCTCAGCATCCCTGCAAACATCCGGACATCCCTGAAAACACTCAAACACCCTCAGCACCCCTGCAAACATCTGGGCCGTGAGTGCCTCTAACACCAACAATGCTAGAAGGTGATGACAGGAAGATTTGCAGGCCAGCTACTCTTGCCGTATTGATGGGCTCCAGGTTCACTGAGAGATTCTGTCTCAAAAAATAGGGTCGAAGGCTGGGTGCTGGAACACACACCTTTAAACCCACCACATGGAGGCAGAGGTAGCTGGATGTCTGAGTTCAAGGCCAGCCAGAGTTAGGTATTGAGATCCTGTCTCACAGAAAAACAAAAAGAAGAAGAGGAGGAGCAGGAAAGGTAGAGAGATTGAAGGATATACCAGAAGTCACCTTCTAGCCTCCATATATGCACATGCACATACAAACATGTGTATACACACACACATAGACACAGACACACATATTAATAAATATAATTTTTAAAAACAAAAACAGGGATGCTGCTCTCATCTGATGACGTCATGGGCATGAGAGGTCAGATCTTGCTTCCTGTTCATATCAGACTCTTAGAAATGCCCTTTTACCTCCTTGCAAACTTATCCCTGCACTTAACAAAGAAATTCCTGGCACTTCACCTACTTCCCATACTTTCTTTATTTGGGGCTCCCAATTGGACTGCATTCCCAGCTTCCCTTGCAGCCAAGTATGACCACTACAGTACAAGCGATGGGTGCTATTTCCAGACTTGCCCTACAAATGCCTCCCACACAGAGTTTTCCATGCTGGAAATAAGTGTTCCCTAGGCCACTGATCCTACTTGGAGGAGAGACATCCGCCATACTGGACATCACTTGAACAGGAATAACCACTAGTGGACCTGGCACAGCAGCTACCACACCTTAGCTAACATCAGTCCAATACGTTGCCAGAATTCACATAACCCACGCAGTGAGCCTGTGCATTAGTACTCTACTCAAAATCTTCACAAGGCTTAGAGATCCAGAGGCATGACCGGGTCACAGAGACTGAGGGGCCCACCCCACGGCTGCTGCCAATGGGGAGGATCCAGCTGAGAAAGGCTTCCATACCTCCCGGCATCTTAGAGCCCTACCTTAAGCCCTATGTGGGCCCACAGGGTTTTCTGCTTTCAAGAAGTTCCTCGATAGTTCAGGACATGGGGTGACCTGATATGAAGGGGTGATGGCTGCCATGGGTCTGAGGATAGAAGTTGTCCTCAAGGAGATGATGGCCCATTCAAGCTGAGGTTACAAGGCCTGGGTGGAACTGTGCCTGACAGAAGATCCCTGCGGCAAGAGCATTGGGAATAGAAAACCAGGCAGGGCCCTGCCTAGGCTGGAGCAGCTGGGACCCTTGAGAGCAGCCTGGCTACTTCCTGGGAAGGGTATGGGCATGCTCTGGCTGTGGGCTTGGGGCCTGAAGTCGGCAGGCCTGATCTATGCTAGAAAAACCTCAATCCAGAGTCTTTAGTGACAGGCTGCCTGGCAGTGGCCAGGGCCTTCTGTGCAAACATGTCAAGAGACCATCAATCCCTTGATCACTGCGGAGGTTTGGACTGCCTTTCAGCTGCTGGTGACATTCCCGAACAGTGTCCGCGGTGACAGGCAAGCAGGGGGCGCCGCTGCGAGGACCTGATACTCACGCCCTCCATTGCGCTTCTCAGCAGCCTCCTGGGAGTGATGAGATTCAAATATACTGAATGGGTTGCCACTAGCAAGGCTGGAGCCGAAATCTGAGCCAAGCTGTGAGGGTTGGTTCCAAGGCAGCATGAGCGGGTTACTGGGCAGGATTGTTCACTCAAACAGGAATCTAGGTTTTTCTAAGTGGTTTTGTAGAGGTCTTCATCTTTAGTGAGTTTCCCAGAAGCGAAGGAAAGGGTTCTGTTGTCGTGAATGACCTCATCCCATCACTCAAATGGGAATTCTGCTGAAGATTGTGACCGGGCAGCTCCAGCCTGCCCTGCCCTGCCTCTTGGTGTTTGGAGTTGCCATCCCCACAATCGTGCCAGCTGATCCCACATTACATGTCAACTGATAATGAGGATCAGTTCTGACAAATGCATCGTTTAGGAGACTGTGTCATTGTGCAAATATTACAGTATCTTCTTCCCCAAAACGACTGGCTACACACTCAGACTGTACGGTACAGCCACCATTGTGCACATGCCCTGTCGTGGACTAGACAATTGTTAGGTGGCATGGGGCATACATGTGCCATATTGGCTGCCTTTATGTCACGGTGACTAAAATGCCTGATAGGGACAGCGCAAGGGAAGGGATGTTTGTCTGGCACAGTTTCAGTCCACTATTGCCCTGTGTGCCTAGCGAGGACACCGTGTCAGTGGGAATGTGTGCTGGATACTCCTCACATCATGGTGGACCCAAGAAGGGAGGTAGCAGGCAGGACTCAAAGGCCCGCTCCTAGTGACCCGTTTCCACCAGGTAGATCCTGCCTCCTAACAGTTCCACAGCCTCTCAAAACAGGGTAACCAGCTGCGGGGCAAAGTGGCTCAAAACGTGAGCCAGTAGGAGACATTTCCGAATCAAACCCTAGCATGTCCTGTTCCCATGGTGAATCCTGGGTGACACACCACTGTCCTTCCCACCTCACGGCAGTCCCCTGTGCTGACCCCCAGCACATCGGTCTCTCTTCAGGAGTTCATGGCTGGTTTCTGCTTTGGACTAAATGTTTACCCAATTTCGCACCTCGAGACCCCAAATCTCAAAGCAAAGGTTCTCTAGATGGTCTCTGAGAGGTGATTCGGATTAGATGAGGGTAGAGCCACCATAACAGGAATAGTGCCCTTACAAGAAGGAAAAGATCAGAGCTGGCTGTCTCCTCACTGGCACAACGGAGGAGGAGATGTGAGGACCCACAGCGGACAGTGGTTGTCTCTCGGGGGATGGTCCAGTTAGGCTAAGGTCACAGGCCTGGAGGGACTGAGTCTGTAAGCCAGGATGATGAGTCAGGATGGGAGCCAGATCTGCCCGTTGTAAGGAAAAACAAACAAAACAAAACAAAACAAAAAACAAAAAACAAAAAAACAAACAAACAAACAAAAAACCTGATGTCTAACACTCTCATCTCTCCCGATCACCCCTTCAGCTCCCTCATCCTTGGCCTATTGTAACAGCAGCTGGAGCTGACAGAAACAGTCAGAGTTCAGATGATGTCAGCCAAGGGAGAGCTGTGGGAGTCAGGAGGAGGGACATCTCACTCCACTTGGCCAATCAGCGAAGGCTCAGAAGCCAGGGCAGCAGGGAGGAGAGAGATGCTGGCCTGCCACTCAGGCTGGGATCATAGCCCAGACCCAGGTCCTGGCCCAGCCCAGAGACAGTGAGAGTCCAGGGCAGGACAGGAACAGGAAGCACCATCACCTCCAGAGAGTTCCAGCCGACTTGGAACAAGCCTAGAATTGTGGGTTGATGTCAATGTTTGGTTCTAGAATGCTGGGCCCCCCTATCAGAACAAGTCCATCCCAGCCGGACCCCTACCCATCCAAAATACAGGAACTGCAGTATAGGAGACCCTGGGAGGCAGAAGTGATCCTGGCTTTATTCTAGACCTTTTTGGGGATGTTCTCCGTGAGAAGAGAAGCTCTGAAAACCTGACTTGCTGCATTGGGCTGCCCTAGGAGGAAGAGCTATGGATCCCACCTGCTCGCACTGAGCCCATGGCTGCCAGAGGCCAGCTGCTCTGGACACAAAGTGTCACTTTGAAGCCATTGGAACATGCCCTACTCCGCCCCACACCCCACAGGACATAGACCAGGCAGGAAGGTCAAGTCTGAGCTGGGGTCACACCTGAGATCATTGTCTCTCAACACCCCTGAAGCAGAGGCTCTTGGGAGCTGGGTGCAGCCTCCAGCATCCCTTTTCGATTCCTTGTGTCTCCTACCTTGGCAGGATCCATGTTTCTCCTGCTCTGGGTACTACAGCTAAGAACAGGCCCTCTGGATCCCATGATAAGCGGGAAAGGTGGGAACTCGGGATCTCCAGCGGTCCACAGTTAGGCATACCCAGAAAGCCCCAGTCATCTGGGAAGGTGGTATTCACCTACATTCTCTCTGCCACCTGTGCGGCCACCCAGAAAGAACACAGCCCCGGAGTCGGCTGGGCAGGACTGGGCTCCTGGCACTGCCTCTGGCCCGGCAGGCCCCGATGGTCCATGTCTCTAAGTCTCCGATTCCCTTTGCCCAGCAATGGGAATGAGCACACTCATCATTCACACGAGGACTGCAAAGCCCCAGCACACTGAAAATGGCCAAGGGGCATTCATTCCCCCGTGGTCAGCTTCTGCTGCCCCCTCCTCCTGTCCCTCCACCTGACCCTGCCCGGTTCCTTCCACGTCCTCCCTGTGCTGGGCCCTGAGCCAGGGAGGGGTTTGAAGGTGGTTTGGCTCTGTCCTCCAGCTCAAAGGGATATGGGACATTTCAGAGTAGGAAAAGATAAAGGGTCTGAGGAAGTGACTCTGGATTTAGGAAGGGGTTTCAGTCAGGGGTACAGTGTGTGCGAAGGACCAGGGACAGGGGTCCAGTCTTTCCTTCCTTCCTCTCTAACTGCTGGGATGGGATGTCAAAATAGAAATTCACAGTCATGAGAAAACAGATCCCTGTACCACTGGGGGAGCCACAGCCTTGGACTTTCCTCTCGGGGCAGGCTGGGGTCATTTGAATGGTCTCTGTGCTTATACACAGACATCCTGAAGACGAGATGCTACAAGATAGTGTCATTTCTGCACCAAACTATTCCTGAGTGTGGGGGAGGGAGGACCCCAGAGAAGCCTCCCAGCCAAGAAAGACATCCAAACCACGGATCCCTAAGAGGCCACCCTCAAAGAGAGCACGTGGCTACAGGAATACCACCCCCCTGCCCCTCACTCACAATTCATCAATATCCCAGCTCAGAGCCTGCACAGGGTCTCCTGAAGCAGGGCACTGGTTGCTGACGTCACCCACAGGTACCTTCTTTGTTCCCAGTCACTGATGTGGCTGTGGGTAGCTGCTCGGTGGCCTCTGACTAAAGGCCTCAATCCCTCACTGAATGCTGGCTGGACCATTTGATTCCTTGTCCAAATGAAATTCTCAGCAAGTGCCTCAGAATTGACAGCTCATTTCCCCCGAGAGCAGGCGTGAGCAAGAGGGCAGGCCAAGAAGGAAGTAGATTGAGCTGGAGATGTAGCTCAGTTGGTAGAGTGCTTGCCTGGGATGCACAAAGCCGTGGGTTCAATCCTTAGCACTGCATAAAGCGGGCGTGATGGCACGGGTCTGCGATCCCAGCATTTGGGAGATGAAGGCAGGAGCATCAGAAGTTCAGCGTCACATTCGGCTACGTAATGAGTTCGGGGCCAGCCTGGGCTACACGTGACCATGAAAAGGGGAGACAAAAAGGAGGGCACAGAGCAGAGGAAGTGGCTTGCCATCACTCTCTACACTCCCAATTAAAAGGAGTCACTGGCTCCAATTCACCCACAGGGGAGGGAAAGCACCATGGGTTCCTGGAGGCGACATCTGTGGTGGCTAGTTTTATGTCAACTTCACACACGCTAGAGTTAGCTGAACAGAGGGAACCTCAGTTGAGAAAATGTCTCCATAGGATCTGGCTGTAGGGCATTTTTTAAATTAGTGATTGATGGAGGAGCGCCCAGCCCTTTGTGGTTGGTGCCATCCCTGGTCTGGTGGTCCTGGGTTCTGTAAGGAAGCAGGCTGAGCAAGCTATGAGGAGCAAACCAGTAAGCAGCAGCCCCTCCATGGCCTCAGCATCAGCTTCTGCCTCCAGGTTCCTGCCCTGTTTGAGTTCCTGTCCTGACTTCCTTCAACAACGAAGAACAATATGGAAGCGTAAGCGAAATAAGCCCTTCCCTCCCCAGCTCGCTTTTGGTCATGGTGTTTCATCACAGCGATAAAAACCCCGACTAGACAGCAGCCATGGGGGCCATCTGAGTTTGTGCCTTGAACCCTTGAGTGAAGCCTCTCTCACTGAGCACAGTTTTGAAACGTCTATGCCTGCCTATCACCAGCTAGCAGCAGAATCCCTAGTGACAGATCCAGGCCAGTGTCCCTCTGTGTGACATCTGGTGGGAAGATGCCCCCATCCACAGGGTTAGAGAAGGCTGGACCCCGGCCCAAAGCTTACTGAGGCTTTGAGTGTCTGACCTTTCCCATCAGCCCAGTGAGTGTGCTCTACCAAGGAACATGTGGAATGAGGTGCCCGGGGAAGAGAGTGACTGGGGAGCCCAGCCCACCCAGTGTTCCCTGTTCATGGGGAGAGCAAGCCCTGCTTGCCACATCAGTGTGTGTGTGTGTGTGTGTGTGTGTGTGTGTGTGTGTGTGTGTGTGTGTATACTGTCCCTGGGTTACCCAGAGAGGGCCACCCTTGACCCACCATCACTCAGGACTGGACCTTCTCCAGAGATGCTACAGACTAGAGTCTAGAAAGAAAGGAGCCTAGCAGGCTCCTGGGTGGAGCATGGCTAGAACGGGTTGTGGGGGGGTCGGGGGGCCAAGGGGGGGTCGGGGGAAACTGCCCTAAGGTGTTATGATAGCCAGGATGACACACTACAGTCAGACGTAAGAGCGGGTCAGGAGTGGGCAGAGAGTCAGACAGAGGCCGCGGCTGGGTAGATTCTGCAATGTGACAGGCTAAACACAGAAAGGTCAGGGGAGGCTGGCTGGCCACCGTGGAACAAATCAGAATGTCAGCACCAGCAGGACTACTCCTTGCTACTCCCTGCCCCCGCCAGGAGGAGGACAAAAGCCTCATCCTCAGGTGCTCCAGCCTGGCCTTGAAGATAACGAGGCTCTGCCAAGCAGGCAGGAACAACGTGTGGCCCCGCCTGGCCCTGCTGCCCTGAGGAGACCAGACCCCACACGGCTTGGAGAGCTGTGACCCACCTAAGGCTGTGTGCTGTGGAGGTACCTGAAGGGACCTTGAATTTTCTCAAGGAGACTCAAAAAGGCACGAACCCGCTTCTCTGTTCCCCTAAGATAGATTAGCTGTCCGCCTTGAGAGTGTGTGCCTCCGAGACAGAGCCACTGACTCCCCGAGCCCTTCAGGCTCCAGGGCACGAGCCTGCGGGGACTCTGCTTCCAGGTTCCTTTCAGGATAGACATGGCCCCAGAGACCTTTGCTAAGTGGATGTCCACGGTGTCCTTCCTCTCCTCCAGGGGGCCAGCAGGCAGACTCTCCCTCCTCTGCGCATTCATTCCAGTGTTCCTTTTCACTTTTGGAAACAAAAGTCGGGAAGTCCTGACAAAGTCACTCACCTCCCTGAGACAGGCAGGCAGACACCAGCGAAAGAGAGAGGAGGGAGGGAGAGGGAAGGAGAAACACCCCCGATGTATGACCCACTCAAGTGGGGAAAACTGAGGTGCTGTGGTGAGCCGGGGAGCCAGCACCATGGAACATGGCGCCGTGGCCCTCACAAAAGGGGCAGCCACGTTTTTACCATTGACCCCATGATCCCACTCGGGTGATACACGTGGGAGAAGCGAAAGTAGGAACTGACCGGAGACGTGTACAGTGTACATCCATGTTTGCAGCAGCTCAGCTCACCACAGGCAAAGGGAGGCTGCAAACTGGATTCCTATCAACAGTGGGTAGTGAGTGGATGCTCATCTACAGGGAAATGATCCTCAGCCTCCGTCAGACTCAGGGTAGGATGCCCAAAAGGGACAAACACTGTGATTCCACCTGATGAGGGAAGCCATGTAAGGCTCAGAAGTCAGTGATTTACAAGTTCCAGAAACTTATCAGATGCACAGGGTGCCCCCCTCCCCGCTTCCCCCCAAGACAATATAAGCTTTAAGGATGGGGAGGGGAGGTTCTTGGACCTGTCCCGTCGCTTGCAGGTCCTGCAGAGAGCTCTGGATTTCCAGCTGTGGTGAGCTGGTGGCTTATGATGATGTAGCTGCCTTTCACCTGTCCACACTCCTGTCAATAACCCCCAGGAACTGACTCACCAATTTGGACTTTGGACTGGCAGGGGGGTCCCTTGTCTGGGGTAAGTAGACATTTGTTCTGGTCTCCCAGGGATAGCGTCACAGATCACTAGGGGAGGAAATAGGTAGCTAGTGTCTGAAGAGATGCAGAGTCTTCATTTGGAAAAAAATTAGTTTTGTGTGGATGGTAGCAAAAGCTGAATAACACCATGGATATAATTAATGCAATGGTTAAGATGATTGAAACGGCCAAGATGGTCCGTCCTGTGGTGGTGAGTGTATCTTAATACAATAAAACTACCTATGGCTAAATTGTTTTTATCATTTAAGGTGGGGTTTCATATATTCCCAGACTGGTCTCAAACTCATTATATAGCTAAAGATGGTCTTGAACTCTTAATTCTCACGTCAGCATCTCTCAGGTGCTAGAATTACAGATATATATCCCCACAGCTGGTTTTTGTGGTGCTAAGATTGAAGACATGACTAAGTTTTTGTAAAGCAAGGAGCTGAGGGGCAGCATGGCATGGGATTAAGCTGGAGCTGTGGGGAAGTTCCTAAAGACCGTAGTGCCTGACTGGGCCTTAAAGGCTTGGCAAAGGGTGAAGCAGCTCGGGAGAGCCCAGCAGAGGTAGTGGGGTGGAGGTCAGAGCGGGTCCAGGCGAAATTCTGTGGGACTGTGGGTAAGGAAGAGTGTCCCCGGGCCTGGCGGGCATCATGCAGGTCCCGGGGGCCACCAGAGCCCTGAACACACAACTCAGGAGTGACAAGAATTACATCAGATGGCATGTCACCTGGATGCCATGCACCCCGGGCTAAGGCTGAGAAGGGCTTGTAGGGGACCCAGGACGGCAAGCAGCCTGCAGCAGGACCTGGGCCACGCGAACAGACATGGCCGCCTCTGCAGCTCAGCACCTGGGCAGGTCCCTTCTGTTCTCTCAAGGCTGGCTGGATTTAGAAAAGAATGCTAAATCCAAATGTCAGGTGCGCAACAAATGGCTTTTCAGCGTGTGTCCCTGGCTGTATGAGACACGCTTGCACTAAACAATTCTTTGTGGTTAATTGGAGTGTCGCTTGCTTTCTTTTCCAGTGCTGAAGTTGGAACCCAGGGCCCTGTGCATGCCAGGCAAGCACGGTGTGGCTGTGCTCACTCCAGCTCCTATTTGAAATTCATTTGAAATAGGGTATCCTGGTTTTGTTCTCCTGGCCCTTATTTGGAAGGGGTGGCTGCTGCCTTCCAAGTCCCGCTCCGGCAGGTATCCCCATCCCGGCCTCCCCCAGACCATGCTGGCAGAAAGACTGACCAACAGCCACGCCTCTGCCCCATCATCTAAGATGGCCTTGCCTCTGCTTCTGTCTACTGTCTGCCCCTTGCTCTGAGAGGCCCGCTGCATCTGTCCCTCCCTCTGACATGGCACCTTCCACAAGCACGGGCACCTGTTGCTCTAGCCTCAGAGCCTGTCACAGGTCTGACACACAGCAGGCACTCAGCTAGTGTTAACCGGAAGATGCCGAGACTTCCCCTATGAAAGAGCGGCCTAGGCAGGAGGGAGGAGGGAGGTAAACATGAGGGGGTGTGCTGTACCCCGACTGCCTTACGGTCTGCCCCCACCCCAGCCTCTCACACTGGCCACTAGTCCCCTCTTTTTTGAAGTTCAGGGGGCTGGAATACAGGTCTGTCCTCACCCTACCCCACAAGCCCAGCCTCTGGTCCACACATTCCCATGGCAGCACGGTTACTATGGCAACAGCAGCCGGAGGTCACAGCGCTGTAAACCAGAGGATGTCTGCCCTCCTGGAACACCACCACCGAGGCAGAATCTAATTTTCATTACAGCCATAATACTGGTTTTGCATAATGGTACATATATTAATACCTAACACGCCTGTGTTTATTTGGTTAACATTCATGAATTCAGGTCTAAATAAAAAGTGCTGATGGCCGAAGTTTGTCACACTCTTAAAATGTTCTTGAATTGTTGTTTTAAGCCAATCTGTCCTTGGCTTCTAATCCCCTTGCTAATGGGTAGGAAAGGAGACAGGGTTAGGACAAGATGAGGCAGACACTCAGCCAGGCGCTAGACCTGCCCCAGCTTCGGGTCTGCTCACCCCTGCCACAGTGGGTGGAGTCACACACCACTCACCTGTCAGTCAGTGTCCTGGCTGTGGTGGGTGGAGCTGAGGCAGGACCTACTAGATGTGTGCAACAGGAAGCCATCCAGTGTGCTATTGCCCTGGCTGCTCAATGGGCTGGCCCTGCACTGGTAGATGTCTTGCTGCATCTACCACCTACAGAGAGCGAGGGAGCGGGCAGAGCTGGAGCTGCTGAGGCAAACCGTGGAGGCCCTGGAGATGCCGTGGAGCCGAAAGAGCATTTGGGGGGTGGGGGAGATAGTGTGGCCACTGGCACACAGTGATCTTCTGTCCCCAACACACTCAGGGACCTCAACAAAATGAGTCCTGGCAGGCTTTCCTACATGTCCACTGCCCACTCACCCAGCCACTGGAAGTCCCCCGGTCTCCCCTCCATCCACACTGGCCTTGCTGCCTGAAATACTGGCCCTAAAGCTAGGTATATTGCCACCAACCCTCCCTAGCCAGGCAGCCACATACCCTTGTCCCTGTTTTTTCTTCCTCCCTACATCACTCCACCCATCCTTCCATCTACCCATACAAAGACCATCGATGACTCTCACCAGACCCAGCCCAGAGCTGCCCCCCAGGGCCCAGAAACAAACCCCTCCAGGAGTTCTCAGCTACGCAGAGAAAACCTCGGAAGTGAGTCTCCAGCACCCGAGATACCGTCAGAGCATGCTAGCACCCACACGAGTCAGATAGCAAAGACACAGATCGCCCTGCATTCACCCTAAGAGGTCTCCTTGAAGTCTGGAACACGGAGCTCAGGGGGCAGAGAGGGCAGACAGGAGAGAGGAGCTGGGGATGGGGTGGCGGGGGACAAGGACGGGAAGGGGCCAGGGTGTTCTCTCAGGGCTGTGAGAGGCAAGGTAGTCAGGGGGCCTGGTGGAGCAGAGCTGGACAGTAGTGTGACAGCCCAAGGCCATCTGGGATATGGGGTCTGAGTGGGTGGCAGTGATGACGGGGGGTGGGGGACAGACTACTCTATAGATGCTGCCTTGGTCACGGGCTAATGTCCGAGGAGGTGGAGGGAGGTGTTAAGGCCACACTCCGAGTTCCAGGAGCCTCACCAAAGGCTGTGCTTTCTGAAGCCGAGGACCCAAGAGGGGCGGGAGTGTGACGGGAAAGCTGAAGCTGGTCAGAGGCCCCCGGAGAGCATCCAGAGGAGTCATCTGCAGGTCCATGATTCTGGGCCCGAGGGAAACAGTGGAGAAAGGTTTGCTGGGTGCTTCTTCCAGTCATGGCACCTATATCAGGTGGCTGCCCCAGGAACAAGGCTCAGCATGGGGGTACTGATCCTGAATCACACATCCCAAGAGCTAATACATGGACTGAGGGTTCAGCCTGCTCTAAAGAACACCTTGCTTTGTTCCATCTGTTAAATGGAATAAGGCTCCTTCTGGACCAAGCTAAAGCTGGGCCTGTTAACCTGAGGCATTGAAGCGGGTGTTTGTGTCTACACACACATGCACAGACCCACATACACACACTGTCAGTGCCACATCTATACCCAGATCCTCCAATGGGCACACACACACACACATTTACTACACACGTACCCACCCCGCCCCTGCACTGAAGCAGGGGAGGCCTCTAAAGGGGTTCCAATGTCCTCACTGGCTTGAGAGGAAGTCTGGCGGCCTGGGCTGTACTGTAGCCACACACCTCAGCCTTTGCCTCCCCGTCCTGACACAATGCACTGGTGTCTGTTGTTGCCAAAAGCTGCCCGAGCCGACAGATAGGGAACTCCGGAGATGCAGAGATCAAGGATGCTAATGAAATGGGATGGGTCAGGACTCCTGGCCTAGCCCCCCCCCCCCAGCTACAGATTCCTCATGAGACGGGTGTTTTGTAAGAGGCCATGCCTGCCATCCTGGTGCCCCCCAGGCCTGGATCACCTCCTAAGGAAGGGACATGTGCTGGGATAGGGAATGCTCGAAAGAGATGGGTGTCTACCCACCCTGGTCCCCTCCCTACCATCTTAGCTGTTCCTGTGTTCCCAGCTGGCAACATCTGGCCAGTTCATCAGAGGGCTCCGTGGCCTCCTGTTGAAGGTAAAGATTAGAAGCCACTGTTCCCAGAAGCTCATCAGGAGGGCACGATGTAGGTCTTACTTCAAAGCGGTGGTTCAGCAGCCACCTCTACCCTGAATCCCAGAGTGAGTGTATGGTCAGACCTGGCCAATGCCAGCACAGTGTCTCTGTGGCATGGTGTGTTCCTTAGCCAACTCCAAGGAAGGTTGGATGAGGATCCTGCCCTAGCGTGTGGCTGGGCTTCCCTGAGAGAGTTGCCAGAGGAACGGGGTGGCCCAAGCCTGGGACAGCTGGTGGCCTCAGAGAGAAAGAAACAAACACAGAAACAACAAAGTCAGGAGGTAGAGAGACTGTGTCCTAGTGACTTGTCTGGAGCCTTTGATCTAGCGACATCTGAAGCCAACACTACATCTGGGATTTCTAAAAACTTGAACCACTAAATTATTTCCATCTGTGTCCTGTTCCCCTTCACTTCTTTCTTCTCTTCTCTTGTGCTCTTTTTTTTTTTTAAGATTTTTTATGTGTATATGTGTGTGGAATGAGTTTATATGCACCACAAGCATGCAGGAACCCATACAGGCCAGAAGAGGGTGCTGGAGGCTCCCCTGGAATTGGAGTTATAGGCAGTTGTGAGCCACGTGCCGTGAGTGCTGGGAACGGAACCATGGACATCTACAACAGCAGTGTGGTGGTGTGAATAGGAATGGCTCCCATAGACTCATATTTGAATGCTTGATCATCGGGGAGTGGCACTACTTGAGAAGGATTAGGAGCTGTGGTCTTATTGGAGGATATGTGTCCCTGGGGGTGGGCTTTGAGGTTTCAAAAGCCCAAACCAGGTCCACGGTCTCTCTTTCTTCTTGCTGCCTGAATATCCAGATGGAGAACTCTCAGCTCCTTCTCCAGCACCATGTCTGCCTGCATGCCGCCATGATAACATTGGACTAACCCTCCGAAAATGTAAACAAGCCCCAATTAAACTCTCTCTTTTGTAAGAGTTGCTGTGGTCATGATGTCCATTCACAGCAACAGAACAGTGACCAAGACCTCATCGGAGTCGTCCCTCCAGCCCCCATCTTTCGATCTTAAGCCCCTTTGAGTTGGGTTTTTGTGCTTGGCAGTCACGAGTCCTCATAACACCACTTCCATCAATTCAGGATCTGGTGTCAAGGGGAAGCAGCTTGACCTCTTCTCTGCCTCATTCCCAGCCCTGAAGTCCCACCCAGACCCTGATTACAAGAGAATCCTACCACAGGGTCTCTGGATCCCCCAGAACCCCCAGACTCCAACAGCTGCAGCATGAAGACATCATCACTCTTCCCTTGGGGTGGAAAGGGGGACCAGCATAACCCCAACCCTGCAGGGAAGGAAGAGTAGAGACATGGAGAAAGTCCTAAATAAGTTTCTGGGGTTTTATTCAAAACAACGCTGCCGGGCGGTAGGGCTTGGTTTCTCTATTCCCAGGCCATCTGGGCCAGCAGGGACCAGCGCCTTCAGCAACTAAGAGGGAAGTTCATTCACACTGTAGAAACTGTACAGTGACCGGAAGTTAGAGTCACAGCAACAGAGCTGGGCTGAGGGGCTTTCTGGACAAGGTGGCCTCTGCCTCCTCCCAGGCTCCAGCTCTGCCCGGGACACTGATTATTGCACAATGACGAAAAGAAAAAGAAAAGTGTGTGTGTGTGTGTGTGTGTGTGTGTGTGTGTGTGTGTGTGCCTGGGTTAAACAGCAGCTTCTAAGACCCCAAGCCCTTACACAGACTGGCAAAAGGGGCTGGAGGTGAGCCGGGGAGCTCAGAACTCTAGGAGAAATATTGGGCACAAGCAGATGGGTGAGTTCTGCTCACGGTTCATCCTCTTCAGAGGGGACTGCCTGGACCAGAGCAGGAGGCAGCAAGAAGGCAGAGCAGGCTCTATCTGGCTTCAGACCCTTCCCTACAGATGTTGTCGTGCCCTCCAGGCTCCACGCCATACCACCTGGTAAATTAACAGCTTTAGGGCATTGGTACCTGGGTTCCCATTCTCCTCACACCCAGGCCCATGTGGATTGGGGGAGTTTGTGCTTTGGTGATGGACAGGCTTGGCCTGAGGCCACAGCCCCAAGCCACAGTGTTGAAGAAGGGTCGCCCAACCAATCCTTGCCCATTCCAACTCATCTTACCAGCCGCTCACAGCTTTCCTGGTCCCTAATTCCCCACTCACGGGCAAAAGACCAAATATCTGGGATTGGTCCTAGGGAAATCCACCCCAGGTAGTTTGTGTGCTTCTGGGCTCAGCCAATCATTCTTTCTAGATGTCCTGTTGTACCCAGCTACAGCCCTTACTTATTAAACTTTGCTCATTTCCCTAAAACACGCTTCAACACGGCTGTTTGCTCTGGGGTCACACAGTCCATTGTAAAGGTATGGATGCCTGAACATCTCTGCCCAGCCTCAGAGCCATGAAAGGGAGAAAGCTGACTGTGAAAAGCAGCATACACACACACACACACACACACACACACACACACACACACACACACACGGCACCCTGAAGATTTAGCTAGATGACTAACACTGAACCCAGAAAGCAGAGGAGCTAGATGCTATCCAATACCACGGCTGTAAAGCCTGAAGACCATGGGCCTAGGCCAACCCTCTCTACGCAACAGCCAACTCTTTTCTGGGCCCTTGGAGTCACCCTCCCTTCAACCATGATTGTGTGTGCACAGTCCAGATGTTCAGGCAAGTGCCCTTCACAGGTAACCCAGGCTCTTTGCAGCTAGGGCTGCATGGCTGTTTCACTTACCCAGAGCCTCAGTTTACCCACGTGTAAAGCGGGTTTAACAACCACTTTCCCACTCCTCACCCCTAAGAAGGGCTTTGCAGGCAGCACCCCTCAACATTTCTTTCCTCCTCGCTCCCTCACAGTGTCCTGACCCCAGGGTCCCTGTGCCAGAAGGGAGTACCTCAGAGCCTACCAACACTAGCCTGGCTAGAAGCCCACTTCTGTGAAATCAGGATTTGGGAGCAGGGACAAGATACACACTTGCTTTTAGCAGGACCCAGGGCAACCCTTGGTGATCTGGGTGAGCATCCACATCCCTGCCCTTATCAGCAGGCCAGCAGCAGCAGCATGTCCCACTCTTCTTCAAGCTAATTTTAAACCCATCCACGTTAGAGCTGAGCCTGTGAAAGTCGCAGGCTCGATACAATGTATTTTTTTGTAAATAAATGGGTAACTATTCCAATAAAAAAAAAAAAAAAAAAAAAAAAAAAACCCATCTTGAACTCATTGTGAGACCCGACCTGCAGCTTGAAACAGCAAGACATACTCAGGAGTAAGCAGGAATTGGAGGGTGTGAATGTCCAGGTGACTGGCTGGGGGTCCTGGGCGGGGAAAGGCTGGGGTCAGGCTTTAGGCAGGCACGCAGAGCCCTTTAGATTTGCTGTTACCCCCAAATACCCCCGGGGTGGGGCTAAGGTTGCTCAGGGTGGGGTGCATGAATTATTTCTGTTTGCTGCCTTCCTGGGGAATTGAACTGTCCCCCAAAGTGCTCACAGGAGTCAAAACTTGACCTGCACACTGAGCCCCCTGCCCAGCCTCAGAACTGTCCTATCCCCCAATCCTGCTCTAAGAAATGACTAAACAACCCCACCCCCCCACCCCCCGCCCCGGTTTTTCTAAAGAGAACATCTAGCTGGTTAACTAAGAGAGTCTGTGTGTCAGAGCGTCTACAAAAGACTTCACAACACGATAGAGGGACAAGACTGACACCCCAACATGTGGGTAGAGATTGGGGATCTTAGCAGCGTCTCTTCTTGAAAATGGGAAAAAAAAGTGCACCCTGAATTGCTTCTCTTCTGTCTCCTGGGCCCTGAACATCCTCCCCAGCTGCCCTCAGCTGCGGGAGACACCCGAAACTACAGCGGGAGCGTCTGCGCCGTGCAAGCCGGTGTCCTAACCAACAGACGAGACCCCTGTCTGGGCCCTGGCCTGAACCTTCAACTTTAGCACTTTCTGGAATTCATAAGCTCTCAGTAAAAAAAATAAATAAATATATGTCTGTCTCTCTATATATATGTATATATGTATATATCTGCATATGCACTGGAAGGGCCGCGGATGGGGTCACTTCTGAGCCTCAGCTAACCCAGACCCTCCTCAGTCGTCTGCCCAGGGGCCCGGTGCTGGCTGGCGCTATGCCACTCCCAGGTGTGGGCAAAGTATTGCTGTCTGCTCCCTGGCTCCTGAGGTAAAAGAAGGCAAGACGGGGCAGGCGGGCGGACAGCGGGTGGCAGGTCCCCCCGCAGCCCCTGGGGGCCCCTCATCTCTTCCTCTTGCTGGCAGCATCCGTTGACTCCAGCTCCCCAGGAGGCGGCTGCGGTTCAGGTGCCGAGGAGCCCAAGCCTGAGGCCAGCTGGGCCTGGCCTGGTGGGTCCTTGCGGCGGTCTGCAGCCCAGGAGGGGCTCCTGGCCAGGCCTCGGGCGGAGACAGTGGCTCCAGGACGGCCAGGTCCAGATGCCAGGCTGCTGGTACTGCTGAACTTCCTGGAGGGGGTGAGGCCCGGGGGTGGCAGCGTGGGTGGTGGGCAGAAGAGAGACGTGAGCGACAAGCTGCTGAGGGTCTCGGAGTGCTCACTGCCCGCACCCCCGCCACCGGCACCCCCGCGGCCCTCCTCATCAGAGGGGTCCATGGAGTCGTGGTGGGTGCAACCCGGGCTGGTGGAGCCGCCGCTGCTGTGGCTGCGCTGATGGGCCCGCAACCCACGCAGACTGAACAGGCCACGGCCCCGCAGGCTGAGGCGGCGCCGGGTGGCGGGGGACAGGCCAGCACGCAGCCCTGACACCTGGACCGGTGGTCCCAGGGCACGCCGGGGACTGTCGCTCAGTGTCAGACTGTCCTCCAGGGTGGTCTGCAGGCTGCCCGCTGAGCTGCTAGGGCTGGCATCCAGTGACGTGTCACTCACAGTAGCCTGCAGGGAGGTAAGAAGGGATGAAGCGCCCTGTATCATCTCCTTTCCCTGGTCCTTAGGGGACGGTCTGATGATGGGGCTTCCCTTCTCAGCGTATCCAGGATCCCACGGCATCCCCTCTGCCACATGGGCAATCCCTGGGATCTCTCAGGGCAGCTACTGTAGATGCCTCACACGGGGTCCCAGTCCCCTCTGGACAGCCTGAACCATCTTTCCTAGTCCCGATGTCAATGTCAAGCCCTTCCCGAACATAGTTCCCAGCTGCCTGTCATCCACCCACGCCTCCAGCCTGACTTCTACCACCCTGTCCCTTGTTCACAAGCTCTTCTACCTGCTCCCCATGGTCCTGCCGTATCCCAGCTGCTCCCATCCTCTCCTCTAGGTAAGCCTTCCCTTGCTCTCCCAGCCACGCCTCACCTCCCCACAGATTATACTCCCAGCATTCATTTGCTCTGCAACACACACACACACACACACACACACACACACACACACACACACACACACACACACACTTTAAACCCAGAACTGCCCTCCACGGGAGACAAGGAGTCAGAGTCCACTGCCTGCTGCAGAGCCCAGCCTGGAGAAACTGGAGATTGATTAACCCTGTCTGACTAAGTGATTACTAGGAAGCCTCCACTGTCCTATAGGATTACACATGCCTCCCCCCCCCCCAAAGGTGCTGGTGGACTTTTGTTTCATGCTCCAGAGGCCCTCTATGCCCAGTTGGCAAGGGGGCTGTGGCTCCAGCCATCCTGATACTGGAGACCATACAGCCAAGACTTCCCCTTTCCCAGCCTGACCCTCTGGAACCAAGCAATCTGTAGTCTACAAGCAGTCTAGCAATGACACCCTACCACTCAAGGCATGGTCCCAGCACTGTGTCACCCCACAAGGCCTCCCCAGTGCCACCCTCTCCCTCATCTCAAACTAGGGCCCTGTGTCAGCTGTCTGACCACCTGGGTGCTCCTCAGGGGCTGGTCTTGCTCAGATTCATCTTCGGTGTCACCTCTCAAGTCTTGTCTGCCGTGGCTGTGCTCAGTGCCTCCCCTCCTCTCCCCCCACCATCACCCGTGGCTCCAGGACACTCTTCAGCGTCCTGGATGTGCCTGTACCTGACGCAAGAGGGTGCAGTTGACACTTGGTGACCTCAGGGATGCCCAGGAGCCCTGGAGGGCGATCTTGGGCAGGGTCCCTGCGCTCATGCCCGGCTCCTGTCCCTTCTGGCTGGCCGACACCGCGGGATGGAAGAACTCAACAGGCATCTGCAGGAGAGGGCTGGAGGCATCTGGGGAGAAAGGGCTCGGCGGCGCTGCAGGGGAGGAAGAGGAGGTGCTGGGAACAGCCCAGGAGGTGGGTACAGAGCAGCAACCCTCACTTGGGTTACTTAACACTGGCTGTGAGACGCTGGGCAGGTCTCCAACTGCGAGAGCAAGAAATGCTGCTGGTGCAATTCCTGGAAAGGCTGGCTCTGAGCAGAAGGCTGCTCTCAGAGCCCAGCAGACCAGACTCCAGGCCTGACTCCTGGGCCTCGGTTCCTCTGGGAATGGGGATAGATACCCACCCAGTAGAGGCGGGATCGTTGACACTGTCAACTTGACAAGCTCTAGAGTTAGCAATGAGAGGTTCTCTGAGCATGTCTATGAGGAAGTTTCTAGATTGGGTTGGGGTTGAGAAGACCCACCCTGACTGTGGGCGGTCCCATCCCACGGGCTGGGGTCCTGGACTGAACACGAAGGAGAAAGCGGGCTGAGCACCAGCATGCATCTCTCTCTGCTTCCAGCCCGTGGATGCCGTGTGACCTGCTGCCTCAAGCTCCTGCCGCCATGCCTTCCCCCACCATGATGGACTATGTGGTTGAACTATGGGCCAAATTAAACACTTCCTTAAGTTGATTTCACCCAGGCTCTTGGTCACAGCAGTGAGAACAGTAACTAACACAAGAGGGGGCTGTGGGGATAACAGCAGGTATGGAGCACCTAGCCCAGCACTGTGCACATAGTAGGTATTCAATCACTAAGACTCAGCATCCCTCGGGCCCTGACAACTCCACATGGCCTCGCCAGGCCTGAGGGCCCCTCCTGGACAATGCAGGTATCTACCAGGCCCTGCGCTGATGGTATAGAAGCT
The DNA here is from genome assembly GCF_004664715.2 of Peromyscus leucopus. Taxonomy (NCBI): domain Eukaryota; kingdom Metazoa; phylum Chordata; class Mammalia; order Rodentia; family Cricetidae; genus Peromyscus; species Peromyscus leucopus. The sequence continues at coordinate 37,298,240 of NC_051080.1, read as the reverse complement.
GCTGGGTGGGCCTGGTCTGCCCATTGCGGATAGAAAGGGACAAGGCCAGGCTGGGGGAGCCTGAGGCAGGGCAGACTTTTGTATGCCAGGACCAGCAGCAGCTGCTCTGCCTGTGGCCCCCTCTGCTTCTCATAGAATGAAGAAGGAGCACAGGGTTCAGAATATGTGAATAGACACCAGTCAGCCGTGCAGGCTGCGTCCTGGTAAACGGCCGAGTTACTGAAGGGATGTGCAAATAAACGGTTAATTGAACACTTCATCAGAACATGCCTGGGGTCAGACCCTGGGCTCAGGTTTTGAGATCAGGAAATTTGGGGTCCTGGCACCCCAGCCATATGTCCAGTAGAGGCCACTGGCTTTACAGAGGGTCCATGGAAAAGCCAGTCATCCAGATATCCCGGAAGACATCTTGGGGTGGGTTTGCGGTCTTAGGGTCACTCTTGTGTTAGACTGTCTTCCTTCCTTCCACCAGCCAGGGTTGACACCCAGGCTGCTGTCATCCTCCAAGAGGGAGACAGGCAAGCCAGCTCAGTCCCTTGTCATGTCCCCAAACACAAACCAGGTCTTCAAGGAGGTTTGGGGTAGCAATCCTTTTATCACAGGGCCATTGAAAACACCAGTCTTCTAGTGACCTTGTGTGTCTATCTGAGGGACAAACGCCTTTCGGATGATTGTCTACCCAAAGGCAGTCATCTGTAAGCCTTCCTTCTGCTTGGTCATAAGAGCTGTGTGTGGCAACCTAGTTCCCCTTTCATCACAGAACACAGGAAGCTCAGTGTGACGCTTCCTTTAGACCAGGCTTCAGCTGTCCTCAGCTCCTTTTATCACTACTGTATCAGGCCTCTCTAACTGTCGGGACCCCACTTGGTTCTGGAAGGGGGAAGACAAGCAGATGCTTAGGAGCAGGGGGCGGGGAGCTGGTAAGGCGGCCAGCCCTCACCTTGGCTGCTCTCGTGTTTGAGCCAGGACTGGACGGGATTGAAGGGGATGGCCTCCATCTCACACAGCAGGCTCTCCGGGCCTGCTGACCCTGGCGGGTTGGCAAAGGAGAAAAAACATTCGTCCAGGTCTCCTGCCGGCAAGGGCTCCGGAGGCTCCAGCTCACTCTGCAGGCAAGGGGGTGACATGATCAGTAAGCTGAGGGAGAGGCGCGGCCCCTGCATAGCTGTCCCCATGCCTGGGACGCCCTTCCACTCACTACCCAACCAGCAGTCACACCTGCCAGTCCTCAAGTGGAAGGTCCTGACCTCTAGGAAGCCCTCTTGGATGCCCCCAGGCAGCCCTGGCTTCCCTGTCCCTCCCTTCCTGACTCTCACTGCCTTGAGACAGCACCCAGTCTTCTTCATATCTATAATCAAATGCTAATTCAATGTGGCAGCCACTCGGGTGAAGGCATCAGAGCAGAACAGCCCCTCCCTTTGCCGGGACTCAGTTTCCCCATTCATACTTAGGGAGAGGAGTTCTTCCTCTCTGGCCATGGCCTGGGGTCTTGCACATGGAGCAGAGGTCTATGGCATCTCTTCCAGACTTTCTCAGCTCTACGACTTCCTTGAGAACTACCCGATGTCCACTCTGAGGTGGATGGGCTCACACTTATCCCAACCTGTGACTTGCTATCTGGGTCTGACCCAAGCTGTGGCCTCAGTTAACTAGACTGTACCCCGCCTGAGCCTGACCCGGCCAGATAAATATGTACCCTGGCATCGCACATGGAGAGCAATGTAAGGAGACACCTAGCCACTTACCTTACTCTCCTTGGGGCCCTGGGGGCAGGCTGTGGGGTCCTCAAGACTCAGGTCATCCCCCAGCAGGATGGACGAGGACCTGTCTGAGTTCAGGGAGAAGGCCTCTGTCTCAGCCAGCTGCACCTGCGGGGGGAGGTGGTGGCCTCGGGTCACCCTGGGGCTGGGATGGGGCAGCCTGGGCCTGGAGCGCTGAGCAACAGGTCCCTGAAAGGACATGGGGCAGTGGTCAGAGTGGTTCACAGGCCTGCTGGGCATGGGTGGTGGGCCCACTCTGTGTAGGATCCCAGCCTGGGCGACCCATGATGGCACAGGGGCCACCCCCAACGAAAACCAGGTCTGAGTGGCCCACCTTGGCATCTGAACACACAAGCAACCATGGTACATGGTACTGTGGAGCTCTGTTGTCCACTTGCCCCAGACCAAGTGTCCATGGCTGGGTGTGGTTCTTCTATGAGGGCTACTTGCATTGCGTGCCCCTGCAAGACCTGCCATCCTGAGGCATCTGTCTCAACCATGGGACAGGAGAATTGGGCAACCCACATGTTCAGCCCCTGCCCAAGGCTCCTGGGAATAACCTCACAGCCACTGTTCCTAGAAGGCCCTGGGCCGAGCCCAGGAGTACATGTACAGGGGCATAGGAGGAGAAGAGCTCTTGGAAACAGCCTGGGAGATGGCCCCTGAGCAGGCTAGGGCTGAGCTGCCTCTGAGAGGAAGCCAGAACAAGGCTCCCGAGCGAAGTTTTGAGACACTCGGAGGGACCAGGGCCACTGTCGAAGAACAGGCACCAGCGACCCCTTCTTGGTTCACAAAGTGCAAAATGCCCTGGAAGGGACTCAAGGCTCTTGGCTGCCCCAGAAGCACAAGGAAGAACAGCTACTGTTTCTGTTCCCCCTTTTTACACCCAAGGTGCTGAGGATGCGGCTCTCTAGGCCGCACCACAGGGCGGCACTTCACAGGCAAACAAACCACTAGGACCAGTGGGATCAGTATGCTCGAGGGGCCTAGCGCCATGATGTAGCTGGAGTTTTCCTGCTTTGCCCACAGTCAGGACAAATCTCTGCCGCCCGTGCTTATTTTATAAGTGGGCTAAGGGACTGCCGGAGCTTGGCGGGACCTGGAGGGAAAACTCTCCAGCAACACCACGACTTCCCCCAACACCTCACTCCCAGGTGACTCCCAGGGAGCCAGCGCCTCTCAGAAGGCCAGTACCTCTTGCTTGTCATGGTGACACTTGTCACAGCCAGCAGGTGAAGAGTAGTGGTGGAAGATGGAGCCGGACAGGTTGTCAATGATGGTCAGCTCCCCCTCCAAGGAGTCCTTGATGATTAAAGAGACGCTGTCCAGCCACAGGGTCTCCTAGGCGGGACGGGGCAGGGTGGGGACAGGTGGGATTATCGGCTGGGTCCCTGGACTTTGGGGTGGGTGGGGCAGAGCTGCCCTCCCATTCTCTGGGCCCACAGCCTGGGACTGAGCCTCTCATCACAGGATCGCCCTATCTCAGAGCTGAACACGGAGGGACCCCAAAAGATAGGGCGCCGCCCAGCCCATCTGCCCAGCTGGCCCCGTGGCTCCTGCCCTTTGTGCCCCACCCACCCCTCAGTCCCTGCCCACCTGGGCTGGAGAGCAGCAGTGCCGGCACAGGTGGGCATCGTTGTCACCCCCAGCGCCTGCCCCTCCTGATCCATGATGGCTGGGGGCTCCCGGTGAACTAGTGGGCAGCCTCGGGCCAGGGCAGGGGCAGGGGCAGGGGCCGGGGCCAGGGCCGGGGCCGGGACCCAGGCCATGGGCCATCTCCAGCTCGATCTCAGCATCCATCTCCGCGTCCTCCTGGGCCTCCTTGTTGCTGTCGTCCAGGTGTTTCATGAGCACGGCCACCACCACGTTGATGAGCACGAACTGAGCCGTGAGCACGAAGCTCACGAAGTACAGGGGCGACACGAACTGCAGGCTGCTTAGGCAGCTGCGCTCGTCGTGGGTGCAGTCTCGCAGGGTGTCCTACCACAGGGACAGGCTGGTGGGGTCAAGGCCACCCGCCACCCGCCACAGCCGCCACAGCCGCCCAGCCACGTGCCTCACCTCCATAGCACCGAGGGCCCACAAGGCTACCAGAGGTCAGGCACAGACACACACACACACACACACACACACACACACACACACACATGCCTGCACACACACACACACACACACACACACACACACACACACACACACGCATGCACACATGCACCCACGTGCACATGCCATGTAGCCTAGGTTCAATCCCCCTCTGGAGTCCTAGCTGCCTTTATTGCCTTCATGCCCATCCAGCTTATGGAAGCCTTGTCTCAGCTTCAGCCAGATCCCTAGGGTCCTAATCCGGTGTGCTCCGGCCCTCTTCACTCCCCGCTGTGGCTCACCCCACCTCTCAGAGCCACAGGCAAAGCTGAGAAGATGCACGGGGGTTCCCCGGGCACTCACTGCTGCCCTTCAGGCCAGCCCAACAAGTTGGTCCCACCTGACCCGTCCACAGTTCCATTTCACTGGAGTCAAGGGGGTCCCTGACTCTCCTCCTGTGTACAATGGGGCATGCAAGAGTCCTGTGTCTGGATCAGCAGTACCACCATGCACCCAAGACGTGAAACTGCCTGAGTGCCCCTCAGCCGGCCCATGAATACCTTCATGATGCCGTTCCAGTTGTCGCCTGTGGAGACCTGGAAGAGGGTGAGGAAGGCCATGCCGAAGTTCTCGAAGGTAGCATGCCGGCTCATGCCCTCACACGGGTTCTCATCATTGCACACTGAGAGGGGAGAGGTGGTCAGCCTGTCGGCCAGCAGCACCCCAAACCGCCACCCCTCAGCATCCTCTCAGAATACCCCTACAGCCCTCATTAGTGCATGTGGACTGTGCCCTGTCCACGGGTGAGGCAGCTGAGGCTTAAGGAAGTGATGCGCTGACTGGGGACTCAGTCTTAGGAGCATCCGGCTTTTCTACCCAATAATCAGCTCCTGAGAGAGGTGGTGGGGTGAGGGCCGGCCCCTCTGGGAGCCCCTGATTTCTGGAACTGACCTTATATGCGGGGCTAGGCTCTGTTATTGGGGTGGCCCTGGCTTGGGACAGGCATTGGCTGGAAGCAGAGAAAGGAGGCTCCCGCGGAAGACCAGACAGCTTGAGTCCAGGACTCCACCACACAGATCTGATGTACATTCATGAGCCAGGCCTCAGAAAATACCTCATGCTAGGATTGGGTTTGGATGAGGAGTACTGCTACTGAGGCATCTCCCCATACAATGACCTCGGGTGGCAAGCTGAGGAGCCCAGTCTAGGCGGTGCTCACCCAGCTTTCCAAAGAGCTCCACTCCCAGGGCGGCGTAGATGAAGAAGAGCAGCATGAAGAGGAGGCCCAGGTTGCCCACCTGTGGAGAGAGATGGGCGGGGCTTGGGGGCCAGAGGCCTAGGGGTATTCACGAGGAGAAGGGGGAGTCCTGGGGGGAGCGCAGAGTGGGGAGGAGGAGTCCCAGGCCTGGAGAGGGGCAGGGAAGTCGATCCCTGGAGCAGGAGGGTAGAGATGAAGGACCTCAGGCCAGGAGGACAGAGGCAGGGCCAGACTCAGGGCAGCTATAACATTACACCAGGCTGAGTATGCAGACTGAGCATCCATGTCTGCTGCCCTTGTAACCTCCTGAAGGGCAAGCCTAGTGAATCATGGATTACTGAGTAAGAACTGAATGCTTAAAGCCAATGCCGTGAGCACATCTCTTGTCCCTGTGAGGGAGCGGGGGAGATGTAAAGTGCCCTGTGGCACAAGCGTGGGGACCTGGCTTCAGATCAGCAGCCATGGAAAAGCTGCCCACAGTGCTGTGCATCTGCCCTGCTGATGTGGACAGAGACGGGCAGGTCTCTGGAGTTCCTGAGCTCCAGGCTCAGGAAGATACCCTGAGAGAGAGAAGGGGGAAATAATAGAAGACACTAGATGCCACACCCTCACACACGTGTGTGTACACTCACACATACACCATCCATCCACCCACCCTCCAACGAATCTATGTCCCGTCTTTTTTTTTTTTTTTTTTTTTGGTTTTCAAGACAGGGTTTCTCTGTGTAGCTTTGCGCCTTTCCTGGGACTCACTTGGTAGCCCAGGCTGGCCTCGAACTCACAGAGATCCACCTGCCTCTGCCTCCCGAGTGCTGGGATTAAAGGCGTGCGCCACCAACGCCCGGCTATGTCCCGTCTTTTGCCCCATTTCTCAGGTGAAAATGAGACAGACTGAGAACTGAAGTTCCTGTTTAGTTACATGGATCGCAAGCGATGGGTCAGAGATTCAAGCCCAGCAAACTGTCCTTTGCTGGCCTGGGACACAACTGGGTGAAGTCAGACTTGCCTCCACAGGCCAGCGCAAGGCTGGTCACAGAAAGGAATTAGTGGAGGAATCACACACGCCCAGGGTCCCGGGAGCCTCCTGCAAATGCAGCCACCCCTGTCCCATGGCTCCTACAGGACAGAATGCCCCAGATTCCGAGCCTGGTTCAAATCTAGGCATCAGTGGGAGATTGCCTTTAACCTCACGCTATGGATGAGGCTAGAGGGCGTTCCTGCCCTACAAAGAAAATCCCTCTTGACCCTTCGAAGGCTCCTGTGATTTGAGTCAGGAGGCGGCTGAGGTAATCACTATAAAGTAAATCCCCGTGGATCACAGACTGCTCTAGAGGAGGGCTTCCTTCCCAGCTGCTCCACATTGCAGTGCAGGCTAATTAATGACATCCTACTCATTAAGGACACAAGCACTTAGCGAACACTACAAGCCACAGTGCGTGGCCCTGACAGCCGAGGAAGACCCAGCCTCACCATGGCCCACAGAGCTCAGTTTCCCGCCCTACTCAGACCAGACTGGCGGTGTTCCTAACCAGGATCCAGTCTTTCCCATCAGTCTCCGACCTTCGCCCTCAGCCCCTTAGGGCCTGAGAGCCCCAGCAGCCTCCTCATCTGTCTCCTTGCCTCCAGCCTTTCCTCCAGTCTCCTCACAGAGGCAGCTCTGCTGGAAGCCCTGTTGTCCAAATACTCCTATGGCATACGGAGTCCACAGCACAAAGCCCAGTTTAGGTCACCTCCCCTGAGGAGCCTTCCCTGATGTCCTTCTCCCTCTGTGTCAGGCAAAGTCGGTGGGAAGGGGCTGAAGTCCCATGTTCACGGCACTCTACAGTATCCATCTGTGGTGGCTTATATTGACTGTCCACTTGACAGAACCTAGATCCAGCTAGGACACAAGCCTCGGGGCATGTCTCTGAGGGGGTTTCCAGACTGGGCTGAGGTGGGAAGGCACACCCCGAATGGGAGCGGCGGAGGTTCTGGATTGGCGGAAACGGAGAAAGTGAGCTGAACACCATTGTCTCTCCCTGCTTCCCGGGTGCAGATGCAATGTGAGCCGCTGCCTCGAGCTCCTGCCGCCATGCCTCCCCTGCCGTGATGGACTGCGCCCTGGAACTGTGAGCTAAAATACAGTGGCTCCCTCTGTAAGCCACTTTTGCTGGGTATTTTGTATTGAGAAAGCGGGGAATACACCATTTAACAACATGAACTTAGACTGGGGGATTTTTTGAGGAACAAAAAAAAAAAAAAGCCCCTCCCCTGCAGCCACATGTCACTTGGCACATGCTTATGTCATTGGTTTTTTCTTTTTTTTTTTTTTAATTTTATTTTATTCAAATAAATAAATTCAAATAAATTTTCCCCATTTATTTTACATACTGAATACAGTTTCCCCTCCCTCTTCTCCTCCCATTTCCCATCTATCCTGCTCCCCATCCACTCCTCCTCAGTCTCCATTCAGAAAGGGGCAGGCCTCTCAAGGGCTTGAACAAGCCTGGCACATCAAGTTGAGGCAGGAGTGAGCTCCTCCCCTTGCATCAAGGCTGGACAAGGTCATCCAGCACGGGGAACAGGTTCCCAAAAGCCAGCTAAGCGCCAGGGACAGGTCCTAATCTTACCATCATGTGTCTCCTACTTAATCCAGGGATTTCCCCAATATCTCATGTACCCTGTGTCAACTTAGTACTGGCCTACAGAGCCCTGACAGGATGCTCGGGTCAGGGAGGCTGGACACGTGTCCATCACCACCATACCGTCATTCCCACGTGCAGCAGGCTCTGCTAGGGAACTTCCCACAAGCCAAGACCTGCTAAGAACTTGATGAGCTTTAACTGTCTGATACCTCCAACTCTGAAAGACTGTCGCCTCCTCATTCACAGGTGAGGAAGCCAAAGCGGGACCCATTAGGCCGCATGCTCAGAGCCCACCCGTGGGTCCCAGGCAAGGTGTTCAAGCTCAGGGTTCAACTCACTTCCTGTTTGCACTCAGGTACATCCCAGAACACATCCTCTCCCAGCAAATGACCTTGCCGGACTATAGATGAACCATGTTGCTTTCCCTTTGGAAATGGACAGACTACTCTCTTCCTGGACTTCTTGGATGGTGGACTTGGGACAAGGTATTTTGTTTTTGGTTTTTTTGGTTTTTTTTGTTTTTTTTGGTTTTTCAAGACAGGGTTTCTTGTGTAGCTTTGCGCCTTTCCTGGAACTCACTTGGTAGCCCAGGCTGGCCTTGAACTCACAGAGATCCGCCTGGCTCTGCCTCCCGAGTGCTGGGATTAAAGGCGTGCGCCACCACCGCCCGGCTGGGACAAGGTATTATGACCTTCTTGGTCATGCCAGATTGCCCCATCTCCCTAACTGGGAGAGACTTATTACAAAAACTACAGACCCCCATATTTTTTGGGGAGGCCACTACCCACCCTACTTAAAATCCTACTCATCCCCCAACCGTATTCTTGTGACAAGCCTCCTGTTAGAGGAATACCTCCTCCAATCAAATCTGGTACCGAAAAATGATGCTCAAACTTAGGGATACTTGCAGAATTTGCACCAGCAGTACCCTGGAGTATGGGCTGAGGATAACCCACCAGGACTGGCCATCCCCTGGGCACCAACTGTCATCCAACTACTAATTACTGTACCCAGTATGGGTCAAACAGTACCCTGTGAGCCAGGAAACCAAACAGGGGGTTGCTAAACCCAATAACAGTTTACAGAAAGCAGGGGTCCTCATCCCCTGCTGTTCCCCTTGGAACACTCCCTGCTCCTGATCCAAAACCAGGTACCATGGACTACAGAACTGTGAAGGATCCCAGAGAAGATAACAAAAGGGTTGACACCACCCATGGCTCCTGACCCCGACACACTCCTGAGTCCCCTGCCACCAGGAAAACAAGTCCACATAGTTCTGGACTCCAAAGATGCCTTCTTTGCCTCGTATTGGCATCTATAAACCATCCCATTGTTGTCTCTGAACGAACTGGTCCTGAGAGAGGGTTTACAGGCCAGCTGACCTGGACTAGGTTGTCACAAGGGTTCAAAAGTTCCCCCACACTCTTCAGTGAGGCCTTGACCTGACTTTTCAGCAGAGGCATCCAAAGGGCATCCATTATTGTATGTGGATGACCTCCTCGGAGCCTCAGAAACAGAGGAGGAATGTAAGAAGGCCAGTCAGGGTCTGAGAGAGACAGTAAAGGGACCAGGATGCTGGGTCTCAGCCAAGAAGGCCCAACTATGTGCACCCCATGTCATATACTTGGGGTACAAGTTGGAAGGAGGCAAATGAACACTTGCCCCAGAGCCAAATCTAGGCAATCCTACTGATCCCCATACCTCAAACAGAGAAACAAGTGCAGGGATTTCTGGGAAGGTCAGGTATTGCCACTTGTGGATACCTGAGGTCATGAAGCTAGCTAAGCATTGTATTCTAGTACCATTGGGGTGGCACCCAGCCCCTGCAACCAACTGACTCTGAACAAGGAGCTTCTGAGGCCTTGAAAAAGGCTCTCATTTCTGCACCAAGCCTAGCCTGCCTAGACATCTCTAAGTCCTTCTACTTACATGTGAGTGAGGCCCAAGTACTGGGTACAACCCAGGTACTGGGACCCTGGAAGAAGCCAGGAGCCCAGCTATTGCCTGTTGGCAATATTTGCCTGTTGGCCAGTTTGTGGGTAGTTGTCTCTACAGCCAAGCTGGTGAAAAGCTGACAAGTTGAACTTGGGCCAGGAACTGTTCCTAACCACCCTGCACTCTGTAGAGGCCTTCCCAAAGGAGAACCCCAAAAGGGTGGATGTCCAATGCCCCCATAATGCATTGCCAGGTAGTTCTGGACCAGCCCCACATCTGAGTCTGTAAAACCTCAGCCATCAGCCCTGCCAGCCTGTTGCCAGATGATAACCCAACAGAGCCCCTCCATGATTGCCTGGAAGTGACTGATGAGGTCCAATCTGTCACACCTGACCTAACAGATGTCCCACTGTGAGAAGCAGGAGAGGTAATGTAAACTGATGGGAGCAGTTTTGTTCAAGACAGAACCAGGTATGCTGGGCTGCAGTTGTCAACTTGGATGAGACCGTGTGGGACCAGTCCCTCAGTTGAGGGACCTCAGCACAAAAGCCCAGGCACTTTGCTGGGGGAAGGACAAAGCTATCATTTTCTACAGCCCATGTCCATGGGACCCTCTATCAAGAAAGGGGACCCCTCACCTTTGTGGGAAAGGAAATAAAAAAAACAAAAAATCTTGACCCTACTAGAAGCCATATGGCTGCCACAAAAAAAGAAAGGAAGGAAGGAAGGAAGGGAAGGAGGGAGGGAGGGAGGGAGAGAGAGAGAGAGAGAAAGAAAGAAAGAAAGAAAGAAAGAAAGAAAGAAAGAAAGAGAGAAAGAGAGAAAGAGAGAGAGAGAAAGAGAGAGAGAGAGAAAGAGAGAGAGAGAGAAAGAGAGAGAGAGAGAAAGAAAGAGAGAGAGAGAGAAAGAGAGAGAGAAAGAGAGAGAGAGAAAGAGAGAAAGAGAGAAAGAGAAAGAAAGAAAGAGAAAGAAAGAAAGAAGCCATTGTCCACTGTGAAGGGCATCAAAAAGGGGATTCCCTAAAGGCCCAAGGAAGCAGGGCAGCAGACTTGGTCCATGGAAGGTGGCCTTAGAACCAATGAGGACTCTCCAGATCTTGGTTACCCTGACCAATTCCAAATTTCTCCAGTGTCCAAACTACGCACAGGAAGAAAGTAGTGGTCAAAGATGAAAGAGGTCAAACAGGAGGCGAATGGATGGTGGTTCTTACCAGACAGGAGTCCTGTATTCCCTGATGCTGTCAGGAGACAAATGGTCACCAAACTCCACCAGGCCACCCACCTGGGGGCATCCAAAACTGCTGAGTTACTCAGACCCAGATAGTACATCTTAGACAAAGACATTGTGTCCAGAAGCACTACTTATGCACAAGTGAATTCCAAAGGAAGAAGAAAAGCCCCAGGAGGAGTCCATGCCCGAGGAAACAGGGAGCCATGGAAAGTAGATTTTATAAAACCCACAGTTCATTGGTATGTTAGTTTTCATAGACACCTTCTCTAGATGAGTGGAAACCTATCCTACCTGAATGGAGACAGTCTCAGTAGGCACCAAGAAACTCCTCCAAGAGTTGATTCCTAGATTTGGATTGCCCCTCTCCCTGGGGTCTGACAATGGACCAGCCTTCACAGCCAAAGTTTCTCAAAATCTGGCAAAGGTCCTAAATGTTGTTTGAAACTACATTGTGCCTCTAGGCCACAAAACTCAGGTCAGATAGAAAGGATGAACTAAATATGTCTTTGAGACTGGCAAATAATGGGCCAGTCTCCTATCACTTGCTCTTATAAAGGCCAGGTGCACGCCATATTGAGACTATTTTACCCCATTTGAAATTACGTTTAGGAACCCTCCCTGTCTCCTCCCTAAGCTAAGGGTGTTCATCAGGAAGAAATTGATAACCACTGCCTCCTCAAGTCCTTTCAGACCCTGCAACAAGCCCAGAGAGCTATTCATCAGACAGTTCAAGAGGCCATGGCCTTGTCCATATTTGAGCTTGCCCACAAGTTACAGCCTGTTGATATTGTGTGGGTAAAGAGGATCCTGACCCAGAGCCTGGAGCCAACATGGGAAGGCCCATACCCTGTGGTCCTCACCACCTCTACAGGAGTGAAGGTTGCCGGCGTCATCCATGACTCCACCACACTCCTAGCTGAGGAGGCTACAGAGGACAAAGACAGAGAGGGCTTGTCACCAGGTCCTCCAAACCCATTAAAGATAAGACTGGCATAGGCCTTATGACTATGATTGTCCTATTTTGTCTTCTTTGTTCCCCTGTGGGAAAAGCTCAAAATCCCCACGAGCCAGGACCTTGGGTGTGGGGACTAAGAAAGAATGGAACTGGGGAGCTGATACCCAGTTGAAACTGAATGTCCACTGAAACTAACCCACTTCCAGGTAGGTTTCTGTAAAATATGGCATCCAGAGGCAACTGGAAGAAGAGGCCACAAAGGAGGCCACAAAGGCTCCTGGGGATATAGATCCACTTTTGAGTAGATGGGGCTCCAATCTGCCCAATACTAAACCTGCTCGACTGATGGCCCCCCAAACTACCAAGAGCCAGGTGAATACCACTGTGCTCAGTGGGGTTGCGAACACAAGTTCTCCTAAGGGCACACTGACACTTTCATAGTCCTAGAAAGAAAACCATCACAATCTGCCTGTAATTTCACTAGTCTTAGGCAATGCAATCCCGTATCCAACCTGTGCAATGCAAAGTTAGGGCCTGGCAGGAAACTGAAGGTCATTACTGGGATACTGGCAGAACCCAGGGAGTCAGGTTATATGTGAGTGGTCAAGACCCAGGCTGCAAATTTACTATCCAAAGGAAACCTCCACCTAGAGTTATCTGGCCCATCTGTGCTAAACTGGCCCATCTTGATACCCCTGGAATACGAGCCCCCTAAAGTGGCAAGCCCCAAAACTCCAATATCCGCAGGAATTCCTTTGGTAACCATGGAGGGTAAAGGTCCAAGAAGCAGCAGAAGCCAGCCCTCCAGTGCTTGGGATGCTAGAAGGAGTCAATAGGTTCCTGAACCATTCTCAACCAGGGAAAGCCTGCTGGCTATCCCTGGATCCCAAACCCCCATATTATGTTGGGATAGGAACTAGTCAAACAGTACGCCCCACTTCCAATCCTGAAAACTGTAAATGGGACCAACCTAAGCTCACCCTGGGAGACCTCCAAGAAAAGACTGCTTAATGGCACTAAGATACCCTCTAGAAAGTTCTCCCTGTGCAGATTCCTGTAGCCATGCATGGTAGGTTAACTCCAAGAAGAGCAGATAAGTGTATTTCCAATCCCCAACTGTTATTTGGACTCCTTGCACTAATAGCTTCACCACGTGGGCATCTTTCGAATCTTCTGCACTGGAGGAGACCTCATTCCTTTGAGTCCTCATGAGTTCCCCCAGGTACTCATCTGTAAGGAAGAACTAGGCAAGGCTAATCGAAATCTAGATGGCGGGCTGGCCTGTCTGTGCCAAGTCATCCCCATTCCCATCCCCCTATTGGCAGGGAAAATGGAATCATAGGCTCTACTAGGGTTGGCACTTCAGCCCCAGTTGTGGAGAATAAGGATTTTAAGGAACTCAGTGCTCAAGTAAACACAGACCTAGGCCATCTGGAAAATTCTATATCCCATCTGGAAACTCAGGTAGATTCCTTAGCAGAGGTTGTATTTCATGAAACAAGGAGGTCCCTGTTTGGCACTGAGAGAAACCTGTTGCTTCTACAACAACCAGTCAGGGTAATTAGAGAAAATTCAGCCATGGTCAGAAATACCATTGAAGAAAGAGAAAAGAGACATCAAGAATCTGATGACAGGTATCAACCTTGTTCTCCTGGTCCCCCGGTTAACTCCTCCACTTATGGCCATTGCTGGGCCAGTGATCCTTTTGCTCTTAGTCCTCACTGTAGGACCCTGCTTGCTCAGCTGCCTACTTAACTCCGTAAAGCAGAGAATAAATTCTGTTAAATTCTTAGTGCTGAGGGGACAGTGTAACTCCCTGCCCTAAGATGATGCCACAGTTTGATTCTGCCCTAAGATGATGCCACAGTTTGATTCATGCCCATACAACTAGTAGGGAATGTAACAGTCCTCAGACCTTAGCACATTGAGTCTATGTTAGAGGCACCATTGTGACCTTAAAACCCAGCACATAGGCCCCAACACCTGCCATCCTGGGAACAAAGTCTTAAAATCTATCAAAGACCCAATCTATAGTTCCAGAGAAGTCCCTAAATATACAAATCTTGCTTTCTTTTCTTTTTTCTTTTTCTTTTTCTTTTTTTTTTTTTTTTTTTTTTTTTTGGCTTTTGAGTTCCACTTCTTGCTAACTGAAGTGTGTCAACCAGAACGTGCTTTTTGTGCATAAAAAATCCAAGAGCTGCTGGGCGGTGGTGGTGCTCGCCTTTAATCCCAGCACTTGGGAGGCAGAGGCAGGCGGATCTCTGTGAGTTTGAGGCCAGTCTCGTCTACAAAGCGAGTTCCAGGACAGTCAGGGCTACACAGAGAAACCCTGTCTCAAAAAAACAAAAACAAAAATCCAAGAGCTCAGGGTTGCTGATTTGGGTGAGTTCCCCATGCTTTAAGAGTGTCTGTGTGGTAGTCTCTGGTGGGCTTACCTTGCAACACTGGGAAGCTCACACCAAACTCCAGAACAGAACTTAACAGGGGTCCTCAGTGGAGGTCCCCAAGAGAATCTACTTTGCCTCCATTTTGTGTGTGATCTATCTATGCCTTTGACTTTTAGGAGACATAAAGTTTCCTGTGTGAATAATAGTGGGTGAGTGAATGTGTGCGCGGGTCAGCTGAGCACAGGCACTCAGACATGGCTGGGGGAGGGGCTAACACTGCCCAAGTATCAGGCAGATGACAAATGCCCCTGGTGAGCCAGATCCTAGCTCACCTTCCTCTGACCAGGGCCATGGTCCTACCTAGTTAGTGTCCCCTCACTCAGCCTGGGGCTTGTTCTTCCCCTCCCGGAAGGCTGCATGGGGACCTCATCATCCATTACCTGACATCTTCCCATAAGGCCACTCTTCAAGGTTCAGCTCAAGAGTCAGCCTCTCTGGTTTCCTAGGGAGTAACTTGTGCCTCTTCCCTTCTGGGGGCAGAGCACAGGCCTCTTCCCATAGGACTCGGAAATGTCTAGCTCCCCCACCAACCTAGGGGCTCCCAAAAGCACTGTATGGGTCCTCAGAATCCTCATAGGGCTGGACATAGAGTGGATGCTGGTGACTATGTTGTGAGTTCCCCAAGATAAGCAGGAGAGGCTCAAATAACTTCCCAGGGAGGGGGCTCTGCCCTGGGTCTTGGCAGGCTGGGGAGGAGGGAAATCGAAGCCTGCATCCTTCCAGGCCCAGGCCCACACAACGAACCCTAGATTTTAAGGCAGGGTTCCGGGAGGGTGTGGCTCTTACCTGGGGCAGAGCCTGTACCACGGTGTCCAGCAGGGCCCGCATTCCCGTGGCCATCTTCAAGAGCTTCAACACTGTGGGTGACATTCAGCCCTGGCTGTCAGTTCAGGCGATGAGTGTGTACACCCGAGTGTGGACACGCAAGGGTGTGAACTCGGAGAAGGGGGGGGGGAGGCACAGAGCAGTATGTGATCAGAGTTCCCTCTTGGGCACCACATAAGACTATGGCTGCAGGGTCTGGAAGGATGGCCCGGTAGTTAAGAGCACTGGCTGCTCTTCCAGAGGTCCTGAGTTCAATTCCCAGCACCCACATGGAGGCTCACAACGGTCTATAACTGTAGTCCCATGGAATCCAATGCTCTCTTCTGTTGTGTACATGTACATACAGACAAAATACCCATTTACACAAAGTGCACAGATAAATATTGGTAGAGAGAGGTGTGTGTGAACCAAACAGAATACAAAACGGGTACAGAAAAGCCCAAGACCACAAAACACATAGCATGGAGTGAGGGGAACACAGGTGTGTGGATGAATGAGTCAGTAACTGCTGTATCAAAGCTGGCTGACACAAGGATCTACATCCCTTCCTGTCCCTTCAGGCTAAAGAGGACTCTGGTGCCACAGTTTCTGCACATCTCTCTCTCTCCTTAGAACATGGAGGCAATGGGCAGGAGGTGGGCAGAAGAGCAAGAAACACCCAGCCATCACTTGGCAATAAGATTTTGAAAAAGTGGGGAAATCTTGGTGATGAAGGAAGGGCTTCCGGGGAGAAAAGGAGGATTCTAAGACATGTTGAGGGCTGTGTCCCTGCTACGGTGCTGGAGAAATGCCAGATAGCACACAAACCTGGAGCTGAGTCCTGAGACTGAACCACACAGATGGTGCTGTCGTGAGGAAGCAGAGGTGTACACAAGTATGGGGTAGGCGTCTCGGTGTGTGGGAGGCTGTGCACACACAGGGTGATACATGGGCTTCTTTGGGATCCTGTTCTGCCCTACTCAGCAGAGAGCCTCTCTTGTTCATATGTTCTACCTCTCATCCCACTCCTAAATGCTCTCTCCTAGGCAATGGGGAGTCCCCTTCCTGATCCTGCTTGTCTCTGTCCTGTCCTGTCTCCTACTTACCCCGGGCGATACGCAGAACACGCATGATACGGATGATGGTAGGATTGATGGGCAGGGCTGCGTTGATCTCAATCTCCTCCAGGGTAATGCCCATGACGGACAGCAGCACAATGGCCAAGTCCAGCTGATTCCATCTGTACAGCAGGGCAGTTGAGGCAGGGGTGAGAATCGGGGGGCGGGGAAGCATAGTGGCTCAGACACACCTGAGTGAAGGGTCATCTCTCAGCACGTCACACTCCGGTGGGGCCCACTATAATGTGTGAATACCCTTTCTTCTACCCATCCTCTATGATACCAATGAGTCTGTCCCCCTTTTTTCCTTCCTAAACATGGAACTGCCCAAGCTGACATGGAGCTGCCCAAGCTGAAGAAACATCTCTGGCCTCCTATAGTGGAGGAGGCATGGACTCTGACTTCTAAGTCTAAATCCTAAACTATCTAAATATTCTAAACTATCTTTGGGTAGCATTTGGCCAATCTGTTGAGAATTCTGAGCCTCAGCTGCTTCCTCTGAAAAGTTAGCATAGGGCAGACCATGTTCTGTCTTCAGGTTACAGAGGACCCACAGAAGATGAGCTGAGATAGACTATATCCATCCAATGAGACTTAATGGCTTCCTGTCCAGGGGTCTAGTCAACAGCTAGGAGTCCGTGACCATCAATAGCTAGATGTTACTGGCTCTTTCAGGCTTTTCCAAAAATCAGGACTTCTTCCCAACCCTGCTCTGTCTTAGTATGACTCAGCCACTCACCGGTCCTTGAAGAAACGCCTCAGGCCAAATGCCACCAGCTTCAGCACAGCCTCCAGCACAAAGACAGTGGTAAACATGTAGTTGCAGTACTTGAGGGCTGTCTCTAGGGACTGCAGTGGGGGGAGAGAAGCATGGTCCAGGACTATGATCTGCCCCAGAACCTTTCTACAACCAGGGAGTCTCTGCCTTTTAAGGGGAGAGTTTAGTCCATTTACATTTAATATAATGTTTTGTTCCTTTTTATTCATTTATATTTATTTTCATTCCTTATGTCTTCATGTGTGGTAGTCATTTCACATTGTTATTTCCTTATTTGTGTTGGCCCAGCCCAGTTGCTCCTCTTTGCAGACAGTATGGGGTAGTGGTTAAGGATTCCCCAACCTAGACCACATAGATTTGAGTACTGGCTTAGCACTTGTTCCTTATTTAATCTATGATCTGAGACAGTGTTTGAACTCTCTGACACTTAGTTTCTTCAGTTAAAATTTTTGGAAAATAACCCCAGCTGCCTATCAGAAAGCTGCTGGGATGATTAAATAAGCTAACAATTGAGTACTGGGCACAGGACAAACAATTGGTCATTGTGAACTGTAATAATCCCATTTCTCCACATTACTTTGGAAATTCTACAGTTAGAATTTCCTGTAGAATGTTCACTCTGCCATGGTTTCCTTCCTTTTCACTTCATAATAGCCTTCTCTGTCCACTGAAATAAGATGCTAATTCTTCACTCGGAGACTTGGCTCCACCTTTGCTGCCAACTCTGCTGAGAGGAATCTTTTAGAAAGCACCTTCCCCTTACATTCTTCTCAGACATGCTGTCTGACATCCATTCCGAGGATGCCTACCATGGGCCTATCCCCAGAAAGTCATCTTCTAGACACAGAATACTCAGTGGGCAGTGGAGACCCCAGTAGGCTTTGAACACAAATCTAAGTTCCAATTATGGCTCTGCTACCTGCTCTCTGAGGCTCAACTTCTTCATCTGGAAACCCCAAGCAAAGGTTCTCCCAACATTGACATTACTATGAGGTTGAAAGCATGCACCATGCCTTGCAGAGTCCCTATTAACACACCATAACCACTTGTAGTCTAGGTTGATCCCCAATCCCACCTCCCCCACACTCCCGGAACGAGTGACCTTTCTCCTTCAAGCTTCTAACTCACCAGGACCTCCTCCCACCAAGTGCCTGGAATAAGCCCATCATGGAGGGACTTCATAGATGCTGTAGTCAGCTGGCCCTCTACCCAACCCTGTCCCAGAGGTGGGATCCTGCTAAGGCTGGTTCTCACCACGTGACCTTAGACTAGCGGGTGACCCCAAGACTCACTGTAGGTTGGTTGTAGTGCTCCAGGGACATGGTGACCACGTTGAGGCAGATGATGAAGGTGATGAAGATGTCCAGGTAGTGGCTGGTGCACATGGAGTGGATGAGCAGCCTTGTAGGGCAGTAGGTGGCATAGTAGGGCAGCCTCTGAGCCTCTGCAGGGAGCACGGGAGGGTGGCACAGACCACATGGGGATGGACCAAGAAAAGAGAGGAGAACAAAGGCAGGAGAGACCATGGATTGGGAGAAAGCGAGAGAGAAGCATGCTGGCTCACACCAGGTCCTAGATGAGAGTTAGCACTCCTCTACCAGCCGGGGCACCGTGAGGGAAACCATGAGACACGGGGAGCAGGCAGCAGAGATGCTAGGGCTCACATTATTCCCAAATGCCTCCCCAAAAGGCCCATGATAAGGACTCTAGGTCTGATAGGTAGAGACAAGGGTCCTAAGGATGGCTGTCCAGGGGTGGATGACTGTCCCCAAAACTATACAGGACTTGCATGAGGAAAAACACGAGGGGAGGTGTGTTCTGAAAGTTCCCACTCAGAAAGACTGCCTCTGTCTCAGCCTGTGCTGGAGCGCCCAGCGCTTCACTCGGGTGGGCAGTGATGTCATCACTGAAGGCCTCAGGGGTAGCCTGGACAAGTAGATGCTGGAGAAGGGGGCTGGGCCATGGGCAGAGGATGGATTAAATCTTTTGCTCCCTTCCATTTCCAAAAGCCCAGCAGGCCTCAATCAGGCCCACCCTAGGGCACCACCCAGGAGGCACAGCAGTGGATAGAGAGACCCTGCCTATCCCAGCCTCCACCATCACCCTCGGGCACCGCCCAGGAGGCACAGCAGTGGATAGAGAGACCCTGCCCATCCCAGCCTCCATCATCTGCTCACTACGGCGCTTCTTTTCCAGGCGCCGTAACCGCTTCTCCTCGCGCCGCCGCGCCTCCTCAGCCTCCTGGTGCTGCCGGCACTTGTGGAAGTTCTCCACCACCACGCCCACGAACATGTTGAGCACGAAGAAGCTGACGATGAGCAGGAAGGAGATGAAGTACAGCAGCATCCAGGGGTTGTGGTTGGTCACAGGCTGCAGGAGAGGCAGAGCAAGCGCTGAGGAGGCTGGTCTGCACAGCAAGGCCACAGACGCACACTTGGTTTCACCAAGCCTTTGGTGATTCAGGGGAGTTAGGACAGCTTGCCTCCAAAGCGTAAACAAAGTGAAAACAACACAGCAAATGGGAAATGTCTAGCCTGGGCCTGACCCGAGTCAGGAGGTCAGCAAAAGGACCCTCTCCGTCCC
Organism: Peromyscus leucopus; assembly: GCF_004664715.2. NCBI lineage: Eukaryota > Metazoa > Chordata > Mammalia > Rodentia > Cricetidae > Peromyscus > Peromyscus leucopus. The sequence continues at coordinate 37,278,666 of NC_051080.1, read as the reverse complement.
TGTTCCTGTGGTTGTCTTTACACACATTGATCTGCTGTCTATTCACTGACTACCACTTATTCACCTATGCAAGCATTCATCTACCCACCATCTACCCAACTCCTCTGTCACCCACTCACTCATCCATCCACCCACCCACCCACCTACCCACCCATCTATCTCATCCATCCATCTACCCATCCATTCATCCACCATCTTTCCAATCCATCTAGCCATTATCCACCCATCTACCCACTCTCCCACCCACCCATCTACCCACTCACCCACCCACCCATCCACCCATCTACCCACTCACTCACCCACCCATCCACCCATCTACACATTCACTTATTCACCCATCCACCCATCCATTCATCTACCATTTTTCCAATCCATCTAGCCATTATCCACCCATCTACCCACTCACCCATTCATCCATCCATCCATCCACCATATATCCAATCCATAATTCCATTACTCACCCATTTACCCACTCATCTATCCATTCACCCACTATCTATCCAACCTATTTATATCTACCCATCATCCCACCTACTCATCCATCCATCTATCTGCCCACACATCTTTTCACCCATGAACCCAGTCATCTACCCATTCACCCACCCCCACTCATTCATATCTTTTAGTTTAGTTTAGTTTAATTTTTTTTTTGAGACTGGCTTTCTCTGTGTAGCCCTGGCTGTCCTGAAATGCACTCTGTAGACCAGGCTTGCCTCGAACTCAGAGATCTGCCTGCTTCTGCCTCCTGTGCTGAGATTAAAGGCATGCATCACCACCACCTGGCCCTTCATTCATTTTCTTATCTATCTATTTGTCTGTCTGTCTATCTATCTATCTACCTATCTATCTATAGACCTAGCTGTCTGTCTGTCTGTATCTGCCTATCCATCCATCCATATATCCATTCACCCACTCACAGACTCATCTATGTACCTGCCCATCCATCTATTCATCTACCTTCCCACCCACACCATATCCATCTATCTACTCACCCATCCTCCCATCCACTCACCCACCTACCCACTTATCCATCTATCCATCCATCTACCATCCATCCATCCACCCAGCTTTCCATCCACTCAACCTGCCACTCCCCCACCTACCCACCTACCCACCACCCACTTATTCATCCATCCATCCATCCATAAACAAAGCAGAAAACAAAGTGAGCAGGAGGCAACCAAGCACGGAATAGTGGGTGGAGTCCACTGCTAGGAAGAGGAGAGAGGCGAACGAGGAGTAGAGGGACACTCACAAGTGTACTCATCACCCCTGGCCCTCCTCACCTCCTCTAGCTCCAGATCTAATCTGGTGGGTCCTAGGAGACCAAGAGCCAGAGGTGACTTACGGGTGCCTCCCCACCATCCTCAGCAGCTGTGGCCCAAGCTATGCCCACCTGCTGGTCTACAGCAACAGCATCCAATCCATTATACATGATATTCACCCAGCCATCCTTGGAGGCCAGGACAAAGAGGGACATCAGAGCCTGAAAGACAAAGGAAGGGGTGGGAGTAAGAGATGTGGGTACACCAATCTTCCATTGTTCTGCCTCTAGGAGACCAAAAGACAGAGGTCGTCCTTGAGTAGTAGAGCTGTGCCCTCTGCTGATGGCCTCTCTGAACACCTACTGTGTGCCTGTTGGCTGCTATTGTGGAGGTAGAAGGAGAACTGGAGCCAGACTCCCGAGCTACCATCTCAGCTCCAGCAGTAACTGTCTATGAGATGTCCAGCAAGAAAGTCCATGAGCTCCCATGCCCTAATCCACGCACGGCAGGAGCACAGGATCCTGTGAAGGGGGCAGCGAGTCTTTAGATGGGAAGCTTCCTGACAAGGCTGAGGGGCTGTGCTATTGTCACCCCAGGAGTCCCCAGCACCTGGAATCAGAAGCTTAGGAGCCCTGGGTCTCAACCCAGCCTCCGGCGTTAAGTCAAGTGTGAGAGTGTAGACCTGTGAGTGAGCATCAGGGAATCTACCATAGGCCACCAGTGAGGGGACCACCAGTGAGCAGTGGGGCAAAGAGAGGGGCCACCAGTGAGGAGGGCACCAGTGAGGAGCCACCAGTGAGGGGGGCACCAGCCTGGACCCTGCTTCTTCTTGCACCCTGGGGAAAAAGACAGTCCCCTCTCTGCAAATTCCTAGCTGCCTGGAGGCCTTTGTGGGGCTAGGGAACAGAGGCTCTCTGGAGGCAGCTCTCACATTACCCAAATGCATCAGGCTCACAGGAGAGGGTGCCAAAGGCAACGTGCGACCCTGCACGCTGACTAAATTGTTAGGAAAGAGAAGCCATCAGGCCAAGAAGTCTAATGGACTAGTCCCGAGCTCAGCTTGCCCACTGGGCTGTCATATCCCCATGTGACAGAGAAAGAAACTGAACCTCAAAGAGAACACCCCTACCAAAAAAAAAGCTGGGGTGTATGCCCAAGTGTGGGTGGCTCTAAAACTCCCATTACTGTCCCTTGGATGGGAAGTCAAGACCAGAACCTGTGTTCCTGAAGTACCTGCCAAGTTTCACATGCTGGCAGATTCTGCACGCAGGGTACCAGCCTCACCCCTCCTGTGAGCAGAGTTCCACCCCTACCCACTTTGCAGGATGGGAAACTGCTGCTCAGAAGGGGGAAAAATCACAGGGTCTGTCCCAACAGTGCAGAACTAGAGCCGGGCCTGGAACCCCTGAAGTGCTCACCTGGCCCAGGTTGTCAAAGTTGTATTTGTGATGCACCCAGCGATAGTTGGCCGCCACACAGTCAGATCTGTTGGTGATGTTTCGGGTGTCCACTCCCAGGCAGTGATAGAACTTTCCCTTGAAAAGCTGTGTGAAAGGAGGGGGCAGAGCTGGGTGCTCGGGGTGAGGGAGGCCCAATCAGAGGAGGAAAAGGTCCTCCAGGAATTGGCCCACACAACCTGCCCCTTGCTCCACCAACCCAGGTTGGGTCTGTCTCCTTCACTTGGCTCCACCAAGACCACGTGAGTCCCCAAGCGAGTGAACACAGGTGTGGTGGGGTAGGCATGAATAGGCTGTGCTGGGGGCTTCTTGTCACCCCACAAAGTGGGCACCCCCTCACCTGCACCCCCAGGATGCCGAAGATGATAAAGAAGGCGCAGCAGATGAGCACGATGTTGCCGATGGGCTTAAGGGAGGAGATGAGTGTCTCTACCACCAGCTTCAAGCCAGGGGCCCGGCTAATGACCCTGCAGGCAGGCAAGGAAGGACGGGACACTGTGAGCCGGCAGAGGGACATCCCCAACTCAGCCCACAGTCACCAGGCCTCCTGAAAGGTGAGGCCCCAACAGGAAATGAAGAGACAGTAGCCAGGTTACCTAGGACGGGGGTGAGCAGCAATCTCTACCTAGATCAATACACAGAAGGGCACTTGACCCCTCACCCAGTCCCCATAGGGTACACACCACACCCAAGAAACGATACCGAGAGATGGCAGGTGAGCCACCCAGGAACACAGAGGAGGTCACACTGTGAAAGCAATGTGAGCCCTTGTCCTAGGCTCTTTGGCTCCTCCCCCAGCAACGTGGTACGCTTGGCACAATGCTCTTGGGAGTCTACATTGCCAGGTCAGAGTGACGATCCCCTTGGACTCAGGCAATTTCCCTATACAGTGTAGCAACACTTGTCCTCCACTCCACCCCCATACGTTGTGGCAGGGTCCTTACCTCAAAGGGCGTAAGGTGCGTAGGAGCCGCAGGACCCGGAGGACCCCCAGGATCTTGGCTCCCCCGGCGGAGGCCACAGACACCACGATATCGATGATGGACACAAAGACTAGGAAGCCATCCAGTACGTTCCAGCTGCTGCGTAAGTACGCCTGCTCACCGAAGTACAGGCCCAGAGAAACCACCTGGGGGCGGGGTTGGGGTCAAACCTTGGGGAGTGGATGGGTCCAGAAGACTCCCACCCGGGGACAGGACAAAGGGAGGTCAGGTCTGCCTCCTGTACGGAGGTGATGGGTGGGGTGTGACTCATGATGATGGCTCTTCTGGGGGCTGATGATAAGCAGGAAGGACCAGGGTCTGGGCCCAGGGAAGTCTCCAAGCTATGGTCTCAGAGCATGACTATAAGATCGCAATCCAAAGCCACCCACACTGGGAAGCGCCCCAGAGTAATGCTTCTACCTAAACGGGCCTTTCTAGCTGGGTTTGATGATTGGAGAAGAGGGAGACACTGACCCCCCCCTCTCATCCCAGAAGCTCCACCCAGGGTCTAGAGCCCAACAGGAGTGGACCTCGGGGGCCTGTGAAATGTTGCTAAGGACCAGGCCAGCAGGAGAGGTGAGGCCTCGCGGCCGGGGACTCCAGGTGAGGGGTGGGAAGGATGCTGGTGAAGCCCAGAACAACCTTCAGCGTCATCTCGCCCACGAAGATGGCTGTGAAGATGTAGTTAGACACCGTGAGGAAGATGCGCTCCTGAAAGGGTGGGAGAGGCCGTGAGTCCAAGTTTTCCACAACGGCCCGGGTGCCTAGTCAGTCTCCAGCCAGGAGCAGCCGCTACGGCTACCACTTCTCAGATCTAGTGGCCTTCCATTCCCACAGGCAAGTTCCCTGTCGTCGTCCCTCCCCCCCCCCCCGCCGCCCCCCTCTCCATGCTAAGTCTCTGGCTCAGCTGAGCTCTTCCTGGGCTCCCCCCCGCCCCACCTTGGCCATCACCAGTGTTGTGACCCTCTGCCTGGGGCCACTCACAGTGCTCCCGGCTTCAATCTGGGGCCTCTCCAGAGCGATGGTGATGCAGTTGAGGAAGATGAAGGCCAAGACCACGTAGTCGAAGAGCTTGTGAGCAATGATAGTCTGACACAGGATCCGGAACCTAAGTAGAAGTCAAGGAACCCCCGAGAGGGTCAGTTCGCCTCCCACTCTGACCAGAAGGAAGACCGAGAGAGGACCGATAGACACACGCAGGGACCAGAATGGGTCCATTCAACAGGTGCCAACTTTTTATCAGCCTCCAGCACCCAACACAAAGGCCCCTGATGGGAAGGGCTCCAACGGAGCTTTCAGGTTGCTCCTGGATCTGCCCAGGCTTGTGCCCAACACGAGGCTGGCTCAAAACCAAAAGAGATGCTCAGGAAAGGCTTAAAAACAAAAGAGATGCTCAGGAAAGCCGAGGAGGGACATCTGGACCCTCCCCTTTCCTTGAAGACCCTCCTCTCTCTGGCTTATGGAGGTGCCCTGCCCAGCTTGGTAAAGAATTCTCCCTCCCTCACTCCCGGCCAGCCACTGCTTACTTGTTCTCAGGGGAGAAGAGGTAGACCGACCAGTCCTCACGGACCTCGCACCAGTCAGGCTTGTAGACGTCAATCATCTTGCGAACGCGGAAACACAGCGTCTGGCCAGGTAAGGAATCGGGTGCCAGGGTTGGTGCTGCGCAGAGTGACCCCTCTTCCCACTCTGCCAGCCAACAAACTGGGGGGCATGGGATGAACTCTCAACTCTTCCCCCAGCCCCCAACCGAAGAAGGATTGGCAACAGGGTAGGTCAGGTGTGGGCAGTTTTAGCCCCGCCCTCCAGCCCCACCCACCCACCACTTCAGCACAACCCAAAGCCATGTCCCTTGGATCTGCCTCTTCCAGCCCCGCAGACTGCTTTCACAGTCTTCAGCTTCTCAGGGGTCCTGTCCAGTCCCTAACTCACGTAGTCGATCTCCTCCTCGTCCTCCCCACGGTCGCGGCGGTCATCCATCTTGGTGAAGACGTCTTTGGCAATGTTGGGCATTCTACCATTACAATCCTCGTGCCCCGGGGCCTGGCCCGCTGCCCTCCAAACAGCCCGCGAGTGGGCGCCCACCACGGGCACTAGCTCTGCCAGGTCCACCGAGTCCTTGGTATCAAGGGACAGCGTCCGGCGGTGGTGGCGGTGACGGTGCGCAAGGTGGGGTCCATGGTGCACGTGGTGGGCATGTGGGGCATGCAGGGGGCCGGGGCGGGGCGGGGCCTCCTCCAGGGCACCTTCACAGGCCCTGACGCAGCTGCCACCACGCTCCCCCGAGAGCAGTGACTCGTGCTCAGCTGAGGGTGGCTTGTGCTTCAGGCTGTTCCAGCTGGAGCGACGGCTGGCCCAGGTCCCGCTGCGGCCCCAGGGTCCATAGTAGGAGCTCCGGGAGCTGGACTGCGGAGAGGCCCGGGCTCGGATCAGCAGCCACCCACACCACAATCTAGCACCAAGGCCGGGACCTTCTGCCAGCAACGCTAGAGTGAGCCCACCCACTCCAATGTATGACTCAGGTTAAACCCCCTCCTTCTTTGAGCAAAGCATAGAGTAAACAAGGGCCTGCTTTCCAGGTAAGGAAACTGAGGCTCAGAGAAAGGTCGCTTTTACACAGCTCAGAGGCGGCAGAGGCCAGATTAAACTTCCATTTGGCCTCACCCCCTAAGTCGATACACTGCTACCAAGATGAAATCCAAGGTCTCTCCACCAGACCACTGACTTTTATTCCAGCTACCAAGACCTGTTCTAGCACACAGCACCCAGAACTGCCATAAACACAGACCCTATTTAGACTAGATAGCATGGTACCCTGGCCAGGGCACTTGGTGCCACAGTCCCTTAGTGCCCTCCACCTCCAGCGGGGAGCATCCATCATAGCATCCACAGGACTCACCAAGGAACGCTGGTCATAGCTCATCCTGCCCAGCGACATGACGCTGCTTTTGCGGGAGTCTAGGGCCACCAGTACCGGGTCCGGCTGCAGTGAGAGGCGGGGGGCAGTGCCCATGGCACCAGCAGGACCCAGATGCCCACCCAGGGGGAGACTAGGGTCCAAGTGTCCATTGGGTGTCATGGGTATCGGGCAGAGCTTGAGATCTGGAGGTGTGAGATGAAGACAGCAGACAGACAGACAGATGGAAGAGCAGAGGAAGCCATGAGACAATCAGAAGTAGATGTTTGTAGATGGAGAGCCTTTCTGGGGAGACATCCTCTGCCAGGAAATCCTGGTAGTTGCTACCTATTTTATGTGCCCTCCTCCCTCCTCCCTACAAGGTTGCTTATTTACCTCTTCATGAACCCTTCCTTCTGTTCTGGGGCTAACCTAGACCTCTACCCAGCAGGAGGACCTCACTCTCATGCTTACAGGCAGGGACACTGGGCTTGGTTGGAAGAGGCTACCTAGTGGTATCAGACATGACCGGAATTCGGGCCATATCCTAAGACACTGGGGCCCCACGTGGGAAGGGAAGCAGATGGGCTTTCTAGGGGAACCCAGAATGTCCGTGAATGTCCATTTCTGAAACCAAGCATCTCTTTCGGGTAGAACCGTAAAAAACAGACAAGTAGTCCCTGAGCCTAGGCTTCACGGGGAAGCCGCTGTGCCCCGCGTCTACCTGGGAATCGACATAAGGCTCCTGACCCCGAGTGGAAAGTGGATGTGAGCTTACCCCTGCTGCTGTCCAGGCCCTCTGGGAGCTTGTCAAACTCCTCCATGTTGGATGAACTCTGGTCCTCATCAGAGTAGGAGCGATTGGCATCACCCTGGGAGATCAGCGCACATTGGAACAGGGCGGCTCTGCCTTTTCCCACCCGGCCCTTGGGATTTGTCAATGGCTGCTTCCACCCTCCTTGCACAGATGGGGGAACTGGTTCAGACCAGGGACCTGAGAGGTTAATGAGGACTTCGGCCCCAAAACCCAGTCTTCCTGACTCCCAGCACTCCCCAAAGCCTAACAGAATGGAAGGAAGCCAGATCTTGGAGGCTTTACAATCTGAGGTAGAGAAGGCTCCTGGAGAAGTGGGAATCCTGCATGCAGCTCCCATTTGCATCCAGGATTGGGATGGGAAGCTCGCCGCCTCATTGGCAGCTCTGCTTTGGGAGGATGTTACTTGCTAAAATTATGAGCTGGTACTTATCCCCCCCCCCCCCCGCCACCAGGCTCCCTGTCCCCTGCCCAGTGACCTGCCCAGGGTTATAGTTACCTCAGCCTGGAAGCCCTCGACCAGGATGGCCACCAGGAGATTGAAGAGTACGTAATTGCCGAAGGTCATGAGGGCGACAAAGTAGAGGGAGGCCCATGGAGTGGTGGAGGCCATGCCATTGTAGAGGACGACATTCCAGTCCTCCTGAGTGAGGATCTGTTGAGAAGGGCACAGCTCAGCCCTGGGATCCTCCCAAGCCCAGGCTGTCAGCCTCAGCCCCTCCCAGACCTGCTCTCCAGACGTTCCCCCGCCCGCCGCCGCCCCCCCCCCACACACACACACACGAGATCCATGAACTTTCAGCTGTCACTCACCTGGAACACTGTGACAATGGCCCACAGTAGGGAGTCAAAGTTCTTCCTGTCGGGGACTGTGTCTCCAGTGTCCGTGCGGAGGCTGAATTTGCAGCCGAAGATATGCATCCCAAGGATGCTGTGGAAGGGAAGGTAACGGCTCAGGAGCCTTAGCACACTGAGCTCTCTGCGACTCCCAGCACCACCGGGAACCAGAACAGAGGGAGATCTCAAGCCCGTGTTAACAGAGGGGGACGCTGGGGCTCAAAGGAAGGGCCTGCCCGGGGTCATTGGGGTTGAGTGGCAGGTGGCGGGATTCACAGCCAGATCCTGGCAGCTTTGTCCTTAGGAACTTCCATCAGCCACCACATCCCAGGCTCACGCCCCCAGACCCCCATCAGGCCCCCACTGTTGGGTCCTGGGTGGTCAGGGCTCACCTGAAGATGAAGATGAAGAGCATGAGCAGCATGCAGAAGGTGGCCACGTTGTCCATGGTCTTCATGAGCACCACGAGCTGGCGCCGCAGCGCCGGCATGAAGCGCACCAGCTTCAGCACGCGCAGCAGCCGGAAGGTGCGCAGCACCGACAAGCCTCCGTCCGCCTGCCCCACGATCTCCCAGATGCTGCAGCCAGTGTTGGGGGAGGCAGAAGGGGGCAGTGGGGGTGGGGGCAAGAGGATAGGAAGACGGAAGAGGCAGACAGGGCAAGGAGAACAGGGGAACGGCTAACGTCATCCATCCATCCAACAAATGGTGTTGGATACTACTCCACAATACTCCTTAAATTGGGGTTTCCTAGCCAGGAGCCCACAGATCCTGCATTAAGAACAAGCCTGTGGCTCTAGAGTTGATGAGATGGCCCAGCAGGTCAAGAAGCTTGCAACCAAGCCTGAGGACCTGAGTTCAATCCTCAGGACCCACAGAGTAAGAGAGAAGTGACTCCTGCCAAGTTGTCCTCTGACCTACACACAGGTGCGCATGCCCACCTGCCCACGCACACACGTAAAGAGAGACAGAGAGGAGGCAGCAGTCTTTGTCTGAAGCCTCACAAGTCTCTGAATGTCACTGTCCTGTCCTCTTTTTGAGGTTGCATGCTTCTTTTGGTTATGAACGTAAACAACAAACCAGAGAATCGGCCACAGCCATGACTTCATGGGCAATCAAAATAGCTGGTATCTTCAGGTTGCACAATGGTTGATGTAGCTATTCCTGTGTGTTCCCCACCCCTGTTCGGAACTCTGGTAGCCCCAGACCCACTGCTACCTCACTATCGAGCGCATTAATGCGGAAGCATATACTACTAAATTACCCGGTTCGTTCGGTATTTGGATAACCGCCTGTCCGTAATGGTTTCCTTTGTCATTCCGAGGCTCCCTGTGCTGTGAGGTGAGGGGTTGGGGTTCTCCCTCCCGCTCCTCAGCGGCGGGGTGGCAGGGTGGCGGGGTGGCGGGGTGGCGGGGTGCTTACCTGATAATGACAATGATACTGTCAAAGATGTTGTAAGGGTTCCGCAGGTAGTCGAAGAGCCCGAAGGCAGCCAGCTTCAGGATCATCTCCAGGGCAAACATGCTGGTAAAGACGACATTACAGATCTCCAGAATGTTCGTCAGCTCCTCGGGCTGTGGGGGGTGGGGGTGGGGGTGGAGAACGTGTGACCCTGGTGGGTCCCTGTTGCTGCACCATAGTCTTTGGGGCTTCTTCGCTGTGCTACCTTTGGATCCTGGGGGAGGGGTGGTGTCTACTAAGGAGTGAGGCAGCCCACAAGTGGTGCTGGTACTGTGCACCAGGAGGCTCTACACTGCCCATGTTACAGACGGGTCTGCCTCTCACACGCTGCCGGGAAGTGGAAGTCGAAGACAGGGCACCTACCGCGTGCCAGGCACAGCGCTAGGCACGGGACACCTCCACAGTGGCTCTCGGGGAACACCAAGAAGAGCAAGGGAAGTGTCCAGAGTCACTAGCTGGTGACACTGGACCCCCATTCTTCAGCCAAGGCCTCCCTCTACCCCTGGACTTGTTTCTCTCAGGGTTTTAAGAGGCAGCTTGGAATGGAGCCACTGAGGACTCTGCTTTCAAACAAACAACGCCATGGGGATAAAGAAGATGATTCCAGGCATGGCCCCCTGCCTCTGAGCCTCCCTCCCCTTATCCCTGAGCAAGGTGTAGAGTCCACAGCCTCATGGACTCGCAGCCTCTGGGTAAGGGCCAGGCAAGGAGGCTTTCCTCTCCACAGTGAAGGCCCTAGCTTATGCTCAAGGGGACACCATGGCTCCTGCCTGAATCCTAGAAAAAGAATGGCCGCTTATTCCGCCCTCATTGAATCTCAAAGCCTGATAGGCCACCGCTGGCCTTTCCATTTGATAACTAAGGAAACCGGCTGGGGGATGGGGACCGACTTGCACAGAACCACCCAGCAAGAACAGTAGATTCCATTGCAGCCCACAGTAACCCTGCCTGAACCAGCCCATTCACTCATTCATTCATCTCTTCACTCCTGGGTGTATCACATAGGTCTTCCAAGAGCCCGCACTGTGCTGGGCCTATGTTCCTGCAGCGGGTAGGGGGATGTCCACTCTCGGTGACAGAGTCCCACAGATCACCCTAAAACAAAGCAAGCCGGTACCCATCAACACCGGCAAAGCTAAGCATGGCTTGGGGACAGTGCTGGGGAGCCGGGCAGGAAGTAAAAGAAGAGAGCTGGTGACACAGGGGAGCGGAGAAAGGTCACCAAGCCAAAGGCCCAGCCAGGGCAAGGGCTGGGTGACAGACCAGTGCCACCGCAGCAAGCCATCCTCTGCCTGCCAGCACCCTGACTCCAAGCTCAGCCCTTCCGCCGAGCAGCAGGGAACCCCAGGGGCCCAACTTTGATTCTCCATGGTTTACAAGAAGAAAGAAAAAAATTATGCAGCCACCAGCCTCCCATCGAGTGCCCAGGAAATCCAATAAAACCGCCAGTTCCTCTCAACCCCAGATAAAAGGAGAGGGACCCATTTCCATCCGTAATTACATTTGACTCACAAAATGCCAGGGGAGAAGGACCCTGGGAAGGGTGTTGGTGGGAGGGATTCTGATGCTGCTCGCCCAGCCCACCCAAGCCAACTCTTTGGAGATGAGTAGGGTGGCTGCTGACAGGTCCATGATGGCCATCCGCTGGCTCTTAACTGCATACAATGCGTACGCGTTCCCTCCAACCGTGCTGGAGCCACGGCGGCGCTTCGGAAAGGTCACTACCTCGCCTCCCCCTCCCCCGCAACAGCTGTTTCTCCAGGCAGCGCACACCTGTTAATCTTCCTCTAATGGACCATCCGTCTCTCCCAAGAGCATTTTTTTTTTTTCTGGGAGAGAGGCAGGCTGGAGAGAGGCAGACAGATGAATATAGACACCATAAGTGGGAGGCCAAGTTGGGGGATGGAAGGGACGAGGTAGAGATGCCGAGATGGAAGCCAGGTGGACGGACAGACAGACAGGGACGTGGTGAGCAAAAGGCAGGGGCGAAAGCCCGGACTTAGACATAAAGAAGATGGTCTTGGGCTGTGGCCCAGTCGGTGGAGTGCTTGTCTAGCACGCACGAGGTCCAAAGTGCAAGCGCCACACCCATTAACTTGATAGGGCAGCACACGCCTATAATCTTTGCACGCCAGAGGTTGGCCGCAGGCAGGAGGATCAGAATTTCAAGGTCATTGTCGACTACCTATTGAGTTCAAGGCCAGCCTAGGCTACATGAGCTCCTATTGGGGTGGGGGGTGGGGGGAGACAGATGGAAACACAGTGATGTGGTGGAAGTCAGAGACACGCCAGAAAAGGAGAGGCAACACAAACATCAAGACAGACAGACAGACAGACAGACAGAACAACAGACAGTAAGAAGTCTAACAGGAAGGCCTAACATGCACCCTGTGAAAGAGCAGGTGGTCCAGGTCAGAAAACACCAGCTTACGTCTCGAAGGTACAGGGTCTCAGGCTGGCCCAATGCTGGGCGTAGTGGCCCCAGCCTGCCCAGCTTCTGGCCACCTCTGCAGGGGTAGATGAAAGGACATGCAAGGGTCTTTGACCTAGTCCAGGAAGCCCTCAAGCCCAGCCTGGCCCACAACGGCAGCAGGTATCCACTGAGTTCCTCCCTAGGAACTAGGATAGGTGTGCGAAGCACTTTCTATGTGCTGATCGGCTAGGCTTCAGTCTTGCCTATGCTGTCCCCACTGAATAGTTAGGAAGCATGTGGCTCAGACAGAAATGAATGGTCAAGGTGAGAGTTGGGGTCACGACCAGGCGAAGACAGAGTCCGCTCTGGAGTCGTGTCTCCTCCCTCTGCCGTGAACCGGGTGCCATCACCGGGACACATTTTAGAAGACGTTTGTTCAGCAGACATCATTCCCCTGCTTAAAGCCCGCCCTGGCTCCCCACTGCCCCGAGGATAGAAGCATCCTTGAGGTCCCCCGTGGATAAGCAGCCCTGCTTGTCCCTTGGTCTGTCCACCACACCCTTTGCACACGCCTTCTTGAAAGCTCTGGGTCCTGCCCCTCCTTTGTACCTGTCTTTCTGACTGATGTTTCGTGGTCATCCTCCAAAATCCATCCTCAGTGCCCTCTCTTCCAGGAAGCCCTCCTTGGCTGTGACCCACGTTAGTGCCTCTTTCTCTCATGAGGCTCTCACAGAGTTAAAACGTCAGGCACTAAACCATCCCATAATCCTCTTCCCAGAGTCACCCTAAGCCTGGGGTACTTGACAGGAGGTACCCAATGAGCTCTGAGTCACCCACTACTGGGAAGGCCTGAACAAAAATGATCCTACATCCTAAGCTTGGGGGGACCCCCTCATGGTGCCCATTCCACACAAGCCTCTGCTTTTCACTCTCCACCTTGACCAGCCTTCACCGAGGCCAAGATGAGGCTTCAGGGTGGCCCTGCCCAGCTCTAGAGGAGTCCCAGGTCTAGTCAGGGAGACACCAAGGCGGGGAGTACTCCGAGTGTCTCCCTGACTGTACCCCACCTCTGTTGTGACCATTCACCCCTGCTCTCTGCACCCCAGAGCCAGCCCTGCTGGCTGCTTGTCAGGTCACATGGGCAGCCTATTCACCTTCCTCAGTTTCCCCATCTGCCTGCATCTTCCCAGTAGGGATGAGTCATATACCCGCTTGCCCTCCAGGGCTTCTGTGAAGATGAAACCTGGCAGCCAAGTTGACCTGACTCTCCTTACGGTCCCACAACTCAACCAGAGACTACCCAAGGGGTGTAGGCTTCTCAAATCTCCCAGGATTCCTGGGGGTGTGGTGGTATTGTGTTCCCCAAAATATTGTGTACTCTAATAAATTTATCTGGGGTCAGAGAACAGACAGCCACTAGATACAAAGGCTAGAAAATGGTGGCACTCACACCTTTAATCCTAGCATTCCAGAGATAGAAATCCCTCTGGATCTCTGTGAGTTCAAGGCCACAATGGAAATAGCCAAGCATGGTGACACACGCCTTTAATCCCAGAAAGCCAGCCTTTAATCCCAGGGAGTGGTGGTAGAAAGCAGAAAGATATATAAGGCATGAGGGCCAGAAACTAGAAGATTTTGGCTGATTAAGCATTCAGGCTTTTGAGCAGTAATTCAGCTGAGACCCATTCCGGATGAGGACTCAGAGGCCTCCAGTCTGAGGAAACAAGACCAGCTGAGGAAATGGCAAGGTGAGATAGCTGTGGCTTGTTCTGTCTCTCTGATCTACCAGCATGGACCCCAATAACTCGCCTCAGGTTTGATTTTATTAATAAGAACTTTTAAGATTTCTGCTACATGGGGGCTCCTTTTTTTTCTCTTTTTTTTCTTTTTTTCTTTTCTTTTCTTTTCTTTTCTTTTTTTTTTTTTTTTTTTTTTTGTGTGTGTGTGTGTGCTGGGAATTTAACTCAGGACAAGCTAGGCAAGTGCTCTTCCATCAAGACACACTCTGCCCTTGTTGGGCATTATCTATCTCTTCATCAGACACATGCAGGTCCATGACTGGCTGACATCCTTTTACCTGGGACTTCCTTCCAGGCTAAGCCCTACAAGGAATATTCACAGTCATATGGAGTCTGAACCAGCAAATTGTTCGTGGTGGTGGCCCTCCATTACATTATTTGAGCAGCAGTGGTCATGCTGTACCGAGCTCCCTATAATTAGGGAGGCAGGGGTGACAAGCCAGGACCTCACCACCTGTCCCCTTGCAAGTGGTACGCAGAGTTCTCTGCAGGCCTGGGCGGGGTGCAGGGCCCGGTGGAGGCAGGGGGAAAGGACCTGGGACACTCTCCCCTTTTTCCTTGCATGCCATCTGCATGCCTGGGCCACCTCTCACTGTGGGTGCCACCTCAGTGGGGGATGCTCAAAATAAACCTGGGGGCGGATCAGTCTCCCGCAGAGAGATGTCTGAGAGCCCAGGGCGAGGAACAAAAATACCGGCGGGGCCCTGCACAGCTCCCAGCTGAACAATGGCTACCACTTGGTACCTGCTTTAAAAAGAATGGTTTAAAAATGCTTCCTCCTCCTCCTCGCTTCTTCTTTAATTAATTTTTGAGGCTCCAGACAGTGGATGGTAAACTCACCCAGGCTGGTGGCAGAAGACTCAGACCAAAGACTTGCTAGTAATGATGGAGTCATGAATGCCTACTAGACACCCAGAATCCATACATGTGCCCTTCCCGACCACCCTGTCTGTCTGTCTGTCTGTGTGTATGTTGGGGATGGGGTGGGGGGGTTGTCTGACTTATCTATAGATAGAGACACTAGCTAGGTAAGCAATTGACTTTCCCAGGGCCACCCGGTCTATCAGCAGCAGAACCAGGGTCGGAATCCAGACCATGAATGAAGGATATGGCCCCCAAGCAGTAGCCTTCCAAGTGCGAAAACAGGAAGCTGTGACACCCGCTTAGAAAGTATTTGTGAGGACTCAGGGACACCCTGCTCTCTCTAGGCCTGGAGCTTACTAAGTTTCCAGTAAGTGATATGCCTCGGAGGGAGACATCTCTCAGTTGAGGTTGCAGACGGGGAGATCAGGGTAGACCCTACACTTGTCAGGAGCGACTTTCAGCCAGGTGGGGACTCCAGGTAGGAGGCGACTGCGGCACCACATGACTTCTGCTGTGCCAATGGAAGAAGCCCCAGCAGAGTTAGGAAATTTGCTCAAGGGGCCCAGTGAGGTGGCAGTTCAGTGGGTAAAGATGTAATAAAAACAAACGTTTTCTGTTGTTGTGTTTTCGAGGCAGGGTTGCTGAGTAGTCCTGACTGCCCAAGAACAAGCTCTATAGCCCAGGCTGGCCTCAAACTCAGTGATCCACCTGCCTCTGCCTCTCGAGTGCTGGGATTAAAGGCAAGCACCATCGTGGCCAGCTCAAAACAATATTTTAAAGAAAGGAAGCCTGCTCGAGTGGGATATGGCAGGGACAAGAGATGAGCCAGAAAAGACCCTGAGCAGACTCATGCAGGAACCATGACTGGCCCGAGGTCAGGCTGGAAGAGAAAGGAAGAGCTGCCTTGACTGTTGTCCTGGAGACCTTCAAGAAGGCAAAGACCAGTGGGGTCCAAACAAACCCACCAGTGAGGAACAGCCTTGGCTCGTAGCATCTGCCATTTTCCATGGTGTAAATTCTTTCTCCATAGTCCATCTCAAAGCAGCTACTATTTAACAACTGCTTGCCAAAGTCCCAAGTGTGAGAAATTTGGCTCTCGTCAACCGGTTCCAGCAAGCCAGCTCCGACTCCGGTACAGCAGGGTGTAGACACCAGAGCCAGGCGCCCGACCCGATGGCAGCTCTGCCCACAGCACCTTCCTCAAGAGTGCACACCCAGCTGGGTCTCTGCATTCTGACAGGCCGGGGCCCTGAGGCAAAGCATAGTCCTCTCCTCTCACCGGCTTCCCCCTGCAGAGATCTCGCCCCGCAGCCCTCCCCAAAGATCTTTTTAATTAAGTCAGACTAGCTGGCAAACTGGCAGTACCAACAGAGTATCGGTGGCGGCCCCAGGGGCCACATTTAACTAAATTGAGTGAAGCCTGTGCTTGGTGAGCTAATGAGCAGGGAAATGAAGAGCGTGGCCCCCTCTAGGCACAGAGAAGGGGTTTGCAGAGTGACGGTGATAACCATAGCCAAGGGGGCTCAGGACCCAGTTCCCGCTGGGGTGTCAATCTCGCCACAGTAGGTGGGGTTCAAGCCAGGTTGCTGGCTATCTGAGGGACCTCGAGTCAGTGGGCCTGGCATAGCCATCTGGCAAGTGGGGGTTAGCTCCCTACCAGGCTGAGGAGCAGGCCAAGGAAGCCACACCCTCCAAAAAGGACTAGTGGACAGGAGCCAGGAAATAGGGTTACTCCAAATGGAGCCAGGATTAGATAGGCTCTTAGCCCAGGAGTGCCCTCTGGAGTGCAGACTTCCGGGCAGCTTAGGAGGAAAAGAAGTGGGCAGCCCCTGAGTTGAGTCCCAACCTCATGAAGTCCTGTCCTGACCCGCACTCATCATCCATTCGTTCTGCAGATACCCAAGAGCATCTGCCCCCGAGTGTTACCTTGGGCAAGGCTTTGAAGCCACATGGAAGGGGTAGACTACTCTAGCCAGGGTCAAGGAGATAGATGTGGGGGTGGGCTCAGCCTGGACTGGGTGTGCCCCCCACCCCCGCGCCCAACCTGAACCCAATGAGCCACACTGGCCTGCTTCTCTCCCACCCCCCATCCCCCACCCCCCACCCCCCACCCCCAGCCCAAACCCTGTGCCCTCGCTGGCCTGTTCATGGTGCTCGATGCCCATGCTGACAGTGTTGACCAGGATGGCCATCATGATGCCTCTGTTGAAGTACTTGCTGTCTACGATGCCTCGCAGCTTGGCTCGTGTCTCTCGCCACACGTCGCCACACAGTCGGGCCGCGCCATCCTCCTGCTCCTCCTCCTTCCCCAAGCCGGAGGAGGCCCCGTCTTCACTGCTCTGGGGTCCGTCCCCGTGGGCCTCGGCCTCTGCAGAGCCACCGGAGCCTGAGCCTTCCTGGCCTGAGTCCGTGCTGCCCAGGCCTGAGGGCCGCCTGCCTGCCTCGTGCTGGCAGCGTGGGCAGCTGCCGGAGTCGGAGGCCAGAATGGCAGAGATGGGCTGCACCAGAGTGTGGGGAGTGGGGTCCAGGGGACTGTGTCGTGGGCACAGCTCTGAAAAACAGAGGGCAGCATCAGTGTCCAAACCAGGTCCCCACCTCCCCGCAAGGGACACTGCCTGAAACAAGCGGACCCCACCTGGCGGGCCTGGTGCTTCTTGGAAAACAATGTGTCTCCATCCAGGCTCCGTCCCTGTACAGGAGCAGGGATGGGAGTACCCATCTGACAAAGCTGTGAGATGATTGTCTTCATTAAACACGTGACAGGCTCATCACAGCACCTGGCACCTCAGCCCATGCTAACTCTTGGTCACCTTTGACCTTGACCTCGGGCCAGTCACTCAACACAGACCTTCCCAGGCACAGTTATGGGGATCTGGGGACTGCAGGTCTGAGTGCAGAGTGGACACCCCTCAGAGGAAGCTATGGTGGCTTTGGCATCCTCTACTTTGTCCATCTGTGTGAAGCTCTCAGGGAGGAGGCTAGCCCCAGACAGAGGCAGGCTCTTGCTCTGGGAGTTCCCAGGACTTCCCTCCATAGGAGAGTCAGGCCAGATGGGTGCAGGGACAGGGGGGATCACCAGAGGATGGGGTCTGAGGCTTTCAACCCCTGGGCTAGCCTTGGATCTAGAAGCCAGCTCAAAGGGGTGTCAGGAGGCTTCCCTCTAGCTGGTTGGGTTTCTTCTTTTTATTTTTTTATATTTTTCATTATGTTTGTTTGTTTGTTTATTCTGTGTAGCCCTGGCTGTCCTGGAACTCACTACATAGACCAGGCTGGTCTCGAACTCAGAGATCCACCTGCTTCTGCCTCCCAAGTACTGGGATTAAAGGCATGCACCACCACAGCTGGCTGGTTTCTTCTTTATGCTTTCCTATATTATAGTAACATAAACACATTTTGCTTGAATAAGGTTTTTTAAAAAGCTCTAAAGGGTTTGAAGAAAAGCAGGAAGTCCTGTACTTCTCCACACCAGCCTCCAAATACTACAAAGCAACCAGATGCCTGAGCCATCCTACTCCAGCCTCAGAGTACCAAAGTTCTTCTCATCCACATCACCACCAGGCACAGGAAAAGGAGAAGGTATGAAGGCCTGAGGAGTGAGGGGGACTAAAACGTGTAGAACTTCCCTCCACAGAGTTCCAGGGTGAGGGTGATGGGAACAGTAAGAAGCCCTCCTTATACTCACACCCCTAGAAAGGGGAGAGCCAGCCTTGCCCAGACCCCGGCTCTCCTCTCCACTTGCTAGGCCAGCCCACAGGCCACCTGGAACCACACCTAGATGGCTAGTGTCTAAGGACAGCGGGCAGCCGTCCGGTCTCTGCCGGTCTCTAACTGGCAGGGTAAGAGAGCTGGGAACATGGAGTTCCCCAGGCAGGGCCTCAGGAGGTAACTGTCACTCACAGGCACAAGCTAGCAGATCCCTTTGAGCCCTGCTCTGGAGAAGAGATGGGTAGCTCCGTGGTGTTCAAGTTCATAAGGGGAACAGGACACCCCATGCTCCAAGGAACAGTCCCAGGGCCCATCAACTTCTCAGCACCAACTGGGAGAGAGCAGACCAAACCTGGGTAGCCTGGGCAGCCTCCACTTAGGGTTGGGTACATTTGCAGCCAGAGACAGACACTCGGCAAGGCCCAGCACCTCTGACCCTCCACCTGATTGAGTCTTTCATTGACATACCAGGCCACTTAAGTGACTCCCTCATCTTCTTGGGCCTCGGTTTTCCCTTCTGAAAACTGGAGACACTATTTTTAGTCTGCCCCCTTCTTTCTTAAAAGAAACAGACTAAGGAATAAATCCCCCCTATCTCTCTCTCCCTCCCTCTCTCTCTCTCTCTCTCTCTCTCTCTCTCTCTCTCCCATCTCTCCTTGCAGCAGGGTCTCCTGTAACCCAACTTGATCTTGAACTCACTATGAATTCACTTAACTCACTAAGCTAAGGATGCCCTCGAACTTCTGATCCTCCTGTTCTATGTCCAGAGCACCAGGATTACCACTATGCTGCGTGGGGCTTGAACCTAGAGCTTTCACACCTGCCCAGCAAGCACATTAGCAACTGCACTACATACCCAGAGAGTATCCTTTCTAAGCTAAACACCAAACTTACACAGTCTAGTGCCACTCAAGCACGAGGCAGGAGTGGAGTATGGGGATGAGGGTCGCAATAGACAATGACATGCACCGCCCACGCGCCAGGGGCCTGATGTCCTTACTCGGGGGTGCTGGTGAGCAGGGAACAGCCACGGGGGGCCACGGTGGGGGATGGTGTGGGAGGTTACAGAGAGGGAGCCTAGACTTGCAAGGCTGTGGACGATTCACTGTGCGCTTGACTTTCAAGGGTAGGTTCAAGGGCGTGGTACCCATGTTCGCCTACAGAACTTGGAAGGACTTCTCCAGGGAGAGGGCTAACCCACACAGGCTGGACAGGGACTTGGGCAAGGAGAGAGCTGAGCAGATGAGTCCTGGATAAGCCATAAGGGAAATGCCAGAGCCTGGAATGAATCCCTGGGATCCCACATCTGATACCGACACCTCTTGTTCCAGCAGGCATGACCCACTTGCAATATTGCCATTCTGAGACCCCAGACAATGCCACGTGAGCTTCAGGGGCAAGGCCACTTACTGCAGTGGCTGGGCTCCTTGGCGTGGGGCCCAGGCTTAGCGGGGGCCGGTGTCCCCGGGCCCGTGGCCTGGCGCCGGTTCTGCAGGGCCTGGTAGAGGCCCAAGGCACGGCGCTTGGCCTTGCGAAGGATGTGACAGACATATTGGAAGATCTCCTCGTAGCAGTCGCCAGGCTCGGCGTAACTGGCCACCGTGCTGGAGGACAGGTAGCGCTGGCGCTGCTCCAGCATCAGCCGGTGCTCCCGCTGCTTGGTCTCCGAGAACTGGGTCGCTATGACAACGAGGCACAGGTTGATCATGAAGAAGGAGCCCACCTGTGACCAACAGGAGGAAAGGACAGGAACAGGGACGGAGGGGACAGTGGGGCCAGGGAAGGAGAGAGAGAGAGGTAGAGCCAGCAGGAGGGCCCAGGAAAAGGGGGCAGAGAGATGGAGAAGGAGTTATCGAGAGCAGGAGACAGAGAGGAAGGCCAGAGAAATGGGGAAGAGGGGAAGGGGCAGGCCAGAGACATGGAAGAAAGGACAGAAGACAGAGCAGAAGGACAGCAAGACAGGGACAGCCAGGGGACAGAGAGCCAAAGACAGAAAGGGGGGAAGGAAGGAGAATGGGAGGGGGAGAAGAGAGAAGAGAAAGAAGAGGAGAAGAGAGGAGAGGTAGGGAAGACAGAGAGAGGGAGGAAGAGATGGAGAGAGCAGGGACACATGGGAGACACAGAGTTGGGGGTGGAAATAGACAGACAGAGGTCCAGGGAAGGTGGAGGGGCCCAGAGAGACAGAAACACAGACACAGATGGGACAGGAAAAGATCACTGAGTCCTTGCAGGGGAAGGCACAGCCTAGGTGACTTCTCAGGTCAGGCTAGGACTGCATCCAAGCCCAGGCCCCATCAGGACCAAGGCCTGGCCTCACGACCCACCCACACAGGACAGAGATGCTGAAGCCAAGAGGAAAAGCCACACTCCTTCAAGTCAAAGGGTCCTGAGTCCTACTCACTGGCCTGGACTTCGGCTGCGTGTTTGGAGGGGGAGATGGAGCTGGGTAGCCCCTCTATATCCCATCCAACTATTCCAATACCAGCTGTCTCCTCTGGTACTCAGTAACCCCGAATGAGCTCCTCTGGCCTGGCAGGAGAGAGGTGACCTCCATCCTTCCGGGACATCACCAACAGGTACCTGCAGATGCCTGCCCCAGTCACTGCATCATCCCACTTTCCTCTCCCCATTACATACAACTGAAGAGCTAAAGGCGTACAGGGCTTCCTGGCCCAGAGGACCCTGGGAAACAGACTGCCTCTTAGACAAAAAGATGGCCAGCAGTCCTCTGCCTCCATTATCTTACCTATAACATTTCCCAAAGATCTACCCTGCCCCGGATTGGTTAGGGACACAGGAGCCAGAGAGATTACACTCTGCCCTCTGTACGGCCACCCCTGGCAGGCTCCTACCTCGTCTTTGCTCAGCAGCGGTTGCCCTGGATGACCCAGGCAACCCTCATCCTCTCTGTCCCTCATCTGTAAAAGTCGGGGGACTGGAGCAAAGTGGGTACAGGGCTTTCCTAACCCGAGGAGCGCTGGGGGGCTACATGTGAAGACTGAAGACCCCCACCAGCCTGCTGATGTCATCCTCCGTCCTGAGACAGGGGGACTTGGGCCTCCAGTGACCCCAATAACATCAGGGCACATTGACTGACCGCTTACTGGATACCAAGGGTATACAGGCTCCGGGTTGCATCCCCGCTAATCCTCCCCATCACCCGGGAGCTCAGTGTTGTCACTGTCCCACTTCATGGAACCCATGAAGAGCCTGCCTCAAGTCGCAATGTGCATAAATGGCTTCCTGTGGGAGAGGACAGAGCCTCCTGTCTTCCTCTGAGAAGTCACCCACATCCCTGCCCTCCTCCAAGTGACCTCTCCAGCTTCTTCGGGCTTCCTTCTATCATGATACTTAATGATCTGGAGGTCATTGTCACCTGCCTGCCCTTCTTTCCCAGACTGTGAGCTCCTTGGAGCAGGGCAGAGCCTGGATCCCTGCTCTGTCCCCAGAACTCAGCTCATCTTCCTGAATGTTCTGTTGAAAGTAAGTTGATGAATAGCCAGTGATGCAGAATGAAATCTGGGCCCTTCTTTTTTTTTCCCCCAGGGTTTCTCCTGAATCCAAGGCCCCAGGCTCCCTGGGAAATCGCTGAAGCTACATCACAGCAGGTGTGTCTCAGGCCAGCAGCCAGCCTGTCCTGACTCCTCGGTCAGGGTGTTACTCACAGGAGTCAAGCTTGCCTTCACTCACCACCAGGAAGCCAGAGAACCCAGCCTTCATGCTGGGGAGTGAACACAGCTCTCCCAGAGGCCTGACCTCTGTGGATAGTGCTGAGGCAGAAGCCACAGGCAGCCAGGACAAAGTGGACACTGGAAAGTGGAGACAGGAAATGCTGGCCTATAAGGGTGGATACACCCCTGCCTCCATCACCTGACCACAGACAGAGCTGCAGAGAATCCAGAGGTCAAAGACTTTCCCAGAGCCCCACCAGGCCACCACCAAGGCCAATCTCCTACCCTACGTCCTGCCCAAGAACAAGCCCCACGCAGCCAGTCAGAGCATCTTGTCTGCCCCAGGGAAAAAAATGGGGACCAGATGGAACCCCTAGGAAGCTCCATTCTGGAACTATACCCCCAGCCAAGGCCATGAAAGAATGTATTCCTGGAGATTCAGGCGGGGATGAGAAGTGAAGGCAAGGGGCTGTGATGGATACTCCCAGCCACAGCCCTGATGAGCCCCTTCAATCACTGGCTGGTTGACTGCATTTAAAATATCCCCTCCTTGGAGATGGATTGCCCACTCCCCTGGCTGCCTCCTATCTTGCCAGGCTCCCCTAAGCCAGGAGGCTCCCTAGGGACTACCCATCCTTCCCCTCCCTCCCCACCCAGACTGAGTGCCATGGTCCGTGGTCCTGAACTTGCCCTGATACTTACTATGATGAGCAGGATGAAGTAGATGAAGTTGTAGAAAGAATGTGCATCCATCACGTAGTACATGATCTCCACCCAGCCTTCCAGAGTGATCACCTGCAGCAGGCATGAGGACAGGGCTGAGTCTAAGACACTGGGCCCTCCTGTGCACCAGGACTCAAGACACACCCCAACAGAGGCTGGGGTAGGGGGCCGCATGGGTAAGGAAACCAAGGTTCAAAGAGGCACACTGCCAGGCGGGAGGGGAGCAGGGACTCCTGTCCTCTCTTGCTCAAAGGCCCACCACTGGGGGTGGGCACCCAAGCTGGGGAAGTAGAAAGCCTTGGACTTGTGCTCACTAACTCCTTCAGTACATGGATGACAGAGCTCCCAGCGGAACGGAGGTGTGGGTCTGCTAACCATCCCCTTCCTTGCTCCCCACACTGCCATCCAGAGCCTAGGAGCCACCTGGGGAAAGATGGGCTGAGCACTGGGGCCTCCCTAGCTCCGCCTCCCCTTTCCTGAGCAGCCTCCACCCTCTGGGCTGACCAAGCAAGAGACCCAAGACATAGTGGTTGGCCCTGAGTTCCGCTGCCTCCCAGCTCTGAATCTCTGATCTCTACTCCTTCCTGGAGTAGAGGGGGAGCCCCCTGACCTCCTCTGCCCGTCCTTCCCTTCTTCCTTCTGGGGACAGCAGAGCCTTGCTGCACAGGGGCTGACTTCCCTCTCACAGCCCTGGCTTATTGCCAGGCAACCAAGGAGTCTGCTAGTTCAGTACCCCCAATATGAAGAGCACACTCAGTATGAAGAGGAGAAAACTGAGGCACAGACAGGCCAGACAAGACCCCCAGTGTCCTACAGCCCCAGTTTCCTGAATGAACCCTGCCTAGTCTCCTCAAGAGTGTAGAGATGGAGTTGGTACAGGAGCCACAATGGTTTGCACAAGGTGGCATCGTGGACGCAATGGTCACAGGATGAAAGCATTTTCTACACAAGCCAGTCAGTCAGGCTCCACCGGGTCCTGGCCCCGGCTGTCACTCCTCTAGGAATGACCTTCCTTACCACAGTGGGACCTTGCTTCCAACAGAGCCATGCTCTGCCTCTGCCCTCTGTGAACAGAACTCCCTGCTCTGGCTCAGCCCACCTGGGCATCTGTAAGGAGCAAAGGCTTTGAGGGGAGCCCAAGTGGATTGAAATCTCGATGTGCTATTTAACACACACACACACAGACTCCTTGCCCAACAGGCGTGTATTTCCTTGCTTCGAACCTTGGCTTTTCTACCCGCAAAGTGGGCGGGACGAAGCCTCTACCAGCCAGCACATGGGACAGATCTCAAGGAGTGGGTGACCAAGTCTAGCTCAAGACTTGACCTGCTGAGGGAGGCTGCCAGCCATGCCACCCGCTGCTGGCCGGCCAGTCCCGGGCCTGCATGCTCTCACCTGGAAGATCACAATCCAGGCATAGCCGATGTTGTCGAAGTTGATGGCGCCCTTGTGAGGGTTGGCGTTGCCCGTGCGGCAGACGTTGTAGTAGCGGTTCCAGTTGACGCAGAGGCCACTGGCATTGAGGTCTTGGCGCCCCGTCCCGAAGTCGTACACATCGTCTTTGGACAGGCAGCATTCTCGGCCCTGCTCCTTCAGCGGGGGGATCTCGTGGCAGCCCATGATGCCATTGTCGCCCGACAGGGAGCAGATAAAGGGCATCTCGTCGTCCTCCTCCGGCTGGTAATAGGGGGGCAGGGCCACGTCCCCTTGTCTGCCATAGAAAAGAGCAGTCAAAGAAGGGCAGGGAGGGCCGCCGCCAGGTGTACCTGGCAAAGAAAGGCCGCCAAAGTCTCTGCAGGTCTGTTGCCGTCCCTTTTCGTGGCTCTCGCCTCTGAGGAACCTTTCCATCCACAGAGCTAAGCCAGGGTTCCCTGAGGTACACCGTGACCTGGGACAGACTCCACCCAGCTCCCTGGCTGGCCCAGGCCACACTGTTTGGACAGATCATAGCAAGTACTCGGTCACCAGCCACTGGATTCTGCTGGCCAGTGGGTGAGGGCGTGTGCAGCCCTGGACCGGTCTCTTCTCTCCCTGGGCCTGGATTATCTCATTGGTGACACTTGATCATGAGCTCTGCCCACCACACAACCGCAAATGAAATCCCATTGTGATTCTCTCTATGGCACCCAGATAGACGGTTCAAGGAGAAATCATCCAGGCAGGCAGGGTTTGAAAGGGAAAATGTAAGTGGAAACTAGCCTTACAAGAGAGGACCCTGAGACCAGTGATGAGCCAGCGTGGTACTTTACAGAACGGGGGTCTTAATGGAGACCACAACACAGAGAGACAGACCCGTGTCTCAAGGCAAACAGAACCTAGCACTCAGGAGACTGAGGCAGGAGGACTGCGAGTTTGGGGCTAGCCTAGGATAAGTGTTGAGTTCATGGTCAGCCTGAACTGAATAACAATATGCTTTCCCTTCTTTTCTTTGTTTGCTTGGTTGGCTGGTTGCTCAAGACAGGTCTCATGTAGTCCAGGCTGTCCTTGAACTTTCTACACAGCTAGCAATGACCTTACACTCTAGATCCTATGACCTCTACCTCCTGAGCGCTGGGAGCCTAGGTGCACACCAGTACACCTGTCCGGAAATGCCATGTCAAAAAATATTAATTTAATACCCCCAAAAAAAGGAAAGAAAAAAGCAAGCAAGTTTAGGGTGGTGGTGGCACATGTCTTTGATCTTGGTGTTCAGGAGGCAGAGGCAGGAGGATCTATGTAAGTTTAAGGCCAGGATGGTCAGTCCACATAGCAAGTTCCAGGACAGCCAAGGATGCACAGAGAGACCATGTCTTATAAAACAAAAGCAAAACCCAACAAACAAAAAACAGCAAACAGAAATCACACAGAAATTGCCTCCTCTCATATGAATGGCCACCTCAAGGTTTTGTAACCAAGTGTGGGAAGCGTGAGTGTAAACAGGCACCCGCACTGTTGGTGAGAGTGTCAACTGCACCACCCCTGTGGAAGACAATTCATCAGCATTCTTTAACAACCAAAACATCACAACCAACCCCGCAAAGGCTCACGACCAGCTGCTTCCAATAAAGAGATCACGTCGTCCCCTGCAGAAAGGCCGGACCATACCACACATGATTCTGGGAAGACTGAATACACGTTAAATAATAAATCAACCTTGACATCCCTACGCCCATCGCATACCGCACGCAAAATTCTATGTGATCGAATAGGTCAGATTGAAAGATGAAGTCAGAAATCTTTTGAGAATGTTTTTCTGACCTCGGGCTCTGAGATTAGTTCAATATATTATAAAGCTGAACGGGATTGGAGGCCAAGTTTCTGGTGCTCAAAAACATCATTAGCAGAGTTAAACAGACACTCCTTGGGACTTATACCTATGAGTGAGTTCACTGCGTGAGGAAGCATACTGCTATTACTTTTCCAACTGTCAATTTAGGTCATTTCTGGGTATGGGGCCCTTATGACTCAGAACTACTCTTGTACACATGCTGGAGTGGGCATGAGCCACCCTTCTCTCTCTCTCTCTCTCTCTCTCTCTCTCTCTCTCTCTCTCTCTCTCTCTCTCTCTCTCTCTGTGTGTGTGTGTGTGTGTGTGTGTGTGTGTGTGTGTGTGTGTGCATGCATCTGAGGGGTGTTGGGAGGACAGTATTTGTTTTTTGTTTTTTGTTTTTAACCAAAGCTGACTTCCTAAGGTCTTCCTGACAAAAGCATCCTGAACACGGGGATTGCATGGGGGAGCCACCACTGCCAGATGAAGTTCAACAGCTGTAATTGTCTTTTCTGACTTTACAGTATTGAAGGCTGAACTCGGGAGCCCCATGCACACTAAGAGAATGCTCCGCCAATGGAGCTACACCATCGGCCCTATCCAGCAAACCTTTCTTCTGAGCAAAGCCCCAGGGTACCACTTGGCAAGCCGAGGGTGTGTTTAGTGTTGGGTCTGTCCAGCCTTCCACAATGGATCCTGAAACCACCCTGAAGGTCCACTGAGACCTCCCTGAACACGACTGAACATCCATCGCTTGCTTGCTCTGTGTATGTGGCAATAATGGTCCTCATTTAAACCATCCTGGTGGGGTGCCATGGTACCTCACTGCCATTTCAATTACAGCTCTCTTAAGACCTGGAAGGAGAAGGACCTCTTCAAATAGTCACCCGCCACTCCTGCAGCCCCTTGAGAGGTCTCTGGTAAGGTCTTTTTGGATCATTTTTAATTAGATCCTCTTTGGCGTTCTTATTGGTGTATAGTCATTCTTTACATGCTCTGGATTTGAGTTCTCTGGTGGATGAGTGTATTGCAGTTTCTGTTTCAATCTGTTCTTTTTTTGGATTTAATTACTGCTGCAAACGTACAGACATCTTAAAGCCACAATTCTTAGAGGTTTCTAGTTCACTGTGGACATCAACCCAGATGGGAGGTGGTGTCTCTGAGTCCACAAGTGATGGATGGAGAGACTCAGGAGATCTGGGACTCAGGGGTCAGTGCAGCTAGCATTGACAGGTGATGAGCTCACCCTTATCTGGTAGTTGATGACCGCTTGTCATTACTGAAGACCCTCCTGCCAGTCCTACTCCATGAACTCAGAAACCCCAGGGCAGCTGTACTAGCGACCAGCCTGCACCCAGACACTGGTTCAGATGACCAGCCAATAGCATGGCAGCCCAGCCCTGTTTCCACACTTGCCCACTCCCAACCCTCCCTCCACCGCAGTGTGGCCGAGCCTCTCTCCTGGGGTTCTCGGGACTCTGCTACTGCCAGCCTTAGTTGATCAAGTGCTTGCCTTACATAAGGACCTGAGTTCAGATCCCCAGCACCCACGTAAAAATTGGTCATGGTGATATGTGCCTATAACCCAGCACTAGGGAGGCAAAGGCATGAGGGGCAATCAAGGAAGACCCCCCCCAAAAAAAACACTGACCTCTGGACTCTACACACATGCACACATGTATCACTGGCACATATACATGTTCAATCAAACCAACAAATAAGGATAACATGCTTCCCCCACAGGATGTTGGAAGGTAACTGAATTGGTCCTGCTGAGCACAGTGTCCAGTGTGCACCAAGCACCCTACGAATATCAGCTACTTTCTCCAGGATCAGATTCAGGTCCATCCTGCAACTCAGGGCTCATTTATTAAGGGCTGCCATCCATCATCTGTGGCACCACACTGAGGTGAGCTCACACATACCCATGATTCCAGGTGCCATTCCAGTGCCTTCCCAATAAATGAACAATCACACACACACACACACACACACACACACACCAGGAACTTCCTAGCCTGTGGGTCAGACACTGTCCTAACATTCCACATGTTCTAATTTGGGTCATTCCCAAAACAACTCTTTAGTAGGGAAACTGAGGTACGAAGTTGCTGAAGCCACATGACTAGCAGGTGGCAGAAGCAGAGTCCAGACTCTATTGCCACGGTCCCCACCTGCAAGGCAGTGGAGGCAGGCTCTGTCACAAATTAACTCCTGCCTCAGCCCGTGATCCAGGAGGCATCCAGCAGTCTTGACATTTCAGGTCCAGAACAAACTTGCAACCCTAGACATCCCACAAATCCTCTCTTCTCAGTCCAACATCCTAAGACCCAGTACACATTTAACTCCCTGATCCTCCTAGAGTCAAGACCAAGGAAAAGAGAAGGGCCTGACCCTAGAAGTGGCTGACATGTTTGTGATGATGCCCATGCTCTGAGACCCCTACAGCCAGGAAGGAACCTGGCTGTGTGACTCTGTCTTTTCCCTCTCTAGGCTTCAGGCCCTGTCTGCCTAGTAACGACTTGGACTGAGGTCCCCAGAGGGCGCAACACCCACTTATGTGTTCATTCTAGGAAGTGTCCTGCTCGGCCCAGCCTGTATGACTCATGAGCTTATTCAGAGTGTCTGGCCAGGGGCTGGAGGTGTGATGTGAAGCCTCCAGACAACAAGTTGGTGGGAAAACAAGCCAAGAGGACATGGAGAATTCCCCATTGGGTGCCTGTTGCTCTTGTCTACAGCCAGGCTGGCTCACCAGATCCTAAACTGGGATCTGGTCAGAGCCCATCTGTCTGAGGCCCAGGAAAGACCTACCTCTTTGCAAGCCCTCCTTATCCGCTACTCTGCAGCCTGCTCTGAGCCAGGTCTTTTGAGTTGAAGTCTGACCCTGACTCCCTCTATGGGGTCTGCAGACCTGGGATAACCTTGGCTGGGCTCTCTTCCCAAGCCTGGAATTTACCAGCCTGAAGTATGGTCTTCCTCTCTCCAGTGAAGCCTGAAAGTCAAGGCTACCTGCCCTGAGAGCATGAGACTCAGAACTCAGGAGAGTCACCCAGTCTTGCTAACTAGGTCTTGTCCCTAAGGTTCTCTTGTTCCTCTCATATTTGGAAATCTTCTTCCAGGGAGGCCAGCCACACATTGGCCCTCTTTAATGCTGAGGCCCAGGCATGTCCACAGAACTGTGCCCCCATCTCCCCTCATCACAGCCAAGTCAGGGCTGGAGCCACCTCTCAGGGTCTGGACAGGACAAGGGAACAGCCAGCCTCCAACCAGCACATAGATTCCTGCTGCAAAGCCAAGGAAAATGAGTCTTCTCCCAGCCTGCCTCTATGCAGTATCGGCATTCACTCATTCATTCATTCGTTCATGATCTCATTCATGCTATCATCTCAATTAGTCCCTCATTCATTCATTCATAGTGAACACATTAGAGTCCTATTCCAGGTCCTGAGAAAACAGTGAGAACCAAATATTCCTGGTCTAGGGGAGAACTCACATCCTAGGGTCCCCCCAAGACCAAGTATGCAACTGCTCCAGAGACCCCCGAATACTCAAGCTGACAAATGGGGTCACTGTAGGAGAAGATCAGTCAACAAGGAAGTTTAGCAGATAGGACATCCACTGCTTGGGGAAGAGATAGCAATCGTCCATAGAAGGTGACGTGAAGGCTGAGCCCAGATAGTGAGACAGGACCAGTCACAGAATACTATAAGAAAGATCCACATGGGACAGAGAGGGTGCGGATGTGCGGGGAACACCCAACGCCAAGAGCTCACACACATGCTGCTCTCTGAAGGCCTTCCCCTCTTCCTGTCCCTGACTACTGGCCTCTGCTGAGCACTCACATAAGTGTAAAAGCCCCTCTTTCACTATCCATGAGGCCCACACCCAACAAGGTGCCCATTTTCTGGCCTACCCGGGTACCCCACAACACAGCAATGGGGAGGTAGGCCAGTCCCTCCCCAACTTTCACCTCCCGTTACATCACATTGTACCTACATTCTAAAGCCTGAAAAGGGAGACTGATCCCAACTCAGGTAGTGACACATGCTAGGTTCTTCTGAGAAAAGGGAATCTTCATGAGCAGATGCTTCCATTGGATTGGCCTGTCTGCAAATCTGTAGGGCATTTTCTGTTGATGATTGATGTGGGAGGACTCAGCTCCCTGTGGATGTTACCACCCCTAAGGCTGGAGGTCCTGGGTGCTCTAAGAAAGCAGGCTG
This sequence comes from Peromyscus leucopus, assembly GCF_004664715.2. NCBI lineage: Eukaryota > Metazoa > Chordata > Mammalia > Rodentia > Cricetidae > Peromyscus > Peromyscus leucopus. The sequence continues at coordinate 37,248,312 of NC_051080.1, read as the reverse complement.
AGCAAGCCATGAAGAGCAAGCCAATAAGAAGCACCCCTCCATGGCCTCTGCATCAGCTCCTGCCTGAGGTTCCTGCCCTACTTGAGTTTCTGCCCTGACTTTTCTGGATGATGAACTACAAGCTGTAAGATGAAATAAGCCCTTCCCTCCCAAGATGCCTCTGGGGCCAGTGTTTCATCAAAGCAATAGAAAGCCTGGTTAACATGGGGCAGAGGACTTACATGGTGAAGTTCTCCTCCAGGAAGCAGCGGTTCCTCAGCAAGCCTGCCCAGAGCTGCACGCCAATGATGCCGAAGATGAAGAAGACGAAGAAACAGAGCAGGAGCACATTTCCCAGCATGGGCAGTGTGTCGAGCAGTAGGTTCACCAGGATCCGCATGCCTGGAAGAATGGCAGAGAAGGTAGCATCCGAGAAGCAAAAAGAACAGGTCATAAAGCTGAGGGGTGGCTGGAGGAGAGATGGAGCCACCTCCTGCCCCTGCTGGGGACTGCCAGAGGACCTCTCCCCTCCATGCCTGCCCCGACACCCACAAAGCCAGGAAAATGGCTCTGGGCCCTGATGTACTTCCAGAAGATCATGGGTGAAGGAGCAGACAGGTATGGAGCCCTTTATTCGGTGATGAGTGCTCTCCTGGGGATGTACACAAACAGGCTCTCCTTCAGCCTTCATAGTAACCATGAGGCTGGCAATATTGATACCATCTCTGTTTTATACAGGAGGTTCAAGGAACCGACTGGAGCCCCACAGCTAAGAAGCAGAAGGATGTTCATTTAAACTGTTTCCTGATACTGAATCTAACCCTCTTCATATGACCAATCCTTTTACCTCTGCTGCTTGCTCTTCTTGAAACACCTATTCATCTGCCACAGCCAGCCCGTGACATCTCATTCTATGGAGCGGTCCAGACCTTTTCTTGCCCAAGCCGTCACGCCCCTGCTCCAGGCAACAGCTCCTAGCCTAGGCTGCCTTGTACAGTTATAGCTTGCATGTTACACAACCCTAATAGGTCTTGTTTGCATCAACAGCTAACCCTAATGAATATTTATCTGTTTACCTTCCTGTCCTGTCTACTGGGATGTAAGTTCCTGGGGACGGGGTCTGTGTCTGAGTCACCTCAATATTCCCAGAATATTCTCAATAACCCTGAAGATAAGCCTCATCAGTGTTTGCTGGATGAGTGCTCATGAACAAGACTGGGAAAGAGCGGAAGGTCGGCGAGGGGAGGAGTGAAGAATAATGACAAGTAGGAGAGTTGATCCTGTCGGATTTTGATTTATCCCAGTGTGATGCTGAGGTGGCTATTAATGAGGATAATTACCATGGATTTGCATCACGAACTCAGCGTGGAGTGATTTCCAATCAATAATTAATGTCCGCCCCATCTTCCCTCCCCACAAAACTAGGTCAGCGTCCACTCAGGAGAAGCAATGGGGCTCCCGGGCAGGCTGCGTCATCCAACTGAGAACAGCCGGGGCAAGGCTCAGTCCCCCATTGCTTTACATCCACCCCCCAACATGAGAAGAAGGGGTGTTCGCTGGGGGAGACTGGAAAACAAAACAGATCCCCACATGATCCCAAAAATGGACCAAAAGACTCAAGTCAGCCAACTGCAGGCCTTTCTGGGACTGCAATCATTCATTCATGTATGCACGCATGCATTCATTCATGTATGCACGCATGCATTCATCAAGCAGTAGATTGCCAGCACTATGCTGAGAATTTCCCTCAGAGCTCACAGCCCGGCAGCAGGGGCCAGGGACAGCAGTGTTGAGCAAAAGGATTATCACCAAGGACACATTTGTAGGGAGGCTGAGGTGGAGCTGGCCCTACAGGATGTGAAGAAGCCCCTAGAGGAGCTGAGGGAAGTCTAGCCTGTGAGCACACATAACTGCCTGGAGACAGGCCTGGGGTTACAGGAGAGGTTACTGCAGGGGGAGCTGTGTAGATGACTAGTCAATTGAATAACTCTGACTCTGGGAAGTGCTGTCCCAGAGTCCACGCAGAGGCAGTGAGTGGATGGAGAGACTGGACCAGAACTACCCCGAGGAGGCTACAGGCTCCTCTCGCTCCACGTGCCCGAGACTCACTAACTAGCACAACGCCAGCCTGACTACTCCTGGCTTCTCCCAAGGGTGGCCTTTGTTGCTCAATTAATTACATCTCCCTTGTTCTCCAGGATATTGAAATTCTGAGCTGCCAGTTACTCTCCCTGAACAGCAGCCCTTTCCCTCTGCCCAGGGACCCAGATCCTCTCGCAGGGTTCCCTAGGGCCTGGGGAGTCCCGGGGCCACAGAGGCAAGGTGTAATTAGGTAATTAGGAATTTAGCACAAATTGAATTCATCCATGGCTGCCCAGGGAATTGGGACCACAAGATTAGGAGTCAGGAGAGGCTCTGAGGAGCCTGGCTAAGCCTTCTTTTACATACTTGGTATAGTGAGTAGCCAGGATGGGTAGGGCACTGCTGACCCTCCTCCAGTGCCCTGGTGCCAGGCACATGAGAAAGAAAGAGGTGGGAAAAGGTAAAAAAAAAAAAAAAAAAAAAAAAAAAAAAAAAAAAAAAAAAAAAAAAAAAAAAGGCATAGACAGAGCAATAGAAAGAAATAAAGAAATGGAGACAGAGAAGAGGGGCATGGGTAAGAAGACTTGGGAAAGAGGGACAGAGGGAAGGGTAGACACATGGGAGAAAGAGCCATCTTCAGACTTCTCTCTGCAGGCTTTCTCCTCCTCCAAGCAGCCTTCCTGGGTTCTCCCCATGCCTGATCAAAAGTGCGCCTCCTCTAGCACTGCCCCCATCACATTCTCCCTCTCTTAGGCTGGGCTTACTTAGGGCGCCATCAGCCTGGATCAGGAGCCAGGCGGCCCCTGATAGAGACAGGCTGTCAGTGGCCCCAAGAGTGTAGCTAAGGACCTGTTCCGCCAGCAGAAAGAGACAGAGGACACAGGATACCTGATGTAGATCCATCCCGGGGGGCACCCAGCAGAGACCAGATAAAGAGGTTCTAGTCCCAGCTGGGTAGCAAGTCATACCCCTCTGGAGCCACAATGGCCGTAGTAGCCTCGTTTATAGGCAGGTAATTTCCATGTGTGCACATGTATTCGAGTCGAGGGTTTGTGTACACACACACACACACACACACACACACACACACACACACATGCACACGCATTCTTCTTCCTTCTCCTTCTCCTTCTCCTTCTCCTTCTCCTTCTCCTTCTCCTTCTCCTTCTCCTTCTCCTTCTCCTTCTCCTTCTCCTTCTCCTTCTCCTTCTTCTTCTTCTCCTATCAGGGTGGCTCTAGGTCCACTCCCGGAGGCAGGTCTGGCCCATGCCACTGTAGACCCCAGCTTCCTGCCTCCCTCCTGGCTAGCACATACTCAGAAGGGCATCTCACTCCTTTGGTCCTCCCTGTCCTGGGGTCTCCTCTTCTGGTCCCTGGGAATGGGCTGGTGCCTGACTTGAGCCCGGTCTTCCTCAGTCACACCACTTACTACCCTGAGTGACTTCTGTAGGCTTAGGACTCCACTGACCCAGGCAAGTCCGCATGCAAGGCCTGCGTTCCCCAGTCCTGCCTGGGTCCTGCCCAGAGCAACAGCCCCTCGGGAGACAAGAGCTCAAAGAATGAAAGACTGATGGTGGAGGCTGCAGAGATGACTGAGCAGTTAAGAACACCGAGGGGCTGCTCTTCCAGAAGACCTGGTTGGATTCCCAGAACCCACATAGCAGCTCACAACTATCTGTAGCTCCAGTTCCAGGGAATCTGATACCCATTTCTGGCCTTTACAGGCATCTGGCACACACACAGTGCACAGACATACATGCAGGCAAACACCCATCCAGACACTGACAGGTAAATGAATGCTCCCCATCCACAACAAGAAGTCTGCCACCACCATACACTGCTCTGGGCCCCAGGAACTCATCAGCTTAAAAAAAAAAAAAATCAAACCAGATGAGACCAGATTGGTGAAGAATATTTGTAATTTCTCTGCTTAGGTCAGCTGAAGGGGAAAGATTGCCTCAAGTTTGAACCAGCCTAACTAACTACAACCAACTACAGAGGAAAACCCTGTCTCAAAAGTTCATTAACTGCCAGGCAGTGGTGGCACACCACTTTAATCCCAGCACTTGGGAGGCAGAGCCAGGCCGATCTCTGTGAGTTTGAGGCCAGCCTGGTCTACAGAGTGAGATCCAGGGCAGGCACCAAAACTACACAGAGAAACCCTGTCTCGGAAAAAAAAAAAAGTTAATTAACTAATTGAAATAAAATAATAAAATGAAATTAAAAAAAAAAAAAAAAAAACAAAGCTTCCTGCCCCATGAAATGCACATGAGAACGGACAAGCCTGATGAGCATGTAAATCTGTCCTTTTGTCCAGAGGCACCAACTGTGAAGATGGGTGAACCAGGAAAGGGGCGGGGCTGCCAGTCAGGGTCAGGGGACTTCAGGGTATGAAACAGGGACCAGAAAAGCCGATCACTCTGAGCAAAGAAGCAGAGGAAGTGAGGAGTCATGTCTGCATTGAGGAACTTCAGGCAGCAGGAGCAGACAAAGGTCTAGAGAACAGAGCAGACCAGAGCAGAAGGGGCCGCCGGGAAACAGCTCACAGGATCCTGTGCAAACACCCGGTGAATGCCCCCCCATGGCATGAGCCCATTTCTCTATGGAGGACAGGCTCGTGGGCTCTGTGACCAGGAGAGCGATGGTGGCTGCATAATGGCTGGGGTGGGACCTAAGAGGAATGGACTCCCCTTCCTCAGCCTCACAGTTGAGGTTACCCCAGCCACTCTAAGCCTCCTTCTTGACTCCTCAGTACTTTGTCACGGGGCATCTGCCCCTGTGTGTCCTGCCTGTCCTCGTCCGGCCATTGCTTGCCCGCCATTGTGATAAGTTAAAGGACAACAGTGCCAGGTCCAGATGACATAGAGTGGTGTGGAGACACATGGAGGATCCCGGAGATACTGGGAAGGTGGGACCAAGAGATGAGGCATCGGATGTGGGAGGAAGGAATGAGTCATGGACAGCTTGAAGGTTTGGGGTCACAGAGCAGCTATCAGTGGAGTCATGGAGAGTTTGGGGTGCCTCGCTGTCCATCCTCATGGAGTTGCTTCATTGGGCTCACAGTGTGGGGTTCGGGAGAGAGGGGTCTAGCCTAGGAATGTGACATGAGTAACATCAGGGTAGATGGTCTAGCTGGCATCAAAACCGGCACCATAGTGGCCAATCCCAGGCAGGGAAATGAATATAACAGCTCCAGCCCAACCCTAAGAGATATTGACCCCAGAGCAGACCCTCCGCTGCAAGAGAATCTGAGAGGTCCCTGGGTGGCCACGGAGGAGATGGCAAGAGGGAGGTACACTTCCTAACAGCCATCCCCTCTCCGGGCCCAAGGTGCTCCACAGACAGGGGCTGTCAAGCCGGATTAGCTCGGCCACTCTGCCAGGCCAATTCAAGCAGAAATCACAGGACATGTGCCAGCCTCAGCCAGGGCCACAACCCATTGCCGGAGGGAGGGACAGCCGAGAAAGCGGTGTGCCACGGCTGTGGCCTGGCCCCCAAGGCTGCATGCTTTCTGATCTGGCCAGGTTGGCGGAGGGCACCGAACAGCCAGGAGAGGAAAGTGCGGAGCGCGAGGAGAAGCCGTCTGCTGCCCTGCCATTGCCAAGCCAACTAATCAGAGGCACGACAGGGGCCGGGGAGGCCGGGCCAGGCAGCAGACGGTCGGACTGCCAGGGTCACAGTGGCTGGCACCAGCCCAGCCTGCAAGGGGTCTGTAGGTTGAAGGCGGACACCAAGTCACAGAGCACCCTGTCTTCTTCATCCCACGGGCCTGGAGTCCCTCCCCCAGAGCAATGTGTGCCCACCCACAGTATCCCAAACAGCCCTCATCCTCCCAAGGTCCCGTCACCCTCCTCTGTGAAGTCTCCTCAAAGCATTAGCAGTGCCTTAGACCTGACCCCCGGACCCTGTCCCACCACCTGGGGCTCAGGTGTCAGCCAGCGGTGAGGGGCCATGGATGAATCTTCATGCGTCAGTGAGGGGCAATCTTTTCTTTGATCCTCCTATAGCTAGCTCTAGGCCTGGCGTAGTGAGCCCAGGCAATGGTACCTTAGATGAAGAGCAATCAAGAGACATTGACATACTCCTCCCACCTGTGTCTTGACCAGCATTCTTCCAGATCTCTAGAAACAAGACTCAGTACTTGACCCTGAATTGACTGTCCTGGCCCCACCCCCAGCATATCCCATAATCCCTTGGGGTTCCCATCAAACATCTGGCCAAAATGTTCTCCACCCTGCTCTTCAAAGAAGACAGCAGTTCTTGGCAGTAGGGCCCCTGCCTCATCTCACTCACTCACTCTCCCCCTCCCTCCTTCCCATCCACAGGCTGTAGGTTTTTATACCCTGAGAGGAGAGATCCCATATAGACCAAGGACAGGAAGCCCTGGAACCCTGGATGTATCCAGGGAAGGGTCCACTCACAGCATTCCTCCTCCTAACCTCAAGCCCAAGGAGCCACACACTCCAGGGAAAGAAACAAAATGTCCATGTCAGCTCTGACCCTGGATTTTTCTTTCTCCCAGATCCTGTTCCAAATAAAACTCCCTAGGTCCTTCCAAGAAGGACCCCTGGGTCTTCCTGTCCCTTCTCAACACAACTGGCCTGACAGCGATCCACCTGGGACCCTATCTGAACAGGAAGGACCAAAGCAGTCCTGGGTACCAGGGCAGGTATGTCCCCTGTGATTGCCACTGCCTCACCTCAGTCCACAGAAAGCTCAGCACCCCAAAAACTGAGTCTCCAATTCACCACCTGTAAAGTGGAGATCACACTATCCTAACATCCTATTATTTATTGGAAGATGGAATAACAGCACTCCGAGACTGAGGGGCTTAGCCCAATGCTTGATAAACTCCAGCCATTTCTCATTAAATTCCAGATGTAAGCCACCCCTTCTCAATATGTTCCTCTGTCTTTGAATCCTCCAACAAGGGAGTAGAGACAACTGCACTAATTTCCATCCTGTCGTGGTGTGGTGTGTGTGGAGAGCTATCTGAGGAGGTGAGTACGGGGAATGGTGAGAGGTGAGCCCTCACCCGCTCCCAACATGCCATGTCCAGAGCTGCCACAGCAGGCCCAGGATGTCCCAGAATCATGCGCTGTCTGCAGGAATACCCACCCACACCGTGAGACCTCTCAGTCCTCGATGGGCTCTTCTAAGACCAGCCTCTGCTAAGATGTCCCCAAGCCCCCCTGGTCCTGGTCGCAGAACCTGCCCATCACGCCTCACACTTGACATCCCGCGGGAAGTTCTTCAAGCACACGATGCCATTTCAGCCACACAACAGGACAGAGGTTAGTAAGATCAACTCCACTTTCTAGTTGGAGGATTTAAAGACAGGGAGGGGGGGTGACGGGGGGGGGCGGTGCTGAATCGGAACCGGGGGCTGACGGTGCAGTAGAGAGACCTGTAGCTTGAGTCGCTGCAACAGTTAGGGTTAGAGTTAGGGTTAGGGTTAAGGTTAGGGTTAGGGTTTAGGGTTAGGGTTAGGGTTAGGGTTAGGGTTAGGGTTAGGGTTTAGGGTTAGGGTTAGGGTTAGGGTTAGGGTTAGGGTTAGGGTTAAGGTTAGGGTTTAGGGTTAGTCATCCTGCTTAGACAGCCCAGGGTCCCGTGTTGGGAAGGTAGGCTGTGACAGAGCCAGCGACGGTAAGCCCAGGCCGGGCTCAGGACCCTGGAGGTTGCTCAGAGTCCCCCAAGCAGACACCCTTTCGACAGCCTAGCTTGGAGTGCGACACCTAGCTACAGCATGGACTGGCTCCGTGCTCCGTGGTGACCGCCCAAGTTCTCATCTGGAGGTAAAAGCAAATTTTCTCTTCGAGAGGACTCAACCAATGGGGCCCGGGGAAACACTGTGGTTACTTAGGGGAGGTACTGGCACCAGGACCCAGGCTTGCAGATAATCCAGGCCCATCATGCTAAGGCCCAGAGAAGAGCAGTGACTAGTAAGAGGTTGAACAGGAAAGAACCAGAACGCGGCCTCCCGCCTCTCTCCTTCACCCTCTCCCCTCCTCTGTCTTTTTTCCCATATCCGTCAAAGGCTGGAGCTGAGGACGAAGCTGCAGGGGTGCCCTGAAGGGACGTATTTTGAAAAATTCTGTAACCCCTGATGTCTGGGTCCCCTGCCCTCTCTATACAAAGCTGAGAACCATACGACTTAATTCAGCTCTTCTGCTCTGTGCCAGCAGGGAAACTGAGGCCCACGACACAGCAGAGTGGAGATCAGGACTTGCACTCTCTGACCCCCCAGTTGAGTCTTTCTGGGTGATCATGTTGGGGCTCTATCCTCCACTACATTTCTTAAGGATCTGGTAACCTCCCCTCCCTGATTTCCCAATTAATCACTGATCATTGATTGCCCAGTGCTGGCTCTCTAGCTTGCCATCTAGTGGTGAAGCAGAGAGCTGCAGGCTATGGCTGAACACATGCCAAGGTGGACACAGCTAAGGAGCCCAGGCCCCTCCCAGGTCACTCATTACCTGGTGAGTTGTTGGACTTCAGGGATCTCCATATTCTAACTGCCATGTACTCCCGCGGTTTATTTACTTAAGAAGGTGAGTTCAAGCCAGGCGTGGTGGTGCTGGTGATCCCAGCGCTCAGGAGGCAGAGGCAGGAGGATGTCTGTGAGTTCACGGACAGCCTGGTCTACAAAGCTCCAGAATAGCCAGGACTATGTAGAGAGACCCTGCCTTAAAATAAAAACAAAAAATAGGAAGAGGCAGTGATGGAGGGAGAGGAGAAGGAGGAAGAGGGGGAGGAAGAGAAGGAGGAATCGGAGGAGGAGAAAGAAGAAAGGGGAAGAGGAGAGAAAGACGGAGAAGGATGAAAAGTAGAGGGAACAAGGGGGAGGAGAAAAAGGAGGAGGAGGGGGAAGAGGGGGAAAGAGGTGAAGGAGGGAGAGAAGTTGCTTATCCTAAGGTTCTTTTCCTCGGGACATAGCTGCTCACTCAATCTGGAGGTATTTTGGACCCTGGGGACTCATGCTCTCCACATCTCCACGATGCTGGACTCTGGGAGAGGTGACTGTTAGCGGAGAGGGCATCCGAGGGTTCCCAGGGGGGCCATTAGCTGTTATAAGGTCCTGTGGAAAGACTTGGAGCCTCCCTTGGCTATCTGTGCACAGAGTCTCGATAATTGGAACTTCCGGGAACACAGGGGCGCTGGGCTTAAGACTGGCCCCTGCCCTTCTCCAGAGAACAGGCAAGCTGGTGCTTGGGACATGGAGTAACCACCTCAGTCCCAAGCCACTTACCAAGCTCTGTACACAGCCAGCCAGAGTGGCCCAGGTTCCACATATGCTCCCGTGAGTGACAGACACCATGACATGGCACATATATATGTCCCCACATGCACACCCATGTACATGTACTCATATGTGTACACGTGTGTTCTCCTGGGAATACAAACAGACCTCCATATCCACACACAGATGTCCAGAGAACATCTAGCAAGAGAAAGGCCCGCACTCTACATGCCTATACCATCCCTTTGGGGCTTCTCCCATTCACTAACATTCCTTTGCATGGCTATCCCAGGCCTGACAGAGACCATGATGTGAGATCCTACACTAATGCCCTTGTGGATGATACCCTGCCACGTGCCCCTCGCCTCCAAAGTGACCAGGCCTGTAGGCTCCATGCCAGGAGCACAATTGTAGATGAAGGCAGCTGCCATCCCCCGGCAGAAATAGAAGCATTACAGGTGAGGCCAGGAGAGAGAGGCCGCAGCTCCGTGCTCTCAGTGTTGAGTTCCTCCCTTAGTGGTTCAAAGCTAACGCTAATGACTCTCAGACCCGGGCTGGGCTCAGGAGTACCTCCTCACTCCCTCTGCCCTGCCCAGCCTTAGCCATGGCTTCCTTTGTCGCTGGAGAAGCTTCAGTGACCAGCTCACCCCACTCTCCCTGCCAGAGCCACGTCGGAAACACTCTCCCGCTGACCTCTCCGTCCCCTCCAGCCTCAGCCCCACTCCCCGATCTTTATCTGGCCCCTGCAGCAGCCCGTCCCTGGGATCCCCAACAGTCAGAGGCTGGCGGCTTCTAGACTCTTGCTCCCCTTTGTCTCACCAGTCTTTCCCACTGCCGGCTGATCCCCGGGCTTCATGGGTCTCAGCTCAGATGTCCTTCCCCACCCTGCATCCCGGGCTTGGCTGGGTCCACGGCACCACTGTCTGTGCCTTAGCGGCCCGGGAGGACAGATAGGTGTGTCTATTGAGCATGCGCAGCTCACATGTGTTTGAGGGGTTCCTTCCGTGGTTCTGGGCACTGAATGGCTGAAATCCACCACGTGGCTGAGGAGAAAATTCAGTGGGTAAAGTGCCTGCCTTACGAACCTGAGGACCAGAGTTCCAATCCCCAAAATCCATGTAAAGATCAGGCTATCCGAGCAGCCTGCCTATAATTCCAGCCCTTGGAAGGCGGAAACAGAGCAAACTGGCCAGCCACTGTAGCCGCCTCGCTGAGCTCTGGGTTCAGTTAAGAGACTGTGCCTCGAGGAACAAGGGTAGAAAGTGATCAAGGAAGAGTCTTTGACATCAGCCTCGGGCCTCCATACATGCAGACATGTACACACAAATGCACACACGCAAATGCACATACACACATGTACACTAAGCACACATACGCAAGAGGAAGGAATGAAAGAACAGTTCCTGGCCTTCCCAAACAGATCTGAAAGTCCCAAGCCTGTGTCCTCCTCCTTCCCTTCCCTACCTCTTCCCACTCCTCACATAGGGCAGTGGAGGAGGCATCCTACATCTGCTACTTGCTGGCAGCACATCCTTGAGGAGGGAACCATGTCTTCAAGGCTGTTTCTTCATCCCCCAAATAAGAATAGCCCGGATCCCTCCCTGGGTGACTGTAAGGCTCAAAACATCAAGAGAATACAGACTGGGCAATGCAGAGCAGACCCCAGGCAACCTCTCAGTGTACACTGGGTATGGAATGGATGGACAGGTATATGGGTGAGTAGGTGGACAGATGGATAGATGGACAGATAACTAGGTGGAAAGTGGGGTAAATGGGTAGATAGATGTGTAGGTGAGCTGATAGATAGATAGATAGATAGATAGATAGATAGATAGATAGATAGATAGATGATAGATAGATAGATAGATAGATAAAGAAGTGGGTAAATGTATGAGTGGATGGGTAGTAGATAGATACAGATGAGTTGTTAGCTGAGTGGATGGGTGACTGGATGGAGGGATGGAGGGAGGGAGGGAAGGAGAGAGGGAGGGATGGATGGATGGATGGATATGTGGGTAGATGGCTGGGTGGATAAATAGAAGTATGCATGTATAGACAGATGAGTGAATGAGTAGTAATTGAGTAGATAGGTGAGTGGGTAGATGTGTGCAGGTGGGCAGATGGATGCATGCATGAACAGGTGAGTAGAAGGGTGGGTGGATGAATAGAAGGTGAGTGGGTGGGATGGATGGATGGATGGATGGATGGATGGATGGATGGATGGATGAATGGGAAGGTGGGTCGGCAAATGAGTAGATAGTCCCATGGGTAAAAGTAGGTGACAGACTCAAGTTCTAAGTCTGCCAGGACGGGCTTCCCAGTGAAGCACTACACTCATTCTCCCTCAGGCTAATCACTTCCTTTTCTTACACAAGCCCCCTCTGACAGCCCGTATGGACCATCCCCAAGTAACCTTTTATCCCAGAACAGTCAGACTTCCCAAGTACTAAAATCCAAGTTGTCTAAGGACTCAGAGGCATCAAGATCCCCTCCCCAGCACTTCTGGGTACCACATGCTGGCCCATGAGTTCAATGGGAGCAAAGTGACATTTGTCCAGCACTGTTGTGAGCGTAGCTCTGGCCCAGGAAGGAACCAATCTGTCTTCTCTGAGTAAGTAAGTGGGGCAAGCTGGGCAGGCGGTGATGGATGGGCAGGGAGGTCCAACTCACTGGGCACACGGTTGATGGCTTTGAGGGGTCTCAGGACGCGCACAGTGCGGATGGCTGACAGGTTGATGTTCTGAAGGTCCAGAGAGTACTCGACCATCCTGTGAAGAAAGGAGAGAATGAGGGACAGGTATAGAAAATACTCGGGACCAGGCCCCAGGCTGGGGCCAACCCAGCCACCCACACTCCCTAGAAGAGTGAGGAAAGGGACCAAGATCCAGCTGTGATGGATCCCAGTCTCCTCTGCAAGCGGGGTTAGCAACAGCAAGGCTCTGCCTGTCGTGGGGACTGTGGGTAGAGTCAGGAGCAGGGGATGGAAGGAACAGGGACCTGTTCCCACTGTAGAGCCAGCAGGTGACTCCCGCCCTCTGGACCCTGTCCATCTGACCTCTGACCTATGCCAGTCCTGCTTCTAGGACTTCTCTGCCAGTGTGGATGTCTGGCCATCAGACTAAACCCAGAGAGCTGAGGGACCTCAGGCTGGTAGGTACCACATGGAAACTGGGTGCCACTGATACATCAATAATAGCTTCACAAAGCCTCCACCACAGATAAGGGTCTAAGAGGGGCCCACCAAGCCAGGGACCAAAGCCCCAGTAAGAAAGCATGAGGGTAAGAGAGATGATGTTAAGGGTTTGGTTTGCCTTAGATGAGGCTAGAGCCAAGCATCCCACCGGGCCAGCCTCCTCTCTGCCCCACATCACACCAGCCCGGGCATCTTGTGCCACATCTTCAAGACATGGCAGGTATGCTGTATTCTTAGGGATCTAAGGAGCCCTGGGCAGCTCAGCCACACCTCAGGCTCGCAAACACTCCCCAGGCAGCCAAGACCTTTCCTCGGGTGTCTCTTCTGCCCGGAGGAGCCATCCCCGCACCTGTGATGAAATCACGTTTGTGCCAGCAGCGCTCCTGCACACAGCCCTGGGGCCCTAGAAGCTTCTCCACAGAGTCCAGAGGGCACCACACCAGGGTCAGTACTATAGACCCAAAATGTCTCAACCCCAGCCCTGTCGAGCAGGGTGACTCAAACAAAGAGACAGCCTTGGAGCTCCACACGGGCCTGGTCCCTTCTTCAGCCTCACCCCCAACACCTTACTCCTCATCACCCTGCAGGGCTTTGCTGGCGGTTGCCTCTTCCAAGGAGCCCTCCTGGATTTCATACAGAGCCGATCTTGAAGACCCACACAGCGGTCAGTCAGATGTTGTTACCTGCTGGGCCACCACTGTCCTCTCCCTCACCGAAAGATCCCCTCAACGACGGACCTCAGGTGTCACTCGGTAGGCCCTCCCCCCACCCCACCCTGGCTCCCAGCGTGGCTGCCAGCTCCACATGTCACCATCATGTGGGTGGCAAATGAAGGCTTTCCTCCACACCCAATAAACCTG